>NC_140999.1:49963266-51294963 GCF_052327205.1 Somniosus microcephalus | reverse complement strand
AGGGTCCGGCTGAGTACTTAGTTTCAGTAGCAGCTGACTCAGGGGACTCTTTTCTGGGTTTAGCTCTTGGGTCTGAAAGGCTTTGAAATGAAGGGTGTCTGGGGAGCTAGATTTGAGGTGATTTAGGAAGTTTAGTGCTCGTTTTTGGATGTTTATTATCAGTGGGTATCTGCCTAGTTCGGCTCTGCATGCATTTGTTGGCGTTTTTCTTTGGATGCGAAGGATGCTTCGGCAGAATTCTGCATGTAGGGGCTTCTATTGTGTGTTTTTCCCATTTAGTGTAGCTCTCTCTTCCCCCCCAGCTCTCTCTCTCTCTCTCCCCCCAGTCTCTCACTCTCTCTCTCTTCCCCCCCGTCTCTCTCTCTCTCTCTCTTCCCCCCGGCTGTCTCTCTCTCCCCCCCCCGGCTCTCTCTCTCTCCCCCCCCCAGTCTCTCTCTCTCTCTCTCATCCCCCCCCCCCGGCTCTCTCTCTCTCTCTCTTCCCCCCCCCCCCCGGCTCTCTCTCTCTCTCTCTCTCTCTCTCTTCCCCCCCGGCTCTCTCTCTCTCTCTCTTCCCCCCCGGCTCTCTGTCCCTCCCCCCCTAGTCTCTCTCTCTTCCCCCCCCGGCTCTCTCTCTCTCTCTCTCTCTCTCTCCCCCCCCCCCGGCTCTCTCTCTCTCTCCCCCCCCCGGCTCTCTCTCTCTCTCTCTTCCCCCCCGGCTCTCTCTCCTCCCCCCCTCTCTCTCCTCCCCCCTCTCTCTCTCCTCCCCCCCTCTCCTCCCCCCTCTCTCTCCTCCCCCCCCTCTCTCCTCCCCCCCTCTCTCCTCCCCCCCTCTCTCCTCCCCCCTCTCTCTCCTCCCCCCTCTCTCTCTACTCCTCCCTCTCTCTCTCCTCCCCCCCCTCTCTCTCTCTCTCCTCCCCCCCCCTCCTCTCCTCTCCCCCGCCCCGCCCCTGCGGATCAGCGCCTCAGGGCCGGCCGATGCGCGGGCTAACGCGTGAGGCCCGGCCGGACTCACCTTAGCTGCGGTCGACATTGACGGGGGGGGGGAGTGTGAGGGAGGGGGGGGGGGAGTGTGAGGGAGAGGGGGAGGGAGTTCTCTTCCCCCCCCCAGTCTCTCCCTCTCCCCCCAAGTCTCTCTCTCTCCCCATCTCTCTCTCTCTCCCCTCGGTCTCTCTCTCTCCCCCCCAGTCTCTCTCTCGCTCTCTCTCTCTATCTCCCCAGTCTCTCTCTCCCTTCGCCCATCTCTCTCTCTCTCCCCCAGTCTCTCTCTCTCTCTCCCCGTCTCTCTCCCCAGTCTCTCTCGCTCCCCCAGTCTCTTTCTCTCCCCATCTCTCTCTCTCTCCCCCTCAGTCGCCCTCTCTCTCCCTCTCAGTCGCTCTCTCTCTCCCCCTCAGTCTCTCTCTTTCTCTATCTCCCCATTCTCTCTATCCCCAGTCTCTCTCCTCTCTCTCCCCCCAGTCTCTCTACTCTCTCTCTCTCTCTCCCCGTCTCTCCCTCTCTCCCCCTCAGTCTCTCTCTCTCTATCTCCCCACTCTCTCTCTCTCTCTCCCCCAGTCTCTCCCTCTCTCTCTCCCCGTCTCTCTCTCTCTCTCTCCCCCCTCAGTCGCTCTCTCTCTCCCCCAGTCTCTCTCTCTCTCTCTCTTCCCCCCCAGTCTCTCGCTCTCTCTCTTCCCCCGTCCCTCGCTCTCTCTCTTCCCCCCCAGTCTCTCGCTCTCTTCCCCCCCATCGCTCTCTCTCTTCCCCCCAGTCGCGCTCACTCCCCCGTCTCTCGCTCTCTCTCTTCCCCCCCAGTCGCTCTCTCTCTTCCCCCCAGTCGCTCTCTCTCTTCCCCCCAGTCGCCCTCTCTGTTCCCCCCAGTCGCCCTCTCTGTTCCCCCCAGTCGCTCTCTCTGTTCCCCCCAGTCGCTCTCTCACTTCCCCCAGTCGCTGTCTCTCTTCCCCCCAGTCGCGCTCTCTCTTCCCCCCAACTCGCTCTCTCTCTTCCCCCCAACTCGGTCTCTCTCTTCCAACAACAACATGCCCTCAAAAAAGCCTCGGCATCGCCGGGCACCCCCAGCTAGTTGTAGATAAAGCCAGCCCCATGGTATACACCGTGAAGATGCCCCGGTGTACAAAATTTTTTCATATCAACCAGTGTAAGCTGTTTACACCTGAAAGGGGAAAACAGCCAGTTGGGAAAAGGTCTCAGGATAAAGATCCTCAGCCTGCAGCAGGAGCGAGTTCACGGACTGCACAGGCAGGCGCTGTGGCTTGCTTAAAGGGAGGGGCCATCCCACCCATCGATTGGGACACTCCCCCACTCTTCTGGGATCCAGACGAGGGGGAGGGACCTGAGGGCGAAAACCCCGCCCCTAACCCAGGTATAGAGAGGGAGGAACCTGAGGTCAAAAACCCCGCCCCAGATCCAGCCATGGGACCTGGGGGCGGAGACTCTCAGCTCGCAGCAGCAGGCTGCGAAAAGTTACCTGCCCCCAGCCCAGGTTCGGGAGGGGTCAAGCCTGAGGGTGCAGCGGTTCGGGTTAAAGGCCCAGCGGCCAAGCGAGCCCCACCCATCAAGGCCCCCAGAAGGTCCCCACGGACGCCCCAGTCGAGAAAGCCATGGTCACCAGCCCTCCAGTTACCAAGGGCCGCGCCTCGAGCCAGGGAAGGGTCCAAGGACAGAGGTCCTCAGCCAGCAGCCACGGGCTGCGAGGGACCAACAGGGAAGGACGGTGCGGTCACACCAGGGGTAGCGGTGAGCCGCAGTCCGACCAGAGATTAGCCTGGCCGCCCGGAGGCGGGCGGCGGATGTATATAGTTTAGTTTAAGTTTTGGTTAGTGTTTATTGTTAAGTTTAATTATTCAACTTAGGCTTGGGTGTTTTAGTCTAAGTTAAATAAGGTGATGGGTAGTATTAAGTAAGCAGTCTGCTAAGAGAGTGTATATTTGGGGTCGAGGTCGCGGGACCCGACCATGCTTCACCAAGCCAGAGAATCTCTTGGGGACCTGGCTGCATGTTTTTGTATCTATTGCAGAAAGATTTTCAGGATGAAGGGGATCGTGGTCCTATTCGCCCTGATTGGGATGAGCGTCGAAAGATGGGGCAACGTCCAGGACTCCCACATCTACGGGTGCTCGGGAGACAAGGCGCCCATGGCGATCGATGGGAGCGGTGAACGGGATGTGGAGGAGACCGCCGTCTACTTCCACGAGGGAAGGTGGCCAGGATGACTTGGGTCCAATTCGTCTCAGTACTCCAGCCAAACCTGATTCACGTATGGGGAGACCTCCCTCCTGTGTCCCAGGGTACGGGTCGTTACCACGAGGGTCAGTGTCACCGTTGGAAAGCGAATATGTTTGACGTGTAAAGGACACCTTCCACTGGACAGATGGTGGTGGCTCAGGAAGCTGAGAAAGGACATGAGGAACCCCGAAGTCGAGTGGGAACGGTTGGGGAAGAACACCCACCGGACGATCACAGGGGCTCATGGAGGATTGAGTGTGTACTGGGATAAGTGGTGGGACCCGGATCAAGGAATTTATATCTGTATGTGGGGGTCAGAGGAGGTCTGCCCCGCAGGCATATCCATCGTTTTCCACCGGCAGTGGCACAACACCGGGAAGGGGATAAGGTGGGATGCCAGCCAGAAGGTGTGTGAGGTCCCATACTCTCCGATCCCAGTCAACGCCTCTGAGCTGGTTACCCGCCCCCGTAAGCCCCCGCCCACGGCGCAGGCAGCGAGGTTACCCAGGGAAGGTTGCCCCACCACCTCCAAGGGACCAGGGAATGGGTTGGTACTAGTCCCCACCGATCAGATGCTGTACCAGGGGGTACACTATGCGGTAGCCTCCGTGATTTTAAATCTCACCGAGGTACACTTACCGGAGTGGTGCGCCAAAGAAACAGAGCAGCTATACCAGGCCCTATTAAAGGACATGTTCAAGAAGTTCTATGAGTTCGATTTCGCCCACGTGGACAAAACCGAACTCTACACCACACACCGAGAGTTTTTGGGTAATACAGGGAGGCAAAGAAGGGGAGTATGGAATGATGTTTTTACTGCATTTAATACTGGGTCCTCTGTCATCAACAGTTTAGATGACATAGAGCTGCAGACCCAGATAAACGTTTTAAAAACACAGTTAAAGAGGATATTACTGGATGAGAACAAGGTAGTGGGCTCGGAGTTACATGAGGACCAGGCCATGACGGTCCATTTAAAGGAGATCATAGCCGAGTTGGAAAAGCACGCAAAGACGGTAAATGCTATCATAAGGGAGGACAGAAATGCTTCTGACCAGGCTGCGCAGAATGAGGTGTGCGTGTTATACGGGGCGTGGTTACTGGGCGAGGGCCGCAGTAACCTGGAGGATTTAAAACAGAGTTTGGTCCCCTCCTGGATCAGCAACAAGCACCTCGCAGCCCTCCACCCTTTTGAGAATGCATTAAGCCCGTGCCAACTCCGGCTAGCCTCCGAAGCCTACCCAGTCCCCGTGGATTGTGGGCGGTCCAACCACACAATCATAGGAGTAGTAGTTAGGATGCCGGTCATGGGTAGGACAGCCCGACCCGCACCGGTATACAGGGTGGAGAACGTTGGAGTCATTCAAGGGGGTGCACACATTCATTTCACAGTGGTCCCACCTTATGTTATAAAGTGGGGAGCACGCTATGACAGGTACTGACCTCTCAGGGTGCCGGAGCCGGGGAGCACACATAATCCTGTGTCCCCAGCACTTGAATGCCTATTCGAAACTGCAGTGTGGGTTCAGAGCTGCTGGCACGAAACCTATAAATTTTACCATGGAGGCAATGGCACAAGGCCATGTTCCCCCGCAGGTAGCATATATAGGAGGTGGGACGTATTGTGTCACCACCGGCGCGTCCCACTACCAGCATGGACAGCATAGCTGGTGTCCAGTTAGTGAAAGCAACTTCTGTTTTAAACCCGAGACAGAAGTTCAAGTGGCCCAGGAGCTAATTGTCCCTATTCCTGAACCCTCCACTGTTCACCTCACTGTGAAGGAGAATTTTAAAGATTTGCAAAAGTACGTAGCGCACTTTAGCTACGAAATTCCCCCTCTCCCTGAACACCTTACCAAAATACTCAAAGCCGTCATAGTTTCGCAGAAACATTTTTACACTCTAGAGCAGAAAACAGTAGAGATAGGGACTAAGATATTGGATATTGTGATTCCACCCTGGTGGGACATTTTCAATAACATAGAGGTCCCTTCGTGGATCAGACTGGCTTCCCACATTCTCGTAGTTTGCCAGTTAGGGATAGTGTTGTATCTAGTTTGCATTCAATGTAAAGGAAAAGGTCAGTTGTTAGAATTCCGTAACCAGAAGATCTGGAAGGAACATTATGTAAAGGTGGAGGGAGATACGCCCGTTTAAGTCTTTTTCCTTGTATTTTGATTAAAGGTTGTTGTTTTTTTGTGTTTGTTATTTTTAATAAAGGTTTTTCTGTTTGTTTTTTTGCGACGCGGTTAATAAAGATGTATGCGTACCAAGTGGTGCAGGGGTGTTGGAACCCCCCAATGCTTGGATGTGTGTAAAGTCTGTAATTTTACTCTCTGTATGCTGATGTACACTACATTTTCACGGAAAGGGAAGTGCATGTGTCATGGGTATATTCGATAGGAAATTACAGGGGAAGGTTGACTATGGAGGGTCAGAAATTTTTGCTCACTTTGTAAAAGTATGATATTTCAAGCAAGTTTTAGTATCAAAGGGCGGAGTGTAAGATTCGCAAAATTTCTACATTTCTCCAAAGGTTGTTAATAAGAAAAGGGACACTGCATGGACATTTTAATGAAAAAAGGGTACCCAAAATGGCGTCCGCGCCTCGTGGCAGAAAGCCTGCGAGATTTTTTAAACTTGGACTCTGCGGCACAGGCAGCTCATGGAGAAATCGAAACCAAAGCTACAGTTTCCGTGAAGAGAGACTTTGCATTTTGAAAACCAAACAGGACTTTGAATTATGTATTAGTTCAAATCGGAGACAGATCAAACCCAGTTAGGCCTATAGTTAAGGCCATCAAGCAGTTTGCATAAATAATCGGGAACAGCTTAAGGAAGCCATCGAGGCTGGACAGGCCCATTAAGATGTATTAATAACAAAACAAGTCAATTATCCGGCCAGTAGATGCGATTGTCGGCCATCTAAAAACAGTTAGGGGGAGAAATTGGGTATAGCCCCATTTGGGGCGCTAGTTCTGGCAAAACGCAAAGCCTAGCGCCAGTTGCGATTTAGCGCCACCTGGTGCGATATTGGGTTGCAGCGCCCCTAAAGGTGATTGCGGCGCTAATTCAGGTGCTGCACGCTACTCTTAAGGCGCTAACCCGGCGGCGCAACCCAACTTCACGACGCGGGGCGCAGCGAGGGTGCTGTCAATAATCACTTTCCCTGAGACACAGTGGCGCCGGACAGCTTTTAAAGGGGCAGGTCAATTGGCATCACCAGACACACTCACTGCCTTGTAGGCCTTCAAAGCGATGGGAGACTACCTGTGGTGCACCAGCCTAGCAAGACATGGAAAGGGTGAGGCAGAGGGTGGAACGACTCACTGATGGGGCATTGGATGCTTTGGTTGGCGCAGTGGAATCAAGGCCAAGGAAGATGGTCGGAATGTGATTTATGTTTTGGACAATCTCCCGGGTGTGAGAGCCAGTTATGTGTCAGTGTATTAGTTTTGCTTTCTGTTGCCATAGCTTTCTCATGTTTGAAGGAACCACATTTTGTTTAATGAAACACTTTCTTCATTTACAATGGCCATGCCTGCTATTTACATGCATCTTGCCCTTCACAGGCTTGGGGGTATCAGACCGGTTCCATTCATGTTCTTGGAATGGCAGCAAGCATTCTGTGAGAGGGGCCAAGAAGCTACTTCTGATCAGCCTCTGACGCGCAGCCTGAGAAGAGCTGCTCGTGTAGAAGTTCAGGCCAGCAGGCATCTTCTCAGCCACCGACAGAGATGTCCTGCACCTTATCTGAGGCTGCAGATCTGTCTGAAGCAGCTGGCACAGCTCAGTCACCACCTCCTTTCTAAATTGCAGCCTTCTGACACACTGCTCCTCCGGCATGTTCATGTAGGAAAACTGCTGTCGGAAAACCCTGCCAGCGTAAGGTCTGCTGTGGCGGCGTCTGTTGGTCCTCCTCCATCTGGCCATGCCCGCCCCCCTCTCCCAGCGTCTCAGTGCCCTTTCCAAATGATTCAGCAGCAGGACGTTCCCCTCCAATGTAGCCCCCATAATAAGTGCCCACAGGAAGGTTCCCCATTGTCAAGGCTCACCAACAGCAAGGTGATGGTCAGAAGGCTGAAGATCATCTGCCTGAGCTGGGTCAGTGGTCAAATGGCTCTCAGTGTGCAGCTCAGCAACTCTTTGTAGCTCTCGAGGAAGTTGTGCTCCAAAAATGGCTGCCGCTTTTAAACCACATCAGTCCCCTTTAAATAACGCTCCTCCAGCCCGAGAGTGACTTAGTAAGGTCCAGGTAAGCTGTCACTATTAGCGCCAGGCGCCACGGAGGGGGGCGCCACTGAATTTCCGGTCCGGGGCGCCCAAAAGGCGTTGCACACACAAATGACGTCATAATCAGCGTGCGCCCATGAGCGGGCGCTAAGATTTAGTGCCGGCACTAAATGCATGCTCAATATGGGGTGAGGCGCTAGGCGCCTTGCGCCCGGCCGGAAATTGGCTAGCGCCCCACTTCTCGGCCTCTTTAGGCGTTAATCGGTGGTGCTAACAACCGAATTTCTCCCCCTTAGAGTAGATTGCCACCGTTATTTAAAATAGCCCGCCAAGATTGTGACAAAGAACTAACCTGATTTGGCGCACAGATAAGGGCCATCCAAAGGAGTATAATTGTGGGCCCACTGGCAACCTTCTCTCTCTGCTCTAAGCCTTTGCTACGGCTCTGGTCCCTCACCCTCGTGGCTACTGCTCTTCCCCTGTCCTGCGCTTACCGCCCAGCCAGTGCCCGTGCCTTCCCCATTCCTTCAGGGATGCCCGGCATCACGCCAGGGGGACACGGACAAACCAGGCCAGGCGAGGCGGGACGCAACGAGGCGAGGTGGTGAAGAAGACGAATGGAAAGACGATTGAAGAAAAGCTTTGAATAATCGGGCCTTCAGTCCAGCTGACCTGCGACTATCTTCATGCAAACTCCAACTGCCGGCCGAGGACGAGGAACCATCATCCCTGCGAGGTAAAGTACCCAAGCAGAGACTTTAACTTTGGGGTACTTGTACCTGGACAATGCCCTTGCAGCACCCCGAGGCCACGTGACGACGGCAGGCTCCAGAGAGCACAAAGAATGAACCCCAAACCCCACCGCTGTTTTGAATTCAGCAGATCTTTTGGATTGGTGAGCATGAAATTCTGACCCCTCATAGCTTAATCTAGTTAGGTATAGTGGGTGGGATAAGGATAAGGAGATTGTTAAGATAGTTTGTTTTCCCTCGATGTGCCGTGTGTTCCCCATTCCCTGTATAAGTATAGTTATCTTGTATTTTGCCTGTAAAAGTTTATACCAGTAATTTTTCATAAGATTGTGTTAATTTCCTCTTCAATAAAAATCTTGGTTTTTGCTTACATCCAACCACCTGTCTACTCGAGTTTTTTCTGTATCGCCGCCTTGAACCTAAGTCCGGTGTCTAGAACCCAGGGGCGTGGGAGCGAGTCGAACCGCTCAGAGGCATAACTGACTGGGCGCACGCGCCACCCCACACCACCCCCTACAGGTGGCAGACCTCAAGGAAGTGGGGGCTCCTCTCCAAGCGCTCACACTTCCATGCCACTGCAGAGCTCTCGGTCAGAGCCCCGCCAGAGTCCACACCCAACTGAAATAGACGTCTCAACTCCTGCACAGCCGCAGGAGCAGCAGACTGCTGACGAGCCCTCACAGGCTCGCCACCCCAGAGGACACCCGCCAAAGGTGTCGAGACAGGAGCAGCAGGAAAGTGAGCAAGGGGCTCCACATCTGCAGAAGCCACAGGGGAACCACTACGTAGGAGCATGCGTAAGAGGAAATTAAAGCACAAATAATCACAAGGGTAGTCACTTGGGTGAAATGTTGTGTACTCTATAAAAATGCCATCAGTTGTTTGTTTTGCATAAAAATTCTGATGGCAACTTCTGCAGTTGTGGCGTGTGTCATTTCGCGATTGCGGCTGGAGGTCCTCTAATGCCAAGAAGGGACGGAAAAAAAGGCCTCCCATGCTTCTGGTAGATGCCTCAGTTGAGGAAGCGCTGAGCGAGGGTGGCGAGAGGGGTTTCGCAGGAGGTCACACTGGAGAAGTGTGTGAGGCTCCAACTTTCCACAGGTTTGGTTAAGCCTGGTAAATGTTGCCCCAGGCCTGAAACAACAATGTCCTGCCACCTGCAAATGATGGCTGATCAAATCTCCTCTTTAATAGTTTTCACGTCAGGTTTCACAGGCGTGATCCCCACCAAGCGTGTTTTACATGGGAAAAGGGTTAAACAGGCAAGGGCCTGTTAAAATGAGATTATAAAGGCCAATAAGTGCTGTTTAAGGGCCCAAAAGACCAGTCCCGGCTGTTGCAGGTGGGACTGATTAGGGACCATCAGACACACCTGGGTTAAAATGGCTAGGTGTCGGGAACCAGGCGGGGGGGGTCCCGACCCCCAGGTTTTGCGATTTTAACCCCCCACACGCCCCAAAGCCCGCCTGATGGCTGAGTTAAAATCAAGCCCATTGTCTTTATGTAGAATGACTGGGATGGCCCAGAACATTCCCAGATAATCCAATACTCAAATTGTCTGTGTTTCGGGAGCCCATCCTGTGGTGTATGTAACCTGTTCCACCTTAAGAGAACTTAAGCCTGTTCCACCTTAAGAGATGTACTACTTTCTCTGGCTGCTGTATATGTAATACCGGTGGTGACCACTGGTATATAAGTACTGTGTAGTGATATTGTATTTAGTATAGTCCTGACCTCCAACTAGTAAAGACCTGTTGAACTTTATTCTTGTAGTCTGTGTCAGTAATTAATCTTAATACAACTGGAACACACAGATTTAACAGTGGCGACGAGTCCGATTCTTACCCTGCGGCAGTTTATATCCACGGCGGCTTCGTCCACAGAACGGGCGTCGAAGAGAGGCATCCACCCTCATCACCCTGCTGGAAGACACGTCGCGCGGCAGGCATCGAGAACCCGGAGTGCAGAAGACATCCTGAACTCGAAGCCTCCATCAGCGGCAGTCAGCTATCTTCTTTCTACCTCGGTGCTGGGTAAGCCGGTAAGCGACGCGAGCAGAAAGTCGGCCGCGTTGGCTGTACAGACGGGGGGAGGAAGACGGAGGAATAAGGGCGGTGAGATCGATTGCGACCGGAGATAAGGGCCGGGCCGCATTCGGGCCGAAAGGCGCAGCGCAGGGACATCGATCGCGGCTGGTGATAAGGGCCGGGCCGCTTTCGGGCCAAAAAGGCGCAGCGTCTGGGGCGACTGAAGGCGCGAGAGCCGCGGTGAAGGCGAACGCAGCCGGTGCTAATAACCGGGCTGCAAGAAGGGCTGCGAGGCGCGACATCGGGGAAGCGCGAATGCCCGAGGGAGCCGCGGTGAAGCGGAGACAGCGTCGGGGGAGTTACTAACCGCTGGTAAAGGGGAGCAGCAGCGGCACGCCAAATGCCATTGCAGCCAGTGGGTGAAGACCGCCAAGCGTGGGAAAACCGCCATTTTGTAGACGGAGGACGAAGACAAGAGCGGGAAGCTGCCATCTTGGGATAAAATAAATTGCAACGATGCCTAAACATGGGAACATTGATACCTTTGATGGCGACATCGAAGATTGGGCCATGTATGTAGAACGCATACAAAATTATTGTAAAGCAAATAAAATCCCAGATGCAGAGAAAGCACTAACTTTATTGAACTTAATGGGTGCAAAGACATACGGGCAATTGAAACACCTTTTATCACCAGATGAACCGGCGGATAAGACGTTCGAGGAGATTGTTACTGTCCTGAAAAATCATCTAAACCCCACGCCGCTGATGCTAGCGGAACGATTTAAATTTTACAGCAGAAGGCAGCTGAAGGATGAAAGCAATGCTGAATATTTAATGGAATTGCGTAAGCTGGCGAGGTACTGTCAGTTTGGAACGGGACTGACAGACGCGCTAAGGGATAAATTTGTGTGTGGATTATTAAAAGAAGATACACAAAAGCGACTGCTCGAGGAGAATGAGCTGACGCTTGAGAAAGCGGTCACTATGGCAGCAGCACACGAAGCCGCAGCGAGAGGCACGGCAGTAATGCAGCTACAGTCACCGGAACTCAGTACAAATAAATTGGGTTTGAGTACTGTAAAA
The DNA here is from genome assembly GCF_052327205.1 of Somniosus microcephalus. Taxonomy (NCBI): domain Eukaryota; kingdom Metazoa; phylum Chordata; class Chondrichthyes; order Squaliformes; family Somniosidae; genus Somniosus; species Somniosus microcephalus. Next base: position 51,283,665 of record NC_140999.1, on the reverse strand, counting down.
TGTTATCGTTGTGGAAAGACAACACACAATCAGAACCAGTGTTGGTTTAAAAGCCAAGAATGCAGAACGTGTGGCAGGCTTGGCCACATAGCTAAAGTATGCCGGTCAGGAAAGAAGACCAGCAACAAAAAGTCACCGCAAGGAAAATACATAAAGGTGCACAAGGTGACAAAGACCAGTTCGAACGAACAGAAGTCAGATTCAGACGCTAGCAGTAATGAACTGGGTAGCTTAAGAGTACACAACGTTGGTAAGGATGCAGATCTCCAGACAATTTGGGTCACTCTTCAGATAGCAGGAGTCCAAGTAAAGATGGAATTGGACACTGGATCGGCATTGACGGTCATGAATAAGAAAGATTACAAAAGGTTATTCCAACATATTCCCCTACGGGATACGGAGATTATATTGAAAACATACGCGGGGCAAAGAGTGTACCCCATCGGAAAGATAGAGGTAAAAGTGGTCCACAAGGGCGAAGAAAGCCAAGTACTGGACTTATATGTGCTACCTGAAGGAGGTCCACCACTACTGGGACGGGAGTGGATTAGGAAAATGAATATGGACTGGCACTCCTTAAAAGCACTAACGGTAGATTCCGGGGAAACAGATGTCAAACCTAAACGATTGTCCAAAATATTGGATGATGCTAAAGAGGTGTTCCAGCAAGGACTGGGAACACTGAAAGGAATTACGGCAAACATCAAGACTGATGAACATGCACAACCAAAATTTTTCAAAGCCAGACCGGTACCCTATGCAATACGACCTACTGTAGAAGCGGAACTGGAAGCGCTAGAACGTTCAGGTGTACTGTCTAAGGTAGATTGGAGTGAGTGGGCTATGCCCATTGTTCCCGTTATGAAACGTCCTTCGAGCAACAAGCCAGGAGAACCAGGGAAGGTTCGCATCTGTGGAGATTTCAAGATCACCATTAATCCGGCGCTTCACACGGTGCAGTATCCGCTTCCGCGGATTGAGGATATTTTTGCTTCGTTGTCTGGCGGGAAACACTTCACCAAGATAGACCTGGCGCAGGCGTACTTGCAGATGGAGGTTGAAGAAGAGTCACGCCAGCACCTCACGATCAACACGCATAGAGGTTTGTACTGGGAAAATAGGCTGGTTTTTGGAGTGGCATCGGCTCCGGCAATTTGGCAGAGGGCCATGGAGCAGGTATTACAGGGAATTCCAGGCACACAATGTTACCTGGACGATATTCTGATTACAGGTGATGGTGATGAAGAACACCTCGCAAACTTGGAACTGGTGCTCAACAGACTGAAAGAGTATGGACTTAGAGTTAATCAGCAGAAATGTGAGTTCTTTCAGAAGCGGATCTCGTACTGTGGTCATGTCATTGACCGGGAGGGGCTTCATAAGTCTCCTGACAAGATAGAGGCAGTTGTAAAGGCTCCCGCTCCGGATAATGTCTCTCAGTTGAGGTCGTTTCTGGGATTGATTAACTATTACCATAAGTTTCTACCGAATCTATCCACGGTACTGCACCCGCTGAACGCTCTTTTACAGAAGGGGGTACCATGGGAATGGAGCGAAAACTGTAAGAAGGCATTTCGCAAAAGCAAAGAATTGATCACCTCAGAGGAAGTGTTGGCTCACTTCAACCCGACACTGCCTATTCGGTTGGCTTGTGATGCTTCTCCACATGGTATTGGGGCAGTACTCTCACACAAGTTGCCAAATGGCACGGAAAGGCCAGTCGCGTTTGCATCCAGATCATTGACCTCCGCTGAGCACAACTATGCGCAGATCGATAGGGAGGCTCTCAGCCTTGTATGGGGAGTGAAGAAGTTTAATCATTACCTGCAGGGCCAAAAATTCACACTTCTGACAGACCATCAGCTGTTGGTATCCATTTTTAACCCTAAGAAGGGTGTTTCGGTGATGACAGCACAGCGACTCCAGAGATGGTCCCTTTTCCTAGGGGCACATCAATATCAAATAGAATTCAAAGGTACAAAGCAGCATGGCAATGCTGATGGGCTGTCGCGCCTGCCACTACCCGAAGCAGAAGAGACAACGAAAGTTGACCCTGTTGAGTTATTTCATTCGACCATCATCGAGTGTTTACCAGTCACCAATGCAAGTATTGAAAGAGAAACCAGGAACGACCCGACACTGTCCCGAGTTTACGAGGTGACAGTGAAGGCATGGCCAACACATGGTGATCCTCTGTTACCGGCATTCTCGGCAAGGCGAGACCAGCTGTCCGTCTGCCATGGTACTTTGATGTACGGGACAAGAGTGATTATTCCTCCCAAGTTACGGGAAAGAGTTCTAAAGGAACTGCATGAAGGTCATCTGGGGGGAGTTAAGATGAAAAGTCTTGCTAGGGCTTATGTATGGTGGCCGGGCATTGACCAACAGATAGAGGAGTTGACAAAAAGCTGCGCTGGGTGCCAAAAAGTGCAAAATGCACCTCCGATCACACCGCTACACCCATGGGAATGGCCTTCAGCCCCATGGCAACGCGTACATATTGACTTTGCTGGTCCATTCATGGACTCCATGTTCCTAATTGCGGTGGACGCACATTCCAAATGGCCAGAAGTGATCAAGATGAATACCACTACTTCAGAAAAGACAATTGCGGTGTTAAGAACAATATTCGCAAGGAACGGATTGCCAGAACAGATATGTTCGGACAACGGACCACAGTTCGTGTCGGAAGAATTCCAAAAATTCTTAAAGAAGAATGGGGTGAAACATTATACCTCTGCTCCATATCATCCGGCGACAAACGGGTTGGCCGAGAGATTTGTCCAAACATTCAAAAAGGCAATAAAGGCCATGAACGATGATCAGATTCCGTTACAACACAAGGTGGACAATTTCCTAATGGCATATCGAAACGCCGCTCACGCAGTGACTAACCAAAGTCCTGCCATGATGTTTTATAACAGGAGGTTGCGGTCCAGGTTGGACTTGTTAAAACCAAATGTGCGGAGGGAAGTGGAAAACAAACAGTTCCGGCATATTAATAACAAGTCCACTCGAAGTTTCGACGTAGGACAACCAGTGTTGGCAAGGGGCTATGGAAACGAAAAATGGCAGTCCGGAACAATTCGGGCCAGACAAGGACCTCTGATGTACACAGTAGATATTGGTAACAATGTGATAAGGCGTCATACGGATCAACTGGTAGAATCAAAAGCAAGGGTCGAACCCATGGTTGCGACAGAGACAACTGTGGAAGACGTTAATGAACCTGAAGCATCTACCTCGGCAGGGACTGTACCTGATGATGACGTCCAATACATAGGAAACCAACAAGAAGAGTCACCTCAGCAACAAGAATCAGAGACCACTGAAAGGCGTTATCCAAACCGAATCAGAAGGCCTCCTGAGAGACTGAGCCTTTGAACTGTTTATACCTGAAGTTATATATGTATATATGTTATGATGTTATGTTAAATGGGGATATGACTGTTAAGCTAAAAAAGGGAGGATTGTGGTGTATGTAACCTGTTCCACCTTAAGAGAACTTAAGCCTGTTCCACCTTAAGAGATGTACTACTTTCTCTGGCTGCTGTATACGTAATACCGGTGGTGACCACCGGTATATAAGTACTGTGTAGTAATATTGTATTTAGTATAGTCCTGACCTCCAACTAGTAAAGACCTGTTGAACTTTATTCTTGTAGTCTGTGTCAGTAATTAATCTTAATACAACTGGAACACACAGACTTAACACATCCCACCTCCCTTTGTCACAGTTTTCCGCAGGCCTGAACATGCCTTTTAAAACTAGCCAAATCTTCCTGGGGTTTTGATTTTAAGCCCCTTTGGCCCAATATTATTTCAAACAGTCCAATATCTCTCCTTTCTTACTTTAGGGGATTTTACGAGCCTTACATCAGCTAAATTTATGTTAGTTTAAAAAGGGTTAATATAGCCAAGTATCCCATGGTGCTTTGCGTTTGTTTTCCAGCCTAACAAGACTGAATGGTACCTTTCAGACATATTATACTGGTCAAATATTGAGGCCCACCCCTTTATATCCCCTAAGCCAAATTTTATCCTAACAATCCCCCCTTTTGGCCCTTGGCTAAGCCCAAGGTAGCCAACCCTTATCCGTCACCCATGGTTGCCCATAGGTATGCCCCGCTTGATGTTGCCCTCTTGTAAGCACCTAGGCATCCCCTGGATATTTACATATGCAAGATGCTGTACCTCATCTAACCAGGTTCCCTTTGTGGTGGCCACCAGTCCGGGTGGAAGAGAGGCAGAACACCTGATAGTTCTATCAATCTATGATTGTCTCCCCTTTTATATGCACCTTACCCCGTTAGATATTCCTCCCGGTACCACTCAGACGTGTTCTTTGTTGAGATCAAAGAGACACTGGGGATATTCTCACCCAGGCTCTGTTTTACTGCCTTTGCCAACCTTTTCATCCTCTGCCTACGACATTTATTACAGGCCATGAAAATCAAGAAGCACATTACAACAAACTGCACTACTACTAATACATGTGAAATTAATCTAATCCAAGGATGGATCTGTATATTCAGTCCCCAACTCCAGAGGTCATCCCACCAAGTGGTGACTTTAATTTGATCAATGTCATGCTTAATGTTTCTATTGCTCAGTTGTGGGTTATAATAAACCTTCTGGGAGAGGCGTATCTCCATTCGCAATACTTTCAAATGTTCAGGCAACGGGGGTATCGGATACCCAAATGTGTTCTGATAGTTTTTCAAGTCTTTCTTGATATCTTCAGAAACTTGTAAGGTGGTGAGGTTATGCTGGTGTATCTCCACCAATTCCTCGTGTCCAATCCGTACCGGGATTTCAGGGGTGAAGCAGAACTCTGGACTTGGAATATCACAAGTTAGATTGGCATATTTAAATATTTTCAAATTAGTTGTTACACAATATTCACCCTTTCCGGCATATGCCACTTGAGTGGGTTTTAAATCCACCTCTAGGGCCTCCATGGTACAATTAATATCCTGATTGGTACCAGTATTGTTAAACCCACACTGTGCTTCTGGACTGTGTCCAATACTATGTGGACATACAGTGATAGCATGTCCAGTAACACATCCCTCCAATTTCGTTCCAGCCAAATTTCCTTTAATCTTTACAGCATATGGTAACATATTGTGATAGGATATGTGCATTCTGTCCTTCACTACCCCAATATTCTGTATTCGGTACACCTCTCGTCCTTGGGCTTCGGGTGCCATCACCGGTATTACCAATACCAACCCTAGGAGCCCTCCCCTGTCAGGTTTACACTCGACTTGTGTGGGGTACGCCCGAACCATTGCTCTCAACTGGCAAGCCGTCAAGCTCCTGCCTGCCAACACCCGTTTTAGAGGTACCGTCCCCCTTGTGCCCACTGGTCAGGTTTGCCCTCAATTGTTAATTTGTTATCCATAAGGGTACTTCCCCTGCCTATATCTGGGCCAGGTTTTCTCTGGTTTGTTCCACCATCCAGTTACCATATGTGCTACATATGTCATTAGCAGCCACCTGCTGAGATGCATTGTATTCTTCCTTTATTAATTTATTAATGGTTTGGGCATGTGTTTCTAGCACTGTAGCTATCCTTTGCAAATGTATGGTCAACGTTTGATCCTCAGATAATTCCTTATCCGTATTCTCATTTGTTTTTTGTAATACAGCTTTAATGTGAGACCCTAGGTCTCTAGCCTTTTGATCCAGTGTCGCCAAATCAATAGTATTAACAACTGAGGTACCCACATTAAAGGCAGTTGCTGCGTCATTTATCACAGACCTTTTACGTCGCCATATTGTTTATCTCTTTTACTGTGCCCACCACCACTCCATGTTGCGCCTTGTTTTAACACTTGAGTTAAAAGGTGTTAATATAATTGTTGAGTTTTCTTAGAACACCACGTAGGTAAGGCCATATCTGTCAAATCTAGCACTACAAGCTCATGTTGCACTTTATCATACAATTAGTTTACAAGATAACTTCCATTTATCAAATCATAATTTTCCTTCTTTCACTGTGGGGAAATATTAACTTAACATTAAGAAACTTAAATTTAATAATGTCCAATATCTTTAAATTTCATACTAAAGTTGTTGCTTGGTGAACTTAAACAGCTGTCAGTGGAAAGGGTTAACTCCTTTGCAGGCTTTTGAAGGCGGAGCAAAATATTATCAGCCTCACGCAATTGCATCACTTCACGTAAATAAAAAAAAACATTCCTGATCGAAAAAGACAGTTGTGCTTTCACACTTTAACTAAACACAAACACTTGGGCTTCATTGGTCAGATTCCCTTTCTCAGCTGCCCACTTGGCTGCCTCGTCTGCCCATGCATTGCCATGTTTCTTGGATTGCTTTAATCAGAGCATGCTTTAATGTACAGTTCATGCGATCCACCATGCCCGAACTTTGTAGACGATAGGGTATGTGGAACTTTTGTTTAATTCCCATTAGTTTACACATATCCTTCATTATTTTGCCCGTGAAGTGCGTTCCTTGGTCGGAATCTATTTGTCACATTGGCATATTTCTTTATAACATAGGGGTGTTTCCTCATCCTCCTGTTCTGCGGCGGCCCATGCCGCTACATCTGCCCATGCATTCCCCTGCTTCTCCTTGTTTGCTATCTTCTGGTGCGCTTTGATTTTAATTACGGAGGCTGCAGTAGGTGCCTCGGCAGCTCCTACTAACGTTCGTACTATTGCTTCATTCTGGATGGTAACTCCTCCAGTGGTTATGTAACCCCTTCTACTCCAGGGTCCCGCATAATCATGTACTACCCCAAATGCGTATCTACTATCAGTGTAGATGTTCACCCATTTCCCTTTTGCATAATTTAGTGCCTCTGCTAATGCTACTAATTCTGCCACTTGTGCGGATATGTGACCTGCCAATTTGCCTCTCCGGACTACCGTCCCATCTCCATTTACTACTGCCCAACCTGTACGTGCTACTCCATCAGTTAATTTCCTTGACCCATCTACATACAGGGTTAAATCTACTTGCTCCATTGGTTCTGCCCCAATTCGTCCTACATTTTTATTTTCTTCCGTATCCGCACACTCGTGGTCTTTTCCCTCAGTGACCACCCATTCGGCCGGATTGGTCTTAATGTCCCTAACTATTTTTACGGATTTATCCTTGGGCAGTAATACTGCTTCCCATTTGGCCCTTCTCCCGTCCGAGAGAGTTTTCAGTCTTCCTGTATTTAGCAGCTCGACGATGGTGTGGGGAGTATGTAGTACTACTTCCCCCATCATAGTAATAGGTTCACTGATTCTGATTGCCCATGCCGAGCAATCAAGGGCTTGCAGACAATGGCTAAAGCCAGCCGCTACTGGGTCTATTTTAGCAGAATAGTATGCTACCGGTCATTGCTTATCCCCGTGGTCCTGCGTTACCACCGCTGTGTAATGCCCCCCATGGTTGTGGCAATGGACGTGAAAAGATTTCCTCATATCTGGCAATCCCAATGCGGGTGCCGACGTGAGGGCTTGTTTCACGTTACAAAAGCTGTTTCATGGTTGGGGCCCCAGTCCACCAGCTCCTTGGATCCCCTTTGATCAAATCCTGTATAGGCTGGGCCATTTCTGCATATTCTGGGATAAAGTTCCGGCAATAATTAAATAGCCCTAATACCTGCTTGACCCCCTCCCCTCTCTGGCGTGGTCCCTTCCTGCTGCCATCTCTAGCTGCTTGTAAGTGCGGGACCGTGAGAAATCAAAGCACGCAGCCAGTGGTGGCGCGCTGCTCCTGCTAGCTTTCCTCTTGGTCCTAGTGCCCCTCCCATCTGTCTTTGGGCATTTGTCTCTTCCCTTGTGTTATTATGTATCCTTGGTAGATTTCTTCGTTCTTCCCTACCTGTACCTTTCTAGGGTTTAACTTTAGTCCTGCATTCTGTAGGGCTCCCAGTTCCGTAGTCAATCAAATATTGTAGAGGGACCTGCCACTATCGGATGTTCTTACGGAGCGGAGATATCGTATTCAATTCGGACTACACCAATTTACGCCACAATGAAAGTCTGGTTTTAATAGGTTAATTTACCTCATAACTCCAATTTAATCCAGATCAATTTTTTTTTAACTAACCAGTATCACTTGGAAAAGAAAGAAGGAAGCCATTTTAACAAAGAAACAATCACTCATGCCTTGTAAACATTCACATTCAAATTCATTTTCTTCCAGGCACACTGGCAACTGTAACGTCAAGGCTGAAGCTTATCTTTTGTATCAATAATGAACAGACAAAACAAAACAAAATAGCACATTCTTGCAGAAAACAGTAAATTACGTCATATTTCTTATTGTCCTTTCTTCAGATGTCTTTCCAAAATACTATAAAAACATTGAGGGGGAGAAATTCGGTATAGCCCCGTTTGGGGCGCTAGAATTGGCGCTGCACAAATTTTATCACCAGGCGCAACTTATCGCCACCTCGAGCGATATTGGGTTGCTGCGCCCCTCAAGGTGATTGCGGCATAAAATCAGGTGCTGCACTGGACTCTTAAGGCGCTAACCCGGCGGCGCTACTCAATTTCTCGGCGGCCGGGCGTAGCACAGGTGCTATCAATAATTGATTACCCCGAGATATGCTGGCGCCGGCCAGCTCTTAAAGGGGCAGGTCAATTAGGATCAGCTGCCACACTCTGCGCCTTGTAGGCCTCAAAATCGGCGCTGTGCATTCTGTGGCATTTCAAACTTTCAACAGATGGAGAGGGTGAGGCAGGGAGCGGAGCGCTTTACCGATGGGGCATTGGATGCTTTGGTTGGCGCAGTGGAGCGCCGGCGAGCTGTGCTGTACCCCGACAATGGCAGGAGGCCTCATCAGAGCGAGTACCGCAGAGCTTGGAGGGAAGTTTGTCAAAGAGTCGCCTCCAGCAGCATCGTGCCCAGGACTCCTGTGCAATGCAGGAAGAAGTTCAACGACCTCACTCGGGTCATTAGGGTGAGTGCCTTTTTCGCAATCATCTTCATCCCTCCATCTGCACCTGACTTTATGGCCAGAGGGTGCGCGAAGCCCCAATGGCCATCTGTCAGCCAGCAGACATGGCCCTTTCTGGAAACACACACGCACATTCAGCTCAGGGCATAATGTAAGGGCTATTCCACCATGGGGGGCATGTGATGTCAGCTCAGGGCATAATGTAAGGGCTATTCTACCATGGGGGGCATGTGATGTCAACTCAGGGCATAATGTATCATCACTTCCCGTCCTTTCTCCTGCAGGCCAAGCTGGCCAGGAACCGGAGGGAGCAGCTTCGTACCGGAGGAAGTCGGCCTCACCTGCAGACACTCATGGACCTGGAGGAACGAGTCCACCAAATTGTTGGAAGCCGGATGAGTGGTCCTGTCACCTCTGGAGCTGCCGACCCCATTGTGCACAGCGATGGTAAGGTCATCACCTTTTTGAGCTCTCTCCTTCCACTTGTTCCCCCCACCAGCATGCATTTTCACTCTGGACCCAAGTCAGAGCATTGCAGCACTCATGCATCCCTTGCTGCCACCCTGTCCTTTTGCTAAAGCCACTCTTCAACCTCCCTGCTTTCAGATGCTGCATCACCAGCTCGGGAGCCGGGCCCTCAAGCTGTCACTGCCACTGACTCCGGAGGCGACAAGCAGGAGGAAGCCGGACCATCCGTACCACCCTCAGGCGAGCCAGCCCATCTGCAGACTGGGGATAGTACTTCCTTGGAGGGGAGCGGGGGGGGAAGGCTCTGAGGAGGAACCAGCTCCAGGACCCAGCGGGCTGCAGCAACGCAAGAGGGGTAGGGAAGCTCGGGGGCCGTCTCCCCGGAGGGCGAGTCAGGCCGCGAGTACTGCTGCACAGAGCGCAGAAGAGGTGCGTGCCCTCGTAGAACTGAGCGCCCAGGCTCGGCTCAGGCACACTGAGCTCATGGCTGCAGTGGCAAGGATGCCTGAATCCATCGAGACACTGGCAAGGAGTGTCCAAGACTTTGGCGCAGCACAGGCAAGGAGTGCGCAGGACTTCGGGGCAGCACAGGCAAGGAGTGCGCAGGACTTCGGGGCAGCACTGGAAAGGACTGTCCAGGACTTCGGGGCAGCACTGGAAAGGACTGTCCAGGGCATCGGGACATCACTGGAAAGGACTGTCCAGGGCTTCGGGACAGCCCTGGAAAGGACTGTCCCGGGCTTCACCGAAGCACTGGAAAGGACTGTCCCGGCCTTCACTGAAGCACTGGAAAGGACTGTCCAGGGTTTCACCAAAGCACTGGCACCTGCCACGCAAGTGCTGAGTGCTGCCACGCAGTCACTCGCTGGTCTCATGCAGACGCAGATTGAGGCCACGCGAACACTGACTGCTGCCACCCTCGCTGGATCAGGCAGGATTACCCGGGGCCCTTGCAGCACCACAGCAGGCCATCAATCTGTGGACCAGCCGATTGGTGCGCATGCTACGGTGCTGCCCCATCAGAGTGCCAGTGTGTCGGCCGACCACAGAGCAGGTGTCCACTCTCAGGATGACAACATTCCTCATGCCACCACTGGCACGTCTCCACTGCAGCTGCCACCACCTGCAGGACAGACTGTTTCCACCCATGCACAGTTGGAGCAGTCAGCATCCGGGCCCTCCAAGCCCAGAGGTCATCCAGGCTGTCCCTCAGGGGCATCTGCGCTTTCGGACAGTCAGCAGGCCTCCCCCAGCCTTGATGCAGCCACTGTGGTCCCATTACGGAGGAGTTGCAGGGAGGGAAGGGGCCGATCTCGCAAGAGAAGTAGATCACCATCAAAGGGGAAAGAGTAGAAGGTGCTGCTGAGACGTCTTATTTGTAGAAATCAAGGCCGTGGATGCTGGTCTGAATGTTAGTAATGTTTTGGATAGTCTCCCGGGTGTGCGAGTCACTTATGTGTCAGAGTGTTAGCTTTGCTTTCTGTTGCCATTGCTTTGTCATGTTGGAAGGAAGCACATTTTGCCAAATAAACAAATGTTTTTATTTACATTGGCCATGTCTGCTATTTACATTCATATTGCCCTTCATAGGCTTTGGGTTATCAGAACGGTTCTGTTGTGTATGTACCTTTAAGAGAAGAACTGATTCTATACTGCAGTACCGGCAGTGACCACCCCTGTATATAAAGCCATAGCAGGCTTCTGTACGTCAGTCTTAAGTTACCCTCCGTTCAGTAAATACCTGTTTTATTGTTCTCCTGCAGTCCGTGTATTATTAAGGCGCGGACACTACAGTGGCGACGAGCAGGTTCGAACTCACCTGCAGTATTGCATCACCTCACGGGGATCTTTCCCTGAGAAGAAGCTATTGGAGGTCGACGTCAGAACAACAGGCGTCGACCGCGGGCAACCGCCCAAGAATCCATCGGAGTTCGGAGAGTTGCAGGAGAGGCTGTGGAGAGCTGGGCTTGGCTCCCCAGTCAAGGTGTTCCAGCAAATCATGCTGGTAGCAGGTAGTGCGCTGACCTTCCGGACTGCGGCGGGCTCGAGCTCGATCGAGCAGCTCTGCAAAGGGGCCGTGCAGCGTCGTCGGGAGGAAAAGAGAGAGAGAGGGGGTGGAGCACACAGGGCGTGGTCGGTGCTCAAGAACCGGGCAGCGTAGCGAAAATAAAACAAGGGGAAGGAAAAGTGAGACGCGCCGAAGCCGTGGGTCGCCGCCATTACCCTGCAGAACGCTAGGAGCAGCGTGGCAGCAAGGGGAAGAAGGAAAAGCGCGGGAGGCGCCATTTTATTCCATTGGGGAAGAAGGAAAAGCGCGGGAGGCGCCATTTTAATCCATTGGTGAAGAAGAAAAAGCGCGGGAGGCGCCATTTTAAATCACCCAAGATGCCGAAAAGTGGCAGTATCACTGCTTTCGACAACGAGGTAGAAGACTGGACCAAGTATGTGGAAAGAATTGAAGTGTACTGCAAGACAAATGAGGTGACCGATGGAAAGAAGGCGTCGGTATTATTAAATTTGATGGGCGCGAGAACGTACGGCCTATTGCGGAATTTAATTACCCCAGCTAAACCAATGGAGAAAAGTTTTGAAGAGATTGTTAATGCCTTACAGGAGCACCTAAACCCTACACCACTGCTGATAGCAGAAAGATTCAAGTTCCATAAAAGAAACCAGCACAAAGATGAGAGCAATGCTGACTATCATACGGAACTACACAAGTTATTGAAGCACTGCCAGTTCGGAGCAGGACTGGCAGACACCTTACGGGATAAGTTTGTCTGCGGGCTCCAGAGTGAAGGAACCCAGAAACGACTACTTTCGGAAAAGGACCTGACGCTAGAACAGGCTTTCAGCGTGGCAGTATCCTACGAAACAGCAGCATGGGGAGCTGCGGAAATACAACAGAAACCACAAGAATGCAGCGCTAACGAAATGGCGTATGGAGCAGAAAAGTGCTATCGCTGCAGCAGAACAACCCATGATCAGAAGGACTGCTGGTTTAAAGACAAAGTATGCAGGCAATGTGGGAAAATGGAACACATAGCAAGAGTCTGCAGGTCGGGAAAGAAAACCAACACTACAAGAACTACTAAGGAAAAGTACAAGAAAGTAAAGAAATTGACAGACAGTAGTTCGGAAGATCAGGAGACTGATAAGGACTCCGGTAGCAGGAGACTAAGTTGTCTAAAGTTACACAACGTGATTGCAAAGGAGGATCACTGAACCATTTTGGGTCACCCTCGTGATAGCAGGGTCCCCAGTAAAGATGGAATTGGACACAGGATCAGAACTAACTGTCATGAATCGACGAGACTATGAGCGGCTATTCCCACACATCCCCTTGAAGGACATGTCCATTGTATTGAAGACATACATGGGGCTAAAAGTCTACCCCAGAGGAAAAATAAGGGTGCCAGTTGAATACAACGGCAAGGAACACAGAAACTGTATCTATATATATTACCAGATGGAAGACCACCATTATTGGGACGTGAATGGATCCGAAAAATACAATTGGATTGGCATTCCATTCAGGCGCTAACTGTGACTGATAAAAAGGATGATGACGTCACACCTGGACGACTGTCAAAGATTCTAACTGACGCGAAAGAGGTGTTCCAACAAGGATTTGGGACTCTAAAAGGAGTAACGGCAACGATAAAAATCGAAGATAACGCAAACCCAAAATTTTTTAAGGCCAGACCAGTACCTTACGCGATCCGCCCAGCCGTTGAAGCAGAGCTGGAGAGTCTGGAGCGTTCGGGTGTGCTGTCCAAGGTGGACTGGAGCGAGTGGGCCACACCCATCGTTCCTGTAATGAAGAAATCATTGAGCAGCACGCCTGGGGAACCGAAGAAGGTTCGCATCTGTGGGGACTTCAAGGTAACTGTGAACCCAGTCCTGCACAAAGTACAATATCCACTTCCACGGATAGAAGATATTTTCGCCTCACTATCTGGAGGGAAACGCTTTACAAAGATTGATCTGGCCCAAGCGTATCTACAAATGGAGGTGGAAGAAGCATCTAGGAAATACCTCACGATAAACACTCACAAAGGCCTTTACCAGTACAATCGACTTGTATTCGGGGTAGCATCAGCCCCGGCTATTTGGCAGAGGGCGATGGAACAAGTCCTGCAAGGGATCTCGGGGACCCAGTGTTATTTGGACGACATCCTGGTTACGGGCGAAAATGACAGTGAACACCTTGCCAACCTGGAGCAGGTGCTCACGAGATTACAGAAATATGGGCTACGAGCCAACCGCCCCAAATGCGAGTTCTTCAGGAGACAAATCTCGTATTGTGGCCACATGATTGATGAGGAAGGGTTGCATAAGTCGCCGGACAAGATTGAGGCTGTAGTCAAGGCTCCAGCACCGGAAAATGTGTCGCAACTGAGGTTGTTCCTCGGGTTGGTGAACTACTACCATAAGTTCTTGCCGAATTTATCTACAATTCTGCACCCACTGAACGCCCTGCTGCAAACTGGAGTAACATGGAAATGGAGTGATGAGTGTAAGCGTGCCTTTCAGAAATGTAAATGCCTAATCACTTCAAAAGAAGTATTGGCCCACTACAATCCAACACTACCGATTCGGTTAGCATGTGATGCGTCTCTCTATGGCATCGGAGCGGTGCTGTCACACAAATTCCTTGACGGTTCAGAGAGGCCAATAGCCTTTGCGTCGCGCTCGTTAACCTCAGCCGAGCGTAACTACGCCCAGATTGACAGGGAGGCCCTCAGCCTGGTGTGGGGGGTGAAGAAGTTGAATCACTATCTGCACGGGCAGAAATTCACCCTACTGACTGATCATCAGCCCCTGGTCTCCATTTTTAACCCAAAGAAGGGCGTTCCGGTGATGACGGCACAACGGCTGCAAAGATGGTCACTTTTTCTAGGGGCACATCAGTACGACATAGAGTACAAGGGTACAAAACAGCATGGAAATGCTGATGGGCTGTCATGCCTACCGTTGCCTATGGTAGAGGAAGCACCTGCAGTGGACCCTGTTGAGATATTCCATGCGACCATAGTCGAATGTCTACCTGTTACAAACTCAAGTGTAGAGAAGGAAACCCGAAATGACACGACACTCTCTCGGGTCTCTGATTTGACGGTGAAGGGATGGCCAGCACATGGCGACTCACTGTTGCCAGCATTCTCGCCAAGGAGAGAACAGCTGTCAGTGTGCCGGGGGACCTTGATGTGTGGATCCCGAGTGGTAATTCCACCCAAGTTGAGAGATAGAGTGCTCAATGAGCTTCATGAGGGTCATCTGGGAGGGATAAAAATGAAGAGCCTAGCCAGGGCGTTTGTGTGGTGGCCGGGAATCAATAAAGAAATCGAGGATATGACCAAGAGATGCACAGGATGCTAGAAGGTCCAAAACGCTCCACCACAGGCCCCGCTACATCCATGGGAGTGGCCCTCATCTCCATGGCAACGGGTACACATTGATTTGGCTGGTCCATTTATGGACTCAATGTTCCTAATCGCTGTGGACGCCCATTCGAAATGGCCAGAGGTCATCAAAATGTCCTCCACCACCATGGAGAAAACTATTGCAGTCCTACGGACCATCTTCGCCAGGAATGGCTTGCCAGAACAGATTTGCTCCGACAATGGGCCACAGTTTGTGTCAGAGGATTTCCGGAGGTTTCTGAGGAATAATGGGGTGAAGCATTACACATCTGCCCCATATCATCCAGCCACAAATGGATTGGCTGAGAGGTTTGTTCAGACCTTTAAAAAGGCAATAAATGCAATGCATAATGACGACATACCACTACAACACAAGGTGGATAATTTCTTGTTTGCTTACCGGAATGCGACACATGCAGTTACCAACCAAGCTCCAGCCATAATGTTCTTCAACCGAAGGCTAAGATGTCGCCTGGATTTGCTCAAACCAAACATAAGATGAGATGTTGAGGATAAGCAGTTCCAGCACATAAATGAGAAGCCAACCAGGAGCTTCAAGATAGGACAACCAATCTTGGCCCGCGACTACCGAACAGAAAAATGGCAGCCAGGAACGATATGCACACAGCAGGGACCACTAATGTACACAGTGGACGTTGGAGAGAGCATCGTGAGACGCCATGCTGACCAGATTCTAGAGTCACAGGAACAAGCCAAACCCATACCACGAGCAGGTGCACCTGGTAATCAACCCAAAGTACAGATTGCGTCTACCTCAGAAGCAGTGGTATTGGAAGCTGACGAACCAACCAATGACAATGAACCAGAATCAACTCCGCTGCAAGAACAGGATACTCGAGAAAGGCGCTATCCAGTCAGGATCAGGAAGCCTCCTCAACGACTGAACTTATAAATGATTATTTCAGTTGATGTATATAGTACAGAGAAAATTGTAATTGTAATTAGTTATTATTTAGTTGTTAAATGAATGTTATGTACTGTTTATCTAAAAGGGGAGGAATTGTTGTGTATGTACCTTTAAGAGAAGAACTGATTCTATACTGCAGTACCGGCAGTGACCACCCCTGTATATAAAGCCATAGCAGGCTTCTGTATTTCAGTCTTGAGTTCCCCTCTGTTCAGTAAATACCTGTTTTATTGTTCTCCTGCAGTCCGTGTATTACTAAGGCGCGGACACTGCAGGTTCCATCCCTGCTCTTCGAATGGCACCAAGCATTCCGTGAGAAGGGCCTAGAAGCGACTTCTGATCAGCCTCTGACGGACGGCCCTTCCAGTTTGTGCCTCCCTCCCGTCTTGGTCCTCCTCCTCCTCCTCCTCCTCCTCCTCTGCTGGTGCTTCAGTGTCTGGTGGCATTGGCTGGGTGCGTAGGATAGCGAGGTCATGCAGCATGCAACATACAACCACGAAGTGGGAGACTCGCTCAGGTGAGTACTGCAGGGCGCCTCCGGAATGGTCCAGACAGCGGAACTGCTGCTTCAGCACGCCGATTGTGTGCTCCACAATGTTCCTCGTCGCCTGATGGGTCATATTGTAGTGCTCTTCAGCAGGGGTGCTGGGCGAACGGAGCGGGGTCATCAGCCATGGGCACAGAGGATAGCCCTTGTCACCGAGAAGCCAGCCTCCTGGGTGAACCGGGGCCTCGAAAAGGTCTGCAACTGAAGTCTGGCGCAGGATGAAGGCGTCGTGGCTGCTGCCTGGGAACTGCGCATTGACTGCGAGGATCAGCTGTCGGTGGTCACAGACCAGCTGCACATTCAAGGAATGGAACCCCTTGCGGTTGCGGAACTCCTTCGGATTCAATACAGGCGCCCGCAAAGCCACGTGCATGCAGTCAATGGCGCCCTGCATCATGGGGAAGTCCGCTATTGCTGCGAAGCCTTCTGCGTGCTCCCGCTGCTTGTCCAGTGTCATGGGGAAGGAGATGTACTGCCGCCTCCTTTTAAACAGGGCATCAGTTACTTGACGGATGCAGCAATGCACCGCAAACTGCAATATGTTGGCTATGTCCCCAGTTGCGGCCTGAAAGGAGCCGCTCGCGTAGAAGTTCAGGGCAACAGTCATCTTGACAGCCACCGACAGAGAGGTCCTGCACCTTATCTGAGGCTGCAGATCTGGCTGAAGCAGGTGGCACAGCTCAGTCACCACCTCCTTTCTGAAGCGCAGCCTTCTGAGACACTGCTCCTCTGACATGTTCAAGTAACTGCTGTCAGAAAACCCTGGCAGCGTAAGATCTGATGTGGCGACGTCTGTTGGCTCTCCTCCATCTGGCCATGCCTGCCCCTCTCTCCCTGCATCTCTGTGCCCTTTCCAGATGGTTCAGCAGCAGGACGTTTCCCTCCAATGCAGCCCCCATAATAATAGCGCACAAGAAAGTTTTCCCATTGTAAGTGCTCACCAGCAGCAAGGTGATGGTCAGAAGGCTGAAGTTCCTCTGCCAGCGCTGGCTCACTGGTGAAATGGCTCGCAGAGTGCAGCTCAGCAACTCTGTGAAACTCTCGAAGAAGTTGTGCTCCCAAAATGGCTGCCGCTTTTATACCAGTGCAGTCCCCTTTAAAGAACGCCCCCCCAGCCCGAGAGCGACTGGGGAACGTTCCAGGTAAGCTGTCCTTATTAGCGCCAGGCGGAACGGAGGGGGGCACCACTGAATTTCCGGTCCGGGGCGCCAAAAAGGCGTTGCACACTGAAATGACGTCATGATCTGCCTGCGCCCGTGAGCGGGCGCTAAGATTTATTGCCGGCGCTAAAAGTCCACTCAATATGGGAAGAGGCGCAGGGTTCGCTGCGCCCGGGCGCTAGTTGGTTAGCGCCCCACTTCTCGGCCTCTTTAGGCGCTAATTGCTGGCGCTACCAACCGAATTTCTCCCCCTGAATATAACTGGAGAAAAATTCGTTTTTCAACATTTAAACAAATCAAATCAAACTGCTTTGGAAGATTTCACCATAGCAACCGCAACTCCAAGGTTAAATCTTAGACTGAAACTTAATCTTTTGTTAAACAAATTGTTTTTGTTCTTCTCAGTTTTTTTTTACATGCCAGCTTAACTTAAATTAGTTCAAAGTTTTTTCCAATTCTGGGGGCACAATCTTATTCGCACATTCTTAAAACGTCCAAAATCCAAGACAAGACAAAAGAGTTAAACGCTTTTAACACAGAGAAGTGGGTGGAGCTAAAACAAACATGACAAAATCTTTCTTTTAAAGACAGACTTTCAAACAAAAGAAATACTGTAACTTCTTAAACATTCATATTCAGGAAAACGTTCACACTTTAACACACACTTTCACACAAACTGAAATTCCAGCATATTTTTAAGGTTCCTTTCACTCAGCAAATCTTGTGTTTTATTTGTCTCGGCACAGACGTTAATAACTTCCATGTTGGTAAAGCTTTAAGTTTATTTTTTTTTCCTTTTTAAATCGGTGACTCAGCACCTTTTCCTGGCTTTTCAAATCCCTGTTTTTTGGGGGGTTTTTTTGCTGAGTTTTCAAATTGGTTAGCCTGCAAATTAGATCTTTTTCCTTCTTTATCTCTCCCTTCTGTTTTGATTCCTTACATTGTTTCTGGTAACAAGCTAAGATTACCATTCCCCCTTTTCCCTCTTTATCTTTGGTTTGTCCCCTCCACCAAGCCCTTTGGCTCTCTGCACTGTCTTCAGGATCCCATCCTTTCTTTTTCATAGTTTCAATAAGTTTTTGGTTTTTGTCTGCTACATAGCGAGTGACGGAGTCGGGATCTCCCCAATTGGACGGTCCCTCCTCCTTTATCTCTGCATCCTTTTTAGGCATTCTATATAACTTCTGACTTACTTCTCAATAGTTCTTATGTTACCCTATCATTCACCCACACACTTATATAACTTCTGACTTACTTCTCAATGGTTCTTATGTTATTCTATCATTCACCCACACACACTTATTTTGCACACACTCACTCGTCACGGGATCACGATCCTGTGTTGTTTATAATTCCCTACACCTACTTGATCCTGGCCATCACGTGGGACTACGTCCTCTTAATTCAGGCTCAGGCTAGGTGTTAGAGATAGACAACCACCCTTGTCCGTGTTGATCACCCCGTGACTCGCAAGGATCCAATCTTATACTTCATCGGAACAACGACACAAAACTTACACTCTAAGCAGACAAACATATACTCTAAACAGACAAACACTTATACCCTAAACAGACAAACACTTATACTCTAAACAGACAAACACTTATACTCTAAACAGACATACACTTAGGGGTCAATTTTAACTCAGGTGTGGGGAATTGGCGGGTTCCCCGAATTTAGTGTTTCCCACACGAATCTAAATGGGTCTGTGAGATTGATGCAATTTTAACTCAATTGGCCAATTGATTTCCAATGTGTGGGAAGCCTTGGTGTAGTGTATGTACCCGTCTACCTTTAAGAGAACTATTGTATGTAACCGTTCACCTTTAAGAGAACTATTTTAGGTGTGGCACTACTTTGTTTGGCTTCTGTATACGGTAATACCGACGGTGACCACACCAGTATATAAGTGTTGTGCCAGGAGTTATTGGGCAGATTCGCCCTGACCTTCGAATAGTAAAGTCCTGTTTTAAGTTACTCTTGGAGTCTGTGCATTAATTAACTAAACAACCCACAGACTTTACAGTGGCGACGAGTCCGATCGTACCCTGCGGCAACAATACTTTCGAAGCAGTTAACGAGCGTCGAGAAGAGGCAACCGCCCTCGTCGTTCTGCTGGGAGAAAACTCGAGGCTGCAGCAATAGAAAGGAGGAAGAATTTAGCGACAAAGACTTCCATCAGCAACAGGCACTGACTGTCCCTTCTGCCACGGTGAGGAGTGAGCCGATCAGCACGAGAAGCAAGGCGGCCACGGTGACTGTGAGTAAGGGAAAAGTAAAAAGAATAACCGGAGGATAAGGGCGGTGCACTCGACCACGGTCGAGGGGGAAAGGAGCCGGACAGAAGTCGGGCCCAGAGGCGCTGAGACGGGGGCAGCGTGGAGCAAGGAAGCCGCGGTACTAATAGGCTGGGGACGCAACGGCGTCGTGAGACAGCTAGACCGCGACCGGCGAAAAAGGCCGGGCAGCGACCGAAGCCACAAAGCGCTGTGACCGGGAGCGTAGGCGCGGGAAGAGATAAACTCAGCCGCAGCCGGGGAGGGAAGCACCGGACTGCGAGACGGCTGGGAGAGGCGTTTGGGAGCCGAGCGAGCGGGAGAGGCAGAGCCGACCAAGGGAGACTGCGCGAGAGCCAGTCCAGCGGCTGAAACTGTTCTCCGTCAACTGGGTGTACCCAGCGCCGGTAGAGCCGAGTGAGCGGGAGAGGCAGAGCCGACCAAGGGAGACTGCGCGAGAGCCAGTCCAGCGGCAGAAATTGTTCTCCGTCAACGGGGTGTACCCAGCGCCAGTAGAGCCGAGAGAGCGGGAGAGAGACCGAGCCCGAGCAAGGGGAACTGAGCGAGAGCCAGCCCAGCGGCTGAACCTGTTCGCCGTCAACGGGGTGTACCCAGCGCCGGTTGCCCTGCTGAGAAAAGGGAAAGCCCTGAAGCCGACGCGCAGGCTGTGAACCTGAAAGCCAGCGGCCATCGCCTGTGGGGGAAAGTGTACCCCTCCCGCTAGGGAAGAAACGTGGGAAGCCGCCATTAGGCAGGGAAGAAGACAGAAGCGGGAAACCGCCATTGAAGTGGGCGGGGAGAGAAGATAAGCGCGGGAAACCACCATTTTCGCGGGAAAACCGCCATCTTAGAGAAAAAAAAAATAAGTTAAAGAAATAATTCGGGGTGTTATCAGAAAGAGAGGAAGATGCCTAAGCGTGGTAACATCAACGATTTTAATGCCGAGGTAGAAGACTGGGCCACGTACGTGGAATGCATCGAGATCTATTGTGAGGCCAATAAAATAGAAGAAGATGACAAAGCTATAACCTTGCTAAACTCGATGGGCGCGAAGACATACGGGCTCTTGAAACATCTACTATCACCAGCTAAACTGGCGGATCAGACTTTCGATGATATTGTGGCTGTTCTGAAGGATCACTTGAACCCCACACCGTTGATGTTGGCGGAACGATTCAAATTCTATGCGAGAACGCAACGGAAAGACGAAAGCAACGCAGAATACTTGGTCGAACTGCGTAGACTAGCGAAATACTGCCAGTTTGGAGGGAATCTGACAGAGGCATTGCGAGACAAGTTCGTGTGCGGGTTGGCAAAGGAAGGAACGCAAAAGCGACTACTCGAAGAGAACGACCTTACACTTGACAGGGCTGTCCTTATTGCAGCATCGCACGAAGCCGCAGCGAAGGGAACTGCGGAAATGCAGCTAAAGACAGCAGCACTAAGTGTGGATCAAATTACCTCGACAACAACAAAATGCTATCGTTGTGGGAAGACAACACACGACCAGAACCAATGCTGGTTTAAGAACCAGGAATGTAGGAAATGTGGCAAACTGGGTCACATAGCTAAGGTATGCCGGTCAGGGAAGAAGACCAACAACCAAAGGACCAACAACCAAAGGAAGCCATCACAGGAAAAGTACAACAAGGTACACAAGGTGGCTGAGAAGAGTTCAGACGAACAGAATTCAGACTCAGGCCCAAATGGCCAG
Organism: Somniosus microcephalus; assembly: GCF_052327205.1. Classification (NCBI taxonomy): domain Eukaryota; kingdom Metazoa; phylum Chordata; class Chondrichthyes; order Squaliformes; family Somniosidae; genus Somniosus; species Somniosus microcephalus. Next base: position 51,262,217 of record NC_140999.1, on the reverse strand, counting down.
GAGCTGGGTAGTCTGAGAATTCACAATGTGAGTAAGGAAGCTGACCTACAAACTATCTGGGTCAGGCTAAAAATAGCTGGAATCCAAGTGAAAATGGAGTTGGACACTGGATCAGCTCTATCAGTCATAAATCGAAGGGATTACCACCGGCTATTCTCACATATACCCTTAAGAGATACCAAGTTCATATTGCAGACATACACGGGGCATAAAGTATACCCCATGGGAAAGATAAGAGTCAAAGTGAGAGATAGGGGTAAAGAACACCCAAGAATGAACTTATACGTACTACATGAGGGAGGACCACCACTTCTAGGACGGGAGTGGATCAAGAAAATAGACATGGAATGGCACTATCTAAAAGCCATAACGAGTGAGGACTCGGTGCAGACAATCAGCTCAGATTCTGAAACGGATGGCGATAAGACCAACCCAAATATGAAAGACAAGGCTGAAATGGACTTGCCGACGAAGGTTGGAAAAATGAAGGCATGCATAAAGGCTTGTGCTCCAGAGAAGAACAAAGTTTCAGAGCAGAACTCCACCGAACAACGACAACCTATTTTGACAGAAAATTCTGAGCCTGTTCAAGTTACGGACATATCCATGACGGAAGAACACCGAGCTCGGACTCAAACTTATTTCAAATTACGACAACAATTAGAACAATTGAGTTACCATCTCGTACAAGAGATGAAAACAATGAAAAAGTTCTATGACACCGAATGGGAGAATCTGGAAAGACAACAGAAGCAGCTAGCTCAAGCAGAGAGCGACCATAGAGCCATCGTGACCAATTACCGATCACATCTCCCTTATGCTGTTCAGGAGTTAGAATATTTGCAGAAAGAAGCAAATGAAGAGGAATCTTCAGGAAGCCAGGATTTTATTCCAGTTCTTCTCTACGACTCCTTACAAGCAGAGGGTGAGAAGTTGAAAGAACAGTATGAACAGGCCCAGGCTACAATTCTGGAAGGGGTTAACTCGGCAACCTCCGAAAAGCTAGTTTCAGTGGAAGCATATGAGCAACTGAAGGTTGAACATGAGCAAGAAGTCCAAAGGCTGCAGGAAATTCTTGATGAGCTCAAGGCCAAGACAGACTCATCGGTAGAAGTTCCATCCATAGATGAGAAATTAGAGGTGAAAGACATGGCAGAACATGAAAGACAAGATGTACAAGAACTCATAAAAATATTAAAGGAAACCCAAGACAAATATGGGGCGGCAATGACCGAGATTCAACAACTTGAAGAACAGATTCAACTGGGAATCCGTTCAGTGGAAGAAAAGGGAACTGTAAGAAACACAGAGACTGTAAGAATGGCCTCTGAACATGAGCTAGAGAGCATCAAGGCGCAACTTCTCCGAGCGCTGAAAGCCAAAGTACAAGAGGAAAAGAAGGTGAAAGCATTGGAGGAAAAGGTGGATGAAATGGAGAAGACTCTGACCCACAGTGTTCCCGTGGAAGAGTTAACGGTCAGCCAACTCCTTCATATGCTGAAGGACAAGACTCTACCATGGGAACAATCTGAACACGAGCTTCAATCTTCAAAGGGAAGGAGTTCGGAGCTCTCAAAAGTTATGGAAATAGCTGAGGTTGCAACACAGATTTTACAGGGATGCCAAAAGTACGCTGAATCACGTCAATGTGAACAGCAGAATGTTGAAACAGTTGCTCCAGTAGAAGGATTGAATAGCCTGATCAATCAATCCCCGAGGGAAGGGGAAGTATTGAAATCACAAACGAGGTCATTAGTGAAGGATTTGCAGGAAACCCAGGAAGAGCGGGATGAATATGAACGCATGAAGAAGTCTCTTCAGGAAAGATGTCTAGGGAGGGAACAACAGTCGGCTAACGTCCAGTTGGGTAAGGAAGAAGTAGCAGGCCCTCTCGCTAGACTAGCTCAGGACGACACCGAATATTACCATGACCTGTTGAGTGACACGGAATATTACGATGACTTGGTCTGCCCAGCTTGTGATGAAAACTCCCAAAGTGCAGAAATCAGGATGAAGCACTTAAAGTCTAAGGAACATAGGGAGATGGTGGCGCTACAGCTGGCAGCGGATAAGGGAGCCCCGAGAGTCTCCAAGAAGCAGAAAAGAAAAAGACGAAGCAGAAGACGATAACCATCTAAATCATTATCACTTCTATCAGATCATGCACGTGGTCCCTACGAAGGGGGCCAAATCAGTTGGAAAGTAGGAAAAATTACCAAGGCAGTCCAGCTGTTTGTAAAAGTCAGCACTGCTGGTTCAGCAGGACGGAAGTTCAAGCTGTTAAGCCAAGGGAAAGACTATTGGATGAGTCACGCTAGAAATGTGAACCGGCTACACCACAGATGTTGTTCGGACCGAGTCAAGACCAGAGACTGAATCTGTGAACTGTTCCCGCAGAGACTGAATCTGTGAACTGTTTCCCGCAGAGACTATATCTGTGAATTGTTTTACATGAAGTTGATTATATGTTATGTTTAATGGGGAATAAGTATGTTGTAAGCTAAAAAGGGAGGATTGTAGTGTATGTACCCGTCTACCTTTAAGAGAACTATTGTATGTAACCGTTCACCTTTAAGAGAACTATTTTAGGTGTGGCACTACTTTGTTTGGCTTCTGTATTCGGTAATACCGACGGTGACCACACCAGTATATAAGTGTTGTGCCAGGAGTTATTGGGCAGATTCGCCCTGACCTTCGAATAGTAAAGTCCTGTTTTAAGTTACTCTTGGAGTCTGTGCATTAATTAACTAAACAACCCACAGACTTTACACTTGGCAATTGTATATTTCCAGTCAGAAAGTCGCAGAATATGACGTCATCATTGCTGCTGCTTTTAAGGTCCACAGCAAGCCTTGCTTCTTCTGCAGGCTTCCAAACTTCACCATTAAGATGGCACAGGAGCCTGCAGGAGCAACGGCCAGCGGGAGGGCAAGAGCTGCCCCCAAATTTGATGAGGCTTCACTCCGGGCATTGTTGGATGGTGCTAGGGCCCACAGGGAGGTCCTGTTCCCTTCTCCAGGGAGGAAGTGGCCTCCCAGTCAGACCAAGGCTGTGTGTCTACAGGTGGCTGCTGAAGTCAACTCCTTGGGGCTCACACGGCGCACCTGGATGCAGTGCAGGAAACGATTCCATGACCTTCATCGCACTGGAAAAGTAAGTACTGTAAGAAGTTTCCATCACCCTCAATCTGATCCCCATTGCCTTTCCTCACCAGCACTCAGCTTTAGCAATCTCTTCCTCCACATCCCACTAGACACTCACATCCATGCACCCTTACCCATTCCCTCTCTCTCTATACTCACATTCACATAACTATTCCACCATGCAGCCCTCACACTCCCTCTCACTCTGATGCTTTGAACACAACTGACAACACACAGGGAGGGCCCTTGGTCTTGCAACCTCACTCCATCTTTGTCTCCTTCTGAGTATCTATGCTATGCAATCTCTGCATTCACTCCTTCATTCTCACTCAACCTCCACTTGTCTCCCTCATTGCAGGAAAAGAGAGCTCACAACAGGAGAGAGCGAGCCAGGACAGGAGGAGGGCCGCCCTCATTAGCCCAGCTCACCCCCTGGGAGGAAAGCGTCCTGGAGATTGTTGGGGTTGACATAGATGCGGAAGTTGGGCAAGCTGGTGACAGAATAGTTTTCCATCTCTCTCATTGGCATTGCATGAGTCGCTGATAATGATTCTGAAGCTACATCATATGGACTTATGATCATCTGCAAAATGCAATGTGCATGTAACCTTGGCATCACATCGCTAACTTTTTCCTTGACTCCCCCACAGAAACATCGAGAGCCCCCGTCCCCAGTGTGCAGGAGGAAGAGCCGGAGATGCCAGACTCCTCAGAGGAATCTGCAACCTCTGAGGGCGCAGCGTTAGCAGAAATAAGCGCACCCAGCACCAGCGCAGGTACTCACACTTTGGTGGGACCTTCAGGGCATAGAGTAGAGTTGTCACCTGGTGTATCACAGCTCACAAGTGAGCATCAGCAGATTGTGGAGACAGGGACAGCAGTGGAGAGTCCTCGTCGGAGGGCGCAGGACTCTGCCAGCTCGGCTCAGCTGCATGTCGACCTTCTGCCTCTGGGTGCATCCGTAAGATCAGAGGTGATGGAACTCCATGCACAGATGCAGGAGTCTCTGGCAGGTTTTGTCTCCTGGGTCGCTGTGAGTGTGGAGCAAATGGAGGAGCCCATAGCGAACATGAGTAGAGCCTTTGTGGAGTCAGTGGCGCATGAACGCATCAACACAGAAAGGATGGCTACCGACGTGGAAATGATTGCTGCCTCCATGGTAAGGCTGGCTACCGTAGAGGAGAGGATGGCTACGGTAGAGGAGAGGAGGGCTACGGTAGAGGAGAGGAGGGCTATGGCCATGGAGGAGGTTAGTCGCCAGGGTATGGAAAACATGGGGAGTGTTCAGAATAGAATGACATCTCTTGAGGAGCGATGGGCATCTATTGAACAGAGAAACCAGACCTCCATGGAAGTCCTTCTGAGTAGGACTGCCATTGCAGATATGGGTCCCCATGGCCCCCCTGATATGCAGCAAGGTGCTCTCAAGCCACTTGCAGGCAATGAGGGGGAACTGACCCATGAGAGGGAGGTTGGTGGCAGACCTCAAGGAAGTGGGGGCTCCTCTCCAAGCGCTCACACTTCCATGCCACTGCAGAGCCCCCGGTCAGAGCCCCACTGGAGTCTACACCCAACTGAGATAGACGTCTCAACTCCTGCACAGCCGCAGGAGCAGCAGACTGCTGACGAGCTCTCACAGGCTCGCCACCCCAGAGGACGCCCGCCAAAGGTGTTGAGACAGGAGCAGCAGGAAAGTGAGCAAGGGGCCTCCACATCTGCTGAAGCCGCAGAGGAACCACTACGTAGGAGCACGCGTAAGAGGAAAATAAAGCACAAATAGTCACAAGGGTAGTCACTTGGGTGAAATGTTGTGTATTTTGTAAAAATGCCATCAGTTGTTTGTTTTGCATAAAAATTCTGATGGCACCTTCTACAGTTGTGGCGTGTGTCATTTCGTGAATGGGGCTGGAGGTCCTCTAATGCCAAGAAGGGAAGGAAAAAAAGGCCTCCCATGCTTCTGGTAGATGCCTCAGTTGAGGAAGCGCTGAGTGAGGGTGGCGAGAGGGGTTTCGCAGGAGGTCACACTGGAGAAGTGTGTGAGGCTCCAACCTTCCACAGGTGTGGTTAAGCCTGGTAAAAGTTGCCCCAGGCCTGAGACAACAAAGTCCTGCCACCTGCAAATGATGACTGATCAAATCTCCTCTTTAATGGTTGACCTGCAGCTGATAGTCAGCAAGCCAATAGTGCTCACGCCAGGTTTCACAGGCGTGATCCCCACCAGGCGTGTTTTACGTGGGAAAAGATTTAAACAGGCAAGGGCCTGTTAAAATGGGATTATAAAGGCCAATGAGTGCTGTTTAAGGGCCCTAAAGACCAGTCTCGCCTGTTGCAGGCGGGACAGATTCGGGACCATCTGATACACCTGGGTTAAAATGGCTAGGTGTCGGGAACCAGGTGGGGGGGTCCCGACCCCCAGGTTTTGCGATTTTAACCCGCCACACGCCTCAAAGCCCGCCTGACGGCTGAATTAAAATTGAGCCCTTATACTCTAAACACCCTTTAACTTGAATCCCTCTGGATCGTCACCCGGTATTTCTGTATTCTGGGTTTCTAAACCCTTTAGCGCTTTCCCACCTAGTGCTTTCCCACCTGGGTTTCTAAACCCTTTTTTTGGGTTTCTAAACCCTTTAGCGCTTTCCCACCTAGCACTTTTCCCACCTGGGTTTCTAAACCCTTTAGCGCTTTCCCACCTAGCACTTTTCCCACCCGAGAGTTTCTAAACTCCTCGGGTCTGTTTGTACCCTAAAACGCATCCTATTGATCCACACCTGAAGCCTGTTGCTCCTTCACTCGCTGTTCTTTATACCACCACTACCCCAATCCGCCTCGCGGACCTCCACGTTAAGGGTGAATATTGCTACTCACCCCTCCGTGTATGTCATTGTGGAGGATTGATCAGCAGTCCGGCGGTATCCCACTTTTGACACCAAGCTGTAAGCGAGGAAAATCTGGATGGTAAAACAGAACTAATAGACTCAGGTGTTACCCAGATCAATAGTTTTATTACGAGTGCACACGGGAGAACTATCTCAGCTACCCTTAGCTAGAGACATCGTTCTCAAGGGAAAAAAGTGGCAATACAGCTTAGTTTATACAGTTTATTAGACAACACCCACTTATTACTAATGGGGGTGTATACATGAGAATATTGATGCTTCATTGGTTTACATGATTAATCAATCAACTATTAGGCCTGTCCTTTGAACTTGAGTACCCACTGGATATGTCAGTAAAAAGCTTGTCGACTGTAGAGGCTTCATATTCATGAGCTATCTCTTACTCTGGTTATCGGTATGGGAAAGTATTTTCCAGCAGAGACATGGCTAGATGAATACAAAGCCACATTGAATTATGCAGCTGGCTGACTACTCTTCAAGGCCTTATTTGCTGCTACTCCTTAATCGTGCCTTTGTATTATATCTCTTCCAAGAACAGGTTCTTTCTAAACAGTTACTACCAAGTTGTAATTACAAGTAACACTTCAGAATGTCTTTGGTCAGCTAAATTTATATTAGTTTAAAAAGGGTTAATATAGCCAAGTATCCCATGGTGCTTTGCGTTTGTTTTCCAGCCTAACAAGACTCAATGGAACCTTTCAGACATATTATACCAGTCAAATATTGAGGCCCACCCCTTTATATCCCCTAAGCCAAATTTTATCCAAACAAAAACCATTACATTTAACACAGCTAAATATGTTTGAATAAAAGATCCTTATCCATTCAATGAAATTTTTCCCAAAATCAAATGCTTCCAAAACCATCAATAAAACTCATGAGAGACCCTATCAAAGGCTTTCTCTTGATATATTTTTAACACATAAGCCTCTCTCCCACTATCTTCAATTAGCTCTATCGCATCTTGGATTGAGACCACAGAGTCTGCGATGTCTCGGCCTATGACTCCATAGGACTGAGAGGGCAAAACTATCTGCGGCATCACCTCCGTCATATGATTTGCCAAAACCCTCGCCAAGATCTTATAATCCACATTTAATAATGTGATGGGCCTCCAATTCTTCAGATCCCTTCTATCCCCTTTATATTTTTATAAGCTAAGCTTATGATACCTCTCCTCATAGATGGGGCCAGACTTCCCTCAATTTTAAGCTCCTTAAAAACCTGTAAGAGCAATGGACTTAAAATCTCTAAAAATTCCTTATAAAATTCTGCACTTAGTCCATCAGACCCTGGGCTTTTCCCCCCTTCATTCCACTTAGTGCTACTTTTACTTCTGCTAATCCTACTTCTTTGTCACACATGCTTCTCTCATCCTCCTTTAAACCCTCTTCAATAAAAGCACTAACCTTCTCCATCGCCAATTTGGAAAGGTCTTCTTTTGTATATAAATCTTAATAAAAGCTCCTAGCCGCCTCCCAAACCTCCCCACTTTCATTAATGATCTTCTCCCCAACTGTGAACTCTCCAATTCCAGATACTCTCTATCGCAGCTTCTCTTGCTCTAGAAAATATCTAGTGCATCTTTCTCCCTCCAATGCATCTTTAGCCTTTGCCCGGAGAATGGTCCCCTGGCATTTTTCAGCTTGCAATAATTCCCATTCTTCCTTTAAAACCACCCACTTAATCTCTGCTCCCTTATCCCCTCCATCAACTGCTTTACAGATATCCATAAACCTTCTGTTTATATTCTCTTCTCGATGCCAGTTAGCCGCCGCTCTCTTTTTCCCATAACGTACCGAAAAAACTTTTACCTCATATTTGAAATTGTCCCACCAAACTCTTCTTTCTTTCAAGAATAAAGGTTCCTTCTGAGCATTCTTTATTACATTTAAAATCCCTTCTTTGTAAACAATGTCTTTCAGGTATTGATTGTTTATAATCCACAGCCCTGAACCGATCTTAACTCTGCTGTTCCTAATTCTAAGAACCAAAGCCGAGTGGTCACTAAAAAATACTTTTTTGCAATAAATCTTCATCACCTCAGAACTTAACCCTCCCCACATTAACACAAAATGTATTCGGCTGTTTTAAAACATCACCCACCCAACCTCTTCTGGAGAACTCCCTTTTTATGGGGTTCCGGTCCCTCCATAAGACACTCAAATTTAAATTTGCCATCATTTTTACAATCATCCCTCTGGAGTTACCATCCTTAAAGGTCATCTGGGCTGAAATGTCCATCCGAGATAAAAATACATTAAAATCCCCCATTATATAAGGGTTATCCGCCTCTGCCACTTCAGTGAATAACCACTGAAAAAACTCACGACGCTTGCAATGGTCGTTCGGTGCATAGATATTAAAGAGATCGCAATTAAATTCCTCTATTTTTACCTTTAGCCGTAAAAATCTCCCCTCAGTGTCCTTGTCCACCAAGGCAACGTTCTCTTTTATGGACGGACTCCCCAAAATAGCCACCCCTCCACAGTTATTGTTTGCACAACTTGCAAACACCTCTCTTTTGCAAACACCTCTCTTTTCCAAACATTCCGAACTCTTTCTAGGATATCCTCATCCCAATATGTTTCTAGAGACACAGCAAGTGAGTGCCTTTAAAACCCTGCAACAACTGCTGCAATTTCTTCTCACCCCTCAGTCTGTTCACATTAATCGAGACCAATGTAATCATGGCTCCAAATAAGGCAAGTGTGCCTGATAATCTCCCCATCATTTAATCTCCGGCCCTTCTCTCCTCTCACGCTCCTCCCCAACTTTTCAGGCAGCTGTTGCTTTATCCTAGGTTTAGGTTTGGACCGAGGAGCTGCCCCTTCTCCCTCCTTCTGCCAATCACTAACCTTTCCCTTTCCACACGATGTCACCCTACCCCCCACTTCCATGTCTCTGTTCCCCTCTGACTCCTCACTCTCAGGCTCTTCTGTAACCTCCCGCCCCTGCTCCCCGTCAGATACATAGGGCTGGATTTTGATGCTGGAGGTGTGTAGGAGGCGGGAGTACAACTTTTGGGGTTGTAGTCCCGCCTCCATCGAGTTGTGGTCAACCCACTCGATTTTCACTTGATTGACCTTGTTGAGCCCGCCCAGTGGGCTCAGCAGGCCAATTAAGGGCCACCCGGCGACAGGTGACGTCACAGATTGACATTTCATCTGTCAAGAGCATTTGACAGATGAAATATCAGCGTTTGACAGCTCTTTGAAGCTGTCAAACACTGACAATCTGTACACTAAGTTAATCCCTTCCTCTCAGGCTGATTTAGAGATCTCTCCAGAACAGAAAGCAGAATGCTGCAGATTTTGACAGCTCTCGGCCATTCTGCTTTCTGTGCAGGTGAGATGAGGGACTCCCAAGACCTGAAGGAAGGAAGGCTGTAAAGGTAAGTAAAGGTAAGTAAAACTTCTTTAAACACTTTACACACACCAAACACACTTACCTCTGCACTCATGCACCCATCACTCACCTGAACACCAGACATCTCGAACCCTCCAAGCCCTTCAGCCCGACGGTCCGCCTCGCTAACATGGCGTGGTTTGGAGACTTCGGAAATCCCACACTTCAGGGATAAAAATAGGGTTTAGGATAAAAACTGCCTGTTAACCACCTGTTAACAGGCAGTTAATTGGCACTAATCCCCTTCCCGCCTCGGGGAGGCGGCTCCCAGCACAGGTTGGGTATCCGCCTCCTTTGAAACTGGCATGGGGGCAGGTTGGGGGCGGGATGGGTTGGTGCCCCCCGATTTCGCGATTTTAAACCCCCACATGCCTCCAATCCCACCTCCACGGCCCAATGAAAATCCTGCCCATAATCTCCCTTAGAGAGTGTCCCTGCTATCACGGTTTCTCCAACAGTGCCACTCCCTTCGGCCTCATCTCCACCGCTGACCCTCGCACCCTGTTTCTTCTCTCTCTGGGACAATGGCACATCTGCACCAATCTTGCTCCCTTCTGGCATCTTTGTCTCCCCGCTCCCGTCCTGCTGCCCCTTTAAGGCTTCTGCCTCTTGCACCCTCTCCTTGTCTTTCCCCCTCCTGCTCCCTGAGATGTCCGACTCCCCGTCTTTCTTTGGAGTACTTACACTTACCCCGCACCCCGCTCCCACCTCCTCTCCACCCCCGCGGACACCAGATTCTTTAGGGAGAGCTGAGCCGTATTATGGCTCAACTCTGCCCTCGACCATCCGCTATCTTTGTCCTTATCCACCGTACTTGGTGTGTTTTCCATCATCTCCATCCTGTTCTCTGCTCTGCAATTTTCTGCCTCTTCCTGCGCTTTTTTCTCCTTTCATTCACCAGCTGTGTCCTCCACCTGTTCCGCTCCTCCAGTCGTTCCACTCACATCTCCTGCTCCTTCTCCCATCTCCTTGTCACTCAAGGGGCTTTCTTCTGCCTCACACTCACAGTGGGTGGGGCCTTTGTGACACACCACACTGCTGTCCGCCTTGCAACTTCGAGCGATGTGTCCAAACACACTTTAATTATAACAGTACAAGTCTGGACAACTTCTTACAAGATGGTCAAGATGGTCGTGTCCAAGACAATAATAACAAACCTTCAGCTGGTTATCGTGCAGCACCCGGAAATACTGCACTTGTCTCGAATTTCATGTTATACGACAATGACTTCAGCCCGCTGGGAACCGCACCTTTACATAATGGGTTTCATTTGCTACTTGCATTCCTGGATAGTATCTCCTCTTTATTGCTGAGCAAATGTTAATTACCCATGTGTCAACTCTTTGATTAGCACATCGTCCTCAATATAAACCGACAGATTTAAGAATGAGACCACCACCTCTTCAGAATACAGCAGAGATACCGCCAACAGCTTATCTCCAACCATCAAACTCAGTAAAAGTCCTTCCACCTCCTCTCGGCCAGACCCCTCAGCAGCCATCTGGCTGCTGTTTAAGGACCAAAAAAACCCTAAAGCCTGAAAAAAAAAACACCACCAACTTTTTACAAACTCACTCCAACTCCCTGCAGTAATCAAGCACCCAGCACCACCTGCTCACTCCTAGCCCCTCCCACCTAGAAAGTGCTACCCACTGGGCCACGACTGACACCCGAGTTGCATAGAGCAGCAGGGATTGCCAGTCAGTCAGCTGAGACTAAGGGTACATTTGCACTACAGGTTTAGCATTGGTGCGCAGTGGTGTCTACTTTGTGCCAACATTTAACTTGTGCAACACATATCAACAACAACAACTTGCATTTATATAGTGCCTTTACCATAATAAAAACATCTCAAAGTGCTTCACAGGAGTGTGATCAGATAACCAGGGAAAGAGTAGGGCCCATTAGGTACCAAAGTGGCAATTTGTGTGTAGAGCCGGAAGATGGATGTGAGGTTTTAAATGAATATTTTGCATCTGTGTTCACTATGGAGAATGGTGATGTCAGCATAGAAATCAGGCAGGGGGATTGTGATATACTTGAACAAATTAATATTGAGAGGGAGGAGGTACTAGCAGTTTTAGCGGACTTAAAAGTGGATAAATCCCCAGGCCCTGACGGGATGTATCCCAGGCTGTTGTGTGAGGCAAGGGAGGAGATTGCAGGGGCTCTGACGCAAATTTTCAGAACCTCTCTGGCCACAAGGGATGTGCCAGAGGACTGGAGAACAGCTAACATAGTACCAGTGTTCAAGGAGGGTAGTAGGGATGATGGGCCTTCAATAACCACAAAACTAGAAGTTATAGACTTAAACAAGTTGGCTTTTAATCACTAAGATCAGAGCTAACATCTCAACACGCCGACTGGTTCACAGAAATGAGTCATACAGATCCTGGGATCTTTATGTAAGAGAAGTCAGGGGTGGAGCCAAGAGCCAAGACCTGGAACCTCCCAGGTTAGTCGGGAAAGAGGAAGTGAAACTATACACAGTGGGGGAGGGTAATATACATGAGTGCAAAACGAATACAGGATCAAGACAAACAGATTTCATTACATTCACCCCTTCTATAGATTTAGTCCATCGGGGTGATGTTTCTTAAAAGTTGGTATAAGTGAGTCTGTCAGGAGGTTTTGCAGTTCTCAGTGATCGGCACAAAGCCGGTTGGGGTGCCTCTAGGGGAGTGGATTCTGGTTCCTCCGCTGTCCGGGCCTCCGCAGTGTCTTCCAGGTTATCTGCAGTGTCCTCCAGGTTAAAGTTGGGTATTGATACCTCTGGGCGTCCTGTCTCTTTGTAGTGTAGGTCTTCATCGGGTAGTCTCCCATCGTTCTCTCCGCTCCCCGAGGGAGCGAGGTCTTTTTTGGAAACAGTGTCCTCTCGCCCGTCAGAGTATTCGATATAGGCGTACTGAGGGTTTGCATGGAGGAGCTGTACCTTTTCCACAAGGGGGTCCGTTTTATGGCCTCTCACGTGCTTCCGCAATAGTACTGTCCCCGGAGACGTCAGCCACGCGGGTAGAGATATGCCCGAGGTGGATTTCCGGGGGAAAACGAACATCTTTTCGTGAGGGGTAGCGTTAGTGGCAGTACATAACAGAGACCTTATGGAGTGGAGCACGTCTGGGAGGACTTCCTGCCAGCGGGAGGTCGGAAGGCCTTTTGATTTTAAGGCTAACGTGACAGCCTTCCAAACAGTAGCATTCTCCCTTTCCACTTGCCCATTACCCCGGGGGTTGTAGCTAGTGGTTCTGCTAGTGGCTATCCCCTTCGAGAGCAAGAACTGGCGCAGCTCGTCACTCATGAATGACGTCCCCCTATCGCTGTGTATGTAGTTCGGCATGCCAAACATGCAGAATAGATTACAGAGACACTTGATGACCATGGCACTAGTCATGTCTGGGCAGGGAATGGCGAAGGGGAAGCGGGAATATTCATCAATGATATTGAGGAAGTATACGTTACGGTCGGCAGAGGGAAGGGGTCCCTTTTTAAAGCTTTGGGATTGTGTGGCAGGGGCAGTTCCTTTAGGGGGCGTAATCGGTCAGGGTCCGGTCCAATTACCCCATCTTCCACCACACAGCCGAGGATACAGAGACGGGTTGTGTTGAAGACACATTTGTCTTCGTTGTAGGTTAGATTCAGCTTTAGGGCAGTTTTTAAAAATCTCGCAAGATTTAGATCGTGGTCTTGCTGGTTGTGCCCGCAGATAGTGACATTGTCCAGATAGGGGTAGGTAGCTTGTAGTTTATCCTCGTCAACCATGCGGTCCATCTCACGTTGGAAGACCGAGACCCCATTTGTTACCCCGAAGGGCACTCTGAGAAAATGGTAGAGGCGCCCGTTCGCCTCGAAGGCGGTGTATGGGCGGTCCTCCGTTCTAATGGGGAGCTGGTGATACGCGGATTTGAGGTCGATAGTCGAGAAGACTCGGTATTGCGCAATCTGGTTGCCCATTTCTGATATGCGGGGTGAAGGGTAGGCGTCCAGCTGGGTATAAATATTAACAGTCTGGCTGTAGTCAATTACCATCCGTTTCTTTTCGCTATTTTTAACTATGACTACTTGGGCACGCCACGGGCTGGTACTGCATTCAATAATGCCTTCCCGCAGGAGTCTGTCCACTTCCGCCTTGATAAAGTGTCTGTCTTCCAGACTGTACCGTCTACTTTTGGTCGCTATGGGCCTACAGTTCAGAGCGAGATTAGCGAATAAAGAGGGCGGGCTGATTTTTAAGGTTGATAGGCCACAGACTGTGAGTGGCGGCTGGAACCCGCCATATGCTAGCGTGACACTTTCGTGGTGGCACTGGAAGTCCAGGCCCAAGATTACATTAACACAGAGTTCTGGCATCACGAGGAGTTTAAAATCCTTGTAGTCCGTGCCTTTTAGTGGGGGAGGGTAATATACATGAGTGCAAAACGAATACAGGATCAAGACAAACAGATTTCATTACAAGGGATAAACCAGGGAATTACAGGCCAGTGAGCCTAACATCAGTGGAGCTAATTTACAGAACAAACGGGAAACTGTTCAACCTCCGTCGCCTCCAGTCCAGATCCAAGGTCGTCCCATCCTCTGTCGTCGAATTACAGTATGCAGACGATGATTGTGTCTGCGCTTACTCAGAGGTCGAACTCCAAACCATCGTAAATACCTTCACCGAAGCATACGAGAGCATGGGCCTTACACTAAACATCCATAAGACAAAGGTCCTCTACCAACCTGCCCCCGCCACACAGTACTGCCCCCCGATTATCAAAATCCACGACAAGGCCTTGGACAACGTGAACCACTTTCCATACCTCGGGAGCCTACTGTCAACAAGGGCAGACGTCGACGACGAAGTCCAACACTGCCTTCAGAGTGCCAGTGCAGGCTTCCGTCGCCTGAGGAAGAGAGTGTTTGAAGACCAGGACCTCAAACCTGGCACTAAGCTCATGGTCTACAGGGCAGCAGTGATACCTGCCCTGCTGTATGCCTCAGAGACATGGACCATGTACAACAAGCACCTCAAAGCACTGGAGATGCACCACCAACGCTGCCTCCGCAAGATCCTGCAAATCCATTGGCAGGATAGGCGCACCAATGTCAGTGTTCTTGCTCAGGCCAATATCCCCAGCATCGAAGCTCTGACCACGCTCAATCAGCTCCGATGGACGGGTCACACTGTCTGCATGCCTGATACGAGACTCCCAAAACAAGCGCTCTATTCGGAGCTCCGGCACGGCAAGAGAGCCCCAGGTGGGCAGAGGTAACGCTTCAAGGACACCCTCAAAGCCTCCTTGAAAAAGTGTAACAACCCACCGACACCTGGGAATCCCTGGCCCAAGACCGCACAAAGTGGAGGAGAAGCATCCGGGAAGGCGCCGAACACCTCGAGTCTCTTCGCCGGGAGCAAGCGGAAGCCAAGCGCAGGCAGCGCAAGGAGCGCACGTCAACCCAAGCATCCCACCCACCCGCCCCTTCAACCACCGTCTGCCCCACCTGTGACCGAGACTGTAGGTCCCGCATTGGACTCATCAGTCACCTGCGAACTAATTTTTAATGTGGAAGCAAGTCATCCTCGGTTCCGAGGGACTGCCTAAGAGAGAGAGTGGTAGGGAAATTATTCGAAAAATTTCTGAGGGACAGAATTAGTCTCCATTTGGAGAGGCAGGGATTAATAAGGGATAGTCAGCATGGCTTTGTCAGGGGGAGATCATGTCTGACCAATTTGATCGAATTTTTCGAGGGGGTGACTAGGTGTGTGGATGAGGGTAGTGCAGTTGATGTAGTCTACATGTGTTGTGTATGTACCTTTAAGGGAATAACTGGTCTAAGACTGCAGTACCGGCAGTGACCACCCCTGTATAAAAGGCCCTAGCAGGCTTCTGTAGTTTCAGACTCAAGCTGCCTCTTGTTCAGTAAAGTACCTGTTAAACTGTTCTCCCGAAGTCCGTGTATTATTGAGGCGTGGACTTTACAGTGGCGACGAGTAAGTTCGAACTCACCTGCAGTGTGGCATCATCTCACGGGGATCTCGCCTGAAAGGAAGGTCCTGGAAGGTCGTAGTCTGAGCAACGGGCGTCGACCGAGGGCAACCGCCCGAAGAATCTATCGGTGTTTGGAGAATTGCGGGAGAGACTGTGGTTCCAGCGAATCGTGCTGGCAGCAGGTAGCGCGCTGACCCTTCCGGACTGCGGCGGGCTCCAGCTCGATCGAGCGGCTCTACAAATCGGGCCGCGCAGCGTCGCCGGGAAAAGAAAACGAGAGAGAGAGGGTGGAGCGCACAGGGTGCGGTCGGTGCTCGAGAACAGGACAGCGGAGAGAAACTAAACGGGGGGGGAAGGAAAGCGAGATGCGCCGAAGCTGCGGGTCGCCGCCATTACCTCGTAGAACGCTAGGAGCAGCGTGGCAGCAAGGGGAAGAAGCAAAAGCACGGGAGGCGCCATTTTATTCAATTGGGGAAGAAGCAAAAGCACGGGAGGCGCCATTTTAAATCACCCAAGATGCCGAAAAGTGGCAGTATCACTGCTTTCGACAACGAGGTAGAAGACTGGACCACGTATGTGGAAAGAATGGAAGTGTACTGCAAGGCAAATGAGGTGGCTGATGGAAAGAGGGCATCGGTATTATTAAATCTGATGGGTGCGAGTACGTACGGCCTATTGCGGAATTTAAGTACCCCAGCTAAACCAATGGAGAAAAGTTTTGAGGAGATTGTTCATATCTTACAGGAACACCTAAACCCTACACCACTGCTGATAGCAGAAAGATTCAAGTTCCATAAAAGAAACCAGCACAAAGATGAGAGCAATGCTGACTATCTTACGGAACCACGCAAGTTATCGAAGCACTGCCAGTTCGGAGCAGGACTGGCAGACACCTTACAGGATAAGTTTGTCTGCGGGCTCCAGAGTGAAGGAACCCAGAAACGTCTACTTTCAAAAAAGGACCTGATGCTAGAACAGGCTTTCAGCGTGGCAGTATCCTACGAAGCAGCAGCACAGGGAGCTGTGGAAATACAACAGAAACCACAAGAATACAGCACTAACGAAATGGCGTATGGAGCCGAAAAGTGCTATCGCTGCGGCAGAACAACCCATGAGCAGAAGTACTGCTGGTTTAAAGACAAAATATGCAGGCAATGCGGGAAAATGGGACATATAGCAAGAGTCTGCAGGTCGGGAAAGAAGACCAACACGACAAGAACTACTAAGGAACAGTGCAGGAAAGTAATGAAACTGACAGATGGTAGTTCAGAAGATCAGGAGAGTGATAAGGACTCCGGGAGCAGGCGACTAAGTTGTTTAAAGTTACACAACGTGATCGCAAAAGAAGATCACCGAACCATTTGGGTCACCCTCATGATAGCAGGGTCCCCAGTGAAGATGGAATTGGACACAGGATCAGCCCTAACTGTCATGAATCAACGAGACTATGAGCGGCTATTCTCACGCATACCCTTAAAGGACACGTCCATTGTATTGAAGACATACACGGGGCAAAAGGTCTACCCCAGAGGAAAAATAAGGGTGCCAGTTGAATATAACGGAAAGGAAACACAGAAACTATACATGTATATACTACGAGATGGAGCACCACCATTATTGGGACGTGAATGGATCCGAAGACTACAATTGGATTGGCATTCCATTCTGGCACTAACTGTGGCTGACAAAAAAGATGATGACGTCGCACCTGGACGTCTGTCATAAATTCTATCTGACGCGCAAGAGGTGTTCCAACAAGGACTTGGGACACTAAAAGGAGTAAAGGCAACCATAAAGATTGAGGATAACGCAACCCCAAAATTTTTCAAGCCCAGACCAGTGCCATACGCGATACGCCCAGCTGTGGAAGTTGAACTGGAGAGTCTGGAGCGTTCGGGGGTGCTGTCTAAGGTGGACTGGAGCGAGTGGGCCACACCCATCATTCCTCTAATGAAGAAAGCATTGAGCAGCACGCCTGGGGAGCCAAGGAAGGTTCGCATCTGTGGGGACTTCAAGGTGACTGTGAACCCAGTCCTGCACACAGTACAGTATCCGCTTCCGCGGATAGAAGATATTTTCGCCTCACTATCTGGAGGGAAACATTTTACAAAGATTGACCTGGCTCAAGCGTATCTACAAATGGAGGTGGAAGAAGCATCTAGGAAATACCTCACGATAAACACTCACAAAGGCCTTTACCAGTACAATCGACTGGTATTTGGGGTAGCATAGGCCCCGGCTATGTGGCAGAGGGCAATGGAACAAGTCCTGCAAGGGATCCCGGGGACCCAGTGTTATTTGGACGACATCCTGGTTACGGGCAAAAATGACAATGAACACCTTGCCAACCTGGAACAGGTGCTCATGCGATTGCAAGAATATGGGCTACGAGCCAACCGTCCCAAATGCGATTTCTTCAGGAGACAAATCTCGTATTGTGGCCACATGATTGATGAGGAAGGGTTGCATAAGTCGCCGGACAAGATTGAGGCTGTAGTCAAGGCTCCAGCACCAGAAAATGTGTCGCAACTGAGGTCGTTCCTCGGGTTGGTGAACTACTACCATAAGTTCTTGCCGAATTTATCTACAATTCTGCACCCACTGAACGCCCTCCTTCAAACTGGTGTAACATGGAAATGGAGTGATGAGTGTAAGCGTGCCTTACAGGAATGTAAATGCCAAATCACTTCAAAAGAAGTATTGGCCCACTACAACCCAACACTACTGATTCGGTTGGCATGTGATGCGTCACCTTACGGCATTGGAGCGGTGCTGTCACACAAATTCCGTGACGGTTCAGAAAGGCCAATAGCCTTTGCATTGCGCTCGCTAACCTCAGCTGAGCGTAACTACGCCCAGATTGACAGGGAGGCCCTCAGCCTGGTGTGGGGGTGGGTGAAGAAGTTCAATCACTATCTGCACGGGCAGAAATTCACCCTACTGACTGATCATCAACCCCTGGTCTCAATTTTTAACCCAAAGAAGGGCGTTCCGGTGATGATGGCGCAACGGCTGCAAAGATGGTCACTTTTTCTAGGGGCACATCAGTATGACATAGAGTATAAAGGTACGAAACAACATGGAAACACTGATGGGCTGTCGCGCCTACCGTTGCCTACGGCGGAAGAAGCACCTGCAGTGGACCCTGTGGAGATATTCCATGCAACCATCGTCAAATGTTTGCCTGTTACAAACGCAAGTACTGAGAAGGAAACCCGAAATGACCCGACACTCTCTTGGGTCTATGATTTGACGGTGAAGGGATGGCCAGCATATGGCGACTCACTGTTGCCAGCATTCTCGCCAAGGAGGGAACAGCTGTCAGTGTGCCGGGGAACCTTGATGTGTGGATCCCGAGTGGTAATTCCACCTAAGTTGAGAGATAGAGTGCTCAATGAGCTTCATGAGGGTCATCTGGGAGGGGTAAAAATGAAGCGCCTAGCCAGGGCGTTTGTGTGGTGGCCGGGAATCGATAAAGAAATCGAGGATATGACCAAGAGATGCACAGGATGCCAGAAGGTCCAAAACGCTCCACCACAGGCCCCGCTACATGCATGGGAGTGGCCCTCATCTCCATGGCAACGGGTACACATTGATTTTGCTGGTCCATTTATGGACTCAATGTTTCTAATCGCTGTGGATGCCCATTCGAAATGGCCAGAGGTCATTAAAATGTCCTCCACCACCACGGAGAAAACTATTGCAGTCCTAAGGACCATCTTCGCCAGGAATGGGTTGCCAGAACAGATTTGCTCCGACAATGGGCCACAGTTTGTGTCTGAGGATTTCCGGAGGTTTCTGAGGAATAATGAGGTGAAACATTACACATCCGCCCCATATCATCCAGCCACAAATGGATTGGCTGAGAGGTTTGTTCAGACCTTTAAAAAGGCCATAAAGGCAATGTATATTGACGACATAAGATGGATAACTTCCTGTTTGCTTACCGGAATGCGACACATGCAGTAACCAACCAAACTCCAGCCGTACTGTTTTTCAACTGGAGACTAAGATGTCGCTTGGATTTGTTTAAACCAAACATAAGACGAGATGTTGAGGATACTCCCTCTTCACCCACGACTGTGTGGCTGTTAATGGTTCCAACACCATCATCAAGTTTGCGGATGACACCACGGTAGTAGGCCAGATCACCAACAACGATGAGTCAGCCTACAGGGAGGAGGTCCAGCATCTCGTGAAGTGGTGCGCCGATAACAACCTGGCCCTTAACACCAAGAAAACAAAAGAAATCATTGTGGACTTCAGGAAGTCCAAAGGCAGAAGTCACACCCCCATCCACATCAATGGGGCTGTGGTGGAAATGGTGGACAGCTTTAAGTTCCTCGGAGTCCACATCTCGGAAGACCTCTCCTGGTCCCTCAACACCTCCTCCCTGGTGAAGAAGGCCCAGCAGCGCCTATATTTCCTAAGGAGGCTGAAGGGATGTAATCTGTCACCCCTGATCCTCTCTAACTTTTACCGCTGCACTATAGAGAGCATCCTGACAAACTGTATCACAGTATGGTATGGCAGCTGTAGCTACTATGACCGGAAAGCCCTGCAGCGGGTAGTCAAAACTGCCCAACGCATTACCGACACCCGGCTACCGACCATAGAGCACATATACCAGAAACGCTGTCTACGGAGGTCACGGTCCATCATCAAAGACCCTACCCACCCCAGCCACAGTCTGTTCGCCCTCCTGCCATCTGGGAGACGCTACAGATGCATTCGCACCCGTACGACCAGATTTAGGAACAGCTTCTTTCCCAGGGCTGTCATCCTACTGAACTCCACAAATAAACTCTAAAGCCTGCACATCTGTCAATGCACTTTATTATGGTTATATTTATGTTAATATACTACAAGCCAAATGTATGTTGAATGTTTAAATGTCTTAATCCAAATGTACACTCTCGGGAGCCGCAAGCCTACATTTCGTTGTACTGCACTTGTGCACTAACAATGACAATAAAAGTTGATTTGATTTTGATTTGAAGCAGTTCCAGCACATAAATGAGAAGCCAACCAGGAGCTTCAAGATAGGGCAACCAGTCTTGGCCCGCGACTACCGAACAGAAAAATGGCAGCCAGGCACGATATGCACACAGCAGGGACCACTAATGTACACAGTGGACATTGGAGAGAGCATCGTGAGACGCCATGCTGACCAGATTCTAGAGTCACAGGAACAAGCCAAACCTGTACCACAAGCATGTGCACCTGGTAATGAGCCCGAAGTACAGATTGCGTCTACCTCAGAAGCAGGGGTATTGGAAGCTGACGAACCAACCAATGACAATGAGCCAGAATTGACTCCACTGCCAGAACAGGATACTCGAGAAAGGCGCTATCCAGTCTGGATCAGGAAGCCTCCTCAAAGACTGAACTTATAAATGACTATTTCAGTTGATGTATATATTACTGCAAAAATTGTAATTGTAATTAGTTATTATTTAGTTGTTAAATGAATGTTATGTACTTTTTATCTGAAAGGGGAGGAATTGTTGTGTATGTACCTTTAAGGGACTAACTGGTCTTAGACTGCAGTACCGGCAGTGACCACCCCTGTATAAAAGGCCCTAGCAGGCTTCTGTAGTTTCAGTTTCAAGCTGCCTCTTGTTCAGTAAAGTACCTGTTAAACTGTTCTCCCGAAGTCCGTGTATTATTGAGGCGCGGACTTTACAACATGGACTTCAATAAGGCTTTTGACAAAGTCCCACATGGTCAAGAAGGCAAGAGCCCATGGGCTCCAGGGCAATTTGGCACATTGGATCCAAAATTGGCTTAGTGGCAGCAGGCAGAGGGTAATGGTCAAAGGTTGTTTATGTGACTGGAAGCCTGTGTCCAGTGGTGTACCACAGGGATCGGTGCTGGGTCCTTTGCTGTTTGTAGTGTATATATTAATAATTTAGATATGAATGTAGGAGATATGATTAGTAAGTTCGCAGATGACACGAAAATTGGTGGAGTGGTAAATAGCGAGGAGGGAAGCCTCAGGCTACAGGACGATATAGACAGGATGGTTAGATGGGCAGAACAGTGGCAAATGGAATTTAACCCTGAAAAGTGTAAGGTGATGCATTTTGGGAGTACAAACAAGGCAAGGGAATACACAATGAAAGGTAGGATCCTAGGAAGGGCAGAGGATCAGAGGGACCTTAGTGTGCATGTACATAGATCCCTGAAGGCAGCAGGACAGGTAGATAAGATGGTTAAAAAGGCATATGGGATACTTGCCTTCATTAGCCGAGGCATAGAATATAAGAGCAGGGAGGTTGTGATGGAGCTGTACAAAATGCTAGTTAGGCCACAGCTGGAATACTGTGTGCAGTTCTGGTCACCACACTATAGGAGGGATATGATTTCATTGGAAAGGGTGCAGAGGAGAATCACCAGGATGTTACCTGGGCTGGAGCGCTTCAGCTATGAAGAGAGACTGGACAGCCTGGGGTTGTTTTTCTTAGAGCAGAGAAGTCTGAGGGGGGCCTGATTGAGGTGTACAAAATTATGAGGGGCATAGATAGGGTAAATAGAAAGGAACTTTTCCCCTTAGTGGAGGGGTCAATAACCAGGGAGCATAGTTTCAAGGTAAGGGGCAGGAGGTTTAGAGGGGATTTGAGGAAAAACTTTTTCACCCAGAGGGTGGTTGGAATCTGGAACTCACTGCCTGAAAGGGTGGTAGAGGCAGGAACCCTCACAACATTCAAGAAGCATTTAGATGAGCACTTGAAATGCCATAGCATATGAGGCTATGGACCAAGTGCTGGAAAATGGGATTAGAATAGACAGGGCTTGATGGCCGGCATGGACGCGATGGGCCGAAGAGCCTCTTTCTGTGCTGTATAACTCTATGACTATGACTCTAAATCTGACATCGAGTCTAAGAAGGAGATCTGAATATCATCTGAGTTTTGTCAAAAGTTCTTGGGGCGCAGGGCATAGCCTTGCGAAATTGGTCATTTTTGCTCCAGTTTTCTGTCATGAAAACGGGTGCAGCGATGACCAATTTCTACCCCCAGATTCGGCTGTATTTACACTTATAACAGCAGCACTGCCGCAAAGCGGAAGAACACTGATGCTACAGTTGTAGTATAAAGGCATCCTTAAAGGACCCACTGAACACTAGGCCATAAAACATAGTAGTAAGAAGTCAATAGTGACACAGACCCTGCACCTGAGAGATGTTACAGCGTAGAGCTGGCAGGGCCCAATCAAAATATTTGGATGAATTTTACTTCTGCTACAGCATCATCAAAGTGTCCTTGACTGTCCTACTGACCAAGTCAAGTCCAGTGGTTTGTTACAGAAGGAGAACATGGGCAGAAAAGGAGAAGCAAGGAGAAAGACCCCATTCAGCACCAGATAAACCGATCGGCAAAAGAAGCCAATACAATGTATAATCCTTCAGACACTCATGGATCCCATGGAGGGACAGTATACCAACAACAACTTGCATTTATGTAGCACCTTTAACATAGGAAAATATCCCAAGGCACTTCACAGTGGCATAATTAAACAAAATTGACATTGAGCCAAAGAAGGAGATATTAGGAGGGGTGAGTAAAAGCTTGGTCAAAGAGGTAGGTTTAAAGGAGGATCTTGAAGGAGGAGAGAGATATGAAGAGGTTGAAAGATTTAGGGAGTGAATTCCAGAACTTAGGACGCAGACGGCTGAAGGCCCGGCCGCCAATGGTGGAGCGAAGGGAGTGGGGGATGCTCATGAGGCCAGAGTTGGAAGAATGCAAAGTTCTTTTGGATTGAAGGGCTGGAGGATGTTATACAGATAGAGAGGTGTGAAGCCATGGAGGGTTTTGAACACGAGGATGATAATTTTAAAATTGAGGTGTTTGTGGACTGGGAACCAATGTAAGTCAGCGAGCACAGAGGTGATGGGTGAGCGGGACTTGGTGCAAGTTAGAATACGGGCAGCGGAGTTTTGGATGAGCTCAAGTTTATGGAAGATGGGATACCGGTTAGGAGAGCATTGGAATAGTCGAATCTGGAGGTAATAAAAGTATGGATGAGGGTTTCAGCAACAGATGGGCAGAGATAGGTGATGTTACGGAGGTGGAAGTAGGCAGTCCTTGTGATCAAGCGAATATGGGATTGGAAGCTCAGCTCAGTGTCTAATAGAAGGCTGAGGTTATTGAAAAGTTTCTCAACAAGAACATAAAAATAAATTGCAGCAGGTAGCTACAATCTCAGGAGTGTGTTGCAAAGCAATAGGTTTTTATTTCGCTGTTACACCGAGTTCCTTTTTCCTCAAGCTCAACGTTCTGGGTCTGTGATAGGTCTGTTAGATTTTCAGTGATTGATGGGATTCTGATCCTGAGCAGAATTTGCTTGTTCCAATAACACTGCCAGTCTGCCAGCAAAGCAGAGAACACCTGTTGCAGCTTCTGAGGGAAGGAGGCAGTGGTGGATCCCAAACAGTGTGAATAATTAATCCTTTGTCTTTGGCTCTGTATTTCATTTGTCAACTGCAAATAAGATAAAATCCTAACCGTGCTCCATAGGGCTCCATCAGCTATAGAAACCAGGCGGTGTCAGACTTGATTCCTAATTTGTGCTGAATTCTCTTCAATTATGGTTTTGGGGGCTCCACCCAACTCTCTCAATATTTTCCCTTCGCCCTTTAGCTTGGTGCACTAGATGGACACAGACAGGTGAACTGGATGAACACAGACAGGTGGTCTGGATGGACACAGACAGGTGAACTGAATAGGCACACAGACAGACAAGTTCCCCTCCAAGTTACACACCATCCTGACTTGTAAATATATCGCCGATCCTTCATCGTCGCTGGGTCAAAGTCCTGGAACTCCCTCCCTAACAACACTGTGGGAGCACCTTCACCACACGGACTGCAGCGGTTCAAGAAGGCGGCTCACCACCACCTTCTCAAGGGAAATTAGGGATGTGCAATAAATGCTGGCCTTGCCAGCGACTCCCACATCCCATGAATGAATAAAATAAAATTGGATAGACACAGACAGGTGAACTGGATGGACACACAGAGAGGTGAACTGAATTGCTAATGCATTAGCTGCTAGTTTAATAATGGAGATAGGATGAGTATGGATTTAGGAAACAGGTTATCCTTTACAATCAGCTCAGTCTATCCAGGATCTACTTTAAAAAGCAAAGTTTGTACTTCTGAGATAGATTGAATTATTAATTGTAAAATCTTGTATTCTGTCAGCCCTGGTTATAGAATGTTGGACTCTGGGACAACAGGCTTGTGTTTGAATACCAGTCTTATTTTGCACTTGAAATTGGTACTTAGCAGGCATGTTTAAGTATCTAATGGCTGAACAGTTGGATGGAGAACTCGGGCTGCAAAAACAGTTAGGACCATCCACAGGAGACAAGAATGCACTTTTTAAAAATTCGATTATGGGATGTGGGAGTCGCTGGCAAAGCCAGCATTTATTGCCCATCCCTAATTTCCCTTGAGAAGGTGGTGGTGAGCTGCCGCCTTGAGCCGCTGTAGTCCGTGTGGTGTGTTTCGTAGTGGTTTGTTACAACTGACTGGCTTGCTAGGCCATTTCAGAGGGCAGTTAAGGGTCAACCACATTGCTGTGGGTCTGGAGTCACATATAGGCCAGACCAGGTAAGGACGGCAGATTTCCTTCCCTAAAGGGACATTGGTGAACCAGGTGGGTTTTTACAACAATCCGATAGTTACCATTACTGATACTAGCTTTTTATTCCAGATTTATTTAACTGAATTTAAATTCCCCAGCTGCCGTGGTGGGATTTGAACTCACGTCTCTGGATCATTAGTCCAGGCCTCTGGATTACTAGCCCAGTGACATGCTGCTGGACAGTCACGGAGCTACGTTGACAATGAACTGGCGAACTCCACCATCAAATAGTCCAAGCGTCCCAAGAGAAGGATGGTGGCTGACAAGAACGGTGAGGATTTATAATCAAAATGATGAACTTGCACAGGATCGGACTTCTCCTCTTCAATCTACATCAGTGATACCAGATTATTGCAGCAGACCTGTCACAAAGTGAACAATTCGGTCAGGTCTCTGTTGCTGGCAAAACCATCATGGGCCAAAAAAGCCTAATGAATGAAGCCTTGAGCTGCAGTTCTGGGCCAGGATCCAAGCCAGTAGATTTAATTCTGGATCCAAGTTTGACATCCTTGAGGTGAAGTTAAGCCATCAAATCTCTGCCCGTGTGGGGAGTGGATATTAAGAATAGATCGTTTGTAAAGATTACATTGCACTTGCAAGACCAAGGATTATTTTTTGTAATCGGTAGAGTGCCCGTGCAGACATGCAATGGCATTAAACAGATGATGAATAATCTTGTTGCTCATTAAAATTGCTGAAAACTGTGATATAGCCTCCATGTAAGCAACCTTTTCTGAAGAAGCTGTAATGAAGAAAGGCTATGTTAATTCAATATTAAAGTCGTTTTAGTCATACTGACAGCAATCTTTGAAAATTAATGTTCAGTGCACAGAAATCCTGTGAAACATAATGAGTTTCGAATAGTCCGTATGCAAATTTCAGTGAGTTTTTCAACAGAGTAATGAGCATTACTCTTGGTGATTCTGCCCCCAAGGCTGGTTTCCCTGTCTGCTGTAGACAGCAGAAGTGTCGGCGCTGAGGAAGGATCTGGACACAGTTCAGTTTGCCTGCTTGCCTAGCCAGGGGCTCCAATTAGTCAGGGAAGAGACAACGGAACAGTAGCAGTGCCAGCCCAAGTACATTAGAGGAAGACAACTCATTTTAAAAATTGGGCAGCAATATGTCCACCTCCATGCACGTCCAAACAGCTGTACTACAGTCAGCACATCTGTTTGCCATCAGGTATTGTGAAAGTGAGGATCATCAGTGCAATGTTCTGATACCTGTCTTGGATTATTTATACCTTGTGGGGGCAAGTAGAATAATGAATTATAAAAATTTAAGTAGCACATTTTCAGTGGTAACATCTTTGATGTTGTGTTGAAGGTAGTTTCCTTAATGTAGTACCAAGGTGGTTGCAGGATATCAGGCGAACCTTGTAAGCTCCCTCTGATCTCCCCCCTGAAAATGTTGACTCACGGTGGGGTAAAGTTCCATGAGCACAGCACCTTCCCCCCTGTATAACCTTGCCAAAGTGGCCAATCTTCATGCACAAGCCAGGACAATGAGCGCCCGTATCACAGGCAAGCTCAATCCTGCCCTTCTGTGACTGTCAACAGGAGTCAGTCGATGGTGATCAGGAGCAGGATCCCTCACTTATTCTGTCGTCTCATAGCTCAGGGATAATCAGGTCAAACATACCACACCTATTGCTGCCCTGCCTAAGATTAGTCAACTCAGCACTAACCAGGGATTGAATTTACACCCTTCTGGTCAAAACGGCCTTTACCAACTGAAGCACTGAGACAGCCAAGTCTTCACATGCACTAAGACCAACATTCTTTTTTCTTTCCTATCTTTCTTTAGGTCTTTTAATATAACACACCAATATCCCAGATGAGAGGATGTGAAGATGTATACAGCTATACATCTTGGTGGCATTCAAACTTTTCTGATCCCTTGCAAACATTGGCACATTCCCAGAGACCCCCAGCAAATATCAACACACTCCTAGAGACCCCTGCAAATATTGGCACACTCCCAGAGATCCCTTGCAAATATTGGCACACTCTCAGAGATCCCTTGCAAACATTGGCACATTCCCAGAGATCCCTGCAAATATTGGCACAATCCCAGGGATCCCTTGCAAACATTGGCACATTCCCAGAGATCCATGCAAATATTGGCAGAGAGTGCTGTGAGTTTGGGTAAGTGTGGGAGTTCTTTAATTGTTATTTCTCTTTAAATCATTCTTGATAAGATTACTTAAGCAGTTGAAGTAAAGGGGAAAAGTTAAATATTTGGGATTCTGTTGGTTTAAGAAGAGTAAAACAAGGTTACACTGCAGTAGGAGTAAATTGGCACAGCAGGCAGTGGAAACCAGTTTTCTAACCAATCAGCAGGGGTGACTCATTTGGCTGTAAGCAAACAAACAGTATAAAAAGACCAGTCCTAGTGTGAGCAAGCACTGAGTGCGATTCAGCAGAGAGTGCTGTGAGTTTGGGTAAGTGTGAGTTTGGGTAAGTGGGGTGTTAGGTGCTCTTTTCAAACTTTAACTCTGTGGGCTGTAGTTAATAAGGCCTTTCTGGTGCAGAGTGACTGTTGGTAAACCATTTAACTGGTGTAATTAGAGGGATTGATTTAATTTAAATCCAATTAATTAAAGGGGATACTAGCATCTAAAATCGGGCAGAGGGTGTTCATAACTAGCAATAAAAAATGTAATTAATTACATAGAATGGAGCAGGTGATGTGTTACTGTTGCGAGATGTGGGAGCCGGTGGACCCCATTGAGGCTCACGGTGATTACGTCTGTGACAAGTGTCTGCTGCTACAGGAACTCCAGCTCCGTGTTGATGAGCTGGACTCTGAGCTTCAGACACTGCGACACATCAGGGAAGGGGAGAAGTACCTGGACTCTGTGTTTCAGGAGGTGGTCACACCTATGAAGTTAATTAATTCAGATGTAGCCCATGGTCAGGGACAGGACGGTGTGACTACGAGTGAGGCAGGTACGGGGATCCAGGAGGTAGTGTTGGAGGAGCTGCAGCCCTTGCTCTTGTCCAACAGGTTCGAGGTTCTTACTCCCTGTGGGGACAGGAGCAGGGACTGCAGGGAGGATGAGCAACCTGGCCACAGCACCGTGGAATGGGGGGCCATTCAAGAGGGGGGAGTAAATAGAAATGTTGTAGTGGTAGGGGATAGTATTATTAGGGGGATAGATAGAGTTCTCTGCAGCCGAGAGCGAGAGTCCCGAAGGCTGTGTTGCCTACCCGGTGCCAGGGTTAAGGACATCTCCTCTTGGCTGGAAAGAAACTTGCAGTGGGAGGGGGTGGATCCAGTTGTCGTGGTCCATGTTGGTACAAACAACGTAGATAGGACTAGGAAGCCGGTTCTGTTAAACGAGTATGAGCAGCTAGGGGCCAAATTAAAAAACAGAACCTCAAGGGTAATAATCTCTGGATTATTACTTGAGCCATGAGCGAATTTGGCTAGGACAAATAAAATTAGAGAGTTAAATGCATGGCTCAAAGACTGGAGTGGGAGAAATGGGTTTTGCTTCCTGGGACACTGGTACCAGTACTGGGGCAGGAGGGAGCTGCTCCATTGGGACGGGCTTCACTTGGCCAGTGCTGGGACTAGAGTCCTGGCGGATCATATAACTAGGGCTGTAGAGAGGGCTTTAAACTAACTAGTGCGGGGGAGGTTCCTAGAGAGCAAATAATAAAAATGACAACAGAGAAGGTCATAGACTTAGGGAGCAGTGGGGAAATTAAAAACCAGAGCATGTCAGGAAGGGGCAGAAGGTATGGAGTAAAAGGTAAAGTAATAAAAAGGGCAAAAGCAGGAACTAAGTGTCACAAAACATATTTGAAAGTTCTCTATCTGAATGCACATAGCATTCGTAACAAAATAGACGAGTTAATGGCACAAATAACAACATATGGGTATGATCTTGTGGCCTTTACAGAAACATGGCTGCAGGGTGACAATGCCTGGGAATTAAACATACCAGGTTATTTAACGATCAGGAAGGACAGGCAGGAAGGAAGGGGTGGTGGGGTGGCTATGTTAATAAAGGAAGGAATCACGGTAATACAGAGAAATGATATTGGGTCAAAAGATCAGGATAATGAAAGAGTTTGGGTGGAGAAAAGGAATAATAAGGGGGAAAAAACACTAGTGGGCGTAGTCTATAGACCTCCGAACAGTTGCAACTCTGTTGGACGGAGTATCAATCAGGAAATAGTTAAGGCTTGTAATAAGGGAACATCTATAATTATGGGGGATTTTAACTATCATATTAATTGGACAAATCAAATTGGGCAGGGCTGCCTTGAGGATGAGTTCATTGAGTGTATTAGGGATGGGTTTCTTGAGCAGTATGTAACTGAACTGACCAGGGGGCAAGCAACCTTAGATCTGGTCGTGTGTAACGAGACAGGATTAATTAAAAATGTCCTAGTAAAGGATCCCCTTGGAATGAGTGACCATAACATGGTTGAATTCCATATTCAATTAGAGGGTGAGAAGGTTGGATCTCAAACAAGCGTGATAAGCTTGAATAAAGGAGACTATGAAGGTATGAGAGCGGAATTGAGTAGAGTGGATTGGGAAAATAGATTAAAGGGTAAGGCGATACATGATCAGTGGTGTACATTTAAGGAGTTATTTTACAACTTCCAAAAAATATATATTCCACTGAGAAGAAAAGGGTGTAAAAGAAAAGACAGCCATCCGTGGCTAAGTAAAGAAATTAAGGATAGTATTCGACTAAAAGCAAGGGCATATAATGTAGCCAAATCTAGTGGGAGGATAGAGGATTGGGAAAACTTTAAATGACAGCAAAAAATAACAAAAAGATTGATTAAGAAAGGGAAGATAGAATATGAAAGTAAATTAGCAAAAAATATAAAAACAGATAGTAAGAGTTTTTATAGTTATATAAAAAGAAAAAGAGTGGCTAAAGTGAATGTTGGTCCCTTAGAGGATGAGACCGGGAAATTAATGGTGGGAAATATGGAGATGGCAAAAACACTGAATGAATATTTTGTATCAGTCTTTACAGTAGAGGACACTAAGAATATCCCAACACTGGACAAACAGGGGGCTATAGCGGGGGAGGAGCTAAACACGATCAAAATCACTAAGGAAGTGGTGCTCAGTAAAATAATGGGTCTCAAGGCGGATAAATCACCTGGACCTGATGGCTTACATCCTAGGGTCTTGAGGGAAGTGGCGGTAGGGATTGTGGATGCATTAGTAATAATTTTCCAAAACTCCCTGGACTCAGCAAAGGGCCCGGCAGACTGGAAAACTGCTAATGTAACACCCTTATTTAAAAAGGGCAGTAGACAGAAGGCTGGAAACTATAGACCGGTTAGCCTAACATCTGTGGTAGGTAACATTTTGGAGTCCATTATTAAGGAGACAGTAACAGGACATTTGGATAATCATAATTTAATAGGACAAAGTCAGCATGGTTTTATGAAGGGGAAGTCATGTTTGACAAATTTGCTGGAGTTCTTTGAGGAAGTAACATATAGGGTGGATAAAGGGGAACCAGTGGACATAGTGTATTTAGACTTCCAAAAGGCATTTGACAAGGTGCCACACAAAAGATTATTGCTTAAGATAAAAAATCACAGGATTGGGGGTAATATTCTGGCATGGATAGAGGATTGACTATCTAATAGAAGGTAGAGAGTTGGGATAAATGGTTCATTCTCAGACTGGCAATCAGTAACTAGTGGTGTTCCGCAGGGGTCAGTGCTGGGTCCCCAACTCTTTACAATCTATATTAACGATTTGGAGGAGGGGACCGAGTGTAACATATCAAAGTTTGCAGATGATACTAAGATGGGAGGGAAAGTAGTGAGTGAGGAGGACATAAAAAACCTTCAAGGGGACATAGACAGGCTAAGTAAGTGGGCAGAGATTTGGCAGATGGAATGCAATACTGGAAAGTGTGAGGTTATGCACTTTGGCAGGAAAAATCGTAGGGCAAGTTATTATCTTAATGGCAAGAAACTGGAAAGTACTGAAGTACAAAGGGATCTGGGGGTCCTGGTGCACGAAACTCAAAAGGTTAGTATGCAGGTGCAGCAAGTGATTAAGAAGGCCAATAGAATTTTGGCTTTCATTGCTAGGGGGATAGAATATAAAAATAGGGAGGTATTGCTTCAGTTGTACAAGGTATTGGTGAGACCGCACCTGGAATACTGCATACAGTTTTGGTGTCCATACTTAAGAAAAGACATACTTGCTCTCGAGTCAGTACAAAGAAGGTTCACTCGGTTAATCCCGGGGATGAGGGGATGGACATATGAGGAGAGGTTGAGTAGATTGGGACTCTACTCATTGGAGTTCAGAAGAATGAGAGGCGATCTTATTGAAACATATAAGATTGTGAAAGGGTTGGATCGGGTGGATGCGGGGAGGATGTTCCCGATGATGGGTGAAACTAGAACTAGGGGGCATAGTCTTAGAATAAGGGGCTGCTCTTTCAAAACTGAGATGAGGAGGAACTACTTCACTCAGAGGGTGGTAGGTCCATGGAATATGCTGCCCCAAAAAGCTGTCGAAGCTACATCATTACATAAATTTAAAACAGAAATAGACAGTTTCCTAGAAGTAAAGGGAATTAAGGGTTACGGGGAGCGGGCAGGAATTTGGACATGTGTTTAGGTTCGGATCGGACATGGCCCTGTGGGTAGCGGAGCGGGCCCAGGGGCCTTGTAGCCTGATCCTGCTCCTATTTCGTGTGTCTAATTCTGTTAGATTCAGGAGATGGTTCTGTGATAGTAGATTGGTGGTTAGGATCAGATCAGCCATGATCTTATTGAATGGCGGAGCAGGCTCGAGGGGCCGATTGGCCTACTCCTGCTCCTATTTCTTATGTTCTTATGTTCTTATTCCATGGGATCTCCTGCAAACATTGGCACAGGGCGGTAGCGGCCTTACCTGGGAACCCCGGCAGTGATCATGACTGGACCCCCAAAGAAAAATAGGACAATAAAAAAAAATCTATTTAATTATGGTCCCTTACGAAAGGGACTTGAGTCCATTGTTGACTCCTTTCTGAGGGGAAACCAACACCCACTTACCCCCAAGAACCAGGACTTCCCAGCCTCTCCATCATGATGGGCACCTGAGGTGCACCCCTTGTGGCGCGATTGCCTACCATTCACTAAAAGAAAGACTTACATTCTATAGCACCTTTCATAACCTCAGGATGTCCCACAGTGCTTTGCAGTCAACAAAGTACTTTTTGAAGTGTAGTCACTGTTGTAAGGTAGGAAATGCAGCAGCCAATTTGCACACAGCAAGCTCCCACAAACAGCAATGAGATAATGAGATTATCTGTTTTAATGATGTTGATTAAGGGATAAATATTGGCCAGGACACCGGGGAGAACTCCCCTGCTCTTCTTCGAATAGTGCCATGGGACCTTTTACATCCAGCTGAAAGAGCAGACGGGGCCTCGGTTTAACGTCTCATCTGACAGACAGCACCTCTGACTGTGCAGCACTCCCTCAGCACTGCACTGGAGTGTCAGCCTAGATTTTGTGCTCAGGTTTCCAGAGTGGGAACACACAACCTTCTGACTCAGAGGTGAGAGGGCTACCAACTGAGCCACGAATTACTAGGCAATGAAGGGACCTTCTCCTGACTCCTTTGCCAGGGTCAGCGGTGGTAGTTTTAGGCAGCAGCATCTTGGCACTTCCACTGGGATGCACCACTCTGCTGATATTTGGGCTTTTAAGAATCAGCTTGGCTCAGTGGTAGCGCTCTCACCTGAGTCATGTAGGGTTCTCAAAATTCCCACATTCCCCAAAAGTTATGGATAAGGGGACCCTGTATGGACCAGTTATTAAAAAGGATACCCAGAATGGTTTCTGAAAACTCGTGACCAAGTCCTGCAGGATTTTAAAAGCAAGGCCCTGCAGAAGGCAGGCCCATTCAAATCCTGAAACAAAACCTAACATGCATGGATCTGTGAAAGACTTTGGCCTAGAAATTGGGTTTTGGCTTAGCCAGGGCTTTAGCGCCGGAAGTTAGTGCCGGCGCTAAGTCCCCCTGCGCGCGCCAAAAATTCAGTAGCGCCGCGCCCAAACGGCTGCCGGCGCTACTGAAGGGTCTTAGCGCCTGGAAAAGGGCGCTAACTGCCGTTTAGCGCCGCAATTCCGGCGCTGCGGCACCCGATGCAGTGCGGCAGGCTGGGGAAGTGCAGGCCTCCTCCTTCCGTTAAGGAGGAGCTGCCTGCACCCGGCCGCGGCCCGCGCAAATCTGTTTAAAAATGAGCCCGGCACCTCGGACAAGTGCCGGGCTTGCATCTGTTCCGGGGGGGGGGTGGGGGGGAGAAGTCCGGGGAGGGAGCTGCGGGCAGGCGGCCGGCGGGAAAGCGGCCGGCCGCCGCGGGGCCTTTAATGCGCCGGCGCAAACACATGTTGGACTCTGTTGCCAGAGTCTTAGTTGCGGCTGCCACGGGCGAGGCGGCTGCCACGGGCGAGGCGGCCACAACTGAATTTCGGCGCTGGGGCCCGTCGGCATGGCAACCGGGACGCTGCGCACACCGATGACGTCATCGGTGCCGGCGCAGCGCTACCGGTGCAACGCCGCTTTAGGGCCCCAGGGAATTTTTCAACTGGCCATAACTCTGGCGCTAGTCCCTCTAGCGCCTCAAAAGCGGCGCTAAGGCTAGTGAATTTCTAGGCCTTTGTCCTTTTCTAAAGCCAGACAGCTAGGTAAACATAGAATATGCATTCTTCATCGTGAAACAGATCAACTCAGGATGGACCTAATCTTGAGGCCATTAACCTTTTGCATAAATAATCGGTAACAGCTCAAAGTAGCTACCAAGCCAGTAAAAGACGATTAAATTTCATAAATAACAAACAGCCAGGATATTGAAGCCATTAAACAAGGAGACAACCACCCCAAAACTCGTTAAAGTGAATGACTGTAATCACTTTAGATGAGCCCGCCAAAATTAGACAAAGAACTGACCTGATTTGGCGCGCAGATAAGGGGTGAAGAACCGGGTATACTTGTTGGCCCGCCAGTAGCCAAGGTCTCTTGCCTCTTGCGTCTTCGCTGGCTCTTCTTCCTCTCCTCCCTCCCCGCGCTGCTGGACACCGAGGATGCCCATTACAACACTGGGGGCCAAACACCGGAGGAGAACGGGACCCGAATTCGAACATGCACAGGACACATGGGGCCACAAACGGGCAGGCGAGATGAGACGAACGGCAAAAACCGATAAGCAGAGAAGGGCAGCGAAAAGAAGCGTTGGGGATGAGCGGGCACGCACCCTGGTCCAGTTATAAGCTGGTGTTTGAAGCATGGGTAGGAAAATCAAGCTAACAATATAAACCGCCAACCGAACCCCAACCGCAACAAAACCGTCAGCGACCAAACCACCACCAGAAGAACAACCATTTCTGCAAGGTAAAGTATCCAACAAAGACTTTACTCCCTATTCTCTAACGGAGGAAAAGGAGGGTACTTTACACAGACGATCCATCGCCGCGCCCTGGGACCACGTGACGATGGCAGGCCCCAAAGGACACAAAGAGCGAATCCCAAAACCACAACCGGCTTAATCGACAGGTTTTGAATTGTCAAGGAAACCCCATTGGTGAGCATAAATCCCTGGCCCCTCGTAGCTTAATCTAGTTAGGTATTGGGGGTGGGATAAGGGTAGGGGGATTTTTAATGCGGTTGTTCCCTCGATGTGCCATGTGTTCCCCATTCCCAAATAAGTGTAACTTTATATGCCTGTAATTATTCCAGTAATTCTCAGTGTTGTGACTTTATTGTGCCTTTAATAAAAATTACGGTTTTCTTAGAGTCATAGAGTCATAGAGTTATACAGCACGGATAGAGGCCCTTCGGCCCATCGTGTCCGTGCCGGCCATCAAACCCTGTCTAACCTAATCCCATATTCCAGCATTTGGTCCGTAGCCTTGTATGCTGTGGCATTTCAAGTGCTCATCCAAATGCTTCTTAAATGTTGTGAGGGTTCCTGCCTCCACAATCCTTTCAGGCAGTGAGTTCCAGACTCCAACCACCCTCTGGGTGAAAAAGTTCTTTCTCAAATCCCCTCTAAACCTCCCGCCCTTTACCTTGAATCTATGCCCCCTAGTTATTGACCCCTCTACTAAGGGAAAAAGCTCCTCAGCATCCATCCTATCTATGCCCCTCATAATTTTGTACACCTCAATCATGTCCCCCCTCAGCCTCCTCTGCTCCAAGGAAAACAAACCCAATCTGCCCAGTCTCTCTTCATAGCTGAAGCGCTCCAGCCCTGGTAACATCCTGGTGAACCTCCTCTGCACCCTCTCCAACGCGATCACATCCTTCCTGTAGTGTGGCGACCAGAACTGCACACAGTATTCCAGCTGTGGCCTAACCAGTGTTTTATACAGCTCCATCATAACCTCCTTGCTCTTATATTCAATGCCTCGGCTAATGAAGGCAAGTATCCCATATGCCTTTTTTACCACCTTATCCACCTGTTCCGCCGCCTTCAGGGATCTGTGTACTTGCACACCCAGATCCCTCTGACCCTCCGTCTTGCCTAGGGTCTTACCATTCATTGTGTATTCCCTTGC
The DNA here is from genome assembly GCF_052327205.1 of Somniosus microcephalus. NCBI lineage: Eukaryota > Metazoa > Chordata > Chondrichthyes > Squaliformes > Somniosidae > Somniosus > Somniosus microcephalus. The sequence goes on along the minus strand of NC_140999.1, from coordinate 51,226,594 downwards.
CTTGTTAGTCCCCCCAAAGTGCATCACCTCGCACTTTTCTGTGTTAAATTCCATTTGCCACTGTTCCGCCCATCTGACCAACCCATCTATATCGTCCTGCAGACTGAGGCTACCCTCCTCGCTATTTACCACCCTATCAATTTTTGTATCATCCGCGAACTTACTGATCATACCTTTTACATTCATATCCAAGTCATTAATGTAGACCACAAACAGCAAGGGGCCCAGCACTGATCCCTGTGGTACCCCACTGGCCACAGGCTTCCAGTCACAAAAACAACCTTCGACCATCACCCTCTGCCTTCTGCCACTAAGCCAGTTTTGTATCCAATGTGCCAAGGCACCCTGGATTCCATGGGCTCTAACCTTCTTGATCAGTCTCCTGTGCGGGACTTTATCGAAGGCCTTACTGAAATCCATGTATACCACATCCACTGCGTTACCCTCATCCACACACCTAGTCACCCCCTCAAAAAATTCAATCAAATTAGTCAGACATGATCTTCCCTTGACAAAGCCATGTTGACTATCCCTGATTAATCCTTGCCTCTCCAAGTGGAGACAAATTTTGTCCCTCAGAATTTTTTCCAATAATTTTCCTACCACTGATGTTAGGCTCACTGGCCTGTAGTTCCCCGGTTTTTCCCTACTTCCCTTCTTGAATAATGGTACTACATTAGTGGTTCTCCAGTCCTCTGGCACATCCCCTGTGGCCAGAGAGGTCCTGAATATATGTGTTAGAGCCCCCGCAATCTCTTCCTTTGCCTCACACAGCAGCCTGGGATACATTTCATCCGGGCCTGGGGATTTATCCATTTTTAGGCCAGCTAAAACTGCCAATACCTCCTCCCTCTCGATGTTAATATGTTCGAGCATATCACAGTCCCCCCGCCCTATTTCTATGTCTACATCGTCCTTCTCCATAGTGAAAACAGATGCAAAAAATTCATTCAGAACCCCTCCTACAGCTTCCGGCTCCACACACAGATTGCCACTTTTGTCCCTAATGGGCCCTATTTTTTCCCTAGTTATCCTCTTACCCTTAATATACTTATAAAACATCTTAGGATTTTCCTTTATTTTGCTCGCCAGTGTTATTTCATGGCCCCTCCTTGATCTCCTAATTTCTTTTTTAAGTATCCCCCTGCACTTTTTGTACTCCTCTAGGAGACCAGTTGTCTACTCTATTTTCTGTATCGCCGCCTGTACCTAAGTCCGGTGTCTAGAACCCAGGGGTGTGGGAGCGATTTGAACCACTCAGAGACAGTCAGGGGCAGAGCTGACTGGGCACACGCCACCCCCTAGAGAAATGGCGACCTCGGAAGCACTCCGGCAACAGGGATGCGATACAGTAGACAATGGTTCGGAAGAGCAAACCATGATGGAGGAAAGGATTTCTGATTATGTGTTCAGCAAGGTGAATATCACGAAGAAGTGGATCACCAATCTGTTGAAGGCTGGGCGTCCGGTGGATGCCGCAGCCAAGTGGACAGAAGGGAAGGAGCACAAGAAATCCCTAGAGAAGGCAGTCTGGCTGATGTGCTTCAAGAAGCAGGTCCAGCTTTTGGACAGGCTTGTTGCAGCACAGGCAGCCGAGATAAGGGAGTCAGCCCTGGAGGTCCAGGACAAGGCTCTAGCAGGGGAGAAGTTACTGGTAGCATTGCAGACCCTGAATCAGGAAAGGGTACAATTAATGGGGGAACATAAGGCCAGGTTGGAATACCTACAGTGTCAGGTCACCGAGGCCAAGAGCAGTGAGTTGAGGTTGCGGGAAAAGAACGCCCGCCTAGCGAGACAAGTAAGAGAGCAGGAGGAGAAAGTAAAAGAAGTAAAGGCAGCTTATAAGTTGGCAAGCGAACAGGGGTATGAAGATGCAGATCATGGCCCCTGCAAGGAACAAATAGAGACTCTGAGCCTGGCCCTAAGGAAGGCAAAGGGCATGGTGTGCCTCATAAGCCCGAAGGCAGCCGAGGCGGATTTTACAGGGAACGAGGGGAGAACAGTTCAGACACCACAGGTAGTGCCAAGGGACGACCCGGTTGAGGAACAGGAGGTCCCACGAACACCATCTGTAGCGTCAGGTTTTAGCGCGGTCTGGCAGCAAGGGGGGGGTGAAGTTAGGGGTAGAAGCGGAGGTGGAACAACCCCCACAAGAGAGGCTGGAACCAGGGTCGATGTGCCCAGCCCGGCATCGGAGGTTCGGCCCACCCGTTAATGGCGAGGACGGACCCCTCCAAAACCAGTTCGTATTACCCTACGGCACCCAACAGCTTAGGGCTATGGTGAGCCATATTCCAAAGCTCACCGAAAAAGGGGACCCCCTCAGTCCACTTCAGGGAAGTGGAACACGCAGCCAGTGTCAACGAGTGCAATGATGCTGAGCAGGCCAAAATGCTGCTGTTCCCTTTGGAGAGTAAGCTCCACCAGTCCCTCTCTGACGAGTGTAAGAGGGGGCAGAGTGGGTATGAAGAGCTCAGGGATGATGTTCTGGAGGCCATGGGGATGAATGAGGGAAGTCCTTTCTCCCGTGTGGAGAAGACAGTGCAGCTCGCAGGGGAAACCCCGCAGGCTTTCGCGGACAGGTTATGGCCGGTATATAGGAGCGCCTGTCCTGGGGCACCTAACCGGACATTCCTGAACTGGGATCAGCTGGCCCACTGGCTCCGTTGCCTGGTGGCAAACAGCTTGCCACAGGTCCGGGCCAAGGCGGAAGTCTGGTTCGACACTAAGAATCCCCTGACCACCGAACTTACGGTGATCAGACAGTTGACCCTAGCCTATAAGAACGGTAGGCGAACCGATGCACACCCACCTAAGGGGAAGGTGCATGAGGTAAAACTCGGACAGGGTAGGAAGGAGTGGCATCAGGAAGGGAATAACCCTTCTAACACTAAGCTCAATTGTTACGGGTGTGGGAAGGATGGTCACTGGAGGAAGAAGTGCAAAAACCCTTGGAAGGATAACAAGGGAAGGAATTCCACAGCCCCAGCCCAAAAGACAGAGACAGGAATCCCTCCTGCCGTGGTCGAATCATTTTTGGACACCATGAGGTCCTTATTGATTGGCCCTGGGAGAGTAGCAGCCGCTACCGGTGCTCTGACCCCATCAGCCCCATCTAACCCACAGCCCTGACTAGAGCCAGCACAGCCTGTTTACCTGTGTTCCCTTCGGTACGATGTATGGAAGAGACCCCTCATGGAAATGGAGGTAGAAAAGGTAAAGGGGACCCATCTGTTGGATACAGGGGCATCATGCACCATGGTCCATTCAGCTAACCCCACCACCTCACCTCTATCTAGCGGGGTCCCATACAATCTGGCAGGATTCACAGGCAGAGAACAGGCCGGCTCATTTTCTATCCCGATCTCCATTCATTTAGGTACGCTCCGCTCTAAGTGGACCTGTATCCTAATGAAGTGGGAACAGGAGGGTGGAAAAGGGATCCTGGGAGCCGACTTTATTGTAGGCCACGGGATCCTGGTGGATTTAAGAAACCATTGCCTATGGGGGGGCAAGTACAGGAAAGGAAGGTGAAGTGGTAGTCATCCCAGGGAAAGAAGGGAAGGGGACCCTGTGCACCATGAAGCCTAAGGAGGGTTATAACCTCGAGCTCATGGTCAGTCATACCCCAAAGGAGTTCCAGGCATTTGTGCAAGCCCACCTAGCCACATTTGGCACGCACAAACATGACTGCGGGAGGGTCAACGGGTTTGAGGTCAGCGTAGACGGGGACCCCATGGCCCGACCACAAAAACAGTATAACTTCCCCAGGGAAGCGGAGCCAGACATGGAAGCAGCCATGTCCTCCTTGGTACAGCAGGGTGTTCTGAGACCGATAGCCATCCACGTAAACTCTCCACTGTGGCCGGTTAGAAAGCCGGACAACTCCTGGAGGGCCACGGTGGATTATTGGGAGCTCAACAGTAACATCCCAGCCTGTGCACCCACGGTAGCAGCAGCTGCTGACCTGATAAGAAGTATCCCAGCATCCGCGACCACTTTCATGTTGCTGGATATTTCCAACGGGTTTTGGTCCATCCCCTAAAGGAGGGAGGATCAGTACAAGTTTGCCTTTACGTTTAAAGGGCAACAGTACACCTGGAACTGTTTGCCTCAGGGCTTCCACAACAGCCCCAGCATTTTCCATCAGTGCATGGCAAACAGTTTAAAGGATTTCAGCCAGCCCAGGCAGTTGGTACAATATGTGGATGGCCTGCTCCTATTCACTGATTCGAGAGAGGAGCATGGCCCACTACTGGCCGAACTGCTGGAGCTGCTCAGGCAAAAGGGTTTTAAAGTAAACCCCAAGAAAGCGCAGATCGGCCAGCAGGAGGTGAAATTCCTGGGCCTGACCATACGCGCTGGGGAAAGGGCCATAGATAAGGCTAGGAGCGAAGTGGTACAGGAGTTACCAGTCCCCAACACAGTTACGGGTGTGAGGTCGTTTCTAGGGCCAACCGGGTACTGCAGAGACTTTATTGAGGACTATGCAGCCACAGCAGCCCCTCTGCTCCGACTCCTACACAAGGGAGTGGAGTGGGCTTGGGATGAGGGTTGCCCGGCAGCATTTGTCAGGCTCAAGAAAGACCTGCAGACCGCACCAGCTCTAGGGGCCATAGATGGGGGAAAAGAGTTCTTCCTGGAGGTAGCAGCCAGCGGGGACAGCCTGAGTGCTGTGCTGCTCCAAGAGCGGCATGGCAGGCTGAGGCCGGTGGTCTACTCCTCCAGGATACTCACGGATGTGGAGAAGAGATACTCCAATTGTGAGAGGCACCTCTTGGCCACACATTGGGCTGTGAAAAGATCACTGATCTTCACAGGCACCTCTCCCATCACCCTCCTCACCCATCACACACCCATCCAGATGCTCCTAGACGGGAGAATCAAGGATGGGACAGTGAGCAGTGCCCACATTGCTTGCTGGACCCTGCTTCTCTCACAGATGGACCTAAAGGTGAAGGGTCTCTGCGAGCCAAAGCTCGCAGCCAACCTGGTATATCCTGGAACAGCCCACTGGTGTTCCATAGAAGGGGTTTGGGAAGTGGACATAGGTTTACGGGCCGGGATACACCCCACAGGCCGCAAAATCTATGTGGATGGCTCCAGCACGGTATCTGCTGGCGAGCGACTCATGGGGTGTGGAGTTTATGACCCAGCGGCAAACATTGGCCTGGCGATTAAGCTCCCCAGCACCATGAGCGCCCAGCAGGCTGAACTGTCCGCGGTAGTGTACGTTGTTAGACACCCCAAAATCTTCCCTACCCCATACACGATTTACTCGGACAGCATGTTCACGTGCAATTCATGTACGGAGTACCTGGCCATCTTGTCCCACCGCAGATACACCTCCGCCGACGGGGGACCCCTCACAGTGAAACCCCTGCTGGAGAAAATCTTAGCAGCAGTGGAGGAGGAAGGGGAGGTTTTCATCCATAAGGTGAAAGCCCATTTCTCCACAGAACCCCGTAGTCAGGGCAACCAGCAGGCTGACATGGTAGCTAAGGAGGGTGCCCGCACCGGCACTTTCTGGGACCCATATGGGTCCAGACCCATAGCAGCAGTCAGTGGTAGGGATGGGACACAAGGGAGTGCAGGGGTAGTTTTAGCCCCAGACCTTAAGACGGTCCAAACCCAAGACCCCGTCCTCAAGGCAGTCCTCAGTGCGGTGACTGAGGGAAAAGGGGTAGAGGGCCCTTACGGCACAGCAGCCCTCTCTGTGAAAGAAGGCATACTGTTTAGGGAAGAACAATGGGTAGTACCACAGCAGCACCGGAGGGAATTCTTTCAACTGGCCCATGAGGGTCCAGGAGCGGGGCATCCCGGGCCTGAGACCACCTGGCAGCGGGTGGAACAGGCGGGATGGTGGCCAGGACTCAGGGAAAATGTCCGCGAGTTCTGCGCCGGCTGTCTGGTGTGTGCTGCTAACAACTCTGACCCCCACAAAAGGAAGGTACCTATGGGACACATCAGGAGGATAGAGGGACCATGGCAGTTGATACAGGTCGACTACATCAGGCCCCTGCCCACCGCCCAGGGAGGCTATAAGTACTGCCTAGTCCTGGTAGATGTGTTCACGAAATGGGTAGAAGCCTTCCTCTGCAGAACAGCCACAGCTCTGGGTATGGCCAGGATCCTGGTCCGGGAAGTGTTCTCGCGATGGGGGCTACCACAGTATGTGGAGTCCGACCAAGGGAGTCACTTTACCTGGCAGGTAATGCAGAATACCCTTATGCTGCTCGGCATCGAGGGGAAGTGGCACGTCGCACACAACCCACAGTCCTCAGGGATTGTGGAGAGGATTAACAGGACCTTAAAGGAAAGGCTGAGGAAAGAGACGGTGAACTCGCCTAGAAAATGGGCCGAGGTCCTAACGTTGGTCCTGATGGGGATCCGGGCCAGCCAGTCAAAACGCACGGGGTACTCCCCGCACGAGCTGATGACTGGCAGGGTTATGCGGACCCCGACCCATGTATTAGCCCCGGTGCTCACAGAAGGTCAGCTCAGGGAGGTAAATCGGGACAGGTTCGCCAGGAACCTCTTCGAGCACCTTAAGCAGGTCCACGGGCAGACGGCTGGGAACATGGGAAAGCAGCATCGGAGTAACCGATTGCTGTTAGAACCCCGAAAACACCACGAGTGGGAAATAAGGGATCAGGTCATGGTGAGGAATTTTGCTCGGGTAGGAAGTCTAGAACCGCTATATATTGGCGCCCTACAGCATTGTAGACAAGGCAAGCCCCATGGTATACGCCATTAAGATGCCTCGACGCACCAAGTGGTTCCATATTAATCAGTGTAAACTGTTTAAGCCTGAGAAGAGAGAACAGCCAGTTGGGGCAAGGTCTGAGGATAGAAATCCTCAGCTGCAGCGGGAGCAAGTTCAGCATGGCAGTATCACATGAAGCAGCAGCACGGGGCATGGCAGACATACAACAGAGACCGCAAGAATATGGCACAAATGAAATGTCATACGGAACAGTGAAGTGCTATCGCTGCGGCAGAACAACACACGACCATAAGGATTGTTGGTTCAAGGACCAAGTGTGCAGGCAGTGTGGAAAAGCAGGACACATAGCAAGAGTCTGCAGGTCAGAAAAGAAAACCAGCAGCAAGAAATCTCCACAGGAGAAGTACAAGAAGGTACATAAGGTGACGGAGAGTAGTTCAGATGAACAGAAAAGTGATACAGACTCCGGAAGCAAGGAGCTGGGTTGTCTGAAACTACATAAGGTGATCAAAACGGAGGATCACCAAACTATCTGGGTCACGCTCAAGATAGCCGGAGTCCAAGTGAAAATGGAATTGGACACAGGATCAGCCCTAACAGTCATAAACAGAAGGGACTACAAGCGGCTATTCTCACATATACCCTTGAGAGATACAGAGATCGTCTTGAAGAAGTACACGGGGCAAAAAGTCTACCCCAAAGGAAAAATAAGGGTGAACGTTATATATAACGGCAAGGAAACACCAAAAATGGACCTATATGCATTGCCAGAGGGAGGACCACCACTACTAGGATGTGAATGGATCCGGAAGATACAGCTAGATTGGCATTCCATACAAGCACTGACTGTAGATGCCAAAAAGGATGACGACGTCACACATGGACGACTGTCAAAAATGCTAACTGACGCACAAGAAGTGATCCAGGAGGAACTCGGAACACTAAAAGGCATAACAGCGACGATCAAAATAGAGGAAAATGCAAGCCCAAAGTTTTTTAAGGCCAGACGGTGCCTTATGCGATCCGCCCAGCCGTCGAAGCAGAGCTGGAAGGTTTGGAACGTTCAGGAGTACTGTCCAAAGTGGGCTGGAGCGAGTAGGCTACACCCATCGTTCCTGTAATGAAGAGGTCATTGAGTAATACGCCTGGGGAACCAAAGAAGGTTCGCATCTGTGGGGACTTTAAGGTGACAGTGAACCCAGTCCTTCACACGGTACAATATCCGCTTCCGTGGATTGAAGATATTTTCGCCTCGCTATCTGGAGGGAAACACTTCACTAAGATTGATCTGGCCCAGGCGTAATTGCAAATGGAGGTAGAAGAAGCCTCGAAACAGTACCTCACGATCAACACTCATAAAGGTCTCTACGAATACAACCGGCTGGCGTTCGGGGTAGCATCAGCTCCGGCTATTTGGCAAAGGGCAATGGATCAAGTCCTGCAAGGGATTCCAGGGACCCAGTGTTATTTGGATGACATCCTGGTCAAGGGCGAAAATGACAGTGATCACCTCGCCAACCTGGAGCAGGTGCTCACTAGATTGAAGGAATATGGGCTCCGAGCTAATCGCCACAAATGCGAGTTTTTCCAGAAGCAGATCTCGTATTGTGGCCACGTTATTGATGAAGAGGGGTTACATAAGTCCCCTGAAAAGATTGAGGCAGTAGTCAAGGCTCCAGCAACGGAAAATGTGTCACAACTGAGGTCGTTCCTCAGTCTGGTGAACTACTACCATAAGTTCTTGCCGAATTTGTCTACAGTACTGCACCCACTGAACACCCTACTGCAAACGGGGGTACCATGGAAGTGGAATGACAAATGTAAACGAGCTTTCCAGAAGAGCAAAGAATTGATCACATCAAAAGAGGTGTTGGCTCATTTCAACCCAGCACTACCAATTCGATTGGCGTGTGATGCATCACCCTATGGCATTGGAGCGGTGCTGTCGCACAAATTCTCGGACGGCTCAGAGAGGCCAATAGCCTTTGCGTCACGATCACTAACCTCAGCCGAGCGTAACTACACCCAGATTGACAGGGAGACCCTCAGCCTAGTGTGGGGAGTAAAAAAGTTCAACCATTATCTGCACGGGCAGAAGTTCACCTTGCTGACTGACCACCAGTCACTTGTCTCCATCTTTAATCCAAAGAAGGGCGTTCCGGTGATGACTGCGCAACGGCTACAAAGATGGTCCCTTTTTCTAGGGGCGAACCAATATGAAATCGAGTATAAGGGCACGAAACAGCATGGAAACGCTGATGGGCTATCACGCCTGCCACTGCCTACTGCGGAGGAAGCACCAGCAGTGGACCCTGTCGAAATATTTCATTCGACTATAATTGAACGCTTGCCTGTAACTAACGCTGATATAGAGAAGGAGACCCGAAATGACCCGACACTGTCTCGGGTATATGACTTGACGGTGAAGGATGGCCAACACATGGCGACTCACAGTTGCCAGCATTCTCATCCAGAAGAGAACAGCTGTCAGTATGCCAGGGGACCTTGATGTGTGGATCCCGAGTGGTAATTCCACCCACGTTAAGGGAGAGAGTGCTCAATGAGCTTCACGAAGGCCATCTGGGAGGGGTGAAAATGAAAAGCCTTGCTAGGGCTTATGTGTGGTGGCCGGGGATCGATCAGCAAATCAAGGACCTGACAAAGAGCTGCTCAGGATGCCAGAAGGTCCAAAATGCACCACCACATGCCCCTCTATACCCATGGGAGTGGCGCTCATCTCCATGGCAACGGGTGCATATTCATTTTGCTGGTCCATTCATGGACTCAATGTTTTTAACAGCCGTGGATGCGCACTCGAAATGGCCTGAGGTGATCAAAATGTCCTCAACCACCACGGAGAAAACGATTGCAGTCCTACAGACCATATTTGCCAGGAACGGCTGACCAGAGCAGATTTGCTCTGATAACGGACCACAGTTTGTGTCCGAGGAGTTTCGAAGATTTATGAAGAGGAATGGGGTAAAGCATTACACATCCGCCCCGTATCATCCAGCCACAAATGGATTGGCTGAGAGATTTGTACAAACCTTTAAGAAAGCAGTAAGGGCCATGTGCGATGACGACATTCCACTACAGCATAAGGTGGACAATTTCCTGTTAGCCTACAGAAATGCGACACATGCCGTCACCAACCAGACCCCGGCCATGATGCTCTTTAACCGAAGGTTGAGATCTCGTATGGATTTGCTCAGGCCAAATGTACGAAGAGATGTTGAGAATAAGCAATTCCAGCACATCAATGAGAAGCCGACAAGGAGCTTCAATGTAGGGCAACCAGTCTTGGCCTGCGACTACCGAACAGAGAAATGGCAACCAGGAACGATATGCACACGGCAGGGGCTGCTAATGTACACAGTGGATGTTGGGGAGAACATTATGAGACGCCATGTTGACCAGATCCTAGAGTCACAGGAACGAGTCAACCCCATGTCTCGCCCATACGTACCTGGTGATGAACCCGACATACCGGTAGCATCTACCCTAGAAACAATAGCATCGGAAGCTGATGAACCAACCGACGACAGGGGGCCAGAATCGCTTCCGCACGAAGAGCTAGACACTCAGGAAGGGCACTATCCAGAAAGGATCAGGAAGCCTCCCCAAAGACTGAATTTATAAATAGACTATTTTCAGTTAATGTTGCATGTTAAAAGTGTTAATTGTAACTAGTTGATATTTAATTGTGAAATGAATATTATGGTACTGTTAATCTAAAAGGGGAGGAATTGTAGTGTATGTACCTTTAAGGGGAGAACTACTTTTACAGCTCCTGTATACTGTAGTACCGGCAGTGACCACACCTGTATATAACCCCTGAGTAGGGATCTGTACAGTTAGTTTTAGACTAACCCTCATCCAGTAAACACCTGTTGATTGTTCCCTGCAGTCTCTTGTCTCATTATTGAAGGAAACACAACTTCAAGATACACGGATCTAACAGCTGCGAGGGACCGAAAGTATAGGACAGTGCGGCCACGCCGAAGGGAGCGGTGTGCCGCTGTCCGAACAGGGATTAGCCTGGCCGCCCAGAGACGGGCGGTGGATGTACATAGTTATGTAATTTTAAGTGTTTAATTGTTAAGTTTGGGTGTTTAGTTTAAGTTTAAACGAGGTGATTGGTAGTTTAAGTATTATTGTTTGTTGTTAGAGTGTTTGTATTAAGTCGAGGTCGCGAGACTCGACTATGCTTCACCTAAGAAATTCTACGAGTTTGATTTTGCCCATGTAGACAAAACAGAACTGTACACCACACACCATGAGTATTTTGGTAATGCGGGGAGACAAAGAAGGGGAGCCTGGAATGATGTTTTTACCGCGTTTAACACAGGGTCCTCTGTCATCAACAGTCTGGATGACATAGAATTGCAGACACAGATAAACGGTCTAAAAACACAATTAAGGAAAATCCTGATGGATGAAAATAAGGTAGTGGGCTCAGAGTTACATGAGGGCCAGGCCATGACGGTCCATTTAAAAGAGATTATAGCTGAGCTGGAAAGACACTCAAAGACTGTAAATGCTCTTATAAGAGAGGACAGAAATGCTTCTGACCAGGCTGCACAGAGCAAGGTGTGCGTGCTGTATGGGGCATGGTTGCTGGGCGAGGGCCGCAGTAATCTGGAGGATTTAAAACAGGGTTTAGTCCCCTCCTGGATCAGCAACAAACACCTCGCAGCCCTCCACCCGTTTGATAATGCATTAAGCCCGTGTCAACTCCGGCTAGCTTCTGAGGCCTACCCTGTCCCAGTAGATTGTGGACGTTCAATTCATACTATCATGGGTATAGTAGTAAGGATGCCGGTCATGGGTGGGACAGCCCGATCCGCGCCGGTATACAGGGTAGAGAACATTGGAGTCATTCAAGGGGGTGCACACATCCGTTTCACAGCGGTCCCATAGTTATGTAATTTTACGTGTGTTATTGTTAAGTTTGGGTGTTTAGTTTAAGTTTAAACGAGGTGATTGGTAGTTTAAGTATTATTGTTTGTTGTAAGAGTGTTTGTATTAAGTCAAGGTCGCAAGACTCGACTATGTCCTAAAGTGGCAGCACGCTATGACAGGTACTGACCTCTCAGGGTGCCGGAGCCGGGGAGCACACATAATACTGGTCCCCAGCACTTGAATGCCTATTCAAAACCACAGTGCGGGTTTAAAGCTGTTGGCGCAAAACCTATAAACTGTACCATGGAGGTAATGGCACAAGACCATGTTCCCCCACAGGTAGCATATATAGGAGGTGGGACATATTGTGTCACCACAGGTGCACCCCACTACCAGCATGGACAGCATAGTGACAGCAGTTTCTGCTTTAAACCCGAGGCAAAAAATATAAAAACAGATAGCAAGAGTTTCTACAGCTATATAAAAAGAAAAAGGGTGGCTAAAGTGAACATTGGTCCCTTAGAGGATGGGACCGGGAAACTAGTGGTGGGGAACATGGAGATGGCAAAGACGCTGAACAAATATTTTGTATCAGTCTTTACAGTAGAGGACACTAAAAATATCCCAACACTGGACAAACAGGGGGCAATGGGGGGGAGGAGCTAAACACGATTAAAATCACTAAGGAGATGGTACTCAGTAAAATAATGGGACTTAAGGCAGATAAATCCCCCGGACCTGATGGCCTACATCCTAGGGTCTTGAGAGAAGTGACGGTAGGGATTGTGGATGCATTGGTGATCATTTTCCAGAACTCCCTGGACTCAGGAAAGGTCCTGGCAGATTGGAAAACTGCTAATGCAACACCCTTATTTAAGAAGGGAAGTAGACAAAAAGCTGGAAACTATAGACCAGTTAGCCTAACATCTGTGGTTGGCAAAATGTTGGAGTCCATTATTAAGGAAACAGTAACAGAGCATTTGGATAAACATAATTTAATAGGACAGAGTCAGCATGGTTTTACGAAGGGGAAGTCATGTTTGACAAATTTGCTCGAATTCTTTGAGGATGTAACATACAGGGTGGATAAAGGGGAACCAGTGGACGTAGTGTATTTGGACTTCCAAAAGGCATTTGACAAGGTTCCACACAAAAGATTACTGATCAAGATAAAAAATCACGGGATTGGGCGTAATATACTGGCATGGGTGGAAGATTGGCTATCTAACAGAAAACAAAGATTTGGGATAAATGGTTCGTTCTCGGGCTGGCAATCAGTAACTAGTGGTGTTCCGCAGGGGTCAGTGCTGGGACCCCAACTCTTTACAATCTATATTAACGATTTGGAGGAAGGGACCGAGTGCAACATATCCAAGTTTGCCGACAATACAAAGATGGGAGGGAAAGCAGTGAGTGAGGAGGACATAAAAAATCTGCAAAAGGACATAGACAGGCTAAGTGAGTGGGCAGAGATTTGGCAGATGCAATATAATGTTGGAAAGTGTGAGGTTATGAACTTTGGCAGAAAAAATCAAAGAGCAAGTTATTATCTAAATGGAGAGAAACTGCAAAGTGCTACAGTACAAAGGGATCTGGGGGTCCTGGTGCATGAAACACAAAAAGTTAGTATGCAGGTGCAGCAGGTGATCAGGAAGGCCAATGGAATCTTGGCTTTTATGGCAAGGGGATGGAGTATAAAAACAGGGAAGTCTTGCTGCAGTTATACAGGGTATTGGTGAGGCCACACCTGGAATACTGCGTGCAGTTTTGGTTTCCATATTTAAGAAAAGATATATTTGCTCTCGAGGCGGTTCAGAGAAGGTTCACTCAGTTGATTCCAGAGATGAGGGGATTGACGTATGAGGAAAGGTTGAGTAGGTTGGGACTCTACTCATTGGAGTTCAGAAGAATGAGAAGCGATCTTATCGAAACATATAAGATTGTGAGGGGGCTTGATCGGGTGGATGCGGTGAGGATGTTTCCACTGATGGGTGAGACTAGAACTAGGGGGCATAATCTTAGAATAAGGGGCTGCCCCTTCAAAACTGAGATGAGGAGAAACTTCTTCACTCAGAGGGTAGTAAATCTATGGAATTTGCTACCCCAGAGAGCTGTGGAAGCTGCAACATTAAATAAATTTAAAATGGAGATAGACATTTTCCTAGCAGATAAGGGAATTAGGGGTTACGGGGAGAGGGCAGGGAAGTGGACGTGAGTCTAGATTCAGAACAGCCATGATCCTATTGAATGGCAGAGCAGGCCCGAGGGGCCGTATGGCCTACTCCTGCTCCTATTTCTTATGTTCTTATGTTCTTATGAACGAATTGTCCCCATTCCTGAACCCTCCACTGTTCACCTCACTGTAAAAGAGAATTTCACCAACCTGCAAAAGTATGTAGCGCATTTCGGCTATGAAATCCGCCCTCTCCCAGAACACCTTACCAAAATACTCAAAGCAGTAATAGACTCACAGAAACATTTCTACACTCTGGAGCAGAAGACAGTAGAGATAGGGGCCAAGATACTGGACATTGTAGTTCCACCCTGGTGGGACATTTTTGAAAACATAGAGGTCCCTTTGTGGATTAGACTGGCTTCCCACATCCTCGTGGTTTGCCAGCTGGGAATAGTATTGTACCTAGTGTGCAGTCAGTGCAAGGGAAAAGGCAAAACACTAGAATTCCGAAACTAAAGGACCTGGAAGGAACATTATGTCAAGGTGGAAGGAGATACACCTGTTTGAATTTTTTTGTATTTCTGAATAAAGATTGTTTTTTTTCGTGTTTTTTGTTGTTTTAATAAAGATTTTCGACGTGTTGTTTTAATAAAGATGTATGTGTGCCAAGTGGTGCAGGGGTGTTGGACCCCCTCCATGCTTGGATGTGTGTAAATGCCTGCATTCTGTCTATGTATGCTTATGTACACTACATTTTTACAGAATGGGAAATGCATGTGTCGTGGGATCATAGATAGGTAACTACAGGGGAAGATTGACTATGGAGGGTCGGGAATTTTGATCACCTTGTCAGGATGATACTTAAAGCGAGTTTAGTGTCAACAGGGGGGAGTGTAGGGTTCTCAAAATTCCCACATTCCTCAAAAGTTATGGATAAAGGGACCTTGTATGGACCAGTTATTAAAAAGGGTACCCAAAATGGCTTTTGAAACCTCCTGACCAAGGCCTGCAGGATTTTAAAAGCAGGGCCCTGCAGAAGGCAGGCCCATTCAAATCCTGAAACAAAACCTAACATGCATGGATCTGTGAAAGACATTGTCCTTTTCTAAAGCCAGACAGCTAGGTAAACACAGAATATGCATTCTTCATCGCAAAACAGATCAACTCAGGATGGACCTAATCTTGAGGCCATTAACCTTTTGCATAAATAATCGGTAACAGCTCAAAGTAGCTACCAAGCCAGGAAAAGACGATTAAATTTCATAAATAACAAACAGCCAGGATATTGAAGCCATTAAACAAGGAGACAACCGCCCCAAAACCCGTTAAATTGAATGACTGTAATCACTTTAGACGAGCCTGCCAAAATTAGACAAAGAACTGACCTGATTTGGTGCGCAGATAAGGGGTGAAGAACTGAGTATAATTGTAGGCCCGCCGGTAGCCAAGGTCTCTTGCCTCTTGCCTCTTCGCTGGCTCTTCTTCCTCACCTCCCTCCCCACGCTGCTCGACACTGAGGACGCCCATTACAACACCGGGGGCCAAACGCAGGAGGAGAACGGGACCCGAATTCGAACACGCACAGGACACACGGGGCCACAAACGGGCAGGCGAGATGAGATGAACGGCAAAAACCGATAAGCAGAGAAGGGCAGCGAAAAGAAGTATTGGGGATGAGCGGGCACGCACCCCGGTCCAGTTATAAGCTGGCATTTGAAGCATGGGTAGGAAAATCAAGCTAACAATATAAACCGCCAACCGAACCCCAACCGCAACAAAACCGTCAGCGACCAAACCACCACCAGAAGAACAACCATTTCTGCAAGGTAAAGTACCCAACAAAGACTTTACTCCCTATTCTCTAATGGAGGAAAAGGAGGGTACCTTACACAGATGACTCTATCGCCGCGCCCTGGGACCACGTGATGACGGCAGGCCCCAAAGGACACAAAGAGCAAACCCCAAAACCACAACTGGCTTAATCGACAGGTTTCGAATTGTCAAGGAAACCCCATTGGTGAGCATAAATCCCTGGCCCCTCGTAGCTTAATCTAGTTAGGTATTGGGGGTGGGATAAGGGTAGGGGGGATTATTAATGTGGTTGTTCCCTCGATGTGCCGTGTGTTCCCCATTCCCAAATAAGTGTAATTTTATATGCCTGTAATTATTCCAGTAATTCTCAGTGTTGTGACTTTATTGTGCCTTTAATAAAAATTACAGTTTTCTTGTACCAAACCAGTTGTCTACTCTATTTTCTGTATCGCCACCTGTACCTAAGTCCAGTGTCTAGAACCCAGGGGTGTGGGAACGATTCAAACCGCTCAGAGACAGTCAGGGGCAGAGCTGACTGGGCACACGCCACCCCCTACAGTCAGATGGCTGTGGGTTTAAGCCCCCACTCCAGCTCTTTAGAACCTAATCTAGGCTAACACTTGGGGACTTTTAACATAGTATTGTTTGGCATTTCTTCTGAAAGATGGTATCTTCGACAATGCTACATGTCCTCAGTACTAGACTAACGTATAGGTCGAGATTGTGCAGTCTCGAGAAAAGTCCTTAAACCTCGTTCATTTTTTCATCTCCAACACATGCAAATTTTGAGACTTATTTTACCTCATATCATAGTTTGCAAGGACTAGAAATGCAATTAACCCAGCGCAAGTGAGGTGTCACACAATCTCTGAAAATGGTGCGCTTTGATTCGCTTTGACACATAACTAAGCATATTTGAATTGAAAGGAATTCATTTTGAGAACAGGGCCATTCTTTGTCACAATTCATTAAAGTGTCAGATGGAGAGGCAGTAAGGGGGAGGGAGAGCGAGCAAGAGAAAGGGAGACAGACTGGCACTGAAACATCAGAGGAATGCAAATCATTAAGCTGAAGAGCCGACTGCATTAACGCTAGCGCTGAAGCAACGCTGCAGTGTTACTCCTGATTCATTCATTGCGTGCTTTCGTCATATTTCTCATTCACCAGGCTCCACAGCATAGCTGGTCTCCAAACTAAGGAGATATTCAGGAGAAACAAGGGGATAGGGAAACAGCAGATTGAAAATGTTAAATAATCTAAACCGCATTCAGCACTGGGATGGAGCGGGGAACGGAATACTGAAGAGGAGCAGGCCAAATCATCCAGCTAATGATATAAACAGATGTAACAGGTTTTAAGCAAGTTCAGAGACAGGGAAAGATGGGAGGGGAGGAAAGAACAACAGGGAAGGTCTGTGATAGGATGGAAGGCAGGAGAGATTCAATGACAAAAAGGGATGATGGTGGCAGGCAAAAGTGGGTGGTAATGGGACAAGCAAAGAAACAAAAGATGGGACTGGAGGAGCTGTAAATGGCAACAGCAGAATCATTACCAGCATCTGCTGTCCAAAAAAATGGGAGCAGTGGTTATGATTTGAAATTGCTGAACTTGATGATGAGTCTGGAAGGTTATAAAGTACCTAATCGCTCAGTCCGCACACGTGACCCCGAGCTTCTGGTCACACGCCATTTTAATTCTCTGCTCCACTCCCACACTGACCTCTCTAGCCTCGGCCTCCTACACTGTTCCAATGAAGCTCAATGGAAGCTGGAGGAAGAACACCTCATCTTTCGATTAGGCACTTTACAATGTTCCGGACTCAACAGCGAATTCAACAGTTGCAGATCATGTCCACCACTCCCATTTTTTTTGGACAGCAGGTGCTGGTAATGATTCATTAACACCCCATTTCGCATTGCACTATCATCCCTTTTGTCATTTAATCAATCCTACTCTCCACCCTATCACAGACCTTCCCTTTTGTTCATTCCTCCCACCATCCCCCTCTCCCTGCCTCTGTACTTGCTTAAAAACTGTTACATCTCTAACATCTTCCAGTTCTGATGAAAGGTCACCAACCTGAAACATTGGCTGTGATTTTACTAACCTCGGTGGGTCCGTGGCGGGCAAAGTCGATGGCGGGTCCCGACCCTGCTGCTGGCTCCATCCCGCTCTGTGAAATGAATTTCCCTCAATGGGGCTTGTTAAGCCCGCCCAGCGTGTTTCCTGTCCATTTAGAGGAAGCGGGTCTGGTGATGTCATTTGATGATGCATCATCAGCCAGTTTCCTTAAAGGGACCATGGCCAACTTTAATTTGACATTTGTGCTGTCAGTGTTCTACAGCATTGAGGTGCTGCAAACACTAACAAGCACTGCACAAAGGCTGTACCCAGGCTCTCCCAAGACTCCCTCCATATGCTTATGGAGGGAGTCACAGCACGCAGGGATGTCCTCTCCCCATGGGTGGAAGACACCTCCCCAGGAGATCAACACAGTCTGGTTGGACAATGTAGAAGAGGGCACAAGCAGGAATGTGGTCAGAAGGACCTGGGTGCAGTGCCACAAAAGTTTCAATGATCTCAGTAGATCACGAAACATTACTACAAAGCCACACTCAACCTCATCCTGCTGTGCCTCTCATCACATCCCCATCACTCTGTCATCACTACCCTACTACTGCACATCCTTCTCACACCAACTTACCTTACACCTCCACCCATCCCGCTCTATCTATATTATCACATCTCCATCTCACTAGCTACCCCTTGCAATCACCCTCATCCTAGTCCAATCATACCAACTAACAACATACAAGGGTAGGAACTTGGGTGTTTTATGCAATGTTGATGTAAAGTTTCTGTTACTATGCTATCAAACATTGAAACCTTTATTTTCAACACTTTGCGTTCTTGGACAGATCTGTGTGCACCTTTGGAAGTGGCTTAGTGAATTGCAGTGAATGGTGAGACATAACGGTACCCCTGGCAATGGTGATGAGTGTGAAAGGAATGGCTTGGGCACTGTAGAGATGATTTATGGTGTTGGTGTGGGGTGGTGCCAACCTGGCACATCATGTGGCAGCCAGGGTGTACAGTGTCAAGTGAAGTAAATCTCGCCATGGTGAGACCATCCCTGGCCTCCCGGGCAGCAATGTGATTGGTTGCTGGTGCCCTATGTCCTGTGCAGCTTCAGGTGATTGTGGAGAAGGTTGGTGGTGTTGTTGGTGCTGCTGGTGTTGGGGCTGATCGTGGCCCGATTCTGAGGACCAAGGTGAGACAGTATAATGGGCACTCATGCAGATGGAATAGATGGCAGGTGAAGTAGAGATGGCAGAAGCAATCTGTCAATGGTGAGAGAGGTAATAATGTCAGACTGGATCGAGACTTCTGTAAAGACTTGCAGCATGGTGAATCTGTTGTGGAAATGCAGTGAGGAACAGCTTGTGGCTGAAGGAAGATACCTCTGTAAGGTGGGAGCTTTTACTGTACATTTGAAGCTGTCAACTTAACACCTGATTCAATGGCCACTGAACTCCCACCTCAGCTTGACAGATGTGGTCCATGACTAGCATGGACCCTGTGGGCGAGCAGATAAAATCAAAAGGTGAGTTCAAATGTATTCTTAATGATCTCTAAACAAGGTCATAATTACCTGAATTGGGTCCCCCGCCGCTGCGTGTCAGGTCTGCTCAAAGCTGACAGACCCGACATTGGGAAAGGCGCGCGGCAGCAGGCTCACAGCGGGGTCCCGACTTGCTAGGGGAAAAAAAGCACTTTCCCACCCGAACCACCACCGATCGCGCTCGTTGATCCCCTGGAAAATCTTGGCCATTAACTCTGCTTCTCTCTCCAAAGATGCTGCCTGACCTGCTGAGTGTTTCCAGTATTTTCTGATTATATTTCAGATTTCCAGCATCCGCAGTATTTCGTATTCAGCTAATGATGTTAGTGAGCGGAATAATTACCCACTCCTTCCCCACCCCGATTCAGCCAAATGCAATTTTAAATTTCAGGCAGCAAGGACACCTGCCCCAAGCCAGCGGGGTCCTCTTTAAATATGTAATAGGCAGAGGTCTCGGACATCGCTTCTTGATCTGTCAAAAAATCTTGACAGATGAAATGTCATTTGCCGGCTATCCCTTAATTGGCCTTCTAAGCTCACTGGGCGAGCATAACAAGGCCAATCAAGGGAAAATAGCATGGGTTGGCCAGTCGTCGATGGAGGCAGGACTAAAACCTGACAAGCAGCTTTCCCGCCTCCATCATGTCCCCATTGATAAAATCACCCCCTTAGTGTGACTGTTACATGGGGTTGAATCTGGGGAGAACCAAGTTCCACCCCATGTTAGGCCACCTCCATGTCACAGGATGTTGTGTGACTTGGAGGGGAACTTGGAGGTGGTGGTGTTCCCATGCACCCACTGCCCTTGTCCTTCTAGGTGGAAGTGGACGCAGGTTTGGGAGGTGCTGCCGAAGAAGCCTTGGCGAGTTGCTGCAGTGCATCTTGTAGATGGTACACACTGCAGCCACGGTACGCCGGTGGTGGAGGGAATGAATGTTTAAGGTGGTGGATGGGGTGCCAATCAAGCAGGCTGCTTTGTCCTGGATGGTGTCGAGCTTCTTGAGTGTTGCTGGAGCTGCACTCATCCAGGCAAGTGGAGAGTATTCCATCACACTCCTTACTTGTGCCTTGTAGATGGTGGAAAGGCTTTGGGGAGTCAGGAGGTGAGACACTCGCTGCAGAATTCCCAGCCTCTGGCCTGCTCTTGTTGCCACAGTATTTATGTGTAGATGTCATGGCCTGTCAGCCTGCATCGACCAGCTTCCAATCTTACACACTCCATAAACTTGAGCTCATCCAAAACTCCGCTGCCAGTATCCCAACTCGCACCAAGTCCTCTTTACCCATCACCCCTGTGCTCGCTGACCTATTTTGGCTCCCAGTCCGGCAACGCCTCAATTTTAACATTTTTATCCTCGCCCCTCACTATCTCTGTAATCTACTCCAGCCCTACTACCCTCCAAGTTTCTCCATTCCTCCAGTTCTGGCGCCCAATTTTTATTGCTCCACCATTGACGGCCATGCCTTCAGCTGCCTTGGGCCTAAACTCTGGAATTCTCTCCCTAAACCTCTCCACCTCTCTACCTCTTTCTTCTCCTTTCAGACGCTCCTAAAAACCTGCCGCTTTGTCCAAGCTTTCGGTCCCTTGTCCTAATATCTCTTTACGTGGCTCAGTGTCAGATAACGCTCCTTAAATGAGCTACATAATTGCAAGTTATTGCTGTTGTTCCCTTTGCCCTGATGCCCTGCTTGATCATGGCTCCCTTTTAGTATTTCCATCTTAAGAGGGAAAGTTGCCACTAATTGGAACCGTTTCTTCTCCATAGCCCTGTCTTTGCTCAGGCACTGCAAGATCCTCTCCTTGATTTTACCCACAATTTTAAAAGCCTCAAAACTTGCTGCCTCTTATACAACGGGCCGGATTTTCCGATCGGACACTTCCTGCATGCGGATGCCGCCGATCGGAAAAAATCTACGCACTAACCTGCTGGCACCGTAGGTCCCGAGACTTCCGATCCTGGGCCTCTGCTCTACGAAATGCGCAGAGGCCCAAGTATTCCAGGGGCGCATGCGGTTCGCAAGCATCCCTGGGAGCACGTGGGCCATGGGGAACCAATCAAAGAAGGGAATCCCCCTTTACACATTTGACAGTTCTCTCCACATAGACCTGTCAAATGTATGAATGCGGATCACTTAAAAAACTCAGAAAACGCAACTCTGATCTGAAGTACCGAGATTTAGCGCACACCTCGTACGCACCCGTGGAGGTCGGAAAATCCGGCCCATCCTCTCATGCCTGGAGGGTTTTTTCCCCCTGAAAGTGTGCGCATGCTGTCGCAATGCCAGGATCACTCTATTACATATCACTCAGGTATGAAGAAAACTGGGGCTTCTCTGACAATATCCAAATAGAAGATAGGAGCAGGAGTAGGCCATTCGGCCCCTTGAGCCTGCTCTGCCATTCAATGAGATCATGGCTGATCATCCAAACTCAGTACCATGTCCCTGCTTTCTCCCCACATCCCTTGATCCCTTTAGCCTTAAGAAGTATATCTAACTCCTTCTTGAATATAATTAATGAATTGGCCTCAATTGCCTTCTGTGGTAGAGAATTCCACAGGTTCACCACTCTCTGGGTGAAGAAATTCCTCCTCATCTCTGCCCTAAATGGCTTACCCCTTATTTTTAGACTGTGACCCCTGGTTCTGGACTCCCCCGCCATCGGGAACATCCTTCCTGCATCTAGTCTGTCTAGTCCTGTTAGAATTTTATAAGTTTCAATGAGATCCCCTCTCATTCTTCTAAACTCCCGCGAGTATAAGCCCAATCGACCCAATCTCTCCTCATATGTCATTCCTGCCATCCCAGGTATCATTCTGGTGAATCTTCGCTGCACTCCCTCCATGGCAAGAACATCCTTCCTCAGATAAGGCGACCAAAACTGCACACAATACTCAAGGTGTGGCCCTGTACAACTGCAGCAAGACATCCTTGTTCCTGTACTCGAATCCTCTCACTATGAAGGCCAACATACCATTTGCCTTTTTAACCGCCTGCTGCACCTGCATGCTTACCTTCAGCGACTGGTGCATAAGGACACCCAGGTCTCGTTGCACTTCCCCTTCTCCCAATCTATTGCCGTTCAGATAATAATATGCCTTCCTGTTTTTGCCACCAAAGTGGATAACCTCACATTTATCCACATTATACTGCATCTGCCATACATCTGCCCAATCACCCAACCTGTCCAAATCATACTGGAGTTTCTCGGCATCCTTCTCACAGCACACACGCCCACCCAGCTTTGTGTCGTCTGCAAACTTGGAGATATTACATCTAGTTCCCTCGTCTAGATCATTCATATATATTGTGACTAGCTGGGGTCCTAGCACCGATCCCTGCGGTATCCCACTAGTCACTGCCTGCCACTTGGAAAAAGAGCCGTTTATTCCAACTCTTTGCTTCCTGTCTGCCAGCCAGTTCTCTATCGAAGTCAGTACCTTGCCCCCAATCCCATGTGCTTTAACTTTACACGCTAATCTCTTATGCGGGACCTTATCGAAAGCCTTCTGAAAGTCCAAATACACCACATCCACTGGTTCTCCCTTACCTGATCTACCATATTATGATCGCTCCGCCCAAGGGGCCTCGCACAACAAGATTGCTAATTAATCCTTTCTCATTACATAATACCCAGTCTAAGATGGCCTGATCTCTAGTTGGTTCCTCGACATATTGATCCAGGAAACCATCCCGTATACACTCCAGGAATTCCTCCTCCACAGTATTGTTACTAATTTGGTTAGCCCAATCTATATGTAGATTATAGTCACCCATGATAACTGTTGTGCCCTTATTGCACGTGTCTCTAATTTCCCGTTTAATGCCATCCCCAACATTGGCATTACTGCTTGTGGATCTGTATACAACTCCCACTAAAGTTTTCTGCCCCTTTGTATTTCTCAGCTCTACCCACACAGATTCCACATCATCAGAGCTAATATCCTTCCTTACTATTGTGTTAATCTCCTATTTAACTAGCAATGTTACCCCACCTCCTTTTCCTTTTTGCCTCTCTTTCCTGAATATTGAATACCCGTGGATGTTGAGTTCCCAGCCTTGGTCACCCTGGAGCCATGTTTCCGTAATCCCAATCATATCATATCCATTTACATCTATTTGCGCAGCTAATTCATCCACCTTATTACGAATGCTCCTCGCATTAAGACACAAAGCCTTCAGGCTTATTTTTTTAACACTCTAAGACTTTTTAGAACTTTTATTTACTGTGGCCATGTTTGATTTACACCCTTGATTTCTCTGACTGCCACTTTTGCTTTTCTCCTTCCTGTCTTTTGCTTCTATTCTTGTTTTCCATTCCTCTGTCTCCCTGCACAGGTTCCCAACCCCCTGCCATTTTAGTTTAAACCCTCCCCAACAGCACCAGCAAACACTCCCCCTAGGACATCGGTCCCGGTCCTGCCCAGGTGCAAACCGTCCAGTTTGTATTGGTCCCACCTCCCCCAGAACCAGTTCCAATGTCCCAGGAATTTGAATCCCTCCCCCTTGCACCATTCCTCTAGCCATGTATTCATCTGAAATATCCTTCTATTTCTATTCTGACTAGCACGTGGCACTGGTAGCAATCCTGAGATGACTACCTTTGTGGTCCTATTTTTTAAATTTACCTCCTAACTCCCTATATTCAGCTTTTAGGACCATGTCCCGGTTTTTAGCTATATCGTTGGTACCTATATGCACCATGACAACTGGCTGCTCCACCTCCCCCTCCAGAATGCTCTGCAGCTGCTCCAATACATCCTTGACCCTTGCACCAGGGAGGCAACATACCATCCTGGAGTCTCATTTGCAGCCGCAGAAACGCCTATCTATTCCCCTTACAATAGAATCCCCTATTACTATAGCTCTCCCACTCTTTTTCCTCCTGTCCTGTGCAGCAGAACCACCCATGGTGCCAGGAAGTTGGCTGCTGCTGTTTTCCCCCGATAAGCCACCCCCCGCAACAATATCCAAAGCGGTATATCTGTTTGAGAGAGGGATGGCCACAGGGGACCCCTGCACTACCTGCCTGCGCCTACTACTCTGCCTGGCGGTCACCCATTTCCTTCCTGCCTGTGCAGCCTTTACCTGCGGTGTGACCAACTCCCTAAACGTGCTATCCATGACATCCTCAGCATCGCAAATGCTCCAGTATGTATCCATTCACAGCTCCAGCGCCGCAATGCGGTCTGCCAGTAGCTGCAGCTGGGTACACTTCCCGCACACATGGTCGTCAGAGACACAGGAAGTGGCCCTGATTTCCCACATAGTTCAGGAGGAGCAGACCACAGCACCAAGCTGTCCTGCCATGACTTATCCTTCAATTAATTTAAATTAACTTAAATCAAATCAATACCACCAATTACACTACAATTAGTTAATATAGTCAAGGGCCCTTGGTTGCTAGCACTAGAAGCTATAACCACAAAAAAAATTAAGACCTTCTAAACTTTATAAACTATGAACCTTAACTGTCAAACTATAGAGTAGTATAAATACTCCCTGGCCGTACTCACCCAATCAGCTGCTCCCTCCTGCCCGCGCCACATTTTGAATCGTGACGTGGCTCTGCAATGCCGCCGCTGGTCTGAGATTGGTAAGAAAGCCCGCGAAAGTGAGTTTAAATACTCACTGGGTCTATATAGGCTATCATTCAAGATGGGTAAAAACAACAGGTTGAGTAGCAGTGGCTTAATAGTGGGCATGACGGCACAGAGCTCCCGTTAAACTGACAATGCTGGGAAGATTAGGATGGGGAGGATATGTGGTATTTATGAACGTGGAAAGAGTAGAGAATGCAAGCACGGCTGCTGGCTACTAAGGGACAGAAGATAGATTGACTGGAAAGGTCCAGGTGAAAAACTTGATCTTCGGGAATACTTGATGACTGTGGAAGCGTAATCGTTGGAGAAAAGTTTACGATGGGGTGTTCAATTATATGGGTAAGTATCGTGATTTGGCTAATTTTCAGATTTTTAAAGCATTTATTGCCCATCCCTATTGCCTTTGAGATGGTGGTAGTGAGCCATCATTTCAGAGGGCAGTTAAGAGTCAACCACATTGCTGAGGGTCTGCAGTCACATATAGGCCAGACCAGGTAAAGATGGCAGATTTCCTTCCCTAAAGAACATTAGTGAACCAGATGGGTTTTTACAATAATCCAGTAGTTTCATGGTCACCATTACCGATACTAGCTTTTAAATTCCAGATTTATTTATTAACTGAATTTAAATTCACCAGCTGCTGTGGTGGGATTTGAACTCATGGCCGTGATTTTCCCTACCTCGGCGGATCTGCCTCGGCGGATCTGCGGTAGGCGAGGTCAGTGGCAGGTTCCGGCCTCATTGTTGGCTCCATCCCAGCCTCCGACATGACTTTCCCCTGACTGGGCTTGTTAAGCCTGCACAGCGTGTTTTCCGGTCCAACTGACCGGCAAAAACACTGAATGAATATTTTGTATCAGTCTTTACAGTAGAGGACACGAAGAATATCCCAACACTGGACAAACAGGGGGCTATAGGGGGGGAGGAGATAAACACGATCAAAATCACTAAGGAACTGGTACTCGGTAAAATAATGGGACTCAAGGCGGATAAATCGCCTGGACCTGATGGCTTACATCCTAGGGTCTTGAGGGAAGTGGCAGTAGGGATTGTGGATGCATTGGTAATAATCTTCCAAAACTCCCTGGACTTAGCAAAGGTCCCAGCAGACTGGAAAACTGCTAATGTAACACCCTTATTTAAAAAGGGCAGTAGACAGAAGGCTGGAAACTATAGACCGGTTAGCCTAACATCTGTGGTAGGTAAAATTTTGGAGTCCATTATTAAGGAGACAGTAACAGGACATTTGGATAATCATAGTTTAATAAGACAAAGTCAGCATGGTTTTATGAAGGGGAAGTCATGTTTGACAAATTTGCTGGAGTTCTTTGAGGAAGTAACACACAGGGTGGATAAAGGTGAACCAGTGGACGTAGTGTATTTAGACTTCCAAAAGGCATTTGACAAGGTGCCACACAAAAGATTATTGCTTAAGATAAAAAATCACGGGATTGGGGGTAATATTCTGGCATGGATAGAGGATTGGCTATCTAACAGAAGGCAGAGAGTTGGGATAAATGGTTCATTCTCAGACTGGCAATCAGTAACCAGTGGTGTTCCGCAGGGGTCAGTGCTGGGTCCCCAACTCTTTACAATCTATATTAACGATTTGGAGGAGGGGACCGAGTGTAACATATCAAAGTTTGCAGATGATACTAAGATGGGAGGGAAAGTAGTGAGAGAGAAGGACATAAAAAACCTGCAAGGGGACATAGACAGGCTAAGTAAGTGGGCAGAGACTTGGCAGATGGAATACAATACTGGAAAGTGTGAGGTTATGCACTTTGGCAGGAAAAATCGTAGAGCAAGTTATTATCTTAATGGCAAGAAACTGGAAAGTACTGAAGTACAAAGGGATCTGGGGGTCCTGGTGCACGAAACTCAAAAGGTTAGTATGCAGGTGCAGCAAGTGATTAAGAAGGCCAATGGAATGTTGGCTTTCATTGCTAGGGGGATAGAATATAAAAATAGGGAGGTATTGCTTCAGTTGTACAAGGTATTGGTGAGACCGCACCTGGAATACTGCATACAGTTTTGGTGTCCATACTTAAGAAAAGACATACTTGCTCTCGAGTCAGTACAAAGAAGGTTCACTCGGTTAATCCCGGGGATGAGGGGATGGACATATGAGGAGAGGTTGAGTAGATTGGGACTCTACTCATTGGAGTTCAGAAGAATGAGAGGCGATCTTATTGAAACATATAAGATTGTGAAAGGGTTGGATCGGGTGGATGCGGGGAGGATGTTCCAGATGATGGGTGAAACTAGAACTAGGGGGCATAGTCTTAGGATAAGGGGCTGCTCTTTCAAAACTGGGATGAGGAGGAACTACTTCACTCAGAGGGTGGTAGGTCCATGGAATATGCTGCCCCAAAAAGCTGTCGAAGCTACATCATTACATAAATTTAAAACAGAAATAGACAGTTTCCTAGAAGAAAAGGGAATTAAGGGTTACGGGGAGCGGGCAGGAATTTGGACATGAGTTTAGGTGCGGATCGGTCATGGCCCTGTGGGTAGCGGATCGGGCCCAGGGGCCGTGTAGCCTGATCCTGCTCCTGTTTCGTGTGTCTAATTCTGTTAGATTCAGGAGATAGTCCTGTCATAGTGGATTGGCGGTTAGGATCAGATCAGCCATGATCTTATTGAATGGCGGAGCAGGCTCGAGGGGCCAATTGGCCTACTCCTGCTCCTATTTCTTATGTTCTTATGTTCTTATTGAAGGAAGTGGGTCTGATGACATCATTTGATGATGCATCATCAACCGGTTTCCTTAAAGGGACCATGTGCAAATTTACTTTGACATTTGTGCTGTCAGTGTTCTACAGCATTGAGGTGCTGCAAACACTGACAAGCACTGCACAGAGGTGCACGGCTGCACCAAGGCTCTCCCATGACTCCCTCCATATACTTTTGGAGGGAGTCACAGCACACAGGAAGGTCCTCTTCCCTTCCAGTGAGTGAAAGACACCTCCAGGAGACCAACGCAGCCTGATTGCACATTGCATAGGAGGGCTTAAGCAGGGATGTCATCAGGAGGACCAGATCATAATGACCTGAAATGCCTCCCCTGCTATTGTGTGTCAGGTCTGCTCAGTGCTGACAGACCCAACATTTGGCAAAGGCGCTGGAAATATTGGTCACAGCACCGGCGGGGTGGACAGTGGGGTCCTGACCTGCTGTCAAATAAAAACACTTTTCCACCTGACCCACCACTGATCATGCCCGCTGACCCCCCGGAAAATTCCCCCCCAAGTCTCCGGATAATTAGTCCGGGCCTCTGGATTTCTAGTCCAGTAACATGACCACTATTCTACTGTACCCCCAATTTTCAGATGTTTATGAAATTAGAAGTTGCATACATAGGGATGTATAGTCAGGTCGGTGAGGATGCAACACGGCTGTCAAAAGCGCATCAAAGTGTTTTTGCAAGTGTGTTTAAGTAGTTTTTTGGGTAGGTTCCAAAGAAATTTCAACAAATCTGAATGCTTGGTGCGGTGTGGAATGTCAACATTTCCCCCCTGATTTGGCATTTATCATTGCCCTGCAGATGCCTGTCAGGTGCAAAACAATAAATAATCAGATGGACTAAGTGGACAGATAGATAGAATCAGGAGAGATGCCATGAATGAATAGGTTGCAAATTGCCACAGTGTTAAATCTTATACAAACCATTGAACAGCACAGTAACCTTAGAATCACAGCGCGAGAACCCGCTTGATCTGAAACGTATGTTGTTCTGATTCTTTCTCATTGATTCCAAGGTAACGTTCTCAGCTCCCCACTAGAGCCAACCAGCACCCTCCACCACATCAAACCGACTATTATCTCACTGCAAGCAGCCTGATCCTTTGCAAAGCATCTCTTGTCATGGTACAGAGAATAAGATATCAGCGACGTCCATGGAGAATTCTTTGAGAAACATCAATCAGGGGTTGCCATACTCTCTGGCTCTCACAAGCTTACATCTGTTCCCAAAGGATTTGCAACACTTTGGTGGTCATCTGATTGCAGTTTAGAAGCCATCAGACTCTCATTAATAATCACTGTTGTTGGCTCCCCTCCTAACAATTACTGCTGCAACTGTGAGGGACATGAATTGGTTGACAGAAACATAGTGCAGAGGACGGGAAGACGGGAGGTGGGGGGCGGGGGATGAGGGCAGGGGACGGGGGGCGGGGGGCAGGGGATGGGGACGGGGTACGGGGGGCAGGGGACGGGGACAGGGGGCAGGGGACGAGGGCAGGGGACGGGGGGCAGGGGATGGGGACGGGGAACGGGGGGCAGGGGACGAGGGCAGGGGACGGAGGGGCAGGGGGCAGGGGACAGGGACGGGGGACGGGGGGCAGGGGACGGGGACGGGGGACGGGGGAGAGGGGACGAGGGCAGGGGACGGAGGGGCAGGGGGCAGGGGACAGGGACGGGGGATGGGGGGCAGGGGACGGGGACGGGGGACGGGGGCCAGGGGACGGGGATGGGGGACGGGGGGCAGGGGACGGGGACGGGGGGCAGGGGGCAGGGGACAGGGACGGGGGACGGGGGGCAGGGGGCACGGGACGGGGACGGGGGACGGGGGGCAGGGGACGAGGGCAGGGGACGGGGGACGGGGGGCAAGGGACGAGGGCAGGGGACGGAGGGGCAGGGGGCAGGGGACAGGGACGGGGGACGGGGGCAGGGGACAGGGACGGGGGATGGGGGGCAGGGGACGAGGGCAGGGGACGGAGGGGCAGGGGGCAGGGGACAGGGACGGGGGACGGGGGACGGGGGGCAGGGGACGAGGGCAGGGGACGGGGGGCAGGGGGCAGGGGACGAGGGCAGGGGACGGGAGCGGGGGGCAGGGGATGGGGACAGGGAACAGGGGGCAGGGGACGGGGACAGGGAACAGGGGGCAGGGGACGAGGGCAGGGGACGGAGGGGCAGGGGCAGGGGACAGAGACGGGGGACGGGGGCAGGGTGCAGGGACGGGGGACGGGGGGCAGGGGACGGGGACGGGGGACGGGGGCAGGGGACGAGGGCAGGGGACGGGGACGGGGGACGGGGGCAGGGGGCGGGGACGGGGGACGGGGGGCAGGGGACGGGGACGGGGGACGGGGGCAGGGGACGAGGGCAGGGGACGGGGACGGGGGACGGGGGCAGGGGGCGGGGACGGGGATGGGGGACGGGGGGCAGGGGACGGGGACGGGGGACGGGGGCAGGGGACGAGGGCAGGGGACGGGGGGCGGGGACAGGGGGCATGGGGCGGGGAATGGGGGACGGGGGCAGGGGACGGGGATGGGGGACGGGGGACGGGGAGCAGGGGGCGTGGGGCGGGTGATTGGGATGGGAGGCGGGGGGCGGGGAATGGGGGCGGGGGCGGGGGCAGGGGGCGTGGGGCTGGAAGGGGCGTGGGGCGGGGGATGGAAAACGGGAGGTGGGGGCAGGGAACGGGGGCGGGGTCAGGGGTCGGGGTGGGGGCAGGGGGCGTGGGACGGGGACGGGGGCAGGGGGCGTGGGACGGGGGACGGGGGATGGGGGACAGGGGACGGGGCAGGGGACAGGGAGGCAGGGGATGGGGGCAGGGTGCATGGGACGGGGCGGGGGATGGGGGACGGAAGGTGGGGGCTGGGAACGGGGGCGGGGACGGGGGCGTGGGAAAGGGGCAGGGGATGGGGGCAGGGGACGGGGGCGGGGCAGGGGGCGTGGGGCGGGGGCGGGGGATGGGGGACGGAAGGTGGGGGGCGGGGAACGGGGGCAGGGGCGGGGGATGGGGGGCAGGGGCAGGGGGCGGGGAACGTGGGGTGGGGGACAGGGTCGCGAGCAGGGGGTGGGGAACATGGGCGGGGCAGGGGGCGTGGGGCGGGGTGGGCGGCGGCGAACGGGAGCGGGGTCAGGGGGCTTGGGGCGGGGGATGGGGTGGGGACAGGGACGGGGGCAGGGGCAGGGGGCATGGGGCGGGGGTTGGGGGATGGGGGTGGGGACAGGGACGGGGGGCTTGGGGCGGGGGATGGGGGATGGGGGTGGAGGACGGGTCGGGGGGCGGGGGATGGGGGGGATGGGGCGTGGGGCGGGGGCAGGGGGGGTCTCTGGTAAATTCTTCCAGTATTCAAATATTAATATTGTATAATAAATAATATTTTGAAAAGTTATTTCCAAAACAATACTCAGATGTCCTAGCTCCTTTATCAAGAAGACAATTAAAATGTTCTTGGATAGTGATGGGTTCACATCTAAACCAAAAACACTTGAGACAATCTGAATTTATCTACTTGTAGATATTTAACAAAGTTTAATGATATTGGACAGCCTACTTACTCTTGAGCCATCGAGGTCATAGGGTTTTTTGCTATCTTTTTGCAGGAAATATTGGCCACAGCACTAGGATTTTGTCCTCTTGCACAACTCGTGCCAAGGGATCGTCATCGTTTACTGCATTAAGTAAACAGGATCTTGGTTTAAAGATGTGCGGGTTAGGTTGATTGGCCATGCTAAAAATTGGCCCTTAGTGTTAGGGGGGATTAAATACGTGGGGTTACGGGGTTACGGGGATAGGGCTTGGGTGGGATGGCTGTCAGTGTAGGGACTGGGTGCTAGGGTTTGGATGATCAGCCATGATCTCGTTGAATGGCGGAGCAGGCTCGAAGGGCCGAATGGCCTACTCCTGCTCCTATCTTCTATGTTTCTATGTTTCTATGTTAACATCTCAGATAAAGGATTGTGATTTCAAGCAGGGAGCATCGAATGAATGCTTCCCTGGAATATAATCGTGAGGGGGTGACCTCAAGTGCCCGAGTCTCAGATCTCTAGGATGCAGCTTAAACCTCTGGGCCTTCAGGTCCAGAACAAGAAGCTTCCAACTGAGGCAACTGATTGGTGCCACCCTAAACTGAGCTTTACTTACTTTGTCCTGAGTAGGTTTATATGTGCATTAAATGGAACACTCTTCTATTATCTTAACTGCAGAGAAAGTAACGCAGGCCAAACTGTGGGCACTTGCAAGTGAAAAATATTCCTGATCGTATGTGTTTTTGAGTGGCATAAAGCTGACTCCATGTGAGAAAGAGCAAAGCACTTTTCGAGCATGTCAGTGAGATCTCGCATTGGCAACATGAACTTGAAAAGCACAAAATCTACCAGTAATTAAATATATAGGGATATAGATACAAGATGGCACTGTGGATTATGGCTTGAAGCACTCCCTGATGCTATTGTTCCCTTGTTCCCAATCTCCTTGATGCTGCCACTCTGGGTTATACTCCAGGTCAGGCCTATTTCAAATCGCAATTGACTGGAGAAGCAAAATACTGCAGATGCTGGAAATCTGAAATAAAAACAGAAAATGATGGAAATGCTCAGCAGGTCAGACAGCATGTAAGCACATGAGGGAGCAACTAAGTTAACGTTCCAGATCGATGAATGCAAGTACCACCCTCCCCAACACTCAAAGGAGAAGGCAGTGACCCCCAATTAAACAAGAGCCCCAGTTAGACAGGACCCTCTTATTCCCTTGGCCCAACGGAACCCCAAGGATCAACGACAAATAAATTGATCCAACCCTTGAGCAAGCATTGTTCTCAGTGTATGTAAAGTTATGCAAAGAAAAATAATGGGCTGGATTTTAATTCAGGAGCGGGCTGGGGTCATGTAATCTGCATTTCGTGTTATCCACCCGAATCTAAATCGATGTGGGAGATTGATGCTATTTTAACTTAATTGGCCAATTGAGTTCCAATGTGTGGGGACCCATGGCAAATGAGTTTTTCCAGTCTGAAAGTCGCCTCCGATGACATCATCATTGCTGCTGCATTTAAGGTCTGCAACAAGCCTTGCTTCTTCTGCAGACTGCCAACCTTTTGGCCTTTCATGCTACAGGGACCTGGAGGAAGAATGGCCAGCCAGAGACCTAGGGTTGCTCCGAGGTTTGATGACGTTGCCCTGCAGGCTTTAGTTGAGGGAGCAAGGGCTCATAAAGAGGTGTTCTTCCCTTCTTCAGGGAGGAAGAAGCCTCCTCAGCAGACCAAGGCTGTGTGGATCCAGGTGGCAGAGGAGGACAACTCATTATCAGTAACCCGCAGAACCTGGATTTAGTGCAGGAAGAGATTTCATGACCTTCTGCGCACTGGAAAAGTGAGTATGAACTTCCCATCACCCTCAATCTGATCCCCATTGCCTTTCCTCACCGGCACTCAGCTTTAGCAATCTCTTCCTCCACATCCCACTTGATACTGACATCCATGCACCTTTACCCATTCCCTTTCTTTCTATGGTCACATTCACCTAACTATTCGACTATGCAGCCTTCACACTCCCTATCACTGTGATGCTATGAAAATAACTGACAACACACAGGGAGGGCCCTTGGTCTTGCCACCTCACTCCATCTTTGTCTCCTTCTAAGTATCTATGCTATGGAATCTCTACACTCACTCCTTCATTCTCACTCAACCTCCACTTGACAGGAAAAGAGAGCTCGCAATAAGCGAGAAAGAACGAGGACAGGAGGAGGGCCACCCTCAGTAGCCCACCTCACCCCCTGGGAGGAGGCAGTCCTGGAGATCGTAGGAGTGGAGGAAGATGCGCAAGTCGGGGACGGAGAGAGGGGTGCATCACAGCAAGCTGGTCACAGAATCGTTTTCCATCTCTCTCATTGACATTACATGAGTCGCTGATAATGAATCTGAAGCTCTAACAGATGGACTTATGATCATCTGCAATATGCAATGTGCATGTAACCATGGCATCACATCTCTGACTCTCCTTTACTCCCCCACAGGACCATCGCAAGCACCCGTCCCCACTAGCCAGGAGGAACAGCATGAGCCTCAAGACTCCTCAAAGGAAGCTGCAACCTCTGAGGGTGCAGTGTCTGCAGAATTCAGTGCACCCAGCACCAGCGCAGACACTCACACCTCGGTGGGACCTTCGGAACATAGAGTACTGTTGTCACCTGGTGTATCACAGCTCACAAGTGAGCATCAACAGATTGTGGAGACAGGGACGGCAGTGGAGAGTCCTAGTTGGAGGGCACAGGACTCTGCCAGCTCGGCTCAGCTGCATATCGACCCTCTGCCTCTGGGTCCATCCACAAGATCAGCGGTGCTGGAACTCCAGGAACAGATGCAGGAGTCTCTGGCAGGTTTTGTCTCCAGGGTCGCTGCGAATGTGGAGCGAATGGAGGAGTCCATAGCGAACATGAGCAGAGCCTTTGTGGAGTCATTGGCGCATAAACACAGCTCCATGGAAAGGATGGCAACCTCCATGGAGGTGATAAGTTACCAGAGTGCAGAAAACATGATGAGTGTTCAGAATAGAATGACATCTCTGGAGGGGCGATGGTCATCTATTGAACAGAGAAACCAGACCTTCATGGAATTCCTTCTGAGTAGGACCGACAGTGCAGATACGGGTCCTCATGGCCCCCCGGATGTACAGCAAGGTGCTCTCAAGCCACTTGCAAGCGCTGAGGGGGACATGACCCATGAGAGGGAAGTTGGTGGCAGTCATCAAGGAAGTGGGGGCTCCTCTCCAAGTGCTCACACTTCCATGCCACTGCAGAGCCCTCGGTCAGAGCCCCACCAGAGTCCACACCCATCCGAGATCGGCATCTCAACCCCTGCACAGCCGCAGGAGCAGCAGATTGTTGCCGAGCCCTCACAGGTTCGCAACCCCAGAAGACACCCGCCAAAGGTGTCGAGACAGGAGCAGCAGGAAAGTGAGCATGGGGCCTCCACATCTGCTGAAGCCACAGGGGAAGTACCATGTAGGAGCATGCGTAAGAGAAAGGTACTGCACAAATAGTCACAAGGGTAGTCACTTGGGTGAAATTTGATGTTTTCTATGAAAAAGCCATCAGATGAATAATATAAATAAAAAATCTGATGGCTACTGCTGTAGTTGTGGCGTGTGTCATTTCGCGATTGGGACTTTCACATTGATGGCTTAGGATTACTTGCAATTGTCAGTATGGTGGTCAAATTGCTAGGAATCCGTTGGTCCTTGGCCATTGTTGATGCTCAGGTAAGAAGCTGCGAGGCAAAAGTGCTTGATTGGCTAGGCTAAGCAAATCTGGCCAAGCTGAGTGCGTTCCTTGCATCCCGGGCAGCAATGTTCTCACCTACTGCTGCCGCTGGTTGATGGGCCTCTGCAGGATGTTCGTCTTTGCTCTCCTCCTCCTCCTCATCTGAGGAGGATATGTGACGAGCCACTTGGTCCTCAGGAATCTGCAAGCCACGACGCTGTGCCATGTTGTGAAGTGCACAGCAAACCACGATGATTCTGGAGACCCTGGCTGCTGAGTACTGCAGGGCTCCACCTGATCTATCCAGGCATCTGAAGCGCATCTTCAGCAAACCGATGGTTTGCTCGATTATGGCTCTGGTGGACATGTAGCTGGAGTTGTAGCTCTCCTCAGCTTCGATGGATGGTCTACTCAACGGCGTCATTTGCCACATCTTCAGGGGATAGCCCTTGTCTCCAAGTAGCCATCCTTCTTGTGGTCACGCACCAGCTGAACGTTAAGGGAGTGGAAGCCCTTGCGGTTGACAAAAATACCTGGGTTGCGATGGGTTGACTTAAGGGCCACATGTGTGCAGTCAACGATGCCCTGCACCCTTGGAAAGCCTGCCAGATTAGCTAATCTAACTGCACGCGCCATGACACTTGCTTGATCCTTGGTGAAATGGATGTGATTGTGCGCGATGGCAAAGAGGGCATTGGTTACCTGCATGATGCAAGTGTGCGCGGCCACCTGGGAGATGCCGCTGATGTCTGCTGCTGATCCCTGGAATGAGCCTGAGGCAAAAAAGTTGAGTGTTGTGGTGACTTTGACGGCCACTGGTAAGGGTTGTCCACCTGGACCTCTGGCCTGCAGGTATTGTTGCTGCTGCTGTTGGTGCTGCTGCTGTTGGTGCTGCTGTTGTTCCTGGTTCTGCTGGTGCCGCGGCTGGTCTTCGTCTTCATCTAATGTCCAGAAGGGAAGGAAATAAATGGCTCCCATGCTTCTGGTATATGCCTCAGTTGAGGAAGCGCTCAGTGAAGGTGGTGAGAGGGGTTTCCCAGGAGGTCACACTGGAGATGGGTGTCAGGCTCCACACTTCCACAGCTGTGGTTATGCCTTCTAAAAGTTCCCCCAGACCTGAGACAACAAGGTCCTGCCACCTGCAAGTGATGGCTGATCAAATCTCCTCTTTAACGGTTGAGCTGCAGCTGATAGTCAGCAATCCAATGGTGCTCCCGCCAGGTTTCACTGCCGTGTTTCAGAACAGGCGTGTTTCACGTGGGAAAAGGGTTAAAATCACAAAGGCTTTTCAAAATGGCATTACAGAGGCAATTTAGTGCTTGTTAAGGGCCTTAACGGCTTATCCCACCTCTTGGAGGCAGGGCGGAGACGGGACCATTAGACACAAATTAATGAAAATTGCTTGGAGGCGGGATGGAGGCGGGGTAGGGCCCGCATGCCAGTTTTTGCAATTTTAACCCCCCACACGCCTCCAATCCCGCCTCCACGGCCCAATGAAAATCCTGCCCAATGTGTCAATGTAGCTCGGAAAACACGCTGCAATCACAATGTAGTTTGACCAAATATATATCTGTATGTATTCTTCTAACAGTTCAATAAATGTGATAAAGAGCTTCCCCAGTGCTGACTGGCTGAATGCACTCTATTGTGTGGTACTATGCCATACAAAACAGATGGCACTAGGATTCCTATTCTGGAACCTTGCTGGAAAGCAGATGTCAGGTAAGCATATAATAGAGCTTGGCTGTGATTCCCTTTGGAGTTCAATACCTTGCCAACACTCACTGACTATGCTCCCATATGAAGAATACCCACTTGGATGTGGAAAGAATTTCAAACGATTCTCTATCGTGAGTCAGAGGGGCTGATTTTAACCCCCTGAGCCCGGAGAGAACGGGAGTTGTGGGGAGTTCAAAATGCTTGCAGCAACTTAGTCACCCCATTCTCACTGGCTGTGCGCCATGCATCACTTTAGCAGGCGCATTCTGGGTCAGCCAGTGAGAGCCTCATTGAAATTCAGAAGTCGAGGCCTGATGATGTCATTCAGACCCCAACCATGTTTTAACGGCCGACAGCCAGGCACACCGGGCATGAAGGTGCAGCAGGCACAGAAGAGGAAAGGTGTACAGATAACTGTAGCTGTAGTAAAGACAGCTGCTTGACGGTAGCTGTAGTAAAGACAGCTGCTTGATGGCAGTTGTATAAATAGGAAGCCATCTTGGCCATGCGGCAGTACTGCAAGAGCTGGCACTGACTCAAGACCTAATAAAGAGTACTCAACGATATCTACTCGTAAGCCTCGTAATACTAAGATAATAACATTACATGGTACCAGGATTTATAGAACGCATGATACGGGCATACCACAACAATGGAAGGGATAAAACCACCGACTAGCCTGCAACTTGAAGGAAATCTGGACGAAAATTGGCGCGAATTCAAACAACGCTTTCTTCTCTACATAATAATAATAATAATAATAATCAACTTTATTGTCATTGTTAGTGCACAAGTGCAGTACAATGAAATGTAGGCTTGCGGCTCCCAAGAGTGTACATTTAGATTAAGACATTTAAACATTCAACATTCATTTGACTTGTAATACATTAACATAAACATAATAATAAGTGCATTGGCAGATGTGCAGGCTTTAGAGTTTATTTATGGAGTTCAGTAGGATGACAGCCCTGGGAAAGAAGCTGTTCCTAAATCTGGTCGTTCGGGTGCAAATGCATCTGTAGCATCTCCCAGATGGCAGGAGGGCGAACAGACTGTGGCTGGGGTGGGTAGGGTCTTTGATGATGGTCTGTGACCTCCGTAAACAGCGTTTCTGGTATATGTGCTCTATGGTCGGTAGCCGGGTGCCGGTAATGCGTTGGGCAGTTTTGACTACCCGCTGCAGGGCTTTCCGGTCGTAGCTACAGCTGCCATACCATACTGTAATGCAATTCATCAGGATGCTCTCTATTGTGCAGCAGTAAAAGTTAGAGAGGATCAGGGGTGACAGGTTACATCACTTCAGCCTCCTTAGGAAATACAGGCACTGCTGGGCCTTCTTTACCAGAGAGGAGGTATTGAGGGACCAAGAGAGGTCTTCCATGATGTGGACTCCAAGAAACTTAAAGCTGTCCACCCTTTCCACCACAGCCCCATGGATGTGGATGGGGGTGTGACTTCTGCCTTTAGACTTCCTGAAGTCCACAATGATTTCTTTGGTTTTCTTGATGTTGAGGGCCAGGTTGTTATCAGCGCACCACTTCACGAGATGCTGGACCTCCTCCCTGTAGGCTGACTCATCGTTGTTGGTGATCTGGCCTACCACCGTGGTATCATCCGCAAACTTGATGATGGTGTTGGAACCATGAACAGCCACACAGTCGTGGGTGAAGAGGGAGTAGAGGAGGGGCTCAGCACACATCCTTGTGGGGCCCCCATGTTCAGAGTCGGGGGGGGAGGTGTGGTTACCTAATTTGACAGACTGGGGTCTGTTTGTTAGGAAGTCCAGGGTCCAGTTGCAGAGGGAAGTGTTCAGGCCAAGAGTGTGGAGTTTGGTGGCCAGCTTGTTGGGGACGATAGTGTTGAATGCTGAGCTGTAGTCTATAAACAGCATTCTGATGTAGGTCTCTTTACCATCTAAGTGATTCAGTGTGGAGTGTGGAGCAGTTGTGATTGCGACCTCACAGCGATCGACGCCACGACTAGCTCTGGAACACGTAAGGTAGCTTTGTTGCTAACAGTGGCTGGCTCGCAGGCAATCGAGCTGTATAATACATTTACGTTTGCAGCTGAAGGTGACAAAAATGATCTGGACAAGGTGATAGATTTGTTCGATAAAAACTGCACACCTAAAAAGAATGAAACGTTCAAGAGATTTGTTTTTCGCTCCCGTGCGC
Organism: Somniosus microcephalus; assembly: GCF_052327205.1. Taxonomy (NCBI): domain Eukaryota; kingdom Metazoa; phylum Chordata; class Chondrichthyes; order Squaliformes; family Somniosidae; genus Somniosus; species Somniosus microcephalus. The sequence goes on along the minus strand of NC_140999.1, from coordinate 51,187,868 downwards.
AAAAGCAAGGAGAATATTTTGATATTTTTCTGACGGACTTGAAAACAAAAGCACAAACATGTAACTTTGGAGACTTGAAGGAATCGATGATACGCGATCAGGTCATTTTCAGAATACTTGACAAGAAGGTGAAGGAGCGAATGCTTAGGGATAATGACTTAACTTTGGATGCTGCAGTAAAAATATGTCATGCTAGTGAACTCTCAGCCATGCACACGCAAACATTCGATGGGAGAACTACAGCAACGGGTGTGAGAGCGCTGGGACTGGACAACCTACCAGTGGATGTAGTACACAGAAGGGACACAAGAGGACGCACAGAGTTCAGGACTATGACGCCATACGACTGCAGATGGTGTGGCAATAGACACGTGGCAAGACAGTGTCCGGCTTATGGGAAGAACTGCGCAAAATGTAAAGGCAGGAATCACTTTGCTAAAATGTGCTTTTGGGAAGAGGAAACCGAAGGTAAAAAGACAGTGCATGCTATTGAGACTGAAGACACGGAATTGGAGACTTTGTATGTTGGAATGGTGCAAAATGACTTAAAGCAGGGTAAAGTTATGGAAAAGGAAGTACATTCCGTAGGACTAAAGACTGAAGTTTGGATAGCCCACTTGCTGGTAAATGGCACCATTGTTCCCTTCAAGCTAGATACAGGTGCTAAGGCAAACCTCATAAGCTGGAGTGATGCACGGAATCTCAAAGTGAGACCAAAAATACTGAACAAGACAGTGGCTTTGAAGGCGTACAATGGACAAAGTATTGAAACAAAAGGAACGTGTAGGCTGAATGTTAAGGTAAAAAATCGCATTCACCCATTGACGTTTGTTATAGTGCCTTAAGGACATGAGTCACTGTTGGGGGGTAAGGCATGTGTGGATTTGGGCTTGGTAAAACGAGTCTATACTATTAATGAACTGAACTGTGTGCAGAGTGCCCCCCAAGACAGTGCAAATATAAAGCATGATGATGCTATAACACACAAGTACACAGATGTATTTCAGGGTTTCGGAGCACTGCCCTTTACATACTCCATCAAACTGAGAGATGGCGCACAACCTGTGATTCACGCACCAAGGAGAGTTCTGGTGGCCCTCCGTGAGAAACTGCGGAAAGAGCTAGACCGCATGGAGGGACTAGGTGCCATAAAGAAGACTGAGGAACCGACTGACTGGCTAAATTCCATTGTTTGCATCAATTCAAAAAAGACTGATAAATTGCATGTCTGCATGGATCCCAAGGACCTTAATGCTAATATAAAAAGAGAGCACTATCAAATCCCAAAGAGAGAGGAAATAGTCAGCGAAATGACAGGAGCAAAATTCTTCTCCAAGATGGACACCTCGCATGGATTCTGGCAGCTGAAACTTGATGAAGAGAGTGCTAAGCTGTGCACCTTTATCACCCCGTTTGGTCGATACTCTTACCAGCGCCTGCCCTTCGGCATTAGCTCCGCCCCTGAAATCTTCCACAGAGCAATGGAGCAAATCATCGAGGGCCTGGATGGTGTGCGGGTGTACGTGGATGATCTGGTAGTATGGGGCTCCACTCAGGAGGAGCACGATACCAGACTGGAGAAAACACTTCAGAGGATACGGCAGTATGGACTCAAACTAAATAAAGACAGATGTCAGTTCAGCGTCAATGAAATCACATTCCTCGGGGACAAGATTTCTGCAGAAGGGATTCAGTCAGACAAGTCAAAGGTAAATCCCATACATGACATGGAAAAACCAAAGGACAAGAGAGGGGTTCAGCGGGCCCTAGGCATGGTTAATTACCTAGGGAAATTCATTCCAAACCTGGCAGTGAAAACCGCTCACTTGAGAAAACTGCTGCACCAAGAGACAGAGTTCCAATGGGGACATGAACATGAGAATGAATGGAAGGGGCTGCTACACATTCTAGCAAGTGAACCCCTACTGAAGTTCTTCTGCCCTGAAAAGAGGACAAAAGTGTCCACAGATGCCTCTAAGGGTGGATTAGGGGCTGTCCTTCTACAGGAAGATGAAGGAGAATGGCGACCAGTGGCATACGCGTCACGCTCCATGACGGCTACAGAGTGACGGTATGCCCAAATAGAGGAGTGCCTGGGCCTGGCATTTGGGTGTGAAAAATTTCATACCTACATCTATGGACTTCCCAAGGTTATCCTAGAAACTGACCATAAGCCACTGCTAGGGATCGCAAAAAAGAATCTGTGTGACATGTCATCACGGATACAGCGCCTAATGATGAGACTACAATGTTATGATTTTGAGCTCACATATGTGCCAGGGACACAAATGTTCATTGCAGATACACTATCCAGGGCTGCGCCTCGTGCCACACAAAACAGTGAAACAGAAGAGGATGTGGCCCTGCATGTGGATATGGTCTATGCAGCATTGCCCGCCTCACAGGAACAACTATCAAAGATAGCCACAGAGACATCAAAGGACCCTGTTCTGAGGAAAGCGATGAGAAATCTTCAAGAGGGTTGGAAGAAAGGGTCATGTAAACAATATCATCATATTCAGTCTGAGCTTTCTGTGGTCAATGGACTACTGCTTAAGTGTGACAGGATAGTAGTGCCCATCTCTATGCGACGAGAAATGCTTAACAGGATACATGAAGGGCACTTGGGTGTGGAAAAGTCAAAAAGGAGAGCACATGAGGCACTCTACTGGCCAAATATGAACCCTGATATTGACCAGATGATCAGTGAGTGTGCTACATGTCAGGAGTATCACTACAAGCAAACAAAAGAGCCCTCGTTACCACAGAGCTCCCATCACAACCTTGGGAAAAGGTAGGAACTGATATTTTTCACTACGAAGGAAAAGACTATTTGTTAGTTATTGATTATTACTCTAATTATCCTGAGATTGCTCTCCTACCCAGCACCACGTCAAGAGCTGTGACAACTCACCTGAAGTCAATCTTTTCCAGGCAGGGCATCCCTCTAACTCTGGTCTCTGATAATGGCTCTCCCTATGCCAGTCATGAGTTTCAGTCGTTTGCTACAGAGTATGAGTTTAAGCATGTAACCTCCAGCCTGCTCTACCCTCAAGCCAATGGAAAAGCGGAGAAGGGGGTACAGATTGTGAAAAGGCTATTAAAGAAAGCAGCACACAGCAACACTGACCCATATCTGGCCATGATGTCGTACAGGGCGGCCCCGCTGGAAAGTGGCAAGTCTCCAGCTGAGCTCTTACTGGGTCGCAAAATCCGTACTCGACTTCCCAGGCATGTCACACCTGATCACAGAGATGAGGTATGGGCAGACAAGGCCCGGAAACTTCAGCGGAAACAAAAAATGCTCCATAACCGCACAGCCACTGCACTAATGCCTCTACAGGAGAAGGATGGAGTTCGCATTGAAGGGCCTGGGTCATGGAACCAAAGAGCCACCGTTCTACAACAGGTCGCCCCCAGGTCATACAGTGTCATGACAGAAAATGGCAATGTATATCGCAGAAACAGGAGGCACCTACTGAAAACCACCGAGACCTATCAGCCACAGGAGGACAGAGAGGATGAGCTGATGATGGAAATCCGACAGAGTGACGAGGAGACGAGGGCAATGCCACAAAGGGATGAAGTACACAGGGGTGACACTGAGACAAGGGACCCGTGTGGTTCAGACATGAACTTAATGGACACAACTGGGTTGGCCCAACAAATACCCGCTCAGCTACGCAGGTCACAGCGCACCAGAAAGCCTGTCGTTAGACTCGACCTGTAGACAAGGGAAAGACTGTAAACAGCTAATGGACTTCTGGGTGTGGGTAGTGTTTATACGTTCCGGCAGTTATTGCAAGGAATAGTTACACTGACTGTTTTTATATGTTGTTAATATGTGTTCTATGTGTTATGTTATATTATGGTGTTTACTGTTTATGTCATCGTTGAGGGGGAAAGATGTACAGATAACTGTAGCTGTAGTAAAGACAGCTGCGTGACGGTAGCTGTAGTAAAGACAGCTGCTTGACGGCAGTCGTATAAATAGGAAGCCATCTTGGCCATGCAGCAGTACTGCAAGAGCTGGCACTGACTCAAGACCTAATAAAGAGTACTCCACGATATATACTCGTAAGCCTCTTAATACTAAGATATAAGATAACATTACAAAAGGGAAGTTACATTGATTTTTTAAATGTTTACTAGTGGCCCCTGTTAAGTCCGTGAATGATTGAGACACGGACTAGCAGGAGAGAAACAAACAAGTCTTTACTGGTGGAAGGCATAAACGAATCTAACCAACAGAGGCTCTCAAGCGCCTTTTATACAGGGGTGGTCACTGCCGGTATTGCAGTCTGAGACCAGTTATTCTCTTAAAGGTACATACACAACAATTCCTCCCCTTTTAGATAAACAGTACATAACATTCATTTAACACTAATGATAACGAATTACAATCACAATTACTGTTGCTAGATACATTGGTTAAGTTTAAGCAATTATAAGTTCAGTCTTTGAGGAGGCTTCCTGATTCTGTCTGGATAACGCCTCTTTGGAGTATCAGGTTCTTCTGGCAATGTTGAGTCAGAATCAATGTCGTTGTTTGGTTCATCTGCTTCCAATATTACCGGTTCTGCGGTAGCTGCAATTCGAACGTTGATTTCATTACCAGGTGTATCAGATCGTGGTGTGGAGTTGACGTTTTCCAGTGACTCTAGAATCTGGTCAGCATGGCATCTTACAATGCTCTCCCCAATGTCCACGGTATACATGAGAGGTCCTTGTCGTGTACAAATCGTTCCTGGCTGCCATTTCTCAGTGCGGTAGTCCCGGGCCAAAACTGGTTGACCTATCTTAAAACTCCTGGTCGGCCTTTCATTCATATTCTGAAACTGCCTGTTCTCCACATCTCTTCGGACGTTTGGCTTAACCAAATCCAAGCGGCATCGTAGTCTTCGATTGAAGAACATCATGGCTGGAGTTTGGTTGGTAACCGCATGTGTCGCATTCCGGTAGGCAAACAAGAAGTTGTCCACCTTGTGTTGTAGGGGTATATCTTCATTACACATTGCCTTGATAGCCTTCTTGAATGTTTGGACAAACCTCTCGGCCAATCCATTAGTGGCTGGATGATATGGGGCAGATGTGTAATGCTTAACACCATTGTTCTTAAAGGACCTCCGGAACTCTTCAGACACAAACTGTGGTCCATTGTCAGAGCAAATCTGTTCAGGCAGCCCATTCCTGGCGAATATGGTTCGAAAAACTACGATAGTTTTATCCGTGGTGGTTGAGGACATTTTTATTACCTCTGGCCACTTTGAATGTGCATCCACCGCAATTAAAAACATCGAGTCCATGAAGGGACCAGCAAAATCAATGTGCACCCTTTGCCATGGGGATGAGGGCCACTCCCATGGATGCAGAGGAGCTTGTGGTGGGATGTTTTGGACCTTCTGGCATCCTGCACAGCTCTTGGTCATCTCTTCGATTTCTCTATCGATTCCCGGCCACCACACAAATGCTCTGGCTAAGCTCTTCATTTTTACCCCACCCAGATGACCCTCATGAAGCTCATTGAGCACTCTATCCGTCAACTTAGGTGGAATTACTACTCTGGATCCACACATCAAGGTTCGTCTGCACACTGACAGCTGTTCTCTTCTTGACGAAAATGCTGGCAGCAGTGGTTCGCCATGTGCTGGCCATCCCTTCACCGTTAAATCATAGACCCATGATAGTGTCGGGTCATTCCGTGTTTCCTTTTCTATGTTTGCATTCGTCACAGGGAGACATTCGACTATGGTCGACTGGAATAACGCCATTGGATCCACTGCAAGGTCTTCTTCTTCCACCGTCGGCAACGGTAGACGTGACAATCCATCAGCATTTCCATGCTGTTTAGTTCCCCTGTACTCGATGTCATATTGGTGTGCCCCTAGGAAAAGGGACCATCTGTGCAGCCGTTGTGCTGTCATTATCGGTACGCCCTTCTGAGGGTTGAAAATGGAGACAAGAGGTTGATGATCGGTTAGTAGAGTAAATTTTTGATCGTGCAGATAGTGATTGAACTTCTTCACCCCCCACACTAGGCTGAGGGCCTCTCTGTCAATCTGGGCGTAGTTACGCTCGGCAGAAGTTAACGAGCGTGACGCAAAAGCTATCGGCCTCTCCAAACCATCAAGGAATTATTGTGACAGTACCGCCCCAATGCCGTAGGGAGACGCATCACACGCCAGCCTGATTGGCAGTGCTGGGTTGTAGTGAGCCAATACTTCCTTCGAAGTGATTAAGTCCTTACTCTTCTGAAAAGCACGTTTACAATCATCGCTCCATTTCCATGCTACCCCCGTTCGTAGCAGGGCGTTCAGTGGATGCAGAATTGTCGACAAATTCGGCAAAAACTTATGATAGTAATTCACCAACCCGAGGAATGACCTCAGTTGCAACACATTTTCAGGCGCTGGGGCCTTAACAACCGCTTCAATTTTGTCAGGGGACTTATGTAACCCCTCTTCATCAATCACGTGGCCACAATACGATATCTGTTTCTTAAAAAATTCGCACTTGGGGAGGTTGGCTCGCAGCCCATGTTCCCGTAGTCTAGTGAGCACCTGTTCTAGGTTGTTAAGGTGTTCACTGTCATCTTCACCTGTTACAAGGATGTCGTCCAAGTAACACTGAGTCCCCGGAATCCCTTGCAGGACTTGTTCCATCGCTCTTTGCCATATCACCGGAGCCGATGCTACTCCGAATACCAATCGATGATACTGGTAAAGACCTTTGTGAGTGTTTATCGTGAGATACTTCCTAGAGGACTCTTCAACCTCCATCTGCAAATATGCTTGTGCTAGGTCAATTTTTGTAAAACGCTTCCCTCCAGACAGCGAGGCGAAGATGTCTTCTATCCTTGGAAGAGGATATTGTACTGTGTGAAGGACAGGGTTCACCGTCACCTTGAAATCCCCACAGATGCGAATCTTCCTTGGCTCTCCGGACTTATTGCTTAACGTTTTCTTCATGACAGGAACGATGGGTGTCGCCCACTCGCTCCAGTCGACCTTAGACAACACGCCCGCCTTCTCCAGATTCTCCAGCTCTACCTCGACGGCTGGACGAATTGCATATGGTACCGGTCTCGCTTTGAAAAACTTGGGAACTGCATTCTCTTCTATTTTTAACGAGGCGGTTACGCCTTTAAGCGTGCCCAGTTCTTGTTGAAATACCTCTTTGGCGTTAGCTAAGATTGTTGACAATCGTCCAGGAGTGACGTCTTCATCTTTTTTACCGTCCACCGTCATTGCATGAATGGAATGCCAATCTAAGTTTATCTTCCTGATCCATTCCCGTCCCAATAACGGTGGTCCACCATTTGGCAGTATGTAGAGATACAATTTCTGTATTTTCTTGCCATTGTATTCGACAGGCACCCTTATTTTTCCTCTGGGGTATACTTTTTGCCCCGTATACGTCGTCAAGACGATGGATGTCTCTCTCAAGGGTATGTGTGAAAATAGCCACTCATAGTCTCGTCGATTCATGACGGTTAGCGCTGATCCTGTATCCAATTCCATTTTAACTTGGGACCCTGCTATCGTGAGGGTGACCCAAATGGTTCGGTGATCCTCTTTTGCGATTACATTGTGAAGTTTGAGACAGCTTAATCTCCTGTTCTCGGATTCACAACCGCTCATCTGGCCTTCGGAACCACTGTCCGTCATCTTTTGTACTTTCTTGTACGGTTCCTTAGTAGCCTTTTTGTTGTCGCTGGTCTTCTTCCCAGACCTACAAACTCGTGCAATGTGTCCAATCTTCCCGCATTGTCTGCATATTTTGTCTTTGGACCAGCAGTCCTTCTGGTCATGGTTAGTTCTGCCGCAGCGATAACATTTTGCAAATCCCCGTGTCATTTCGTGGGTGCTGTATTCCTGTGGTTTTTGTTGAATTTCTGCAGCTCCCCTGGCTGCTGCTTCATACGATACTGCCACGCTGAAAGCCTTATCTAGTGTCAGCTCTTTTTCTGCGAGTAACTTCTTCTGTGTTCCTTCACTCAGGAGTCCACAGACAAATTTGTCCCGTAGGGTATCTGCCAGTCCTGCTCCGAACTGGCAGTGCTTTGATAGCTTGCGTAGTTCCGTAAGATACTCAGCATTGCTCTCATCTTTGTGCTGAGTTCTCCTGTGGAATTTAAATCTTTCTGCTATCAACAGCGGTGCAGGGTTTAAGTGCTCCTGTAGAACAGCAACAATTTCGTTAAAACTCTTAGCCTTCGGTTTGGCTGGAGTAATCAGATCCCGCAATAGGCTGTACGTTCTAGCGCCCATTAAGTTTAGCAATATTGATGCCTTTTTCCCCTCCGCTATTTCATTTGCCTCGAAATATACCTCGACTCTTTCCACATACGTGGTCCAGTCCTCTAATGTATTATCAAAAGCAGTGATACAGCCAGTCTCCGGCATCTTGCAAATCTAAAATGGCGCCTCCCGCGCTTTGCCTTCTTCCCCGATTTAACAAAATGGCGCCTCCCGCGCTTTGTCTTCTTCCCCGCTGTTGTTAGCGCTGCTTTCCACGGTTTCCTGCGCGTTAAATATTAATTTGTTTTCTTTTATTATCTTCCCGTCGTGGAGCGGACCCTCTGGGACACTTCCCTCCCTCTTCTGAGGTCCGAACGCTGCCCAGCTTCGAAACACCGGCCGCGCCCTGTATGCTCCACCCTCTCTCTCTCTCTCCTTGCTTCCCGACTCGCTGCCCGGCCCCGTTGCAGCCCAGGAAGGATCAGAGCACTACCTGCCACCAGCCCGATTAGCTGGGAAACCACGGACCGAGGAACCCAGCCTGGCTCTGGAAAGTCGCTCCTGCAAAGCCTTGAACCCGATGATTGACGGTCGACGCCCGTTCCTCGAGTTTCAATGGACTCTAATTTTTTTTTTTTTCTTCTTCCGACCTTCAACGTCGTCGGAGCTGCTGCTGAGTTGCAGGTAAGTTCTTTCTACCTCATCGCCAGTGTTAAGTCCGTGAATGATTGAGACACGGACTAGCAGGAGAGAAACAAACAAGTCTTTACTGGTGGAAGGCATAAACGAATCTAACCAACAGAGGCTTTCTAGCGCCTTTTATACAGGGGTGGTCACTGCCGGTATTGCAGTCTGAGACCAGTTATTCTCTTAAAGGTACATACACAACAGCCCCAGGAGGAGCCGGAGTGCTACACCAGGCCCCACAAAGCAACCTAAGGCTCCGGCCTTCCCTCCGCCTACTGCGATTGCCTACCCCTCCCACCTTTACCTGACTGCCGCCGGCGGCCTCCTGCTGTGCTCACCCAACTCCTGCCCGCCAGCATTACGTAATTGACACCGGGTTTGGGCGGGAGTCAGGCCTGGTATAATTAAATAAGGACGGGAGTTAAAAAGACCCGGGCTTTGTTGTTGACAAACCGCAGTGAGCCTGACACTCACCCTTTGCCCCAGTTAAAATCAGGGCTGATGTTTTCATGAGAGGGTTCGAAACTTGGAACAATAAAAGAGTTAAGACATGACGGGTCCACAACACATTGTGTCACCTAGGCTGACCCTTAGTTATTACTCTTAACCAATTGAAGTACCTGAAATATTTTGTATCTAATGCAGTATACATTTTAGAAAAAATTATCCTGTATTGTAGGCCAACTGATAAAAATACATTTATATAGAGCCTTTTATATAAAATAAATTGCAAGGTACTTCACAGAAGGCATGTGGATAATGGAGCCAAACCAGGAGTGGAGAGATTAGGAGGGGTGACCAAAATCTTGGTTGAAGGGATGGGCTTTAAGGAGATTTTTAAGGGAGGGGAAAGAGGTGTCGAGGTGGGGAGGTTTATGGAGGGAGAACCTGAGACGGCTGAAAGCTCTGCTGCCAATGGTGGGACAAAGGGAGGAGGATGCACAAGAGGCTGGAGTCAGAGGAATGGAGAATTCAAGGGGGGAGATGGCTGATGGAGGGTGAAGAAATAGCATGGGCACTGCTCTGGAGGGATTTAAAAGTAAGGACAAGGATTGAGGCATTCAGGGACGGGGACGGCAGAATAAGGCTAGAAATGGCTATCATCAATGCTTAATGCACTCATATCAAATTCCTCTTCACTGCTTCAGTGGACCTGCTAACCCTGGGTTAAACCTTATACAGAAGAGAGAGGAATTTGATATAAACCTGTTAAGAGCTTGAACGATAATGTTGCCCTATAATCTTCAACCATTAAAACCACAGCACAATAAGCGGTCCTTTGTAATTCTGTTTTAATTGACACGCAAGCCAAGTTTCATTCACATAAGGAGAAATGATTGGAGATAAAAGTGGCAAGAAATAGGATTAAAATAATGGAATATTAATAAGAAATCAAAGCAAAGGGTAGCAAGGCAGAACAGCTTAAGATTCAAAGCAGTTTACCAACCAATAGAAGCAATTAGCAACAAGAAATTAAACATATTTAGAAAGAATCAGGGATATTAAATATATAATTGTGGAATGAAAACTTAGGGTGAAATAAAAATGAATGAATTTAAAATGAAGATAAAGACAAAATTTATCCGAAGAAGACATAATAATTCAGATAGATTTTAGCTTAAATGGAAGATAATGAAAAGAGAAGATTCGATATTCTCGAGGAAACAGATGGAAAGGAAGAAAAGTAGATTAAGACAAGTGCATGCAAGACAATGAAAGGACTAAAAATAACTCAGCCCAGAACAATTCTCGTGTCTCTGCTTTGCGCTCTTCCATGAGGTGTTCATGACAGGGGCTGGGGGCTTTAAAAATCAGCTTATTTGTTCTGTGCAAACTCTGCAGAAGCAACAAAAAATGTTCGGAGCCTGCCATCTGTCACCCTGTTGCGGCAGTGTAGTGATAGCTTTCACCTCAAGGTAAGGAGCTAACACGCGGGATAAATTTAGATGAGAATTCATGAAAGTTTTGATTTTTTTGATATAAACCCAAATATGAGACACGCATCCTTCCTCAATTGTAGGTCTTTGCGAGAGATATTTCCTAAGGTCTAGCTACGATTCAAATTAAAACAAGCCTAACAGTGCCAAAGTAAATGTCTAACTTGGAAAAGTCTGCGTGCAAGCTCTAAGGGGGAGAAATTCATTATAGCCCAGGAATGAGCAATAACTTTAGAAAAGTTTGAGATTTAGCACCAAGCGCTAATGATTCAGACTGCATGCAAAATTCAGTCTCATTGCTCAAAGAAAGGATAGGAACGCTAAATCAAGCACTAACGGCATAGCTCAGTGGCGTTAAACTCAAAGCGCTGGCCAATATCAGGTGCAGTCTAATCACAAGTCATAATTGCCACAGGCTTTTCCCAGTACTTAAAGGGGAGGTTCATTAATACTGCAGCACCTCATTTTCAGTAATGCTGGTTGTACAGCTGCCTCAGCAAGGAGAAGCACAACAAGGAGAAGGAACCGGGGGACTGAAGCAGGTGTGCTCATGGCAGATCCACCTCAGTCGGGTGGTCAGGGTGATTGAATGCTTCACCAAATGCTACATACCATCATCTGTACCACAAGCTTCACACACTGCCCAAAGCACCAGATCCCCAGCACTCACCCACCAACAATCTCCACCTACCAACACTCACACCCACATCTCACGCCTTGCACACAATGACAGCTATTAAACTATGTCCGTCACAAGGGTCATTAGTTATTGGAATGATTGTGATATGTGTGATATGTTTATGCATAAACTTATTCATGGAGTTTGCAATATTTTCTGGTCTCTCTCATTTCAACTTTGTGCCCAGGAGGACACTGTGATATGGCATGACAGAGGGATAGCATGATGGACATGTGGTGAGCAAAAGGAACCTGGGGTTTAAGTCATCCTGGTATGAGGCTGGAGTGTAACTGGTTTCTGCGGTGGCCAATTTCCTATAGGTCCTGCCGTGGTCGTCAATTCTGTAACTGGTTTCTGCGGTGGCCAATTTCCTATAGGTCCTGCCGTGGTCGTCAATTCTGTAACTGGTTTCTGCGGTGGCCAATATCCTATAGGCCCTGCACAATCGCCAATTTTTGTAAGTGATTTCGCCTCGCCCGTAGCGAGCACACAAACTGCTTTACTACAAGTTCTGGGCGATAGGGATTACTGAGGACAGATTGGAACATGGACAGCATTTTCGGGCTCACCCGTACAGTGTTTATTAAGGTTGACAAAACCACTCCACTCGCATGCAGTACGAGCGGTGTGAACACAACAGTACAGTTTAAAACAGTACAACCCTGACTTGTCCAACAAGCCCCTGCTGTGCTGACTTACCACAGCCTAAAAACACCCTCCCCTGAACTAAATTATCACAGGACCCTTACAACGCTAAACCCCCTCTGGTTTGGTAGGAACATACAGGCACCCCCACACACAGCTAAGTGATCTTGTGGGTGTGCAGGCTTGGCGATGCTCACCTAGATTGCCCTTGATCTTGCTTGTAGCTTCCTCCTGTACGTCTCGGCTACCTGGTTCCGTACCGGCCTTGCGGCATGCGAGTCCCAGTCTGAGTCGAAGTCCGTCTCGGTTGGAAGAGCAAGGCTCAGCTCCTCTTGACGTTCCGTTGTGGGGAGGGCAGAGAGATAGAGAGAGAGCAATCCAAAACGGCTCTCTGATATCCTCCCCAATACACAGACCTCTGTCTGTGGTTTTAATGGACACATAGCCTCAGGGAAATGGTTTCCAGGCCTCCTCCCAGGTTTGGATGGTTTAGATCTCGTTTCGATCTCCCAGCTGATTTAACTTAATGAGCTCATCTTCTTCAGAAACAATGAGTCGCCAGCTTCGTTATTCATGACTTGGGAGTGGGCCTCTCGGGCCATTGTTCCCAAGGACAGTCCATTACCATACGAATGCAACCTGGTTACGTCAGCCACCTTCAGCTTGAGTGTTTTTACACAGCTTCCCACCCAAACAGCCTGTCCAGTTTTAATAAGGGTATGTTTTCATAATCTAAAAATCTATGGAGTCTGCGCCGACTGCTACAGGCCCCACTTTGATATTTCAACTTTTCCCAAACAGAAATATCATCAAAAGCTCTGTCGTCTTCCGCTGCGGGAGGCGCACTGTATGTCCCAACCAAACCGTACATCAAATTTTACCCCAGGGTCCTGTATCTCACACTTTATACAACAAATCACATCACAAACAGACAGTCAACTCCGGGCTATTCTTTAATCAAAGCTTGCCATCGGTTTCAGAGTGTTTTACTTCACTTTCTGCATGACAATCAGAGAAGGTAAAACACTTCAAGAAGGTAAAACACATTGAACTACTTCAATCACATGAGAAATCACACGAATCCATGGGGGGCTGACAGACAGTAGTTCAAAAGATCAGGAGAGTGATAAGGACTCTGGGAGCAGAAGACTAAGTTATTTAAAGTTACACAACGTGATCACAAAGGAAGATCACCGAAACATTTGGGTCACCCTCATGATAGCAGGGTCCCCAGTTAAGATGGAATTGGACACAGGATCAGCCCTAACTGTCATGAATCGACGAGACTATGAGCGGCTATTCCCACACATACCCTTAAAGGACACGTCCATTGTATTGAAGACATACACGGGGCAAAAGGTCTACCCCAGAGGAAAATTAAGGGTGCCAGTTGAATATAACGGAAAGAAAACACAGAAACTATACATGTATATACTACGAGATGGAGGACCACCATTATTGGGACGTGAATGGATCCGGAAAATACAATTGGATTGGCATTCCATTCTGGCACTAACTGTGACTGACAAAAAGGATGATGACGTCGCACCTGGACGTCTGTCACAAATTCTATCTGACGCGGAAGAGGTGTTCCAACAAGGACTTGGGACTCTAAAAGGAGTAAAGGCAACCATAAAGATTGAGGATAACGCAACCCCAAAATTTTTCAAGGCCAGACCGGTGCCATACGCGATCCGCCCAGCCGTGGAAGCTGAACTGGAGAGTCTGGAGCGTTCGGGGGTGCTGTCTAAGGTGGACTGGAGCGAGTGGGCCACACCCATCGTTCCTGTAATGAAGAAAGCATTGAGCAGCACGCCTGGGGAGCCAAGGAAGGTTCGCATCTGTGGGGACTTCAAGGTGACTGTGAACCCAGTCCTGCACACAGTACAGGTAGACTACCCTTTATCCGGACTTCCGAAAACCGAATCCCTCTAAAAACCGAAGGTTTTCTCGTTCAGCGTAAGTCGTGCGTACGAACGAAAAAACCTTCGGTTTTTAGAGGGTTCCGGTTTCGGAAGTTCGGATAAAGGGTAAGTCGTGTGCACGACCCCCCGCCGACCCCCCCGCGGACCCCGCCGGCCCCGACAACCGATGACCCCCCCGCGGACCCCGCCGGCCCCGACAACCGCCGACCCCGCCAGCCCCGACAACCGCCGACCCCCCCGCGGACCCCGCCGGCCCCGACCCCCGCCGACCCCGCCAGCCCCGACAACCGCCGACCCCCCCGCGGACCCCGCCGGCCCCGACCCCCGCCGACCCCGACTGACTTACGCTGAGCGTCAGCGTAAGTCGTGCGCACGACCCCCCGCCGACCCCCCCGCAGACCCCCGCCGACCCCCCCACGGACCCCCGCCGACCCACCTTCCGAAATCCGAAATTCTCCTTTATCCGAAACTCGGCTGGTCCCGAGGTTTTCGGATAAAGGATAGTCTACCTGTACAGTATCCACTTCCACGGATAGAAGATATTTTCACCTCACTATCTGGAGGGAAGCGTTTTACAAAGATTGATCTGGCTCAAGCGTATCTACAAATGGAGGTGGAAGAAGCATCTAGGAAATACCTCACGATAAATACTCACAAAGGCCTTTACCAGTAAAATCGACTGGTATTCGGGGTAGCATCGGCCCCGGCTATTTGGCAGAGGGCAATGGAACAAGTCCTGCAAGGGATCCCGGGGACCCAGTGTTATTTGGACGACATCCTGGTCATGGGCGAAAATTACAATGAACACCTTGCCAACCTGGAATAGGTGCTCACGAGATTGCAGGAATATGGGCTACGAGCCAACTGCCACAAATGCGAGTTCTTCAGGAGACAAATCTCGTATTGTGGCCACATGATTGATGAGGAAGAGTTGCATAAGTCGCCGGACAAGATTGAGGCTGTAGTCAAGGTACCAGCACCGGAAAATGTGTCGCAACTGAGGTCGTTCCTCAGGTCGGTGAACTACTACCATAAGTTCTTGCTGAATTTATCTACAATTCTGCACCCACTGAATGCCCTGCTTCAAACTGGCGTAACATGGAAATGGAGTGATGAGTGTAAGCGTGCCTTTCAGGAATGTAAATGCCTAATCACTTCAAAAGAAGTATTGGCCCACTACAACCCAACACTACCGATTCGGTTGGCATGTGATGCGTCACCTTATGGCATTGGAGCGGTGCTGTCACACAAATTCCGTGACGGTTCAGAGAGGCCAATAGCCTTTGCATCGCGCTCGCTAACCTCAGCCGAGCGTAACTACGCCCAGATTGACAGGGAGGCCCTCAGCCTGGTGTGGGGGGTGAAGAAGTTCAATCACTATCTGCACGGGCAGAAATTCACCCTACTGACTGATCATCAACCCCTGGTCTCAATCTTTAACCCAAAGAAGGGCGTTCCGGTGATGACGGCGCAACGGCTGCAAAGATGGTCACTTTTTCTAGGCGCACATCGGTATGACATAGAGTACAAAGGTACGAAACAGCATGGAAACGCTGATGGGCTGTCGCGCCTACTGTTGCCTACGGCGGAAGAAGCACCTGCAGTGGACCCTGTGGAGATATTCCATGTGACCATAGTCGAATGTTTGCCTGTTACAAACGCAAGTATTGAGAAGGAAACCCGAAATGACCCAACACTCTCTCGGGTCTATGATTTGACGGTGAAGGGATGGCCAGCATATGGCGACTCACTGTTGCCAGCATTCTCGCCAAGGAGAGAACAGTTGTCAGTGTGCCGCGGAACCTTGATGTGTGGATCCCGAGTGGTAATTCCACCCAAGTTGAGAGATAGAGTACTCAATGAGCTTCACGAGGGTCATCTGGGAGGGGTAAAAATGAAGAGCCTAGCCAGGGTGTTTGTGTGGTGGCCGGGAATCGATACAGAAATCGAGGATATGACCAAGAGATGCACAGGATGCCAGAAGGTCCAAAACGCTCCACCACAGGCCCCGCTACATCCATGGGAGTGGCCCTCATCTCCATGGCAACGGGTACACATTGATTTTGCTGGTCCATTTATGGACTCAATGTTTCTAATCGCTGTGGACGCCCATTCGAAATGGCCAGAGGTCATTAAAATGTCCTCCACCACCATGGAGAAAACTGTTGCAGTCCTAAGGACCATCTTCACCAGGAATGGGTTGCCAGAACAGATTTGCTCCGACAATGGCCCACAGTTTGTGTCTGAGGATTTCCGGAGGTTCCTGAAGTATAATGGGGTGAAACATTACACATCTGCCCCATATCATCCAGCCACAAATGGATTGGCTGAGAGGTTTGTTCAGACCTTTAAAATGGCCATAAAGGCAATGTATAATGACGACATACCACTACAACACAAGGTGGATAATTTCTTGTTTGCTTACCGGACTGCGACACATGCAGTAACCAACCAAACTCCAGCCGTACTGTTTTTCAACCGGAGGCTAAGATGTCGCTTGGATTTGCTCAAACCAAACATAAGATGAGATGTTGAGGATAAGCAGTTCCAGCACATAAATGAGAAGCCAACCAGCAGCTTCAAGATAGGGCAACCAGTCTTGGCCCGCGACTACCGAACAGAAAAATGGCAACCAGGAACGATATGCACACAGCAGGGACCACTAATGTACACAGTGGACGTTGGAGAGAGCATCGTGAGATGCCATGCTGACCAGATTCTAGAGTCACAGGAACAATCCAAACCTATACCACAAGCATGTGCACCTGGTAATGAGCCCGAAGTACAGATTGCGTCTACCTCAGAAGCAGGGGTATTGGAAGCTGGCGAACCAACCAATGACAATGAGCCAGAATCGGCTCCACCGCAAGAGCAGGATACTTGAGAAAGGCGCTATCCAGTCAGGTTGAGGAAGCCTCCTCAAAGACTGAACTTATAAATGACTATTTCAGTTGATGTATATAGTACCGAGAAAATTGTAATTGTAATTAGTTATTATTTAGTTTTTAAATGAATGTTATGTACTGTTTATCTAAAAGGGAAGGAATTGTTGTGTATGCACCTTTAAGGGAATAACTGGTTTTAGACTACAGTATCGGCAGTGACCACCCCTGTATAAACGGCCCTAGCAGGCTTCTGTATTTCAGTCTGACGCTGCCTCCTGTTCAGTAAAGTACCTGTTAAACTGTTCTCCCGAAGTCCGTGTATTATTGAGGCGCGGACTTTACAGAAACCAGTTCTTTTATCTCATCCCCTGTTTCCCTGTCCCATTGCTCGAGGGTATAGAAATGCTTTTGGGAGAGTTCAACTTCCTTTATTAATTTTGTGAGGTGTTCGGGCAGAGGAGGTATTTCATACCCGAACCGTGTTAGGTATTGTTGCAGGCCTTGTAGTGTATCATTCACCGTGAGGTGTACCGTGGTGGGCTCTGGAATGGGAAGGATGCGCTCTTGAGCCATCTGAACTTCTGTGTGGGGTTTGAAGCAGAAAGTCTTATCGGTGACCGGGCACCAAGTGTCATTGTGTACCCGGTACTGGTCCACGCTTGTCGTGACGCTGTACGTCCCTCTACCCGCATATGCTACCTGGGGTGGAACATGACTTTGGGCCATCACCTCCATGGTGCAATTAATGGGCTCTGCACACTCTGATTCAAACCCACACACCGGCCGATAAAACGCATTCAAATGCTGGGGACACAACACCACGTGCGCGCCCCTGCTCTGGCATCCATTGGGGGCAGTGCTGGTCATGGCGTGCTCCCACTTTACAACAAACGGTGGGGCCCCATGATGTTGCACGTGCACCCCGTCCCTTAGGACACCAATATTCTCTACTCGGTATACCGGCGCTGGCCGTGGTGACCCACCCATTACCGGCATCCGTAGTACAATCCCCATTACAGTGTGGTTGGACGGGCCACAGTCAGCTGGGACCGGGTATGCCTCTGAGGCCAGTCGGAATTGGCACGGGCTCATTAAATTTTCATACGGGCTGAGCACAGTGAGGTGCCGGTTGCTGACCCATGAAGGGACGTGACCTTGCCGTAGGTCCTCCAAATTACTGCGCCCTTCGTTCAGCAACCACGCACCGTACAACACACACACATCGTTTTTTGCTGCCTGCGCTGAGGCTTTCTGATCCTCCCTGATCAAACTATTGATTGTCTGAGCGTGTGCCTCCAGCTCTGCTATTGTTGTGTATGTACCTTTAAGAGAATAACTGGTCTCAGACTGCAGTACCGGCAGTGACCACCCCTGTATAAAAGACGCTAGTGAGCCTCTGTTGTTTTAGTTTCACTATTGACTTCCACCAGTAAAGACATGTTTTGTTTAACTCCTGCTGTCCGTGTCTCAATCATTCACGGACATAATACTGGCGACGAGCAGATACGAACCTACCTACAGTCTGCACCACCTCCTGGGATCCATCCCTACAGTGAAGTGAGCAGAGGTCGAGGCCAGAAAGAAAAGAAAGTAAGAGGCAGTAGAAACGGGCATCGACCATGGGCATCCGCCCTGTGTTGCAGAGTTGAAGATTGCTGGAGAAGCTGTCGGATGCGGGGCCTGGTTCCTGTCGACGGTGCTTCAGCTAATCGGGCTGGTGGCAGGTAGTGCACTGATCTTTCCTGGGCTGCGGCGGTCGCGAACTCGAGCGGGTGGTTTGCAACGGGGCCGAGCAGCGTTGTCGCGAAGAAGAGAGAGAGAGGGTGGAGCACAGAGGGCGCGGCCGGTGCTACGCAGCCGGGCTGCGTATAGACCCGCGAAGAGGGAGGCAAGAGTCCCACAGGGTTGTTCCACGATGGGAAAATAATTTTAAAAAAAATAATAATAAACGCGCAATTAACCGTGGAAAGCAATGCTAACAACAGCGGGGAAGAAGGCAAAGCGTGGGAGGCGCCATCTTAATCAGCGGGGAAGAAGGCAAAGCGCGGGAGGCGTCATTTTTTTAAATCGGGGAAGAAGGCAAATCACGGGAGGCGCCATTTTAGATTTGCAAGATGCCAAAGACTGGCTGTACCACTGCTTTTGATAATACAATAGAGGACTGGATAACGTATGTGGAAAGAGTCGAGGTATATTTCGAGGCAAACGAAATAACGGAGGAGAAAAAGGCATCGATATTGTTAAACGTAATGGGCGCTAGAACGTACGGCCTATTGCAGGACCTGATTAATCCAGCCAAACCGAATGCGAAGAGTTTTAACGAAATTGTTGCTGTCCTACAGGAACACCTAAACCCTGCACCGCTGTTGATAGCAGAAAGATTTAAATATCACAGGAGAACTCAGCACAAAGATGAGAGCAATGTTGAGTATCTTACGGAACTACGCAAGCTATCAAAGCACTGCCAGTTCGGAGCAGGACTGGCAGATACCCTACGGGACAAATTTATCTGTGGACTCCTGAGTGAAGGAACACAGAAGAAGTTACTCTCAGAGAAAGAGCTGACGCTAGATAAGGCTTTCAGCGTGGCAGTATCGTATGAAGCAGCAGCCAGGGGAGCTGCAGAAATTCAACAAAAACCACAGGAATACGGCACCCACGAAATGACACGGGGATTTGCAAAACGTTATCGCTGCAGCAGAACTAACCATGACCAGAAGGACTGCTGGTCCAAAGACAAAATATGCAGGCAATGCGGGAAGATGGGACACATTGCACGAGTTTGCAGGTCTGGGAAGAAGACCAGCGACAACAAAAAGGCTACTAAGGAACCATACAAGAAAGTACAAAAGATGACGGACAGTAGTTCCGAAGACCAGATGAGCGATAGTGAATCCGGGAACAGGAGACTAAGCTGTCTCAAACTTCACAATGTAATTGCAAAAGAGGATCACCGAACCATTTGGGTCACCCTCACGATAGCAGGGTCCCAAGTTAAAATGGAATTGGATACAGGATCAGCGCTAACCGTCATGAATCGACGAGACTACGAGCGGCTATTTTCACACATACACTTGAGAGAGACATCCATCGTCTTGACGACGTATACGGGGCAAAAAGTATTCCCCAGAGGAAAAATAAGGGTGCCTGTCGAATACAACGGCAAGAAAATACGGAAATTGAATCTCTACATACTGCCAAATGGTGGACCACCGTTATTGGGACGGGAATGGATCAGGAAGATAAACTTAGATTGGCACTCCATTCATGCAATGACGGTGGACGGTAATAAAGATGAAGACGTCACTCCTGGACGATTGTCAACAATCTTAGCTAACGCCAAAGAGGTATTTCAACAAGAACTGGGCACGCTTAAAGGCGTAACCGCCTCGATAAAAATAGAAGAGAATGCAGTTCCCAAGTTTTTCAAAGCAAGACCGGTACCATATGCAATTCGCCCAGCCGTCGAGGCAGAGCTGGAGAATGTGGAGAAGGCGGGCGTGTTGTCTAAGGTCGACTGGAGCGAGTGGGCAACACCCATCGTTCCTGTCATGAAGAAAACGTTAAGCAATAAGTCCGGGGAGCCAAGGAAGATTCGCATCTGTGGGGATTTCAAGGTGACGGTGAACCCAGTCCTTCACACAGTACAATATCCTCTTCCAAGGATAGAAGACATCTTCGCCTCACTGTCTGGAGGGAAGCGTTTTACAAAAATTGACCGAGCACAAGCATATTTGCAGATGGAGGTTGAAGAGTCCTCTAGGAAGTATTTCACGATAAACACTCACAAAGGTCTTTACCAGTATCGTCGATTGGTATTCGGAGTAGCATCGGCTCCGGCGATATGGCAAAGAGCGATGGAACAAGTCCTGCAAGGGATTCCAGGGACTCAGTGTTACTTGGACGACATCCTTGTGACATATGAAGATGACAGTGAACACCTTAACAACCTAGAACAGGTGCTCACTAGACTACGGGAACATGGGCTGCGAGCCAACCACCCCAAGTGCGAATTTTTTAAGAAACAGATATCGTATTGTGGCCACGTGATTGATGAAGAGGGGTTACATAAGTCCCCTGACAAAATTGAAGCGGTTGTTAAGGCCCCAGCGCCTGAAAATGCGTCGCAACTGAGGTAATTCCTCGGATTGGTGAATTACTATCATAAGTTTTTGCCGAATTTGTCGATAATCCTGCACCCACTGAACGCCCTGCTACGAACGGGGGTAGCATGGAAATGGAGCGATGATTGTAAGCGTGCTTTTCAGAAGAGTAAGGACTTAATCACTTCAAGGGAAGTATTGGCTCACTACAACCCAGCACTGCCGATCAGACTGGCGTGTGATGCGTCTCCCTACGGCATTGGGGCGGTACTGTCACATAAATTCCTTGATGGTTTAGAGAGGCCGATAGCTTTTGCGTCACGCTCGTTAACTTCTGCCAAGCGTAACTACGCCCAGATTGACAGAGAGGCCCTCAGCCTAGTGTGTGGGGTGAAGAAGTTCAATCACTACCTGCACGGTCAAAAATGTACTCTACTAACCGATCATCAACCTCTTGTCTCCATTTTCAACCCTCAGAAGGGCATACTGATAATGACAGCACAACGGCTGCAGAGATGGTCCCTTTTCCTAGGGGCACACCAATATGACATCGAGTACAAAGGAACTAAACAGCATGGAAATGCTGATGGATTGTCACGCCTACCGTTGCCGACGGTGGAAGAAGAAGACCTTGCAGTGGATCCAATGGAGTTATTCCACTCGACCATAGTCGAATGTCTCCCGGTGACGAATGCAAACATAGAAAAGGAAACACGGAATGACCCGACACTATCATGGGTCTATGATTTAACGGTGAAGGGATGGCCAGCACATGGCGAACCACTGCTGCCAGCATTCTCGCCGAGAAGAGAACAGCTGTCAGTGTGCAGAGGAACCTTGATGTGTGGATCCAGAGTAGTAATTCCACCTAAGTTGACGGATAGAGTGCTCAATGAGCTTCATGAGGGTCATCTGGGTGGGGTAAAAATGAAGAACTTAGCCAGAGCGTTTGAGTGGTGGCCGGGAATCGATAGAGAAATCGAAGAGATGACCAAGAGCTGTGCAGGATGCCAGAAGGTCCAAAGCGCCCCAGCACAAGCTCCTCTGCATCCATGGGAGTGGCCCTCATCTCCATGGCAAAGGGTGCACATTGATTTTGCTGGTCCCTTCATGGACTCGATGTTTTTAATTGCGGTGGATGCACATTCAAAGTGGCCAGAGGTAATAAAAATGTCCTCAACCACCACGGAAAAAACTATCACAGTTTTACGAACCATATTCACCAGGAATGGGCTGCCTGAACAGATTTGCTCTGACAACGGACCACAGTTTGTGTCTGAAGAGTTCCGGAGGTTCTTAAAGAACAATGGTGTTAAGCATTACACATCTGCCCCATATCATCCAGCCACTAATGGATTGGCCGAGAGGTTTGTCCAAACATTCAAGAAGGCTATCAAGGCAATGTGTAATGAAGATATACCCCTACAACACAAGGTGGACAACTTCTTGTTTGCCTACCGGAATGCGACACATGCGGTTACCAACCAAACTCCAGCCATGATGTTCTTCAATCGAAGACTACGATGCCGCTTGGATTTGGTTAAGCCAAACGTCCGAAGAGATGTGGAGAACAGGCAGTTTCAGAATATGAATGAAAGGCCGACCAGGAGTTTTAAGATAGGTCAACCAGTTTTGGCCCGGGACTACCGCACTGAGAAATGGCAGCCAGGAACGATTTGTACACGACAAGGACCTCTCATGTATAGCGTGGACGTTGGGGAGAGCATTGTAAGACGCCATGCTGACCAGATTCTAGAGTCACTGGAAAGCGTCAACTCCACACCACGACCTGATACACCTGGTAATGAAATCGACGTTCCAATTGCAGCTACCACAGAACCGGTAATATTGGAAGCAGATGAACCAAACAACGACATTGATCCTGACTCAACATTGCCAGAAGAACCTGATACCCCAAAGAGGCGTTATCCAGACAGAATCAGTAAGCCTCCTCAAAGACTGAACTTATAATTGCTTAAACTTAACCAATGTACCTTGCAACAGTAATTGTGATTGTAATTAGTTATCATTTAGTTGTTAAATGAATGTTATGTACTGTTTATCTAAAAGGGGAGGAATTGTTGTGTATGTACCTTTAAGAGAATAACTGGTCTCAGACTGCAGTACCGGCAGTGACCACCCCTGTATAAAAGGCGCTAGTGAGCCTCTGTTGTTTTAGTTTCACTATTGACTTCCACCAGTAAAGACGTGTTTTGTTTAACTCCTGCTGTCCGTGTCTCAATCATTCACGGACATAATAGCTATGACTTCCTTTAAATGTATAGTCGTAGCCTGATCTTCCCGTAACTCCGACCCCTCTAGCTCGTTACTCTCCCCCAGTATCTTTCGCAGCTGGTCCCTTAAGGTGTTGACCTGCATCTGCAACTGTGCATCATCCATACTGTTGATAATGGATGTGCTCGTGCTGAAGGCTGTAGCCGCATCATTAAATACCCCCGTCTATATCTCCCTGAACCAACGCGATGGTTTACAATTAAATCGTATAGACTTTCCCGATTCATGTCCCCGTAACTTAATTCATAAAATTGTCGGAACATTGTCTTCATCAGGGCCTCATATAATTTTTCCATTTCTACCAGACACCACCGGGGCAGCTGTATCCGGGTTAAATTTAGAATGACCGACGCGACTTCGTAGTGAACGTCTTGGTACAAGATCTTGCCGGTCAGGACTAACACTGACCCATTCCTCGGTCCCGGTGTGGTGGCGGGGCAACTAATCTCTGTTTCCTGTACCGGTGGGGCTATGGGAAGGGGCTTCCTCTCGTGTGCTACCAGTTCCGTGGAATTTACTGTGTTGGGAGGGTCGGGGATCACGCAGGAGTCCCCACTCTGATCCCATCCGATCCTGGCCCCGGAATCCTACCATCGCCGCAAGAAGGCGATCGACACACCTGCCGGGCAGACCCGTTCTGACCCCCACATACACACGTAAATTTCTTGTTCCTCTTTCCACCATTTGTTCCAGCACACTTCTACTCTCCCCCTCGCCCCCGTAATCTGTCGGTACGTATCGTCCCCCAGTTTCTCCCAGTCCGCGGATCGATTACCCTTGGCCTGGCCCAACTTCCTTAACCAACACCACCATCCCAAGGGAATGTGTCGCTCACATCTTAGACAGACGCGTTACCCCTCAGTCACCCTAACCCGTGTGGCTGTGACCTGCAGTTTGGGACATGGTATGGAAGCTTCTCAATACGTGAAACCCTTGCTGTCGGAGTACCGAGTCGAGTTCGATCCCAGCCACCCTGGGCACCTTCCCTCGTGGAAGTAAGTGGCCATTCCATCCGTGTCCCCTGTCCTACCCCCCTGTGTCACGGTAGGCCCGTTCCCTCCTGTGCAGCCGTAGAGGAAGGACATCTCGGTGTCTCCTCTTTCCATGCTGCCAGTCCCGATCATCATTAGGAATAGAAGTACGATAAATTTGTTGGCCATATCCCCTTGTTCCTCCGATCTCCTTTGCTTCCCTGCCAAAACAAAAGCAAAACAGTTCCGTTCTGTGAGAGGGATTTCCTCCACGGATCTGGTTTTGATTATTTACAAAATATTTACAGTTTCCCCGGCCGCACTAACAAGCGCCCTATGTAAGACCTCTCCCGTCGGGGCCTCTTGCGGCTCACGGTCGGCGAGTAGGGGGGTGTCCACGGCACCCTAGGCCATGGGACCCGACTGTTCCTCCTTACCGCCCCGTCCTCCGGGTCATCATCCTCCCACACCATGGGAGGAAGACCCGCGTCCACCAGGCTCATGACTGTGCCCCGGTGCCTCTTGGCCTTTGTTTTCCCCTCCTCGGAGTTAAACAACTTGCACTGGTTTACATGAAACCATTTCAAGCGTTTCGGGAGTTTTACTTTATATACCACGGGTCTCGCTTTATCCATGATATTATAAGGCCCCATGTACAGCTGCTCGAACGCCCCTACTCGGGTGTAATTACAGACCATTACCTGGTCATAGAAACATAGAAACATAGAAGATAGGAGCAGGAGTAGGCCATTCGGCCCTTCGAGCCTGCTCCGCCATTCAATGAGATCATGGCTGATCATCCAAATTCAGTACTCGGTCCCTGCCTTCTCCCCATATCCCTTGATCCCTTTAGCCTTAAGAAATATATCTAACTCTTTCTTGAATATATTTAATGAACTGGCCTCCACCGCCCTCTGTGGCAGAGAATTCCACAGGTTCACCACTCTCTGGGTGAAGAAATTCCTCCTCATTTCAGTCCTAAATGGCTTACCCTTTATCCTTAGACTATGACCCCTGGTTCTGGACTCCCCAGCCATCATAAACATCCTTCCTGCATCTAGTCTGTCCAGGCCTGACAGAATTTTATAGGTTTCGATGAGATCCCCTCTCAATCTTCTAAACTCCAGTGAGTATAAGCCCAATCGACACAATCTCTCCACATACGTCATTCCTGCCATCCCAGGTATCAGCCTGGTGAATCTTCGCTGCACTCCTTCCATGGCAAGAACGTCCTTCCTCAGGTAACATCTCCCACCTCCCACTCGTGAGTTCTCTGAGGTTCTAACAGCAGCCGATTTTTCTGGTGCTGGCTCCCCAGGTTAATGGCTGCCTGCCAGTGAATCCGTATCCGTTTCAATGTCTCGTACAGATTCTGGACAAACCTGTCCTGGTTTACCTCCCTGATCTGCGCTTTGTTGAGGACTGGCGCCAACACATGGGTTGGGGTGCGCATAATCATAAGCTTGTGTGGGGAGTACCCTGTGCTTCTGGAAGGGCTGGCCCAGACACCCATTAAGACTAGAAGCAAGACCTCATCCCATCTCTGCGGGAATGGGCCTATCTCCTTCCTCAGTCTTTCTTGCAGTGTCTGCACACCAAACAGTGTGCACAGAAAACTCAGACATCCTCCCTGAGCTGGGGCCACCACCCTACCTCCTCTACCCTTTGCCAGGTAGTTTCCGGCCCTGGGTGTCCCGCTCCCGGGCCCCCATGGGCCAACTGGAGGAACTCCTCTCGGTGCTGCACTGGGACTACCCACCGATCCCCTTTGAAAAGCATCCCCTCTTTGATACTAATGTTCGCTGCCCCGAACAGACCTTCTATGGGCTCCCCATTCTCTCTCTTTACCAGGACGGCCTTAAGGACGGGATCCTGGGCTTGGACCTGCTTTAAGTCTGGGGCCAAAGCTACCCACTGTGTGCCTCCCTTGTCCCGGATTGCTGCTACCGGACCTGCTTTGTACGGATCCCAGAATTCTCCTTCCTTGGCCACCTGTTTGGCCAGCTCGTCTGCCTTTTGGTTGCCCTCCCACTTGGGCTCTGTCTTTGAATGGGCTTTAACTTTGTGAATATAGTGATCTCCCCGGGTGCCCGTGGCCTCCAAAATTTTACAGGAAACTTTGTGCTATCCGGAGGTGAGCTATCCGGCAATCTGGAGCCACCGGCAAAAATCAGCAGCCGTTTTTTATTCTTTTTGTTCATTTTTTTTGCTTTGTTTGAACAGTCAAGCTGTGCAAGGTCTGTAGCTATAGCAACAGCTTCAGCTACAGAGCTTTAGGGCCACACCCGAGTGTTTAGAAGCTGTTGCTAAGCAACAGTGTTTGTTGTCAAATACGGAGATAAGAATCTCCGTATCTCTCAACATTAACTCTGGAGAGTACGGAAGTTTTGAGGCAACGGCAGCAGCTCGGTCCCGTGGGTGCCGGATAGCACAAAGTTTCCTGTACCTAGCAATGGTGCTGTTGCTAGGGGCTTCCCATCTGCGGACTTGAATCCGCGCCTGGCCCAGATTGCCAAGTATTCCGTGCATGAGTTGCACATGAACATAGAGTCCGAGCAAATGGTGCAGGGGGTTGAGAACTCGTCGGGGTGGGTGACCACATATGCCGAGTTCGGTGTGCTGAGTGCTCAGGGTGTTGGGGAGTTTAATGGCCTTTGCTATTTTAGCCGTAGGGTCATAGATTCTGCACCCGGTGAGACACTCCCCCTTCAAGACCAAACTGGACCCATCTATATAGATGTCCCGGCCCCTCGGGTGTATCCTGGCCCAGAATCCTTCATCTACATCCCACACCCCTTCAACCGTACACGTGTGGGCCGTCCCTGGGTAAATCATGTTGGCTGCTAACATTGGCTCTGTCAACCCCTGCACTCTCAAGTTCAACTGTAAGAGCACTAATGTCCAGCGAGCAATGTGGGCTCTGCTCACCGTCCCATCTTTGATTCTCCCGTCCAACAGCATCTGAGTGGGTGTGTGGTTGGTCAAGAGAACTATTGGGGATGAACCCGTAAAGAGCTGTGAGCGCTTTATGGCCCAAAGCATGGCCAGGAGACGCCTCTCGCAGTTGGAATATCCCCGTTCTACCTCGGTGAGAACCTTAGATGAGTATACCACGGGCCGTAGCTTGCCGTGTCGCTCCTGGAGCAACACCGCGCTCAAGTTATCCCTACTGGCTGCTCCCTCTAAAAAGAATTCGTCCCCACCGTTAATGGTTCCCAATGCGGGTGCTGTCTGCAAATCCCCTTTGAGGCGAGTGAACGCTTCATGGCAGTTCTGATCCCACTCCCACTCGACTCCCTTGCGGAGGAGCCAAAGCAGAGGGGCTGCTGTGACTGCGTAACCCTCTAAGAAGTGCTGGCAGTACCCTGTGAGTCCCAGAAAAGACCTTACCCCAGTCACATTCTTGGTGCTGGTAGCTCCTGTATTGCCTTCCTCCTAGCCTCATCTATGGCCCTTTCACCAGTCCTTACGGTCAACCCGAGGAATTTGACTTCCTCCTGGCCGATCTGGGCTTTCTTGGGGTTGACCTTAAACCCCGCCTCCTGCAACAGCTTTAGCAGCTCGTCCAGCAGTGGCCCGTGGTTCTCCCCCTCCGCGGAGAACAAACGCAAGTCGTCCACATGCTGGATTAGCTGGTTGGGTTGGCTGAAGCCTTTGAAACACTGGTGAAATATGATGGGGCTGTTGTGAAACCCCTGGGGAAGGCATGTCCAGGTGTATTGTTGCCCTTTAAATGTAAAGGCAAATTTGTACTGGTCTTCCCGTTTGAGGGGAACCGACCAGAACCCATTGGAGTTATCCAGCACCGTGAACATGGTT
The DNA here is from genome assembly GCF_052327205.1 of Somniosus microcephalus. Taxonomy (NCBI): domain Eukaryota; kingdom Metazoa; phylum Chordata; class Chondrichthyes; order Squaliformes; family Somniosidae; genus Somniosus; species Somniosus microcephalus. Next base: position 51,159,682 of record NC_140999.1, on the reverse strand, counting down.
GCGGTCTTTGGAATGCTCTCTATGAGGTCAGCAACAGCCGCGATTTTGGGCGCGCAGGCTGGGATAATTTTATTGAGCACTCGATAGTCCACGGTGGCTCTCCACGACTGGTCGGGTTTCTTAACAGGCCAAAGTGGTGAGTTTACGTGAGTGGCTATCGGCCTCAACACCCTCTGTTCTACCAGGGATCCCAGTACCGTCTCCAAGTCGGCTTCTGCCTCCCGGGGGAAACTATTCTGCTTTTGTGGCCGTGACATGGGGTCCCCTTGCACCCAGACCTCTACTCCGGTCACGCTGCCACAATCGTGTTTATGGGTGGCGAATGCGGCAAGGTTGTCCCGTACATTTGCCTGGAACTGGGCTGGGGTGCTACTAACCAACTGTTCCAGGTCGTAACTCCCTTTGGGTTTCATGGTGCATCCTCCCTTATCTCTGGGGATCACATCACCTCCTATGTCTTGTCTGAGACCACTGCCCCCAACAGGCAGTGATTCCTCAGGTCCACAATGACCCGGTTGGCTAACATGAAATCAGCCCCAAGGACTCCCCACCCTGGTTGCTTCCATTTCATTAGCGCGCACTTCCACAAGGGACCCTACCTCTATTTTCAGGGGTTTGGACATTGCCCCCGCCTGCTCGTTCCCTGTGAATCCCATTAGGCTAAATGGGACCTTGTTAGACCTGGGGTTTTCGCACGGGAGAACCCCCTCAGCCTGACCCTCCGCTTTTGGGCCGGGCAATCCCGCCTCCAGTGTCCCGTCTTCCCACACTTGAAACAAGCCTTAAACTCGTCGGTGTTACCCCCTTCCTGACGCCATTCCTTCCTATCCCTCTTACTGGCCTTCATCTCATGTACCCTCCCCTTGTGTTTGACCTCCTCCCCAGAACCGGCCTTAAAAGCTAAGCCCAATTTCCAGAGCACGCCTGCCTCCGTGTTCGCAAGGCCCTTGGAGTCAAACCATGCTTCTGCCTTGGCTTTAATCCATGGCAGTCTGTTTGCTACCAGGGTCCTGAGCCAGTGATTTCTGGGGACACCTATCAGTTGCGCGCGGTCTGGCACACCTCTAGTTGCCTTTGCATAAACCGGCCATAGCCTGTCCACAAATGCAGCTGGTGCCTCGCCGGCCAACTGTAGAGTCCGTTCCACTTGTGAGAACGGACTACCCTGGGTATGCCCCATGGCTCTCAGAATCTCCTCTTGCAACCCCTCTGTGGTGCCTCGCCCCGCTTTTGTGGCTGTGGACAGGCTCTGATACAGTTTCCCATCAAAGGAGAGCAGCATCAGCCTATGGGTCTCGCCCTCGCTACACCCGTTGATCCCCCCTACCTGGTCGACCTCCATAAAGTGAACTGAGGGGTCCCCGTCCTGTTTTAGTTTGGACAATTCTGCTACCATGGCTTGCAACTGCGGGGTGGTGAATGGGACCACATAATCGCTCTGCAGCGGGCCCTGGTCACCGTTTGGTGTGGGTGGACCGTACTTTTGCTGCTGCAGAAAATACATTGGTCTCGGTGGCGCTTCCGGCGCCAGTGGGACTTCCCTGTCCTGAACCTTATCCTTTGCTTCCTGACCCTCCTCGTCCCACTCCACCTGGGTTTCCCCTGGTGCCATTAAACAGACCATGCCTCTGGCTCCAGACAAGGCTTGGGTGCATTTTTTAATCCTTTCTTCGCAGGGACCGTGATCAGAGTCTTCATAGCCCCTACTTCTAGCTACCTTATGAGCTATTTTAATGTCCCTTAGCTGACCCTCCAAACCATCAGCTCTCGTTGTTAATCTTGCGTTCTCCTCCCATAAGGCCTGCTCATTTAACCTGGCCTCCTTAACCTGGCACTCCCATGCGTCTTTCCTGTCATTCTTCAAGCAACTCCTCCACTAGTCTAGTCCTGACTATCCCCCTTGCGTCTGACTTGTCTTCAGACTCCTTCAGCTCGTTTTTGAGCTTTACAACCTGCTCCCGGAACAGTTGAACTTGCTTTTGGAAGCACAGGAACCAAATCACCTTCTCTTTGGGGTTCCTGTGCTTATTGCTCCCTGTCCACTCTGCGGCCCTATCCTGGAGACTCTCAGAGCGCAACATCTCCAGCACCCATTGTTGGGATACGTTAACCTTTGTAAACATGTAGGAGGAAATTCTGTCCTTCATTCCAGATCTCTTGCCCTCCAATCTGTCCATATCTAATCCACAACGTATCGTCCTACCGCGGTCGGCAATTCTGTAACTGGTTTCTGCGGTGGCCAATATCCTATAGGCCCTGCCACAATCGCCAATTATGGTAAGTGGTTTCACCTCGCCCATAGCGAGTACGCAAACCCCCTTTGGATGATAGGGATTACTGAGGACAGATTGGAACACGGACAGTGTTTTCGGGCTCACCCATACAGTGTTTATTAAGGTTGACAAAACCACTCCACTCGCATACAGTATAAGCGGTGTGAACACAACAGTACAGTTTAAAACAGTACAACCCTGACTGTTGTGTCCGTGTATAATAAGACACAGACTGCAGGAGAATGGTACAACAGGTGTTTACTCAACGTGGCTCACACTGGAACTGATCTGTCCAGATTACTACTCAGTGCTATATACAGGTGTGGTCACTGCCGGTACTGCAGTATACATGAGCTGTAAAAGATAGTACCCACCTTAAAGGTATATACATTACAATTCCTCCCCTTTTAGATTAACAGTACCATAACACTCATTTAACAATTAAATATCAAACTAATTACAATTAACACTTTTAACATGCAACATTAGCTGAAAATAGTCTATTGATATATTCAGTCTTTGGGGAGGCTTCCTGATCCTTTCTGGATAGCACCTTTCCCAAGTGTCTTGCTCTTGGTGCGGAGGCGATTCTGGCCCCCTGTCGTCGGTTGGTTCATCAGCCTCCGATGCTATTGTTTCTGGGGTAGATGCGACCTGTACGTCGGGTTCATCACCAGGTACGTATGGGCGAGGCATGGGGTTGACTTGTTCCTGTGACTCTAGGATCTGGTCAGCATGGCGTCTCACGATGCTCTCCCCAACGTCCACTGTGTACATTAGTGGGACCTGCCGTGTGCATATCGTTCCTGGCTGCCATTTTTCTGTTCGGTAGTCGCGGGCCAAGACTGGTTGCCCTACATTGAAGCTCCTTGTTGGCTTCTCATGGATGTGCTGGAATTGCTTACTCTCAACATCTCTTCGTACGTTTGGTCTGAACAAATCCAGGCGAGATCTTAACCTTCGGTTAAAGAACATCATGGCTGGGGCCTGGTTGGTGACTGCATGTGTCGCATTCTGGTAGGCGAACAGGAAATTGTCCACCTTATGCTGCAGCGGAATGTTGTCATTGTACATAGCCTTTATTGCCTTCTTAAAGGTTTGTATGAACCTCTCAGCCAATCCATTTGTGGCTGGCTGATACGGGGCGGATGTGTAATGCCTTACCCATTTCTTTTTCAAGAACCTCCGGAACTCTTCGGACACAAACTGTGGTCCGTTGTCGGAGCAAATCTGTTCTGGCAAGCCATTCCTGGCAAAAATGGTCCATAGGACGGCAATAGTTTTCTCCGTGGTGGTGGAGGACATTTTGATGACCTCAGGCCATTTTGAGTGTGCATCCACGGCTATTAAAAACATTGAGCCCATGAATGGGCCAGCAAAATCAATATGCACCCGTTGCCATTAGATGAGGGCCACTCCCATGGGTGTAGAGGGGCCTGTGGTGGTGCATTTTGGACTTTTTGGCATCCTGAGCAGCTCTTGGTCAGGTCCTCGATTTGTTTATCGATTCCCGGCCACCACACATAAGCCCTGGCTGGCTTTTCATTTTTACCCTTCCCAGATGACCCTCATGAAGCTCATTGAGCACTCTATCCCTTAACTTGGGTGGAATTACCACTCGGGATCCACACATCAAGGTCCCCCAGCACACTGACAGCTGTTCTCTCCTTGTCGAGAATGCTGGCAACAGTGAGTCGCCATGTGCTGGCCATCCCTTCACCGTCAAATCGTATACCCGAGACAGTGTCGGGTCATTTCGGGTTTCCTTTTCGATACAAGCGTTAGTTACCGGTAGGTATTCAACTATAGTCGAATGGAATATTTCGACAGGATCCACTGCTGGTGCTTCTTCCGCAGTAGGCAGTGGCAGGCGTAATAGCCCATCAGCATTTCCATGCTGTTTCGTGCCCTTATATTCAATCTCATAGTGGTGCACCCCTAGAAAAAGTGACCAGCTTTGTAGTCGTTGCGCAGTCATCACCGGAACGCCCTTCTTCGGATTAAAAATGGAGACAAGAGGCTGGTGATCAGTCAGCAAGGTGAATTTCTGCCCGCAGATAGTGATTGAACTTTTTCACTCCCCACACTAGGCTGAGGGCCTCCCTGTCAATCTGGGCGTAGTTACGCTCAGCTGAGGTTAGTGATCGTAACGCAAAGGCTATTGGCCTCTCTGAGCCGTCCGAGAATTTGTGCGACAGCACTGCTCCAATGCCGTAGGGTGACGCATCACATGCCAACCGAATTGGTAATGCCGGGTTGAAATGGGCCATTACCTCTTTCGATGTGATTAGTGTTTTGCTCTTCTGGAAAGCTCATCTACATTCGTCACTCCACTTCCATGGCACCCCAGTTTGCAGTAGGGTGTTCAGTGGGTGTTGTAGACAAATTTGGCAAGAACTTATGGTAGTAGTTTACCAGCCCGAGGAACGACCTCAGTTGTGACACATTTTCCGGTGCTGGAGCCTTGACTACTGCCTCAATCTTCTCTGGGGACTTATGTAACCCCTCTTTATTGATAACGTGGCCACAATACGAGATCTGGGCCTAGAAATTCAGTTGCGTTTGCGCCCACTTATTGGCTATAAAGTGGTTTGCGCCTGAAGTTTTTTTTATCGCCCGAAATTCAGATGGACCCTAACATCGGCGTTAGCCGGTAGTGCCGCGCCGGCACCGATGACGTCATCGGTGTGCGCAGCGCCCCGGTTGCAATGCTATTCCGGCCCGAAAGCCAAATTCAGTTGCGGCCGCCTCGCCCGTGGCAGCTGCAAACAGCGTTTGTGAAACGGGGTCTTGCAGCTCCGAAAGGCCGGCGCATAAAGGTGGAGCGGCGGCCGGCCGCTTTCCCGGCGGCCGCCTGCCCGCACCTCCCTCCCCGGACTCCTGCACCACCCCCCCGCGGCATTGATGTCTGAGTCCCGCGAGCCCGGCACTTCTCCGTGGTGCCGGGCTCATTTGCCGGGGGAATCCACCGGCGATCTGACGGCTGCAGGCAGCTCCTCCTTAAGAGAAGGAGGAGGCCTGCAGTACCCCAGCCTGCCGCACCGCATCGGGTGCCGCAGCGGCAGCTGGACGCCTGAAAGTGACATTCATCGCCCCTAGCGAGGCGGCCAAACACTGCAATAGCGCCCGCCGCCGTCTTGGCCCGTCGCAACTGAATTTTAGGCGGGCACTACGGGAATCCTGGCGAGCGCAAAATTTCGGGCGCAAAAGACCTGGCGGGGCCATACCGAATTTCTAGGCCCTGTTTTCTAAAAAACTCGCATTTGTGGCGGTTAGCTCGGAGCCCATATTCCTGCAATCTAGTGAGCACCTGCTCCAGGTTGGCAAGGTGATCACTGTCATTTTCGCCCGTGACCAGGATGTCGTCCAAATAACACTGGGTCCCTGGGATCCCTTGCAGGACTTGTTCCATTGCCCTCTGCCAAATAGCCGTAGCTGATGCTACCCCGAATACCAGCCAGTTGTATTGGTGGAGACCTTTATGGGTGTTGATTGTGAGGTATTTTTTTGATGCTTCTTCTACCTCCATTTGCAGATACGCCTGGGCCAGATCAATCTTCGTGAAGCGTTTCCCTCCAGATAGCGAGGCAAAAATATCTTCAATCCGCGGAAGTGGATATTGTACGGTGTGAACGAGCGGGTTCACTGTTTCCTTAAAGTCCCCACGGATGCGAACCTTCCTTGGTTCCCCACGCGTGCTGCTCAACGCCTTTTTCATCACAGGGACGATGGGTGTAGCCCACTCGCTCCAGTCTACCTTGGACAGTACACCTGAACGTTCCAGACTCTCCAGCTCTGCTTCAATGGCTGGGTGGATCGCATAAGGTACCTTAAAACATTTTGGGTTTGCGTTTTCTTCAATTTTAATCATCGCTGTCATGCCTTTTAGTGTTCTGAGTCCTTGCTGGAACACTTCTTTCGCGTCAGTTACGATCTTTGACAGTCGCCCAGGTGTGACGTCGTCATCCTTTTTGTCAGCCATAGTCAGTGCCTGTATGGAATGCCAATCCAGTTGTATTTTCCGGATCCATTCACGTCCCAGTAATGGTGGTCCTCCATCTTGCAATACATACAGGTCTAGTTTTGGTGTTTCCTTACCGTTATATGTAACGGTCACCCTTATTTTTCCTTTGGGGTAGACTTTTTGCCCCGTGTACGTCTTCAAATTAATTTTTGTGTCTCTCAAGGGTATGTGTGAGAATAGTCACTCGTAGTCCCGTCGGTTTATGACTGTTAGGGCTGATCCTGTGTCCAATTCCATCTTTACCTGGACTCCTGCTATCTTGAGAGTGACCCAAATGGTTCGGTGATCCTCTGTTGTGATCACATTATGTAGTTTCAGACAACTCAGTTCCCTGCTTTCGGAGTTGTTATCACTCTTTTGTTCTTCTGAACTATTCTCCGTCATCTTATGTACCTTCTTGTACTTTTCTTTGGTAGGTTTCTTATTGCTGGTTTTCTTCCCCGACCTGCAGACTCGTGCTATGTGTCCTACTTTTCCACACTGTCTGCACACTTTGTCTTTGAACCAGCAATCATGCTGGTCGTGTGTTGTTCTGCCGCAGCGATAGCACTTCTCTGTTCTATATGACATTTCGTTTGTGCCATATTCTTGCGGTCTCTGTTGTATCTCTGCAGCGCCCCGTGCTGCTGCTTCATATGATACCGCAATGCTGAAAGCCTTTTCCAGCGTAAGGTCCTTTTCAATAAAAGCCGTTTCTGGGTTCCTTCACTTTGAAGCCCACACACAAACTTGTCCCTTAAGGTATCTGCCAGTCCCGTTCCAAACTGGCAGTGTTTCGATAGTTTGCGCAGTTCTGTTAAATAATCAGCATTGCTTTCATCCTTATGCTGGTTCCGTTTGTGAAACTTGAATCTTTCTGCTATCAGCAGCGGTGTGGGGTTTAAATGTTCCTGTAGTATCGTTACTATGCCTTCAAAACTCTTTTCCATTGGCTTCGTTGGGGTTACTGGATTTCGTAATAAACCATACGTCTTTGCACCCATTAAATTTAACAATACCGACGCTTTCTTGTCATCTGACACCTCATTTGCCTTGCAGTATACCTCTATTCGTTCGACATATGTAGTCCAATCTTCGACTTCATTGTCAAATGCGGTGATACTGCCACTCTTCGGCATTTTGGGTGTGGTTTAAAATGGCATCTCCCAATGGCTTAGAATGGCGTCTCCCGTGCTTTCCTTCCTCCCCCGCTGCTGCCAACGCCGCTCCCGGCGGTTCTCGTGGCAATGGCGTCGCCCTGTAGGTTTTGTGCGCTTCTCCTGCACTGCTGCCAACGCCGCTTTCGGCGGTCCTCATGGCAATGGCGGCGCCTCGCGGGTTTCTGCGTGTCTCTCTCTCCCGCTCTTCGACGCTGCTCGGCCCCTGAACACCGGCTACACCCTGTGCGCTCTTCCCTCTCTCTCTCCCCCCTGTCGACGCTGCTCGGCCCTTTGCTGTGCCGCTCGGTCGGGCTCTAGCCCTCCGCTGTCCGGGAACGGTCTGCGCACTACCTGTTGCCAGCCCGTTTCGTTGGACCACCTCGACTGGAAAGCCAAGCCTGGCTCTCGACAGCCTCCCCCGCAATTCTCGAGTCTCTGCTGGATGACGGGGCAGTTGCCCGTGGTTGACGCCTGAGTCTCTGGCCTTGACCGCCAATCCACTGATCTCCAGGAACGAATCCCCGGGAGGTGATGCAGAGTTGCGGGTAGGTTTGAACTTGCCTTGTCGCCAATGTTGTGTCCGTGTATAATAAGACACAGACTGCAAGAGAACGGTACAACAGGTGTTTACTCAACGTGGCTCACACTGGAACTGATCTGTACAGATTACTACTCAGTGCTATATACAGGTGTGGTCACTGCCGGTACTGCAGTATACATGAGCTGTAAAAGATAGTTCCCCCCTTAAAGGTATACACATTACACTGACTTGCCCAACAAGCCCCTGCTGTGCTGACTTACCATGGCCTAAAAGCACGCTCCCATGAACTAAACTATCACAGGACCCTTACAATGCTAAATCCCCTCTGGTTTGGTAGGAATATACAGGCACCCGCTCACACAGCTAAGTGATCTTGTGGGTGTGCAGGCTTGGCAATGCTCACTTAGATTGCCCTTGAACTTGCTTGTAGCTTCCCCCCATACGTCTTGGCTACCTGATTCCGTACTGGCCTTGCGGCATGCGAGTCCCAGTCTGAGTCGAAGTCCGTCTCGGTTGGAAGAGCAAGGTTCAGCTCCTCTTGATGTTCCGTTGTGGGGAGGGCAGAGAGAGAGAGAGAGAGCAATCCAAAACGGCTCTCTGATATACTTCTCCAATACTCAGACCGCTGTCTGTGGTTTTAATGGACACATGGCCTCAGGGAAATGGTTTCCAGGCCTCCTCCCAGGTTTGGATGGTTTAGATCTTGTTTTAATCTCCCAGCCCATTTAACTTAATGAGCTCATCTTCTTCAGAAACAATAAGACACCAGCCTCGTTATTCATGACTTGGGAGTGGGGCTTTCGAGCCATTGTTCCCAAGGACAGTCCGTTACCATACGAATGCAACCTGGTTACGTCAGCCACCTTCAGCTTGAGTGTTTTTCCACAGCTTCCCACCCAAACAGCCTGTCCAGTTTTAATAAGGATATATGTTCATAATCTAAAAATCCATGGAGTCTGCGCCGACTGCTACAGGAGGTCTGTTTGGAGGAGGTGGCGGAGTTCTGTGACCACCACCTTGGTGATGCGGAGCCATCTAATACACTGCTCCTTGTTTCATTGATGGTAGGAGAAGTGCTGTTGGAATTGTTAGATCCGTGTATTTTTGATGTAGTGTGTCCTTCAATAACTGGACACAAGACTGCAGGAACAATTCAACAGGTATTTACTGGATGAGGGTTACTCTAAAAACTAACGTACAGATCCCTACTCAGGGTTTATATACAGTTGTGGTCACTGCCGGTACTACAGTATACAGGAGCTGTAAAAAGTAGTTCTCCCCTTAAAGGTACATACACTACAATTCCTCCCCTTTTAGATTGACAGTACCATAACATTCATTTAACAATTAACACTTTAAACATGCACATTAACTGAAAATAGTCCATTTATAAATTCAGTCTTGGGGCGGCTTCCTGATCCTTTCTGGATAGCGCCTTTCCTGAGTGTCTTGTTCTTGGTGCAGAGGCCCCCTGTCATCAGTTGGTTCATCAGCTTCCGATGCTACTGCTTCTGGGGTAGATGCTACCTGTATGTCGGGTTCATCACCAGGTGCGCGAGACATGGGGTTGACTCGTTCCTGTGACTCTAGGATCTGGTCGACATGGCATCTCACAATGTTCTCCCCAACATCCACTGTGTACATTAGTGGCCCCTGCCGTGTGCATATCATTCCTGGTTGCCATTTCTCTGTTCGGTAGTCACGGGCCAAGACTGGTTGCCCTACATTGAAGCTCCTTGTCAGCTTCTCATTGATGTGCTGGAATTGCTTATTCTCAACATCTCTTCGTACATTTGGTCTGAGCAAATCCAGACGAGATCTCAACCTTCGGTTAAAGAACATCATGGCCGGGGTCTGGTTGGTGACTGCATGTGTCGCATTTCTGTAGGCTAACAGGAAATTGTCCACCTTATGCTGCAGTGGAATGTCGTCATCGCACATGGCCCTTACTGCTTTCTTAAAGGTTTGTACGAACCTCTCAACCAATCCATTTGTGGCTGGATGATACGGGGCGGATGTGTAATGCCTTACCCCATTCCTTTTCATGAATCTTCGAAACTCTTCGGACACAAATCTGCTCTGGCAAGCTGTTCCTGGCAAATATGGTCTGTAGGACTGCAATAGTTTTCTCCGTGGTGGTGGACGACATTTTGATCACCTCAGGCCATTTCGAGTGCGCATCCACGGCTATTAGAAACATTGAGTCCATGAATGGACCAGCAAAATCAATATGCACCCGTTGCCATGGAGATGAGGGCCACTCCCATGGGTGTAGAGGGGCATGTGGTGGTGCGTTTTGGACCTTCTGGCATCCTGAGCAGCTCTTTGTCAGGTCGTCGATTTGCTGATCGATCCCCGGCCACCACACATAAGCTCTAGCAAGGCTTTTCATTTTTACCCCTCCCAGATGACCTTCGTGAAGCTCATTGAGCACTCTCTCCCTTAACTTGGGTGGAATTCACACTCGGGATCCACACATCAAGGTCCCCTGGCATACTGACAGCTGTTCTCTTCTGGATGAGAATGCTGGCAACGGTGAGTCGCCATGTGTTGGCCATCCCTTCACCGTCAAGTCATATACCCGAGACAGTGTCGGGTCATTTCGGGTCTCCTTCTCTATATCAGCGTTAGTTACTGGCAAGCATTCAATTAGAGTCGAATGAAATATTTCGACAGGGTCCACTGCTGGTGCTTCCTCCGCAGTAGGCAGTGGTAGCCATGATAGCCCATTAGCGTTTCCATGCTGTTTCGTGCCCTTATACTCAACTTCATATTGGTTCGCCCCTAGAAAAAGCGACCATCTTTGTAGCCGTTGCGCAGTCATCACCGGCACGCCCTTCTTTGGATTAAAGATGGAGACAAGTAGTTGGTGGTCCGTCAGCAAGGTGAACTTCTGCCCGTGCAGATACTGGTTGAACTTTTTCACTCCCCACACTAGGCTGAGGGCCTCCCTGTCAATCTGGGTGTAGTTACGCTCGGCTGAGGTTAGTGACCGAGACGCAAAGGCTACCGGCCTCTCCGAGCCATCCGGGAACTTGTGCGACAGCACCGCTCCAATGCCATAGGGTGATGCATCACACGCCAACCGAATTGGTAGTGCTGGGTTGAAATGAGCCAACACCTCTTTTGATGTGATCAATTCTTTGCACTTCTGGAAAGCTCGTTTACATTCGTCATTCCACTTCCATGGTACACCCGTTTGCGGTAGGGTGTTCAGTGGGTGTAGTACTGTAGACAAATTCGGCAAGAACTTATGGTAGTAGTTCACCAGCCCGAGGAACGACCTCAGTTGTGACACATTTTCCGGTGCTGGAGCCTTGACTACTGCCTCAATCTTTTCAGGGGACTTATGTAACCCCTCTTCATCAATAACGTGGCCACAATACAAGATCTGCTTCTGGAAAAACTCGCATTTGTGGCGATTTGCTCGGAGCCCATATTCCTTCAATCTAGTGAGCACCTGCTCCAGGTTGGCAAGGTGAGCACTATCATTTTCGCCCGTGATCAGGATGTCGTCCAAATAACACTGGGTCCCTGGAACCCCTTGCAGGACTTGATCCATTGCCCTTTGCCAAATAGCCGGAGCTGATGCTACCCCGAACACCAGCCGGTTGTATTGGTAGAGACCTTTATGCGTGTTGATCGTGAGGTACTGTTTCGAGGCTTCTTCTACCTCCGTTTGCAGGTACGCCTGGGCCAGATCAATCTTAGTGAAGTGTTTCCCTCCAGATAGCGAGGCGAAAACATCTTCAATCCGCTGAAGCGGATATTGTACCGTGTGAAGGACTGTGTTTACTGTCACCTTAAAGTCCCCCCAGATGCGAACTTTCATTGGTTCCCCAGGCGTATTACTCAATGACCTCTTCATTACAGGAACGATGGGTGTGGCCCACTCGCTCCAGTCCACTTTGAACAGTACTCCTGAACATTTCAAACCTTCCAGCTCTGCTTCGACGGCTGGGCGGATCGCATAAGGCACCGGTCTGGCCTTAAAAAACATTGTGCTCGCATTTTCCTCTGTTTTGATCGTCGCTGTTATGCCTTTTAGTGTTCCCAGTCCCTCCTGGAACACTTCATGTGTGTCAGTTAGCATTTTTGACAGTCGTCCAGGTGTGGCGTCGTCATCCTTTTTGGCATCTACAGTCAGTGCTTGTATGGATTGCCAATCTAGCTGTATCTTCCGGATCCATTCACGTCCTAGTAGTGGTGGTCCTCCATCTGGCAATACATATAGGTCCATTTTTGGTGTTTCCTTACTGTTATATACAGCGTTCACCCTTATTTTTCCTTTGGGGTAGACTTTTTGCCCCGTGTACGTCTTCAAGACAATCTCTGTATCTCTCAAGGGTATATGTGAGAATAGCCGCTTGTAGTCCCTTTGGTTTATGACTGTTAGGGCTGATCCTGTGTCCAATTCCATTTTCACTTGGACTCCAGCTATCTTGAGCGTGACCCAGATAGTTTGATGATCCTCCGTTTGGATCACCTTATGTAGTTTCAGACAACCCAGCTCCTTGCTTCCGGAGTCTGTATCACTTTTCTGTTCGTCTGAACTACTCTCCGTCACCTTATGTACCTTCTTGTACTTCTCCTGTGGAGATTTCTTGCTGCTGGTTTTCTTTCCCAACCTGCAGACTCTTGCTATGTGTCCTACTTTTCCACACTGCCTGCACACTTTGTCCTTAAACCAGCAATCATTATGGTCGTGTGTTGTTCTTCCGCAGCGATAACACTTCACTGTTCTGTATGACATTTCATTTGTGCCATATTCTTGCGGACTCCATTGTATCTCTGCAGCACCCCGTGCGGCTGCTTCGTGTGATGCTGCCATGCTGAAAGCCTTTTCCAGCCTAAGGTGCTTTTCAGATAAAAGCCGTTTCTGGGTTCCTTCACTTTGAAGCCCACACACAAACTTGTCCCTTAAGGTATCTGCCAGTCCCGCTCCAAACTGGCAGTGTTTCGATAGCTTACGCAGTTCCGTTAAATACTCAGCATTACTTTCATCTTTATGCTGGTTCCTTTTGTGAAACTTAAATCTTTCTGCTATCAGCAGCGGTGTGGGGTTTAAGTGGTTCTGTAGGTTTGACACTATGTTTCCAAAATCCTTGTCCACTGGCTTCTCTGGGGTTACTAGGTTTCGCAGTAAGCCGATGGATTTCAACAATACCGGCGCTTTCCTCTCATCTGGCACTTCATTCGCCTTGCAGTACACTTCTATGCGTTCGACATATGTCATCCAGTCTTCGACTTCATTGTCGAACGCTGTGATACTGCCACTCTTCGGCATCCCTGGGTGTGGTTAGACTGGCTGAAAATGGCATTTTCCCGCGCTCTCCCTTCTTCTCCGCTGCGGCTGCTTGGCCCTTGAACACCGACTGCGCTCTGCGCGTTTTCTTTCATGCCTCTCTCTCTTCTCCCGTCGACACCATTCGGTCCTGAACACTGGCTGCGCCCTGTGCGCTCTACCCTCTCTCTTCTTGCATCGACGCCGTTCGGTCCTGAACACCGGCTGCGCCCTGTGTGCTCTACCCTCTCTCTTCTCCCATCGACGCCCCTCGGTCCTGAACACCGGCTGCGCCCTGTGCGCTCTACCCTCTCTTTTCTCCCGTCGACGCTGCTCGGCCTTTTCTGTGCTGTCGTTTGGCTCTAGCCGCCGCTGTCCAGGAAGGGTCTGTGCCGTACCTGTTGCCAGCCTGTTTCGCTGGACCTCCGTGACTGGAGAACCAAGCCCAGCTCTCAACAGCCTCCCCTGCGATGTTCAATCTCTGCTGGATGACTGGGCGGTTGCTCGTGGTCGACGCCCGTGCTTCTGGCCTCAACTTTCTTCCACTGTTCTCCAGGAGCGATTCCCTGGGAGGTAATGCAGAGTTGCAGGTAGGTTTGAATCTTCCTCGTCGCCACTGTTAGATCCGTGTATTTTTGATGTAGTGTGTCCTTCAATAACTAGACACGAGACTGCAGGAACAATTCAACAGGTTTTTACTGGATGAGGGTTACTCTAAAACTAACGTACAGATCCCTACTCAGGGTTTATATACAGGTGTGGTCACTGCCGGTACTACAGTATACAGGAGCTGTAAAAAGTAGTTCTCCCCTTAAAGGTACATACACTACAGGAATACCCTCGGAGGTTAAGGCCTCCTGGTGAGAGCCCTGATGTCCCTCCTCCTCCCTCTGGCCACATGTTCCAGAGTTTCTTGCTCCCTCTGCTGCCTCCACCGTAGATGGAATCTTGGCTTTTATTGCAAGGGGGTTGGAGTATAAAAGCAGGGAAGTCTTGCTGCAGTTATACAGGGTACTGGTGAGGCCACACCTGGAATACTGCATACAGTTTTGGTTTCCATATTTAAGAAAGGATATACTTGCTCTCGAGGCAGTTCAGAGGAGGTTCACTTGGTTGATTCCGGAGATGAGGGGGTTGACTTATGAGGAAAGGTTGAGTAGGTTGAGCCTCAACTCATTGGTATTCAGAAGAATGAGAGGCGATCTTATCGAAACATTTAAGATTGTGAGGGGGCTTGATCGGGTGGATGCGGTGAGGATGTTTCCACTGATGGGTGAGACTAGAACTAGGGGGCATAATCTTAGAATAAGGGGCTGCCCTTTCAAAACTGAGATGAGGAGAAACTTCTTCACTCAGAGGGTAGTGAATCTATGGAATTTGCTACCTCAGAGAGCTGTGGAAGCTGCGACATTAAATAAATTTAAAACGGAGATAGACAGTTTCCTAGCAGATAAGGGAATTAGGGGTTACGGGGAGCGGGCAGGGAAGTGGACGTGAGTCTAGGTTCGGATCAGCCATGATCCTATTGAATGGCGGAGCAGGCCCGAGGGGCCGTATGGCCTACTCCTGCTCCTACTTCTTATGTTCTTATGTTCTTATGTAGAACCTAGGGGGCGAGTTCGACTGTAAGTACAGCCCCCATTAGTGTAACCAAGTGTAGAACTTTTATATGTTGTGAGAATAAATGTAACTAATTTTTACTAGCCACAACACTCCTGAAACTAAACAACCTTTAAATTACTGAATTATAAAATGTTGCCAATGTCAAACTGACAAGGAAGCAGTGAAGGAGCACTAACTTGACAGCTGTGACTGATCCCTTTAAGCCCCTGGAGCCGGCATCCATCTGCTTGATGCCTCCTCTCCCCATCACTGTCAGGTGAGGCGCTAAGGAAGGGGGGCGACAATGAATTTTGCAGATTGGGCGCCCAGTGAGTGCTCACTGATGTCACAATCTGCCGGGCGCTGAAGTCCTCGGCGGTAACTCCTAGTGGCGGTGCTATGGGGGGGTGGGTGGGGGGGGGGCGGATTTTGTGTACGTTGCTGGATTCGCCTCACCCCGGTGCTACTGCATCAGCTCCCTGTTAGCGTCCCACCAAGCGCTGACAGGAGGCGCTAACCAATTGAATTTTCCCCCTAAGTCTTTACTGTAATGAACATATACTGATAGTTTTGAGGGTAAGGGCACCCTCTGTCCCTGGCTCATACAGATCAGGAAGGTCATGTGATTATATAATATGAACGTTTATACACATTCCTTTGCTTCTACTTCCTACAGACCAATATGGTGACAATGCCACAAGGATACCTTCAAGCACCTGCTCCTACAGCAAATGGTACAACTAGCAGTATCACTAAAACATTTTTTAAAGGCATTCAATATCTGGATGGCAGAAGCTGCTTCATTAGGTGCCCTCTTTGGTTCAGGCTGATGGGATGCCAGTGCTTAAAACATAGAAACATAGAAACATAGAAGATAGGAGCAGGAGTAGGCCATTCGGCCCCTCGAGCCTGCTCCGCCATTCAATGAGATCATGGCTGATCATCCAAATTCAGTACCCCGTTCCTGCCTTCTCCCCATATCCCTTGATCCCTTTAGCCTTAAGAAATATATCCAACTCCTTCTTGAATATATTTAATGAATTGGCCTCAACTGCCTTCTGTGGTAAAGAATTCCACAGGTTCACCACTATCTGGGTGAAGAAATTCCTCCTCATCTCTGTCCTAAATGGCTTACCCCTTATCCTTAGACTATGACCCCTGGTTCTGGATTCCCCGACCATCAGGCACATCCTTCCTGCATCTAGCCTGTCTAGTCTTGTTAGAATTTTATAAGTTTCAATGAGATCCCCTCTCATTCTTCTAAACTCCAGCGAGTGTTAGCCCAATCGACCCAATCTCTCCTCATACGTCATTCCTGCCATCCCAGGTATCAGCCTGGTGAATCTTCGCTGCACTCCCTCCATGGCAAGAACATCCTTCCTCAGATAAGGCGACCAAAACTGCACACAATACTCAAGATGTGGTCTCACCAAGGCCCTGTACAACTGCAGCAAGACATCCTTGTTCCTGTACTCAAACCCTCTCGCTACGAAGGCCAACATACCACATGCCTTCTTAACCGCCTGCTGCACCTGCATGCTTACCTTCAGCGACTGGTGCACAAGGACACCCAGGTCTCATCTCATTGCACTTCCCCTTCTCCCAATCTATTGCCATTCAGATAATAATCTGCCTTCCTGTTTTTGACACCAAAGTGGATAACCTCGCAGTTATCCACATTATATTGCACCTGCCATGCTTCTGCCCAATCACCCAACCTGTCCAAATCATACTGGAGTTTCTCGGCATCCTCCTCACAGCACACACGCCCACCCAGCTTTGTGTCGTCTGCAAACTTGGAGATATTACATTTAGTTCCCTCGTCTAGATCATCTATATATATAAAGGAATCGTTCTGTCTGTCTGTCTATCTGTCTGTCCATCTGTCTGTCCTTCTGTCTGTCTGTCTGTCCTCGGGTGTGCGTCTGTCCGGCTATGCGCTCGAAAGTTATATGGCGTACCTACGCGCGCGTTACCTCCGAAGAAAGCTAACGCTTCCAGGACGCTGGTAAGCGTATTTACTTTTTGGTCGGATGAAAATTGTTCGCGCCTTATGCAAAAAACCTTCAAAATTAAACTAATTATCTGCTAGCATTGATTGACTGACGTCAAGGTTCGACCAATCCTGTGCCGTCACGATTGACCAATCCTACAGTACAGTCCCCTGATGGTTGGCCAATCGGTGTGTGTGTGTGTGGGCGGGACTAATCGTTTTCATCTCGGGGATCTGGCAGCCATTGTTTCAGCGCCATGACTTCAGCTTCTAGCTCAAACTACTTTGAAAGTTAGTATCTCTTTTAAAAATAACATAAGATTTACCAAAAACGTTTTATAAGTACTTTCACTTTCATCTTTCAATGTATTAAGTGTGTGTGTGGGCGGGACTAATCGTTTTCATCTCAGGGATCTGCCAGCCATTGTTTCACTGCTTGCAGCTCAAACTACTCTCCTTATCCAGCTTTGAAAAAGTTAGTATCTCTTTTAAAAATAACATAAGATTTACCAAAAACGTTTTATAAGTACTTTCACTTTCATCTTTCAAGGTATTAAAAGGTAGAAATGTTGCCTGGCAGCAGATTCACAAAGGGACACAGACAGGGCCCTAAAGCCTGGGACTCGATTTAAAATGTTGCCCGGCAGCAGATTCACAGAGGGACACAGAGACAGGGCCCCAAAGCCTCGCACTCGATTTAAACCGCCCGGCCCAAAACAGCCCTGGCAAAGCCGGGCTCCCCCCAGCTAGTTAATATATATTGTGAATAGCTGGGGTCCAAGGACCGATCCCTGCGGTACCCCACTAGTCACTGCCTGCCACTCGGAAAAAGACCCGTTTATTCCAACTCTTTGCTTCCTGTCTGCCAACCAGTTCTCTATCCAAGTCAATACCTTGCCCCCGATCCCATGTGCCTTAACTTTACACGCTAATCTCTTATGCGGGACCTTATCGAAAGCCTTTTGAAAGTCCAAATACACCACATCCACTGGTTCTCCCTTATCTATTTTACCAGTTACATCCTCAAAAAATTCCAGTAGTTTAGTCAAGCACGATTTACCTTTTGTAAATCCATGTTGACTTTGCCGATCCTGTCACTGTTTTCCAAGTGCTCTGCTATTACATCTTTTATAATAGACTCTAGCATTTTCCCCACTACCTTCATAAGAAAGAAAGAATCATACTTATGTTGCACCTTTCAGGACCGCAGGATGCCCCAAAGCGCTTTACATCCAATGAAGCTATTTTTGAAGTGGAGTCACTGTTGTAATGTAGGAAATGCGGCAGCTAATTTGCACACAGCAAGCTCCCACAAACAGTAATGTGATAATTACCAGATCATCTGCTTTAAGATGTTGGTTGAGGGATAAATATTGGCCAGGGGAACGGGGAGACCTCCCCTGCTCTTCTTCAAAATAATGCAGTGGGATCTTTTATGTCCACCTGAGAGGGCAGACGGGACCTCGGTTTAACATCTCATCTGAAAGACAGCACCTCTGCCTTTGTAGCACTCCCTCAGTATTGCACTGATGTGTCAGCCTGTATTTTGTGCTCAAGTGAGGATCCCGACAGGGACTGAAAAATCAAAAAGTGAGCCCTACTTTTCACAATATGTGCCTGATAAAGTTTCAATTAGTTGACCAGTATAAAGTAGACTGTTCCAGCCATGGAGTTTGTTAGCAAAGGTTTGTTGAGCACTGCTGTATAAATGTTTTAAAAATTGAATAATGTTTCCTTTTTATCAGTTTTTGATTGTAAAGAACTCTGAAACAAGCTCAAAATAAAAACCTTACTGGCTCCAAAGTTCAATTCCTGGTCCGATGCTCATCTTGAGTTGCTACGATTGACCCGATGTCCAGTGGGTTAGGGAGGTGAAAGGTCAGCCAATTCTGCTCTTGATCATGATACAGTGACCCAAACTAGAAAGTGAGTGAGGACACAACTAGGCCCTGGTGTGATGCTCACCACCTGCAAACTCCACAGTAATTGCCTGCCAATATTCACTGTGTAGATTCCCACAGGAAGAATCACTACCTGTTGAGCTAATGGAGGACAGATGGCCCATGGAGAGCCATATTCAGCACAAGCCACGTGGCCTTCAAGAAAGGAGAAAATTGGTCTGGAAGAAATAATGGCCCGGAATTTGTGGTCAATGGCGAAGCGACAGCCCACATCGCTGACCTCGAAGAAAGCTGCCCACAAACATTTAACAATCACTGTGGCGTTGATTTCAGCTCTTCCGACCTTTGTTTAAATCTGGCGCCAAATGAAGCGAATCAGTGATATCATCAAGCTGGCTCAGCAGTCAATCACATTGAAGAATCCTCACAGACAGCAAACCAGGAAGTAAAATGCACAGATTCTAATTTACTTTTTATAATTTTTAAAGAGAGTGAAATAAAGATTGGGACATATACATAGGATTAAGGTAGAAGTTGAAATATCATAACCAAACTTTTAAAAATATATATTATTTTAAAAAACAATGTAATTCTTAATCATATTCATGGAAAAATTTGAAATTCCACAAATATAGAATTAATTTTTCAGGGCCAGAACAGTTGTTCAGCAGTCAATATGGCGTTAAAAACCCAGTTACACCTCTTTCAATAAGGCTTAACATTTCGTGGACGTGGAGTTAACAGCAATATTACAGCATAATAGGGGAAGTTTTCATCCTTATATGTGATTTCAATTCATTGCCGGCTCTGGTGAGTTCCACAGCGCAACCATGCGCTAAATTCTGAAGTTGCTGTCAGTTTCAGAGGGGTAATGATGGCGAACGCTGACAGTTTCACAGTCATTACCACTGCAAAATCTCAGACGATACCTCTGCTTGTTCTGCCAGTTCCCCCAGCTGTGAAACCAGGTGCACGAACCAAAAAATACAGCATACATTTTAGCAGTGGCTCCATTCCGGTTTGTTCTAAACAGCGCAGCAATTCTCCTTATAATTGTAATAAATTGTAAGAAGTGAAATGTGCATTGTTAGCTATTTCTTCCCCAGGCTCCTATCTCATGATAGCAGGTATGGAAAAGACTTTCCCCCACCTATCCCATAATGAGGTTTAAGCCCCTCTATCTGTACGATCAGTTTCTGTAGCTACTTTACCTCAATTTAATTAGGCTATCTACCGGAGGATTTGGCTCCTTTCATATTTCAACTAATCTAAGTAATTCCCAAGACAAAGAATAAATCAAAAGGAAAAGCACTAGACAAGGCACCATTGATAGCTCAGTATATACACTGCCCACCTAAGTACTGAGCGATAAGGCTCGGTTAAGTCCAAAACTGACTGAGCTGATGTCAGCTAGGCAGCAGTTTGGTGTGCGAATAATTAGAGAAAGAAAAGTCAGCCATGGCTCCTGCTCTTGGATTTTAGCCAGCGAGAAACACACATGTGTGGATATAGGTTGAGGACAGGCTTGGACTCAGCTGTGATTGTCCACCAGGGCAGTTCAGACTGCCAACTCAGAACCTAGGCTCATGCACAAAGGATAGGCCACTCTGGGGAGGTTATGAGGCAGCTGGTGTGAACGGAACTGTATTTCAGCATGAGTCACCACATTCAGGAAAGGGGGAGAAAAAATTGAGATGGGAATTAAAAATAATAATCGAAAACACTAAATTCAGTTGTTTGCGCCAGCCGCTAGCGCCTTAGGAGGAGGAGAAGTGGGGTGCTAAGCGGCTAGCGCCTGGGCGCAGCACGATCTGCGCCTCTCGCGAACTTCAGTTAAGATTTAGCAGCGGCGCAAAACCTTTGCGCGCGCTCAGCTGCGCGCGCAGATCCTGACGTCATTTCATGGTGCAACACCCTTTGTGCGCCCCGAATCGGAAATTCAGTGGCGCTGGCCTATTGTGCGCCTAGCGCCCCTAGCGACTGGTAGAGGGGAATGGTTCCCAGTCGCTGCGGGGCGCGGGTGGCGCTAATTAAAGGGGACTCCTCCTGCAGTATAAATGGCAGCCATTTTGCACCACTCCTTCTTTGTGAGAGACGGATCTTTGGAGAGAGACAAAGGTAGAGAGCTTTCTGGTTTGGCTCAACACTCGCACAGGTGCTTGTGGCTTCAGGCCACAGCTTTGCACTTGTCTTTAACTTCAGTGTCATAGCATTGATTGGAAACATATAATGGGGGCTGCAATGGGTGGAAACGTTGGGCTTCTCCATTGCATTCAAAGGGCTCAGAGACGCCGTCAGAGAGTGCCAGTCATGGCCAGATGGAGAAGGGGCAACAGGCATTGGCAAAGGAGGCCTTACCCACCCAGGGTATACCGCCAGCAGTTCTCATATCTGAACATGTCTGAGGAGCAGTGTGTTCGGAGGCTGTGATTCAGAAGGGCGGTGGTCACTGAGATCTGCCACCTGCTTTGCGGAGATCTGCAGCCACAGCTGAGGAGCAGGACGTCTCTGTCGGTGGCAGTGAAGGTGACGGTGGCTCTCAACTTCTATGCCACCGGCTCCTTCCAATCCACTACTGGGGACATTTCCAACATCTCCCAGTTTGCGGTACATTGCTGCATCCGCCAGGTGACCAATGCCCTTTTCAGAAGGAGACGTCAGTTCATCTCCTTCCCCATGACCGTTGTCAAGCAGCAAGAGCGTGCAATGGGCTTTGCAGCATTAGTGGGCTTCCCCATGGTGCAGGGCGCCATTGACTGCACGCATGTGGCTTTGCGGGCACCTTTAGAGAATGCCGAGGATTACCACAACCGGAAGGGCTACCATTCGCTCAACATGCAGTTGGTGTGTGACCACAGGCAGCTCATCCTAGCTGTCAATGCCCGCTTTCCAGGCAGCAGCCACGATGCCTTCATCCTGCGCCAGACTTCTGTGGCAGACATGTTCGAGGCCCAGCCTCACCCACGAGGATGGCTTCTCGGGGACAAAGGCTATCCTTTGTGCACCTGGCTGATGACCCCGCTCCGTGCGCCCAGCACCCCTGCTGAAGAGGGATACAATGACAGCCATCAAGCAACCAGGAACATCATTGAGCAAACAATCGGCGTGCTGAAGCAACGGTTCCACTGTCTGGATCGTTCCGGGGGAGCCCTACAGTACTCGCCTGAGCGAGTCTCCCATTTCGTTGTTGTGTGCTGCATGCTGCACAACCTGGCTATCCGCAGGACTCAGCCACTGCCAGCAGACATTGGAGGACCACCAGAGGAGGAGGAGGAGGAGGAGGAGGAGGAGGAGGACCAGCACAGGAGGGAGGCAGAAAGTGAAAGGGCCGCCCGTCGGCGGCTTATTGCAAGTCGGTTCTAGGCCCCCTCTCAGGGAATGGCTTGTGCCAATGGCAGAAGATGAATGTAGCCGCTCCACAAGCCCTCAGCCGAGCAGGGCAACCAGGACTTCCAAAAGAAAGCATGGACAGTGCGATTTAAGAATTTTTTTTACTGTGATACCTCTGTGCCCTTCCCACATGACAAACTAATGGAGAGAAACCCCCCAAAAAACACAAATACACCAGTCTCGGTCTTTACAAGTAAAACAAATATACCAGTCTCGGCCTTTACAAGTAAAACAAATATACCAGTCTCGGCCTTTATATATGAAACAAATACACCAGTCTCGGCTTTTATAAGTAAAACAAAACATTTGGCCACACCTTCTACTTTTTCCCCTGCGAGGGTGATCCGTTTCGCTTCCGTGACTGGCCCCTACCCGCCCTGCAGCTCCTCCTCAATGGGACCCCAGTGGCTGCAGCAAGGCTGGGGGAAGGCTGCTGAGGGTCAGATGATGAGACAGCAGATGCCCTTGGGGGTCGGCCTGGACCAGCTCTGGGACTGGAGGGGCCGGCTGCTGACTGCTCCAACTCTGCTTGGGCGGCAGCAGTCTGTCCAACAGCTGGTGGCAGCTGCAATGGAGGAGTGACAGTGTTGGCTGCAGGAATGCTGCCAACCTGACAGATCACAGGCACTCCCTGGTCGGCTGATACATTGGCACGCGCACGGGCCAGCACTGCAGCATGCGCAGCAATCTGCTGAGGCACAGACTGCTGGGCTGCTGCGGCACAGCGAGTGCCCTGGCGATGCCTGGCCGATCCAACGAGTGTGGCAGCAGTTAGTGCCCGTGTGGCCCTGGTCTGTGTCTGCATGACAGCAGCCAGTGAATGCACGGCACAACTAAGCACTTGGCTAGAAGCCGCCTGTGAAGCAGCGAAGTCCTGCTGACTCCTAGCCTGTGCTGCCGCGATGTCCTGCAGACTCCTGGCCTGTGCTGCACTGAATTGTTGCAGACTCCTGGCCTGTGCTGCCCCGTATTCCTGCACACTCCTTGCCAGTGACTCTATGGAGTCAGGCATCCTTGCCACTGCAGCCATGAGCTCAGTGTGCCTGCGCTCAGCCTGGGCGCCCATTTCCGCTAGGAGCCGCACCTCCTCTGCGCTCACCGTAGCAGGACTGGAGGCCGCACTCACCCTCCGGGGAGAAGGCCGCCGAGCTTCCCCACCCCTCCCGCGTTGCTGCAGCCCGCTGGTCCCCGGAGCTTCACTATCCTCCGACCCTTCCCCCCCTGCTCCCCTCCAGGGAAGACGTGTCAGCATCATGGCCATGGGCTGCCTCGGCTGAGGGTGCCCCTGATGGGCTGGCTTCCTCTTCCTCCTCCTCTATGTCTGACTCGGACACAGTGCCAGCTTGAGGGGCCGCCTCCTCACCTGGCGAGTCACCATCTGAAAGCAGGGAGGCACAAGAGTTGCTTTAGAGTGAGGACAGGGCGGCAGCGAGGGAGGCATGAGTGCTGCTGTGCACTGCATTGGTTCGATAGTGGCAAAGGATGCTGGTGTGAGGCGCAAGTGGAAAGGGAGAGGTCAAAAAGGTGATGACCTTACCATTGGTGCCCAGAACAGGGTCAGCATCTCCAGTGGCGACGAGGCCACTCAGCTGGCCTGCCATGATCCGCTCCACTCGCTGCTCGAGGTCGCTCAGCTGTTTCAGGTCAGGACGGCCTCCCCCGGTCTGTCGCTGCTGTCTTCTGTTATGCGCCAGCTTGGCCTGCAAGAGAAAGGCCTCTAAGTAGTGTCAAGCCCTGATCTTGCCCGCACTGCCTCCCATGTTCGATTAGCCCCGACAGTGTCAAGCCCTGATCTTGCCCGCACTGCCTCCCATGGTCGAATAGCCCTGACAGTGTCTAAAGTCCTGATTGCACAAGTGCTTTTCATGACAGTCCCATAGCTGCTGGATGAGGGCTGGCCATTAGGGCTTTCAGACCTGTTTGGCCATAAAGTGAGGTGCACATGCAGGGATGAGGAGGATACTGGAAAGGGTACTCACCCTGACAACCCGAGTGAGGTCGTTGAATTTTTTCCGGCACTGGGTTGGTGTCCTGCCAACCACGCTGTTGGACGTGACCCTGTTTGCCACATCCCTCCATGCTTTCCGATATTCGGTGGGCAGCGGCCTCCTGCCACCCTCAGGGAAGAGGATATGGCGCCTGCGGTCCACTGCGCCAACCAGCAGCCTCAGGTCACCCTCGCCGAAGCGCTGCGCTCTCTCCCTGGCCTTCTCCATTCTCCTGGGCGTGGAGCTGTTCCAGAAGCAGTGTTCAGGCCTTGCCTTAGGGCTGCAGTGTGCAGGGCGTGGCAGCCAAACAATTCCACCCTCCCCCTTTAAGTGCTGACCGGCGCCTGACTGTCTGCCCTCAATGAGCACCTCGCCGCACCTGCGCTGCGCCCGCCTTTGGTGTTTGCGCCCCGGATCGCCGGCTTAGCACCTAATGATAGTCGTGCATCGCCTGCTTTAGCGCAGCAGCAACCTCTTGGGGTGATGCAACTGAATATCGGCGAAGGTGGCGCTAAGTTGCGCCGGGCGCAAAAGTTAGCGAACGCCATGCTGTAGCGCCCCAAACGTGGCTATACTGAATTTCTAGGCCTAAATATTATTTTTAAAACTCAACCATGAGGGGGCGTCCAGTCTGTCCTCACCTTCCAGCAGGATAGTGATCAGGAGTGGGAAATGTTGCTGATTTTTCCCCTCCTGATCCCAATTGCCGCATCCCTGCCGCTTCTGCCCACTGATACAAAGCCAACTCAACACATGATCAGGGATTGAAGCTGGCACCTTCTGGTCAGCAGTCTTAGTGCCACACCGCTTTGGTGCATTTACCCACGTGCCATTAGTGAGCCAGAAAATGGCTTTGACCGCAATATTGAGAAGACGGGGAACCCATGGTGCTTTTATTTCCTTGCACATCACACGTTGCCTTAAGGCTGGTAACTAGTTCAGTGCATCCAAAGGTGAAATACAGAAAGATCTCTAGGGAAATAATTAAATGGAGGGTCATGCATAGAGTTACTGAATTATGTATCATGTTTGCTTTGGCTTCAGTGTGTATAACTGCATACCAGGGATAAGCAACTGCATGATACAAGAACAATAATTTTCAAAAACAGGGAAATGCCATAAGTTCCAACAAGCTCATCACTATAGATCAACCCTACCTACCCGCCTTCTGACCTTATCTCTCAATCCTTTCTCTCTCCAGAAGCACAGCTCATTGTCTCTTGAACCCATTCATGTTGTCCATTTCTATGGCCTTCTATGGTAACTTAATCCACAATTCAATTATCTTTTAGGTGAAAGATTTCTGCTGATTTCCCTTCTATCTCCTGACATCTTGATTTTTAACTGCTCTATCCCCGCCCCTCCCTCCGGTATTTGAACCTTACCAACAATTTGCCCGCATCAATTTTGTCAAATCCCTTCATAAACTCGAAATGGTCTTCATAATGGAATCTTCATAGAAGAATCGGCTAAGTGAACCCGTGGGCCGCTTCTGTTTAATGGAGAAGCACTTTAATGTCAGATAGTGAACACATAAAATATACATGTAGGGCCATTAAAGGTAGCCCTCAACCGGTTGATGGAGTCAATCTCTGATCATTTAAGGTATTCATTTTCACCACGATCTTCTATAGGTTTAGAGCTAGCCAGAGAGACAGAGGGCCCGGAATTTCCTTGGAGTTGCTCCTACTCTCTACCACGGAAGTGCAATGGAAACCCTGTTTAAGTGTGTAAATTGGGTTTCCACCACATTTACTGCAACAGAGTGGCTCCGAGGGAATTCCGGGTCTGGGACACCCTTGGCCATAATTTTGAAGTCTTCTATGGTTCTAGGTTTAAAACACAGTAAGTCATTTTAAGCCTTATCTTAATGAATGTTTTGACATTCGGGCTGGATTTTGCCAATGGGGAGCTTTTGGAGGCGGGACTCCCAGTTGTCTCATCGAAACTTATAAAATTCTGACAGGACTGGACAGACTAGATGCAGGAAGGATGTTCCCGATGGCGAGGGAGTCCAGAACCAGGGGTCACAGTCTAAGGATAAGGGGTAGGCCATTTAGGACAGAAATGAGGAGGAATTTCTTCACCCAGAGAGTGGTGAACCTGTGGAATTCTCTACCACAGAAGGCAGTAGAGGCCAATTCGTTAAATATATTCAAGAAGGAGTTGGATATATTTCTTAAGGCTAAAGAGATCAAGGGGTATGGGGAGAAAGCAGGGACAGGGTACTGAATTTGGATGATTAGCCATGATCGCATTGAATGGCGGAGCAGGCTCGAGGGGCCGAATGGCCTACTCCTGCTCCTATCTTCTATGTTTCTATGTTTCTGGCCAACCCACGCTATTTTCCCTTGATTGACCATGTTAAGCCCCGCCCAGCGGGCTCAGCAAGCCAATTAAAGGGAAGCCGGTTACAGAGAACGTCAGCGTCAACAAAAAAAATGCTGACAGATGAATTGTCATCGTTTGACAGCTCTGTGAAGCTGTCAAACACTGACATTCTCTGTAGTTTGATGAGTTCTTGAAAACAAGACCTCATCAAACCTCTTTGTTTTGCAGAAATTAGATGGTTGTTGCATTGGAGAGTGCAGCGGCCATCTGTCATCTCTACCGCGGAGGTGCGAGACTCTCCGCATCCCCACCGATTGAAGCCTGCAGGAAGAAACAAAGGTAAGTAAACTTTTTTTAACACTTTCCACTTACCTCACATACTCACCTCTCCACACTTGCACCCATCACTTACCTTCACAGTGCACTTTTGCACCCCTCCGACCCCTGCAGACCCACTGCTTGCCTCGGTGACCCTGGTGGGGTTCACCGCCTTCGGGAAGCCCGCACTTGTGTGGGCAAAATGGGGATAATCCTCTTATCTGCCTGCTAACTACCTGTTAACAGGTAGTTAAGTGACTGTAGCCCCCTTTCCGCCTCCAAGGTGATGGGACCCAACGCGGGATGGCTACCCACCTCCTGGCAGGATGGCACGGAGGCGGGTTGGGGGCGGGTTGGGCACCCTCCCCCCAGATTCTGCCATTTTGCCAACTGTCCTGCCTCCAAACCCGCCTCCCCAGGGCTGGCAAAATCCAGCCTGAAAATTCAGATGAGTCACTGTGGAGTGCAGGGCACTTTAAAATGATTGAACTCTATTATTTTTTAAATGCAGCTAATGTGAAGCTGTTATCAATAAGTCTATCCAAGTACTGGCACACAAAGGGATGTACGGGAACAGAGAAGACCATTGCAATCTATCTGGCCAATCACAAAGACTGAAAAATACTCACACACTATCTGTCATGCCCCTCAATCACTTATCCTGCAAATATTTATTCAATTCCCTCTTAAATTTGTCAATACTACCCACTAATCTGACTAGAAACTGAAACAGACTATTTTGACTCACATAGATTATTCATATGGCCATATTTGGAATGATGCATGGCATTTTGGACATCCTGAGGTCAATTTTCCCCCCCGCCCCAGCATAAAATGAGCGGTGCACTTTTTGCGATGCCTAAGTTAATCTCTTCTGAATCTGGATGGTTTTCCCATGTGTTGGTGGGTGAAGGATGGTTGTGGACTACCACACTGGGATCTGTGCTCAATAAGCAGGGGTTGGGAAGTTCTGCACTGCTATAAGCCTGAAAGACATAGAGCAACATAAATTGATGGCACAATTTATGGCCTGGTTGCTACTGTTTGAAGCAGCATCCAAATATACTCTCCCTGCTCCCTCCGCCCAACTCCTCAATAATACAGCCTAGCAACACTGAAGAACTTCCAAACAAAATGTCTTATATGAGGCCCAAACAAGTGCTGTATCTCTTTAGAGAATGTTTAATTCCAAGGCACAGCCCCACAACTTCCACTGCCCAATTTCCATTTGGGTCTTCAGGTCAAGCCTCTGCCCAGCAGTATAATTGGATAATGACATGTGGGGCATTATTTACATGAGAGATGATCCTGTTATCTTTTCCAAGCAGGAGCGTCCCTCCCCCCATCCATTCAGCCCCAGAAAATTTGCGTCCTATTCAAACAATGAATAGACCAATTTCCTGCTTCTAGTGCTCTGGGAACTGAAATGCTGGGGCATTAGGGGGAAATAGATAAGGGAGAACCAGTGGATGTGGTGTATTTGGACTTTCAGAAGGCTTTCGATAAAGCCCCGCATAAGA
Organism: Somniosus microcephalus; assembly: GCF_052327205.1. NCBI lineage: Eukaryota > Metazoa > Chordata > Chondrichthyes > Squaliformes > Somniosidae > Somniosus > Somniosus microcephalus. The sequence continues at coordinate 51,131,378 of NC_140999.1, read as the reverse complement.
GATTAGCGTGTAAAGTTAAGGCACATGGGATCGGGGGCAAGGTATTGACTTGGATAGAGAACTGGTTGGCAGACAGGAAGCAAAGAGTTGGAATAAACGGGTCTTTTTCCGAGTGGCAGGCAGTGACTAGTGGGGTACCGCAGGGATTGGTCCTAGGACCCCAGCTATTCACAATATATATTAATGATCTAGACAAGGGAACTAGATGTAATATCTCCAAGTTTGCAGACGACACAAAGCTAGGTGGGCGTGTGTGCTGTGAGGAGGATGCCGAAAAACTCCAGTATGATTTGGACAGGTTGGGTGATTGGGCAGATGCATGACAGATGCAGTATAATGTGGATAAATGCGAGGTTATCCACTTCGGTGGCAAAAACAGGAAGGCAGATTATTATCTGAATGGCAATAGATTGGGAGAAGGGGAAGTGCAACGAGACCTGGGTGTCCTTGTGCACCACTCGCTGAAGGTAAGCATGCAGGTGCAGCAGGCGGTTAAGAAGGCAAATGGTATGTTGGCCTTCGTAGCGAGAGGGTTCGAGTACAGGAACAAGGATGTCTTGCTGCAGTTGTACAGGGCCTTGGTGAGACCACATCATGAGTATTGTGTGCAGTTTTGGTCGCCTTATCTGAGGAAGGATGTTCTTGCCATGGAGGGAGTGCAGCGAAGATTCACCAGACTGATTCCTGGGATGGCAGGAATGACGTATGAGGAGAGATTGGGTCGATTGGGCTTATACTCACTGGAGTTTAGATGAATGAGAGGGGATCTCATTGAAACTTATAAAATTCTGACAGGACTGGACAGACTAGATGCAGGAAGGATGTTCCCGATGGCCGGGAAGTCCAGAACCAGGGGTCACAGTCTAAGGATGAGGGGTAAGTCATTTAGGACAGAGATGAGGAGGAATTTCTTCACCTAGAGAGCGGTGAACCTGTGGAATTCTGTACCACAGAATGCAGTTGAGGCCAATTCATTAAGTATATTCAAGAAGGAGTTAGATATATTTCTTAAGGCTAAAGGGATCAAGGGATATGGGGAGAAAGCAGGGACAGGGTACTGAATTTGGATGATCAGCCATGATCTCATTGAATGGCGGAGCAGGCTCGAGGGGCCGAATGGCCTACTCCTGCTCCTATCTTCTATGTTTCTATGAAAGGGAAAATAATCCCCCTAACCTTAAGGGGATATTGATGGATTGGAGAAGGTTCACGGAAGAGCAACTAGGAACACTCTGGGACTTAGAGCTCTTAGTTCTGAAGAGACATCCCTGAATTAAACTTGTTTTCACTGGTGAAAAATTTAGAAATGGAACATAATCCAGGATTTTAAAATGCTGAGAAGAATAGCTCAGTTGGATTATGTGCAAAGAACTAAAGGGCAAAGGGATAAAACTAACAAGTCTGAAGCAAGATTTCAAATTTGGATATTCTTCCCCCTCCCCAGAGTAGGGTATAAGGAACAGCCTACCAAATGAAACTGAGCTGGATTTTTGTAGTAACCTGGGAGGTTATGAGTAACCTGATCCACCAGGTGGCACTGTGGCAATTGGTCTCCTGAGTTAAGTCTGGTCTGTACTTGTGGTACTCTTTGTTTTTGCTGCCTCATGGCAGAAGCTTTTATGTGCAAGTGTTGATTAAACCATGTTACGGAGTTAACCTGTGTCCGTCTCCATCTATGGCCACCTCAAGATACCACATATGGCGACGAGAATAAAGGACGGAAAAGTTTTGGTGGATCAGTCATAGTTATGGAGTATTCGGAAGAGGTGCTCGGGTGGGTTAGCAAACTAGTCGGAAAAGCACGAGGCTAGGCCGCGGGAGTCGAAATGGAGTTTGATTTTTTGGCTGAAGTGACCGGACTCCAAGGATGGCAGGAACGGTAGGCTCCGTGGCACCTTTTGACAGCAAGTCGCAGTCTTGGGAGGAATATTGTGAAATACTGAGCCATTTCTTTATGGCAAATGAGGTGGACAGTGCTGAAAAGAAAAGGGCCATTTTACTGAGTTGTGTGGGAGCGCAAACCTATACACGGATGAGGAATCTGCTGAGCCCGAAGCGGCCAGGAGAAAAATCTTTTGACGAGTTGGTGAGTCTACTAAAGAATCATTTCAATCTGAAACCTAGTGAAATAGTACAGAGATGGAAATTCAATTTGAGGATTAGGAGGCCGGAAGAAAGCGTTACTGAGTATGTGGAGGAGCTTCGGAAGCTCGCACAGGACTGTAATTTTGGAAATATGCTCACAGTCATGTTAAGGCACAGACTAGTATGCGGAGTTAACGATGACAGTATACAGCAAAGGTTGCTGTCAGAAGAAGGATTGACGTTTGAGACGGCACTTAAAAAAGCACAAGCCATGGAGACAGCTAACAAGGACATTAAGGACTTAAACAGTATGAGCAAGGAGAAATGGAGTAAACCAGTGGGAGGAGCGTTTTCAAGATGGAAGCTGGCACGAAAAGTCCACCAGTCGGGGTTGGGGATTGCTCCCGATGTGGCGGGACGAGCCATTATGCAAAGGACTGCAGGTTTGCAAAGGCAAAGTGCCACAATTGTGGAAAAATAGGGCACTTAAAGAAAGTCTGTAAAAGGGCAGTGAGTGAGAGAAGCAGTGCTAAAGGGGCAAAGCATGCTAAAGGGGAGAGGGAGAAGTACACAAAGCGGGCAAATTACATACAAGAGGAGGAAGAGTCTAGTGAGTCGGTTTTCACTATATACAGTATAGACACTTCAAGGCCCAACGTACCCCCTCTCACTCAGTATTTGATAGTGAACGGAGGTCAAGTAAAGTTTGAGATTGACACCGGATGTAGTGTAACCATAATGTCGCAGACTGAGTACGCCAAGCTATGGGGGGAAGCAAAAGTACCAGAGCTAGGTACATGCCCCATTATTCTCAAAACCTACACAGGACAGAAGGTGGACATTTTGGGGGCGGCCGAAGTACAAGTGGAACACAAAGGAGTCACCAAAGAGCTTACGGTGGTAGTGGTAGCAGGGTCAGGGCCAAACCTGTTAGGGCGAGGGTGGATCAGTGAGTTGAGTGTGGACTGGCAGGCAATGAATAAAATGGAGGACAGTACAGAGGCACTGCAAGAAGTGCTGATGAAGCATGAGTTAGTGTTCAAGGATGAACTGGGCACCTTAAGGGGAGCCACAACCAAGATTCATGTAGCTAGTGATGCCACGCCTCGTTTCTTTAAACCAAGGTCGGTACCTTTTGCAAGCAAGGTTGAGGCGGAACTAGATCGCCTGCTAAAGGGCAAAGTAATAGAACCAGGGAAATTTTCAGACTGGGCGGCACCAATAGTCCTGGTATTGAAGCCCGACAGTAACGTAAGGGTGTGTGGTGACTATAAGTTAACAGTGAACAGAGTATCATCACTGGAACAGTACCCCATTCTGCGAATGGAGGATATGTTAACATCGCTCGCTGGGGGAGAAAGATTCAGCAAACTGGACATGAGTCATGCGTATCAGCAGATATTGCTAGATGAAGAATCAAAAAAGTTTGTCACGGTGAACACGCACAAGGGGCTGTTCACGTATGCCAGGTTACCATTTGGTGTCAGTTCTAGCCCAGCAATATTCCAACGGACTATGGAGGGCATTCTGCAGGGCATTCCAAAGGTGGCCGTGTACTTAGATAATATTCTGCTAACAGGAAGTGACGATCAGGATCACGTAAAAACACTGGACAAAGTGCTACAGCGGCTGGAAGAGGCGGGGCTACGCCTGAAATGGAGTAAGTGTAGTTTCATGGAGAAGGAAGTTACATTCCTGGGACATCGGGTGGATGCCACAGGCCTCCATCCATTACCAGGGAAAGTGCGGGCAGTGCAGGATGCACCTGCACCCACCTCAGTGACTGAGCTGAAAGCCTATCTAGGGCTCCTGAATTATTATAACCGGTTTCTTCCAAACTTATCGATGCTGCTGGCACCCCTGCACAAACTGCTGAGAAAGGAGGAGCCATGGCGTTGGGGGCCAGAGCAAGCGAAAGCGTTTCAGCAGTCAAATGAGCTACTTCAGTCCAGCAGGGTGTTAGTGCATTACGATGAGAAGAAGGAGCTGATAATGTCCTGTGACACATCACCCTATGGAGTGGGGGAAGTGTTGGCCCACCGCATGCCAGATGGAGCAGAAAGGCCCATCGGGTTTGTTTCACGCACGCTCACAGCTGCGGAAAAGAACTATTCACAGCTTGATAAAGAGGGGTTAGCCATTATATTTGGAGTAAAGAAATTCCATAAGTACATATATGGGAGGAAGTTTGTAATCAGTACTGACCACAAGCCTCTTATTAGCTTACTGAATGAGATGAAAGCGGTGCCTCAAATGGCATCACAGAGAATAATGAGATGGGCAGTAATACTAAGAGCCTATGAATATGTGATCACGTACAGAGCCAGCAAGGAAAGCGGGAACGCTGATGCTCTCAGCCGCCTGCCCCTCTCAAAATCTCCTCGCAGTACTTCCCTGAGGAGCACATCCTGATGCTGGATCAGGAGATCAGTCCCCTGATGACTTCAGCGCAAATCCAGGGCTGGACAGCCAAGGACGCCGTTCTTTCAAGGGGCCGTATGTGTTGAAAGGCTGGCCAGATCACCGTGAGGGACCGGAGTTTGCGTCGTACAGACAGAGACAGCACGAGCTCAGTGTCCAAGATGGATGTGTGCTATGGGGAGCACGCATCATAGTCCCAGAGCGGGGACGCTCTACTTTGATGGAACAGTTGCATCAATCGCACCCAGGAATGACTAGAATGAAAGGACAGGCTAGGAGCTACCTGTGGTGGCCTAACTTGGATGCTGAAATTGAGTCAAAGGTAAAGTCATGCACTATATGTCAGGAACAGAGGAAAGCACCTGCCGGGGCACCACTCCATCCCTGGGAGTGGCCCAGCAAACCCTGGAGGAGAATTCACATAGACTATGCAGGACCTTTTATGGGCAAAATGTTTTTGGTGCTGGTAGACGCTCACTCAAAGTGGATCGACGTTTATCCAGTGAGCTCTGCAACGGCTGATGCCACACTGGATTGTCTCAGGAACAGCTTCAGCACGCATGGTATTCCAGAAATGATTGTATCCGACAATGCACAGTGTTTTGTTAGTGAAGGGAGCAAAGAATTCATGGTAAGGAATGGAATCACACATGTCACCTCGGCTCCATATCACCCAGCCTCAAATGGGTTAGCCGAGTGAGCCATGCAGACTTTTAAGGAGCTCATGAGGAAGAGCTCAGGTGACACCCTGGAGACCAAGCTCAATAGAGCCTTGTTTAGTTATCGTATAACACCCTAAGCTACCACGGGGCTTTCTCCGGCTGAGTTAATGATGGAGAAAGTTGCGGTGCACGTTAGACCTGATACACCCAGATCTCAAAAGCAAGGTTGAGACAAAACAAACAAACCAAAAAGCGTACCATGACAAACATACTAAAGCTCGCCATTTCACCTGTGTATACCCGGGACTTCGGCTATGGACCTAAATGGATACCAGGACTAATCCAGGACATTACAGGACCTGTGTCGTACTCCATGTTACTAGGGGATGGTCGAGGGGTTTGTCGGCATGTGGATCAGCTTTTCAGCTGGCAGCAGGGGGAACTGCCTCAGATGGAACAAAGGGCAGTAGAGGAGGCTGTTCCAGGACCCAGCATGGCTTATAAGGTGCCAGTGGACACTGGTACTGCCAGGCCACAGCGGGACAGAGTAAAACCAACATCAGAGACTACTCCAATCTCAAGTGCGAGTGAATCTGAGAATCCACCACAAGTGGAATTAAGACGTTCACAAAGGATTCGCAAGCAACCAGAAAGACTTATACAAACCTGTTAAATTAGTCAGGGGTTAACCATGGTTAGAGCAGACTGGTTAATTAAAACGTAGTACCTAGTAAGGGTTATTGTTTAAGAATTGCATACAGCAATCTTAAAGGGGGAGGAGTGTAGTAACCTGGGAGGTTATGAGTAGCCTGATCCACCAGGTGGTGCTGTGGCAATTGGTCTCCTGAGTTAAGTCTGGCCTGTACTTGTGGTACTCTTTGTTTTTGCTGCCTTATGGCAGAAGCTTTTATGTGCAAGTGTTGATTAAACCATGTTACAGAGTTAACCTGTGTCCATCTCCATCTATGGCCACCTCAAGATATCACAATTTTCCTCCACTATATTTCCTGAAATTGGTAGCTATGGTGATGATGGAGCAGGAGAAATGGGTCTGAAAGGCCTACAGCCAGATTCCCGATCCTAAATCAACCAGTTCAAAATTACCTCCCCTCTCCAAACAGGCATCTCAGTGACCACCCTCCACCTCACCTGATTTAAATGACAACAGTTGGGCGGAGCTAGGGACACCATCCCTGCCTTCTTGCCATAGTACTCCCACCTCCAGGAGCAGAAGAGGGTGGTGATACTTACTTAAACTGAGGTGGGAAAATCAGCAAAGGCCCTGGAAGGAGAAAGAGTATTTGCCTCTGCCCCAGCCTACCTCTCCCTCTCCTACACGATCCACATGCTGACTGCCTCAATGTGGAATCTTCCCCAGCCATCTGAGCAAAATCATCAGGGAGCTTGTTTCCCCTTTCCTTTCAGTTCACCACCACCCACCACCCGCCACCCCCCCCACCCCAGACCCCAACTTTCTGGTACTACAGAGATGGGCTCCCTCTGTAGAGTGGAGATAACATCAGGAGCCTGCCCCGCCAGAATAACTGAACCAGACCCAGGAAAAGGTGTAGGGGTCATGGGGGGAGGCAGGTTTGGGGCGGCAGTGAGAAGCCCCACCCCAACTCTCCTCTGGTGGTGATACCTTCCTGGGGGAATATCAGCCATTTTAATGCTTACAGAAGAGTTAGATTAGTATTAGATTAGGCAGAGACAGGATTATAAGAACATGTCCAGATAGAAATGAATGATTGCTTTGCGAACCCTATCAGCTTCTGAAACCTTCCAAGGTCGAATCCCAGGACAGGTTACGGATCAAAACAGCAACCCTGTTGGATTGGAATTTCGAGATGCTCCAAATAAAAGCTGCCAATCTAAAACTTATTTTAACAGAACTCCTTCGCTGCACAGACTGCAACAGTTCAAGAAAAAGGCTCACCACTACCTCATCAAGGGCAACTAGGAATGGGCAATAAATGCCAGCCTTGCCAGCAAAGCCCACATCCCGAGAATTAATATTGATAAAAAAAGCAGGGAATTCATTCAAAAACTTATCTGAGCACACTGGAAGTGTGCTGCTGATCGAAGATGCAGCCTGGTATTGCAGTGGTTGTGGGAGAGAGCAGGAGAAAACACTCTGCTTGGGGCGATTTTAACCCTACTCACTTAGCAGAAACCTGGACGGTGGTCAGTTAAAATCATTCTGGCTCTTACCTGTCCGAAAGCCACCATGATCGCAACATCAGTAATTTTAACCTGCTTTCCTGAGCAGGAACCCAGAGTCAACAGGGTCCTTCTTTACACATGCATGTTGTGGCCTAACGACATCATTGAGACCCGACTGTAATTTTAACTCAGGCCTGAGCAGGGAATCCACCTGAAGTCTTGGATCAGGCATTCATAATGAAATGTTATGCTTGGCACAGGGACTCTACATTTAGACTGAATGGTAAGTGGTATGATACATTGGAATTCAATGCTTGGCTCACAATTAAGCTGATGCCCCTGCCGACAGTTTCAGGTCCATCCTGATCTTGCAGCTACATTTTTGGTCCTAAAGGTAATGGCTGGCAGTCCTGGGGAATGGAACACACTCTTGGTCCTTGGGCGACAGTGTTAAACTCTCTCAGATGCAGCACAGGTCCGAGTTAGATGCCAAATCAACATCCCTCCACAAGGCTCTGACAGGGTGCTTTGGGATTGGGCTCGGCTCTGAAGACCCAAATAGTTCAGGCTCATGCATAAAGAATGGGCACTCAGGCAAACAACTGGAGGGCTGCTTGTACTCGGGGACCTGCACCCCAGCATAAGCCAGGGGTGGGGGGAGAAGGGAGATGAAAGAGGGAAGAACAGTGGAATCACTGCCAGTTACGTCACTGTATTGCAATTTACCTGGTGGGGGGAGGGGTTACGCTGCCTAGCTCCACCCTCCTGATTGATGAAGAATACCAGAAATAAAGAAAGATAAAGAATGAGGGAATTAAAAATAGGCTTTTTAAAAAGTAAAAGAGAAAACTGTGTCCTCTTCTCCTTGTATGGCCTCCACCTAAGTTAAAAGGTTGCAGGTTCAAGCTCTACTCCAGGATTTCAGCTGACATAGAAACATAGAAACATAGAAGCTAGGAGCAGGAGTAGGCCATTCGGCCCCTCGAGCCTGCTCCACCATTCAATGAGATCATGGCTGATCATCCAAATTCAGTACCCTGTCCCTGCCTTCTCCCCATATCCCTTGATCCCTTTAGCCTTAAGAAATATATCCAACTCTTTCTTGAATATATTTAATGAACTGGCCTCCACCGCCCTCTGTGGCAGAGAATTCCACAGGTTCACCACTCTCTGGGTGAAGAAATTCCTCCTCATTTCAATCCTAAATGGCTTCCCCCTTATCCTTAGACTATGACCCCTGGTTCTGGACTCCCCGGCCATTGGAAACATCCTTCCTGCATCTAGTCTGTCCAGGCCTGACAGAATTTTATAGGTTTCGATGAGATCCCCTCTCAATCTTCTAAACTCCAGTGAGTATAAGCCCAATCGACACAATCTCTCCTCATATGTCATTCCTGCCATCCCAGGTATCAGCCTGGTGAATCTTCGCTGCACTCCTTCCATGGCAAGAACGTCCTTCCTCAGGTAAGGCAACCAAAACTGCACACAATACTCAAGGTGCGGTCTCACCAAGGCCCTGTACAACTGTAGCAAGACATCCTTGTTCCTGTACTCGAACCCTCTTGCTACGAAGACCAACATACTGAGGGAGTGCTGCATTGTTGGAGGTGTCATTCTTCAGAGGACATGTTAAACCACAATCTTGCCTGCCTGTCCTATGGGTGTTAGAAGATGCTCTTGTGTTGGTGTCTCTGTGCCTCTGGACCTCAAAGCCAGTTGCCCATAAAACGTGACCAGATTTAGCGAACCCTGTAGGTTTATTAGATAGATTTCTTTCAAAAAATAATATTTTGGGGCACAGTATATGAGTAATTTGAGACAGGATATGTGGTGAGTGTAGAGTGCTCGGGAGGAACAGGTGACTTTGGACCTATGTGTCCCAAAGCTCTCCATCAATAGGAGTTTTCCTCGCCTCATGTCCAGGTCTGTTGTACACTAATTGATAGAGATTGATTGCCATGATTAGTCAACAATTCTATTATCATTGTATCATGTGACTACCAGGATGATAGAAGGTGACCTAGATAGACCTTGGTCTTTTTATGTCTAGCAATTCCTACAGTTACACAGGGTTTGCCAGAGGCTGAGAAAGATTGATGCTACGGGACCTGCCAGCACCAACACCCAACTGATACCACTAGAAAAAGGCCTCTCAATCTCATGAAAGTACTGGAAGAACAGCGGGCTTGTTTCTCTCTGTGTATCCTGGTCAATATTTCTTCCTAACTAACGCCACCAAACACTTATTAACCATTTGCAGATCCCATTGTTGTTTGTGGGATCTTGGCTGTGTGCAAAATGGCTGCCTCCATAATGGCAGTCACTGCGCTTCAGAGTAAGTTACTGTATGCAAAATGGCTTAAGGCGTTTCTCAGAGATGGGATAAGGTGCTATGTAAAAGCAGGTTCCTTCTTTCTTTCGAATTTGGCAGAGAATGCCCAGTGTTATCGCTAATGTCAATTCCTTTTTGTTTCTTGACAAGAGTCCTCACCCCAGGGAGACTCAAACACACATTTTTACAGAGCACTTTCCCCAGGAAAAGCTTTCAGTGAACACCCGATTTTCCGAGTACATTGATTTTCCCATTATGAGTGTAATAAGTCTGTCCGGAGCCTCTCGATTCCCAGGGTGACGCCATTGATTCTGCACAGCAGGTTGAATTTTATACATTTTAATCCAGTGGAGGTTACCATCCTCAGCAAGCGACTGCAGAGATTCTGTTAGTTGCCGTGGCAACCAGATAAAGGCCGTGCTGCTGAAGGTGAGGGGAACAGCCTGCTCGCAAATCCCAGTGTCTGAGGGCATGAGGTAATCGCAGGGAATAATGGATAGTTGCGGAGAGGGTTACAAAGGAGGATGCAGATCTATGCTGGATTTGAAACCGTCTTGTTTTTTATAGTCACGCTTCACGTTCCCCTGGTGTCACATCAGGTTTATCCAGTATAAAAACAGAACCTTACAGTAGAGCGATGCCCCAGGTTCAATCCCTGATCTGTGCTGAGGTCAACCGGGGCAGGAAGTGCGTGGCACTACAATTGGCCTTAGCACCCCTAGGTTACGGAGGGAAAATCAGCCAGGGTCCTCTCCTGATCACTGGCCAGTGGAGAGTGTGTGTGTGTGTGTGAGTGTTTGCGAGTGTGAGTATGTGCTTGAGGTTTGCGTGCGCATGTGCATGCATGCATGTGCGCATGTGTGTGCATGTGTGTGCAAGAATGTGCAGTGTGTGCATGCATGTGTGTGCATGTGTTTGCAGTGTGTACGTGTATGTCTGCGTGTGTGTGTGTGCATACATGTGCGTGTGCTGCCTGCTGGATTGCAGAATCACTCCTTAGAAGTATTTTAGTGGAGCATGTTCCTGAATCCCTCTAAAAATGGGGAATGGGGGGAGGGAGCAGCATCTGGAAGAAATGTGTACAATTTTTAATTTCCTGGCTATGCTCCTGAACGTGTCTTTAGAGGATTTGAACTCAGCTGATTTGGTAATTATAACTTCTCATCCTACTTTGTTTGTTGCCCATTGCAGGTAAAGATCCCAAATGCACTGTGCCATTGCTCTGCTTGGGGCTGTGCACTCGGGAGGTTTACCTACAACACTGGGAGCTGACACAAGTGTTCCGGGGTGATTCACAAGGTATATTAATTCTCTCTCACTCCTCACGGAAAGTTTAAGATGGATGAAAGACCTCAGGAATGTCTTTTGGATGGAAGAGAATATGGCCCCAGGACATGACTGATGACTTTAGTAATGAATCTTCTCAGCCCTTCAGAGGAAAGACACATACCATTGATCAATAGTTTGCATTATTGAATGCACCTCTGGAATCCTGAACTCACTTTAAATGTATCGACCAGTCTACAGTGCACTGCAACACATCCCTATTAAGGTTCGTCAAAGCCTTCCATGTTTCACATAGTACTGCCATTCAGGATGGCATCATTGTTGAAGTTTCCAAGGAGATCTTGGGCATTTTAAAACATCAAAGCCAGGGAGCTGTGTCAGCTGCCAATGCTGGTCAAGGATCTTACTCTAAACGGGGTAATGAAGGATAATCTACACCCTTGAAGGAATTAACGAATTCCTACGAATAACGGAGATCGACACAAGAGAACAATTAAACAGGTCTTTACTCAACGGAGATGCCACAAGGACTGCCTGGGCAGCCCCGTGGTTTGCGACGTGACGTCATCGCGTTTGCCCGCGTTTTCCCGTGCTCTTAAAGGGGCCACGCCCCGTGCATGCAAACTCTATATACAAAACACAGTACAGGTAGACTACCCTTTATCCGGACTTCCGAAAACCGAAACCCTCTAAAAGCCAAAGGTTTTTTCGTTCAGCGTAAGTCGTGCGTACGAACGAAAAAACCTTCGGTTTTTAGAGGGTTCCGGTTTCGGAAGTTCGGATAAAGGGTAAGTCGTGCGCACGACCCCCCGCCGGCCCCGACAACCGCCGACCCCGCCAGCCCCGACAACCGCCGACCCCCCCGCGGACCCCGCCGGCCCCGACAACCGCCGACCCCGCCAGCCCCGACAACCGCCGACCCCCCCGCGGACCCCGCCGGCCCCGACAACCGCCGACCCCGCCAGCCCCGACAACCGCCGACCCCCCCGCGGACCCCGCCGGCCCCGACAACCGCCGATCCCCCCCCGCCGACCCCCCCGCGGACCCCGCCGGCCCCGACAACCGCCGATCCCCCCCGCCGACCCCCCCGCGGACCCCGCCGACCCCGCCAGCCCCGACAACCGCCGACCCCCCCGCGGACCCCACCGGCCCCGACCCCCGCCGACCCCGACTGACTTACGCTGAGCATCAGCGTAAGTCGTGCGCACGACCCCCCGCCGACCCCCCCGCGGACCCCCGCCGACCCACCTTACGAAATCCGAAATTCTCCTTTATCCGAAACTCGGCTGGTCCCGAGGTTTTCGGATAAAGGATAGTCTACCTGTAATGCCTAACACAATGGTACAGGTTTAGGCTGGTGTTAGAACATCGTTAAAGAGAATTATATACAGTTAGCCAGAGTCATTCAGTGGTTATGCCACATGCGCCCCCCCAGAATTCGCTTTAACGGACAAAGTCAAACGGTGAGGGGGTCTGACGAGCCTGTCAGAATGACTCCTGTACTCTCGAGGCGGAGGCTGCAGGGCGGCTGGCGGTCTGGCGGGCGGTGGCACTCGGCCTGCCGTAACGACGATGGGTGGCCGACCCCGTCTCAGCAGTTGTGCTGTCTCGACGGGGCGGTCGAGGTCTAAATGTGCTGGCTTTAAGCGGTCGACTGAAATGTGGTCCGGTTTACCACCGACATCTATCGTGAAGGTTTTGTCCCCTGCTTCCAACATGTGGAAGGGACCTTGAGCGGATCCCTATGTGCGTCATCGCGAATAAAAACATATTCAGCCTTGTGAAGCTCCGTGGGAACGTGTGACCTCTGCAGCCCGTGGTGCGAAGTGGGCACCGGTGCGAAACATCTGGCCGCCTCTTGGTGACTAGCAAGCTGGGCAGACGCAGACCATGGCTCTGTCGATGTTGGTAGGAAATTCCCTGGGACTCGTAGCGGCTGACCATACACAAGCTCCACTGATGAAGAGTGAAGGTCTTCTTTGGGGGCCGTGCGAAGGCCCAACAGGACCCACGGTAGCTTGTCTGCCCATCCAGCGTCCTGGAGGCTGGCCCTCAGGCGGCTTTCATTGAATGGTGGAAGCGTTCGCAGAGGCCATTCGCCTGTGGGTGGTAGGCTGTGGTGCGGTGTAATTTGACACCAAGTCCTTGGGCCACTGCATTCCAGATTTCGGAGGAAAACTGTGGTCCCCTGTCTGACGAAATATCGGTGGGTACTCCGAAACGGGCGATCCAGGAGGAAATTAACGCCCTGGCCACGTCTGCCGAAGTAGTGGATGACAGGGGGACTGCCTCCGGCCATCTGGTGGTGCGGTCAGCCATGGTCAGGATGTGTGAAAAACCATGGGAGGGTGGGAGTGGTCCTACCAGGTCCACGTTGATATGGTCAAAACGTCGCTCCGGAACTGTGAAGGTGGCCAACGGAGCTTTGATGTGGCACTGTACCTTGGCCTTTTGGCAGACCACGCAGGTGTTGGCCCAGTCGCGGACACCTTTATGCATGCCATGCCATACAAATTTCGCTGACATCAGTTTCTGAGAGGCTTTCATTCCTGGGTGTGACAACCCATGTATGGCGTCGAACACTTTGCGGCGCCAGATGACCGGCACGACAGGGCGAGGATCTTGTACGGAGACATCACACAACAGCATGGTACCTGCCAAATGGAACTTGACGTCGGCCAACTGGAGGCCAGTGATGGCTGTTCTGTAAGCTTGGACTTCCGGGTCTGAGGCTTGGTCCGCTGCCATGAGGGCATAGTCGATGCCCAAATGAACCGTATTGATGATCGCGCGGGAGAGGCAGTCTGCCACCAGGTTGTCCTTACCGGCCACGTGCTGTATATCCGTGGTGAATTCGGATATGTAGGTCAGTTGACGCTGCTGTCGGGCTGACCACGGTTCAGCGGTCTTGGCCATTGCAATGGTTAGCGGCTTATGGTCCACAAAGGTGGTGAAAGGACGTCCTTCCAGTAGGAACCAAAAATGGCGGATGGCCAGAAAAAGGGTGAGCAACTCCTGGTCGAACGTGCTGTATGCTCTCTTGTTCTGCCGTAGTTGACGGCTGAAGAATGCCAATGGCTGCCATGTCCCGTTCACCCACTGCTGTTGCACGGCACCGACTGCATAGTCCGACGCATCGGTGGTGAGGGCGATGGTGGCTCCTGGCAGCGGGTGCGCCAGCATAGTCGCGTTGGCTAAGGCACTTTTGGTGTCAGTGAACGCTCGGGCCATGTCATCCGTCCAGTCTACCGGGCTCTTGCCAGTCTTGCCCTTGAGGGCCTTGTACAGGGGCTGCATTAGTAGTGTCGCCTTAGGCACGAAACGGTGGTAAAAGTTTACCATGCCTAGGAATTCCTGCAGGGCCTTTACGTTCTGCGGGCATGGAAAGGATGTCACCGCCTCTACCGTCGAAGGTAAAGGAACCGCTCCCTCTGAGGTGATGCGATGCCCCAGGAAGTCAATTTGGTGCAGGCCAAACTGACACTTGGCCGGGTTGATAATCAGGCCGTGTTGGCTGAGGCGTCGAAAAAGGGTGTGTAGGTGACAGGTATGTTCTTCCTTAGTAGGACTGGCAATTAGGATATCATCTAAGTAGACGAAGAGGAACTTGAGGTCCCGCAGCACGGAGTCCATCAGGCGTTGGAAAGCCTGGGCGGTGTTCTTTAACCCAAACGGCATTCGTAAAAACTCGAAGAGGCCAAATGGGGTGATGACTGCGGTCTTCTGGACGTCTTGTGGATGAACTGGGACCTGGTGGTCGCCCCGGACGAGGTTGACTTTTGAGAACACGGTGCTCCCTGCCAAATGGGCAGAGAAATCCTGAATGTGGGGGATCGGGTACCGATCAGGAGTGGTGGCGTCGTTTAGGCGTCGATAGTCGCCGCATGGCCGCCATCCGCCACCAGGCTTCGGGACGATATGGAGGGGTGAAGACCAGGGACTATTTGACCGGTGAATAATCCCTAACCGTTCCATGGTTGCAAACTCCGCCTTTGCGACTGCCAGCTTGCCAGGTTCCAGGCACCGGGCCTGCGCGTAGACCGGGGGTCCGTTGGTGGTGATGTGGTGTTCCACACCATGTTTCGTGGCTGTGGAGGAGGACGTGGGTCTTGTCAGGTCGGGGAATTCGCCGAGCAGCCGAGCGAACTCATCAGGAGTCGGGAACGCACAGGAGACGGTGCGCGACGTAGTGTTACTGCGGTAACACAGAAGAGAATTAAAAGTTGCTGCGTTGATCAGCCGTCGGTTCCTAACGTCGACCAGGAAGCTGTTGGCGCACAGGAAATCCGTGCCGAGGAGGGGCTGGGAAACTTTGGCCGTAACAAACTCCCAGTGAAAACGTTGCACACCTCCACTCGCTGTCTGCCGAAGGTCCGAATTGCTCCGCCATTGGCCGCTTTAAGGGTGGGGCCGTGATTCCCCATCTGCACATCGAGGGCGGACGTGGGTAAAATGCTGCACTGCGCTCCGGTGTCGCACAGAAAACGACGACCGGAGAGAGTATCAGCGATGAACAGCAATTTTCCCACGTTGCCGATCGCCATCGCGGCCGTGGGGTGTCCGTCAGACCCGTCCCTCGGTGGTCGCAGTGTCAGTTGTTTTTTGTTTTGTTGGGGAAAACTGCAGGGAGGGCGGCAATGCTTCGCCTTCGCGCCGAACTGCGCGTGGTAGAAGCACAGCCCAGCAGGCTGACGAGCTGGGGCGGCGTCTGCGGGGGATGGGTGCCTCGTGGCGGCGCAGTTCTGCCGAGTTACAGCGAAAATTTTGTCAGCCTCCGCAGCGAGTGTTGCGCAGTCTTCAACTTCAGATCTGGCCAGGGCAGCTTGTACCTGTTCAGGCAGTTGGTTGAGGAAAATCTCGCGGAATAGGAAACATTCCCGTTCTGAGCCCAGGAGTGTGAGCATTTGGCTCATGAACTCTGAAGGCTTGGAGTCCCCGAGCCCGGGCATAGCGAGTTATCGACGGGCGTGCTCCGATTTTGTGAGCCCGAAAACCTGCAGTAACCGCGCTTTGAGGGTTTCATACTTGCGCTCCGTTGGGGGGTCTTCGAGGAGGCTGACGATCCGAGAGGCGGTAGAGCTGTCGAGTGCAGAGACCACATAAAGGTACTTGGTCTGATCCGCATCGATGTTCCTCAGGGCGAACTGGGCCTCGACCTGAATAAACCACGAGGGCGCTTGCTGCTCCCAGAACTGTGGTAGCTTTAGCGAAACGACGTTTGCTTCCATGCTGTGCTCTTCTTTTGTGAAAACGTTCACAAAAACGGGGTCACCAATGTAGGAATTAACGAATTCCTATGAATAACGGAGATCGACACAAGAGAACAATTAAACAGGTCTTTACTCAACGGAGATGCCACGAGGACTGCCTGGGCAGCCCCGTGGTTTGCGATGTGACGTCATCGCGTTTGCCCGTGTTTTCCCGCGCTCTTAAAGGGGCCACGCCTCGTACATGCAAACTCTATATACAAAACACAGTAATGCCTAACACAATGGTACAAGTTTAGGCTGGTGTTAGAACATCGTTAAAGAGAATTATATACAGTTAGCCAGAGTCATTCAGTGGTTCTGCCACACTCTCTTTATATTGTAGCACTGTAATATAAATGAGGTGGTGTACAGACTTCTGGAAGTATGGGACACCATCTCCAAGGGGATTTTGTCTCTTGCCTTCTGGAAGCAAAGTGCAGGCAGCTGCCAATGTTAACGGCCACCAGTGGTAGCTGCGGATGCCATGACAACGCTACCCCTCTGCACAGGCCAGGAATGGTCAGGTGATCTCTGAGCACAAGGAGGATTGACGGCCAGAATGGCAGCCACAAAGGCAGTGCTTCTGACTCAACCGCTCTCCACCCATCAGGGAGAAATGCAGACAAGAGAAGGTCGCATTGCCGGCCTTGTACGGGCAGGGACTGCGTTGTCGACCTGCCTTCAGGCGAACAAAATGGCGAACCCGACAATGAGCAGATGTGCATGTGCAGAGTCCTGCCTGTATTGTGGTTCTATGGTCATATTGTGACTTATGTGCTCAGCTTTTATGGCGCTGCCAGCAGTTGTTATGGTGCTGCCAACAGTTGTTATGGCGCTGCCAATGGCGTCTGAATCCGCTTCGTGCTGTAAAGGTGACGAATGCAGAAATCAGGCTTCTGGATCACTTTGCCAGATGCTTCAAGTGGAAATAGTTCCACACTCTAAATGGAGTAATAGTTAAGAGATATTTCGTGGAAGCTCAGTTTTCACACCATGAAAACCATCTTTGTAGCATGGGGAGCAGGTTTATTTACCAGCAGTTGTGGGTCTCCCGTGGCATTGCTCATGGATAGCTTGAGTCCGGAGTATGGTTATAATTTTCAGTGGCAACCCTGGCCTGTCCCTTTAAGGTCACTGCTCTTAACAGGCGAATTCAGATCATTGTAGCTACTTGTAAACTTGCAGGAGCCAATCAAAGGGTAGTTGTAACTGCTTGTAAATTTCAGGCTGCAGTTCAATCAAAAGGCTCTCTTTTCCTTCTTTAAAAAGAATGTTTTGAATCTGTGTGATGTCTGCAGCGTCAAGTCAGCTGTGTGACGTTTGCTGTGTGACATCTGCTGTGCGACCTCTGCTGTGGGATGGAAGCATGCTAGACTAAAGCCATACACACTATAGGTATACACAGACCCTTAATTTTTAATTTTGATATATATTAAAATGCTTTGCCAGGCCAAAAGGTTTTTCGAAGTGAAATAAAGTTGTAACAGATGGTCTTTCACTGGTAAGTGAACATGGAATGTGCTTTGATGCACTTTACTAAAAGGCAGCAAACATGGTTGTGACTTCAGGGGGTAGTCATAGACAACAGAGAGAAACAAACCGCCTTAGATTTGCAGATATTGGACTCGATTTTGTCAATGGGGAGCTTTTGGAGGCGGGACACCCACTTTTTGGATTGTAGTCCCACCTCCATTGACTTGTGGCCAACCCATGCTATTTTCCCTTGATTGACCTTGTTAAACCCACCCAGCAGGCTCAGCAGGCCAATTAAGGGACACCTAGGGCTGGATTTTCATTCAGCAGTCGGGAAGGAGGCGGGACTACAACTTTCGCGTTTTAGTCCTGCCTCCATCAAGATGCGGCCAATCCACGCGAGCTCAGCAGGCCAATTAAGGGCCACCCGGCAACAGATGACGTCGCAGACTGAAATTTCATCTGTCAAGACGTGCTGACAGATGAAATATCAGTGTTTCACAGCTGTTTGAAGCTGTCAAACACTGACAGTCTTACTTTTAACCTGAGTCCTTCTGCGCAGACTCAGTTAGAAATCACACCGGCACTGAAAGCTGAAGGTTGTCACTTTTGACAGCTCGCGGCCATTCTGCTTTCAGTGCTGGCTGAATGATGGACTCCCGAAGCCTAGAGGAAGGAAGACTGTAGAGGTAAGTACAGGTAATTTAAACTTCTTTGCAAACTTTAGACACACCAAACACACTTACCTTTGTACTCATGCACCCATCACGTACCTGAACACCGACATTTCGACCCCTCCAAGTCCTTCAATCCGACAGCCCGCCTGCTCTAACCTGCCGTGGTTTGGAGCCGTCGGGAATCCCTCACGACACCCTTCAAAATAGGGATTGGGCTAAAAACTGCCTGTTAACTACCTGTTAACAGGCAGTTAATTGGCACTAATCCCTTCCCCCCTCGGGTCGCCGGGTCCCAGTGCAGGGCAGGTTCCCGCCTCCTTTGAAACTTATGTGGAGGCGGGTTTTGGGCGGGATGGTGTCGGGACCCCCGAATCCGGGATTTTTGCCCCCCGCACACCTAAAAGCCTGCCTCACGGCACACTGAAAATCCAGCCCCTGGTTACTGGTGACGTCAGCGATTGACATTTCATCTGTCAAGAGCTTTTGACAGATGAAAAATCAGCGTTTGACGACTCTGTGAAGATGTCAAACACTGACAATCTGTCTTCTAACTTGAGTCCTTCTACTCAGACTCAGTTAGAGAGCTCTCCAGACCAGAAAGCAGAGGCTGCAGCTTTTGACAGTTCAGCGGCCATTCTGCTTTCTGTGCCGGTGAGCTCAGGGACTCCCGAGACCTGAAGGGAGGAAGCCTGCAGGAGAAAGTAAAGGTAAGTAAAACTTATTAAAACACTTTACACTTACCTCACACACTTACCTCTGCGCACATGCACCCATCACTCACCTGCACAACGGACATCTCGACCCCTCCAACCCCTGCTGACCGACGGTCCGCCTCGCTAACTTGCCGTGGTTCGGAGCCATCAGGAAGCCCACACTTCAGGGCTAAAAATAGGGATTAGGCAAAAAACTGCCTGTTATCTACCTGTTAACAGGCACTAATCCCCTTCCCATCTCGGGGAGGTGGCTCAGGTTGGGTACCTGCCTCCTGGGACATTGGCACGGAGGCAGGTTGGGTTCCTGACCCCCGATTCTGCAATTTTCCCATCAATCCCGCCTCCAAACCCACCTCCTCGGGGCTTGGAAAATCAAGCCCATCGTGTCTACAACAAAATAGGCTACAAAATTGTACAACGATTTTTGGTGGCTAAAGGTGTAGGGGGAGGCGTGTGGCGCGTGCGCCCAGTCAGCTTCGCCTCTGACTGTCCCTTGAGCGGTTCAAATCATTCCCACACCCCTGGGTTCTAGACACCGGAATTAGGTACAGGCGGCGATGCAGAAAATCGAGTAGACAAGTGGTTTGGTATAAGAAAACCAAGATTTTATTAAAAGCAGAATACAACAATCTTATGAAAAAATTACTGGTATGGAAATACAGGCATATACAATAATTATACTTATATGGGAATGGGGAACACACGGCACATCAAGAGAAAAACAACTACATTAACAATCCCCTTATCCTTATCCCACCCCGATACCTAACTAGATTAAGCTATGAGGGGCCAGGAATTCATGCTCACCAATCCAAAACCGGTTGCTTTAACAGTTGTGAGTTTTGAGGTCTGTTCTTGCTGTCCTTTGGGGTACTCCATCGCCACGTGGTCTCAGGGCGCGGCGCTGAAGTTGTTGCTGCGACACACCTTCCCTCTCCTCAGCTACCGTCGTCATCTCGTCGCGATGGGTTTTCTTCTTCTTGTAACTGGTAAAATAGATAAGGGAGAACCAGTGGATGTGGTGTATTTGGACTTTCAGAAGGCTTTCGATAAGGTCCCACATAAGAGGTTGGTGGACAGAAAGCAAAGAGTTGGAATAAACGGGTCGTTTTCCGAGTGGCAGGCAGTGACTAGTGGGGTACCGCAAGGATCGGTCCTAGGACCCCAGCTGTTCACAATATATATTAATGATCTGGACGAGGGAATTGGATGTAATATCTCCAAATTTGCAGACGACACAAAGCTGGGTGGGAGGGTAAGCTGTGAGGAGGATGTCGAGAAACTCCAGCACGATTTGGACAGATTGGGTGATTGGGCAGAAACATGGCAAATGCACTATAATGTGGATAAATGTGAGGTTATCCACTTTGGTGGCAAAAACAGGAAGGCAGATTATTATTTGAATGGCAATAGATTGGGAGAAGGGGAAGTGCAAAGAGACTTGGGTGTTCTTGTGCACCAGTCGCTGAAGGTAAGCATGCAGGTGTAGCAGGTGGTTAAGAAGGCAAATGGTATGTTGGCCTTCGTAGCAAGAGGGTTCGAGTACAGGAACAAGGATGTCTTGCTACAGTTGTAGAGGGCCTTGGTGAGACCGCACCTTGAGTATTGTGTGCAGTTTTGGTCGCCTTACCTGAGGAAGGGCGTTCTTGCCATGGAAGGAGTGCAGCGAAGATTCACCAGGCTGATACCTGGGATGGCAGGAATGACGTATGAGGAGAGATTGTGTCAATTGGGCTTATACTCACTGGAGTTTAGAAGATTGAGAGGGGATCTCATCGAAACCTATAAAATTCTGTCAGGCCTGGACAGACTAGACGCAGGAAGGATGTTTATGATGGCTGGGGAGTCCAGAACCAGGGGTCATAGTCTAAGGATAAGGGGTAAGCCATTTAGGACTGAAATGAGGAGGAATTTCTTCACCCAGAGAGTGGTGAACCTGTGGAATTCTCTGCCACAGAGGGCGGTGGAGGCCAGTTCATTAAATATATTCAAAAAGGAGTTGGATATATTTCTTAAGGCTAAAGGGATCAAGGGATATGGGGAGAAGGCAGGGACAGGGTACTGAATTTGGATGATCAGCCATGATCTCATTGAATGGCGGAGCAGGCTCGAAGGGCCGAATGGCCTACTCCTGCTCCTATCTTCTATGTTTCTATGTTTCTATGTTTCTCCCTCGGGCGGTCGTCGGTGGTAATATTGCGGTTGGGGGTCAGTTGGTGGTCTTCACTGCTCACTTGATTTTACTACCCAAGCTTTGAACACCCGTATATTTGTTGCGGCGTGGACACCTGTGTCTAATGCCAGCTCATTCGCAGTGTTCAAATGCCAACTTATTCTCGCTGTCCATACATACACTGCTAATTTCTTCCCCAAACGCCAGCTTATAACTAGGCATTTGGTTTTTACCAATGCGTCTTTCACTGCCCTTCTCTGCTGTTATCGGTTACCTTCTTCTTCGTCTCGTCTCATCTTGCCCCTTTGTGGCCTGTGTGTCCAGTGTGGTATTGAACTCGGGTCTTATTCTCCTCCCGCGTTTGGCCCCGGTGTAATGGGCGTCCTCGGTTGTTGAGCGGTGCGGGGAGTGAGAAGAGAGCCCGCCACGAGGCCAGGGCGCGAGTACGAGTGGCAGCAGCCCAAGGCCACCGGCAAGAGTCAAAGTCAAGAGCAAGAGTAAGAGAGCGATTGCTACTGATGGGCCTCCAATTATACCCGTTTCTCCAACTCCTTATCTGCGCGCCAAATCAGGTCAGTCCATTGTTTAACTTTTGGCGGGCTGTTTTAAATGATTACAACCATTTATTTTAACTACTTTAGGAGTGGTTATCTCCGGGTCTAATGGCCCCGATGTCCTGGTTGCTTTGTCATGGATAAGACTTGATTGTCCCCATCCTACCTTGATGGCTACTGTGAGCTATTATCGATTAAACATGCAGAAAGCTAATGGCCACAATAATGGGCCCATTCTAGCTTGATTCGATTCGAGTCAAATAAATGCGTATTCTGTGTTTACTTTGTCTGGCTGGACTCCAAAGAGTCTCTGTTCATGGATTCCTGCATTTTAATGTTTCGTCTCTGGGCCTGCTTGTTGGCAGAGCCTTGCTTTTAAAAATCCTGTCAATATTGGTCATGAGGTTTACAGAAGCCATTTTGGGTACCCTGTTTTCAATAACTTGTCCAAAACAGGGTCCCTCGATCCGTAACTTGGAGAGTGCAGGAATATTTGAGAACCCTGCAGCTTACAAGGGGAGGAGTCAAACTTTTGAAGTTTTGAAATGCAGGATATGACATAACACATGACATGTAACCAAATGGTTTTCTGCCACTTTTGTAAACTTTTAAGAGTGAATGAACAATTTTGGGCTTTGATAAAGGCAACTAATGGATAGTGACACAGGATGTGAGAGAGTGAAAATAATTCCGCACATCCAACAGCAATAGTGAACCTCCCCTGGCGATGCTCAAGGTGCGTCAGTGGATACATTGTGTTATAGCGTTGTGTAATGCTATATAACACAAGTATTATCATGGCCACTAGATGACAGCAACAAAGTCAAATTCTGGTTTTATTACATGGCATTCCAGCATTTTTCCAAGCATTTTGGAATTCAATGCAACAATTCTGGTCATTTTTCTGTGAAAACCTTAAATGAGAGGCCTGATTATTAATATCATTATTATTATATGTTCTTTTATCAATATATGTCTTATCTCGTGACCTTGTTAAAGACACAGGAAGATAACTGATAGGTTGGAGGTGGGTATGACAAGTTTGCCAGCAGTTGAGAGGGGGCTTGCAAGGATTAGCCAGAGATACACAGCTTGATTTGCTTTGGTTGTGTTGTGGGGATTGGTTTTGTTCTAATGCAGCTCTGTAGAGGCGGAACATTGGGGTTGGGTAGGACTACATGTGGAATGTGGGGTCCGGATGATTACTGGGGTAGGGTCTGGCAGAAACAGAGGGGGTGGTGGGGAGGGGATGGAATTGGCAGGAGTGGGACAAGGGGCGGTCCCAGGGCATGACAGAATTGCAGGAGGAGAGCTGGTGCATGTCTCACAGTGTTGGGGCAGGTAACAAGGTCGGTCACCACCAGGTGGAGAAGGTGCGGGGATGTGGATGCAGTGGGGGAGAGGAAGGGGTGTGGAGTACTTGAGGAGGGGTAGAGTTCCAGCTGCACTTGAAGAGCACAGGGGGAGAGGGTGTCTGGCTCGATTGCGGGGAGGCAGGGTCTGGCTCGATCGGGGGGAGGGGTGGAGCCCAATGCAAGGAAATCCCATGGCTTCTGTGTGAGGCGTGGAGGAGCACTCCTGCCCCTCCTGGTCTACAAGGAAACCTGAAAAATAAATAACATCTTCCGGACCAGGATCCAGCTCCCGGGAGGTTTAGCCTGATGGAGGAGCCAACACTGCCCCTGCACCGCCCCCCCCCACCCCCTGCCCCGCTCAGATCTCAGTCTAAAATTGCAAATCGGGTCCCTGGTGACATCATCGGACACAATCTGCATATTTCCTTCCTGTGACCACCGGACATCGAAAAGCACTTTACAGCCAATGAAGTACTTTTTGAAGTGTAGTCACTGTTGTAATGTTGGAAACATGACAGCCAATTTGCGCACAGCAAGCTCCCACAAATAGCAATGTAATAATGACAAGATAATCTGTGTTTAGTGATGTTGGTTGAGGGATAAATATTGGCCAGGACACCGGGGAAAATAGTGCCATGGGATCTTTTACATCCACCTGAGAGAGCAGACGGGGCCTCGGTTTAACGTCTCATCTGAAAGACAGCACCTCCGACAGTGCAGCACTCTTCCAGTACTGCACTGGAGCGTCAGCCTAGATTTTTATGCTCAAGTCTCTGGAGTGGGACTTGAACCCACAACCTTCTGGCTCAGAGGTGAGAGTGCTACCAAATGAGCCACAGCTGACACTGCCATTGAGAAAAGAGCAGATTAATGTCAGGACACGGCGGAAAGGAAGTGAATATCGGTGGGGTAACTGACTCCCGTTATTTTAACTGCCCCCCAGGGTGGTTTTCTCCAGACGGAGGCAGTTAAAATCGGTCTCCCCATCTCAGTAAGCATTGGTTGGGTGGCATTGCCATAATGCCAACAACATAGGAGACATGAATCAGCGACTGGAACAATTCCGTCAACGGCAATAAGAAATGTTAATAAGAATGGTATAGTTTAGGTGTGACAGACAGGTGTGATGGTGATAGTGTGACACAAGGCAGTAATTAAGGGTGATTAGAAAAGAACAACCTTGTATTTATATAACACCTTTCACATTCTCAGGATGTGTCAAAATGCTTCACAACCAGTGAATTACGTTTGAATTGTAGTCACTGTTGTTTTATAGACAAACATTGCAGCCAATCTGCACACAGCAAGTTCCTACAAACAACAAGGAGATGAATGGCCAGTCAATCTGTTTTTTGGGCGATGTTGCCTGACAGAGAAATGTTAGCCAGGACATCAAGAGAAGCCCTTCTGTTCTTCAAAAGAAAAGTGCCACGGGATCTTTAACCTCCAGGTGAACAGGCAGATGGAGCCTCGGTTCTAACGTCTCACTCGATAGACAGCACCTCCACCAATGGAGCACTCCCTCAGTACTGCAGTGGACTGTCATTGCAGGTTATGTGCTCCAGTTCTGGAGTGGGCCTAAAACCCATGACCTCGTGACCCAGAGGCGGATTGCTGCCAGCTGTGGCAAGCTAACACTTAACGCTAAGTGTGTGCATACGCATGTCGTTTAATATATTCTGGATATAGTTATCTGTCAGAACAGTTTAGGAAGAAGAATTGAAATTCTCAAGCACCACTATCATTTCGATAAGGACTCCAATGTAAACTGAAAAGGCACATAACATCTCTCTGCACTTACAAGTCAAGCAGGAATTACTAATCCTTAAGTAGCATATTATAGCCTATTGTTATTTGACAGATTAATGGTCCCAATATTTATGGGGAGGTTGTAGTGGCTGAGAAATGGGAAAAGTGGGTAACACAGAAGTCCTGCCTGCTTTTTTCTGCATTTCCTGGCCAGCAGCCGGCCAGATTGAGAGGCTGGTTGGCTGTTGGGCAGAAAGGCCTGTGCTGGAAGGCCGCAGCCAGGCACTGGAGAGGACGGATGGAGAGATTGTGGGGGTTGGAGGGGGGATGGGGGTGGAGACAATGGTGGGGAGGAGCTTGCGGGTTGGCATCGGATCGTAGGGAAGTGGGCTGGATATCGAGGGGAGGGAGGCAGATTAGAGCAGGTTTGCTTGGGGGGCCGGGAGAGTGGTGGGGAGCACCCCTGCTCCTCCTGGCCCACAAGCAGTGATAGAAAAGCATCCGGGAACATTTTCCTGGGAAACCCAGCCTGCAGCTGTTAAATCCAAATGGCTGCTAAAATCTGAGGCACACAGCCTCATTAACATATTAAAATTGTTGACCCGCCTCTCGAAAGTGGGTTGCTCGCCCAACTTCCACCCACCTTGGTTAAAATGGGCGCGTTCACGGCGGATTGGGGTCGGGTATCCCATTTTAAAGAATTTAACTCCTCCCCCTGTCCGGGGGGTTAAACACCACCCCCCCCATGCCGTCACATGACACTCTTTTGTCTGCTATTTTAGTAGAGTTGTTAACCCATTTAATTTCATAGTAGGGTTAGTGGAAGAGCGGGCACTTTGATTAAACACTGCGAAACTGGCTTTTCTACTGGAGACCCAGCATTCCGTTTCTATGTTCGCTCCTGTATGGCTTCTCTCTCTCTCTTTCTCTCTCTCTTTTTCTCTCTCTTGCTCCCCACCTAAATTAGAAATGGGAGTTTGTAAAATATGGTCAAAAACAACTTTTATTTGAGACTGAATGATTTCATTGAATCATCAAACTCCAATCCTCAAATACATCGGGCTCGATTTTGCCAGGCCTGAGGAGGTGGGATTGGAGGCGTGTGAGTTGTTAAAATCACCAAAAATGGCAGGCGGGCCCAATCCCGCCTCCATCCTGCCTCCAAGCAATTTTCCCACATGCGAGTTTTCTGACCCCCTTTCCAACCCGCCTCCAAAAGGCGGGATAGGCCCTTAAGGCCCTTAACAACCACTTAATTGCCTCTATAATCCCATTTTGAGAGGCCTTTCTGATTTTTAGACATTCCCCCCATCCTACATGCCTCCTCTGGAACACGCCAGGTAATGCTGGCAGCCTCACAAGTGGATTGCTTACTCACAGCTGCAGCTCCACCATTACAAAGGAGTTTTCACCAATGATCATTTGCAGGTGGCAGAACTTTGTTGTTTCAGGTCTGGGGGAACTTTTAGCAGGTATACACAGTGTTGTGGAAGTTTGGAGCCTGACACCCATCTCCAGTGTGACCTCCTGGGAAACCCCTCTCCCCACCTTGACTAAGTGCTTCCTCAACTGAGGCATATACCAGAAGCATGGTGACCATTTAATTCCTTTCCTCCTGGACATCAGATTCAGATGCAGACCAGCCGCAGCAGCAGCAGAACCATGAGCAACAGCAGCACCAACAGCAAGAGCATCAACAGGAGCGCCAAGCTGCTAGTCACCCACTTGAAGATGCACAGGTCAGAAGGCTCCAGCAGGTGACAACATTGCTGCCCAGGATGCAAGGGACGCATTCATCCTGGTCAGATTTGCTTAGCCTGCACAATCAAGCACTTTAGTCTCGCTCCTTCTTACCAGAGCATTGGCAATGGACAAGAACCTGCGGAATCCTATCACTCTGATCACCATTATGACAATCGCAAGGTGCCCTAAGCCCTCAATGTGAAAGTCCCATTTGCGAAATGACAGAGGCCACAACTTCAACAGTTTGCCATCAAAACACTTTATAATACAATCACAATGATGGCTGGTCCAAAAACAAAACAACACAGCACCCAAGTGACTACCCTTGTGACTACTTGTGCTTTATCTTCATCTTATGCGTGCTCCTACATGGTGCTTCCCCTGTGGCTTCAGCAGATGTGGAGGCCCCTTGCTCACTCTCTTGCTGCTCCTGTCTCAATGTCTTTGGCGGGCGTCCTCTGGGGTGGCGAACCTGTATGGGCTCACCAACAGTCTGCTGCTCCTGCGGCTGTGCAAGGGCTGAGAAGCCCATCTCAGTTGGTGGGGCTCTGACCGAGGGCTTTGCTGTGGCATGGTCATGTGAGCGCTTGGAGAGGAGCCCCCACTTCCTTGTTGTCTGCCACCAACATCCCACTCATGGGTCAGCCCCACTTCAGAGCTAGCAAGTGGCTTGACAGCACCTTGCTGCACTGCAGGGGGGCCATGAGGACCCATTTCTGCACTGGAAGTCCTACTCCAGAGGACTTGCATGAAGGTCTGGTTTGTTTGCTCAATAGCTGACCATCGCTCCTCAAGAGATGTCATTCTATTCTGAACAATGACCATGTTTTCAATACCCTGGCGACTAAGCTCCTCCATGGACGTAGCCATCCTCTCCTCTACCGTAGCCATCCTCTCCTCTACTGTAGCCAACCTTACCATGGAGGTAGCCACCCTTTCCACATAGGTTGCCATCCTTTCTGTGGTGATGCGTTCATGCGCCAATGCCTCCACAAAGACTCTGCTCATGTTCCCGATGGACTCCTCCATTCACTCCACACTCACAGCAAACCTGGAGACAAAACTGTAGTGTATGTAACTGTTCTACCTTTAAGAGAACTATTGTATGTAACCGTCCACCTTTAAGAGAACTATTTTAGGTGTGGCACTACTTTATCCTGGCTGCTGTATACTGTAATACCGACGGTGACCACACCGGTATATAAGTGCTGTGGCAGAACTTATTGGGCAGATTCGCCCTGACCTCCGAATAGTAAAGTCCTGTTAAAAGTTACTTTTGTAGTCTGTGCATTAATTCACGATACAACCCACAGACTTTACAGTGGCGACGAGTTCGATCGTACCCTGCGGCAACAATACTTCTGAAACAGTTAACGAGCGTCGAGAAGAGGCAACCGCCCTCGTCGTTTTGCTGAGAGAAAACTCGAGGCTGCAGAGCAAGAAGGAAGGAAGACTTCAAACAAGATGCCTTCCATCAGCAACAGGCACTGATTGTCCCTTCTGCCACGGTGGGGAGTGAGCCGATTAGCACGAGAAGCAATTCGGCCAGGGTGACTGTGAGTAAAGGGAAAATAGAAAAAAAAATAAACGGAGGATAAGGGCAGTGAACTCGACCACGGTCGAGGGGGAAAGGAGCCGGACAGAAGTCGGGCCCAGAGGCGCTGAGACGGGGCAGCGTGGAGCACGGAAGCCGCGGTACAAGCAGGCTGGGGAGCGTTGTGAGACGGCTAGACCGCGACGGCGAAAAAGGCCGGACAACTACCGCGACCACGAGGCGCTGCAACCGGGATCGTAAGGCACGGGAAGATATAAAAATAAATAAGCCATGGAGAACTCAGCCGCAGCCGGGGAGGAAAGCACCGGACTGCGAGAGGGCTGGGAGGAGCGATTGGAGCGAAAAAGGCCGGGCACCTACCGAGGCCGCGAGGCGCTGCGACCGGGATCATAAGGCGCGGAGGCAATAAATAAATAAATAACTAAATAACCCGCGAAGAATCAGCCGCAGCCGGGGAGGAAAGGACCGGACTGCGGGAGGTCTGGGAGAGGCGTTTAAAGCCGCTGAGGGAGAGCCGCGCGAGCGGGAGAGACAGAGCCCGAGAGAGAGCGAGCGAGAGCCGAGCGAGCGGGAGAGACAGAGCCCGAGAGAGAGCGAGCGAGAGCCGCGCGAGCGGGAGAGACAGAGCCCAAGAGAGAGACCGAGTGAGGCTCCGGCCAGCGGCTTGCAGCAGCTGCCGTGAAGGACCAGGAGCTGGATCTGTCCGACGCCAACTGGTTGTCCCCAACGCCGGTTGCCCCTGCCGAAAAGTAGAAGGGGGGGGGAACAAGGAACGCGATCGGCTTTTCTAGCGCACGCTTCAGAATAAACTGAAGCCGGCGCACAGGCTACAAACCCCGTAAACCAGCGGTCGTCGCCCGAGGGCAAAGCTTACCCCTCCCACCAGAGGAAGAAGTCAGGAGCGGGAAACCGCCATTTTGCCAGTAGGGGGGAAGAAGACAAGCGCGGGAAACCGCCATTTTGCCAGTAGGCGGGGAAGAAGACAAGCGCGGGAAACCGCCATTTTTGGAAAAAAAAAGAAAAAGTTAAAAAGTTAAAGAGAAATCCTGTTGTTTCGCAGAAAGATAGTGAGAGATAGTGAAGATGCCTAAGCGTGGTAACATCAACGATTTCGATTCCGAGGTAGAAGATTGGGCCACGTATGTAGAACGCATTGAGATATATTGTGAGGCCAATAAAATAGAGGATGATGATAAAGCTATAACCTTGCTAAACTCGATGGGGGCGAAGACATACGGGCTATTGAAGCATCTTCTAGCACCAGTTAAACCGACGGATCAAACCTTCGATAATATTGTTGCTGTTCTGAAGGATCACTTGAACCCCACACCGCTGATGTTGGCGGAACGATTCAAATTTTATGCGAGAACGCAACGGAAAGAGGAAAGCAACGCGGAATACTTGGTCGAACTGCGTAGGCTAGCGAAATACTGTCATTTTGGAGGAAATCTGACAGAGGCATTGCGAGACAAGTTCGTGTGCGGGTTGTCGAAGGAAGGAACGCAAAAGCGACTGCTCGAAGAGAACGACCTTACACTGGATAGGGCTGTCCTTATTGCAGCATCACACGAAGCCGCAGCGAAAGGAACTGCGGAAATGCAGCTGAAGGCAGCGGTCCTCAGTGTGGATCAAATTACTTCAGGTGCAACGAAATGTTATCGTTGTGGGAAGACAACACACGACCAGAACCAATGCTGGTTTAAAAACCAGGACTGTAGGAAATGTGGCAAACTGGGTCACATAGCCAAAGTATGCCAGTCAGGGAAGAAGACCAACAACCAAAAAAAAAAGCCATCACAGGAAAAGTACAACAAAGTACACAAGGTGGTTGAGAAGAGTTCAGATGAACAGAATTCGGATTCAGACCCAAGCGGCCAGGAACTGGGTAGTCTGAGAATTCATAATGTGAGTAAGGAAGCTGACCTACAAACTATCTGGGTCATGCTAAAAATAGCCGGAGTCCAAGTGAGAATGGAATTGGACACTGGATCAGCCCTATCAGTCATAAATCGAAGGGATTACAACCAGCTATTCTCACATATACCCTTGAGAGATACCAAGTTCGTATTGCAGACATACACGGGGCATAAAGTATACCCCATGGGAAAGATAAGAGTCAAGGTGAGAGACAGGGGCAATGAACACCCCGGAATGGACTTATACGTACTACCTGAGGGAGGACCACCACTTCTAGGATGGGAGTGGATCAAGAAAATAGACATGGAATGGCACTACCTCAAAGCAATAACGAGTGAGGACTCGGGGCAGACAATCAGCTCAGACTCTGAAACGGATGACGATAAGACCAGCCCAAGCATGAAAGACAAGTCTAAAATGAACTTGCTGACTAAGGTTGGTAGAACGAATGTGGGCATAAAGGCTTATGCTCCAGGGGAGAACAAAGCTTCAGAACAGAATTCCTCTGAACAACAACAACATAGCTTGACAGAGAATTCTGAGTCTGTTCAAGTTACAGACATATATATTACTGAGGAACATCGAGCTCGAACGCAAACTTATTTCAGATTACGACAGCAATTAGAACAATTGAATTGCCGTCTCGAGCAAGAGATGAAAGCAATGAAAAAGTTCTATGATACCGAATGGGAGAATCTGGAAAGACAACAGAAGCAGCTGGGGAAGAAAAGGGAGCAGGAGCACACAAACCGTCTGCACGAGGAGGCCAAACGAATCAAAGCTGATTTGGCTTCTGAAGGGGCGTGCTCCAATCCGGTGGAACAAGATGTGCCGCAACTGAAGGCGCTGGTTAGCAGGTTGCAGGCAGAAAAAACTGAGTTGGTCGACATGACTTCCGAGCTCCTACTGAAGTTGGGTGCAGCATCACCGGACGATTCATTGGTGGAAATTCGAATGATGGGGGCTGCGGATGATGGCGAAGTAGAAGCAGCAAAGGAGCCCCAGGACAAGGTTCTAAACAGCCCTGCAGCTAATGGAAAAGGGATGAGGACAGAAGAGTTAACAGTCAGCCAACTCCTCCAGGGCAAGGTTATAAACAGCCCTGTAGTTAATGGAAAAGGGATGATGGCAGAAGAGTTAACAGTCAGCCAACTCATTCATATGCTGAGGGATAAAACTCTAAAATGGGAAAAACTTAAATACGAGCCTCAATCTTCAAAGGGAAGGGAGCTCTCAAAAGTCATTGGAAGAGCTGAGGTGGCAACCCAGACTGAGAAGTCTGCAGCAGAACAGCCCTTGGATGCCAAAAGTACGCTGACGCACGGCAATGTAGAACAACAGAATACTGAAACAGCTACTTCAGTAGAGGGATTGAATAGTTCGATCAATCAATCTCCGAATGAAGTTGAAGTATTGAAATCACAAATGAGATCATTAGTAAAAGACTTGCAGGAAGCCCAGAAAAAGCGGGATGAATCTGAACGCATGATGAAGTCTCTTCAGGACAGATGTCGGGATTTGGAACAAAAGTCGGCTAACGTCCAGCTGGGTAAGGAGGAAATAGAAGACCCTCTCGCTGGCCTAGCTCAGGACGACACCGAATATTACCATGATCTGTTGAGTGACACTGAATATTACGAGGACCTGGTCTGCCCAGCTTGTGCCGAGAACTCCCAAAGTGCCGAAATCAGGATGAATCACTTAAAGTCTAAGGAACATAGGGAGATGGTGGCGTTACAGCTGGCAGCTGACAATGGAGCCCCGAGAGTCTCCAAGAAGCAAAAAAGGAAAAGACGAAGCAGAAGATGATAACCATCTGAACCATTATTACCTCTACCCGATCACACACGTGGTCCCCCGAATGGAGCCAAATCAGTTGGAAAGTAGGAAAATTTCCCAAGGCAATCCAACTGTTTTTTGTTTGTTTTAAAAAAGTCAGCAATGCTGGTTCAGAAGTAATGGAAGTAAAGCTGTTAAGTCTAGGGAAGGACTATGGGAGGAGTCCCTCTAGCAAGGTGACCCGACTACACCACGGAGGCGTGGTCCGGACCGAGTCAAGAAGATCAGAGACTGAATCTGTGAACTGTTTCCCGCAGAGACTGAATCTGTGAACTGTTTCCGCAGAGACTACCTCTGTGAACTGTTGTAACATGAAGTTGGATATGTTATGATGTTATGTTAATGGGGAATAAGTATGTTGTAAGCTAAAAAGGGAGGATTGTAGTGTATGTAACTGTTCTACCTTTAAGAGAACTATTGTATGTAGCCGTCCACCTTTAAGAGAACTATTTTAGGTGTGGCACTACTTTATCCTGGCTGCTGTATACTGTAATACCGACGGTGACCACACCGGTATATAAGTGCTGTGGCAGAATTTATTGGGCAGATTCGCCCTGACCTCCGAATAGTAAAGTCCTGTTAAAAGTTACTTTTGTAGTCTGTGCATTAATTCACTATACAACCCACAGACTTTACAAAAACCTGCCAGAGACTCCTGCACCTGTTCCTGGAGTTCCAGCACCGTTCTCCTTCTGGATGGACCCGGAGGCACAGGGTCGACATGCAGCGGAGCCGAGCTGGCAGAGTCCTGTGCCCACCGACAAGGACTCTCCACTGCTGTCCCTGTCTCCACCATCTGCTGATGCTCACTTGTGAGCTGTGATACACCAGGTGACAACACTAAACTATCTCGCGAAGGTCCCACCGAGGTGTGAGTGTCTGCGCTGGTGCTGGGTGCGCTGAATTCTGCTGATGCTGCGCCCTCAGAGGTTGCAGCTTCCTCTGAGGAGTCTGGAGGCTCATGCTGTTCCTCCGGGATAGTGGGGGATGGGGGCTTTCGATGGTCCTGTGGGGGAGTAAAGGAAAGAGTCAGAGATGTGAGGCCAAGGTTACATGCACATTGAATATCGCAGATGATCATAAGTCAATCTGTTAGAGCATCAGAATCATTATCAGTGACTCATGCTATGTCAATGAGAGAGATGGAAAACTATTCTGTCACCAGCTTGCTGTGATGCGCCCATCTGTCCGTCCCCCACTTGGATATCATCTTCGATCCCAGAAATTTCCAGGACCGCCTCCTACCAAGGGGTGAGCTGGGCTACTGATGGTGGCCCTCCTCCTGTCATGGCTCTTTCCCTCTTATTGTGGGCTCTCTTTTCCTGCAATGAGGGACACAAGTGGAGTTTGAGTAAGAATGAAGGAGTGAGTGTAGAGAATCCATAGCATAGATGCTTAGAAGGATAAAAAGGACCCTCCCTGTGTGTTGAAAGTTGCTGTTATCATGGCATCACATTGATAGGGAGTGTGAGGGCTTCATGGTCAAATAGTTAAGTGAATGTGACCATAGGGAGAGAGGGAATGGGTAAGGGTGCAGGGATGTAAGTGTCAAGTGGCATGTGGAGGAAGAGTGCTGGTGAGGAGAGGCGATGGGGATCAGATTGAGGGTGATGGGAAAGTCATACTCACTTTTCCTGTGCGGAGAAGGTCATGAAACCTCTTCCTGCATTGCAGCCAGGTTCTGTGGCTCAGCGAAATGGAGTTGACATCCTGGGCCGCTTGTAGCCACACAGCTTTTGTCTGCTGGGGTGGTTCTTTTCTCCCTGAGGAAGGAAACAGCACCTCCTTATTACAGCTGGCTCCATGCACCAGAGCTTGGAGGGAGGACTCATCAAATCGAGGAGCACACTTTTGTTTGATCGTTGACATTTTCCACAATTCAACTCCTTCATATAAATTGCAGAGCCTTTGCAGTCTCCAGAAGAATCAAGGCTGCTTGAAGGCCTTAAATCCAATAGCATTGATGATGTCATCGGAGACAACTTTCTGTATGAAAAGACTCATTGGGCCAGTGGTTCCCACACGCAGGAAATCAATTGCCCAATTAGGGGAAAATACCACTTTTTCAACACATCACTTAGGAGTCGGGGTCCTGACCCGATTTCCACCTGACACGCCCCAGCCCGCCCACACTGACAAAATCCAGCCCATCAACTGTTAGACAGTTTCTCAGAAAACTATAAACCCCAAATATTAAATAATCAGCCTTAAAATTCTTTCCAGGCTTGTTGCATAGCTGGAGGTAAAATAAATGGAGACCTAGAAATTTGATGACGCTGTGCCCATGTTACAGGTGTTAAACGGGCGCAAAAGCATCCAATATGGCGGGCAGTGTGACCTGGAAGTGTGACACCCACCATATTGGTATAGGCATCGGAAGAGCTGTCCAGGGCCTGTGCCTGAAACATGTGTTCAGCCCTTTGCATGTGCAAATAGGGGGCCTAGCACCTTTTTGAAGCTCCCTTTGTAAAATTTGGTGGCAGGCTGGCTGCGTTCAGGAAATCCAGGTCTACATGTGACCTAACCAGCGGACCTTAAAAAAACTACTGCAGGCCGTGAGAAAAAGGTAAGTTGTTTTTTAAATATACTTACCTACGTGGAGCCGGGAGGTGCAGGGGTTCTCCTCTCAACCCCACATTGCCAGCCACCACTTGCCCCCCACCCAAATGCCTCCCAAACACTGCTTCCCCTCCTCTACTGATTGCTACTGGAAGTGCCCCACATCCCTCTTATCGCGGTGCTGCATGCCGCAGCACCACACGGCCTTCCTCCCCTTCTTAAAGGGGAGGGGCCTTGTGCAGCATGATCCGGGGCCCAGCTGGGCCCCCGGGGATCGGGAGTGCCGGCAAAGGAACCTGGCACTCAAGAGAAGTGTCGGGCTCTTGAAGCGCAGCCGGCACTCCACGGGGGGGCGGGGGGGTGGTGTTCAGGAGGCTGGGGACGGGACCGCAGGCAGGTGCTGGCAGGTGGCCAGCAACAAAAATGGCTGCCCCGCACCTCGCCTTTAAATTGCATCTCCCCTGCCGCAGGTATGCCCCTCTGACCCCATCAGACATAGCGTCCGGCGGTAAGTCAGGAGGCACTCCTGAAGATCGCGACCAGGGCGCCGCGTGCGGCGATGGCGCCGCGTGCGGCGATGACGCTGCCGCTAACCTCCCACTGAATTTCGCCAGGGAGTAGGAGATGAGTAGGAGGTCTGCGGGGGTCAGAGGAGTCTGAAAGTGCAGTGTAGAGGTGAGTGATTGGTGCAAGTGTGGAGTGGTAAGTATGTAAGGTGAGTGTAAAGTGTTAGAGAATGTTCACTTACCTTAGTTTCTGCCTACAGCCTTCAGCCGCTGTGGAGCCGGAGTCCTGACATCTCCATTGTAGATATCAGACTGGCTGTTGGATCCTCTGAACTAACAGCCAGGTGATTTCTGCAAAGTTGAAAGGTTTGATGAGTCCTGAACACAAGGACTCATCAAACTACACAGAATGTCAGTGTTTGAAAGCTTCACAGAGCTGTCAAAACGATGACATTTCTTCTTTCAAAAGTTCTTGACAGATGGCATGTCATACGTTGATGTGCTCTGTCACTGACTTCCTCCTAATTGGCCTGCTGGGCGAGCTTAACAAGGTCAATCAGGGGAAAATCTTGCTGGTTGGCCAGAAGCTGACGGAGGCGGGATTGAAACTCGGCAAGCAGCAGTCCCGCTTCCAAAAGCTTCCCATTGAGAAATTCCAGCCCTATGACTCTATATAGCACCATTAACATAGTAAAACATCACAAGGCGCTTCACAGCAGCATTTGTGGACAAATATTGACACCGAGCCAAAGAAACAGCCTGGTGACTAAACACTTCTCATGAAACGTGGTTGGCAAACATCACCTACAGCGTACTGATGTAAGTTTCTTTGAAATGCATTGTGCCACTTATGAATGATGCCGTAGCTATTCTGACTCTTCTCCCTCAACACCCGCCCCCCCTCCTGCACCCCCCGAAAACAACTGACAACAATGTTTTTCACGGTGATAGTTGCTACTTCTACAAAGGGCTCAAAATCCAAAATAACAACAGAAAATGCTGGAAAAACTCAGCAGGCCAGGCAACATCCGTGGAGAGAAAATAGAGTCAACGTTTCGGGTCAAGCCCTTTGTCAAGACTGAAGGCCAGCCTGGGAGAGAACAAAAGAGAAGAGAAGAGACATTAAGAGGTATTCAAAACGAGACGAGATGGTGATAGGACTAGCGGAGACAAAAGACGGCTCTAGATTAGGTGTGAAATGCGCTGGCAGAATGGGAGACAGCTGCCATGTGGGAGAGAATAAAGGGCGGGGGGGAAAGGGCCAAAACAAAGGTGTGGATAAAAAAGTAAAAATGTAATGGGGGCTAAGGTTATGATCTGAAATTGTTGAACTCGATATTGAGTCCGGAAGGCTGTAAAGTGCCTAATCGGAAGATGAAGTGCTGTTCCTCGAGCTTACGTTGAGCTTCCGTGGAACAATGCAAGAGTCCGAGTACAGTGAGGTCTGAGTGGGAATGGGGCGGTGAATTAAAATGACAGGCGACCGGAAGCTCAGGGTCATCCTTACGGACTGAACGGAGGTGTTCCGCAAAGCGGTCACCCAATCTGCGTTTGGTCTCCCCAATGTAGAGGAGACCACATCGTGAGCAGCGAATATTGCAAGAAGTACAAGTAAATCGATGTTTCACCTGGAAGGGGTGTTTGGGGCCCTGGACAGTGGGAAGGGGGGAGGTATAAGGGCAGGTGTTACATCTCCTGCGCTTGCATGGGAAGGTGCCGGGCAAAGGGGAAGGGGTGCTGGGGGTGATAGAGGAGTGGACTAGGGTGTCTTGGAGGGAGCGGTCCCTATGGAATGCTGAAAGGGGAGGGGAGGGGAAGATGCGTTTGGTGGTGGGATCACTTTGGAGGTGGCAGAAATGGCGGAGGATGATCCATTGAATGTGGAGGCTGGTGGTGTGAAAGGTGAGGACAAGGGGAACCCTATCGTGGTTCCGGGAGAGAGGGGCAGGGGTGAGGGCAGAAGTGCGGGAGATAGAACAGACACGGTCAAGGGCCGTATCAACCATGGTAGAGGGGAATACTCGTTGAGGAAAAAGGAAGACATGTCGGAAGCACTGGTGTGGAAGGTGGCATCGTCGGAGCAGATGCGGCGGAGACGGAGAAACTGGGAGAATGGAATAGAGTCCTTACAGGAGGCGGGGTGGGAGGAAGTGTAGTCCAGGTAGCTGTGGGAGTCAGTGGACTTGTAATGAATGTTGGTCAATAACCTATCCCCAGAGATGGAGACGGAGAAGTTGAGGAAGGGAAGGGAAGAGTCGAAGATGGACGATGTGAAGGTGAGGGAAGGGTGGAAATTGGAGGTAAAGTGAATGAAATTGTCTAGTTCAGGGCGAGAGCAGGAAACGGCTCAAAATCCAAGCTGTATTAAGCACCAGCCAAATAGCTACTCTCATCCATTAGGGTAGAGCAATGCAGGGTTTTTACTGAATATCAATCCTTAACTGTAAAAGAGAAGTAACTTCTAAATTGTTTTTCAGTTTGGTCTTGCACGGGTGTATTTCCTTGTGGAGATGCTCATTTCTGAGAAAAATCTATTATGGGGAACAGCAGCTTGAAACACATTCAGGAAATGATTGGACAAAATGAATATAATCCTTTAAGCAAATCTCCTTTCATTCTTCAGTAGCAGTAGAACAACACATCAGACTTCTTTTTTTAGTTTAAGATACCAACCAAACATATTAAGCAAACAAATAATCTAACAGTGATATAATATTTTATATATTTTCAGTAGAAAGTCTTTTATCTAACTCCGCGAGCGGACAAAATAATAAGAGTCGAAATCTAATAGCATATTGTTTTATCGCTAACTTTTATAGAAAATGTCTTTGTTACATTCTTTTCTGATTACGGGATTCGGTTATTTTACTTGAATGTTTCCTGTTCAGTTCGAGTACCCTTCTGATCCTTCAACAACTTGCATTTATATAGCACCTTTAACATAGGAAAACGTAAGGAGTTATTAGGACAGGTGACCGAAAGCTTGTTCAGAGAGCTAGGCTTTAAAGAGCATCTTAAAGGTAGAGAGGCGGAGAGGTTTAGCGAGGGAATTCCAGAGATTAGAGCCTAGCAGCGGAAGGCATGGCCGCCAATGTTAACTCAACAAACGGATCCAGCCACTTAAATGTCCATCACTGGTCGCTAAGGCTGATTTTGATTTGTCATAAGTGAGTCAGGTTTAAAATAATTGACTGTCGCACCACTAACTGAACAAATCCCATTGTTTGTTCAACGTTAGCTTGGCTCCTTTCCTCAAGCCTACATTTCAAAACCCTGCAACATTGGGGGTAATTATAAACTAACTTGCTGGGTGGGAAACCCACGGGACCTGATGAAACATCGGTTTTACACCCCTCCCAATATTACACCCCACTGACTTCAATGGACAGTAAAACCGGCGTTGTGACTGACCTCAGGTTAGCTTAAAATTGCCCCGTCGGCCTAGATTTTGTGCTCAAGTCTCTCGAGTGACCTTTGACTCATGACCTTCTGACAGAGGCAAGGAAGAAGGTCATGGGTTCCAGGAAGGAAGATTGTGGGGACATATGCAATAAAAGAAAAAAACTTTAAAAGGAGCTGGGGAGCAGGGAGACTTGGGTTCAGATACACAAATCTTTAAAAATAAAACAACATGTTGGTAAAGATGCAAAGAAAACTCATGGGGGGCTAAATTCGGTTGAATTCGCTAGCCCCGATCGCACCCCGGCTGTAATATTGGGTGGCGCCCCCCGACTTACGGCTGAACGCTATGTCCGCTGGGGTCAGGGGGGCCTACCTGCGGCCGGGGTGGCGCTAGTTAAAGGGGAGGTGTCGGGCAGCCATTTTTGTTGCTGGCCTCCTGCCAGCACCTGCCCCCGTTGCTGCCCCTGGCCCCCCTGAAGCCCCCCCACGGGGTGCCGGCTGCTCTCCATGAGCCCGGCACTCGTCTTACGTGCCGGGCTCATTTGCCGGTGCTCCCAATCCCTGGTGGCCCAGCTGGGCCCCGGGTCATGCTGCGCTAGGCCCCTCCCCTTTAATAAGGGGAGGAAGGCCTGCTGTACCGCATGGCACTGCGGCATGTCGCGCCGCGATATTGGCTCGCAGCGCCCCAAGAGGGACGCAGGGTGCTTCCAGTAGTGCCCCTCCTCCCTCTCAGGGTGCTACCTGGGAAAATCGGCCGCAGGGGCGCTAACTTTTTCGGGATGCTAAAATTAGTGCCCCAGCGAAGGTAGGGGGCATTACCCAACTTTTACCCCATGCCAAGAGGTAATGCTAAACCTATGCAAATCATTGGTTAGGACACCGTTCGAATATTTTGTCCAGTTTTAGGTGTCCTACGTCAGGAAGGATGCCAAGACCACAATATGAATGTAGAAGAGATTAAGATGATACCAGGGATGAGAGGCTTTAGTTATGAGGAGAGACTAGAGAAACTGGGGCTCTATTCATTAGAACAACGAAAGTTAAGAGGCGATCCAACAGAGCCGTTCAAAATTCCAACATTATAGTAAATTTTTGATAAAGTAAACAGGAAAAAAAATATTTCCACTGGTCAGTGAGTCAATAACTACAGAGAATATGTTTAAAAGTATCACCAAACAAACAAAAGGAGAGGCTAGGAGATTGTTTTTATGCAGAGGGTTGTTAGGACATGGAATAGCTTAACAGAAGCAGCAATGGAAGCAGAATCTTTAATAGCTTTTAAAAAGGAAGTGGATAAATACTTGAAAAAACAGCTATGGGGAAAGGGCAGGAGAATGGGACAAAATGGATAACTTTCAGAGAGCTGGCACAGGTGTGATGGGCTGAATTAGCCTCCTTCTATGCTGTAAAAGTCTGATTTTGCATCTATCAAAATAAACTTGGTACCGAGCTGAACTGCAGTCACTTTCTTTTAAACTGTAGGGCCTAGAAATTTGTCTCTGGCGGTGACGCAAAACGGGAATTTACTGCAATGGAACTGAATATCAGGAGCTGTGTGTAAAGGGCGGCCGATCCGATGCCGACCGTTGTTTGCACCACCGCCCGAGACGAATTCCTAGGCCCTTATTCAGTGATCAGATATAAAGGGACAGCCATTAACTAGAGTCAGACAAATAGACTTTTTGTAAAAGTGCAATAGGAGGATTGTGAAAGTGGACTATAAATAATACGGTGTAGGAGTGTATTTCTGTTTCAACCTTTCTTGCCTCTACATTTTAAATTGATAATACTAAGGTCATTGCTCTGCTGAACTTTGTTCTCTTGTTGCTTCCAAACTCTGACTATACCATCCTACACACGCTTCCTCCTCCCTGCATTCTCACTGTGTTGAAATCACGACACATCACACTGTCACCCACTCTAGCCTATTTCTGTCTCAGGGCCTCCAAATTGTG
Organism: Somniosus microcephalus; assembly: GCF_052327205.1. Classification (NCBI taxonomy): domain Eukaryota; kingdom Metazoa; phylum Chordata; class Chondrichthyes; order Squaliformes; family Somniosidae; genus Somniosus; species Somniosus microcephalus. The sequence continues at coordinate 51,091,009 of NC_140999.1, read as the reverse complement.
AGGCTCTGAACCTCCCTCAGTCTTCCCTTCCCGCAATAATCTCTAGTCTCTTCAAATCCAGGCTTAGCATTGAGAAGCAATACTTGGGCAATTTATCTTGTCTTCTAACCTGATCTTTTCAACCTTGGCAGTCTGCTAAACCAGGGGCCTAGTACCTCCATTTTAAACAAAATTAGTTAAATGAATAACCATTTCATTTGAGGCTTCATTGGCCAAGCTATTGGAAATTGATCTCTCCATATAGTCAGGAGATTAGACCCCAAAAACAGAATCTTCTGCAGTAGCGGAGCTTCACAAACTACCCTGTGGCCCTTCCAATCCCTTAATGGACTCTGCATTATAGATTTGCACCATCACCTCCCCAGTACAATATTTGGCCCCTCCTCCAGTAACTTCTCTGAATTCTTATAATAAATAACCTTGTCCTTAGCAGCCATTTCAATGTAATAGAGATATCCCTAATATGCTTCAGTCTTGAGAGGGTATAGATAATGTTACCATTTTCTATCTGGGCAACTTCAAGGGGGAAAAATTCAGTTGATTTGTGCCACCCGTTAGCGCCCTAAGAGGGCGCAAAGCAACCAGCGCCCGGGCGTGGTGCCGCCAACGCCTCCTGTGAAATTCAGCGGGAGGTTAGCGGCTGCGGTAACCATTAGCGCCCCGCGGTGCTGCGCCACCGCCGATTACATCATCGCCGTGCGCAGCGCCCCGCTTGCGCTCTGGCCGTGATCTTCGGTAGCGCCCCCTGACAAACGCCATCTCCGAAAGGGTTAGGGGGGCCTACCTGCGGGCCGGGGCGGCACTAATTAAAGGTGAGGTGCCGGGCGGCCATTTTTGTTGCTGGCCGCCTGCCAGCACCTGCCCCCGTTGCTGTCCCTGGCCTCCTCTGCAGCCCCCCCGGGCTCTTTTGCCGGCACTCCGATCCCTGGTGGCCCAGCTGGGCCCCGGGCCACGCTGCACCAGGCTCCTCCCCTTTAAGGGCCCCAAGAGGGAGGCGGGACGCTTCCAGTAGCACCCCGCTTCCCTCTTGGGGCACTACCGATGAATTTCGGCCGCGGGGACGCTAATTTTATCGGGCCGCTAAAAGTAGCGCCCCAGTGAAGTTAGCGCCCCAAAGGGGGAGCGACTCAGTTTTTCCCCCCAATAATCTTAAGGGGTGAGATCGAAATTTTGCTCCTCAGTGTCTTACAGATAGATTCATCGGTAAACAGCTGTAAACTCACAAGCCCACGACTTCCACCACCTAGATGGACAGGGGCAGCAGGCACATGGGAACACCATCACCTCCAAGTTCCCCTCCAAGTCACGTACCATCATGTCTTGGAAATATATCACAGTTCCTTCATTGTCACTGGGTCAAAATCCTGGAACTCCCTCCCTAACAGCACTGTGGGAGTACCTTCATCACACGGACTGCAGCGGTTCAAGAAGGTGGCTCACCACCACCTTCTCAAGGGTAACTAGGGATGGACAATAAATGCTGACCTTGATAGCGAAGCCCAAATCCCAAGAATGAATTTAAAAAAGCAGCTATACCAGGGACTCTCAAAATCACTGCTGCTCTTTGCAAGACTTCCAACTGCTAATAAAAGCTCCACCAGCTCTCCTTAAAAAGGTGGAAGTGTATGAGGTGTGTTCACTGACATCATTAACTGATTAGATTCAGGCTTCTATGTAACTGGCTGAAGGAATCCTTTTCTTTAGCGACTAACTGAACACCGGTTATTACTGAATGAAACTGAAGTCAGCAACCAGGCAGAAGGTGTGTAGTTCACACAGACAGCGCGAGTTCACTCAAAGTCCATTGACATCAGCAGACCCGTTCCAATATCTTACAGAGCGGCTTCCAACTGCTCCACATTAACTCGCAGCAAAGAGTTGGATGTAGGTGTAAATTTAAAACGTAATGAAGTCTTTCAGTGTTTGGTGGGTTGACAGCTGCACTGGGCTGATCTAGTGCCGGGGAGAAAGCATCTTTCTTTATTTTAGGCCTAGAAAGGGCAAGTTCCAAACTCCTCCATCACCATCCCTGGGTATGTCCTGTCCCACCGGCAGGACAGACCCACCAGGGGTGGCGGCACAGTAGTATACAGTCGGAGTGGCTCTGAGAGTCCAAAACATTGACCCCGGACCCCATGAAGTCTCATGGCTTCAGGTCAAGCATGGGCAAGGAAACCTCCTGCTGATTACCACCTACCGCCCTCCCTCAGCTGATGAATCAGTACTCCTCCATGTTGAACACCACTTGGAAGAAATACTGAGAGTAGCATGGGCACAGAATGTACTCTGGGTGGGGGACTTCAATGTCCATCACCAAGAGTGGGCCGGTAGCACCACTACTGACTGAGCTGGCCGAGTCCTGAAGGACATAGCTGCCCATCTGTGCATGCGACAGGTGGTGAGAGAACCAAAAAGAGGGAAAAACCTACTTGACCTCGTCCTCACCAATCTATCTGTCGCAGATGCATCTGTCCATGACAGTATTGGTAGCAGTGACCACCGCACATTGTGAAGTCCCATCTTCACACTGAGGACACCCCACCATCGTGTTGTGTGGCACTACCACTGTACTAAATGGGATAGATTCAGAATAGATCTAGCAGCTCAAAACTGGGCATCCATGTGGCGCTGTGGGCCATCAGCAGTAGCAGAATTGTATTCCACCACAATCTGTAACCTCATGGCCCGGCATATCCCTCACTCTACCATTACCAACAAGCCTGGTTCAATAGGTGTGTAGAAGAGCATGCGAGGAGCAGCATCAGGCATACCTAAAAATGAGGTGCCATCTGGGGAAGCTGCAACACAGGACTACATGCATGCTAAAAAGCAGAAGCAGCATGCTATAGACAGGGCTAAGCGATACCACAATCAATGGATCAGATCAAAGTTCTGCAGTTCTGCCACATCCAGTCGTGAATAGTGGTGGACCATTAATCAACTAATGGGAGGAGGAGGCTCCATGAATATCCCCATCCTCAATGATGGTGGAGCCCAGCACATGAGTGCAAAAGACAAGGCGGAAGCGTTTGCAACCAACTTCAGTCAGAAGTGCCGAGTGGATGATCCATATCGGCTTACTCCTGAGGTCGCTACCATCACAGAAGCCAGTCTTCAGCCAATTCGATTCACTCCACGTGATATCAAGAAATGGCTGAGCCACAGATGTGCCGGGCAATGACTATCTCCAACAAGTGAGAGTCTAAACACCACCACTTGGCATTCAACAGCATTACCATTGCTGAATCCCCCACCATCAACATCCTGGGGGTTACCATTGACCAGAAACTTAACTGGACCAGCCACATAAATACTGTGGCAACAAGAGCAGGTCAGAGGCTGGGTATTCTGCAGCGAGGGTCTCACCTCCTGACTCCCAAAAGCCTTTCCACCATCTACAAGGCACAAGTAAGGAGTGCGATGGAATACTCTCCATTTGCCTGGATGAGTGCAGCTCCAACAACACTCAAGAAGCTCGCCACCATCCAAGACAAAGCAGCCCACTTGATTGGCACCCCATCCACCACATTAAACATTCACTCCCTCCACCACCAGCGTACCGTGGCTGCAGTGTGTACCATCTACAAGATGCACTGCAGCAACTCGCCAAGGCTTCTTCGGCAGCACCTCCTAAAACCGCGACCTCTTCCACCTAGAAGGACAAGAGTAAAGTCCGCGCCTCAATAATACACGGACTTCGGGAGAACAGTTAAACAGGTATTTTACTGAACAGAGGGTAACGTCAGACTGAAATACAGAAGCCTGCTAGGGCCTTTTATACAGGGGTGGTCACTGCCGGTACTGCAGTATAAAATCAGTTCTTCTCTTAAAGGTACATACACAACAATTCCTCCCCTTTTAGATAAACAGTACATAACATTCATTTAACAACTAAATAATAACTAATTACAATTACAATTTTCTCGGTAGTATATACATCAACTGAAATAATCATTTATAAGTTCAGTCTTTGAGGAGGCTTCCTAATCCTGACTGGATAGCGCCTTTCTCGAGTATCCTGTTCTTGCGGTGGAGTCGATTCTGGCTCCTTGTCATTGGTTGGTGCGTCAGCTTCCAATACCACTGCTTCTGAGGTAGACGCAATCTGTACTTCGGGCTCATTACCAGGTGCACATGCTCGTGGTATAGGTTTGGCTTGTTCCTGTGACTCTAGAATCTGGTCAGCATGGCGTCTCACGATGCTCTCTCCAACGTCCACTGTGTACATTAGTGGTCCCTGCTGGATGCATATCGTTCCTGGCTGCCATTTTTCTGTTCGGTAGTCACGGGCCAAGACTGGTTGTCCTATCTTGAAGCTCCTGGTTGGCTTCTCGTTGATGTGCTGGAATTGCTTATCCTCAACATCTCGTCTTATGTTTGGTTTGAGCAAATCCAGGCGACATCTTAGCCTTCGGTTGAAGAACATTATGGCTGGAGCTTGGTTGGTGACTGCATGTGTCGCAAACAACCTTGTGTTGCAGTGGTATGTCGTCATTATACATTCCCTTTATGGCCTTTTTAAAGGTCTGAACAAACCTCTCAGCAAATCCATTTGTGGCTGGATGATATGGGGCAGATGTGTAATGTTTCACCCCATTATTCCTAAGAAACCTCCGGAAATCCTCGGACACAAACTGTGGCCCATTGTCGGAGCAAATCTGTTCTGGCAAGCCATTCCAGGCGAAGATGATCCATAGGACTGCAATAGTTTTCTCCGTGGTGGTGGAGGACATTTTGATGACCTCTGGCCATTTCGAATGGGCGTCCACAGCGATTAGAAACATTGAGTCCATAAATGGACCAGCAAAATCAATGTGTACCCGTTGCCATGGAGATGAGGGCCACTCCCATGGGTGTAGAGGGGCCTGTGGTGGTGCATCTTGGACTTTCTGGCATCCTGAGCAGCTCTTGGTCAGGTCCTCGATTTGTTTATCCATTCCCGGCCACCACACATAAGCCCTGGCTAGGTTTTCATTTTTACCCCTCCCAGATGACCTTCATGAAGCTCATTGAGCACTCTGTCTCTCAACTTGGGTGGAATTACCACTCAGGATCCACACATCAAGGTACCCCGGCACACTGACAGCTGTTCTCTCCTTGGCGAGAATGCTGGCAACAGTGAGTCGCCATGTGCTGGCCATCCCTTCACCGTCAAATCATAGACCCGAGAGAGTGTCGGGTCATTTCGGGTTTCCTTCTCTATACTTGAGTTTGTAACAGGTAGACATTCGACTATGGTCGCATGGAATATCTCAACAGGGTCCACTGCAGGTGCTTCCTCTACAGTAGGCAACGGTAGGCGCAACAGCCCATCAGCGTTTCCATGCTGCTTCGTACCCTTGTACTCTATGTCGTACTGATGTGCCCCTAGAAAAAGTGGCCATCTTTGCAGCCATTGCGCCGTCATCACCGGAACGCCCTTCTTTGGGTTAAAAATGGAGACCAGGGGCTGATGATCAGTCAGTAGGGTGAATTCCCGCCCGTGCAGATAGTGATTGAACTTCTTCACCCCCCACACCAGGCTGAGGGCCTCCCTGTCAATCTGGGCGTAATTACGCTCGGCTGAGGTTAACGAGCGCGACGCAAAGGCTATTGGCCTCTCTGAACCATCAAGGAATTTGTGTGACAGCACCGCTCCAATGCCGTAGGGAGACGCATCACATGCCAACTGAATCGGTAGTGTTGGGTTGTAGTGGGCCAATACTTCTTTTGAAGTGATTAGGCATTTACATTTCTGAAAGGCACGCTTACACTCATCACTCCATTTCCACGTTACTCCAGTTTACAGCAGGGCATTCAGTGGGTGCAGAATTATAGATAAATTCGGCAAGAACTTATGGTAATAGTTCACCAGCCCGAGAAACGACCTCAGTTGCGGCACATTTTCCGGTGCTGGAGCCTTGACTACAGCCTCAATCTTGTCTGGCGATTTATGCAACCCTTCCTCATCAATCATGCGGCCACAATACGAGATTTGTCTCCTGAAGAACTCGCATTTGGGGCGGTTGGCTTGTAGCCCATATTCCTGCAATCTAGTGAGCACCTGCTCCAGGTTGGCAAGGTGTTCACTGTCATTTTCGCCCGTCACCAGGATGTCATCCAAATAACACTGGGTCCCTGGGATCCCTTGCAGGACTTGTTCCATTGCCCTCTGCCAAATAGCCGGGGCTGATGCTACCCCGAATACCAGTTGATTGTACTGGTAAAGGCCTTTGTGAGTGTTTATCGTGAGGTATTTCCTAGATGCTTCTTCCACCTCCATTTGTAGATACGCTTGGGCCAGATCAATCTTCGTAAAACGTTTCCCTCCAGATAGTGAGGTGAAAATATCTTCTATCCGTGGAAGTGGATATTGTACTGTGTGCAGGACTGGGTTCACGGTTACCTTGAAGTCCCCACAGATGCGAACCTTCTTCGTCTCCCCAGGCGTGCTGCTCAATGATTTCTTCATTACAGGAATGATGGGTGTGGCCCACTCGCTCCAGTCCACCTTGGACAGCACACCCGAATGCTCCAGACTCTCCAGTTCTGCTTCAACGGCTGGGCGGATCGCGTACGGCACCGGTCTGGCTGTAAAAAATTTGGGGTTTGTGTTATCTTCGATTGTTATCGTTGCCTTTACTCCTTTTAGAGTCCCAAGTCCTTGTTGGAACACCTCTTTCGCGTCAGTTAGAATTTGTGACAGACGTCCAGGTGGGACGTCATCATCCTTTTTGTCAGTCACAGCTAGCGCCTGAATGGAATGCCAATCCAATTGTATTTTTCGGATCCATTCACATCCCAATAATGGTGATCCTCCATCTTGTAGTATATATAGATACAGTTTCTGTGTTTCCTTGCCGTTATATTTAACTGGCACCCTTATTTTTCCTCTGGGGTAGACTTTTTGCCCCGTGTATGTCTTCAATACAATGGACATGTCCTTTAAGGGTATGTGTGAGAATAGCCACTCATAGTCTCGTCGATTCATGACAGTTAGGGCTGATCCTGTATCCAATTCCATCTTTACTTGGGACACTGCTATCATGAGGGTGACTCAAATGGTTCGGTGATCCTCCTTTGCGATCACGTTGTGTAACTTTAGACAACTTCGTCTCCTGCTCCCGGAGTCGTTATCACTCTCCTGATCTTCCGAACTACTGTCTGTCATTTAGCTTACTTTCTTGTACTTTTCCTTAGTAGTTCTTTTAGTGTTGGTTTTCTTTCCCGACCTGCAGACTCTTGCTATATGTCCCATTTTTCCGCATTGCCTGCATACTTTGTCCTTAAACCAGCAGTCCTTCTGCTCATGGGTTGTTCTGCCGCAGCAATAGCACTTTTCTGCTCCATATGTCATTTCGTTAGCGCTGTATTCTTGTGGTTTCTGTTGTATTTCCGCAGCTCCCCGTGCTGCTGCTTCGTAGGATACTGCCACGCTGAGCCTGTTCTAGCGTCAGGTCCCTTTTCGAAAGTAGTCATTTCTGGATTCCTTCACTCTGGGGCCCGCAGACAAACTTATCCCGCAAGGTGTCTGCCAGTCCTGCTCCGAACTGGCAGTGCTTCGATAACTTGCGTAGTTCCGTAAGATAGTCAGCATTGCTCTCATCTTTGTGCTGGTTTCTTTTATGGAACTTGAATCTTTCTGCTATCAGCAGCGGTGTAGGGTTTAGGTGTTCCTGCAAGATATTAACAATCTCCTCAAAACTTTTCTCCATTGGTTTAGCTGGGGTAATTAAATCCCGCAATCGGCCGTACGTTCTCGCGCCCATCAAATTTAATAATACCGACGCCTTCTTTCCATCGGCCACCTCATTTACCTTGCAGTACACTTCAATTCTTTCCACATACGTGGTCCAGTCTTCTACCTCGTTGTCGAAAGCAGTGATACTGCCACTTTTCGGCATCTTGGGTGATTTAAAATGGCAACTCCCGCGCTTTTTCTTCTTCCCCAATGGAATAAAATGGCGCCTCCCGTGCTTTTCCTTCTTCCCCAATGGAATAAAATGGCGCCTCCCGCGCTTTTCCTTCTTCCCCTTGCTGCCACGCCGCTCCTAGCGTTCTACAGGGTAATGGCGGCGACCCCCGGCTTTGGCGCGTCTCACTTTTCCTTCCCCTCGTTTATTTTCTCTCCACTGCCCGGTTCTTGAGCACCAACCGCGCCCTGTGCGCTCCACCCTCTCTCTCTGTCTTTCCTCCCGGCGACGCTGCGCGGCCCCTTTTGCAGGGCCGCTCGATCGAGCTCGAGCCCACCGCATTCCGGAAGGGTCAGCGCACTACCTGCTACCAGCACGATTTGCTGGAACACCTTAACTGGGGAGCCAAGCTCAGCTCTCCACAGCCTCTCCCGCAATTCTCCGAACACCGATGGATTCTTGGGCGGTTGCTCGCGGTCGACACCCGTTGCTCAGACTTCGACCTCCAAGAAACTTCTTCTCAGGGTGAGATCCCCGTGAGGTGATGCAACACTGCAGGTGAGTTCGAACTTGCTCGTCGCCACTGTAAAATCCGCGCCTCAATAATACACGGACTTCGGGAGAACAGTTAAACAGGTATTTTAGGGTAACATCAGACTGAAATACAGAAGCCTGCTCGGGCCTTTTATACAGGGGTGGTCACTGCTGGTACTGCAGTATAAAATCAGTTCTTCTCTTAAAGGTACATACACAACAACAAGGGCAGCAGGTGCATGGGAACACCATCACCTCCAAGTTCCCCTCCAAGTCACACACCATCATGACTTAAAAGTATATCGCCGATTCTTCATCACCGCTGGGTCAAAATCCTGGAACTCCCTCCCTAACGGCACTGTGGGAGTACCTTCACCACACGGACTGCAGCAATTCAAGAAGGCGGCTCACCACCAACTTCTCAAGGGCAATTAGGGATGGGCAATAAATTCTGGCCTTGCCAGCGATGCCCACATCCCATAAACAAATTTTAAAAAAGTAGCTGGGGATTGGGAGCGGGGGTGGAGGGGTGGGCGCGGGGTGTGGTGGGGGGTTGGTGGGCAGTACAATTGGTGGCCAGAGGGGTGGTGGGGAAGGGAGAAATCGTAGCCAAAGCAGCAGCGGCCCGTGTTCTTTAATGTGGGGTTGGGAGGAGCACTCGCAGTCCTCCCGGCTCCGCATTCAGGTAAGTATATATTTTTAAACTTAGCTGTTGGTTGTGGCCTAACAAGAGGCCCTTTAAGGACCACCTGCATTCAGGCCTGATTTTCCTGAGTCCGGGCAGTGGCGGCCAACTCAGGACAAATCAATCTTGCATTGGGGGCCTCGAACAGGCTCCTTCTTTGCATATGTAAAGGGTCTAACGCCTATTTCAGGCATGGACACTGCACGCCAATTATTTGCCCTTTACTAATATAGCGGGTGGTGCACTTCTGGCTCATAATGACCGTGCACTCCCTGCCCGCCCTATCGGAGGCTGAGATAGACATTTAGCACCCAAACAACGGACGCGGCGTGGTCAAAGTTTTTGGGGAAGAAATTCGGTATCGCCCCGTTTGGGGCGCAATTATTGGCCGGGCGCAACGTTTAGCGCCTGGCGCTAATTATCGCCTCCGACTGCAAACTTGGCCTCTATCGCCCCTGGAGGTGATTGGAGAGCTAAATCAGATGCTACACAACTCTCTTATGGCGCTAAGGCCGAGGAGCGAGGCGCTATCTCAGAGCGCTGGCGAAGCTCATGTGATGTCAGTCAGCAATGGAACACAGATACACTGGCGCCAGCCAGTTCTTAAAGGAAAGGGTCGATATTGCTCTCCATCCACACCCTGCTCATTGCAGCCTTGAATCTCGGCCTGGAGAGACCTGTACCTCAAATCTGCTGGAAAGAACAATGGAGAGGCCCAGGGAAAGAGCTCAGAATGCAGTCCCTTCTAAATCGATGCAAGGAAGGTCAAATCAAAATGAACTTGCAAAGTGCAGCTCAGTACCCAAAACTCCTTCACACAGCCTTGAATCTCTCCAGAAGTCTCTCTCTCTCAGAATGCATGGTGCAAAAATGTCGCCGACAAAATATGTCAGGAAGCGGTCGCCTTTAAATAGCGCTCCCCCAGTCCCTTCCCGACTGCAAAACGCTCCCCTCAACCTGTCGTTGCTCGCGGCAGGCGGTAAGGTAGGGGGACGCCACTCAATATCCGGTCCGGGGCGCTACCAGGGCATTGCATGCTCAACTGACATCATGATCTGCGGGCGCAGGCGATCGTGGAGGTAGTGTTTAGCGCCGTCGCAAAATGTCTGGTCAATTTCGCGAGCGGCGCAAACATCGCCGCGCCCGGGCGCTAGTTGCTTTGCACCCAATTAGCGTCCTCTTAGGGCGCTATCGGGAGGGGCAAAGCAACCGAATTTCCCCCCCTAGTCTTTAATGTCTGCTCCACACAAAGGTGTGGGATTTGCTCCCTCACCCATGGCAAGTTACATTACAATTTTATAGCGATTATTATCTCTCCTTACTGGGAGCTGCACTGTAGTTTCTACATTGCTGAATGCTTTTTTATGGCATCAGAATCTGTTACATTAAAAAGAAAAAAGCTTCCACAAGCATATTTTTTTAAACATGCTCATGTGAATAAATGATGGTTTTACATAAGAACATAAGGAATAAGAGCAGGAGTAGGCCATGTGACCATTCAATCCTGCTCCATCATTCAATAAGATCTTCTACATCAACTCCACTTTCCTGCACTATCCCCATATCCCTTGATTCCCTTAGTATCCAAAAATCTATCGATCTTAGTCTTGAATATGCCCAACGAAGAGAATTCCAAAGATTCACCATCCTCTGAGTGAAGAAATTTCTCATCATCTCAGTTGTAAATGGCTGACCCCTTATCCTGAGACTATGGGCTAGATTTTAGCTCCCAAAAATGGGTGGGTTGGGGTCGGGTCAGGGGTTTAAAATTTTTTAAATCTCAATCCGAAACCCACCCTGCCTCTAATCTGCCCACTTCCGGGTTTAACGGAAGTAGGATTTATAGGCGGGCAGTCAACCTCTGATTTAACCTGTTTTACAGACCTTGGGAAAGCCGGCAGCTGAAGCAAGGCGAGGACAGCTTCGGGGAGAAGGTGAGTGCCTTCACAGCACTCCTAGTGGGCCAGGAGGAGCAGTAGTGCCTCTCTTCCATCCCCCCAAGCTCTCTGCCCCTCCATCAGACACCCCTCCCATACAAAAACCCCCGGAATCTGGGATCAGACCTCCACTGAGATCAGACAACCCCACCCCGGGGTCGGGGATCAGACCACCCCCCTCCCCCCGGGATCGGACAACCCTACCTAAGGGTCAGGGATCGCCTTCCCCCCGGGATCAGGCCCAGCACCCAGATCGCGGCCGGCACCCTGAATAAAAAAGGGGAAGGGGGGGCAGGTTCTGGCAGGCGGCCCAAAAAAAATGATCGCCCAACACCTGCCCTGTAAATTGCTCTGCCGCGGCTGATAAAACGCCATCCTGACCCCGTCGGACATATCATCCGGCGATAGGTCAGGGGGCACAACTGAAGTTTGCGGCCAGGGTGCGAGCGGGGCACTGCGCATGGCGATGACATCATCGCCGGATGCACAGCGCCGCGGTGCGCTAACAGGAGGCGCAAAGCAACCCAATTTTTCCCCCAAAGGGATGTGGGGATAGGGCGGGAAAATGGAGTTGAGGCTGTAGATCAGACGTGGTTTTATTGAATGGCGGAGCAGGCTCGAGGAGTCAAATGGCCTACTCCTGCTCTTATTTCTTATGTTCTTATGCAGCAAGCGAGAAAATCATTCCCATCTAAAACTCAGCCCTATCGCCCTCTGCTTTATGACCCGAACTGGAAATTGCTTTACAGGAACATAGCAGGTGTCAGACTACTGCGTTCAGGATTACCTAGTCTAGACACGGCCTGACCAGTGGTCCTTAAAGGGACCACTGCACGCCGCCTCTTAAAAGGTTAAGTTTTTAAAAAAAATACTTACTAGAACATGGAGCCGAGAGGAACAGGTGCGGAACATACGCCTTATTCCTTCTTTAAATCCCTCTTTATCTTATTGATGTTATGAAAATTAAAGTTTGAAGTCATAAACCTAGATTGATTCCTGGGATGAGAGTCCTGCACCACCTCCCCCCTCTCCCCCCCCCCCTGCCCCCACCACCTAGGTAACCCGCCCCTGTTAATATCCAGGCCCATGGCCCCTAGTTCTAGACTCCCCAGCCAGGGGAAACAGCCTCTCACAGCATCTACCTTGTCAAGCCCTCTAATAATTTTAAATGTTTCAATGAGATCACCTCTCATTCTTCTAAACTCCAGAGAATATAAGTCCAATCTACTCAATCTCTCCTCATTGGACAACCCTCTCATCCCAGGAATCAATCTAGGTTTATGGCTTCAAACTTTAATTTTCATAACATCAATAAGATAAAGAGGGATTTAAAGAAGGAATAAGGCGTATGTTCCGCACCTGTTCCTCTCAGCTCCATGTTCTAGTAAGTATTTTTTTGAAAAACTTAACCTTTTAAGAGGCGGCGTGCAGTGGTCCCTTTAAGGACCACTGGTCAAGCCGTGTCTAGACTAGGTAATCCTGAACGCAGTAGTCTGACACCTGCTATGTTCCTGTAAAGCAATTTCCAGTTCGGGCCATAAGGCAGAGGCCGATAGGTCCCTCATTAGCATATTCAAAGCGACTTACGCCTATTTTAAGTGAGCACCAGGACTGCCTCTACAGCGCCTGAACCAATATAGCGTCAGACGTTTTCCCGACAATATTCGGGGGCGGAAGGTGGGCACCTTAGATTGAACCTCTCTGAACCGTTTTCTCGCCCAGAAAATAAACGCAGCAAAGGTCCAATTTCACCCCCGAGTGTTTCTTGGGCTGTGAGGCTGAGCCATGTCAGACAGGAGGCTGGTGTTAGCAGACCTGGCCAAGGCTCGGACACAAGAAAATCCTGGCAGATAATCAGGAAGGAGGGTAAGGTGTGAGGACAGTGGAGGCTCCCCTGTACTAGGATCCCAAGAGCATTTGATTTTAACTCTGTCTGACACATTACTAGGCCGTGTTTGAATTATTGGGCGTCATTTTGGACACACAACCTACAAAACATTATTACTATTGAGAAACCTCGGTTAAGATTAGAGGCACATAATGCCCGACAAGGCCAAGGTTGAAAAGAATTGGAGAGAAGATGAGGTAAATCAGGAAGGATTGACTGACTGACTGATAAATTAATTATTTTTATGATGGATTTCAGAGAGGACGAACCAATATGATTCTGGGAAAATCATATCATATTGATAATATAACAAGGTTAACTTCAAAACCAAGTTGCCGGACTAAGTGACATGAATACAAACTAAGTAAGCCTTGACTCACCCTAATGGCAAAGTGGGTAACTGCACCATAAAGATAAAGAAAGCTGTCGCATGGGGTGTTGTTAGCTGTTGTAAGCTGAGCAGCTGCGAGCCTCAGTATCCCTGGGTTAGGAAGTGGGGAACAAAAAAAAAATCAGGCAGGGTCCCTCCTCCTCCTGGCCATTATTTATCCCTCAAGCAACATCACTAAAAGCAGATTATCGGGTCATTATCACATTGCTGTTTGTGGGAGCTTGCTGTGCGCAGGTTGGCGGCCGCATTTCCTACATTACAACAGCGACTACACTTCAAAAGTACTTCATTGGCTGTAAAGCGCATTGTCACGTCCCGAGGTTGTGAAAAGAGCTTTATAAATGCAAGTTTTTCTTTTTCAAGGCCCCAAGTGAAATGTGTTCTTGTGGTAAAACCACCAATGAACTCCTGTACAAATGAATAACTGTCTTTAAAGCAATCTTACAGCACCTATGTCCGTTTGCTGAGTGTAAACAAGCTTTCTGTAAAAACCCTGAAACAACGCGATGACGTCATCACGTTGGTCACGTGGTGCCCCGAGTGGCGGGAAACGTCATGACGTCATGACGTCAGAGGTGGGAGGTTCTGGGTTCAGACCTCGTGGAACAAGCTACTGTATAGACCTGTTTGCTGTTGCTCCTGCATGTTTTTGTTTTGTTCACCAGTTTAATTAAATTCAGTTAATTTACTGAACTGACTCGACCTCAGTGATTTAGATAGGAATCCGTCGATTCCTACATTGGTGACCCCGAAGCTTCGCGGACGATTTTCGCGGAGGCAAGCTCAAGAACAAGATGGATATAAATGCAGCGAGTTTGAAGCTCCCTCAATTTTGGGAACAACAGGCAGCCTCCTGGTTCGTTCAAGCGGAGGCTCAGTTCCAACTGTGAAACATAGTGCTGGATCAGACCCGTTACCTTTATGTGGTCTCCGCACTGGACAGCTCGACAGCTTCCCGCATTATCAGCCTGCTGGGGACCCCGCCCGTGGAGAACAAGTACGAAACGCTCAAGGCGCGCCTCATGCACGTATTCGGTCTCACAAAGGCGGAGCGCGCACGACGCTTGCTCGCACTTCCTGAGTTAGGCGATGCTAAGCCTTCCGAGTTGATGAGCCACATGCTCACCCTCCTCGGGTCTGAGCCGCAGTGTTTTATATTTCGTGAACTGTTCCTGAGCCAGCTCCCTGAGCAGGTACAAGCAGCCCTGGCCAGGTCAATGGCTACGGACGGTGTGGCGCTCGCGGCCGAAGCCGACACCATTTACGCGGTGATGCAACAGTATTGTGCCACCTTGACGCGCCCCGCCTCCAAGAACCCCGCCTCGGCACCTCCACAAACCGGCCTTTGCTGCTACCATGCCCGTTTCGGTCAGAAAGCCAGATGCTGCCAACCCCCGTGTAAATTCGTGCCGCCGGCACCGAGAAAGCAGCAACACCGATTGCGCGACCGGAAGGGAAGCCCCGAGGTCGGTTTCACCTCCACAATGACAGTTGGTGATTCCGGGAATATCGGAGTCGCTCCGACAGGATTGTCCAACCTCCTCTGCAATTGACTTTGATGATTAAAGACACTTCTGGGGGGGCGCATGTGGTAAAACCACCAATGAACTCCTGTACAAGTGAATAACTGTCTTTAAAGCAATCTTACAGCACCTATGTCCGTTTGCTGAGTGTAAACAAGCTTTCTGTAAAAACCCTGAAACAACGCGATGACGTCATCACGTTGGTCACGTGGTGCCCCGAGTGGCGGGAAACGTCATGACGTCATGACGTCAGAGGTGGGAGGTTCTGAGTTCAGACCTCATGGAACAAGCTACTGTATAGACCTGTTTGCTGTTGCTCCTGCATGTTTTTGTTTTGTTCACCAGTTTAATTAAATTCGGTTAATTTACTGAACTGACTCGACCTCAGTGATTTAGATAGGAATCCGTCGATTCCTACATTCTAATGGAATGGGGTGGGAGGGGGGTGGAGACAGAATTGAGCTCGGATCTAATTCACCCCCTCCCCCCATGGTAAAATAGCCTACTGACACTCACTATCTGGGGCTCTCACAGCAAGAATGGTCATTTGGACAAGGCAACAACGCCACGGGCATCGTACCCTGCTAAGGGTCTGCGTTTTCAGGAGAGAAGGGGAAGAAAATAAATGAGCAAATTTCAACTACAACTAGAGGTTAGAAGAGGCTCCCCCCACATCCACCCCCCCCCCCCACCCCCGCCCCCTGCAATTGGTTAGTAGATAAGTGGAGTGGACTCCCATCAAAAATAGTTCATCTCATCTGCTGAATAACCGCTTTAAAGGTGAATTGCTTGGTGGACTCTTCAGCTCAGAATCGGACTGAAGATAATACACGAAAGTGTTGATAGATACTTTACAGAATGTCATTCTCAGTCCTGTGGGATCACTGGCCTCCTCCATCTGGGTAGAAATGACAAACGTGAACTGTAATTTTAGAAACTTTAAAGCACTCACTTAATTACCATACTGGACGAGGGCGAAATTTCACATTGTTTTATCTTCCTAGAAAGTCTCTGTTTCGTTAATCAACCATTATAACTGTGAAAAATCAACAGAAGATAGACTAGTAGCAGCTTAATGAGATTTTCTATTGAGCTGCAACACAGACAGCTAGCAGTCCTGTTCAACTCCACATATTTGTATGGAAAGCTTTCTTAGACTGAGGGGAGAAATATAACTGTTACTGGGCCGTCAACGTAAGAAAGACAGACTTGCATTTATAAAGCACCTTTCACAACCACAGGAAGTCTGAAAGCAGTTTACAGCCAATGAAGTACTTTTGAAGTGTAGTCACTGTTGTAATGTGGGAAATCCAGCACCCAATTTGTGCACAGCAAGCTCCCACAAACGGCAATAAGGTACCAGGTCTTCTGCTTTTTTTTTAGTGATGTTGCTTGAGGGATAAACATTGGCCAGGACACCGGGGAGAACTCCCCTGCTCTTCATCGAAATAGTGCCATGGTATCTTTTAGGTCTACCTGAGAGGGCAGAAGGGACCTCGGTTTAACGTCTCATCCGAAAGATGGCACCTCCAACAGTGCAGCGCTCCCTCAGTACAGCACTGAAGTGGCAGCCTGGATTTTGTGCTCAAGTCACTGGAGTGGGGCTTGATTCTATTTCTCTTCGTTTTAAAATCACTGTAGCTTGTAACTTGGTTAATAATATTAATTGTTGGAGTACCTTAGATAAAATTACTTGATAATAACTTACATTTAGAGCCTCTCAGACAGCAGAACATCTCAAGGTGCTTCACAATCAGGAGAAAGAGGACACTGGGTGGAGATGCAAGAGAGATTAAGAAGCGAACTAAGCAACTTAGCGCCTGAGCGCGGCGATTTTAGCGCCGCTCACGAATTTGACCTGTCGTTTTGCGCTGGCACTAAACACTACTGCCACGATCTCCTGCACCTGCAGATCATGACATCGTGCAATGCCCCGGACCGGAAACTGAGTCGCACACGCTGCCTTAGTGATGCACTATCAACAACACCAAAGACTACGAGTTGAACTTATACGAAGTAGGCTTTTATTGACTAAGAACTGGAGCATGCCTCTGCTAGTGGATCCATCCTAAGAGCTCCCAGGGGAAGGGTGGTGAGTCACCTTTATACCCGGGCTTAGGGGTGGAGCCAGGGGCGGAGACATGCCCGGACCTGTACAGAGTTAACAGTGGTTTACCACATTCACCCCTCATTTAAAAAAGAGTCCGGCGGCGTGAAGTGTTTCAAAAGTTCGTATACGAAAGTCTCTCCGGGGGTCTTGTCTGCCGTAATGATCTTCGTGGTGCAGGTTGCGGCGGTTCTTTGCCCGCGGCCGCTTCTCGCGTGGGACGGAGCACTGGCGTGTCATCCTCTCGGGGTAGGGATGGCACCGGCATGTCGTCAGTTCGTGGTAGACACCCCGGTGGTGCGTCGTGGGTAGTGGTGGTTGGTGGAGGTAGTGGATGGTGATCGATGGTGTTTCGGGTGGTACCTGAGGGTGCGAGGTCTCGAATTGAGACTGTGTCCTCCCGCCCATCAGGATACGCCATGTAGGCGTACTGTGGGTTGGTGTGGAGGAGGTGAACCTTTTCGACCAGGGGGGTCCGTCTTATGGCTCCTCACGTGTTTCCTGAGCAGGACGGGTCCCGGAGACGTCAGCCATGGCGGTAGTGATGTCCCCGAGGTGGATTTCCTGGGGAAGACGAACATCTTCTCGTGAGGGGTGGTGTTTGTGGCAGTACAGAGCAGCGATCGTATGGAGTGGAGCGCATCGGGGAGGACATCTTGCCAGCGGGAGATTGGGAGGCCCTTGGATTTTAGGGTGAGCATGGCGGTCTTCCACACCGTTGCGTTCTCCCTCTATACCTGTCCGTTACCCCGGGGGTTGTAGCTGGTAGTCCTGCTCGTGGCTATGCCCTTCTCGAGCAGGTACTGGCGCAGCTCGTCGCTCATGAACGACGAGCCCCTGTCGCTGTGGATGTAATTGGGGAAGCCAAATATGGCGAACAGGTCGTTGAGGCACCTGATGACTGTGGCGCTGGTCATGTCCGGGCAGGGGATGGCGAAGGGGAAACGGGAGTACTCGTCAATAATATTGAGGAAGTACGTGTTGCGGTCAGAGGAGGGAAGAGGCCCCTTGAAATCGACGCTGAGACGTTCGAAGGGGCGGGTAGCTTTAATCAGGTGTGCCCTGTCTGGCCTATAAAAATGCGGTTTGCATTCGGCACAGACCTGGCAGTTCCTGGTCATGGTCCTGACCTCCTCGATGGAGTAAGGCAGGTTGCGAGCTTTAATAAAATGGAAGAACCTGGTAACCCCCGGGTGGCAGAGATCATTGTGGAGGGTCCGTAGCCTATCGACTTGTGCGTTGGTACATGTCCCACGGGATAGGGCATCTGGGGGCTCATTAAGTTTCCCGGGCCGGTATAAGATATCGTAGTTGTAGGTGGATAACTCGATCCTCCACCGCAATATCTTATCATTTTTGATTTTCCCCCTTTGTCTGTTGTTAAACATAAATGCTACTGACCATTGGTCAGTGAGCAGGGTGAAACGTTTACCGGCCAGGTAATGCCTCCAGTGCCGTACAGCCTCCACTATCGCCTGGGCCTCCTTCTCGACTGAGGAGTGTCGAATTTCGGGGCCCTGGAGGGTCCGTGAAAAGAAGGCCACGGGTCTCCCCGCCTGGTTAAGGGTTGCGGCTAGGGCGAAGTCGGATGCATCGCTCTCCACTTGGAAAGGGATGGACTCATCCACTGCGTGCATTGTGGCCTTCGCAATGTCCTCTTTTATGAGGGTGAAGGCCGCACGGGCCTCTGCCGTCAGGGGGAAGGAAGTTGACTTGATGAGGGGCCGGGCTTTGTCCGCATAGTTGGGCACCCACTGGGCGTAGTAAGAGAAGAACCCTAGGCATCTCTTCAGGGCTTTTAGGCAGTGGGGGAGGGGTAGTTCCAGGAGGGGGCGCATTCGGTCGGGGTTGGGGCCGATGACTCCGTTTTCCACCACGCAGCCAAGAATAGCGAGGCGCGTGGTGCGGAACATACATTTTTCTCTGTTGTATGTCAGATTCAGCCGTTGGGCCGTACGGAGGAATTTTTCTAGGCTGGCGTCGTGGTCATGCCGGTCATGGCCGCAGATGGTGACGTTGTCTAGATAGGGGAAGGTGGCCTGCAGTGCGTTCTGGTCAACCATCCGGTCCATCTCCCTTTGGAAGACCGAGACCCCGTTGGTGACGCCGAAGGGGACTCGGAGGAAGTGGTAGAGGCGACCGTCGGCCTCGAAGGCCGTGTACTGGCGGTCCTCAGGCCTGATGGGGAGCTGGTGGTATGCCGACTTCAGATCAATCGTCGAGAATACCCGGTATTGTGCTATCTGGTTGACCATGTCAGATATGCGGGGAAGTGGGTATGCGTCTAATTGCGTGTATCGATTGATCGTCTGGCTGTAATCAATAACCAGGCGCTGTTTTTCGCCAGTCTTCACTACCACCACTTGGGCTCGCCATGGGCTGGTGCTGCCCTCGATAATCCCTTCCCTCAGGAGTCTTTCTACTTCTGATTTAATAAAGCTCCTATCCCCGGCACTGTACCGCCTGCTTTTAGTAGCAATTGGCTTGCAGTCTTTGGCGAGGTTAGCAAACAACGGGGGGGGGGTTTGACCTTCAGGGTGGACAGGCTGCATACTTTGCGTGGCGCCGTGTTTAAATTCTGCCGGCTGCAGTCTGTAAGTGGGGGCAGGGGCCCGCCATATGCCATCGTGACGCTCTCCAGATGGCACTGGAAGTCTAATTCTAGCAGTACGGGAGTGCAGAGCTGTGGCAGGACGAGGAATTTAAAATCTCTGTACTCCACGCCGTTCACTGTCAGAGTCGCTACACAGTAGCCGCCGACGTCCGCCGTATGGGACTTTGAGGCCATAAAGACCTGGTGGCGTGTGGGCATAACCGATAGGGAGTAGCGTCGCACAGTGTCGGGGTGGATGAAGCTCTCCGTGCTTCCGCAGTCGAAAAGGCAATTTGTGGCATGGCCATTTACCTTTACGTTCATCATGGACCTGGCTAGTTGATGGGGCCTAGATTGGTCCAGGGTGATGGAGGCCATCGTCGAGGTCGGTGGGTCGCTGTAGTATTCGCCCGCGCCGGGGGCCTGGTCTCGAAATGGTGTCCAAGATGACGGCTCCCCCGCGGCTGGTGGTGCTGAAAATGGCGGCCCGCATGGCTCACACGTGGTTGGTGGGGTCCAAAATGGCGGCCTGCATGGTTCACACGCGGCGCTGCTGGAATTGGGGGTCGATTTCGCCTTGCACACTCTCGCATAGTGGCCTTTCTTGCCGCATTTGGAGCAGGTCGCGTCCTTTGCTGGGCATTGCTGTCTGGGGTGCTTGGCCTGGCTGCAGAAGTAGCATTTCTGGCCTCTGGTCATTGCAGCTGTAGTTGGGCTGCTGGCGGCTTGTGGCCTTACCGGGTCCCAAGATGGCTGCTCCCGTGACATCCACGTGGCCATCCGGTCAGGGGGGTAGGCGTCCATGTTCTGGAGGGCCACGTCTAACGAGTTAGCGAGGGCCACCGTCTTCTGCAGGTCGAGCCCCCTCTGTTCCAGCAGCCTCTGCCGAGTATAGTTGGACCTGATGCCGGCTACGTAGGCGTCTCGGATCAGGTCTTCCGTGCATTCCTTGGCCGTCACCGCTTTGCAATTACAGGCCCGGCCGAGGACTCTCAGTGCCAGTAAATATTCGGCACCCGATTCCCCGGGGCGCTGTTTTCGGGTAGCCAGGAGGTGTCTGGCGTAGACCTCGTTAACAGGCCTCACGTATTGTTCCTTTAGCGTCGCGATGGCGGCCGCGTAAGTTGTGGCGTCTCGGATGATCGAGTAGACTCGGTGGCTCACCCGTGAGTTCAAGACAAGCCGTTTCGCGTCATCTGTAGTGACGGTAGTGCTGGAGGCCTCCAGGAAGGCTTCGAAACAGCTCAGCCAGTGTTCAAAGTTATTGGCTGCATCTGCTGCTTGAGGATCCAGGTCTAAACGTTCCGGCTTCAAGATTTGCTCCATGTCGAAAATTTAGTCAATAAAATTGATGCACTATCAACAACACCAAAGACTACGAGTTGAACTTATACGAAGTAGGCTTTTATTGACTAAGAACTGGAGCATGCCTCTGCTAGTGGATCCATCCTAAGAGCTCCCGGGGGAAGGGTGGTGAGTCACCTTTATACCCGGGCTTAGGGGTGGAGCCAGGGGCAGAGACATGCCCGGACTTGCACAGAGTTAACAGTGGTTTACCACACTTAGCACCTGCCACTAGGAACGACAGGTAGAGGGGAACATTTTCAAGTCGGGAAGGGGCTGGGGAGCGCTATTTAAAGGCGGGTGCTTCCTGCTTTTTCATGCCAGCAAAATTTTTGGTACACGCAGGTTGAGAGGGAGAGAGACGTCTGGAGAGATTCGACGCTGTCCGAAGGAGTTTTGGTCCTCAGCACCACTTTGGAGGTTCCTAAGTGCTGCACTCTTTCCCTGGGCCTATCCATTAGTGCTTACAACACAATTGCTTTAGGAGTTCTCTCCAGGCCGAGATTCAAGGCTGCAATGAGCAGAGTGTGGCTGGCCAGCAAGATAGCCCCTCCCCTTTAAGAACGGGACAGCGCCAGTCTGACTGGCTTCCATGGTAACTGACATCGCCTGAGCTTCAGTAGCCTTCTGAGGTAGAGCCTTGCTCCCTGATGTTAGCACCTTAAGAGAGGTGTGTAGCACCTGATTTAGCGCTCAAATCACCTCCAGGGGCAATAGAGGCGTATTTTACAGTTGGAAGCCCCGAGCTGCTAACAGGAGGCGCTAACCAACTGAATTTTTCCCCCGAGGATTCTGCCAGTGTCGCAGTAAAGGAGGGAATAGTGGTAATATTGGATAAGATAAAAATAGATAAGGAGAATGTACTTAAAAGTTCGGAAGTCCTTAAACTAGAAAAGTCACCCGATCCGGGTGGCATGTGTTGTGTATGTACCTTTAAGGGAATAACTGGTCTCAGACTGCAGTACCGGCAGTGACCACCCCTGTATAAAAGGCCCTAGCAGGCTTCTGTAGTTTCAGTTTCCAGGTTGTCTCCATTCAGTAAAGACTTGTTATAATCAACTCCTGCAGTCCGTGTCTCAATTATACACGGACATAATACTGGCGACGAGTAAGAAACGAACTTACCTGCAACTCGGCAGCACCTCAGACGACGTTATTGAAGGTCGAAGCCAGAAGAAAAAAATAATAATAATCCAAAGAAACTCGAGAAACGGGCGTCGACCGTGGGCAACCGCACTCCAAATCATCGAATTGAAAAGTGCAGGAGAGACTGTCGAGAGCCAGGCTTGGTTCTCCAGTCTGTGGTTTCCCAGCTAATCAGGCTGGTGGCAGGTAGTGCACTGATCCTTCCTGGGCTGTGGCGGGCTAGAGCTCGATCGGGTGGCTCTGCAACGGGGCCGGGCAGCGAGTCGGGAAGCAAAGAGAGAGAGAGAGGGTGGAGCACTCAGGGCGCGGCCGGTGCTTCGAAGCCGGGCAGCGTTCGGACCTAAGAAGAGGGAGGGAAGCGTCCCAGAGGGTCCGCTCCACAACGGGAACGGTTCTTCAATTAACAGAGCAAATATTGAAGCGCAATAGAAAAATAAAAATACCGCGGAGCACGGCATTGGCCGCAGTGATCGGGGAGGCGCGAAGACCATAGGGCGTCGCCATTACAGGATAGTAAAATAAATATAATCGCCAGCAACAGCGTTGGCAGCAGCGGCAGTGGCGGGAAAGCGTGGGAGGCGCCATCTTAACTCGGCGGGGAAGAAGGAAAAGCGCCGGCGGCGCCATTTTGATCCATCGGGGACGAAGGCAAAGCGCGGGAGGCGCCATCTTAGATTTTCAAGATGCCAAAGACTGGCAATATCACTGCCTTCGATAATGCAATAGAAGACTGGACCACGTATGTGGAAAGAGTCGAGGTATATTGCGAGGCAAACGAAATAGCCGATGAGAAAAAGGCATCAGTATTGCTAAATTTAATGGGCGCAAGAACGTACGGCCTATTGCGGGACCTGATTACTCCAGCCAAACCGAAGGCGAAGAGTTTTAACGAAATTGTTGCTATCCTACTGGAACACCTAAATCCTACACCGCGGCTGATAGCAGAAAGATTTAAATTCCACAGGAGAAATCAGCATAAAAATGAGAGCAATGCTGATTACCTTACGGAACTACGCAAGCTATCAAAGCACTGCCAGTTCGGAGCAGGACTGGCAGATACCTTACGGGAGAAATTTGTCTTTGGACTCCTGAGTGAAGGAACCCAGAAGAGGTTACTCTCAGAGAAAGAGCTGACGCTAGATAAGGCTTTCAGCGTGGCAGTATCATACGAAGCAGCAGCAAGGGGAGCTGCGGAAATACAACAAAAGCCACAGGAATACGGCACCCACGAAATGACACGGGGATTTGCAAAATGTTATCGCTGCAGCAGAACAAACCATGACCAGAAGGACTGCTGGTCCAAGGACAAAATATGCAGGCAATGCAGAAAGATGGGACACATTGCACGAGTTTGCAGGTCTGGCAAGAAGATCAACGACAACAAAAAGGCTACGAAGGAACCGTACAAGAAAGTACAAAAGATGACGGACAGTAGTTCCGAAGACCAGATGAGCGATAGTGAATCCGGGAACAAGAGACTAAGCTGTCTCAAACTTCACAACGTAATCGCAAAAGAGGATCTCCGAACCATTTGGGTCACCCTCACGTTAGCAGGGTCCCAAGTCAAAATGGAATTGGATACAGGATCAGCTCTAACCGTCATGAATCGACGAGACTACGAGCGGCTATTCTGACACATACCCTTGAAAGACACATCCATTGTCTTGAAGACATATACGGGGCAGAAAGTATACCCCAGAGGGAAAATAAGGGTGCCTGTCGAATACAACGGCAAGGAAAGACAGAAATTGTATCTGTACATACTGCAAGATGGTAGACCACCATTATTGGGACGTGAATGGATCAGAAAGGTAAGTTTAGACTGGCACTCCGTTCAGGCACTGACGGTTGCTGGTAAAAAGGATGACGACGTCACTCCTGGCTGATTGTCAACAATCTTAGCTGACGCCAAAGAGGTATTTCAACAAGAACTGGGCACTCTTAAAGGCGTAACCGCCTCGATAAAAATAGAGGAGAATGCAATTCCCAAGTTTTTCAAAGCAAGACCGGTACCATATGCAATTCGCCCAGCTGTCGAGGCAGAGCTGGAGAATCTGGAGAATGCAGGCGTGTTATCTAAGGTACACTGGAGCGAGTGGGTGACACCCATCATTCCTGTCATGAAGAAAACATTAAACAATAAGTCTGAGGAGCCAATGAAGGTTCGCATCCGTGGGGACTTCAAGGTGATGGTGAACCCAGTCCTTCACACAGTACAATATCCTCTTCCAAGGATGGAAGATATCTTTGCCTCACTAACTGGAAGGAAGCGTTTTACAAAAATTGACCTAGCACAAGCATATTTGCAGATGGAGGTTGAAGAATCCTCTAGGAAGTATCTCACGATAAACACTCACAAAGGTCTTTACCAGTATAATCGACTGGTATTCGGAGTAGCATCAGCTCCAGCTATATGGCAAAGAGCGATGGAACAAGTCCTGCAAGGGATTCCGGGGACTCAGTGTTACTTAGACGACATCCTAGTGACAGGTGAAGATGACAGTGAACACCTTGCCAACCTAGAGCAGGTGCTCACTAGACTACGTGAACATGGGCTACGAGCCAATCGCCCCAAGTGCGAGTTTTTTAAGAGACAGATATTGTATTGTGGCCACGTGATTGATGAAGAGGGGTTGCATAAGTCCCCTGACAAAATTGAAGCGGTAGCTAAGGCTCCAGCGCCTGAAAATGTGTCGCAACTGAGGTCATTCCTCAGATTGGTGAATTACTACCATAAGTTTTTGCCGAATTTGCCCACAATTCTGCATCCACTGAACACCCTACTACGAACGGGAGTAGCATGGAAATGGAGCGATGAATGTAAGCAGGCCTTTCAGAAGAGTAAAGACCTAACCACTTCAAGAGAAGTATTGGCTCACTACAACCCATCACTACCGATAAGACTGGCGTGTGATGCGTCTCCCTACGATGTTGGGGCGGTACTGTCACATAAATTCCTTGATGGTTCAGAGAGGCCGATAGCTTTTGCGTCACGCTCGTTAACTTCAGCTGAGCGTAACTACGCCCAGATTGACAGAGAGGCCCTCAGCCTGGTGTGGGAGGTGAAGAAGTTCAATCACTACCTGCACGGTCATAAATTTACTCTACTAACTGATCATCAGCCTCTCGTCTCCATTTTCAACCCTCAGAAGGGCGTACCGATAATGACGGCACAACGGCTACAGAGGTGGTCCCTTTTCCTAGCGGCACACCAATATGACATCGAGTACAAAGGAACTAAACAGCATGGGAATGTTGATGGATTGTCGCGCCTACCGTTGCCGACGGTGGAAGAAGAAGAACTGGCAGTGGATCCAGTGGAGTTATTCCACTCGACTATAGTCGAATGTCTCCCTGTGACGAATGCAAACATAGAAAAGGAAACATGAAATGACCCGACACTCTCCTGGGTCTATGATTTAACGGTGAAGGGATGGCCAGTACATGGCGAACCACTGCTGCCAGCATTCTCGCCGAGAAGAGAACAGCTGTCAGTGTGCAGAGGAACCTTGATGTGTGGATCCAGAGTAGTAATTCCACCCAAATTGAAGGATAGTGTGCTCAATGAGCTTCATGAGGGTCATCTGGGAGGGGTAAAAATGAAGAACTTAGCCAGAGCGTTTGTGTGGTGGCCGGGAATCGATAGAGAAATCAAAGAGATGACCAAGAGCTGTACAGGATGCCAGAAGGTCCAAAACGCCCCACCACAAGCCCCTCTACATCCATGGGAGTGGCCCTCATCTCCATGGCAAAGGGTGCACATTGATTTTGCTGGTCCCTTTATGGACTCGATGTTTTTAATAGCGGTGGATGCACATTCAAAGTGGCCAGAGGTAATAAAAATGTCCTCAACCACCACAGAAAAAACTATCACAGTCTTACGAACCATATTCACCAGGAATGGGCTGCCTGAACAGATTTGCTCTGACAACGGACCACAGTTTGTGTCTGAAGAGTTCCGGAGGTTCTTAAAGAACAATGGTGTTAAGCATTACACATCCGCCCCATATCATCCAGCCACTAATGGATTGGCCGAGAGGTTTATTCAAACATTCAAGAAGGCTATCAAGGCAATGTGTAATGAAGATATACCCCTACAACACAAGATGGATGACTTCTTGTTTGCCTACTGGAATGCGACACATGCGGTTACCAACCAAACTCCAGCCATGATGTTCTTCAATCGAAGACTACAATGCCACTTGGATTTGGTTAAGCCAAACGTCAGAAGAGATGTGGAGAACAGGCAGTTTCAGAATATGAATGAAAGGCCGACCAGGAGTTTTAAGGTAGGTCAACCAGTTTTGGCCCGGGACTACCGCACAGAGAAATGGCAGCCAGGAACGATCTGTACACGGCAAGGACCTCTAATGTATACCGTGGATGTTGGAGAGAGCATTGTAAGACGCCATGCTGACCAGACTCTAGAGTCACTGGAAAACGTCAACTCCACACCACGATCTGATACACCTGGCGATGAAACCGAAGTACCAATTGCATCTACCGCAGAATTGGTGATATTGGAAGCAGACGAACCAAACAACGACATTGATCCCAACGCAACCTTGCCAGAAGAACCTGATATCCCAAAGAGGCGTTATCCAGACAGAATCAGGAAGCCTCCTCAAAGACTGAACTTATAATTGCTTAACTTCAGCCAATGTATCTAGCAACCGTAATTGTAATTGTAATTAGTTATTATTTAGTTGTTAAATGAATGTTATGTACTGTTTATCTAAAAGGGGAGGAATTGTTGTGTATGTACCTTTAAGGGAATAACTGGTCTCAGACTGCAGTACCGGCAGTGACCACCCCTGTATAAAAGGCCCTAGCAGGCTTCTGTAGTTTCAGTTTCCAGGTTGTCTCCATTCAGTAAAGACTTGTTATAATCAACTCCTGCAGTCCGTGTCTCAATTATACACGGACATAATAGGATGCATCCTAGGTTACTGAGGGAAGTAAGGGTGGAAATTACAGAGGCTCTGGCCACAACCATCCAATCTTCCTTGGAACTGGGGGTCGTGCCAGAGGACTGGAAGATTGTAAATGTTACACCCCTGTTTATAATAGGGGCGAGGGATAAACCCGGCAACTATAGGCCAGTCAGCCTAATATCAGTTGTGGGGAAAATTTTAGAGACAATAATCCAGGACAATGTTAACTGGCATTTGGAAAAGAATGGGCCATTAAATGAAAGTCAGCATGGATTTATTAAAGGCAAATCCTGTTTAACAACTTGATTGAGTTCTTCGATGACATAACGGAGAGGGTTGATGAGGATAGTGCGGTTGATGTTGTTGTGTATGTACCTTTAAGGGAATAACTGGTCTTAGACTGCAGTACCGGCAGTGACCACCCCTGTATAAAAGGCCCTAGCAGGCTTCTGTATTTTCAGTCTGACGCTGTCTCCTGTTCAGTAAAGTACCTGTTAAACAGTTTTCCCGAAGTCCGTGTATTATTGAGGCGCGGACTTTACAGTGGCGACAAGTAAGTTCGAACTCACCGGCAGTGTGGCATCATCTCACGGGGATCTCGCCTGAGAGGAGGGTCCTGGAAGGTCGTAGTCTGAGCAACGGGCGTCGACCGAGGGCAACCGCCCAAAGAATTCATCGGTGTTCGGAGAATTGCGGGAGAGACTGTGGAGAGCTGTGCTTGGCTCCCCGGTTAAGAGGTTCCAGCAAATCGTGCTGGTAGCAGGTAGCGTGCTGACCCTTCCGGACTGCGGCGGGCTCAAGCTCGGTCGAGCGGCTCTACAAATCGGGCCGCGCAGCGTTGCCGGGAAAAGAAAACAAGAGAGAGAGGGTGGAGCGCACAGGGCGCGGTCGGTGCTCAAGAACAGGGCAGCGGAGAGAAACTAAACCGGGGGAAGGAAAGCGAGACGCGCCGAAGCTGCGGGTCGCCGCCATTACCCCGTAGAACGCTAGGAGCAGCGTGGCAGCAAGGGGAAGAAGCAAAAGCGCGGGAGGCACCATTTTATCCTGTTGGGGAAGAAGCAAAAGCGCGGGAGGCGCCATTTTATTCCATTGGGGAAGAAGCAAAAGCGCGGGAGGCGCCATTTTATTCCATTGGGGAAGAAGCAAAAGCGCAGGAGGCGCCATTTTAAATTGCCCAAGATGCCGAAAAGTGGCAGTATCACTGCTTTCGACAACGAGGTAGAAGACTGGACCACGTATGTGGAAAGAATTGAAGTGTACTGCAAGGCAAATCAGGTGGCCGATGGAAAGAGGGCGTCGGTATTATTAAATCTGATGGGTGCGAGTACGTACGGCATATTGCGGAATTTAATTATCCAGCTAAACCAATGGAGAAAAGTTTTGAGGAGATTGTTCATATCTTACAGGAACACCTAAGCCCTACACCACTGCTGATAGCAGAAAGATTCAAGTTCCATAAAAGAAACCAGCACAAAGATGAGAGCAATGCTGACTATCTTACGGAACTACGCAAGTTATCGAAGCACTGCCAGTTCGGAGCAGGACTGGCAGACACCTTACGGGATAAGTTTGTCTGCAGGCTCCAGAGTGAAGGAACCCAGAAACGACTACTTTCAAAAAAGGACCTGACGCTAGAACAGGCTTTCAGTGTGGCAGTATCCTACGAAGCAGCAGCATGGGGAGCTGCGGAAATACAACAGAAACCACAAGAATACAGCGCCAACGAAATGGCGTATGGAGCATAAAAGTGCTATCGCTGCGGCAGAACAACCCATGAGCAGAAGGACTGCTGGTTTAAAGACAAAATATGCAGGCAATGCGGAAAAATGGGACATATACCAAGAGTCTGCAGGTCGGGCAAGAAAACCAACACAACAAGAACTACTAAGGAACAGTACAGGAAAGTAAAGAAACTGACAGACAGTAGTTCAGAAGATCAGGAGAGTGATAAGGACTCCGGGAGCAGGAGACTAAGTTGTTTAAAGTTACACAACGTGATCGCAAAGGAAGATCACCGAACCATTTGGGTCACCCTCATGATAGCAGGGTCCCCAGTGAAGATGGAATTGGACACAGGATCAGCCCTAACTGTCATGAATCGACGAGACTATGAGCGGCTATTCTCACACATACCCTTAAAGGACACGTCCATTGTATTGAAGACATACACGGGGCAAAAGGTCTACCCCAGAGGAAAAATAAGGGTGCCAGTTGAATATAACGGAAAGGAAACACAGAAACTATACATGTATATACTACAAGATGGAGGACCACCATTATTGGGACGTGAATGGATCCGAAAACTACAATTGGATTGGCATTCCATTCTGGCACTAACTGTGACTGACAAAAAAGATGATGACGTCGCACCTGGGCGTCTGTCACAAATTCTTTCTGACGCAGAAGAGGTGTTCAAACAAGGACTTGGGACTCTAAAAGGAGTAAAGGCAACCATAAAGATTGAGGATAACGCAACCCCAAAATTTTTCAAGACCAGACCGGTGCCATACGCGATCCGCCCAGCCGTGGAAGCTGAACTGGAGAGTCTGGAGCGTTCGGGGGTGCTGTCTAAGGTGGACTGGAGCGAGTGGGCCACACCCATCGTTCCTGTAATGAAGAAAGCATTGAGCAGCATGCCTGGGGAGCCAAGGAAGGTTCGCATCTGTGGGGACTTCAAGGTGACTGTGAACCCAGTCCTGCACACAGTACAGTATCCGCTTCCGCGGATAGAAAATATTTTCACCTCACTATCTGGAGGGAAACGTTTTACAAAGGTTGATCTGGCTCAAGCGTATCTACAAATGGAGGTGGAAGAAGCATCTAGGAAATACTTCACGATAAACACTCAGAGAGGCCTTTACCAGTACAATCGACTGGTGTTCGGGGTAGCATCGGCCCCGGCTATTTGGCAAAGGGCAATGGAACAAGCCCTGCAAGGGATCCCGGGGACCCAGTGTTATTTGGACGACATCCTGGTTACGGGCGAAAATGACAATGAACACCTTGCCAACCTGGAACAGGTGCTCACGAGATTGCAGGAATATGGGCTACGAGCCAACCGTCCAAAATGCGAGTTTTTCAGGAGACAAATCTCGTATTGTGGCCAAATGATTGATGAGGAAGGGTTGCATAAGTCGCCAGACAAGATTGAGGCTGTAGTCAAGGCTCCAGCAATGGAAAATGTGTCGCAACTGAGGTCGTTCCTCGGGTTGGTGAACTACTACCATAAGTTCTTGCAGAATTTATCTACAATTCTGCACCCACTGAATGCCCTGCTTCAAACTGGTGTAACATGGAAATGGAGTGATGAGTGTAAGCGTGCCTTTCAGGAATGTAAATGCCAAATCACTTCAAAAGAAGTATTGGCCCACAACAACCCAACACTACCGATTCGGTTGGCATGTGATGTGTCACCTTACGGCATTGGAGCGGTGCTGTCACACAAATTCCGTGACGGTTCAGAGAGGCCAATAGCCTTTGCATTGCGCTCGCTAACCTCAGCCGAGCGTAACTACGCCCAGATTGACAGGGAGGCCCTCAGCCTGGTGTGGGGGGTGAAGAAGTTCAATCACTATCTGCACGGGCAGAAATTCACCATACTGACTGATCATCAACCCCTGGCCTCAATTTTTAACCCAAAGAAGGGCGTTCCGGTGATGACGGCGCAACGGCTGCAAAGATGGTCACTTTTTCTAGGGGCACATCAGTATGACATAGAGTACAAAGGTACGAAAAAACATGGAAACGCTGTTGGGCTGTCGCGCCTACCGTTGCCTACGGCGGAAGAAGCACCTGCAGTGGACCCGGTGGAGATATTCCATGCGAACATAGTCGAATGTTTGCCTGTTACAAACTCAAGTATTGAGAAGGAAACCCGAAATGACCCGACACTCTCTCGGGTCTATGATTTGACAGTGAAGGGATGGCCAACATATGGCGACTCACTGTTGCCAGCATTCTCGCCAAGGAGAGAACAGCTGTCAGTGTGCCGGGGAACCTTGATGTGTGGATCCCGAGTGGCAATTCCACCCAAGTTGAGAGATAGAGTGCTCAATGAGCTTCACGTGGGTCATCTGGGAAGGGTAAAAATGAAGAGCCTAGCCAGGGCGTTTGTGTGGTGGCCGGGAATCGATAAAGAAATCGAGGATATGACCAAGAGATGCACAGGATGCCAGAAGGTCCAAAACGCTCCACCACAGGCCCCGCTACATCCATGGGAGTGGCCCTCATCTCCATGGCAACGGGTACACATTGATTTCGCTGGTCCATTTATGGACTCAATGCTTCTAATCGCTGTGGACGCCCATTTGAAATGGCCAGAGGTCATTAAATGTCCTCCACCACCACAGAGAAAACTATTGCAGTCCTAAGGACCATCTTCGCCAGGAATGGGTTGCCAGAACAGATTTGTTCCGACAATGGCCCACAGTTTGTGTCTGAGGATTTCCGGAGGTTCCTGAAGAATAATGGGGTGAAACATTACACATCTGCCCCATATCATCCAGGCACAAATGGATTGGCTGAGAGGTTTGTTCAGACCTTTAAAAAGGCCATAAAGGCAATGTATAATGACGACATACCACTGCAACACAAGGTGGATAACTTTTTGTTTCCTTACCAGAATGCGACACATGCAGTAACCAACCAAACTCCAGCCGTACTGTTTTTCAACCGGAGACTAAGATGTCGCTTGGATTTGCTCAAACCAAACATAAGACGAGATGTTGAGGATAAGCAGTTCCAGCACATAAATGAGAAGCCAACCAGGAGCTTCAAGATAGGGCAACCAGTCTTGGCCCGCGACTACTGAACAGAAAAATGGCAACCAGGAACGATATGCACACAGCAGGGACCACTAATGTAAACAGTGGATGTTGGAGAGAGCATCGTGAGACACCATGCTGACCAGGTTCTAGAGTCACAGGAACAAGCCAAACCTGTACCACAAGCATGTGCACCTGGTAATGAGCCTGAAGTACAGATTGCGTCTACCTCAGAAGCAGGGGTATTGGAAGCTGATGAACCAACCAACGGCAATGAGCCAGAATTGACTCCACCGCCAGAACAGGATACTCGAGAAAAGCGCTATCCAGTCAGGATCAGGAAGCCTCCTCAAAGACTGAACTTATAAATGACTATTTCAGTTGATGTATATAGTACCGAGAAAATTGTAATTGTAATTAGTTATTATTTAGTTGTTAAATGAATGTTATGTGCTGGTTATCTAAAAGGAAAGGAATTGTTGTGTATGTACCTTTAAGGGAATAACTAGTCTTAGACTGCAGTACCGGCAGTGACCACCCCTGTATAATAGGCCCTAGCAGGCTTCTGTATTTTCAGTCTGACGCTGCCTCCTGTTCAGTAAAGTACCTGTTAAACTGTTCTCCCAAAGTCCGTGTATTATTGAGGCGCGAACTTTACAGATGTTGTACATATGGACTTTCAAAAGGCGATTGACAAAGTACCACATAACACCCTTGTCCACTCCGCTATAACCCCCAACACCCCTTCCCCTTTGCCCGGCACCTTCCCATGCAAGCGCAGGAGATACAACACATGCCCTTATACCTCCCCCCCCTTCCCACTGTCCAGGGCCCCAAACACCCCTTCCAGGTGAAACAGCGATTTACTTGTACTTCTCGCAATTTAGTATATTGTATTCGCTGCTCACAATGTGGTCTCCTCTACATTGGGGAGACCAAACACAGATTGGATGACTGCTTTGCGGAACACCTCCGTTCAGCCCGTAAGGGGGACCCTGAGCTTCCAGTCGCCTGTCATTTTAATTCACCGCTCCACTCCCACTCAGACCTCACCGTCCTCGGCCTCTTGCATTGTTCCACAGAAGCCCAGCGTAAGCTCAAGAAACAGCACCTCATCTTTTGATTAGGCACTTTACAGCCTTCCGGACTCAACATAGAGTTCAACAATTTCAGATCATAACCTTGTATATTTTTTTTATCCACACTTTTCATCTGTGCCTTCTGTTCTTCTCTCCCACATGGCAGCTGTCTTTCATTCTGCCAGCGCAATTTACACTTCATCTAGAGCCATCCTTTGTTTCTTACCCTGTCCCATTACCATCTCCTTCTGCCTTGAATATCTCTTAATGTCTCTTAACCTCTTCCGCCTTCCATCCTATCACAGGCCTTCCCTTTTGTTCTTTCATCCCCTCCCCCCTTTCCCAGCCTCTACACTTGCTTAAAAATCTGTTCCATTTCCTGCTTTTTTCCAGTTCTGACGAAAGGTCAACGACCTGAAATGTTAACTCTGTTTCTCTTTTCACAGATGCTGCCTGAACTGCTGAGTTTCTCCAGCATTTTCTGTTTTTATACCACATAATAGACCCGTTAGCAAAATTAAAGCCGATGGGATTAAAGGGACTGGCAGCGCGAATACAAAATTGGCTAAGGGACAGAAAGCAGAGAGTAGTGGTGAACAGTTCTTTTTTCAGACTAGAGGGAAGTGTACAGTGGTGTTCCCCAGCGGTCGGTATTAGGACTGTAGTGTATGTGCTTTAAGTCAGAACTACTTTTTACAGCTCCTGTATACTGTAGTACCGGCAGTAACCACACCGGTATATAAGCTGTGCGCATGCCTCTGTACCCCAGTCTAGAGATGACCCTCCTCCAGTAAAGACCTGTTGTTTGTTTATGTACAGCATCCGTGTAATTATTTATCCACTGAACCACGGATCTAACAGTGGCGACGAGTGTTGATGCGAATCTACCTGCAACATAAAAAAAAAATAGTCGAGTCCAGGAACACGGGCACCGACCGCGAGCAACCGCCCAGCAGTCAGGCAGAGATCCAACTTCACTCGGGAGGCTGTGGAGAGCCGGGCTTGGTTCCCCAGCCACAACGAGCAGTAAGAGACCGACGACAGGTCCAGAGCAGACCCTTCCCGAGCAGCGGCGGCTGGAGCCGACTGACGGCAGAGAGAGAGAGACGGGCAGCGTCGACGGGGTAAGAAAGAGGGTGAAGAGAGCAGGGCGCAGCCGGGGATTGATCACCGAGCGGCGTTGAGGAAAAATACTGCAAACCGGAGAGAGAGAGGGTAAGAAACAGCCAGGTTCTAGACTGAGCGGCGTCAACAAATATCAAGAGAAGAACGCGCAGAGCACAGCCAAGGATCACGGGCTGATCAGGGTCCGCGGGGCGAAGCAAGGGGAGATGCCATTGAGCCGCGGAGAAGCAGGGAGAGTGCGGGAGGCGCCATTGAGCCGCGGAGAAGCAGGGAGAGCGCGGGAGATGCCATTGTGCCAGCGGAGAAGAAGGGGAAGTGTGGGAGGCGCCATTGGGAATAGTTAATGCACAACCAAGGATGCCGAAGAGTGGCAGTATCTCTACGTTCGACAATGAAGTTGAAGATTGGGTGACATATGTGGAACGTATTAAGGTGTACTGCAGGGCGAATGAAGTGCCAGATGCTAATAAAGCACTGGTTCTGTTAAATTCCATGGGTGCAAAAACTTATGGGTTACTGCGAAATCTAATAACCCCAGGGAAGCCGGTAAACAAGGATTTTGGAAGCATAGTAGAAATCCTACAGGACCACTTAAGCCCCACACCACTGCTGATAGCAGAACGATTTAAGTTCCATAAAAGGAACCAACACAAAGATGAAAGCAATGCTGAGTACCTAACGGAACTGCGCAAGCTATCGAAATACTGCCAGTTTGGAGCGGGACTAGCAGACACGTTAAGGGACAAGTTTGTGTGTGGGCTACAAAGTGAAGGAACCCAGAAACGGCTTCTATCAGAAAAGGACCTTACGCTGGACAAAGCTTTCAATATGGCAGTATCACACGAAGCAGCCGCAAGGGGCGCTGCAGAGATACAACGGAGACCGCAAGAATACGGCACCAACGAAATGACCTATGGAACAGGGAAGTGCTATCGCTGCGGCAGAACAACACATGACCAGAAAGATTGTTGGTTAAAGGACCAAGTGTGCAGACAGTGTGGGAAAGCAGGACACATAGCAAGAGTCTGCAGGTCTGGGAAGAAAACCAACAGTAAGAAATCTCCACAGGAGAAGTACAAAAAGGTACACCAGGTGATGGACAGTGGTTCAGACGAACAGAAAAGGGACACAGACTCCGGAAGCAAGGGGCTGGGTTGTCTGAAACTACATAATGTAACCGAAATAGAGGATCAGCAGACTATCTGGGTTACACTCAAGATAGACGGAGTCCAAGTGGAAATGGAATTGGACACAGGATCTGCTCTAACAGTCATAAATCAAAGAGACTACAAGCGGCTATTTTCACACATACCCTTGAAAGCTACAGAGATTGTCTTGAAGACGTATACGGGGCAAAAAGTCTACCCCAAAGGAAAAATAAGGGTGAAAGTGACATATAAAGGTCAGGAAATACCTATAATGGATATATATGTATTGCCAAATGGAGGACCACCACTGCTAGGACGTGAGTGGATCCGGAAGATACATTTAGATTGGCATTCCATACAGGCACTGAAGGTGGAGGCCAAAAAGGATGACGACGTCACACCTGGACGACTGTCAAAAATGCTAACTGACGCAAAAGAAGCGTTCCAGGAGGGACTAGGAACACTAAAACGAATAACAGCAACAATTAAAATAGAGGATAATGCAAGCCCAAAGATTCTGAAGGCCAGACCAGTGCCTTATGCGATCAGACCAGCGGTTGAAGCAGAGCTGGAAGGGTTGGAACGTTCAGGAGTACTGTCCAAAGTGGACTGGAGCGAGTGGGCTACACCCATCGTCCCTGTAATGAAGAGGTCGTTGAGTAATACGCCTGGGGAACCAAAGAAGGTCCGCATCTGTGGGGATTTTAAGGTGACAGTGAACCCAGTCCTTCACACGGTGCAATATCCGCTTCCACGAATTGAGGATATTTTCACCTCGCTATCTGGTGGTAAACGCTTCACCAAAATTGATCTAGCCCAGGCGTACTTGCAAATGGAGGTAGAAGAAGCTTCGAAACATTACCTTACGATCAACACCCATAAAGGTCTCTATCAATACAACCGGCTGGTGTTTGGAGTAGCCTCGGCCCCGGCTATCTGGCAAAGGGCGATGGATCAGGTCCTGCAAGGGATTCCAGGGACCCAGTGTTATTTGGATGACATCTTGGTCACGGGCGAAAATGACGGTGATCACCTCGCTAACTTGGAGAAGGTGCTCGCCAGATTAAAGGAATATGGGCTACGAGCTAATCGCCACAAGTGCGAGTTTTTCCAGAAACAGATCTCGTATTGCGGCCACGTCATTGATGAAGAGGGGTTACCTAAGTCCCCTGACAAGATTGAGGCAGTAGTCAAGGCTCCAGCACCGGAAAATGTGTCACAACTGAGGTCGTTCCTCGGACTGGTAAACTATTACCACAAGTTCTTACCAAATTTGTCTACGGTACTACACCCGCTGAACACCCCACTGCAAACAGGGGTACCATGGAAGTGGGATGACGAACGTAGACGAGCTTTCCAGAAGTGTAAAAAATTAATCACATCAAAAGAGGTGTTGGCTCATTTCAACCCAGCACTACCAATTCGTTTGGCATGTGATGCATCACCCTACGGCATTGGAGCGGTGCTGTCGCACAAATTCCCAGACGGGTTGGAGAGGCCAGTGGCCTTTGCGTCTCGGTCACTAACCTCAGCCGAGCGCAACTACGCCCAGATTGACAGGGAGGCCCTCAGCCTAGTATGGGGAGTAAAAAAATTCAACCATTATCTGCATGGGCAGAAGTTCACCTTGCTGACTGACCACCAACCACTTGTCTCCATCTTTAACCCTAAGAAGGGCGTGCCAGCAATGACTGCACAGCGGTTACAAAGATGGTCCCTGTTTCTAGGGGTGAATCAATATGAAATAGAATATAAAGGCACGAAACAGCATGGGAACGCTGATGGGCTATCGCGCCTGCCACTGCCTACGGTGGAGGAAGCACCAGCAGTGGACCCTATCGAGATATTTTGTTCGTCGATAATTGAACGATTGCCAGTAACAAACGCGGATATAGAGAACGAGACCTGCAATGATCCGACGCTGTCACGGGTATATGAATTGACGGTGAGGGGATGGCCAACACATGGCGACTCACTGTTGCCAGCATTCTCATCCAGAAGAGAACAGCTGTCAGTATGCCAGGGGACAGTGATGTGTGGATCCAGAGTGGTGATTCCACCCAAGTTAAGGGAGAGAGTGCTAAAGGAGCTACATGAAGGTCATCTGGGGGGAGTGAAAATGAAAAGCCTTGCTAGGGCTTATGTGTGGTGGCCGGGAATCGATCAACAAATCGAAGACCTAACTAAGAGCTGCTTAGGATGCCAGAAGGTCCAAAATGCACCACCACATGCCCCTCTACACCCATGGGAGTGGCCCTCCTCTCCATGGCAACGGGTGCACATTGATTTCGCTGGTCCATTCATGGACTCAATGTTCTTAATAGCAGTGGATGCTCATTCAAAGTGGCCTGAGGTGATAAAGATGTCTTCAACCACTACAGAGAAAACGATTGCCGTCCTACGGACCATATTTGCCAGAAACGGTTTGCCAGAGCAGGTCTGCTCTGATAATGGACCACAGTTTGTGTCCGACGAGTTCCAAAAATTCATGAAAAGGAATGGGGTAAGGCATTACACATCCGCCCCATATCATCCAGCCACAAATGGATTGGCTGAGAGGTTCGTACAAACCTTTAAGAAGGCGATAAAGGCCATGTGCGACGAGGAAATTCCACTACAGCATAAGATAGACAATTTCTTATTAGCCTACCGAAACGCGACACATGCAGTTACCAACCAGACCCCGGCCATGATGTTCTTTAACCGAAGGTTGAGATCTCGTCTGGACTTGCTCAGACCAAATGTGCGAAGAAATGTTGAGGACAAATAATTCCAGCACATCAACGAGAAGCCGACAAGGAGCTTCAATGTAGGGCAACCAGTCTTGGCCCGTGACTATCGAACAGAGAAGTGGCAACCCGGAACGATATGTACAAGGCAGGGGCCATTAATGTACACAGTGGATGTCGGGGAGAACATTGTGAGACGCCACGTCGATCAGATCTTAGCGTCACAGGAAGGCGTCAACCCCATGTCTCGAGTACCTGTGGATGAACCCGACATACTGGTAGCATCTACTTCAGACCCAGTAGCAGTGGAACCCGATGAACTACCCGATGAAAAGGGGTCAGAATCGCCTCTGCACCAAGAACCTCCGGAAAGGCGCTATCCCGAAAGGGTCAGGAAGCCGCCCCAAAGACTGAATCTATAAATGGACTTTTGTTATTAAATGTACATGTAAAAATGTAATTGTTATTTGAATATTAAGGGGGTATTATTAATCTAAAAAGGGAGGAATTGTAGTGTATGTGCTTTAAGTCAGAACTACTTTTTACAGCTCCTGTATACTGTAGTACCGGCAGTAACCACACCGGTATATGAGCTGTGCGCATGCCTCTGTACCCCAGTCTAGAGATGACCCTCCTCCAGTAAAGACCTGTTGTTTGTTTATGTTCAGCATCCGTGTAATTATTTATCCACTGAACCACAGATCTAACAAGGACCATTGCTCTCTTTGATATATACAAATGACCTGGACTTGAGTATACAGGGCATCATTTCAAAGTTTGCAGATGACATGAAACTCAAAAATGTAGGAGGATAGCAACAGACTTCAGGAGGACATAGACAGACTGGTGAAATGGGCAGACACATGGCAGGTGAAATTTAATGCAGAGAAGTGTGAAGTGATACATTTTGTTAGGAAGAATGAGGAGCGGCAATATAAATTAAATGATACAATTTTAAAGGGGGTGCAGGATCAGAGAGACCTGAGGGTGTATTTACACAAATCTTTAAAGGTGGCAGGACAAGTTGAGAAGGCTGTTAAAAAAACATATGGGATCCTTGGCTTTGTTAATAGAGGAAGAGTACAAAAGCAAATAAGTTATGTTAAACCTTTGTAAATCACTGGTTAGGCCTCAGCTAGAGTACTGAATTCAATTCTGGGCACCACACTTTAGGAAGAATGTCAAGGCCTTGGAGAGGGTGCAGAAGAGATTTAGGAGAATGGTTCCAGGGATGAGGGACTTCAGTTCTGTGGAGAGACTGGAGAAGCTGGGGTTGTTCTCCTTAGAGCAGAGAAGGTTAAGGGAAGATTTGATAGAGGTGTTCCAAATCATGAAAGGCTTTGATAGAGTAAATGAGGAGAAATTGTTTCCAGTGGCAGAAAGGTTGGTAACCAGAGGTGACATGAGGAAACACTTTTTTACACAGAGAGTTGTTATGATCTGGAATGCACTGCCTGGAAGGGCGGTGGAAGCAGATTCACTGGTAACTTTCAAAAGGGAATTGGATAAATGCTTGAAGGGAAAAAATCTGCATGGCTAAGGGGGAAGAGCAGGGGAGTGGGACTAGTTGGATAGCTCTACCATAGAGCCAACGCAGACATGCTGATACTTTGATAACAACATTGACTGCATTTCAAGAGTATTTAATCGATAGTGAGGTATTTCATGACACTCTAAGGTTGTGAAAACTATAAAAAGGCAAGATCTTTCTCTTGATAGACATAACCATAATTCTTTGCTGTTGAAATGACACAGGGGGAAAAGTTGGGTTGCTTTGCGCCTCCCGTTAGCGCCCCGAGCTAACGGGGTGCAAAGCACCTAGCGCCCAGGAACGGCGCCGCTAACGCCTCCCGCGAAATTCAGCAAGAGGTTAGCGGCGGCAGTAGCCATTAGCGCCCCGCAGTGCTGCGCTCCACTGATGACGCCCCACTCGCGCCCCAGCCGCAAACTTGGCTCGCGCCCCCTGACCTATCGCCGGGCGCTATGTCCGACAGGGTCAGGGTGCCATGTTTGCAACCGGGGCGGCACAAATTAAAGGGCAAGTACCGGGCGGCCATTTCTTTTGGGCCGCCTGTCAGCACCTGTCCCCTCTCGCCTCCTCCTGCGGGGTGCTGGCCGCGATCCGTCAGCCCGACACTCTTCTTGAGTGCCAGGCTCTTTTGCTGGCACCTCGCTCCCCGGTGGTCCAGCAGGGCCCCAGTGCGTGCTGCACTAGGCCGCTCCCCTTTAATCAGGGGTGGGAGGCCTGCCATACCACGGCACTACGTGCCAGCGCGCGTGGCACTGCTGTATGAAGCATTGCGATATTCAATGGGAGCGCCCCGCCTCCTGCTTGGGGCACTGCCATTCAATTTCGGGTGCGGGGGCGAAATTAGCGCCCCAAAGGGGGCGCAAGCCAATTTTACCTCCATAGTGTGTTATTAGTAAAGCGAATCTTACATATTCGGATGAAGTTCCTCCTTCTGCTATATTAGCAGAGGTTTTAACCCATGTGGGCTAATGGCTTTGTTATAATAGCAGGAAGAGGAAAGTGAGTCAAACATAATGGGAGTAATTTTAACTTTAGGTGAAGTTGTAAAATGGGTGTTTTTGAATTCATCACCCATCATACACCATGCCCGATTTTTCTTTCTATTGAACTCAACAGAAGATAAAATCAGTTGGGGTGTATAATGGGCGGCCAGATCGCTATCACCCATTTTACACTATCGTCCAAAGTTAAAATGACCCCCATTAACCTTTGGTTACTAATTTGGCTACTTCATTTCCTACTTTACAACAGTGACTACACTTCAAAAGTACTTCATTGGCTGTAAAGCGCTTTGGGACATCATGAGGTTGTGAAAGGCGCTATATAAATGCAAGTCCTTTCTTTCCTTTTTCTTTAGTAATGCGCAGGTTGATTTCAAACCACTTGACGCATCAAAACCAGGAGGTGGTTGGCAGCGAGGACCTCCCGGGTGACGAGCGACCAGCGTGGAGAAAGTCCACCCCAGGCCATCGGGAACATCCTTCCTGCATCTTGTCTGTCCAGTCCTGTAAGAATTTTATATGTTTCAATGAGATCCCCTCTCATTCTTCTAAACTCCAGCGAGTACAAGCCCAATCGACCCAATCTCTCCTCATACGTCATTCCTGCCATCCCAGGTATCAGCCTGGTGAATCTTCGCTGCACTCCTTCCATGGCAAGAACATCCTTCCTCAGATAAGGCGACCAAAACTGCACACAATACTCAAGATGTGGCCTCACCAAGGCCCTGTACAACTGCAGCAAGACATCCTTGTTCCTGTACTCGAACCCTCTCGCTACGAAGGCCAACATACCATTTGCCTTCTTAACCGCCTGCTGCACCTGCATGCTTACTTTCAGCGACTGGTGCACAAGGACGCCCAGGTCTCGTTGCACTTCCTCTTCTCCCAATCTACTGCCATTTAGATAATAATCTGCCTTCCTGTTTTTGACACCGAAGTGGATAACCTCGCATTTATCCACATTATATTGCATCTGCCATGCTTCTGCCCAATCACCAAACCTGTCCAAATCATACTGGAGTTTCTCGGCATCCTTCTTACAGCACACACGCCCACCCAGCTTTGTGAAGTACAACTAGACCTCCATGTTCTGAAACAAGTTGATTAAAGCCTTGCTTTATACTCAAACCAAGCGCGTAGTGAGTTTTATTACGTCAATTTCATCAACTTGGTATCGACTCCACGCTCTGAGGGATTTCAGGAACAGCCAGCTATGACTTCAACTGCAGAAGGAAACCCCGGTGCAGAAATCAATCCATCATGGACAAACTACTCAGACCCGCCCGTCTTGACCTGGACCCAAATTCACCTACAACTGCTAAGGTATGGAAACACTGGTATCGCACCTTCAGCAACTTCCTCAGGGTGTGTGGTGAGAATGTTCCTGATAAATTAGAGATACTTGCCAATTATGTATCTCCTCATGTGTTTGACTATATCGAAGACTGTGTAGACTATGACTCCGCTATCCTAATATTACAGCGACTATATTTTAAGGCCCCAAACGAAATTTTTGCTCGGCGTCTATTGGCCACAACTCGACAACAACCCAGGGAATCACTTGACGAATTCCTTCAAAAGCTTCGCAGGCTCAGCAAGGATTGTAACCTTAAAGCTGTCACAGCTGAGCAGTACCAGAAGGAGCTAATTCGCGATTCATTTATTAATGGAATTACGTCTCCCTTCATACGTCAGCGTCTGTTGGAGCATAAAACCCTTGAGTTACAGGCTGCCTATGACCAGACGTGTTCCCTGGACTCAGCAAAGAGGAATGCAGATACCTATCTTTTACCTCGTGCACGGGCTGCTGCTATCACTTTTAATGACTCCTTCGAGAGGTCTCGGGCGGAAGCCCTCACTGATGACGACCCCGCCCTAGCGGCACCTTGACAATCTGGAAGGAAGTGTTTCTTCTGTGGAGGTGCGTTCCATTATAAGAAATGTTGTCCTGCTCGTAACGCAACCTGCAATCATTGCAGCAAGAAAGGTCACTTTTCTAAGGTATGCCAGTCAAGAGCCGCTGTTAGTAAGAAAGGCCACTTTTCTAAGGTATACCGGTCGAGAGCTCCTGTTAGTTTTGCAGCTACTATCTATAAAACTGCTCCTCCCCCAAGAACTGCTACTAAGGTTGCAGCTGTCAAGGGTAAAACTGCCCCTCCTCCCATCACAGCTGTTTTTCCCCAAAGTCTGTCCCATGCAGCCATGAAGGTTTCGGTAAATGGATACATTTTGAGTGCACTAACTGCTCTGACTGCTTCATTAGTGAGCGGGCTGTCAGTAAGTTAAAACTGCGTATTCACCCCTCGGACAGGGAAATTGCAATTGCTCTGACGACACTGACCACCAATTCTTCCGGCTTTTGTCTTGTCAACCTTATTCTCAATGGCCGCACTTATTTCTCCACCTGGCTCGGGGTGCTCAAGAACCTATGCAGTGATGTGCTCCTGGAACAGGATTTCCAGAAACAACACAAAAGACTCACTTTCAAGTTTGGAGGGTCAAAGCTGGAGCTTACTATTTCCAAAGTACCATTTTGTGCGCTTTCGGTGGCTTCACTTGACGAGCCCTCCCTGTTTGCCAATCTTTCCCCCCAATGTAAGCCCATAGCCACGAAATCACGACATTTCAGCCAAGATGATCGATCCTTTATCGAGGCAGAAATCTCTCGCCTTCTAGCTGACGGTATCATTGAGCCAGGTTCATCTTCCTGGCGGGCTCAAGTCGTCGTTGTTAAAAATCCTCTGAAGCAACACAAGAAATGTCTTTGCATCGATTACTCGCAAACTATTAACCAGTATACCGACCTGGATGCCTACCCACTACCACGCATCGATGACATGGTCAATAACCTTGCCAACTGCAAGGTATTTTCAACTTTTGATTTAAAGAGCACATATCATCAAGTACCATTAAAGGACTCTGACAAAAAGTATACGGCCTTTGAGGCCAATGGTCGGCTTTACCAGTTTTGTCGCCTTCCATTTGGGGTCACCAATGGGGTGGCCATCTTTCAACGGGCAATGGATAGCCTAGTCAAACACGAGAACTTAACGGACACTTTTCCATATCTGGATAATATCAGCATTGCTGGTCATGACCAGAAGGAGCATGATGCTAACCTTCAGATATTTTTTGACGCTTGCCGTCGTCGCAACTTAACCTTAAATGAGTCCAAATCTGTGAAATCAGTACCATCAGTCAACATCCTTGGCTACTGGGTGGGCAACGGTGTCATCAAACTGGATCCGGAGCGACTTTGTC
Organism: Somniosus microcephalus; assembly: GCF_052327205.1. Taxonomy (NCBI): domain Eukaryota; kingdom Metazoa; phylum Chordata; class Chondrichthyes; order Squaliformes; family Somniosidae; genus Somniosus; species Somniosus microcephalus. Next base: position 51,047,398 of record NC_140999.1, on the reverse strand, counting down.
CATTTCAGGAGCTCCCCCCCCCCACGAATCTCGGCTCTCTTCGTCGGGCACTCGGCATGTTCACCTATTATGCGAAATAGATACCCCACTTCTCTGACAAGATCCAGCCCCTGCTTCACACAAAGGCATTTCCATTGGAGGCAATGGCTATTTCAGCTTTCAACCTCCTCAAGCGACAACTGGAAAAAGCCACGCTTCGTTCCATTGATGAAAATCTTCCTTTCGTGGTCGAGTGCGATGCATCAGATGTGGCGATCTCTGCTACCTTGAATCAAGGTGGTCGACCCGTTGCATTTCTGTCCAGAACTTTGCAGGGTAGTGAGCTCCATTATCCTCCTGTCGAGAAGGAGGCTACGGCCATCATCGAAGCTGTATGTAAATGGAGTCATTTTCTCGCTCGCTGCCATTTCACACTTATAACCAATCAGCGCTCGTTGGCTTTTATGCTGGATAACCGGAAACACACTAAGATCAAGAATAACAAAATACAACTCCGGAGGATGGAATTGCCGCCTTTGGATACACCATACATTATCGACCCGGCAAAGAGAATGTGACCCCGGATACCCTCACGCGGGCATTCTGCTCGTCTATGTCAACTTCGACTCTTGCGGATCTTCATACTGACTTATGCCATCCTGGCGTTACCCGTATGTTGCACTTTGTGCGACCTAAAAAATCTCCCATTTTCTACGGAAGATGTGAAAAGAACATGCTCCTCCTGTGGAATTTGTGCGGAATTAAAACTGCAATTCTTACATCCATCGGATGGCTCGCTCATACACGCTATGCAGCCTATGCAGCAACTCAGCATTGACTTTAAAGGGCCATTTCCTTCCTCAACGCGAAACACCTACTTACTGACTATGGTGGACGAATATTCACGCTTTCCCTTTACTTTCCCCTGTCCCAATATGCTTACTTCCACAGTGATCAAATGCCTTGATCAAGTCTTTTCCCTTTGCAGCACGGCCAATTTCATCCACTCTGATCGGGATCTCTCCTTCATGTCAAGTGAACTCAAAAGTTATCTCTCCCAACGGGGAATCGCCACAAGTAAAGCGACACCGTACCATCCCATCGGTAACAGACAGGTTGAGAGATACAACGCTATCATTTGGAACGCTGTTCATCTTGCGCTGAGGTCATGCAACCTACCAGACCAGCAGTGGGAAACTATGCTCCCTGATGTGTTGCATTCCATCAGGTCTCTCCTTTCTACGTCTACCAATTTCACACCTCACGAGCGATTCTTCAGCTTCCAGCGTCGCTCCACCCATGGGACGTCCCTACCGTCATGGTTGGCAGCTCCTGGCCCCGTGCTGCTCCGAAGATTCGTCCAATCATCTATAAACGATCCTCTCGTCGATGAGGTAGAACTCATGGTCGTCAATCCCACGTACGCACACGTGCGGTACCCTGATGGCCGGGAGTCCACCGTTTCGCTCCGGGACCTAGCTCCCTGTCGAGCCAGTTCCACAGACCCAACTGATAGAGAAACCCACGGAGATGATGCCGACACTCTGCGCTCCCCCGAAGATGACGCCCTACCTGGGACATTGAGAGATCTGCCAGCTGCTCCACGAGATCCACTCGGGAAGCCGAGCGCTCCCCGTGGGATGGCCACCCGAGGCCAGGATGCCGGTCAATCCCCGGCTATCAAACAGGATGAAGCCAGTTCTGCACCTGTGGGGACCTGCACCCGGAGTCACGCTCTCCCCAGCCTCCCTCGGGTTGATCAGGGCAACACGGGCCCTGTCGATCCACCGGTACAGATCAAACAGCTCAGGGACCAAGACACGGTCCGGGGAGACATGCCTTCTAGCCATAAACAAAAATCTAAAAGACTGCGGCTATTCGTGGTCCGCCTAATCCGTTAAGAAGTCATCAGACTTCCAAATCTTTTAGGCAGGAAGAGTGTTATAAATCTCATCATCATCAAGAAACTACTCATGAAATAATGCTGGACGGCCAGCTGGTGGCGCCATCCAAGGAGTATAAATACTCGGGCGTGGGCCCAGCTTGCCAGCGACATTTTGTAAGACAGGAACTAGTGAAGTACAGCTAGACCTCCATGTTCTCAAACAAGTTGATTAAAGCCTTGCTTTATACTCAAACCAAGTGCGTAGTGAGTTTTATTACGTCACTCGGTATCCATAATTACAGGTAGCTGGCATTGTGGTCTTTGCAATGGATTTTGCAAGCGCTCCAATCTTTTCCTGGTATTGAATCCCAAAGAAAATTGAATTCTCATTCTGACGAGGTTGTGATATCTGTAAATAAATTATGAAGAGAATAATGGAATACCTGGGGGGGTGATTACAAAGCAGCTAACTCATAAAACAGTTCAGGTGACCTTGTAAATGAGATCAGGAAGCTCAAGTGGTTTATAAGTGTCCTCTGATCCCTGATGTGATCGTGCAGCCATTAAATCACTCCAGGGTATCTGTTAATTTTTCTATAATACAAAATATGCTGTACCGGTTAAGAGATTCACTTTCAGTTTTGAACAAAATTTTGTGGCAGTGTAGATGCTTAATGCTCTGTTAATGCCAGATGATGTTGGCACTCAAGGATTAACAATCTTGATATTATTACTATTCCTGAGGAATAGTTGCAGGTAATTATTGGAAGTTTTCATGGATTTTAATTTGTGTGTGTGTACGTTTTCAAGATGAGGAAATCCATTGCACCCTTCCAGCAGTAGCATCAGCTATTCCCAGGTCAAATATAGCATGGTTAGATGTGTAGTAAAGCTCCCCTCTACTGCCAAGCAATGTACGATGGCATCGATTGCAAATTTCAGATCTGCATTAAATATTCACTTGAGTTCAACATCACCAGTTTCTCCCATAAGCGAACCCATGTGCCCTGTGATTGGGAGTTACCTTTACTAAATAAGACTTGCATTTATAGAGCGCCTTTCACAACCACCAGACGTCTCAAAGTGCTTTACAGCCAATTAATCTATTTGCTCACAGGATGTGGCCGTCACTGGCAAGGCCAGCATTTATTGCCCATTCATAATTGCCCTTGAGAAGGTAGTGATGAGCTGCCTTCTTGAACCGCTGCAGTCCCTGCGCTGAAGGTACTTCCACAGCACTGAGTGGCTTGCTAGGCCATTTCAGAGGGCAGTTAAGAGTCAACCACATTGCTGTAGGTCTAGAATTACATTTCAGCCAGACCAGGTAAGTGACAGCAGATTTTCTTCTCTAAAGGACATTAGTGAGCCAGATGGGTTTTAACAACAATCTAGTAGTTTTATGGTCACCATTACTGATACTAGTTTTTTAATTCCAGATTTATTTAATTAATTGAATTTAAATTCCCCCAGGTGCTGTGCGTGGGATTTGAACTCACATCTATTATGTCCGTGTGTAATTGAGACACGGACTGCAGGAGTTGGTTATAACAGGTCTTTACTGAGTGGAGACAAACTGGAACTACTATGCAAAAGTTACTACACAGGCTTATATACAGGGGTGGTCACTACTGGTACTGCAGTATACAGGGGCTGCAGAATATAGTTCCTCCTGCAAAGTACATACACTACAATTCCTCCCCTTTTAGCTAAACAGTACATAACATTCGATTAATAATTAAATAACATATTTACAATTACAGTTGCTAGATACATTAGCTGAAGTTAAGCAATTATAAGTTCAGTCTTTGAGGAGGCTTCCTGATTCTGTCTGGATAATGCCTCTTTGGGGTATCAGGTCCTTCTGGCAAAGTTGATTCGGGATCAACGTCGTTGTTTGGTTCGTCTGCTTCCAATATCATCGATCCTGAGGTAGATGCAATTGATACTTCGGTTTCATCACCAGGTGTATCGGATCGTGGTGTGGAATTGACGTTTTCCAGTGACTCTAGAATCTGGTCAGCATGGCGTCTTACAATGCTCTCTCCAACGTCCACGGTATGCATTAGAGGTCCTTGCCGTGTACAGATCGTTCCTGGCTGCCATTTCTCTGTGCAGTAGTCCCGGGCCAAAACTGGTTGACTTATCTTAAAACTCCTGGTCGGCCTTTCATTCATATTCTGAAACTGCCTGTTCTCCACATCTCTTCTGATGTTTGGCTTAACCAAATCCAAGCGGCATCTTAGTCTTCGATTGAAGAACATCATGGCTGGAGTTTGGTTGGTAACCGCATGTGTCGCATTCCAGTAGGCAAACAAGAAGTTATCCACCTTGTGTTGTAGGGGTATGTCTTCATTACACATTGCCTTGATAGCCTTCTTGAATGTTTGAACGAACCTCTCAGCCAATCCATTGGTGGCTGGATGATATGGGGCGGACGTGTAATGCTTAACACCATTGTTCTTTAAGAACCTCCGGAACTCTTCAGACACAAACTGTGGTCCATTGTCGGAGCAAATCTGTTCAGGCAGCCCATTTCTGGCGAATATGGTTCGTAAGACTGTGATAGTTTCTTCTGTGGTGGTTGAGGACATTTTTATTACCTCTGGCCACTTTGAATGTGCATCCACCGCAATTAAAAACATCGAGTCCATAAATGGACCAGCAAAATCAATGTGCACCCTTTGCCATGGAGATGAGGGCCACTCCCATGGATGTAGAGGGGCTTGTGGTGGGGCATTTTGGACCTTCTGGCATCCTGTACAGCTCTTGGTCATCTCTTTGATTTCTCTATCGATTCCCGGCCACCACACAAACGCTCTGGCTAAGTTCTTCATTTTTACCCCTCCCAGATGACCCTCATGAAGCTCATTGAGCACTCTATCCTTCAATTTGGGTGGAATTACTACTCTGGATCCACACATCAAGGTTCCTCTGCACACTGACAGCTGTTCTCTTCTCGGCGAGAATGCTGGCAACAGTGGTTTGCCATGTGCTGGCCATCCCTTCACCATTAAATCATAGACCCAGGAGAGTGTCGGGTCATTTCGTGTTTCCTTTTCTATGTTTGCATTTGTCACAGGGAGACATTCGACTATGGTCGAGTGGAATATCTCCACTGGATCCACTGCAGGTGCTTCTTCCACCGTCGGCAACAGTAGGCGCGACAATCCATCAGCATTCCCATGCTGTTTAGTTCCTTTGTACTCGATGTCATATTTGTGTGCCCCTAGGAAAAGGGACCACCTCTGTAGCCGTTGTGCTGTCATTATCAGGACGCCCTTCTGAGGGTTGAAAATGGAGACAAGAGGTTGATGATCAGTTAGTAGAGTAAATTTCTGACCGTGCAGGTAGTGATTGAACTTCTTCACCACCCCCCCCCCACACCAGGCTGAGGGCCTCTCTGTCAATCTGGGCGTAGTTATGCTCGGCTGAAGTTAACGAGCATGACGCAAAAGCTATCGGCCTCTCTGAACCATCAAGGAATTTATTTGACAGTACCGCTCCAATGCCGTAGGGAGACGCATCACACGCCAGTCTTATCAGTAGTGATGGGTTGTAGTGAGCCAATACTTCTCTTGAAGTGATTAGGTCTTTATTCTTCTGAAAGGCCTGCTTACATTCATCGCTCCATTTCCATGCTACTCCAGTTTGTAGTAGGGCATTCAGTGGGTGCAGAATTGTGGACAAATTCGGCAAAAACTTATGGTAGTAATTCACCAATCCGAGGAATGACCTCAGTTGCGACACATTTTCAGGCGCTGAAGCCTTAACTACCGCTTCAATTTTGTCAGGGGACTTATGTAACCTCTCTTCATCAATCACGTGGCCACAATACGATATCTGTTTCTTAAAAAACTCGCACTTGGGGCGATTGGCTCGTAGCCCATGTTCTCTTAGTCCAGTGAGCATCTGCTCTAGGTTGGCAAGGTGTTCACTGTCATCTTCACCTGTCACTACGATGTCGTCCAAGTAACACTGAGTCCCCGGAATCCCTTGCAGGACTTGTTCCATCGCTCTTTGCCATATCGCCGGAGCTGATGCTACTCCGAATACCAGTCGATTATACTGGTAAAGACCTTTGTGAGTGTTTATCGTGAGATACTTCCTAGAGGATTCTTCAACCTCCATCTGCAAATATGCTTGTGCTAGGTCAATTTTTGTAAAACGCTTCCCTCCAGATAGTGAGGCGAAAATATCTTCTATCCTCGGGAGAGGATATTGTACTGTGTGAAGGACTGGGTTCACCGTCACCTTGAAGTCCCCACAGATGCGAACCTTCCTTGGCTCCTCAGACTTATTGTTTAACGTTTTCTTCATGACAGGAACGATGGGTGTCGCCCACTCGCTCCAGTCTACCTTAGATAACACGCCTGCATTCTCCAGATTCTCCAGCTCTGCCTCGATGGCTGGGCGAATTGCATACGGTACCGGTCTTGCTTTGAAAAACTTGAGAATTGCATTCTCTTCTATTTTTATCGAGGCGGTTATGCCTTTAAGAGTTCCCAGTTCTTGTTGAAATACCTCTTTGGCGTTAGCTAAGATTTTTGACAATCGTCCAGGTGTGACGTCGTCATCCTTTTTACCAGCCACCGTCAGTGCCTGAATGGACTGCCAGTCTAAACTTATCTTCCTGATCCATTCACGCCCCAATAACGGTGGTCCACCATCTTGCAGTATGTACAGACACAATTTCTGTATTTCCTTGCCGTTGTATTCGACAGGCACCCTTATTTTCCCTCCGGGGTATACTTTTTGCCCCGTAGTCGTCTTCAAGACAATGGATGTCTCTTTCAAGGGTATGTGTGAGAATAGCCGCTCGTAGTCTCGTCGATTCATGATGGTCAGGGCTGATCCTGTATCCAATTCCATTTTGACTTGGGACCCTGCTATCGTGAGGGTGACCCAAATGGTTCAGTGATCCTCTTTTGTGATTACGTTGTGAAGTTTGAGACAGCTTAGTCTCTTGTTCCCGGATTCACTATCGCTCATCTGGTCTTCGGAACTACTGTCCGTCATCTTTTGTACTTTCCTGTACTGTTCCTTAGTAGCCTTTTTGTTGTCGTTAGTCTTCTTCCCAGACATGCAAACTCGTGCAATGTGTCCCATCTTTCCGCATTGCCTGCATATTTTGTCCAGCAGTCCTTCTGGTCATGGGTTGTTCTGCCGCAGCGATAACATTTTTCAAATCCCCGTGTCATTTCGTGGGTGCCGTATTCCTGTGGCTTTTGCTGTATTTCCGCAGCTCCCCTTGCTGCTGCTTCGTACGATACTGCCACGCTGAAAGCCTTATCTAGCGTCAGCTCTTTCTCTGAGAGTAACCTCTTCTGGGTTCCTTCACTCAGGAGTCCACAGACAAATTTGTCCCGTAGGGTATCTGCCAGTCCTGTTCCGAACTGGCAGTGCTTTGATAGCTTGCGTAGTTCCGTAAGGTAGTCAGCATTGTTCTCATCTTTATGCTGATTTCTCCTGTGGAATTTAAATCTTTCTGCTATCAGCAGCGGTGTAGGATTTAGGTGTTCCTGTAGGATATCAACAATTTCGTTAAAACTCTTCACCATCGGTTTGGCTGGAGTAATCAGGTTCCGCAATAGGTCGTACGTTCTTGCGCCCATTAAGTTTAGTAGTACCGATGCCTTTTTCTCATCGGCTACTTCGTTTGCCTCGCAATATACTTCGACTCTTTCCACATACGTGGTCCAGTCTTCTATTGCATTATCGAAGGCAGTGATATTGCCAGTCTTCAGCATCTTGGAAATCTAAGATGGCGCCTCCCGCGCTTTGCCTTCTTCCCCGATTTAACAAAATGGCGCCTCCCGCGCTTCCTGTCTTCCCCGCTGCTGCAAGTGCTGTTGCTGGCGTTTTATGCCTTGATGGCGACGCCCTATGGTCTTCGCGCACTTCCCCCCACGCTGCTGCTAACGCCGCTCTCCGCGGTTCCCGTGGCAAACTGCAGCTCCTCGCGGCTTTCTGCGCTTCTAATTTATTTTATTTCCCCGTCGTCGGAGCAACCCTGCGGGACACTTTCCTCCCTCTTCTCGGGTCTGTACGCTGCCCGGCTTCGTAGCACCGGCCACGCCCTGTGTGCTCCACCCTCTCTCTCTCTCTCCTCTTCCCGACAACGCTGCTGGGCCCCGTTGAAAAGCCACCCGATCGAGCTCCAGCCCGCCGCAGCCCAGGAAGGATCAGTGTACTACCTGCCACCAGCCCCATTAGCTGGAACACCATCGACAGGATAACCAAGCCCCGCTCTCGACAGCCTCTCCTGCAAATCTTCAACTCCGATGAATCAGAGGCGGTTGCCCACGGTCGACGCCCGTTTCTTCTGTTTGTTTTATTTATTTTTTTCTTTCTTCCTTCTCGCCTCGACCTCTGACAACTTTGCTTCAGGGATGGATCCCCAAAAGGTGGTGCAGACTGTAGCTAAGTTCGGATCTGCTCGTCGCCAGTATTATGTCCGTGTGTAATTGAGACATGGACTGCAGGAGTTGGTTATAACAGGTCTTTACTGAGTGGAGACAAACTGGAACTACTATGCAAAAGTTACTACACAGGCTTATACACAGGGATATATACTGGTACTGCAGTATACAGGGGCTGCAGAATATAGTTCCTACTGCAAAGTACATACACTACAACATCTACTAAGATCATTCATCCAGGCCACTGGATTACTAGGCCGGTAACATAACCACTATGCCACCATACCCCTAATGAAGTACATTTTGGAGTGTAGTCACTGTTGTAATGTAGGAAACACCAACCTAATATCTCCTATATACTAGCGAGACGTGAGGATCCTGACAATGAAGCCCCTTGAACTGGATACATTAATCTCACATGTTCCAGGAGGTGCACTTCTCCAATCTTCCAAAGGGCAGTCTGATGAACACTTCAGTGAATGAGGCCAAATATAAATCAACAAGCTGTCTTATTTTCCATATAATATGTGAACAAGCAGAGTAACGATTACACAGAGTTACAACTTATTTCATGACACTCATTGTAACACAGAAAATAACACAGTACGCAGCACTTTTCCTGTTAGCAAGCGAAGTACAGCTTTTCCAAGCAGCAATCTCGTTTTCTCTCTTTAGCTCTGGATTTCATACCAGATCTTGCAGGCTGTCCCCCTGTATTTCGGAATTCCGTCTTTCTTAGCTGGGCAGTAAGACAAGCTTCTTGACTTCTGACCCTCCCCTAGCTCACCGTGTCTGAGGATTGGTCAGTTTTTGCTGCCAGTTGAACCAGCTACTGCCCTCCTAGGTGAGCATTCCCTGACAGTTGTCAATTGCTGAGCTAAAATTAAGCTGCTTACTGACATAAAATGATGTAAGCGAACGTGGCTGCCATTTGTGCATGGCAGGATTCCACCAACAGTAATGAAATGAATGAGAAGTTAATTTATTTCTTTGGCAGTGTGGGTTGAAGGAGAGACTGTGTACCCATCGTGTATTCCTGTGTACCCCTGTGTATTCCTGTGTACCCCTGTGAATTCCTGTGTATCCCTGTGTACCCCTGTGAATTCCTGTGTATTCCTGTGTACCCGTGTATTCCTGTGTAGTCCTGTGTACCCCTGTGAATTCCTGTGTATTCCTGTGTATCCCTGTGTATTCCTGTGTAGTCCTGTGTATTCCTGTGTACCCCTGTGAATTCCTGTGTATTCCTGTGTACCCCTGTGAATTCCTGTGTATTCCTGTGTACCCCTGTGTATTCCTATGTAGTCCTGTGTAGTCCTGCCTATTCCTGTGTACCCCTGTGAATTCCTGTGTATTCCTGTGTAGCCCTGTGAATTCCTGTGTAGTCCTGTGTATCCCTGTCTATTCCTGTATATTCCTGTGTACCCCTGTGAATTCCTGTGTATTCCTGTGTATTCCTGTGTACCCCTGTGTATTCCTGTGTAGTCCTGTCTATTCCTGTGTACCCCTGTGTATTCCTGTGTGGCCCTGTGTATTCCTGTGTAGGCCTATGTAGTCCTGTGTATTCCCGTGCACCCCTGTGTACTCCTGTGTATTCCTGTGTACCCCTGTGTATTCCTGTGTAGTCCTGTGTATTCCTGTGCACCCATGTGCATTCCTCTGTATTCCTGTGAATTCCTGTGTATTCCTGTGTAGTCCTGTGAATTCCTGTGTAGTCCTGTGTATCCGTGTCTATTCCTGTGTATTCCTGTGTACCCCTGTGAATTCCTGTGTATTCCTGTGTATTCCTGTGTACCCCTGTGTATTCCTGTGTAGTCCTGTCTATTCCTGTGTACCCCTGTGTATTCCTGTGTGGCCCTGTGTATTCCTGTGTAGGCCTATGTAGCCCTGTGTATTCCCGTGCACCCCTGTGTATTCCTGTGTATTCCTGTGTACCCCTGTGTATTCCTCTGTAGTCCTGTGTATTCCTGTGCACCCATGTGCATTCCTCTGTATTCCTGTGTACTCCTGTGTATTCCTGTGCACCCCTGTGCATTACTCTGTATTCTTGTGTTGTCCTGTGTACCTCTGTGCATTCCTCTGTAGTCCTGTGTATTCCTGTGTAGTCCTGTGTACCCCTGAGTATTCTTGTGTATTCCTGTGTATCCCTGTGCATTCTTCTGTATTCCTGTGTAGTCTTTTGTATTCCTGTGTAGTCTTGTGTAGTCCTGTGTATTCCTGTGTACCCCTGTGTATTCCTGTGTAGTCCTGTGTATTCCTGTGCACCCATGTGCATTCCTCTGTATTCTTGTGTTGTCCTGTGTACCTCTGTGCATTCCTCTGTAGTCCTGTGTATTCCTGTGTAGTCCTGTGTACCCCTGAGTATTCTTATGTATTCCTGTGTATCCCTGTGCATTCCTCTGTATTCCTGTGTAGTCCTTTGTATTCCTGTGTAGTCCTGTGTATTCCTGTATACCCCTGAGTATTCCTGTGTATTCCTGTGTACCCCTGTTTATTCCTGTGTAGTCCTGTGTATTCCTGTGTAGTCCTGTGTATTCCTGTGTACCCCTGTGTATTCCTGCATATCCCTGTGTATTCCTGTGTACATCATGTACCCTTGTGTAGTACTGTGTAGTCTGTATATTCCTGTGTACCCCTGTGTAATCCTGTGTACCCCTGTGTACCCCGTGTATTCCTGCGTACCCCTGTGTATTCCTGTGTATTCCTGTGTATTCCTGCATATTCCTGTGTACCCCTTTGTTATTACTGAGTAAATATTACTCAGTAAATTTTATTACTGAGATATCTTCACTGTTCTTCTCCCTCAGTCTCTGCACCGAACGACTTCTCATCCTCGCTGATTTCAACCTCCATCTCAATTCATCATGCTCTCACTCCTCTGAGTTCATTAGCCTCCCATCCTCACTTAATCTCTCCCTCTATGTAAACTCCCCAACCCATATTCACGGCCACCCCCTCGACCTTGCCATCTCTCATGGACTCTCTACTCCCATTGTATCAATTGCAGATAAGGCCATCTCTGACCATTTCATCGTAACGCACTCCACCCACATCCCCCTTCCACCCCCCAACCGACCTTATTTCCTTCTGTGTTCGCCCCTGGAAAAAAATCTCTCCCAACTCTCTTACAACTGCACTTGTGAAATCCCAACTGTCCAGCCTCTGGCCTTCCATTCACCTAGACATTTCTGCAGCTACCAATCTGCTCAACCACACCCTCACCACTACCTTTGTTGTCCTAGTCCCTACTAAAACAATTACTCTCTCTCTCACCCTGGCCATTCCCCCTGGTACGGCTCTCATCTTTGCTCCCTTAAGTCCAAGGGACGCAGACTTGAACGGATATGGCGGACAACTGGTTTAGCCATTCACCACCAGATCTGGCTGGACCACATAAAGCATTATTGGGTCCTGCTCTCGTCTGCCAAAATTGCTCACTATTCCAGAATGCAAAGATAAACCTTGGCTTCTATTCTCCACTGCTAACCGTCTTCTTAAACCCTTCTCACCTGTCTCCTCCACCCTCACCTCCATTAACAAGTGTGAGAAGCGCATGGATTTCTTTGTCTCGAAGATTGAGACCATCCGTTCAGCTGCCTGTGCCACTTCCCTTCCTTCCCCTAGCCCACTGGGCCAAACTTCCTCTAAGGTTCCCCCTTGCCCTAGCCCTGAACTCGCAACTTTCTCCAGTTTCTCTCCGATCTCCACTCATGGCCTCTCTGCACTCATCTTGCCCATGAGACCCACCTCCTGCTCCCTCGACCCAATTCCCGCCAAACTGCTGACAACCCAAATTCCTTTTCTGGCCCCCATGTTAGCTTATATTGCTAATGGTTATCTCTCCTCAGATACTGCCTCCCTCTCCCTCAAATCTGCCATCATCACCCTTCTCCTCAAAAAGAACCCTTGATCCCTCCATCCTTGCAAACTACTGCCCCATCTCCAACCTCCCTTTCCTCTCCAAAGTCGTTGAACATGTTGTCACCTCCCAAATCCGTGCCCATCTTTCCCACAATTCAATGTTTGAATCTCTCCAATCAGGTTCCCGCCCTTGCCACAGTACTGAAACAGCTCTCATCAAAGTCACAAATCTCCACCATCATCCAGCTGGGTGAGACTGCACTCACCTGGTTCCATTCTTATCTATCTAATCGTAGCCAGAGAATCCCCTGCAACGGATTCTCTTCCCGCTCCCGCATCATTACCTCTGGTGTCCCCCAAGTTTGTATCCTTGGCCCCCTCCTATTTCTCATCTACACGTTGCCCCTTAGCGACATCATCCGAAAACACAGCGTCAATTTCCACATGTATGCTGACGACACCCAGCTCTACCTCACGACCACTTCTCTTGACCCATCCACGGTGTCTAAATTGTCAGACTGCTTGTCCGACATCTAGTTCTGGATGAGCAAAAATGTTCTCCAATTAAATATTGGGAAGACCGAAGCCATTGTTTTCGGTCCCCGCCACAAACTCCGTTCCCGAACCATTGACTCCATCCCTCTCCCTAACATCTGTCTGAGGCTGAACCACACTGTTCGCAACCTTGATGTCATATTAGACCCTGAAATGAGCTTCCGACCATATATCCGCAGCATAACAAAGACTGCCTACTTCCACCTCCGTAATATCGCCCGTCTCCGCCCTTGCCTCAGCTCATCCACTACTGAAACCCTCATCCATGCCTTTGTTACCACTGGACTTGACTATTCCAATGCACTCCTGGCTAGCCTCTCACATTCCACCCCACGTAAACTTGAGGTCATCCAAAACTCAGCTGCCCATGTCCTAACTTGCACCAAGTCCCGTTCGCCCATCACCCCTGTGCTCGCTGACCTACACTGGCTCCCGGTTAAGCAGTGCCTCGATTTCAAAATTCTTGTCCATGTTTTCAAATCCCTGCATGGCCTTGTCCCTCCCTAGCTTTGTAATCTCCTTCAGCCCCACAAGCCCTCAAGATATCTGTGCTCCTCTAATTCTGCCCTCTTGAGCATCCCTGATTATAATCGCTGAACCTTTGGTGGCCGTGCCTTCTGTTGCCTAGGCCCTAAGCTCTGGAATTCCCTGCCTAAACCTCTCCACCTCGCTACCTCTCTTTCCTCCTTTACAACACTCCTTAAGACCTACCTCTTTGACGAAGCTTTTGGTCACCTGCCCTAATTTATCTTTATGTGGCTCAGTGTCAAGTTTTTCGACTTAAAATACTCCTGTGCAGTGCCTTGGGACATTTTACTACGTTAAAGGTGCTATATAAATACAAGTTTTTGTTTTTGTGTATTCCTGTGTACCCCAGTGTATTCCTGTGTATTCTTGTGTATTCCTGTGTACCCCAGTGTATTCCTGTGAATTCCTGTGTATTCCTGTGTACCCCAGTGTATTCCTGTGTATTCCTGTGTAATCCTGTGTACCCCAGTGCATTCCTGTGTATTCCTGTGTACACCTGTGTTTTCCTGTGTATTCTTGTGTACCCACCATGTATTCCTGTGTACCCCTGTGTACCCCTGTGTATTCCTGTGTATTCCTGTGTACCCCTATGTATTCCTGTGCACCCCTGTGTATTCCTGTGTTCCCCTGTGTAGTCCTGTGTAGTCCTGTGTACCCTGTGTACCCGTGTATTCCTGTGTATTCCTGTGTATTTCTGTGTATACCTGTGTATTTCTGTGTACCCCTGTGTATTTCTGTGTACCCCTGTGTAGTCCTGTGTACCCTGTGTACCCCTGTGTATTCCTGTGTATCCCTGTGTACCCCTGTGTATTTCTGTGCACCCCCGTGTACCTTGTGTACCCTGTGTACCCTGTGTATTTCTGTGCATTCCTGTGTATTTCTGTGTATACCTGTGTATTTCTGTGTAGTCCTGTAGTCCTGTGTACCCCTGTGTACCCTGTGTATTCCTGTGTATTCCTGTGTATTTCTGTGTATACCTGTGTATTTCTGTGTACCCCTGTGTAGTCCTGTGTATTCCTGTGTATACCTGTGTATTTCTGTGTACCCCTGTGTATTCCTGTGTACCCCTGTGTATTTCTGTGTACCCCTGTGTAATCCTGTGTATTTCTGTGTATACCTGTGTATTTCTGTGTACCCCTGTGTAGTCCTGTGTATTCCTGTGTACCCTGTGTATTCCTGTGTATTTCTGTGTACCCCTGTGTAGTCCTGTGTACCCCTGTGTACCCTGTGTATTCCTGTGTATTTCTGTGTATACCTGTGTATTTCTGTGTACCCCTGTGTAGTCCTGTGTACCCCTGTGTACCCTGTGTACCCCTGTGTATTCCTGTGTATCCCTGTGTACCCCTGTGTATTTCTGTGTACCCCTGTGTATTCCTGTGTATCCCTGTGTACCCCTGTGTATTTCTGTGTACCCCTGTGTACCCCGTGTACCCCTGTGTATTTCTGTGTATTCCTGTGTATTCCTGTGTATTTCTGTGTACCCCTGTGTACCCTGTGTATTCCTGTGTATTCCTGTGTATTTCTGTGTATACCTGTGTATTCCTGTGTATTTCTGTGTACCTCTGTGTACCCCGTGTACCCCTGTGTACCCCTATGTACCCCTGTGTATTCCTGTGTACCCCTGTGTACCCCTGTGTATTCCTGTGTACCCCTGTGTACCCCTGTGTATTCCTGTGTACCCCTGTGTACCCTGTGTACCCCTGTGTACCCTTGTGTATTCCTGTGTACCCCTGTGTACCTCTGTGTATTCCTGTGTACCCCCGTGTACCCTGTGTACCCCTGTGTATTCCTGTGTACCCCTGTGTACCTCTGTGTATTCCTGTGTACCCTGTGTATTCCTGTGTACCCCTGTGTACCTCTGTGTGTTCCTGTGTACCCCTGTGTACCCCTGTGTATTCCTGTGTATTTCTGCTCCTTGAATAGGTTCAGGATGCACCCCTCTCAGCTACTGACAACGTACCTGGATATTAGTTGGTTGCCATTCCAAGCTGACCTGATGCTCTTTTCAAGTGGACTTCATCCCACTGCAGCCTCCTGATCCTCAGACTTTAATTTTGGGCTCTTTGTTATTGACCCTTCCTGTCCTCTGTTGATGGCGACTACATTTCTCATCTAATCTCTGCCATCTCTTTGTAACCCCTTACTGAAACCTCCCCATCTGGCTCTACTTTCCAGCACCTGCCCCACCAAACCAGGGAGGTAGTGCGCCATTTTTCACATAGGTTGTCTACTTCAAACTTTTATAACATTGACCGCCTCTGCCCCGCCTCAGCCTCAATGCTTCCTGGCTGGCATCTCAGCCTCCACCTTTCATAAACCTCAGCTCATCCAATCCTCTGCTGCCTCTATTCTATCCCACACCGGAGGATCATGCCTGGCCTGAGAACCATCGTGGGGGGGTGGGGAGAGAGAAGAAAACATCACATAGGGGTCAGCCACTGGAGGATAGTGGCCTGCCTTAAGATCATCGGTGGGGAGGAGGAAAGGAAGGAAACTTTGGGACTTGCCACCGGAGGATCGTGGCTGGACTGATGCTGATGGGGGGCGGGGGAGGAAGATCCTCCGGTGGCCAGCCTCATAAGGGGATCTCTGATCGCTGGGGGTGGGTTAGGAGGTAGAAGCCAGGAGGTAGGTATAAAGGCACTTGTCTCCTGGATGCAGCAGTCCTCGCCGTGCTGTAACTGCCGGGTGTGTGAAACTCGTCCACATGCAGTTAAAAACAGCCTGGTGGTATAATATTTAAATTGATGTCCCGCCCCCTGGGAGTGGGTTAGTCACCCACCCCCATATTGCGCCGCCACCCCCTCCCCCCGTCCCGCCTCCGTTGAAACCGGAAGTGGGCGGGTTCAGGTCGGTAACCTCATTTTTAACAATTTAACTGCCCCCACACGCCAAACCCATCCATTTTTTTATGTTAAAATTCCCCCCCCCCCCCCCCACCATTTTAGAAACACCGTGATTTTTCTCCCGGATCGCTTACATTAATCTTTAATTCCTGGAGACTCCAGGGGCAATCCGGGAGGGTTAGTAACTAGAGGAGTTATGGAGGCGGAGTGGGATCAGCTCGGAGGAAATCCCTAGCCCATAATTCTAGTGTATGACCTTTGACCTCAGTTTAGATCGAAAGACTCTGGAGTCAAGGTTCGACTCAAGCCACAGCTAATACAATAATTAATGTCTACAGTAAAAATTTAGAAAGACAGATATGGATTTCTACCCAGGAGGAAATAAAGGAGAGGCTCTACACTTAGCACCTCAGTATCTGGTTTTGCAGTTAGCTTGGTATCATTGTAATGTGACCTACTATGACCCACAAGCAATCTGCAACAGATCCAATAATAACATCATCTTTATTTAATTCAGGAACTGCAAGAAGGCCCTGGGCCCAGAGTACAGGACACTGCCAAAGTCAAAAAGCATAGCAGGCAAGCCAAGGTGAATCAAGTCACGGTACGGTGGCAGGTTTTACAAGCCTGTGGATTGCGGGAGGGAGGGAAGATTGAGGGAAGAGTCCCATAGTTTGGCGGTTCTGGGAGGCAAGTCTTGATTTCAACACATTAAGGATAAAGTGTTGAGATACCGCGGCAAACGTGGGAGTCGAGACCAGAGCTATTGAAAACACAACTGCTTTATTCTAACCACATGACAAACAGGAACTAGAAAAGCCCGCGCATCCACTTAAATACTTCCCAGACAGGAAGTGCTCCCGGCAGCCTGTCCCTGCGGGAAACAAGTTGCTGGAGGAAAGGGCCCCCAGCTGGGGGCTTCTGCTTAGACTGTCTGTGCCGCCGTGAGCGGATTATGTCCAGTGGTGGCGTGTCGCCACAAAAGTAAAGAGGAAGAAATCATGCAAATTGCAGCCCAGAAGGAGGCTATAACAGCTTGTGCCAGTGCTACCTTTTTAACTGCAGTCGCCTACTCTAATCCTATTTTCCAGCTCGTCCCCCACACCATTTTATACTCTTCATTTTCAAACGTATCCAATTTCCTTGTAAATGATGTTATAGTCTCTGCCTCAATAGTCACTTGTCTGTAAATCATTACTGTTCTGTTAACCCTCTGTGAAAATGACTTCTAATTTCCTGCACTCATTCTTCTGGTGACATTGTCCCTTTGTTACGAATTCTTTCACTATTTACCTTCTCCAAACCTTTCTGAAATGTACTTGTAAAGATTTATGTGTCTGCACTCCTAGATCTCCCCAGGGAGATCAGTTAAGCCCCCATTTTAACTCTGGGCTCCAGTGCAGTGAGCGACAAGCCTTGGGCCTCAGCTGCATCCTGGAGCTCAGTCTCCCGCACCCCCGAACCCGTTGCAATCTCTGCCCATCCGGTGCCAGGGACCTGAGGGAACGGTCCCCGACACTCGAGTAAGTGAATCGGGGTGGGGGGGGCGGTCACGGGATGGGGGAAGCCGGGGCAGGAGAGGACCAAGGTTTAAAAAAATCATACCTGGCTGGGCCTCTTCTGGCCCAGAATCCATCTGGTGGCAGCTTTTCCCGGCAGTGAGCTCAACTCACACGGCCCGAGGTTAAATTTCCGTCAGAACCAGAATAATGTCATCAGACCCCGACATTTGAGGCAGGCAAGGGCCTCACACGCCTCCTGAAACCCAGGAATTAAAATAGCGACCAGCGGAAGTGCAGTCTGAATGGGGTGGAAAGTACTCTGCCCCCATTTTAATCTACGTTAGCCCCCCTCCACACCACCACTGCACATCCCGTTCTCATCAAGCACAGGGGTTAAAATCGAGGCTTTCAGTTCTGTAGCAGAAGCAGGAGGAAAGGAAACTTCAGAGGAAGAAATAATTCAAATATTAGTGATAAAATAGAGACAAAAAAAAATGCAGGACTGAAAGAGAGAGAGAGAGGCTGGAGGAGAGAGAGGGAGCGCCTATCAAACAGCAAGCTTTTGATGGCAATCCCATTTAATTGGAAGGATATTCTGTTGAATTATGTAGTGTATGTACCTTTAAGAGCCCCTGTGTACTGTAATACCGGTAGTGACCACTTGGGTATATAAGCCTGTATAGCGTCTTGTATCTTTTAGTTCACCTCCAGACTTTGTTCAGTAAACACCTGTTAAACCAACTCCTGCATTCCGTGTCTCCATTAACACACGGATACAACAGTGGCGACGAATTGGAAACGGACTTACCTGCAATTCGGCAGCACCTCAAGGAGATCGATTCCTCAGACGAAGGTCGAAGAAAAAAAAACTGTGGTTTCACCAGCTAGCCGGGCTGGTGGCAGGTACTGCACTAATTCTTCCTGGGTGGCGGGCTGGGGCCCGATCGGGTGGCTCTGCAGCGGGGCCGAGCAGCGAGTCGGAAGGTGGAGGCAAACAGAGACGGAGGGTGGAGCACTCGGGAGACGGCCGGTGCTGCAAAGCAGGTCGGCATTCGGACCAAGCAGAGGGAGGGAAAAGTCCCAGAGAGTCCGGCGGGAACGAGTCTCCAACTATTAAAAATATCTGTGTAAATAAAAACCGCGGAGAACAGCGTTGTCAGCAGCGGCAGCGGCGGGAAAGCGCGGGAGGCGCCATTTTTTCTCGGCAGGGAAGAAAGGAAAGCGCCGGAGGCGCCATTTTTGATTTTCAGGATGCCTAAGACTGGCAATATTACTGCTTTCGATAGTGATATAGAGGATTGGACCACATATGTGGAAAGAGTGTAGGTATATTGCACAGCGAATGAAGTAGAGGATGATAAAAAGGCATCGGTACTTCTAAATCTGATGGGCGCAAGGACATACGGGCTGTTACGAAACTTAATCACTCCAGCCAAACCGATGGACAAGAATTTTAAGGAGATTGTTGATACCCTACAGGAGCACTTAAACCCAACACCGCTGCTGATAGCGGAACGATTCAAATTCTTCAGGAGGAATCAGCACAAGAATGAAAGTAACGCTGATTACCTCACCGAATTAAGAAAGCTGTCAAAGCACTGCCAATTCGGGGCAGGACTGGCAGATTCTCTACGAGACAAATTCGTCTGCGGTCTCCTAAGTGAAGGAACACAGAAAAGGTTACTTTCTGAGAAAGATTTGACACTGGACAAGGCTTTCAGTGTGGCTGTATCATACGAAGCAGCAGCAAGAGGAGCTGCAGAGATACAGCAAAAGCCACAGGACTTCGGCACCCATGAAATGACACGGGGTTTCGAGAGATGTTATCGCTGTGGCAGATCCACCCATGACCAGAGGGACTGCTGGTTCAAGGACAAAGCATGCAGGCAATGCGGAAAGATGGGACACATTGCACGTGTATGCCGATCTGGAAACAAAAAATCCACTGACAGAAAAAAAATCAATAAGGAAAAGTACAGAAAGGTACAAATGATGACGGACAGTAGCTCCGAAGACCAGAAGAGCGATAGCAACTCCAGAAACAAGAGACTAAGCTGTCTCAAATTACATAATGTAATTGCCAAAGAAGATTACCAGACCATTTGGTTTACCCTCACAATAGCGGGGTCCCCAATTAAAATGGAGCTAGATACAGGATCAGCTCTGACCGTCATAAGTCGACGGGATTACAAGCGGCTATTTCCGCATATACCTTTGAAAGACACATCCATTATCTTGAAGACATATACGGGGCAGAAAGTATACCCCAGAGGGAAAATAAAGGTGCCTGTTGTATACAACGGCAAGGAAATACAGAAGTTGTATTTATACGTTCTGCAAGATGGTGGTCCACCGTTGTTGGGACGTGAATGGATCAGGAAGATACATTTAGACTGGCACTCCATTCAGGCACTGACGGTGACCAGTAAGAAAAAAAATGATGATGACGTCATACCTGAACGATTAAAAGACATCTTGGCTAATGCCAAAGAAGTGTTTCAACAGGAACTAGGAATCTTGAAAGGCGTCACCGCCTCAATAAAAGTGGAAGATGCGGCAATTCCCAAGTTTTTTAAGGCAAGGCCGGTGCCATACGCAATTCGTCCAGCAGCCGAGGCAGAGCTGGAGAATTTGGAAAAAGCAGGCGTGTTATCCAAGGTAGATTGGAGCGAGTGGGCAACACCCATCGTCCCGGTCATGAAGAAAACGTTGAATAATGATAAATCTGAAGAACAGAGAAAAATTTGCATCTGTGGGGACTTCAAGGTGACTGTGAACCCGGTCCTTCACACGATACAGTATCCTCTTCCAAGGATAGAAGATATTTTCGCCTCACTATCCGGAGGGAAACGTTTCACCAAAATTGACTTGGCACAGGCATATCTACAGATGGAGGTTGAGGAGGCCTCTAAAAGGTATCTCACGATAAACACACACAAAGGCCTGTACCAGTACAATCGACTGGTTTTCGGAGTAGCATCAGCTCTAGCTATCTGGCAAAGAGCTATGGAGCAAGTCCTGCAAGGGATTCCGGGGACTCAGTGCTACCTAGACGACATCCTTGTAACAGGAGAAAACGACAACGAGCACCTTGCCAATTTGGAGCAGGTGCTCACTAGGCTGAGAGAACGGGGCCTACGAGCAAATCGCCCCAAGTGCGAATTTTTCCAGAAACAAATATCATATTGTGGCCATATAATTAACGAAGAAGGGTTGCATAAGTCACCTGAAAAAATTGAAGCGGTCATAAAAGCCCCAGCACCTGAAAATGTCTCACAATTAAGGTCGTTCCTGGGATTGATAAATTACTGTCATAAATTTTTACCGAACTTGTCAACTGTTCTGCACCCTCTTAACGCACTGCTACAAATGGGAGTAATTTGGAAATGGAGCGAAGACTGTAAACGTGCCTTCCATAAATGCAAAGGCTTGATCACGTCCAAGGAAGTGTTGGCTCATTACAACCCATCACTGCCAATCAGACTGGCGTGCGATGCATCCCCTTACGGCGTGGGAGTGGTATTATCGCATAGATTCCCTGATGGCTCGGAGCGGCCGATAGCTTTTGCGTCATGCTCATTGAACTCAGCTGAGCGTAACTATGCCCAGATCAACAGGGAAGCACTCAGCCTGGTTTGGGGAGTGAAGAAATTCAACCATTACCTACACGGACAAAAATTTACCTTGTTGACTGACCATCAACCCCTCATCTCCATATTCAACCCTAAAAAGGGCGTTCCCATTATGACAGCGCAAAGGCTACAGAGGTGGTCCCTTTTCCTAGGGGCACACCAATATGACATAGAATACAAAGGATCAAAACAGCATGGGAATGCTGACGGTTTATCGCGCCTACCGTTGCCAACGGTAGAAGAGGCACCTACAGTGGACCCAGTGGAGATGTTCCACTCAACCATAGTAGAATGTCTACCAGTAACAAATTCTACCATTGAAAAGGAAACGAGAAATGACCCGACTCTCTCACGAATCTACGATTTAACGGTGAAGGGATGGCCAGCACATGGCGAAGCACTGTTGCCAGCATTCTCGCAAAGAAGAGAACAGCTGTCAGTGTGCCGAGGAACCTTGATGTGTGGATCCAGAGTGGTGATTCCACCCAAACTCCAGGATAAAGTGCTAAAGGAGCTTCACGAGGGGCATCTGGGTGGAGTGAAAATGATGGCCAGGTATCGATGGAGACATCGAAGAAATGACCAAGAGCTGTCTAGGATGCCAGAAGGTCCAAAACGCCCCACCACAAGCCCCTCTACATCCATGGGAGTGGCCCTCACCTCCATGGCAAAGGGTACATATCGACTTTGCTGGTCCATTTATGGACTCAATGTTCTTAATCGCGGTTGATGCACACTCCAAGTGGCCGGAGGTAATAAAGATGTCCTCCACCACCACGGAAAAAACCATCACAGTATTAAGGACCATATTTGCCAGGAATGGGCTGCCTGAACAGATCTGTTCTGATAATGGACCGCAATTTGTGTCCGAAGAATTCAGGAAGTTCTTAAAATACAATGGGGTTAAGCACTACACGTCCGCCCCATACTATCCCGCCACCAATGGATTAGCTGAAAGGTTTGTCCAGACCTTCAAGAAGGCCATAAAGGCCATGGGTAATGAAGACATAAATCTACAACATAAGGTAGATAACTTCTTGTTTGCATACAGGAATGCAACACGTGGTTACAAACCAAACTCCCGCCATGATGTTTTTCAATAGAAGACTAAGATGCCGGCTGGATTTGATCAAGCCAAACATCAGAAGGGACGTAGAGAACCGGCAATTTCAAGGCATGAATGAAAGGCCAACTAGAACCTTCCAGATAGGTCAACAAGTTTTGGCCTGGGACTACCGTACCGAGAAATGGCAGCCTGGAACTATTTGCACACGACTAGGACCGCTGATGTATACTGTGGACATTGGTGAAAGCATAATAAGGCGCCATGCTGACCAGATCATAGAGTCATCTGAAAAGGGACAACCTATACCACAACTCTATACGCCTAATGATGAAGCAGAGATGCCCATAGTATCTACCTCCGATCCGGTGATACTGGAACCAGATGAACCCGACACTGGCATTCAAGCCGAATCGACCTTGCCAAAAGAACCTACTACACCACCGAAAACTACTACACTACCGAGGCGTTATCCGGACCGAGTCAGGAGGCCTCCAGAGAGACTGACTTATAATTGATTAACTGCAGCAAATGTGTAGATTATTGTTCTTGTAAACATGTTACTTAATGATTACTTAAAATGTTATGTACTAATTATCTAAAAGGGGAGGAATTGTAGTGTATGTACCTTTAAGAGCCCCTGTGTACTGTAATACCGGTAGTGACCACTCGGGTATATAAGCCTGTATAGCGTCTTGTATCTTTTAGTTCACCTCCAGACTTTGTTCAGTAAACACCTGTTAAACCAGCTCCTGCATTCCGTGTCTCCATTAACACACGGATACAACAAATTAGTCCAGATGTCCCAGTGGGAGTTGTCTCTGCACTTGCTGGTGACTCTCAATTGTTCTGTGTTCCCGCGTTTTTGAGCTGCTGATCAGGGGTAGCTGGAAGTTCGTGTCTCACCCCCTCTTGTGTGTCAGCTGTGGTTCAGTTGGTGGCACTCTCACCTCTGAGGTCGTGGGTTCATGTCCCACTCCAGAGACTCAAGCACAAAATGTAGACTGAAAGTGTTGCATTGTCGGAGGTGCCGTCTTTCGGATGAGACGTTAAGCCGAGGCCCCCTCTGCCCTTTCAGGTGGACGTAAAAGATCCCATGGTACTATTTCGAAGAAGAGCTGGGGAGTCCTCCCCGGTGTCCTGGCCAATATTTATCCTTCAACCAACACCACTAAAACAAGATTATCTTGTCATCACATTGCTGTTTGTGGGACCTTGCTGTGCACAAATTGGCTGCTGTGTTTCCTACATTATAACAGTGACGGCACTTCAAAAGTCCTTCATTGGCTGTGAAGCAATTTGGGACCTTCTGAGGTTCTGAAAGGTGCTATATAAATGCAAGTCTTTCTTTTGTTTGGTTGCAGTGGCATGAACTGGAGTGGTTGCGTTGGGCCACAGCGAGGTACACCTGCACAGAACTCTACGTTCTCCCAATGCAAAAGAATGAAAGCGAGCAATCTAACTCAATGCTGGCCACTCGCAAGGGGTCTCAGAAGCAGAATACAGTAAAACCGCTAAGTACAATGTAACGACACCTAAATCCATATTTGTAGCTCCTATAGACTATAATCTGTTTCAGGCAGAATTCCTTTCAGTTCCCCCGACAGTTTAATGCACTCTGTGTGCTATTTTCATCACACTGGATAACAAGGCTTCATGTTAAGTTCCTCCCGCTTTGTTTTAACGCAATTGTTAACACATAAACGGTTGAGGAAGAAAGCTCATCACCACCTTCTCAAAGGCAACTAGGGATGGGCAAAAACACCAGCCTTGCCAGCGAGAATAAATTTTTGAAAATATTTTTAAACCAGTTAAAAAAGCACAGCGAGGAATATAATTCGAGCATTTTAACGAACCAGATAGAGGCTGCCCAGAACAAATGACACCCCTTGGTGCCAATGCTTCTCCCCTTCCTCTTGCAACCTTTGACCTCAGTGCTCCAGGGGGAGATTTAATTTCCTCAGCTCTGTCCCATGCAAGAGATTTGAATCATAAATAAAACATTTAAAACTTGTTGAGATATTAGATGTTCTGTCTATTTGTTTTTCTCTCCAGTTTATGAGTCTTTGTCTAAGGCTGCTGGATAGACAGCTGAGACATGTTTTCCCTTGACTTACAAAATGCAATTACAGTTCGGGACAAGTGTTTCTGTTTCCCTTACTTGGCGCCCGTTGATTAGCACCACAGTGCCATCTACAGGACCTGTCGACCACCATGCAGCGAAGTATCACAGAACGATCAGTGAGCAGACAATTGCTGGCCTCTGTGGTCCTGAACTTTAGTTTCTCTATCACGCCAATTTTCAACAAGAAGGGGATGAGGTGGTAGCAGTACCAAAATTGAAGATCACTGACTTCCAACTTCCCACCCAAGACCTGCCCACTGTCATTTTTGAGCGGGCCTTGATTGGCGGCCAGTACTCCCGCTGGAAATATGCAGGAGCCACATTAGAGCATGTAAATCAGGGTCCACTGACATCAGCAAGGCCCCAAAACCATTTGGCTGTAGTGTAGTGCAGCGCCCTCTAGGTGCTGGAAGTGCACACTGCACAGAGCGGGAAACCTTCCTTAAAGGGATCACTGGAAATAGACCTGGCGAGCGGCAGAATACATTTTCCTGGCACTTTTTGGGCATCAAGAAGAGCTTAATTTCTGTCCCTACACCTTGTTGCCAATGCTACCTCCTTCAACAATGCCATCCATATTCCCGCCCAACCCCTCACTTTGATCAGCTCAGCCCCAGTGTTATACCCTTGTGGTGTTAGCCATGGCTCGTTGGGTAGCACTCTCACCTCTGAGTCAGAAGGTTGTGGCTTCAAGTCCCACTCTAGAGAATTGAGCACAAAAA
Organism: Somniosus microcephalus; assembly: GCF_052327205.1. Classification (NCBI taxonomy): domain Eukaryota; kingdom Metazoa; phylum Chordata; class Chondrichthyes; order Squaliformes; family Somniosidae; genus Somniosus; species Somniosus microcephalus. The sequence continues at coordinate 51,022,284 of NC_140999.1, read as the reverse complement.
TCTAGGCTGACACTCCAGTACAGTGCTGAGCGGGGGCTGCATTATCGGAGGTGCCATCTGCCCTCTCAGGTGGACGTAAAATATCCCATAGCACTATTTTGAAGAAGAACAGGGGAGTTATCCCAGTGTCCTGGCCAATATTTATCCCTCAATCAACATCACAAAAACAGATTAACTGGTTATTATCACATTGCTGTTTGTGGGAGCTTGCTGTGCGCAACATGGCTGCTGCGTTTCCTACATTACAACAGTGACTACATTTCAAAAGTACTTCATTAGCTGTAAAGCGCTTTGGGATGTCCTAAGTTCATGAAAGGCACTATATAAATGCAAGTCTTTCTTTCTTTATTTGCTACAGGTCTGTACTCTATGAATGGCTCACTGGATTTCCTGCACCCCCTCCCAAAATATTGAGCTGCCAATCAGCACCAGAAGCGCGCAGGCAACTCGCCAGCTCAATGCAAATGAGGCCCGACCATCAACATGTCATCCATATCGCCTCCAAATGTTGTGTTTACATTAAATAAAAAATAAACCAAAAAATGCTGGAAACACTCAGCCGGTCAGGCAGCATCTGTAGAGAGAGAAACATAATTAATGGGGGAGAAATTGAGCTCTGTAGCACCCGTTTGTTAGGTGCTAATCGGCCTCCTAAAGGTCGAATGTTGGGTCCTAGATGTGCGCGGACACCTCCGATGGGGAGTGCACCGGACGCCATCTTCTACAGTAGTTTGTGCGCGCACCTGACAACTGCCAGCAGCATGCAGAGCAGGTAGGTTATGACATCAATCAGTGTGCAGTGCTGGTTTGATGCCAGCACTGCCATTTTCAAATGCCACGCTACAGCCAATGCTCGCTTCTAACCTCCCACAGCTGAACACGGGTTCAACGGCATGAAGGACACCCCCACCAGCGCTACTTAAAGGGATCATGAACTATTTACAGCTTAGTAGCTGGATTATTTCTTCTGGCTGCTGGTGCAATTCTACACATTTTTGGAACTTTTCTATACTTGTCTGAAGTTTCAACAATCTACAGGGAGTGGTCTGGCTGGTGCTGAAGTACTTCTTTGGTGGTTTAAAGGTTTGTGCTGAAACAAGTTGCTTCCAGACATGTGTGGCCTGGTCGGCCTTCCTCTTGGAATTGAGCATGACTGGGAGAATGAAGAGAGGCCACACAAACCAGGACAAGATGCTAGAAGAGGGAGGAGGAGAAGGGGTCTCAGCAGGAGGCCATATCCGCTGAGGGTCTTTAGAGAGCAATTCCCTTACCTCAACTTCAGCAAGAACCAATATTTGAGTCACCTTCGCTTCACTAAAGAGGTTGTGACTGAAATCTGCCAACTGCTGCAGCCACAACTGCAACCTCAAAGCAGGGCAAGGACAGCATTGCCTGTGGCTGTCAAGGTGACTGTGGCTCTTACCTTTTGCGTCTGGCTCCTTCAAGGCTGCTGCTGGAGATACAAGCAACATCTCGCAGTTTGCAGTACACTGCTGTATAAGGGAGGTCATTGAGGCTTTTTATACAAAGAGAGAAAGCTTCATCTCATTCCCTCTTGCCAGAGACAAGTGGGCGGTGTGCGCACGAGGGTTTGCTCGGATTGCAGGCTTCCCCATGGTGCAGGCTGTCACTGACTGCACGCACCTTGTTTTGCATGTGCCTCATGTCAACTCTGCCATTTTCCTGAACCGAATGAGATTCCACACCCTCAATGTGCAGCTGGTGTGTGACCACAGGCAGCGCATCATGCCTGTGAATGCCCATTATCCTGGCAGCAGTCACGGTGCTTACAGTGTCAGCTGTGGCTCAGTAGGTAGCACACTCACCTCTGAGTCAGAAGGTTGTGGGTTCAAGCCACCAGAAAATGCAATTTCCAATCCAAATTTATAAATTAAATCATGACTTATTGTATACAAAAATAAATCAATCATCCTTGCACATTCCCTTCGCGCCTCTTCATGTGCCTTTTCCTCTCCTAGTGCTCCTATGAGGTGCTTCCCCAGTGGCTGCAGCTTGGGTGGTGGAAGGCTGCTGACCTTCAATTGAGGAGACTGTAGATGATCTTGGAGGGTGACCTCGAGCAGCTCTGGGCCTAGAAGACCCAGCTGCAGACTGCACCATCTCGGCCTGTGCTGCAGCAGTCTGGGCTGGCTGGCTGACAGCCAACAGCAAGGGCACTGGCAGGGTGGGAGGGATGGGAGCACAAATGCTGTCCTCCTGCGTGAGGACAGCAAGTTCGTATTCCATGGAGCCACTGCCACTCTCCCGGGGCGGCGCCTCAGCAATCCTACTGATCTGATGAACTGCTGTAACACCCTAGAAGCCCCTTTGAACATTGGTATCCAGGGCCATGATGACAGCAGTCTGAGCTTCCACTGCAGCTTTCAGACCTTTGCTGGAAGCTGCTTGTGCTGCAATGGAAGCTGAGACATTGGCCATCAAACGCTGCATGATGGTGGGTTCCACAGGTGTTCTGATGGAGTTGACACCCGTTCCATGTTAGAAAGGATGGACTCCAAGCTCTGCTCAAAGCCCTGTGGCAAATTGGTGCTGGACTCCTCCATGCTCCTTGACACTGTGCATAGGCTTCCTGCCAGGCTTTCCAGTGCACCAAGCACTTGGTTATGTACACCCATCACTTGGTTCTGTACACCCATCAGTCTTCTTCTGTCGGCTGGCCCATCGAAGTCCTCATTCAAGTCCTCTGCAGCAGAACTAGTGTGCGACCTCTCCCTCCGGCGAGCTGGCACCTGCGCTATCCTTTCCCCCAACCCTGGCTCCTGTGCACATGTGCCCGGTGTCTCACCATGTGCAGATCCCTCCTCTATTCTATGTTCTAGACTAGGCGCAGTGTCAGTATCTGAGCTGGTGGCTGCGAGTGTAAGATCAAGTGATGGTGTCTTCACTGTCTTCTTCCTCTTCCTCCACTGCCTGGGCAGGTTCCAGTTCTTGAATATCTGAAATGGAAAAGGGAGAAGTGTTGGGATATGGTGAGGGAGAGGAGAAAGTAAGAAGTGTATGCTTACATCCTCTGCAGCCTCTCTCTCAGAGAGATTGAGGGATGAGGGTGAAGTGGAATGAGAGAAGGAGGATTACATATGCAGATCCACTCATCATCAATCCCTCCAGCCATGGCAGTGGGCACAGCCTCAGTGATGCCCCTTCCAGGCCAGCATTGTCTCCTCCATAAGGGTTAAAACATGTAGGTGCGCTTGACGTCCTTCAGTTCTTTGCTGTTGCCTGCTGTTATGCGCCACATTCTCCTGCAAGAAAGAGGGAAGTGTGTCAATGAGTGTCCTGTAATATGTTTGGATGATGTGGCTGTCATGGTTGAATAGCCACCAGTGTGTGTAAGCTGTGATTTGTGGGTATAAGACTTGCAACAGTGCTAAGTGTGTGAGGACGAAGTAAAGCATATGAATGTTAGGGTTGAGTTCTGATTGATAGAGAGTGTTGGTAGGTGAGTGATGGGAGTATAGTGAATTGAGCAGTAGATGAGGCTATTGGTGCAGTTGCTAGGATACGCCATTTGAAGATGAAGTCACTCACCTTGACAACTCGCGTCAGATCATAAACGCCTTCCTGCACTGCATCCATGTTCATGGAGCAACACTCTGGGCATTGACTTCCACCGCTATTTCTACCCACCTCCTGCCCATGTGCCTGGAAGGCCTCCTGTCCCCCTGCGGTTACAGGATGTCTCTCCTTCTCTCCACATTGTGCACCAAGACGTGCTTTTGCATGTTCAGCCATTGCACAAAGTAACAGTACTAATTGACTTTTGCAAAAACGCCACCACTTGTTGCAGCCACAATACACCTCCCCTTTATGAGGTGCAGGCTACCTTTAACTAGTGCTAGCCACTTGCGATATCGGGCTCCCTGCTGATGCTGCATGCAACCAATGAACAGTGGGGGTAGTGCAGGCTACACGCAGAAATCATTTTAAAAAGCAGGTAGCACAAGTATAACATTCAATAAGATCATGGCTGATCTTTTACCCCAACTCCACTTTCCTGCCCTATCAACATAATCCCGTGATTCCCTTCATGTCCAAAAAAATGTGCAAGACTTCAGTTGTAATTTTGTTGTCTGATAGGTAATCCTCCTCTCACCCTTAGCCTCCAACCTCTCTCGCTCTCTCTCTCACCGCTCCCTACCTCTATCTACCTTTTTCTCTGAATTTCCTCTTTCACTCCTCTTAAGCCCCAAATACACCATTCTAGATACTCACTTTTTTTAAATTCATCCACGGGATGTGAGCTACCGTCTTGAACCACTGCAGTCCGTGTGGTGAAAGAACTCCCACAGTGCTGTTGGGTAGGGAGGGAGTTCCAGGATTTTGACACAGCGATGATGAAGGATCGACGATATATTTCCAAGTCAGGATGGTGTGTGACTTTGAGGGAAACTTGCAGGTGGTAGTCTTCCCATGCACCTGCTGCCCTTGTCCTTCTAGGTGGAAGAGGTCGCGGGTTTGGGAGGTGCTGTCGAAGAAGCCTTGGCGAGTTGCTGCATTGCATCTTGTAGATGGTACACACTGCAGCCATGTGGTGGACAGAGTGAATGTTTAATGTGGTGGCTGGGGTGTCAATCAAGCAGGCTGCATTATCCTGGATGATGTTGAGCTTCTTGAGTGTTGTTGAAGCTGCACTCATCCAGGCAAGTGGAGAGTAATCCATCACACTCCTGACTTGAGCCTTGTAGATGGTGGAAAGGCTTTGGTGAGTCAGGAGGTAAGAACACTCGCCGCAGAATACCTAGCCTCTGACCTGCTCTTGTAGCCACAGTATTTATGTGGCTGATCCAGTTAAGTTTCTGGTCATTGGTGACCCCCAGGATGTTGATGGTGGGGGATTCGGTGATGGAAATGCCGTTGAATGTCACGGTTAGACTCTCTCTTGTTGGAGATAGCCATTGCCTGGCACTTGTGTGGCGCGAATGTTACTTGTCAGCCCAAGCCTGAATGTTGTCCAGGTATTGCTGCATGTGGGCACAGACGGCTTCATTATCTGGGGAGTTGCGAATGGAACTGAACACTGTGCAGTCATCAGCGAACATCCCCACTTCTGACCTTATGATGGAGGAAAGATCATTGATGAAGCAGCTGAAGATGGTTGGGCCTAGGACACTGCCCTGAGGAACTCCTGCAGCGATGTCATAGAATCATAGAATGATACAGCACAGAAGGAGGCCATTCAGCCCAACGTGACTGTGCCGGCTCTTTGAAAGAGCATCCAATTAGTCCCACTCCCCTGCTCTTTCCCCATAGCCCTTTACATTTTTTTCACTTCAAGTATTTATCTAAAATTCCTTTTCGAAAGTTATTATTAAATCTACTTCCACCACCCTTTCTGAATTCCAGATCAGACCAACTCGCTGCGTAAAAAAGAAATCCTGAATTCGCCTCTGGTTCTTTTGCCAATTACCTTAAATCTGTGTCCTCTGGTTATTGGTCCTTCTGCCACTGAAAACAGTTTCTTCCTTCTATCAAAACCCTTCATGATTTTGTAAACCTTTATCAAATCTCCCCTTAACCTCCTCTGCTTTAAGGAGAACAACCCCAGTTTCACTAGTCTCTCCATGTAACTGAAGTTTTTCATTCCTGGTACTGTTCTAGTAAATTATTAAATCTAATGAATCCATTAAAGCTCCTCTGCACTCTCTCCAAGGCCTTGACATCCTTCCTAAAGTGTGATGCCCAGAATTGGACACAATGCTCCAGCTAAGACCTAACCAGTGTTTTTTAATCCCATGGACTGCAATTTTGCTAACAAGCCTACTTCATCAAATGCCTTTTGAAAGTCCATGGGCCATCATCAACTGCACTACCCTCATCAGCCCTCTCCATTACTTCATCAAAGCACTCAATCCCTTCCTTAACTTAATGAGATAGGACAAGTAAACAGGAGTTTCAGATACAAGTCGGATCAAGAGGTAAAGGATAGACATCAGGAGGTATTTCTTTACACAATGGGTGATCATGGCAGGTGTGGCTTGGTACTTCTGATGGTTCAGGCCAAGGCACTGGGCTAATTTAAGAAACAGCTGGAAGCTGTGAAGTGGAGCCGATAGGGTTGGATATTCTGGAAGGATGGGATCAAAAGGGCTCACTGTGTTGCCGATATGTGTTGCTTCCTGTAGCTCTAGCATCTGCCATGTTTATGCTGTGAGCAGACTTCAAACCACCGGCGCTATGGGATATTTGTTCAAAAGTGGCAATCATGACGTTAATTCTCTGGCACTGGGCTTCCCTGATGTCGGAGGAAGGTCCTGTGCAAGTCAGCAATGTGAGAACGGGTGTGTGACAACAGGCTGAATGCTCAACCTACAGGTGCCCAGAAGAAATGGTGGCCAGAGAACCATTTACATTGACACTGGCATTGGCACGACTATCTCCTGAGGTAAAATTCTGCATTGCTATTGGCACCAGTGCCACTTCATTACAACACAGTCCTTGAGAGCCAAGGATTCTGCATCTTATAATGAGGTACGTCACTGTAGTGAGATTCATGTAACATAGCACGAAATGGAACTTGAAAAGGTCAGGAGCCTTAGGCCAAATAACCTTATAACAGAGCTTGTGTTAGATCTTATGTTAAGGAATAAAATACAGAATTTGCTGGAAATACATGCAGGTCAGTCAGCACGTCTGGACGGGTTAAAGCCTCTGCTCATAGTTTCTCCTTTGTAACTTTGTTTCATGTTAAGGGTTGGGGGAATAGGTTCCATTCTTGAGAGACAAGACTAATTAGGAGTGTGGTGCTCAAGCTGTTTTCTATTAAATGCTCCACTATTACTCTCTTGGCCTTGAATTTTATTTGGGAAGCAAACCCTTTTCAAAGTGAATGAGAATTGAATAACCAACATGGTCACATTGGGGAAGGGTTACAGAATTTGTTGTATCAGCTTGGCTCAGCTGGTCGCACTCTTACATCCTGGATCCCAAAGGTTGTGGGTACAAGTTCCACTCAAGGTTTTGGCCACGTAATCTAAGCTATTGAACTACTACACTGTCTGAGGTGCCATTCTATAGACGATATATTAAGCTGTTAGTTCAGGTGAATGTAAAAGGCACTGTGATACTATTTGAAGATCAGGCAGTTCTGGTTTCCTGGACAACATTCATCCCTCAAATCAATGCCCCAAAATTTATCTCACTGATGTTTGTGGGATCATGGTCCATGCACAATGGCGGCCGGATTTCGTATTCTAAACACTGGGAATTAGCCCCTACGCTAGTTGACATTGTAAACGGTTCCCTCTCAGCAGGTGTTGTCTTCCTCTCTCAAAATCGTTATCACCACTCCCCCAAAGCACCATTCTTGATCCCTCTGTTCTTGCACACTATCGCCCCATCACTAACCTCTCTTTCCTCTACAAAGTCCTTAAATGTGCTGTTACTTCCCAAATCTGTGTTCGACATTCCAGCAAATCCCTGTCTGATTCTCTCCAATCAGGTTTCTGCCCTATCACAGCACTGAAATGGCCCTGATCAAAGTCACAAATGATATTCTCGGTGACTGTGAGGAGGGGGCATCATCCCTCCTCATCCTCCTCGACCTCTCTGCAGCCTTTGACATGGTCGTCCACACCATCCTCCGCCAAAGCCTCTCCTGCATTGTCTAGCTTAGTAGAACTGTCCTTGCTTGGTTCCGCTCCTGCCTATCCAATTGTGACCAGAGCATCTCCAGCACCTTTATGTCCAGAGTCCCCCAAGGATCTATCCTTGGCGCCTCCTCTTCGTCATCTCATCCACAGACATGTGTACACTGACGACATTAACCTCTCTACCACCTTTCTCGACCCTTCCACTGCCTCTGTGTTGGCAGACTGTGTTATCCGACATCCATTCTCTGATGAGCCACAATTGCTTCCAGTTAAAAAAATTAGAACATTGAAGCAATCATCATAAACTCCATACCCTTGCCACTAATTCCATTCCCCTTCCAGACTACTGTCTCAGGCTAAGCCAGACTGTTCACAACCTCAGCATCTGATATGGTCCCAAGCTGTGCTTCCGACCCCATACTCTTTCCATCACAAAGACCGCTTTCGTGCATTTCTGCAACATCGCCTGCTTCTGCCCCTAACTCAGCCCGTCTGCTGCTGACATCTTAATCCATGCCGTTCTCATCTCTAGACTCGACTATTCTAATGCACTCCTGGTCGGCTTCCCATCCTGCACCCGCCAAAAACTTCAGCTCATTCAAAACTCTGCCGCCCGTGTCCTGTACTGCACCGAGTCCCCCTCAACCATCACCTCTCTCCTCACTGACCTGCATTGGGTCCCGGTCTCATGGAATCATAGAATCTTAGAAATTTATGGCACAGAAGGAGGCCATTGGGCCCATTTTGTCTGTGCCAGCCAAAAAAGAGCTATCCAGCCTAATCCCACTTTCCAGCTCTTGGTCCGTAGCCTTGCAGGTTACGGCATTTCAAGTGTCTATCCAAGTACATTTTAAATGCGGTGAGGGTTTCTGCCTCCACCACCCTTTCAGGCAGTGAGTTCCAGACCTGCACCGCTTTCTGGGTGAAAACATTTCTCCTCAACTCCCCTCTAATCCTTTAATTACTTTAAATCTATGTCCCCTGGTTATCTACCTCTCTGCTAAGAGAAGTAGGTGCTTCCTATTCACTCTATCTAGGCCCTTCATAATTTTATACACCTCAATAAGGTCTCCCCTCATTTTCTCTGTTCCAAAGAAAATAACCCCAGCCTATCATCCAATCTTTCCTCATGGCTAAAATTCTCCAGTCCAGGCAACATTCTCGTAAAGCTCCTCTGTACCCTCTCTAGTGCAATCACATCTTTCCTGTAATGTGGTGACCAGAACTGTATGCAGTACTCTAGCTGTGGCCTAACTAGTGTTTTATACAGTTCTAGCAGAACCTCCCTGCTCTTATATTCTATACCTCGGCTAATAAAGGAAAGTATCCCATATGCCTTCTTAACCACCTTATCTACCTGTACTGCTACGTTCAGGGACATGCACTCCAAGGTCCCTCAGTATCTTACCATTTATTGTGTATTCCCTTGCCTTGTTAGCCCTCCCCAAATGCATTACCTCACACTTCTCCGGATTGAATTCCCAACTTCTCAAATTTAAAATTCTCAACCTGTGCTTAAATGGCTTCATAGCCTCGCCTGCCCTATCTTTGTAGCCTTCCTCAGCCCTATAGCCCCCCTCCCCATCACCCCACAAACGCTCCGTCTCCCTGAATCTGATCTTTTGCATGCCCCCACTTCCTTTCACCCCACCATTGGCAGCCATATCTTCAGCTGCCTTGGCACCACTCTCTTGAATTCGTCCTTAAACACCTCCACCTCTCCACTTTCCTCCCCTTCTTTAAGAGCCTCCTTAAAAACCATCTCTTTAATCAAGCTTATGGTCATCCCTCCTAATAGCTCCTTCTTTGGCTTGGCATCCATTTTATTGATTGCACTTCTGCAAAGTTCCTAGGGCTGTTCTTCTACGCTAAAGGCACTGTATGAATGCTATATAATTGCAAGTTGTTATTGGAGTTGTTATGGATTCCAAACTAAACAGGCAGCAGTAACAAAGTTTCTAATGCGCATTCAGAAAGAAAAACAGTCTGACCAATAGCAGTCTCTGTGGCTGCCAACAATAAGACTTTACTATCTGTCCACATTCCAGCAAACAAACTCTGTGAGATCCAATTGCCATTTCTTGTACCATATCACTTCCAATTCAATTGGCATTTCCTCACCTATCGCACTATAGCCAAGAATACGGCTGCTGTGCAGTGCTTTAATGGGCCAGAAATTCGTGACCAAATGCGTGAGTACGGTCTGGGTACTCACGCATCTGGCCGTTGGAAATGCCGGCGTTCAGCATGCACAGCGCATGCGGGGAACGCCGGCATTTCCAGACCTCGGAACGAAGGGGTTCATAGGCACAGCGCGTGCGACTGCACAGGCAGCGCTTGCGCAGTGAACTTCGTAGATTTCATTCATGGATTCAGTGAGGGTAAGTCCTTACAAGTTACACTTGAAAAAAGCATGTGTAAAGTTGTTCCAAGGCTGCGGAGGAAGATATATTTTATCGTGGAGCTTCTGAAAGGCAATATTTTTGTTTGGGAAAGGGAGGGAAGTTATTTTAAGAAATTTTAAGTAAGATTTAAAGTTTAAATTTTTTTTTTTAAACGGGTTTTCAGAACGGTAGGTAGAAGGAGCAATTGTGGCTGTGTGAATTGAATGTGAAAATGAGTGTTCTAAAATGAGTAATGTAACATTTCCAGCACTTTTAAGAAAGAAACTTTTCATCAGTAATAAGTAATTATGTATGTATGTCCGCATATATTCCTTTACGTATATGTATGTATGTTTTATATTCCTTTACTTATGTGTATGAATGTATGTTTTTAATTATGATTTTCCAATAAGTTACTTTCTCTGAAAGTCATAATTAAATAATACATTCATACACATAAGTAAAGGAATATATACATAACACGCAAAGGAATATATACAGACATACATACTTTCAGAAGCTCCACGATAAGAAATATCTTCCTCCGCAGCCTCTGGAGCAACTGTACCCATGCTTTTTTCATGTGTAAGTTGTAAGGACTTGACCTCACTGAAAGCATGAATGAAAGCGGCGAATTTTACTGCGTACGCGCTGCCTGTGCAGTCGCACGCGTTCTGCCTCTGAACCCCTTCGTTCAGAGGACAGGAAATGCCAGTTTTCCCCACATGCACTGTGCATGCTGAAAACCGGCATTTCCTCCGGCCAGACGTGTAAGTACCCCGATCGTACTCACGCATTTGGAAGGGAATTACTGGGCCAACATTTTACATGTCAATAAAATGAAAAATTTAACAATTGCACGATTTGCCCCCTCGCATCTGTGACTGAGGGTCCAAGGAGGTGCATTGCGCAAGAGGTCATCGTCGTACGTATCCTCACACTGTTCCCTTTCGGGAACTGTATGAAGTGGTGGAAGGATTTATGGCCGTGATTAACGCTCATTCTGTGACCGTAACCATCTTTGAACCAGCCATTAGGGTGGTTAGTCCTATGGCGTGAGGGTTTTACGGGCTCCCACAACCCATCTGAGGGGGGGGGGCCACCCACACCCACGGACGCAAGTATCCCGCTGGATGTCCACCCAGAATTTATAGTTGGAGCTCCGACTCCACTTGCCGGGACTGTCTGGAGTGGGGTTCGAAACCCTACTCCTTCTGGCCCAGCGGCGGGGATGCTTACTGCTACGCAAAAGGCCCACTCCGCACAAAAGGTGACACCCATACGTTTCCTGTGCCTTTTCCCTCCCCGTGACTGGAGCCCTATGCTGCCACTTGAAAGACCAAGCTATCATCTGCCCTTTTTGCGGCGCCTTTGACTTCTCATTACTAATGATGAGCAGGCGCTGCGCCTCCACCTCCTTGAGGAGATTGCTGAGGTCATCATCAGTTCAATTGTGAGTTCTTTTAATGCCGTGAATTGTGCTCATTCCAGCCATTTCACGTTGCTAATCGGATTGGGCCTTTGGCATAGCGGTAGGATCCCCGCCGCTGGGCCAGATCAGGGTAGGGTTTCGAACCCCGCTCCAGACAGTCCCAGCAAGTGGAGTCGGAGCTCCGGCTCTAAATTCTGGGTTGACATCCAGTGGGATATTTGCGTCCGTGGGTGTGGGTGGCCCCCCCTCCTTGTATAGCTTGTGGGAGCCCGTAAAACCCTCCCGCCATAGGACTAACCGCCCTAATGGCTGGTTCAAAGATGGTTACGGTCACGGAATGAGCGTTAATCATGGCCATAAATCCTTCCACCACTTCATACAGTTCCCCAAAGGGAACAGTGTGAAGACACGTATGACGACGACATTGCTAAATAAATAAATGGAATTAAAAAAAATCTTTTAGGGCTTTTAAAAGTCTTTAAATTGCTTTAATTCTGTTTAAAACTACTTCAGATTCTTCAAAATAATGTAAACGTTTTTAAAAGTTTATAAAAGTTACCAAAAGCTTCAAAAAACTTCCAAAAACCTATTTAAACTGCTGCTTTGCATGTAAAAATGCTTAGCAGCTTGGCAGAAACATTGGGGGCGTGTCCTGTTAAACTGAGACCTCAAGGGGCGTGTCTCAGTTGCACAGCGCGCTCCAGGCTTCGCGCTGGCTGCACTCCTCGGCGGCGTGACGTCAAACGCTGCCCGGGATTCTTCAGATTCAAAATGGAATTCCAGGCGTCCCTGGAGGTGATCAGCAGGCGCGTCGGGTAAGTGCAAATCAGGACCTTGCACGCGCGGCAAGCCCCGTTCACGAATTCCTGGCCCAGTATCTGTCAACTGTGGCAGAGCCACTAAGGGACTCCGATCAATTGTATATAATTCCCTTTAATAATATGTTAGCTACAGCCTGAGTCTGTATCTTTGTTTTCACTGTTTACATGTACAGAGCGCAATCACTGTAATAGCGTGGGTAAACGCGATGACGTCACGCCGTTCATCATGTGATCCCCCACCGGCGGGAAAAACGTGATGACGTCATGGCGTCAGCCACGGGACCGCCCAAGCAGTCCTCGTGGAGCCTCCGAACTGACTAGACCTATATTCGATGTTCTCCTGTAGTTATTCGTTAAACTCTGTTAGTTTTCATTAAACTTCGTTTATTTGATCGCCTGAGTGGACCTCAGTCTTTTGGATAGGAACTAGACATTCCTACATTGGTGACCTCGACTTTTGCAAACGGTTTTCGCAGAAGTTACTGAACATGGAATCGAACGCCGTTGCATTGAAGCTACCACAATTCTGGGAGCAACAGCCAGCCACGTGGTTCATCCAGGCTGAAGTCCAGTTCGCAATCAGGGCCATCATTGCGGATCAGACCCGTTACTATTACGTGGTCTCCGCCCTCGACAGTGCCACAGCCTCGCGGATCATCAGCCTGCTTGGTAATCCACCAGAAGATCGCAAGTATGAAACGATAAAGGCGCGGTTGTTACAGGTCTTTGGGCTCACGAAGTCGGAGCGCGCCTGTCGGCTGCTCACTATGGCCGGCCTTGGGGACTCCAAGCCGTCCGAACTCATGAGCCAAATGCTCACGCTCCTGGGCTCCAAACCGGAATGCTTCCTCTTCAGGGAGCTATTCCTCAGCCAGCTACCGGAGCAAGTTCAGGCTGCCCTAGCCAGGTTGGAAGTCACAGACTGCGCAGAGCTGGCTGCCAAAGCGGACAAGATCTTCGCGGTGACACAGCAGTGCTACGCTGCCATGAGGCGCCCATCCCCCACGGACGCTGCTCCAGCCCCTCAACCTGCGGGGTTGTGCTTCTACCACGCCCGTTTTGGCACGAAAGCAAGATGATGCCACCCTCCCTGCAGCTTTTTGCTCAAAAAAAAAACCCAGCAGCAAACCCTGTCGAAAGAGGACCTGTTATAATGAGCGCCCCGCTGCTGCGATGGCAATCGGCAATTCAGGAAAACTCCTCTTCATCACCAACTCCCTATCTGGTCGACGTTTCCTTTATGACACCGGGGCGCAGTGTAGCACCCTACCCGCATCAAATCTTGATCTACAAGCCGTGGGGCACGGCCCCTCCCTCGAGGCGGTTAATGGCGGGGCCATTCGGACCTTCGGAAGACGGCGGGTCCAGGTGTGCTTCGGCGGCCAGCGGTTTTACTGGGATTTCATCACGGCCAAAGTCTCTCAAGCCATCCTCGGGGCAGATTTTTTGTGCGCCAACGGCCTCCTGGTGGATGTACGGCACCGCCGGTTGATCAATGCGGCCACTTTTCACTCCATCCCGTGCCACCGCGGTAACACCGTGTCGCGCACTGTCTCCTGTGCGTGCCCACCTCCGGATGACTTCACTCGCCTCCTCAGAGATTTCCCAGACCTGACCAGACCCACTTTCTCTTCCACGGCCACGAAACATGGTGTCGAACATCACATCACCACTACTGGCTCCCCGGTCTACGCACGGGCCCGGCGCCTCGAACCTGGCAAGCTCGCGGCTGCGAAAGCGGAGTTCAACACGATGGAGCGGCTAGGGATTATTCGCCGGTCGAATAGTCCCTGGTCTTCGCCTCTCCACATTGTTCCGAAACCTGGCAGCGGATGGCGGCCTTGCGGCGACTACCGACGCCTGAACGACGCCACTACTCCCGATCGGTACCCGATCCCTCATATTCAGGATTTCTCTGCCCATTTGGTGGGAAATACAATTTTTTCAAAAGTCGACCTTGTCCATGGCTACCACCAGGTCCCCGTACACCCGCAAGACGTCCCGAAAACTGCAGTCATCACCCCATTCGGCCTGTTTGAATTTCTGCGTATGCCATTTGGATTGAAGAACGCTGCACAGGCTTTCCAGCGCTTGATGGACTCCGTGCTTCGGGACCTCAAGTTTCTATTCGTCTACCTCGACGACATCCTCATCGCCAGCCCTAATAAACAGGAGTACATCTGCCATTTGCGCACCCTCTTTAGCCGCCTCAGTCAACACGGCTTGATCATCAACCCGGCCAAGTGCCAGTTCGGCCTGTAGCAGATTGATTTCTTAGGCCATCGCATCACATCGGACGGCGCAATTCCCCTGCAAACGAAGGTGGAGGCAGTTACTTTGTTCCTGCGCCCGCAGACAATCAAGGCCCTGCAGGAGTTCCTCGGGATGGTAAATTTTTATCACTGGTTCATCCCTAATGCTGCTCTGCTCATGCAGCCCCTGTATGAGGCCCTCAAGGGCAAGTCCGGCAAGGATCCGATTAGCTGGACGGTCGACATGGACCGGGCATTCGTCGACACAAAAGGCGCCTTAGCCAACGCAACCATGCTGACACACCCGCTGCCAGGTGCCACCATCGCCCTTACCACCGATGCGTCAGACTACGCCATCGGCGCAGTGCAAGAACAGTGGGTGCATGGGACGTGGCAACCGCTGGCGTTTTTCAGCCGTCAACTACGGCGAAACGAACGGAAGTACAGCACGTTCGACCGGGAGTTGCTGGCCCTTTTTCTGGCCATCCGCCATTTCCGGTTCTTGCTAGAGGGATGTCCGTTCACGGCTTTTGTGGACCATAAGCCACTAACGTTCGTTATGGCCAAGACCGCCGAACCGTGGTCAGCTCAGCAACAACGTCAGTTGACGTTTATCTCAGAATTCACCACTGACATCCAGCATGTGTCCGGTAAAGACAACCTGGTGGCGGATTGCCTCTCCCGCGCGACCGTTCATGCAGTCCAGCTCGGCATCGACTATGCCCTCATGGCTGCGGATCAAGCCTTGGAACTGGAAGTCCAATCTTACAGAAACAACCCCTCTAGCCTCCAAGCGGCCGACGTCAAATTCCATGCCGCGGGCACTACGCTACTCTGCGACGTTTCCATAGGAGATCCTCGCCCTATCGTGCCGGTCGCCTGGCGCCGAAAAGTTTTTGACGCCATACACGGGTTGTCGCACCCTGGCATGAAGGCCTCGCAATGGCTGATGTCATCCAAATTCGTGTGGCGGGGCATGCACATGGATGTTCGCGACTGGGCCAACACCTGCGTGGTCTGCCAAAAGGCCAAGGTGCAGCGTCATGTCAAGGCTCCATTGGCCACTTTCGCTGTTCCGGAACATAGGTTTGATCATGTGCATGTGGACCTGGTGGGGCCACTTCCGCCTTTGCACGGGTTTACTCATCTTCTTACAACGGTGGACCGCACCAATCGATGGCCGGAGGCGGTTCCTTTGTCATCCACCACTTCCGCAGACGTCGCCAGGGCATTCATCTCCTCTTGGGTCGCCCATTTCGGGGTACCGGCAGACATCTCGTCTGATCGTGGGCTGCAGTTTTCTTCTGAGCTCTGGAACGCTGTGGCTCAGGGGCTCGGCATCAAGCTACATCGCACCACCGCCTACCATCCACAGGCGAACGGCCTGTGCGAATGATTCCACAGGTCGCTCAAAGCCACACTGCGAGCCAGCCTTCAAGGCGCGGGCTGGGTGGACAGGCTTCCATGGGTCCTTTTGGGTCTTCGTACAGCGCCTAAAGAAGATCTTCAATCATCCTCGGCGGAGCTCCTATATGGCCAGCCGCTACGCGTACCAAGGGATTTCCTTCCGACTCCAACAGAGCCATGGTCCGCATCCCAGCAGCTCATCAGCCACCAGGAGGCGGCCAGAAGTTTCGCTCCAGTGCCTACGTCACATCACGGCTTGCAGAGCTCCCACGTCCCAGCTGAGCTGAAGAACGCCGACTATGTGTTTATCCGCCACGACACTCATCGGGATCCGCTCAAACCCCCTTACACTGGTCCTTTCCGCGTGATAGAGCCGGGAGACAAAACTTTTTCGATCGATATCGGAGGTAAACCGGACCACATTTCGGTTGACCGGTTGAAGCCGGCTCACTTGGACCTTGACCGCCCAATCGAGATTGCACAACTGCCGAAACGTGGCCGACCGCCCACAGTCGCCGTGCCAGATCAAACTCAACCGCCCGCCAGCTCGCCCGCCGTCCATCAGCTTCCACTTCAAGGCTACAGAAGTCGATCTGACAGGCTTGTCAGGCCTCCTCGCCGTTTTACTTTTGCTATTAAAGACAATTCTGGGGGGGCGCATGTGGCAGAGCCACTAAGGGACTCTGATCAATTGTATATAATTCCCTTTAATAATATGTTAGCTACAGCCTGAGTCTGTATCTTTGTTTTCACTGTTTACATGTACAGAGCGCGATCACTTTAATAGCGCGGGTAAACACGATGACATCACGCCGTTCATCATGTGATCCCCACCGGCGGGAAAAACGTGATGACGTCATGACGTCAGCCACGGGACCGCCCAAGCAGTCCTCGTGGAGCCTCTGAACTGACTAGACCTATATTCGATGTTCCCCTGTAGTTATTCGTTAAACTCTGTTAGTTTTCATTAAACCTCATTTATTTGATCGCCTGAGTGGACCTCAGTCTTTTGGATAGGAACTAAACATTCCTACACAACGATGATTCTCAAGTTGCTTCCTTGATCTGTCTTGGTCTTCCCCATAATTCAACAATTCCTCTGACTCTTCTGCCGGTTTTGTATCCCTCCCTTATCTGCACTGTCTTATCTGCTCATTACCAGCAGACAGACCAAGTGCTATTTGATCACATGGTGTGTCATCTGTGTGAAGTATTTTTGAACCTTAAGGGTAAACATATTCCTGGTTTCAGTCATGTTAAAACATGTGGTATCCAGAAAATATATTTTTTTTTCTGGAATCAGAAACATCTTTACTATTTGTTTCGTCTAGGTTTTTGACTTTTAAAGAATTCTTGTGTTTTCTCGTAATTCCTGCCTCACCTTTGGCATGAAAAGTATATTGATTGGAAAATTGGGATGGATCACAGTTGACTCTCACCACCCACATGAAAACACCCAGCAAACAAGGAGGATAGCGATCTGGCAGCGAAGAAGGGGTGTTACCAGGGAGCAACATGGCAGCAAAACATCTAAAGTTTCGGGTCACTGTTTGCGTCCGATACCAGCTGTGCCAATTGTACCCTCCGAGAACATTGCTACCAGGTGCTGGTGCCCAAATATACTCAGCTCACTATGGTGAAAGATGCCGGTCACATTACCTGATGAAGGGTCGAGCCTGCTGGCCCCCACTGGCGGAGTTATGAACGCTTGATGGAAGTTCCTCCAGCCGCCAACATCATAACGGTGATCAGCACAGCAGACCTCCCCTCAGTGGCCAAAGAGCTGGGAAATACTGCCAACAAATTCTGCCCCCGCCATCGTTATCGACTTGCAGCCCAGGACCCACCTGTCTTGGTGGCCCGAGTGCTGATCCCAGATGAGCGGCAACAGCTTTCATAATTTTGAAAACCATTAATAGATTCCCCCTTAACTCACTCTGTTCTGGTGAAGAAAGTCCCAATTTCTAATGTCCTTTGCCATAACTATAACCTTTCATTCCTGGTATCATTCTCACGAATCTTCACTGTGATTTTCCCACGATTCTAATATCCTTCCTATACTGGGTTGTCCAGAGCAGCATGCAACACTCCAACCATGGTCTAGCCAATGCCTTGTAACTAGTACTATTTCAACATGGTAGAGCAGTTCGCTCAAGGACTGGTGGAAATGAGAGAAATTGAAACAATGGAGGTGTTTGAGAGTCATCATCAACTGCAGCAGCAATACATTCACTTTGCTCAACATATGGGACTGATGGCTGAAGTGCAAACAAGACATTCTCTGCACCCCTACAACAGGAAATATGAGCAATGGCTCACGTTCCCAGTTGTAGGGATACAGAGAAAGTCCATTGAAGGGTGGGGTGGTGGAGAGGTGCAGAGGGGGAGAGAAAGGCCCTGTTGAGCCAAAGGGGATGCAGAAAGACAGAGAAGGAAACTGAGTTGGGTGGAGTAGGTTTGGCTGGGGCTAGGAAGAGCAGTTGACTTCAGGGCTTGACTGGCCCATTTTTGAATCAGTGGATTCGCCAACTCACCCCCAGAGAGTGGTTAGAATGTGGAACTCGCTACCACAAGGAGTAGTTGAGGCGAATAGCATAGATGCACTTAAGGGGAAGCTAGATAGGGAGAAAGGAATAGAAGGATATGTTGATGGAGTTAAATGAAGAAGAGTGGGAGGAAGCTCATGTGGAGCTTAAACACCAGCATGGACCTGTTAGGCTGAATGACCTGTGTCTGTGCTGTAAATACTATGTAATACTTTGTAACACTGTGAGCAACGTCATGCAAGTTTTATTTATCTGTAAATTTTTTTAGTAAATTTAGCACTCATCCAGGTGAGGGGTGTTAACACCAGATAATAGAATGGTTTCCCATTTCAGGTGCCCAGCGACTGTATCAAGCTCTCTCAGGTCAGGTAGAGCTTCCTCTACCCTGCTCTAGGAACATGACTTGCATTCATATAGCGCCATTCACGACCACCACCGGGCATCCCAAAGCGCTTTACAGCAAATTAAGTACTTTTTTTTAAAGTGTAGTCACTGTTATAATGTAAGAAACGTGGCTGCCAATTTGCACACAGCAAGCTCCCATAAACAGCAATGCGATAATCTGTTTTTAGTGATGTTGATTGAGAGATAAATATTGGCTAGGACACCAGGGATAACTCCCATGCTCTTCTTCGAAATAGTGCCATGGAATCTTTTACATCCACTTGAGAGAGCAGACGGGGGCTTGGTTTAACGTCTCATCCCAACGACAGCACCTCCGACAATGCAGCACTCCACTGGAATGTCAGCTGAGATTTATGTGCTTAAGTCCCTGGAGGGGGACTTGAACCCACAACCTTCTGACTCAGAGATGAAGGGTGCTACCCACTGAGCCACAGCTGACCAACCCACAACCTTGCAATGCGGAATTGGCACTTTAGTGTCAAATTCAGGGCAGTTTTACACCATCACAAAGAAGTAGATTGAGACTGGCGCATGTTATTTTATACAAGAGTCTTACAGCTAGCAGAGCAAAGTGACTTCCATCCAACAATCTGGATGAGATTTGAAAACAGGGTCCAGAGGCGGAAAGCTAATGTCTAATCCAATCGTTCAGGGGAGAGTTTGTTAATATTGGAGGTAAATGAAAGCTGGATAAAGTATTTGAGAAGTTAAGTTGCTTGGCAACAGTAAGACCTGCTTGTCACTGAAAGTCTGTTTCACTCTAGATAGGAGGACCAGCAAAGAGGTTACACTTGAAGATTATTCTCACAAAAGAAAAAAGAAAGACTTGCATTTAAAAAGCGCCTATCACAACGCCTCAAAGCCAATGAAGTACTTTTTGAAATGTAGTCACTGTTGTAATGTAGGAAATGCAGCAGGCAACTTGCACACAAACAGAAATGTGATAATGACCAGATAATCTGTTTTTGTGATGTTGATTGAGGGATAAATATTGGCCAGGACACTGGGAATAACTCCCCTGTTCTTCTTCGAAATAGTGCCCTGGGATCTTTTACATCCACCTGAGAGAGTAGACAGGGGCTTGGTTTAATGTCTCATCCAAATGACAGCACCTCCGACAGTGCGGCACTCCCTCAGCACTGCACTGGAGTGTCAGCCTAGATTTTTGCACACAAGCCTCTGGAATGGGACAATGAACCCACAACCTTCTGACTCAGAGGTAAGGGTGCTACCCACTGAGCCACAGCTGACACAGGACAGCTGTAGATCCAAAATTAGTGGAGCACAACACAGGCTGCAGAAAAACACTGATCTGAGATAACCCAATGTGTAAAAGATCAGATGGTATTAGATACAAGACATCAGCTAGGTCATGGTTGGAGTGTTGAATTCAGTTCTGGGCAACCCAGTATAGAAAGGATATTAGAATCATTGAAAAGACACAGTGAAGATTCAACAACAAAAACTTGTATTTATATAGCGCCTTTAATGTAGTAAACATCCCAAGGCGCTTCACAGCAGCATTATCAGACATAATTTGACACAGAGCCAGAAAAGGAGATATGAGGACAGGTGATGACAAGATTGGTCAAAGAGGTAGGTTTTAAGGGGTGTCTTAAAGGAGGAAAGAGAGGTGGAGAAGTTTAGGCAGGGAATTTCAGAGCTTAGGGCCAAGGCAGCTGAAGGCACAGCCACCAATGGTGGGGCAAAGGAAATCAGGGTTACACAAGAGGACAGAATTGGAGGAGCGCTGAGATCTTGGAGAGTTGCAGGCGCTGGAGTTTCTAGGCAGGCACCCAGCATGTATCCACAGTGGTGTAGGCACCCGCCAGCCCCATGCGAGTAAGTGCTGGAGGGCAGCGGAGGGTGTGATCCCGAGGCAACTACCAGGATCACTGCCTGCAGATTTTCGGGGCTGGAAGACTTCACCACCATGGTTATCAAAGTAGAGCCATAACATTAGTTAAAAGGGCAGTGGATAAATATTTGAGAAGGAAAGCTATATAAGGATACAGGGAAAGGGCAGTGCAAAGTGATTAGAGAACGCCAATTGAAAAGCTATCACTGGCACGATGGGCAGAATAGCCTCATCCAATGCTGTAATTTCTATGATTGTAAGAAATTGTCCACCATATTATTGGATGATTGCCTAGCAACCTCGGATCAATTTTTTTCTATTCATCTCCATTCAAAATAAACAGCTTTATATCTTCATTAAAAAAAGTGGAGAGAAAGATTTGGTATCAAACCCTCCAAGATCTCTGCCTTCCTCCAATTCCGGCCTCTTGTGTAACCCTGATTTCCTTCGTCCCACCATGGGTGGTCGTGCCTTCTGTTGCCTAGGCCCTAAGCTCTGAAATTCTCTCCCTAAACCTCTCCGCCTCTCCACCTCTCGCTCTCCTCCTTTAAGTCGCTCCTTAAAACCTACCTCTTTGACCAAGCATTTGGTCACCTGTCTTCAAATCTCCTTATCTGGCTCAGTGTCAAATGCTGTGAAGCGCCTTGAGACATTCTGCAATGTTAAAGGCGCTATATAAATGCAAGTTGTTTGAAAGATTCAGCATGTTACTCAATCGTGCGGCAAAATCCCTGACTGTTAGTAAGAGTGTGCAGACTGCAAATGGGTTACAGCAGCTTACATTACACAAGCAGATACTGAGGTGTCAAAGCAACATGACATGACCTGCTCTCACCTTTAACCCCCTTTTCATTAGACACTTTAATCCAGGGAAAACACTATTATTTTTTAAATCTCCAGTGTAAACCAGTCAAAGGTCGACCTGTAGTGTGAAACAATACATTGTTCAGCTCTGCTGCCAACCCTTCAGCAGAACCTTTGGAACAGAGGTTGACAGGAGTGCCTGCAAATTTTAGTCGAGAACTGTTTCTCGACCTACACTTGACGAGCAATGGTAAAAATGGAGAAGCCTGAGCCAATCACTGCATCCGGCAAGGTGCAGTATTGGTCACCAAATACGTGGTCCCAGGTCACAGAACCATACCTTCAGTGCGTACCTCTGCTTTTTACAGGCCTTTATTCTACATTCTGATGGCGTTATGCAAAGCTCTTCTCCCGACACAAATCTTCACCAGACTAGAGTACCAGTCACAGATTCGGTCTTATAGTGTTATGAACCTATCTCCAACCTGCCTTTTGATTTAGCAAGGGTCCTCGCTGGGACTGGAGTCTTGTAAAATTACCCTTTAGGTTTCACCTCAGAATTTCAATTCTAAAAGGAAGGTGTAGAAACGTGATTCAATGGCTCCCCTGATGGTTATGGGGGTGCGAGCATGCGGGGAATGAACCAGCCTGTGTGCTAGAGAAGAGAAACACGAGTTCCCACTCACGATCAGTGTCCAGCAGCCCTTGCTGGAACAGACATGGGGGTGAATCTCCGTGGGGATCCTTCCAATCGGAGGTTGTATCTGTGGTGGAAGAGCCTCAGGAAAATGGCATTGAGGTTTCCGCAGCCTTTCCGCCGAAGTTGCGGCAGAGGAGCGGGAAAAATGCCCCCCAGAAAATCCCCCCTTTGTGTGTAGACATTGGGTGAGGACCGTACCCACCTTAGTCGCATGGTCGCTTACAATTAGCCTGTCAATACTCACATTCCAGATTCACATATGAACAATAGGCAAGGGTCTAGGTAGGGCAGGGGTGCACCCTAGCAACAGTCAACACCCCCAGAAGAGAGGGGGAAAGAAGAAAACAGGTGAAAACATGTTTTAAAAGCTTTTTGCTCCCTTATCCTTTTACCCACATGGCTTCACAAAGGCACATTTCACAAGATGGTCCATGTGACACCACCCCCGCTAAAAATAGAAATGAGTATTATTGGGCTACTCAATCGAAAGTCAGTAACAGTTGCCTTGTGCAATTTTTTAGATGTTAGGCCGTTCGATCTAGCAACCATTTTTTACTTAGCTTACCATGATGATTAATATTCAAAATTACAGCTACACACGAGTAAATCCTGCAGCATCCCTTTAAGCATCAATGGTAAATGAAGTCATTAATTTTATGCATTACAGTATGTGGAAGATACAGAGTCATTAGTTCCTGGAGTTACGTTCTGTTGCAGAAAAGTCAACTCCTGCTGGCTCACTGCAGTTCTCCTTCATGAAGTAATGGGATTATTCTGAGATCCAAGTAGTGCTTGCTTTCTTCATGAAGCTGTGGATCACCTGCAGATACCTTTTTGTTGTGTCGGTACCTTTCTACCTAGACACAATTTAGGACTCAGAACTCAGAGATTCAAACATGAAGTGCTTTATTGGAAGGAAAGGAAGTTCTGGAAAGTTCCGAACAAAGAGAGCTAAACTTAACCGAGAACACCCAACCATTTATCTCCTGTGACAGCGCCACCACAGGTGGGAGGAGAACACACAATACATAACATTTCCTCCCCTCTTAAATGGAAGGTCCACATTATTCCTCAACAGGTAAGTTACTTTCAATGCACTCAACGAACCTAGGGTAGAGGTAGACTGCCTCAACCCCTGACTTTACCCTGGGGTTTATTCTGCCCCAGTCTTGTGGGTAAGTCACTAAGCCTACAGATCCAAGCGTCTTGGAGGCCGCCGCTCTCTGACAGGATACCGGCGGTCATCGCTGGCTTCCACAGCAGTAGGCATTGACACAGGCCTAGATGGAGAAGGTGCCTGTGTCAGTCGAAAGTCAGGAGTTTGCACAGGTGGAACAGTCTCTTTGACTTCCTGTGTTGGAGAAGAGCACTGTGGCAAAGGATGCTGGTTTGCGGTATCATCCGGAAACAGTTCAGGCCAACCAGCCATTGGAGCCTCTGTGGCTGTCTCTGCTCCTAGCAACAGTTGATCTGTGTGTCTTCTCCAGACGACGTCCTCAGCAGTCTCAACCATGTAAGACACAGGGCCCGTCTGCGTGATCACCGTAGCAGGAACCCATTTCGGTCCAGTGTTGTAGTTTCGAGCTAGGACGTGCTCTCCCGGATGAATCCATCTCTCCTTGGCTCTTTTCTCTCTCTTTTCAACTTGAGCTTGTTGTTGACGATGGAGAACCTGCTCTGCCCTTGGAGGTTTGAGTAAGTCAAAACTTGTCCGCAACTGCCTCTTCATCATGAGCGAAGCGGGGGAAGTTTTGGTTGTGGCATGCGGCTCGTTCCTGTAGGACAACAGGAAGCTGTTCAGACATTGGTGGATTGAGCCCTGACCTTGCGATGCCTTCAAGGCGTGCTTCAAAGTTTGCATGAACCTTTCTGCCTGGCCGTTAGTAGAGGGATGATAGGGCGCAGACCTGATGTGTTGGACACCATTCACATGCAGAAAAGTTGCAAACTCCTGTGATACAAATTGTGGACCGTTGTTGTAGTGTATGTACCTTTAAGTCAGATCTACTTTTACAGCTCCTGTATACTGTAGTACCAGCAGTGACCACACCTGTATATAAGCTTTGCGCATGCCTCTGTACCCCCAGTCTTGAGACTACCCTCCTCCAGTAAAGACCTGTTTATTGTTAATGTACAGCATCCGTGTGATTATTTAATAACAGCATATCCACTGAACCACGGATCCAACAGTGGCGATGAGTGTCGATTCGAATCTACCTGCAAAATAAATTTTAAAAATAGTCGAGGCCAGGAACACGGGCGTCGACCACGAGCAACCGCCTAGCAGTCAGGCAGAGAGTGAACTTCACAGGGGAGGCTGTGGAGAGCCGGGCTTAGTTCCCCAGCCACGACGAGCAGCAAGAGACCGATGACAGGTCCAGCGCAGACCCTTCCCGAGCAGCGGCGGCTGGAGCCAACCGACGGCGGAGAGAAAGCTGAGCAGCGTCGACGGGGTAAGACAGAGGGTGAAGAGCACAGGGCGCAGCCGGGGGTTGAACACCGAGCGGCGTCGAGAAAAAGAAAACAAACCGGAGAGAGAGAGGGTAGAGAAACAGTCGGGTTCTAGACTGAGCGGCGTCGAAAAATATAAAAAAAGAAGAACGCGCAGAGCACAGCCAGGGCTCACGGGCTGAACTGGGTCCGCGGGGCGAAGAAAGGGGAGCGCGGGAGATGCCATTGAGCCGCGGAGAAGAAGAACGAGCGCGGGAGACGCCATTTTTAGAAGCCGCAGCGGAGAAGAAGGGCGAGCGCGGGAAGGAAGGAAAGCGAGGGAGACGCCATTTTGTGCCAGCGGAGAAGAAGGGGAAACATGGGAGGCGCCATTTTTGACAGTTAACTCACACCCAAGGATGCCGAAGAGTGACAGTATCTCTACGTTCGACAATGAAGTCAAAGATTGGGCGACATATGTGGAACGTATTGAGGTGTACTGCAGGGCGAATGAAGTGCCAGATGCTAATAAAGCACTGGTTCTGTTAAATTCCATGGGTGCAAAAACTTATGGGTTACTGCGAAATCTAAACACCCCAGAGAAGCCGGTAAACAAGAATTTTGAAAGCATAGTAGAAATCCTACAGGACCACTTAAACCCCACACCGCTGCTGATAGCAGAAAGATTTAAGTTCCATAAAAGGAACCAACACAAAGACGAAAGCAATGCTGAGTACCTAACGGAACTGCGCAAGCTATCGAAAAACTACCAGTTTGGAGCGGGACTAGCAGATACATTAAGGGATAAGTTTGTGTGTGGTCTACAAAGTGAAGGAACCCAGAAACGGCTTCTATCAGAAAAGGACCTTACGCTGGACAAAGCTTTCAGTATGGCAGTATCACACGAAGCAACCGCAAGGGGCGCTGCAGAGATACAACGGAGACCGCAAGAATATGGCACCAATGAAATGTCCTATGGAACAGGGAAGTGCTAGCTATCGCTGCGGCAGAACAACACATGACCAGAAAGATTGTTGGTTCAAGGACCAAGTGTGCAGACAGTGTGGGAAAGCAGGACACATAGCAAGAGTCTGCAGGTCTGGAAAGAAAACCAACTGTAAGAAATCTCCACAGGAGAAGTACAAAAAGGTACACCAGGTGATGGACAGTGGTTCAGATGAACAGAAAAGTGACACAGACTCCGAAATCAAGGAGCTGGGTTGTCTGAAACTACATAAGGTAACAGAAATGGAGGATCACCAGACTATCTGGGTTACACTCAAGATAGACGGAGTCCAAGTGAAAATGGAATTGGACACAGGGTCAGCGTTAACAGTCATAAATCAAAGAGACTACAAGCGGCTGTTTTCACACATACCCTTGAAAGCTACAGAGATTGTCTTGAAGACGTATACGGGGCAAAAAGTCTAGCCCAAAGGAAAAATAAGGGTGAAAGTGACATATAAAGGCCAGGAAATACCTAAAATGGATATATATGTATAGCCAGATGGAGGACCACCACTGCTAGGACGTGAATGGATCCGGAAGATACATTTAGATTGGCATTCCATACAGGCACTGAAGGTTGAGGCCAAAAAGGATGACGACGTCACACCTGGACGACTGTCAAAAATGCTAACTGACGCAAAAGAAGTGTTCCAGGAGGGGCAAGGAACACTAAAAGGAATAACAGCAACGATTAAAATAGAGGAAAATGCAAGCCCAAAGTTTCTGAAGGCCACACCAGTGCCTTATGCGAACAGACCAGCTGTTGAAGCAGAGCTGGAAGGGTTGGAACGTTCAGGAGTACTGCCCAAAGTGGACTGGAGCGAGTGGGCTACACCCATCGTTCCTGTAATGAAGAGGTCGTTGAGTAATATGCCTGGGGAACCAAAGAAGGTCCGCATCTGTGGGGATCTTAAGGTGACAGTGAACACAGTCCTTCACACGGTGCAATATCCGCTTCCACGAATTGAGGATATTTTCACCTCGCTATCTGGAGGTAAACGCTTCACCAAAATTGATCTAGCCCAGGCGTACTTGCAAATGGAGGTAGAATAAGCTTCGAAACAATACCTTACGATCAACACTCATAAAGGTCTCTATCAATACAATCGGCTGGTGACTGGAGTAGCCTCGGCTCCGGCTATCTGGCAAAGGGCGATGGATCAGGTCCTGCAAGGGATTCCAGGGACCCAGTGTTATTTGGACGACATCTTGGTCACGGGCGAAAATGACGGTGATCACCTCGCCAACTTGGAGAAGGTGCTCACCAGATTAAAGGAGTATGGGCTACGAGCTAATCGCCACAAGTGCGAGTTTTTCCAGAAACAGATCTCGTATTGTGGCCATGTCATCGATGAAGAAGGGTTACATAAGTCCCCTGACAAGATTGAGGCAGTCGTCAAGGCTCCAGCACCGGAAAATGTGTCACAACTGAGGTCGTTCCTCGGGCTGGTAAACTACTATCACAAGTTCTTACCAAATTTGTCTACGGTATTACACCCACTGTACACCCTACTGCAAACAGGGGTACCATGGAAGTGCGATGACGAACGTAGACGAGCTTTCCAGAAGTGTAAAGAATTGATCACATCAAAAGAGGTGTTGGCCCATTTCAACCCAGCACTACCAATTCGTTTGGCATGTGATGCATCACCCTATGGTATTGGAGCGGTGCTGTTGCATAAATTCCCTGACGGCTTGGAGAGGCCAGTAGTCTTTGCGTCTCGGTCACTAATCTCAGCCAAGCGCAACTACGCCCAGATTGACAGGGAGGCCCTCAGCCTAGTATGGGGAGTAAAAAAATTCAACCACTATCTGCATGGGCAGAAGTTCACCTTGCTGACTGACCACCAACCACTTGTCTCCATCTTTAATCCTAAGAAGGGCGTTCCAGTGATGACTGCACAGCGGTTACAAAGATGGTCCCTGTTTCTCGGGGCGAATCAATATGAAATAGTATATAAAGGCACGAAACAGCATGGGATCGCTGATGGGCTATCGCGCCTGCCACTGCCTACTGTGGAGGAAGCACCAGCAGTGGACCCTATCGAGATATTTTATTCGTCAATAATTGAACGATTGCCAGTAACGAACGCGGATATAGAGAAGGAGACCCGCAATGATCCGACGCTGTCTCGGGTATATGAATTGACGGTGAGGGGATGGCCAACTCATGGCGACTCACTGTTGCCAGCATTCTTCCAGAAGAGAACAGCTGTCAGTATGCCAGGAGACAGTGATGTGCGGATCCAGAGTGGTGATTCCACCCAAGTTAAGGGAGAGAGTGCTAAATGAGCTACATGAAGGTCATCTGGGGGGAGTGAAAATGAAAAGCCTTGCTAGGGCTTATGTGTGGTGGCCGGGAATCGATCAACAAATCGAAGACCTAACTAAGAGCTGCTTAGGATGCCAGAAGGTCCAAAATGCACCACCACATGCCCCTCTACACCCATGGGAGTGGCCCTCCTCTCCATGGCAATGGGTGCATATTGATTTTGCTGGTCCATTCATGGACTCAATGTTCTTAATAGCAGTGGATGCTCATTCAAAGTGGCCTGAGGTGATAAAAATGTCTTCAACCACTACAGAGAAAATGATTGCAGTCCTACGGACCATATTTGCCAGAAATGGTTTGCCAGAGCAGATTTGCTCTGATAATGGACCACAGTTTGTGTCCAACGAGTTCAAAAAATTTATGAGAAGGAATGGGGTAAGGCATTACACATCCGCCCCGTATCATCCAGCCACAAATGGATTGGCTGAGAGGTTCGTACAAACCTTTAAGAAGGCGATAAAGGCCATGTGCGACGATGAAATTCCACTACAGCATAAGATGGACAATTTCTTATTAGCCTACTGAAACGCGACACATGCAGTTACCAACCAGACCTCGGCCATGATGTTCTTTAACCGAAGGTTGAGATCTTGTCTGGACTTGCTCAGACCAAATGTGCGAAGAAATGTTGAGGACAAACAATTCCAGCACATCAATGAGAAGCCGACAAGGAGCTTCAATGTAGGGCAACCAGTCTTGGCCCGTGACAATCGAACAGAGAAATGGCAACCCAGAACGATATGTACAAGGCAGGGGCCATTAATGTACACAGCGGATGTCGGGGAGAACATTGTGAGACGCCACGTCGATCAGATCTTAGCGTCACAGGAACGCGTCAACCCCATGTCTCGAGTACCTGGGGATGAACCCGACATACCGGTAGCATCTACCTCAGACCCAGTAGCAGTGGAACCTGATGAACTACCCGATGAAAAGGGGTCAGAATCGCCTCTGCACCAAGAACAAGAACCTCCGGAAAGGCGCTATCCCGAAAGGGTCAGGAAGCCGCCCCAAAGTCTGAATCTATAAATGGACTTTTGTTGTTTAATGTACATGTTGAAATGTTAATTGTTATTTGAATATTAGGGGTACTACTAATCTAAAAGGGGAGGAATTGTAGTGTATGTGCCTTTAAGTCAGAACTACTTCTACAGCTCCTGTATACTGTAGTACCAGCAGTGACCACACCTGTATATAAGCTTCGCGCATGCCTCTGTACCCCCAGTCTTGAGACTACCCTCCTCCAGTAAAGACCTGTTTATTGTTAATGTACAGCATCCGTGTGATTATTTAATAACAGCATATTCACTGAACCACGGATCCAACATTTGTCACTTATGAGTTGTTCCGGTGAGCCATAACGGCTGAACATCTCCCCAAGTTTCTCAATTGTTTTCTCTGCCATGGTAGACCTCATCACAGCGACCTCCGGCCACTTGCTACGAGCGTGCACAACTACCATAAACATCTTCTCTTCGAAAGGACCGGCGAAGTCCACATGTACTCGCTGCCACACTTCTGCAGGCCAATCCCAGGGGTGTAGGGTTGCCAGCTGTGGAACATTCCGGACCCTTTGACATGGGGAACATGTTTTGGCTTTCTCCTCAATATTCCTATCGAGACCTGGCCACCAGAAGTAGCTTCTTGCCATTTCCTTCATCCGAACCATCCCACCGTGGCCTGTATGAAGTTGTTGCAGTATAGGTTCCCTCAGAGGTGGCGGAATGATGACACGGCGTCCCCAAAGACAACCTGCCTGGACGGAGAGCTCATTTCTTTTTGAAACGTAAGGTTTCAAACTAGGAGAATCTCCTATAGCTCTCCCTCGAATGACATCATCCATTACCTCAGACAGGACTGGATCGTTGCGGGTGTACCTTCGCACCTGAACTGCAGTGACAGGTGCTCCTTCCACTTGTCTAAAGTAGAAGATGTCTATCTGACGAGGCTCTGGGGGAGTAACAGGCAAGGGTAGCCTCGAGAGACCGTCTGCGTTGCCGTGCAAGTCTGATTTGCGATATTTGATGTCGTATGTGTGTCCTGACAACAGTAAAGCCCACCTTTGCATCCTGCTTGCAGCGAGAGATGGAATTCCGGTGTTGGGCCCGAAGATTGAAGTCAATGGACGGTGGTCCGTCAGGAGTGTGAACCTTCTCCCAAACAGGTACTGATGAAATTTTCGAATTCCAAAAACGATTCCCAAGGCCTCGTGCTCGATATGCGCATAGTTACTCTCGGCCTTGTTCAAGGTGCGTGATGCGAAGGCGATAGGTTTCTCTTCACCCGAAGGCATTGTAATGTATGTACCTTGAAGAAGGAACTATATTCTGCAGCCCCTGTATACTGCAGTACCAGTAGTGACAACCCCTGTATATAAGCCTGTGTAGTAACTTTGTATAATAGTTCCAGTTTTGTCTCCATTCAGTAAACACCTGTTATAACCAACTTCTGCAGTCCGTGTCTCAATTACACACGGACGTTACACTGGTGACGAATAGATCCGAACTTACCTACAGTTCTGCACCACCTCACGGTGATCCATCCCTGAAGTGAAGTTGTTAGTGGTCGAGGCCAGAAGGAAGAAATCCAAAAAGAAAAAAAAACAAACAGAAGAAACGGGCGTCGACCGTGGGCAACCGCCCTCTGATTCATCGAATTCGAAGATTTGCAGGAGAGGCTGTCAAGAGCTGGGCTTGGTTATCCAGTCTATGGTGTTCCAGCTAATCAGGCTGGTGGCAGGTAGTACACTGATCCTTCCTGGGCTGCGGCGGGCTAGAGCTCGATCGGGTGGCTTTACAACAGGGCCGAGCAGCGTTGTCGGGAAGAGGAGAGAGAGAGAGAGGGTGGAGCACACAGGGCGCGGCCGGTGCTACGAAGCCGGGCAGCGTACAGACCCGAGAAGAGGGAGGAAAGTGTCCCATAGGGTCTGCTCTGACGACGGGAACAGTAATTAAAATAAAAGAAATTAAAAGCGCAGAAAGCCGCGAGGAGCTGCAGTTTGCCACGGGGACCGCGGAGAGCGGCGTTGGCAGCAGCGTGGGGGGGAAGTGCGCGAAGACCATAGGGCGTCGCCATCAAGGCATAAAAACGCCAGCAACAGTGCTAGCAGCAGCGGAAAAGACAGAAAGCGCGGGAGGCGCCATCTTAATCCAGCGGGGAAGAAGGCAAAGCGCGGGAGGCGCCATTTTGTTCAATCGGGGAAGAAGGCAAAGCGCGGGAAGCGCCATCTTAGATCTCCAAGATGCCGAAGACTGGCAATATCACTGCCTTCGATAATGCAATAGAAGACTGGACCACGTATGTGGAAAGAGTTGAAGTATATTGCAAGGCAAATGAAGTAGCCGATGAGAAAAAGGCATTGGTACTACTAAACTTAATGGGCGCAAGAACGTACGGCCTATTGCGGAACCTGATCACTCCAGTCAAACCGATGGAGAAGAGTTTTAACGAAATTGTTGATATCCTACAGGAACACCTAAATCCTACACCGCTGCTGATAGCAGAAAGATTTAAATTCCACAAGAGAAATCAGCATAAAGGTGAGAGCAATGCGGATTACCTTACGGAACTACGCAAGCTATCAAAGCACTGCCAGTTCGGAGCAGGACTGGCAGATACCCTACGGGACAAATTTGTCTGTGGACTCCTGAGTGAAGGAACCCAGAAGAGGTTACTCTCAGAGAAAGAGCTGACGCTAGATAAGGCTTTCAGCATGGCAGTATCGTACGAAGCAGCAGCAAGGGGAGCTGCGGAAATACAGCAAAAGCCACAGGAATACGGCACCCATGAAATGACACGGGGATTTGAAAAATGTTATCGCTGCGGCAGAACAACCCATGACCAGAAGGACTGCAGGTCCAAGGACAAAACATGCAGGCAATGCGGAAAGATGGGACACATTGCACGAGTTTGCAGGTCCGGGAAGAAGACTAACGACAACAAAAAGACTACTAAGGAAAAGTACAGGAAAGTACAAAAGATGACGGACAGTAGTTCCGAAGACCAGAAGAGTGATAGTGAATCCGGGAACAAGAGACTAAGCTGTCTCAAACTACACAATGTAATCACAAAAGAGGATCACCGAACCATTTGGGTCACCCTCACGATAGCAGGGCCCCAAGTCAAAATGGAATTGGATACAGGATCAGCCCTGACCATCATGAATCGACGAGACTATGAGCGGCTATTCTCACACATACCCTTGAAAGGCACATCCATTGTCTTGAAGACATATACGGGGCAGAAAGTATACCCCAGAGGGAAAATAAGGGTGCCTGTCGAATACAACGGCAAGGAAGTACAGAAATTGTATCTGTACATACTGCAAGATGGTGGACCACCGTTATTGGGACGTGAATGGATCAGGAAGATAAGTTTAAACTGGCACTCCATTCAGGCACTGACGGTGGCTGGTAAAAAAGGATGATGACATCACACCTGGACGATTGTCAAAAATCTTGGCTAACACTAAAGAGGTATTTCAACAAGAACTGGGAATTCTTAAAGGTGTAACCACCTCGATAAAAATAGAAGAGAATGCAATTCCCAAGTTTTTCAAAGCAAGACCGGTACCGTATGCAATTCGCCCAGCCGTCGAGGCAGAGCTGGAGAATCTGGAGAATGCAGGCGTGTTAACTAAGGTAGACTGGAGTGAGTGGGCGACACCCATCGTTCCTGTCATGAAGAAAACGTTAAACAATAAGTCTGAGGAGCCAAGGAAGGTTCGCATCTGTGGGGACTTCAAGGTGACTGTGAACCAGTCCTTCACACAGTACAGTATCCTCTTCCGAGGATAGAAGATATTTTCGCCTCACTATCTGGAGGGAAACGTTTTACAAAAATTGACCTAGTGCAAGCATATTTGCAGATGGAGGTTGAAGAATCCTCTAGGAAATATCTCACGATAAACACTCACAAAGGTCTTCACCAGTATAATCGACTGGTATTCGGAGTTGCATCAGCTCCGGCGATATGGCAAAAAGCAATGGAACAAGTCCTGCAAGGGATTCCGGGGACTCAGTGTTACTTGGACGACATCCTAGTGACGGGTGAAAATGACAGTGAACACCTTGCAAACCTAGAGCAGGTGCTCACTAGACTAAGAGAACATGGGCTACGAGCCAATCGCCCCAAGTGCGAGATTTTTAAGAAACAAATATCGTATTGTGGCCATGTGATTGATGAAGAGGGGTTACATAAGTCCCCTGACAAAATTGAAACGGTAGTTAAGGCTCCAGCGCCTGAAAATGTGTCGCAACTGAGGTCATTCCTCGGATTGGTGAATTACTACCATAAGTTTTTGCTGAATTTGTCCACAATTCTGCACCCACTGAACGCCCTGCTACAAACTGGAGTAGCATGGAAATGGAGCGATGAATGTAAGCGGGCCTTTCAGAAGTGTAAAGGCCTGATCACTTCAGGAGAAGTATTGGCTCACTACAACCCATCACTACCGATAAGACTGGCGTGTGATGCGTCTCCCTACGGCGTTGGAGCGGTACTGTCACATAAATCCCTTGATGGTTCAGAGAGGCCGATAGCTTTTGTGTCACGCTCGTTAACTGCAGCCGAGCGTAACTACTCCCAGATTGACAGAGAGGCCCTCAGCCTGGTGTGGGGGTGAAGAAGTTCAATCACTACCTGCACGGACAGAAATTTACTCTACTAACTGATCATCAACCTCTTGTCTCCATTTTCAACCCTAAGAAGGGCGTCCCGATAATGACAGCACAACGGCTACAGAGGTGGTCCCTTTTCCTAGGGGCATACCAATATGACATCGAGTACAAAGGAACTAAACAGCATGGGAATGCTGATGGATTGTCGCGCCTACCGTTGCCGACGGTGGAAGAAGCACCTGCAGTGGATCCTGTGGAAATATTCCACTCGACTATAGTCGAATGTCTCCCTGTGACGAATGCAAACATAGAAAAGGAAACACGAAATGACCCGACCCTCTCCAGGGTCTATGATTTAACGGTGAAGGGATGGCCAGCACATGGCAAACCACTGTTGCCTGCATTCTCGCCGAGAAGAGAACAGCTGTCAGTGTGCCGAGGAACCTTGATGTGTGGATCCAGAGTAGTAATTCCACCCAAATTGAAGGATAGAGTGCTCAATGAGCTTCATGAGGGTCATCTGAGAGGGGTAAAAATGAAGAACTTAGCCAGAGCGTTTGTGTGGTGGCCGGGTATCGATAGAGAAATCAAAGAGATGACCAAGAGCTGTACAGGATGCCAGAAGGTCCAAAATGCCCCACCACAAGCCCCTCTACATCCATGGGAGTGGCCCTCATCTCCATGGCAAAGAGTACACATTGATTTTGCTGGTCCATTTATGGACTCGATGTTTTTAATTGCGGTGGATGCACATTCAAAGTGGCTGTAATG
Organism: Somniosus microcephalus; assembly: GCF_052327205.1. Lineage (NCBI taxonomy): Eukaryota > Metazoa > Chordata > Chondrichthyes > Squaliformes > Somniosidae > Somniosus > Somniosus microcephalus. The sequence goes on along the minus strand of NC_140999.1, from coordinate 50,987,906 downwards.
ATATCAGCAAATAGTGATGATATTTGTCTGTGTTTGATTACTTATGCCTTACAGCATATTTGTCTGTGTTTTTGATTACTTGTGCCTGACCAGCAGAGGTCATGTGAGAGACAAGCAGTCCAGAGGAGTTTTACTTTCAGTTTCATTCTAGATGCATCACAGCATAGTGTGTTCTGTAAAAAGCTGTAGAAAGTCTTGAACAAGACTTTAGATTAAACAACATTCTCTTTCAGAAATGAGTCTTTATTGAACCCAAAAAGAAAGCAAAACATGATGTCAGAAGTGGCTGAAAGAGAAAAAATCTGAAGTTAGCAACTTGATGGGACAGTGAAAGCAGTTGTGGCAAGTAAGCGAAATCAGCTCTCCACATATTAGCAAGCCAGAAGAGAACATCGTTGCTTACCATTAGAGAATAGCTAACGAAGTGAAAAAATGGAAGGTTTACACCCACCGGCGACGCTTCAATTGACCGGTAATGTGGCTGAAAATTGGAGGAGATTCAAACAACGTGTAGGGTTGTATTTATCAGCAAACGGAGCTGACAAGAAAAGTATTAAACAGAAATCGTCACTGTTCTTGCATGTCGTGGGTGATGAAGCGCTGGAGGTGTATAATAACTTCACATTCGCTGTTGATGGAGACAAAATGAAGCTAGATAAAATAATGGAACAGTTTGAGGCCTACTGCATACCTAAACACAACGTGACCTTTGAGAGGCACAAATTTTTCACATGTGTACAGAAAATCGGTGAGACTATTGATCAGTATGTGACTGAACTGAGAAACCGGAGCAAATCGTGTGAATTTGGGGGACTCACAGACTCGCTGATAAAAGATAGACTGGTGTGTGGTATTCGAGATAATGGTCTAAGGGAAGGACTGCTAAGAGAGCAAGATCTAGACCTGGGAAAAGCCATAGCACTGTGTAGGGTTACAGAGACTGTGAAGTTGCAGGCAAAGGAGCTGTTCAGTGACAGTAGCTGCAACGTGGATGCAGTGAGAAAGAAAGGATACAAACCGTTTAACAAAGAGAGCGCCAATGTGAAAAAAGAGACGTGGCCAGCAAACAAAAATGAAAGGGACAATCGGAAGTCATGTAGTCGATGCGGTACACAGCATCCACCAAGAAAGTGTCCAGCATATGGTAAAACTTGCTATAGATGCAACAAAAACAACCATTATGCCCGTTGCTGTAAGAACCAAGCGCAACAAAGCAAGGTCCATACAGTAGATGAAAGCGAGATAGAGGAATTCTATGTAGATGTTGTGTCTGAAAACAAAAGAGAAGAAAGAGACTGGATGTTGACACTAAAAGTGAATGACATACACATTCCATTTAAATTGGATACTGGAGCACAAGTTAATGTGATATCAGAGACCGATTTTAAGAGAATTAGACCCAGACCAAAGTTACATGGAATACAAGTGAAAGTGACCGGATACTCAGGTACTGATATATCAGTGAAAGGAAAATGCATTGTCAAAGTAACACACAAGGACAGAGAGCACACGCTAGCATTAATCGTGGTGCCAAAGGATGTGCAAGCCATACTAGGGTTAAAAGCCTGTGAGAGACTGAACCTGGTAAAGAGAGTCCTCGTTGTGGAAAGCGAAGGAGAGACAGTCTATGATGAACTGAATGTTGTGTACACACCGGGTAAGCTGATGTATACAGCAGACACATTGTCCAGAGCTGTTGACCCAAGTGAGCCCGCAAACACCACAATGGATGAAAAAGTGAACGCCTACGTGGACATGATCACAAGTGCACTGCCCATAGCAGATGCAAAAATGGAGCTCATAAAGACTGAGACAAACAAAGATGAAACAATGAGACGACTGAGAAAAAGCATCTTGGATGGATGGCCCAACATGAAGCAAGACTGCTCACCTGATATAGCAGTGTACTGGAACTGCAGGGCGGAACTATCAGTGGTCGAAGACATCATCTACAAAGGAAGTAAAATAATTATCCCAAAGAGTCTGAGAAGAGAGATGCTAAAAAAGATCCATGGAGGACATCTGGGAATCGAAAAGTGTAAGAAAAGAGCACGAGAGTTGATGTACTGGCCACGAATCAACCAAGATGTGACAAATGAGGTGTCAAATTGCACAATATGCCTGAAATATCGAGCAAGCAATCCGGTAGAACCACTAAAGCCACACCCAGCACCAGACAGACCTTACCAGAAGGTAGGCGCTGACCTATTCGTATATCAAGGGAAGGACTATCTTGTCGTCACAGACTATTACTCCCTGTATCCAGAGGTTTGTAGACTGTACACCACCACTGCAGAAGCTGTGATAAGAAGTATGAAAGCCATATTCTCCAGACATGGCGTGGCAAGCGAGGTCTTCACAGACAACGGACCCCAGTTTAACAATGCAAATTTCCGACACTTTGCCAAAGAGTGGAACTTTGTCCACACAACGTCAAGTCCTCACTATCCACAGTCCAATGGACTAGTGGAAAAATCGGTCCAGACAATGAAAAGACTGATGTACAAGGCAAAAGACAGTGGAACTGACTTCTACCAAAGCATGCTTGTACACCGCACAACGCCGCTCGAGTGTGGTATGTCACCAGCCCAACTCCTGATGAGACGTCGGCTAAGGTCAAACCTACCCATCCCGGAGAACCTCCTGAAAACAAAAGAGGGGGAGAAAGTGAGGAAGTTCAAAGAGCAACAGAAAGAAAAGCAAAAGTACTACTATGACAGAGGAACACAAAACCTACCTGAACTCCACACTGGTGACCGAGTAAGGTTGAAAGACAAAACAAACACATGGACTCAGAAGGGAACTGTCCTGAGTGAAGTTCAACCAAGATCATACACCATTCAGACAGATGAGGGTGCTGTTCTGAGAAGAAATCATCGCGATCTTCTCATGGGACCAGCCACAGCAGGTCAAGAGACTGATACTGGTGAACAACCTGATCACACAACTGAGAACCAATCATCTGAGGCAACAACTCAGATTCAAGGACAATCAATCAGAAAACCCTCAAGACATGTGAAGCCTCCTGAGAGACTCATTGAGCAAATTTAAGGACTATTGTTAAAGAAGGAAGTAATGTTATCTTATTCTTTCTTCAAGTTCTAGTGTATTGACATATTTCATGTGAACACACAAAGCAAGGGTAAAAAACCTTGATCATGATAATGATAATGTAAGTTCATTAAATGTTGTTAGTTAAAAGTAAAATACTTTTGTTTTAAGAAAGGGAGATGTAATGATATCAGCAAATAGTGATGATATTTGTCTGTGTTTGATTACTTATGCCTTACAGCATATTTGTCTGTGTTTTTGATTACTTGTGCCTGACCAGCAGAGGTCATGTGAGAGACAAGCAGTCCAGAGGAGTTTTACTTTCAGTTTCATTCTAGATGCATCACAGCATAGTGTGTTCTGTAAAAAGCTGTAGAAAGTCTTGAACAAGACTTTAGGTTAAACAACATTCTCTTTCAGAAATGAGTCTTTATTGAACCCAAAAAGAAATCAAAACAGTGGCCAGAGGTAATAAAAATGTGCTCAACCACCACAGAAAAAACTATCACAGTCTTACGAACCATATTCACCAGAAATGGGCTGCCTGAACAGATTTGCTCCGACAATGGACCACAGTTTATGTCTGAAGAGTTCCGGAGGTTCTTAAAGAACAATGGTGTTAAGCATTACACATCCGCCCCATATCATCCAGCCACCAATGGATTGGCTGAGAGGTTCGTTCAAACATTCAAGAAGGCTATCAAGGCAATGTGTAATGAAGACATACCCCTACAACACAAGGTGGATAACTTCTTGTTTGCCTACCGGAATGCGACACATGCGGTTACCAACCAAACTCCAGCCATGATGTTCGTCAATCGAAGACTAAGATGCCGCTTGGATTTGGTTAAGCCAAACATCAGAAGAGATGTGGAGAACAGACAGTTTCAGAATATGAATGAAAGGCCAACCAGGAGTTTTAAGATAGGTCAACCAGTTTTGGCCCGGGACTACCGCACAGAGAAATGGCAGCCAGGAACGATCTGCACACGGCAAGGACCTCTAATGTATACCGTGGACGTTGGAGAGAGCATTGTAAGACGCCATGCTGACCAGATTCTAGAGTCACTGGAAAACGTCAAATCTACACCACGATCCTATACACCTGGTGATGAAACCGAAGTACCAATTGCATCTACCTCAGAATCGGTGATATTGGAAGCAGACGAACCAAACAACGACGTTGACCCCGAATCAACTTTGCCAGAAGAACCTGATACCCCAAAGAGGCGTTATCCGGACAGAATCAGGAAGCCTCCTCAAAGACGGAATTTATAATTGATTAACTTCAGCTAATATATATAGCAACTGCAATTGTAAATATGTTATTTAATTATTAATCGAATGTTATGTACTGTTTAGCTAAAAGGGGAGGAATTGTAGTGTATGTAACCTGAAGAAGGAACTATATTCTGCGGTCCCTGTATACTGCAGTACCAGTAGTGACCACCCCTGTATATAAGCCTGTGAAGTAACTTTGTATAGTAGTTCCAGTTTTGTCTCCATTCAGTAAACACCTGTTATAACCAACTTCTGCAGTCCGTGTCTCAATTACACACGGACGTTACATGCATGATGTGGGATATGACTGCTCCCACACCATATGGTGATGCATCACATGCTAGCTGTACGGGTAGCTTTGGGTCGAAGTGTGTCAGGGCCTCCGATTTCAGCAATGCTTTCTTTGCTTGGGCGAAAGCTTCGTTGCACAGTTCAGTCCATTTCCATGTTTTGCCTTGACGTAGCAACTGATGTAACGGCTTCAGCAATGTTGCTAAGTCTGGAATAAACTTCCCATAGTAGTTAAGTAGCCCCAGAAATGAACATAACTGGCTCACATTCTGGGGTGCTGGGGCCCCCACGATCGCCTTGACCTTTGACCGTGCCTTATGCAGGCCAGTTGCGTCAATCACATGCCCCAGGTACTCAACTGAAGACTGAAAGAATTCACATTTGTCTTTACGAACTCTGAGTCCGTACTCTTTCAGTCATTGTAGTGTCGCATCCAAGTTCAGAAGATGATCCTCCTCATTTGTCCCAGTGACAAGGACGTCATCCAGGTAGCACTGGACTCCTGGCAGTCCACTCAAAATCTGATCCATTGCCCTTTGGAATAGAGCAGGGGCCGACGTAATTCCAAACGGAAGGCGGCAGTACCTGTATAGCCCCTTGTGTGTAACAATTGTCAGCAGCTCCTTTGATTTGTCATCGACATGCATTTGTAGATAAGCCTGGCATAAGTCTATTTTGCTGAACTTTTGCCCTCCGGCCAGGCCCGTAAAAAGATCATCAATGAGGGGAAGAGGGTACTGTTCCGCAGACAGCACCGGGTTAATAGTCACTTTAAAATCCCCGCAGATTCAAACAGATCCATCCTTTATCAGGACAGGAACAATGGGTGTGGCCCATTTGCTCACACTCACAGGCTCCAGGACTCCATTCTCGACTAAGGCCTCCAAGTTAGCCTCAACTTTTGGCCTAATTGCATAGGGTACAGGTCGGGCTTTGTGAAACTTCGGCTTGCTGTCAGGTTTAATGTCCAGTCTCACGCTGATCTTTTTCATGCTCCCCAGTTCCCCATTGAAGAGTTCTGCATGTTTGTTTAACACTGCAGTCAGACCTGACTCCCCTTTTGACATCATGCGGACTGCAGGCCAGTCCAGCGTGATTTTCTCTAGCCACGCACGTCTCAGTAGCAATGGGTAATTTCCCTTTACCACATATAGTGGCAGTTATGCAGTCTGTCCGTTCAATTTAACTGTCACCTCAATGGCGCCTCTCATGGCCACAGGTTCGCCGGTATACGTCTTTAGCACAATGTTTGTTGGCTGAAGGGTAAGATGCTTTAGCATTTTGTTGTAGACAGTGTCTGAAACAAGGGACACAGCCGCGCCTGTGTCCACCTCCATCCACACTGATTGTCCCTCCACCAGTGGTGACACCTGTTAGATCCGTGTATCTTGAGGTTGTGTGTCCTTCAATAACTTGACAAGAGACTGCAGGGAACAATCAACAGGTGTTTACTGATGAGGGTTACTCTAAAACTAACTGTACAGATCCCTACTCAGGGTTATATACAGGTGTGGTCACTGCCGGTACTACAGTATACAGGAGCTGTAAAAAGTAGTTCTCCCCTTAAAGGTACATACACTACAATTCCTCCCCTTTTAGATTAACAGTACCATAACATTCATTTAACAATTAAATATCAACTAATTACAATTAACACTTTTAACATGCAACATTAACTGAAAATAGTCTATTTATAAATTCAGTCTTTGGGGAGGCTTCCTGATCCTTTCTGGATAGCGCCTTTCCTGAGTGTCTTGCTCTTGGTGCGGAGGCGATTCTGGCCCCCTGTCGTCGGTTGGTTCATCAGCTTCCGATGCTACTGTTTCTGGGGTAGATGCTACCTGTATGTCGGGTTCATCACCAGGTACGCGAGACATGGTTGACTCGTTCCTGTGACTCTAGGATCTGGTCAACATGGCGTCTCACAATCTTCTCCCCAACATCCACTGTGTACATTAGTGGCCCCTGCCATGTGCATATCGTTCCTGGTTGCCATTTCTCTGTTCGGTAGTCGCGGGCCAAGACTGGTTGCCCTACATTGAAGCTCCTTGTCGGCTTCTCATTGATGTGCTGGAATTGCTTATTCTCAACATCTCTTCGTACATTTGGTCTGAGCAAATCCAGACGAGATCTCAACCTTCGGTTAAAGAACATCATGGCCGGGGTCTGGTTGGTGACTGCATGTGTCGCATTTCTGTAGGCTAACAGGAAATTGTCCACCTTATGCTGCAGTGGAATGTCGTCATCGCACATGGCCCTTACTGCTTTTTTAAAGGTTTGTACGAACCACTCAGCCAATCCATTTGTGGCTGGATGATACGGGGCGGATGTGTAATGCCTTACCCCATTCCTTTTCATAAATCTTCGAAACTCTTCGGACACAAACTGTGGTCCATTATCAGAGCAAATCTGCTCTGGCAAGCCGTTCCTGGCAAATATGGTCCGTAGGACTGTAATCGTTTTCTCCATGGTGGTGGAGGAAATATTGATCACCTCAGGCCATTTCGAGTGCGCATCCACGGCTATTAAAAACATTGAGTCCATGAATGGACCAGCAAAATCAATATGCACCCATTGCCATGGAGATGAGGGCCAGTCCCATGGGTGTAGAGGGGCATGTGATGGTGCATTCTGGACCTTCTGGCATCCTGAGCAGCTCTTTGTCAGGTCCTCGATTTGCTGATCGACCCCCGGCCACCACACATAAGCCCTAGCAAGGCTTTTCATTTTCACCCCTCCCAGATGGCCTTCGTGAAGCTCATTGAACACTCTCACCCTTAACTTGGGTGGAATTACCACTCGGGATCCACACATCAAGGTCCCCTGGCCTACTGACAGCTGTTCTCTTCTGGATGAGAATGCTGGCAACAGTGAGTCGCCATGTGTTGGCCATCCCTTCACCGTCAAGTCATATACCCGAGACAGTGTCGGGTCATTTTGGGTCTCCTTCCCTATATCAGCGTTAGTTACTGGCAAGCATTCAATTATAGTCGAATAAAATATTTTGACAGGATCCACTGCTGGTGCTTCCTCCGCAGTAGGCAGTGGCAGGCGTGATAGCCCATCAGCGTTTCCATGCTGTTTCGTGCCCTTATACTTGATATCATATTGGTTTGCCCCTAGAAAAAGTGATCATCTTTGTAGCCGTTGCGCAGTCATCACCGGAACGCCCTTCTTTGGATTAAAGATGGAGACAAGTGGTTGGTGGTCAGTCAGCAAGGTGAACTTCTGCCCGTGCAGATAATGGTTGAACGTTTTCACTCCCCATACTAGGCTGAGGGCCTCCCTGTCAATCTGGGCGTAGTTACGCTCGGCTGAGGTTAGTAACCGAGACGCAAAGGCTACTGGCCTCTCCGAGCCATCCGGGAATTTGTGCGACAGCACCACTCCAATGCCATAGGGTGATGCATCACACGCCAACCGAATTGGTAGTGCTGGGTTGAAATGAGCCAGCACCTCTTTTGAGGTGATCAATTCTTTGCACTTCTGGAAAGCTCGTTTACATTCGTCATTCCACTTCCACGGTACCCCTGTTTGCAGTAGGGTGTTCAGTGGGTGTAGTGCTGTAGACAAATTCGGCACAAATAACTACATATGGGTATGATCTTGTGGCCATTACAGAAACATGGCTGCAGGGTGACAATGCCTGGGAATTAAACATACCAGGTTATTTAACGATCAGGAAGGACAGGCAGGAAGGAAGGGGAGGTGGGGTGGCTATGTTAATAAAGGAAGGAATCACTGTAATACAGAGAAATGATATTGGGTCAAAAGATCAGGATAATGAAACAGTTTGGTTGGAGGTATGGAATAATAAGGGGAAAAAAACACTAGTGGGCGTAGTCTATAGGCCTCCGAACAGTGGCAACTCTGTTGGATGGAGTATCAATCAGGAAATAGTTGAGGCTTGTAATAAGGGAACATCTATAATTATGGGGGATTTTAACTATCATATTAATTGGACAAATCAAATTGGGCAGGGCAGCCTTGAGGATGAGTTCATTGAGTGTATTAGGGATGGGTTTCTTGAGCAGTATGTAACTGAACCGACCAGGGGGCAAGCAACCTTAGATCTGGTCCTGTGTAACGAGACGGGATTAATTAAAAATGTCCTAGTAAAGGATCCCCTTGGAATGAGTGACCATAACATGGTTGAATTCCATATTCAATGAGAGGGTGAGGAGGTTGGATCTCAAACAAGCATGCTAAGCTTGAATAAAGGAGACTATGAAGGTATGAGAGCGGAATTGAGTAGAGTGGATTGGGAAAATAGATTAAAGGGTAAGACGATACATGATCAGTGGTGTACATTTAAGGAGTTATTTTACAACTTCCAAAAAAAATATATTCCACTGAGAAGAAAAGGGTGTAAAAGAAAAGACAGCCACCCGTGGCTAAGTAAAGAAATTAAGGATAGTATTCGACTAAAAACAAGGGCATATAAGGTAGCCAAATCTAGTGGGAGGATAGAGGATTGGGAAAACTTTAAAAGACAGCAAAAAATAACAAAAAGATTGATTAAGAAAGGGAAGATAGATTATGAAAGTAAATTAGCAAAAAATATAAAAACAGATAGTAACAGTTTTTATAGTTATATAAAAAGAAAAAGGGTGGCTAAAGTAAATGTTGGTCCCTTAGAGGATGAGACCGGGAAATTAATGGTGGGAAATATGGAGATGGCAAAAACACTGAATGAATATTTTACATCAGTCTTTACAGTAGAAGACACGAAGAATATCCCAACACTGGACAAACAGGGGGCTAAAGGGGGGGATGAGCTAAACACGATCAAAATCACTAAGGAAGTGGTACTCGGTGAAATAATGGGTCTCAAGGCGGATAAATCACCTGGACCTGATGGCTTACATCCTAGGGTCTTGAGGGAAGTGGCGGTAGGGATAGTGGATGCATTGGTAATAATTTTCCAAAACTCCCTGGACTCGGCAAAGGTCCCGGCAGACTGGAAAACTGCTAATGTAACACTCTTATTTAAAAAGGGCAGTAGACAGAAGGCTGGAAACTATAGACCGGTTAGCCTAACATCTGTGGTAGGTAAAATTTCGGAGTCCATTATTAAGGAGACAGTAACAGGACATTTGGATAATCATAATTTAATAGGACAAAGTCAGCATGGTTTTATGAAGGGGAAGTCATGTTTAACAAATTTGCTGGAGTTCTTTGAGGAAGTAACGTATAGGGTGGATAAAGGGGAACCAGTGGACGTAGTGTATTTAGACTTCCAAAAGGCATTTGACAAGGTGCCACACAAAAGATTATTGCTTAAGATAAAAAATCACGGGATTGGGGGTAATATTCTGGCATGGATAGAGGATTGGCTATCTAACAGAAGGCAGAGAGTTGGGATAAATGGTTAATTCTCAGACTGGCAATCAGTAACTAGTGGTGTTCCGCAGGGGTCAGTGCTGGGTCCCCAACACTTTACAATCTATATTAACGATTTGGAGGAGGGGACCGAGTGTAACATATCAAAGTTTGCAGATGATACTAAGATGGGAGGGAAAGTAGTGAGTGAGGAGAACATAAAAAACCTGCAAGGGGACATCGACAGGCTAAGTAAGTGGGCAGAGATTTGGCAGATGGAATACAATACTGGAAAGTGTGAGGTTATGCACATTGGCAGGAAAAATCGTAGAGCAAGTTATTATCTTAATGGCAAGAAACTGGAAAGTACTGAAGTACAAAGGGATCTGGGGGTCCTGGTGCACGAAACTCAAAAGGTTAGTATGCAGGTGCAGCAAGTGATTAAGAAGGCCAATGGAATGTTGGCTTTCATTGCTAGGGGGATAGAATATAAAAATAGGGAGGTATTGCTTCAGTTGTACAAGGTATTGGTGAGACCGCACCTGGAATACTGCGTACAGTTTTGGTATCCATACTTAAGAAAGGACATACTTGCTCTCGAGTCAGTACAAAGAAGGTTCACTCGGTTAATCCCGGGGATGAGGGGATGGACATATGAGGAGAGGTTGAGTAGATTGGGACTCTACTCATTGGAGTTCAGAAGAATGAGAGGCAATCTTATTGAAACATATAAGATTGTGAAGGGGTTGGATCAGGTGGATGCGGGGAAGATGTTCCCGATGATGGGTGAAACTAGAACTAGGGGGCATAGTCTTAGAATAAGGGGCCGCTCTTTCAAAACTGAGATGAGGAGGAACTACTTCACTCAGAGGGTGGTAGGTCCATGGAATATGCTGCCCCAAAAAGCTGTAGAAGCTACATCATTACATAAATTAAAAACAGAAATAGACAGTTTCCCAGAAGTAAAGGGAATTAAGGGTTACGGGGAGCGGGCAGGAATTTGGACATGAGTCTATGTTCGGATCGGTCATGGCCCTGTGGGTAGCGGAGCGGGCCCAGGGGCCGTGTAGCCTGATCCTGCTCCTATTTCGTGTGTCTAATTCTGTTAGATTCAGGAGATGGTTCTGTGATAGTGGATTGGCGGTTAGGATCAGATCAGCCATGATCTTATTAAATGGCGGAGCAGGCTCGAGGGGCCGATTGGCCTACTCCTGCTCTTATTTCTTATGTTCTTATGTTCTTATGGTAGTAGTTCACCAGCCCGAGGAACGACCTCAGTTGTGACACATCTTCCGGTGCTGGAGCCTTGACTACTGCCTCAGTCTTTTCAGGGGACTTATGTAACCCCTCTTCATCAATAACGTGGCCACAATACGAGATCTGCTTCTGGAAAAACTCGCATTTGTGGTGATTAGCTCGGAGCCCATATTCCTTCAATCTAGTGAGCACCTGCTCCAGGTTGGTTAGGTGATCACTGTCATTTTCGCCCATGACCAGGATGTCGTCCAAATAACACTGGGTCCCTGGAATCCCTTGCAGGACTTGATCCATTGCCCTTTGCCAAATAGCCGGAGCTGATGCTACCCCGAACACCAGCCGGTTGTATTGGTAGAGACCTTTATGAGTGTTGATCGTGAGGTACTGTTTCGAGGCTTCTTCTACCTCCATTTGCAGGTACGCCTGGGCCAGATCAATCTTAGTGAAGCGTTTCCCTCCAGATAGCGAGGCAAAAATATCTTCAATCCGCGGAAGTGGATATTGTACAGTGTGAAGGATTGGGTTCACTGTCACCTTAAAGTCCCCACAGATGCGAACCTTCTTTGGTTCCCCAGGCATATTACTCAATGACCTCTTCATTACAGGAACGATGGTTGTAGCCCACTCGCTCCAGTCCACTTTGGACAGTACTCCTGAACGTTCCAAACCTTCCAGCTCTGCTTCGACGGCTGGGCGGATCGCATAAGGTACCGGTCTGGCCTTAAAAAACTTTGGGCTTGCATTTTCCTCTATTTTGATCATCGCTGTTATGCCTTTTAGTGTTCCGAGTCCCTCCTGGAACACTTCTTGTGCGTTAGTTAGCATTTTTGACAGTCGTCCAGGTGTGACGTCATCATCCTTTTTGGCATCTACAGTCAGTGCTTGTATGGAACGCCAATCTAGCTGTATCTTCCGGATCCATTCATGTCCTAGTAGTGGTGGTCCTCCATCTGGCAATACATATAGGTCCATTTTTGGTGTTTCCTTGCCGTTATATATAACGGTCACCCTTATTTTTCCTTTGGGGTAGACTTTTTGCCCCGTGTACGTCTTCAAGACAATCTCTGTATCTCTCAAGGGTATATGTGAGAATAGCCGCTTGTAGTCCCTTCGGTTTATGACTGTTAGGGCTGATCCTGTGTCCAATTCCATTTTCACTTGGACTCCAGCTATCTTGAGCGTGACCCAGATAGTTTGGTGATCCTCCGTTTTGATCACCTATGTAGTTTCAGACAACCCAGCTCCTTGCTTCCAGAGTCTGTATCACTTTTCTGTTCGTCTGCACTACTCTCCGTCACCTTATGTACCTTCTTGTACTTCTCCTGTGGGGATTTCTTGCTGCTGGTTTTCTTTTCCGACCTGCAGACTCTTGCTATGTGTCCTACTTTTCCACACTGTCTGCACACTTGGTCCTTTAAACAGCAATCCTTATGGTCGTGTGTTGTTCTGCCGCAGCGATAGCACTTCACTGTTCCGTATGACATTTCATTTGTGCCATATTCTTGCGGTCTCCGTCGTATCTCTGCCGCGCCCCGTGCTGCTGCTTAGTGTGATACTGCCATGCTGAAAGCCTTGTCCAGCGTAAGATCCTTTTCTGATAGAAGCCGTTTCTGGGTTCCTTCACTTTGAAGCCCACACACAAACTTGTCCCTTAAAGTATCTGCTAGTCCCGTTCCAAACTGGCAGTGTTTCGATAGCTTGTGCAGTTCCGTTAAAAATTCAGCATTACTTTCATCTTTATGCTGGTTCGTTTTGTGAAACTTAAATCTTTCCACTATCAGCAGCGGTGTGAGGTCTAAGTGGTTCTGTAGGATTGACACTATGTTTTCAAAATCCTTTTCCACTGGCTTCTCTGGGGTTACTAGGTTTTGCAGTAAGCCATACATTTTTGCACCCATTGAATTCAACAATACCAGCGCTTTCCTGTCATCTGGCACTTCATTCGCCTTGCAGTACACTTCTATGCGTTCGCCATATGTCGTCCAATCTTCGACTTCATTGTCGAACGCTGTGACACTGCCACTCTTCGGCATCCCTGGGTGTGGTTAGACTGGCTCAAAATGGCATCTCCTGCGCTCTCCCTTCTTCTCCGCTGCGGCTCAAAATGGCGTCTCCCGCGCTCTCCCTTCTTCTCCGCGGCGGCTCAAAATGGCGTCTCCCGCGCTTTCCTTTCTTCCCTGCTGACGCTGTTCACCCCCTGAACACTGCCTCTCTCTCTTGTTGATGCCGCTCGGTCCTGAATAGCGGCTGCGCCCTGTGCGCTCTACCCTCTCTCTTCTTGTGTCGACGCCGCTCGGTCCCGAACACCGGCTGCGCCCTGTGCGCTCTACCCTCTCTCTGCTCCCGTCGACGCTGCTCGGCCTTTTCCTGTGCCGTCGGTCGGCTCTAGCCGCCGCTGTGCGGGAAGGGTCTGCGCCGTACCTGTTGCCAGCCCGTTTCGCTGGAGTCTCCGTTGGATGGTCGACGCCCGTGCTTCTGGAATCGGCCTTCTTCTGCAGAGTTGCAGGTAGGTTCGAATCTGCTCGTCGCCAATGTTAGATCCGTGTATCTTGAGGTTGTGTGTCCTCCAATAACTTGACAAGAGACTGCAGGGAACAATCAACAGGTGTTTACTGGGTGAGGGTTACTCTAAAACTAACTGTACAGATCCCTACTCAGGGTTATATACAGGTGTGGTCACTGCCAGTACTACAGTATACAGGAGCTGTAAAAAGTAGTTCTCCCCTTAAAGGTACATACACTACAACACCCAGTAGCCATTTGAATCACCTGCGACCGTCAGTATGTGCACCTCTTCCTCCTCAGAAGTGTCGCTCCCTTCTGTTTTGCTTGTTCCATCATACTGCACTGAATGAACACTCTTTTTCCTCTCTTGTCCAAATACAGACATTTTGCTTCCATGCTTCCCAGCTCTGTCTGTTATTTTTTTTACCTCTACAGGCGCGTTCAATGTGACCCTTTTTGCCACAATTTCGGCATTCCAGCTCTGTACACCAGCAGTCATTAGCGTGATGGCCCGTTTTCCCACAATGGTAACATGTGCCGTTCCGCGCACCTTTAGGCTCAGACGACACCTTGTGAACTCTCCCTGTTGAACTCAACTGGTGAGCCTCCTTTTCCGCCATCTCCATGGAGACACTAACTTCAATGGCCTTTTCAAGAGTAAGGTTGTCCTCAGTAAGAAGGCGCTTCTGTGTGGCTGCATTTTGCAGACCACACACGAGTCTGTCTCTAATGGTGTCCTTCAGCACCTCCTTGAACTCGCAGTGTTCTGACAACCTTTTTAAAGCAGCAATAAACATCGTCACTGATTCCACCTCCTCTTGATTCCGTTTGTGAAATCTAAATCTCTCAGCAATAACCAGAGGTTTTAGTGAAAAATGTGCTCCAAGAATTTCCACCAGTTGCTTATATGTTTTAGTTCCTGGCTTATCTGGCTGCACGAGGCTGCAAAGTAAATTGAATGTCTTCGGCCCGATTACACTCAAAAAGATAGGCACGACCTTTTCATTTGCCACCGCATTCGCCAATACAAAATAGTCAAAACGTTCCGTATATGCGCTCCATTGCTCCACATTTTCATCAAAATCACCGATGTTTCCTAATATAGTAGCCATCTCACGTTTCAAATTAAAATTTCTGTTTACTCACTGCCATAACGTTAATGTGATGCTGCAATCTCTGTTCCGAGTGTTTTGTAGTCGAAAACAAGAAAGTTCCCACAACACAGATTCATCCAATCCTCGTCGCCACTTGTTGTGTCGGTACCTTTCTACCTAGACACAATTTAGGACTCAGAACTCAGAGATTCAAACATGAAGTGCTTTATTGGAAGGAAAGGAAGTTCTGGAAAGTTCCGAACAAAGAGAGCTAAACTTAACCGAGAACACCCAACCATTTATCTCCTGTGACATCGCCACCACAGGTGGGAGGAGAACACACAATACATAACACTTTTGATGTGGATTAACTTAACTTGAAGGCACTTTGCTTGATGGTACACAGGAATGACACAACAAAAATGTGGATTTATACTTCTGTCATCAGGGCAAAGGAGGTAGTTTTGCAACAATTTAAGTTGCATTTATATGGCACCTTTGATGTAGAATGGGCGGACTCATGGCAGATTAAATTTAATGCAGAAAAGTGCTAAGTGATACATTTTGGTAGGAAGAACGACGAGAGGCAATATAAACTAAAGGGTACAAGGCTAAAGAAGGTGCATGAACAGAGAGTCCTTGGGGTATATGTGCACAAATCATTGAAGGTGGCAGGGCAGGTTGAGAAAGCAGTTAACAAAGCATACGGGATCCTGGGCATCATAAATAGAGGCATAGAGTACAAAAGCAAGGAAGTTATGATGAACCTTTATAAAACACTGGTTCGGACTCAACTGGAGTATTGTGTCCAATTCTGGGTACCACAGTTTAGGAAGGATGTGAAGGTCTTAGAGAGGGTGCAGAAAAGATTTACAAGTTCCAGGGATGAGGGACTTCAGTTACATGGATAGATTGGAGAAGCTGGGGTTGTTCTCCTTAGAGCAGAGACGTTTGAGAGGAGATTTGATAGAGGTGTTCAAAATCATGAGGGGTCTAGACAGGGTAGATAGAGAGACACTGTTCCCATTGGCAGAAGGGTCGAGAACCAGAGGACACAGATTTAAGGTGATTGGTAAAAGAACCAAAGACGACATGAGGAAAATAAATTTTACGCAGTGAGTGGTTATGATCTGGAAGGGTCTGCCTGAAAGGGTGATGAAGGCAGATTCAATCGTGGCTTTCAAAAGGATAGTTTGGATAAGTACCTGAAGGAAAAAAAATTGCAGGGCTACGGAGAAAGGGCAGGAGAGTGGGACTAGCTGAAGTGCTCTTGTAGAGAGCTGGCATGGGTTCAACGGGACGAATGGCCTCCTGTGCTGTAACCATTCTATGATTCTATGATTCTAGAAAAGCATCCCAAGGCTCTCACAGAGGAAGAAAGGAACGGGTTCGAAGTTTATCTACAGGAAATAAAAGATGTGACTGGAAGCTTAGTCAAAAGTGGGGCGAGATGTGGAGGGGTTTAGGGAGGGAGCTCCAGAGATTGATGGCACGGTGGTCGAAGACCCTGCCACCTATGGTTGGAGTAAAAGAAGGAGAGGAGGCCAGCGTCAGAGGGGCAGAGGGCATGGAAGCTGCAGAGGTCAGGTGGGGCGAGGCCATGGAGAGAGCTGCAGTTGATGAAAATTTGAAATTCGACAGGGAACCA
The DNA here is from genome assembly GCF_052327205.1 of Somniosus microcephalus. Classification (NCBI taxonomy): domain Eukaryota; kingdom Metazoa; phylum Chordata; class Chondrichthyes; order Squaliformes; family Somniosidae; genus Somniosus; species Somniosus microcephalus. Next base: position 50,971,457 of record NC_140999.1, on the reverse strand, counting down.
GTACAGGGCAGAGAGGATGCAGTAATGGGCAAGCGGGGCTTAGTGGGCAAGTGAGCTCTCAACAAATTGGAGTTTGAGGGAAGTGGAGGTTAGGAACATGAACACAGTTTGCTGGTGCATGACCACACCCTCCTGTGATTCGAACTAAAGAAGCAGCAAATATAAAAGTAGGCCCAGGTGGCATCATGGACTATCCAGAAAAGAAAAACTGAATTATTCTAGTATCAGCTGTGGTTCATTGGGTAGTACACTTGCCCCTGAATCAGCAGGTCTGTGTTCAAGTCCCACTCCATGGGACCTGAGCACATGAAGCTTGGCTGACACTCCAATACAGTGCTGAGGGAGTGCTGCACTGTCAGAGGTGCTGTCTTTTGGATGAGACGTTAAACTGAGGTCCCATCTGCTCTCTCAGGCGGACGTAAAAAATCCCACGGCACTATTTCGAAGAAGAGCAGGGGAGTTATCCCTGGTGTCCTGGCCAATGTTTATCCCTCAATCAACGGCACAAAAATAGATGATCTGGCTATTAGCACATTGCTGTTTGTGGGAGCTTGCTGTGCGCAAATTGGCTGCCGCGTTTCCCACATTACAACAGTGACTATACTTCACTGTCTGTAAAGCGCTTTGAGATGGTCATGAAAGGCATTGGGCCAGAAATTCGCGGCCAGAAGCGTGAGTATGGTCGGGTTACTCACGTAGCTGGCCGTTGGAAATGCCGGCGTTCAGCAGGAACAGCGCATGCGGGGAACGCCGGCATTTCCAGACCCGAGGTCTATTCACAGCGCGTGCGACTGCACAGGCAGCGCTTGCGCAGTGAACTTTGTAGATTTCACTGATGGATTCAGTGAGGTTAAGTCCTTGATAGTTACACTTGAAAAAAGCAAGTGTAAAGTTGATCATTGGCTGCGGAGGAAGAAACATTTTATCGTGGAGCTTCAGAAAGTCTTCTATTTCTGTTTGGGAAAGGGAGGAAACTTATTTTAAGAACGGCTGAGGTAAGTTAAAACATTTTTTTTTGTTTAAAACGGTTTTTCAGTGCTGTAGTTAGAACGAGCAACTGTTGTGGCTGTGGGCAAGACCTCATTGAAATTTTTTTCCGAAAATGTTAAATTTATGTTTAAAATAATGAAATGCTTACAGAATGAAATAGTCATCAGTAATATTTAGTAAGTATGTATGTATGATTGTATGTATGTCTGTATATATTCCATTTAGGATGTGCATTTATGTATGTATTCCTTTCAGTGAATAAGATGTAGGTCTGTGATATTCATCAGGCGGGAAGGATGTGTTTGCAAGCCGTAAAAGCATGCTTCCTGGCATAGGCAGAGTTGATGTTATAGGCACTCAGTTTATTAACAGAGGTGTAACAACTATTTCCATTTACTCCATACAGGTACGTCTGTGTGAGGAGTAGTCCTGTGAGCGAGGAAAATGCCCTGCTGTAGAAATTTAGCCCTAATGCTATTTCTGTATTTGCTGCAAAGAAATAGGAATGCCAGGGAACAACGTGGAAGGTTGAGGAACCAGGAACGTCTCTTGATCAGAAGGAACAACTACCCACCAAACAGAGTTTACAGGGAGAGGCGATCATTTGAAATGCTGCCCGAGGAGTTGTGTATCAGGCGGCTGCGCTTCAGTAAAGAGGCAATTGGTCGACTATGTGACATGTTGAAGGTGGACTTGGAGCCACGCTCGAAGATCCACACTGCCTTGTCAGTGAAGATGAAGGTAACCGCAGCATTGAACTTCTTTGCAAGTGGATCATTTCAAGCAGGCACCGGTGACATAACCAACATCTCCAAGAATGCTGTGAGGGTCTGCATTCACCAGGTCACAGCAGCCATTTGCCGTAGGATTTCAGATTTCATTCATTATGACTTGTCAACTCGACATCAGAAGGAGATGGCCTTAGCTTTTTATCGCATTGCTGGATTCCCCAAAGTGATTGGGGCCGTCGATGGAACACATATTGCACTGAAGTCACCCAAGGATGCACCTGTGACATTCATTAACAGGAAGGGGTATCATTCATTGAATGTAATGATATTATGTGATGCACACCTGAGGATCCTAAACGTTAATTCTGGACACCGGGGAAGTAATCATGACTCATTTGTCCTCCGGAACTCTAAATTGTATGATTCTCTCAGCAAATTGCCTACAGGATCCGCATGGATACTGGGCGACAAGGGCTACCCGCTAAAACCATGGCTGATGACCCCCTACCGCAATACCATTAATCAGTCTCAGGAGAGATACAACCATGCACACGTGACTACACGTCAAGTGGTGGAGAGGACAATAGGAGTTCTGAAATCACGCTTCCGGTGCCTGGATAGGTCAGGGGGGACCTTGCAGTACTCTCACCAGAAAGTGTCAAGGATTGTGCTGGCCTGTTGTGCTTTGCACAACCTTGCCCTGCAGGAAGGACTGACCCTTAACAATGAGGAACAGCTGCCTGTTGAAGTGGAGGATGAAGGCGATGGCAATGTGCATGCTGCCAGGCCTCATGGAGAGGAACCAAGTGCCGCCGAATGTAAGGCTGCTCGCGAACTGCTGGTAGCCAACACCTTCACGCGGTAGTTATGCCCTGTACCTACCCCTCCACCCGCAAGGCAAAGACAGAAGCAGACACATAATAAAGTGCAACATTGACCTTTTATTGCATAATGAAAAACTTTTCAGATTCAGTTTCAATGTATAAAGTGAATAACTTGTAAATTTTAAGTAACATTTATTAACGTAAAAAAAAATTAATGGGCAGGAACATTGAGGAAGTGTTATTGGAAAGAATTCGTCTTTACTTGTCTTTCTTTGTTCAAGGATGTTAATGACCTACTTAATGCAATTGTAAAATGTTAATGTTAACAGTTTTTAAATCACTTTGTAAACAGGTTTAACTATTTGTGTTTGATTCTTAGTGATATAACAAAAATAAAGATGCTAACTACCTCTTTCAACATTTTCAAACATGTGCAAAATGGTGACTGTAACAAAATAAAGTGTCAACATTTTACAGTAATTTTTACTTTCGTACTGCAATACAGATATTCAAAGTGCAAACTAGCTATTTTACAATTTTGTAACATTTGTTGTAAAAGTTTTTGAAGTTAAATAAATGTTTAAATTCTTTCAACATTGCTTACTGGGTGTACTGATTAAACGATAAGGTTACATATCCTTTCCTTCATTAAAAAACAGTTGAAATTAAATATGTAATAAAACATTTAACATTTCAATAAAGTGAAAAATATAACAATTTAACGATTTGCCAACTGGCCTGTGTGACTGAGGGTTGAAGGTGGCAGAGTGAGTGAGCTGAAAGTGACACTCTAACGTTTCCTGCGCCTTTTCCCTCCCCGTGACTGGAGCCCTATGCTGCCATTTCACGTTGCTAATCGGATTGGGCCTTTGTCATAGCGGTAGGATCCCCACCGCTGGGCCAGATCAGGGTAGGGTTTCGAACCCCCCTCCAGACAGTCCCGGCAAGTGGAGTCGGAGCGCCGGCTCTAAGTTCTGGGTTGACATCCAGTGGGATATTTGCATCCGTGGGTGTGGGTGGCCCCCCCTCCTTGTATAGCTTGTGGGAGCCCGTAAAACCCTCCCGCCATAGGACTAACCGCCCTAATGGCTGGTTCAAAGATGGTTACGGTCACGGAATGAGCGTTAATCATGGCCATAAATCCTTCCACCACTTCATACAGTTCCCCAAAGGGAACAGTGTGAAGACACGTATGACGACGACATTGCTAAAGAAATAAATGGAATTAAAAAAATTTTTTTAGGGCTTTTAAAAGTCTTTAAATTGCTTTCATTCTGTTTAAAACTACTTCAGATTACTCAAAATAATGTAAACATTTTAAAAAGTTTATAAAAGTTACCAAAATCTTCAAAAAACTTCCAAAAACCTATTTAAACTGCTGCTTTGCATGTAAAAATGCTTAGCAGCTTGACAGAAACATTGGGGGCGTGTCCAGTGAAACAGAGACCTCAAGGGGCGTGTCTCACTTGCACTGCACGCTCCTGGCTTCACGCTGGCTGCACTCCTGGGCGGCGTGACGTCATACGCTGCCCGGGATTCTTCTTTCTGTTTCACCAAGTGCAGGCATCCCTGGAGCTGATCGGCAGGAGCGCGGGGTAAGTGCAAAAACGGGGCTGCAAGCCCCGTTCAGCAATTTCTGGCCCATAATATAAATGCAAGTCTTTCTTTTTTTTGAAACAAAACATACCGACCAAGGTACAAAAGCCCTACTGTGCCCTCGTCTGAAAAAAGGGTGGATAAGTTTGAGATACTGGCCATCTGTTTGGCAGGACCAGTGAATTTTACTTTAATTTATTTTTCTAGTTTGATCTACACACTACAAAAAGAATATCAACTCAACTGCTATCATTCTTTTTTGGATTCTCCAAATCATGCCAGAACAATTCACATTGGGGCAACACCAGGTTCTTCTGAAGAAGGATCCACCTGGGTCAATTCTGATTCCTTGTTTGGCTTCAATGCTCACTCATCGCTCTTGTCTGTTCACCATGTTATGAGGTCATGATTGGCACTAGTAGATGTCGCTATACATGACTGGCACCAGTAGATAGCGCTGTACATGACTGGCACCAGTAGATGGTGCTGTTCATGACTGGCACCAGTAGATGGCGCTGTACATGTCTGGCACCAGTAGATAGCGCTGTACATGTCTGGCACCAGTAGATGGCACTGTACATGACTGGCACCAGTAGATGGCGCTGTACATGACTGGCACCAGTAGATGGCACTATACATGACTGGCATCAGTAGATAGTGCTGTACATGACTGGCACCAGTAGATGGCGCTGTACACGACTGGCACCAGTAGATGGCACTGTACACGACTGGCACCAGTAGATGGCGCTGTACATGTCTGGCACCAGTAGGTGGCGCTGTACATGACTGGCACCAGTAGATGGCGCTGTACATGACTGGCATCAGTAGATAGCGCTGTACATGACTGGCACCAGTAGATGGCGCTGTACATGTCTGGCATCAGTAGATGGCGCTGTACACGACTGGCACCAGTAGATGGCGCTGTACATGACTGGCACCAATAGATGGCGCTGTACACGACTGGCACCAGTAGATGGTGCTGTACATGACTGGCATCAGTAGATAGCGCTGTACACGACTGGCACCAGTAGATGGCGCTGTACATGACTGGCAGCAGTAGATGGTGCTGTACATGTCTGGCACCAGTAGATGGCGCTGTACATGACTGGCACCAGTAGATGGCACTGCACATGACTGGCACCAGTAGATGGCGCTATACATGTCTGGCATCAGTAGATGGCGCTGTACATGACTGGCACCAGCAGATGGCGCTGTACACGACTGGCACCAGTAGATGGCGCTGTACACGACTGGCACGAGTAGATGGCGCTGTACACGACTGGCACCAGTAGATGGTGCTGTACACGACTGGCACCAGTAGATGGCGCTGTACATGACTGGCACCAGTAGATAGCGCTGTACATGACTGGCACCAGTAGATGGCGCTGTACATGACTGGCACCAATAGATGGTGCTGTACATGACTGGCACTAGTAGATGGTGCTGTACATGACTGGCATCAGTAGATAGCGCTGTACATGACTGGCACCAGTAGATGGCGCTGCACATGACTGGCACCAGTAGATGGTGCTGTACACGACTGGCACCAGTAGATGGCGCTGTACATGACTGGCACTAGTAGATGGTGCTGTACATGACTGGCACCAGTAGATGGTGCTGTACATGACTGGCATCAGTAGATAGCGCTGTACATGACTGGCACCAGTAGATGGCGCTGTACATGTCTGGCACCAGTAGATGGCGCTGTACATGACTGGCACCAGTAGATGGTGCTCTACATGACTGGCACCAGTAGATGGCGCTGTACACGACTGGCACCAGTAGATGGCGCTGTACACGACTGGCACCAGTAGATGCCGCTGTACATGACTGGCACCAGTAGATGGCGCTGTACATGACTGGCACCAGTAGATAGTGCTGTACATGACTGGCACCAGTAGATGGCGCTGTACATGACTGGCACCAATAGATGGCGCTGTGCATGACTGGCACCAGTAGATGGTGCTGTACATGACTGGCATCAGTAGATGGCGCTGTACATGACTGGCACCAGTAGATGGTGCTGTACATGACTGGCACCAGTAGATGGTGCTGTACATGACTGGCACCAGTAGATGGCGCTGTTCATGACTGGCACCAGTAGATGGCGCTGTACATGACTGGCACCAGTAGATGGTGCTGTACATGACTGGCATCAGTAGATATCGCTGTACATGACTGGCACCAGTAGATGGCGCTGTACACGACTGGCACCAGTAGATGGCGCTGTACATGTCTGGCACCAGTAGATGGCGCTGTACATGACTGGCACCAGTACATGGCGCTGTACATGACTGGCATCAGTAGATGGCGCTGTACACGACTGGCACCAGTAGATGGCGCTGTACATGACTAGCACCAGTAGATGGCGCTGTACATGACTGGCATCAGTAGATAGCGCTGTACATGACTGGCATCAGTAGATAGCGCTGTACACGACTGGCATCAGTAGATAGCGCTGTACACGACTGGCATCAGTAGATAGCGCTGTACACGACTGGCACCAGTAGATGGCGCTGTACATGACTGGCACCAGTAGATGGCACTGTACATGACTGGCACCAGTAGATGGCGCTGTACATGTCTGGCACCAGTAGATGGCGCTGTACATGACTGGCACCAGTAGATGGCGCTGTACATGACTGGCATCAGTAGATAGCGCTGTACACGACTGGCATCAGTAGATAGCGCTGTACACGACTGGCACCAGTCGATGGCGCTGTACATGTCTGGCACCAGTAGATGTCGCTGTACATGTCTGGCACCAGTAGATGGCGCTGTACATGTCTGGCACCAGTCGATGGCGCTGTACATGTCTGGCACCAGTAGATGGCGCTGTACATGTCTGGCACCAGTAGATGGCGCTGTACATGTCTGGCACCAGTAGATGGCGCTGTACATGTCTGGCACCAGTAGATGTCGCTGTACATGTCTGGCACCAGTAGATGGCGCTGTACATGTCTGGCACCAGTAGATGGCGCTGTATTCTTTTGTTGACATGACCTCCTGACGTCTCAGTCAGTTTATCCAGTAACTCATCCCTGCAGAGCAGGACGTTCCTTGGTTGAATTCCCATTCTGTGCTGAACCGGCTGGTCTGAATCAGGATACTGATAGGAATGCTGTAATCAGCACCTCTGGATTAACTGGAGCAAAGAAAGAGCCAGGGTTCCTGCTCCTGGTCGCAATCTAGTGATGCCTTACAGGAGGTATATGTGTGTGGATGTCAGGTGAAGGGTCAGGCTCACCTGTTAGGCCTGCCGTAGTCGAACAGCCTGTGAAATTCAGTTGGAATGACAGAAGAAAGTTCAAAGGAACAAAAGCATTCCGTCAAGAAAGGCTAACTGATCGATGGAAAGGTTATCGGTGAGAAAAAGGTCACCTGTCAGGTGGCAAGCTTTTGCTGGTATCCTGACTGGACATGCGCTCTGAGCCGTATCAGACCTGCCAAGCATCACACTGATTAGGAGTAACACATTTTGATGCCTGTCACTCTTACTTGCTGAGATATGTTTGCAATCTGTGGCCACTCATTTCTGCGCGGGTTCTCCTGATCGCCCATTGTGACTTCAGCGGAAAGCCCACAGAATCCCCCAGGAGAAACAGCGTAAGCTATCTCTGGGCTTTCTGCAGATCTTCCATCGAGAGAACGCCCACAGACACTCCAACCCTTCGTCACTCTCAGCACAGAAAGGTGGCGTGTTAACATAAGTGCGCAGCCGGAAACTTTAAACTAGGAATGCAGCGCCAAAGCAGCTTGACCTTCACCACACGGAGTACAGCGGTTGAAGAAGTAACTCTTACCACCATCTGCTCAAGGGCAAACTAAAGTTGGGCAATAAATTCTGGCCTTGCCCAAGAATGAATCCAAAGAAATAAGACTGCTCCTTGTACTTGTTTCATGTTAGGTGCTTCTAGTTTGGCTCGTGGGAATGCGGTATTGGTGCCCCGGCTCGGCTCCCCGCGTGTACATTGGTCGGACCGGCCTCCTCGTCCCGACACCAGAATTAAAAACCCCCGACAACCAAAGAAATAAACACAGTGAGCAATCTCACTGCTGCTGAGAAAACATTGCTACTGCAGAAGGGTTGCTGTCTTTGCCCAGATAATGGTCACTACACTTCCAAAGTAATTGGCTGTGTGAAGGTCTTTGAGATGAATTGATGACGTGTCAAGGCACTGTACGGACGCAAGTATTTCTGATCAGGGGCTCTGGCACTGTCTTACTGATACAGAGTTGGAGTTGCCTATGACAGTGCTGCAACACAGAGGCAGCAAATGGCCCATTAGCGCGACACTTCAAGTTGCCGATATCTGTGGAATCATGGAATGATGGTTTCCTTAGTGTTCAGAAGGAAGCGTTTCAATTTGCACATCTCTCAGTATATGCCTCCTTCTCACAGAGTCCTCATCTTCTGCTCAATATGAAAGCAGACTACAACAGAACCAGCCACACTATGGCCTGTGGGTCACATGGGCCCCCAAGCTCCAGCTATCTGGCCCAAGAGGCCGAATCAACTCAGCCCCATTGGCGCTTATATTTCTGTTTTATTTTGTGGGCCTTGTCATTTGGAAAGACCCATTCTTAGTGCTGTAGCCTTATTGATGGATAAATCCGAAATCAAAACACCAAGATCTGTTGATGTCTCCAATCTGAGATATCTGCCATCATAACATTGCCGGAAACAGGGTTTCTTCCTTACTTCTGGCGGAGTTATAGTGGCAGATTCCTGGCCTTAAACTTTATGGCCTAGAAATTAATCTCGGGAGGTGGCACAAAATGGTCCATATCGGATTGGCTGGCCGTTATGCACAGCGGCTGATATTCAGTTCCAAGTAGGCCTATATGTGGCCTCCAATGATCCCTGGCTTGCATTTAGGTATCGCAAGAAGACAAAAAAGCTCAGACACACCTGTGCAGGAAGGTTAAGAGTGTCTTGGAGTTATATAGCACCTTATCACACCTCAAAGTGCTTCACATACAATGAATTGTAACCTAAACCTCTCCACCTTGCTACCTCTCTTTCCTCCTTTAAGACGCTCCTTAAAACCTACCTCTTTGACCAAGCTTTTGGTCACATGCCCTAATTTATCCTTATGTGGCTCGGTGTCAAATCTTTTGTCTTATAATACTCCTGTGCAGCGCCTTGGGATGTTTTACTATGTCAAAGGTGCTATATAAATAAAAGTTGTTGATGTTGTTGTTGAATTAAAGTGAGTGTTGCATAGGTAAATGTGGCTGCCATCTTGTGCACACTGAAGTCCCACAACCAGTTGTTGGTGGGTTGGTTGAAAGAGGGACATTGACTAAGATACCAGGAAAACTCTATGGGGTTATTTTGGCTAAAGGTTAAAAGCAGGCGCTAGATGGGTGGGTCCATTGCTAATATGACACACCTGTTTGAAAGTCTGGATTTAGCACACAATTTTGGTCCAATTTTACTCTCCATTGAAGTCACCCGATCCCGTGGGTTTCCCGAGGACGAGTTAGGTTAAAAGTACCCCACTTGTCTCAGATTCCCCTCCCTAAATGTATTTGTATTGAAACCGTTAGCTGTATTCAGCTTGATCGTGTTCTTCACATTTCGCCACAATTTGAGTTGCCCCTTGCCCAGTTCTCAACTGGAGATACTGGCTTTCGATGGAACTGCCCGGAATTTTCCAGCCATCCAAAGTCAACTTTTTGAGAATAGAACTTTTTCTTGTCTCCTGCTGTGTTTCTCTGTCTACTGACCGTGGCTGGGATACAATTCCACAACTGCTAACAGCCCTTCATTACCTCACCCAAATGGCTAATCTTCAAGTATGAATCTAGAGAGTAACAGTCGGCAGACTATTAGACCATGGAAATAGCTGCTCGAGGTTGCCCACCATGGTCATGGTGTCCTCAATGGAAGCTCAGCAGCCTTCCACTTCCCAAGCTGCAGCCACTGGCGATACATATCATAGGAGCACTAGAATAGTTAAACGAGCACACAAGACAAGAACTAAGGGATTTCACAAGGGTGATTCTTAATTATTCCTATTAAATATATCACAGATGGAATTGAGTTGTGGTATGCATTTAGTGTTGTTGTGAAGTGAGGGCAAAACTCATAAGGCTGGACTGAAGGAAGGCAGTAGGATGGTGATAGTATGGCTGACGGTGATAAGGGTTGCAGGACTGATGGGAGGGATGATTCGCATGAAACGCTCTTGGTTGACTTGCTTTCTAAGAGCTCTGGCAGCTGGGGTAATGGTGGTTGACGCTAATCGTGCTCCTCCTCCTCTTCCTCCTTGTCCTCTCCATCCTGCTCCCACTCTTGTTGCATTTCTTGCTGCCCGCGAGGTGGTAAGGGCTGGTCCTTCATGATGGCAAAGCCATGGAGCATGCAGCAGGCGATAGAAAATCTGGCACACACGGGTGCAGCTCCATTTAATTTCTAATGGGAGGGGGGAAAAGGGCAACACAGTCATGTACCTCGAGGAACAGCATCTCATCTTTCAATTAGGCACTTTACAGCCTTCTGGACTCAACATCGAGTTCAACAATTTCAGACCATAACCTCTGCCCCATTCTTTTTTTTCATTTATTTTTCTCTCTCTCTCACATGGCAGCTGTCGATCATTCTGCCATTGCCATTTACACTTCATCTAGACTCATCTTTTGTTTCTTAACTTGTCCCATTACCATCTCCTTTTGCCTTGCACCATCATCCCTTTTGTCTCTTAATCTCTCCTGCCTTCCATCCTATCACAGACCTTCCCTTTTGTTCTTTCCTCCCCTCCCCCCTCTCCCTGCCCCTGCACTTGCTTAAAAACCTGTTCCAGCTCCAACTGTTTCCAGTTCTGACGAAGGGTCACCAACCTGAAACATTAACTCTGTTTCTCTCTCCACAGATGCTGCCTGGCCTGCTGAGCATTTCCAGCATTTTCTGTTTTTATTACAGTCATGTACCTCCTCACCCGCCATACTCTACCATAGAAACATAGAAACATAGAAGATAGGAGCAGTACTGCACTGGAGTGTCAGCTAGATTAGGTGTTCAACTCTCTGAGTGGGACTTGAGCCCACAACCTCCTGATGCAGAAGCAAGTGTGCTACCCACTTTAAAAAAAAATGTTTTTATTATACTTTATTGAACATTAAGAACATTTACAACATCGTGATCATTACATTGTATGATACAAATCAATTCCACCGCCCTGCACAGCCATTCCGCCACCACATTTTAACATCAAAACCTGAAGTTTAATTTGTCACCTGTAACACATATTAATCGATTGTACTTTAAAAATTGGTTGTAAAATACTGTCCTTAAATTCCTTTCTGAATAAAACATCCACAGAGCCTTATAATGGTCTTTTAGCTTATATTTAAAATACTCTTTTAGATTGATTCTCCTCTCCTTAAAAAACAGAGCATTCCTTCTTTGCACAATCACGAATCTAGCCAAACTGAACATTAAATTAATTGCTGCTCCGCTAGACTCTGGCAGACTCTCCTGCAATCCCCATCTCAAAATTGAGTCCCACGGGATTCCCATTCTCGCTGTTCGGCCCTCACCCAGCAAAAAAGCTTCACACAACTGTCGAACATAGTACTTAAAGTCATTTAACTGCGGACATAACACCAGTAAATGGGACAGAGTCTCATCCTGTGTCCCACACATTGGGCAAGTTGCTGCCTCCACTCGTCCAATCTTGCACAAGACCGTCATGGTAAAAATCCGGTTATGAGCCAATTTGAAATCCAGTTCAATCCATTCTGGGCATTTAAAGTTCGCCCACACTCCCTTCCAAATCCTGTTGAAGTCCAGCTGTGGGTATATACTCTGCCAAAACTCCTGACCAGCAGGTGTCTTGAATCTCCATTCTCTGAATACCTCATAGAAATCTCGAGTATTACAGTTGTCAAATTGGACTAACTCTCCCCCTTTCTCCAGTACAAAGCTTGGAAAAGCAGGACGCATTTTACTTCTTTTGGAGATTTCCGCATTTATTTCTTCCATCCAATCCTGTGGCATTGCCCTCACAATCTTCTCATACATGATTCCTATTGCTTTTCCTTCTACCTCCTGATCCTCCTCCCACACCATGTCCCTCACTATCGCTTCCGGCAACCAACCTGGAATCACCTCGTATAATACATCTTTCACCGATATAATCCCAGCTTTTATAAAAGCTTGATTAAATAAAACCTCTCCTTCGATGTTGACCCACCTGTTCAAAAATAAGGGCTGTTCTAAAAATTCCTCAGCCCCCTTGGGCATAAACTGCACACTTTTTAAAAATTGAGCCCAAGTCTCCACAACCCCCTTATAAAACCTAGGGAGAAGCTTAATCGATTTCAAAAACATATTATTGTATTCCATATACAATATCCCCTGCCCTCCTATCCCACTTCGTTTTAAAAAATGCTCAAAACAACTCTTCCAAAAATTGAATTTGACTTCTGAAGAAATCTCTTCACCCATTTGATTCTAAAGGATTTTTTCTTCAAGTCAATATCTGGGAAGTTGAGTCCTCCCTGATTTCTCCGTCCAATGAAGGTATTGTAAGCCACCAAGGCTGGTTTCCCTTCCCATAAAAACCTCACACAAGCCTCTCGGATGGACTTTTCTTCCCACTCAGGAATATCCTCCACCATCAATAAGTACCATAGCTTAGATAGCAGGAGAGCAGACACCACTGTCGCTCTTCCTTGCACTTTCAACCACCTTCTTTCCCATCTTCCCAAAATCTTTTTAATTTTCATAACCTTCGGTTCCCAATTTAATCGAACCATTTCTTCCCTGTCTTTCTTGCACCCCATATGCACCCCCAGAACTTCCAAAACCTCCACCACCTTAAAGGGACATTCCCCCAACCATTCCCCCCTACCCCTCCCTGCAACCAGGCATTGGGACTTACTATAATTCACTCTGGCACCTGAAGCTCTACAATATTCCTCCACTACATCCATAGCTTTCCTCACTGACTCCCCATTTCTCAATGTTAAGGTTGTGTCATCTGCATATTGGTGTATCACCGACACCAGCCCGGAACTGGGTACCACAATCCCAACTACACCTTGTTTCTTTCGCATCATGTAACCTAATGGTTCTGCTACCAATGTGTACAGCAGTGGGGACAGGGGACAACACTGTCTCACTGATCTCTGTATCAGAAAATACTTGGATAAAAAACCATTACATTTAACACAGCTAAATACGTTTGAATAAAAAATCCTTATCCACTCAATGAAATTTTCCTTGAAACCAAATGCTTCCAAAACCTTCAATAAAAACTCATGAGAGACCCTATCAAAGGCTTTCTCTTGATCTACCTTTAATACATAAGCCTCCCTCCCACTCTCTTCCATGAGCTCCATCGCATCTCGGATTGAGACCACAGAGTCTGCGATGTCCCGGCCTATGACTCCATAGGACTGAGAGGGCCAAACTATCTCCGGTAACACCTCCTTCAAACGATTTGCCATAACCCTCACCAAGACCTTATAATCCACATTTAATAGTGTGATGGGCCTCCAATTCTTCAGATCCCGTCTATCCCCTTTATTTTTATAAGCTAAGCTTATGATACCTCTCCCCATAGATGGGGCCAGGCTTCCCTCAATTTTAATTTCCTTAAAAACTTCTAAGAGCAATGGACTTAAAATCTTGAAAAATTCCTTATAAAATTCTGCACTTAGTCCATCAGACCCTGGGCTTTTCCCCCCTTTCATTCCACTTATTGCTATTTTTATTTCCGCTAATCCTACTTTATCACACATGCTTCTCTCATCCTCCTTTAAACCCTTTTCAATAAAAGCAGTAACCTTCTCCATCTCCAAATTGGAAATGTCTTCTTTTGTATAAAAGCTGCTAGCCGCCTCCAAAATCTCCTCACTTTCATGAATGATCTTCTCCCCAACCTTCAACCCCTCAATTAACGATAATCTCTGTCGCAGCTTCTGTTGCTCTAGAAAATATCTAGTGCATCTTTCGCCCTCCAATGCATCTCTAGCCTTTGCACGGAGAATGGCCCCCTTGCATTTTTCAGCTTGCAATAATTCCCACTCTTCCTTTAGCACCCGGAACTTAGTCTCAGCTCCCTTATCCCCTCCGTCAACTGCTTTACAGACATCCATAAACTTTTTGTTTATATTCTCTTCTCGATGCCGGTTAGCTGCCGCCCTCTTTTTCCCATTACGTACCGAAAAAACTTTTACCTCATATTTGAAATTGTCCCACCAAACTCTTCTTTCTTTCAAGAACAAAAGTTCCTTCCGAGCATTCTTTATTATATTTATAATCCCTTCTTTATAAGCACTTTCCTTCAGGTATTGATTGTTTAAAATCCACACCCCTGAACCGATCTTAACTCTGCTGTTCCTAATTCTAAGAACCAAAGCCGAGTGATCACTAAAAAATACTTTTTTATAATAAATCTCCATCACCTCCGAACTTAACCCTTCCCGCATTAACACAAAATCTATTCGGCTCTGTTTTAAAACATCACCCAACCAACCTGCTCTGGAGAACTCCCTTTTTATGGGGATCCGGTCCCTCCATAAGTCTCTCAAATTTAAATTTGCCATCATTTTTATAATCATCCCTCTGGAGTTATCCTCTTTAAAGGTTATCTGGGCTGAAATGTCCATCCAAGATAAAAATACATTAAAATCCCCCACTATACAAGGATTTTCCACCTCTGCCACTTCAGTGAATAACCCCCGAAAAAACTCGCGACGCTTGCAATGGTCATTCGGTGCATAGATATTAAAAAGATCACAATTAAATCCCTCCAATTTTACCCTTAGCCGTAAAAATCTCCCCTCAGTGTCCTTGTCCACCAAGGCAACATTCTCTTCTATGGACGGACTCACCAAAACAGCCACCCCTCTACGGTTATTGTTTGCACAACTTGCAAACACCTCTCCCTTCCAAACCTTCTGAACTCTTTCTAGAATATCCTCATCCCAAAAGGTTTCTTGCAGACACAAGTCCGTGCCTTTAAAACCCTGCAACAACTGCTGCAATTTCTTCTCACCCCTCAGTCCGTTCACATTGATCGAGACCAATGTAATCATGGCTCCAAAGAAGGGAAGTATGCCCAATAATCTCCCCATCATTTAATCTCTGGCTCTTCCCTCCTCTCATGCTCCTTCTCAACTTTTCGGGCAGCTGTTGCTTTTTCCTGCAGCCTCCGGTTCTTTTTCCCCTCCTGTTTGACCCCTCCCTGCTGTTTCAGCCTCTTCCTTGCCTTAATTTTGGACCCAGGAGCTGCCCTTTCTCCCTCCTTCTGCCCCTCACTAACCTTTCCCTTTCCACATGATGCCACCCCATCCCCGACTTCCATGTCTCTGTCCCCCTCTAATTCCTCACACTCAAGCTCTTCTGCAACCCCCTGTGCCTGCTCCCCGTCAGATACATAATCCTGCTCCCCGTCAGATACTTCATCTCCCATAGAGAGCCTTCCTGCTATCGCAGTTTCTCCCACTGTGCCGCCCCCTTCGACCACGTCTCTACCTCTGACCCTTGCACCTTGTTCCCTCACTCCATTGGACAATGGCGCACCTAAATTGTTCCCTTCTGACATCTCTATCTCGCCGATCCCATTCTGCTGTCCCTTTAAGGCTCCTGCCTCTTGCACCCTCTCCCCGCCCTGCCCCCTCCCGCTCACCAAAATATCCGACTCCCCGCCTCTCCCCGGAGCACTCACTTCCACCACACACCCCGCTCCTGCCTCCTCTACCCCCGCAGACACCAGACTCCCCAGGGGGAGCCGAACTGCACTAAGGCTCGAGTCTGCACTCGACCCTTGCTGCCCGCTGCTGTATTTGTTCCCCTCCATAGCACTCGCCGGGTTTTCTGCCATCTCCATCTCCATCTCCACTCCGCCAACCTCTGCCTCTTCCTGTGCTCCTTTTCCCTTCATTTTACCGGCTGTGTCCTCCGACTGCACCGCACCTCCAGCCGTTCCACACTCCTCTCCTGCTCCTTCTCCCATCTCCTCATCACTCATTTCGCTCCCTTCTGCCACACACTCACAGCGGGCGGGGCCTTTATGACACACCCCACAGCTCTCCGCCTTGCAGCTCTGCGCGATATGTCCCGACTCACCGCAATTGTAACAATACAAATCAGGACAGTTTCTTACGAGATGGTCATGTCCCAAACAATAGTAACACACCTTTACTTGGTTATCGTGCAGCACACGAAAGTACTGTACTCCTTCCAGTGTCTCGAACTTCATACTGTAAGGCAAATACCTCACCCACTCTGGGAACCGCACCTTTACATACCAGGTTCCGTCTGCTACCCGTGTTCCCAGATAGTACCTCCTCTTTATTTCGGAACAGATTTGAATGTCCCACGACTCCAAATTTTTGCTCAGCACTTCGTCCTCGATGTACACAGGCAAGTTCAAAAATGAAACCACCACCTCCTCTGAATATAGCAGAGTCACCTCCAAAAATTTCTCCCCAACTTTCAGACTGAGCAGCAGTTTTTCCAACTCCTCACGGCCACTGACCGTCACCTCAAATCCCACATTTGGTTTTGGTCGGCAGGCAAAACAGCTTCCCTCACCACAGTCCTCATGAACCACCTGGGTTATATCCCAGGCTCGAATCTTCTTATCTTCACATTGCACCACCACCGTATTTTCTTTACCAAACCTCCTGAGGTCCCAGCCCAAATCTTTGGGCCTTTTTTTCCCCTTCCCACCACAGTTTCTTCCCTAATAAAATTCCTCTCGGGAATATTGTCCTCTGAGTGGCCCGGCACTCCGGACCCCTCAGCAGCCATCTGGCTGTTTTTTGTGGGCCAAAAAGGCCCTAAAACCTGAAAACAACACCCCAAAACCCTCCACCAACTTTTTACAAAACTTCCTCCAACACCCAGCTGCAATTAGGCAACCAGTCACACCTGGCTCACTCCTAGCCCCTCCCACCTAGAGAGTGCTACCCACTGAGCCACAGCTGACGTTGCATACAATATGCAGGCAGCACAGGGTATATGAGGATAGTTCCAAGGAGTTGTGCATAAGAAAAACGTACTTCAGCAAAGTGGCAAATTGCAGCTGCGCCACCTACTGCATGAGGAGCTGCAGCCACGTTCATCTGCCTGCACTGGTCTTTTTGTGGCGATGAAGGTGATCACCAAGCTCAACTCTTATGGCACAAGATCATTTCAGGCAGCGTCATGTCATTTCTGTATTATTAGCCAGGCTGCCGTAACATCATGCAATCACCAGGTCAACTCATCACCTCTGACATCACAGCAAGACATCAATGAAATAGGGCCATCCAGTTAAACGGGGGTTCCTGGCTCCCCCAAGGTCCAGGGGGCAATCAATGGCACCCACGCTGCCTTTCAGGCTCCCAGAGAACACCCACTGAACTATCACAACAGGAAGAGCTTGCACTCTTTCAGTGTACCCATTGTGTATGCAACATATGGACAATCCCAGGTCTCAATGCCCGATATGCTGGAAGTTGTTGCAGTGCCTTCAATCCTTTGAGATCCGACCCTTCCCTGATCTCTACAGGGAAGAGAATCACATCAACAGATGGCCTCTGGTTGACAAAGCTTCCTCATTGCTCCCGTCGATAATGACCTAGATAAGAGTGACCTGAATAGCAGCAGAAGACCACTACAACTAGGCTTCTACTAGATTGATCATCGAGAAGACCATTGGGGTCTTAAAGGCACGCTTTCACTGTCTGGACATGTTGGGAGAGATCCACAGTATGCTCCAGATCATGTGTCACCACTAGTTATAACTTGCAGTGCCCGTCATCATTCAAGATGGGCTGAACTTTGACATTGCTTGTGAGGAGGCCTATGCTCCTTTGGAGCCAGAACTAATGGAGGAGAGCGTCATGGTGATCTGCACTCAAGTCCTCAGTGACTGTTGCAAGGGACATCAGATAACATCTCACCACTGGTCTTCTCATCTTTGTAACAATGTCTACCTTTGACACCAGAGCCTGACCTCCTTCTCCCCCACTTTCCAATAAAGGGACAGTCCCTTAATTCACTACCCATCCTACAGCATGACAACACATCAGCCCTCTTTGCCTCTACACGAGCGTGCCAATAATCATCACCTGAGTGAATAAGTCTGTGCCGAATAAGTGTGCTCCCTTTCCTGTATGTCTCTCGCCTCAATAAATTCATGGGCCCATGACTCCAAAGCCATGGGCAGCCTTCTCCTCCCTCAAACAACGCCACTAAAATTGACTGCTGAGAAAGTGGCACATCCTCACTCGCTTCCTGATATTGTGAAGAGTGTCTGGTGTTTCAGGTAAGTAGCCGAGCATGCAATGGTATGTCCAAGTGTCAAAACATTGGTTGTTTGATCTCATCGGAGCCATTAGATGAACATGCAGAACGCATTTATACAATATTTGGGCAGTGACTCCCAATTCATAGAGTTTGTGATTTCCTGCAGGTTTTTCACAAGCTCTTCTCACACAGCATTCTAATTTGAAAGCACAATCCATCAAAATCTCAAATTACCAAACAAGTGGCACTCAAAACCAATCCACTCTGCACAGTACAGCACATGATACTCAGTCGGCAATTCATTCTGTAACACAACACAACACATGGGGCAGAGCACAATAACACAACAAGCAGTTCTCTCCATATATAGTGGGACAAATGATAGACTGCAAGCAGTATACTCTATATCACAATTTAATTCTTGGCTCGCAGAAGGCAATTCACTCTTGCACAACACAACACATAGCACAATGCAGACAACCCACATCTCATAGAAAAGACAAATGGTTTTCGGCAAGCAATTCACTCCTGATGCTAAATTATCCCTCACAGAATATTATATTTGTTCCAGATTCTTGGGGCAGTCTCTGCCACGTAGCAGTCTGACTGTCAGTATGGTGATAGAATGGTCATCATATTGGATTAGATGTGAAATTGCAATTTATGGGCTGGTACCAGGAAAAAATTACCATTAAATGATTATTGTAAAAAGCCAACTGGTCCATCAGGGAGGGGAACCTACTACCCTTACCCAACATGTGACTCCTTTCCCACACTACATGGTTGGTTGCAAATACAATTGTTCCTCGTGGGTTAAGAAGGCCAACTTCTCATGGCAACTTGGGATAGGCATAAATGTGGCCTTACCAATACCACCCAAATCCCAGTTACTGTCATTGGTCATGGGTCGTAGCCTTGGCTCAGTGTTGCACTCTAGCCTCTGAGTTAGATTGTCAGAGGTTCAAGCCTCGCTTTAGAGAATTGAGCGCATAATCTAGATTGATACTTCAGTGTAATACTAAGAGAGGACTGCATTGTCAGAGGTACCATTTTTTGGAATAGATGTTAAACCAAGGCTGAATCTACATACTGAGTAGGATGTAAAAGATCCTAAGGGACTACTCAGAGACGATCAGAGGAGTTTTCCTGGTGTCCTGGCCAACATTTATCCCACAACTATCCCTCCAGTAGGCCTTTATCTACACCTGTTCCAAAGGATCTGAGAATCAGATGTGTGGCAATACCTCACATCTTGGACCTAAATCTCCATCTCCTATTCCTGCCATAGCTGTCGACATGGTAGCAGATATTGCCTTATGTTGGAGATACTAATGTGGTGCCGCTCCTGGTATATACAACAGGAAACAATGCTAATTCATCAGTTGGGATGTCTGAGTGATTGACTATTATAAATAGGTAAGGACCCACTGGCTCAATTGGCAAATGCGCTCTCCTGCATGTAACTGAACCATATAAAGACCACTTCAGGAGGGAAACGGTTCCTCCTTTTTGAAATAATTTGCACCCTCCCTGATGGCTCAATGCACTGCCAAGTGTAGTGTTGACCCATACGGACAAGAATTGTCCCAGAACTTGATCTCCAGTATTTGCCGAGTTAGCTGTATGGTGGAAGAGACAAGATAATTGGTTTCAAACCCAAAAGCACGGATCGGGTAGGTCTCCCTTTCATGATTGCCATCCCAATTATCATGCTGGAAAGTGCAAGTGTGTAGACACCAGGTGAGGAATTTGTGCCTCAGATTCTGTGCAAAGTTCTAGATCATGAGTTTCTGCTGCAAGTAGGGGTAGGATGTAATGGAAAAGGCAAATGATAATTTCTGTGGATTGTAGGGTTGCATTCCATCTGGTTTTGGAATGAAGTGCTATGTTTGGTGGCTGCAAGTCCTTCTTGAGTGAATAATATTGAATTAGGAAAGTGTAATGACGTGGACTCACTAGAAACTGGATTTAGATGCTCCAAGCCATTTCAATTATGATCCTCACAGCCAGGAAATGGAAAAGACTCTCAGTCCATCATCCTGAACTGGATTTAAATCTAGGCCACAAAACTTAAAGATGAAAAGCCACCCACCCACGCTGTCCTCAAGGCCAATGAGCTTGGACTGAGGTAACTGAGGTTGCACATTGAAAGAAAAAGTGATGTCAGTGACAGGAAAATCTTCCCCACCTGGTGCCTCAGCTGGTGAGATGTAGAGCTGCAGTCATTTGCTTATCATGGCTTTGTCTCCAGGGAAGCCATGAATGTTAATGAATACATTTTGATTCTCCCCATAGCTCTAATCCCATTTTATAGCAGTCAGCTTTTGAAATTTGCAAAAAAACAAATTGGCAGATGAATTAAAGAGTGAAGCATATTCTGAAAGCCAGACAAAAAGAGACTGATATACCTATCAATTCATCCAATGAAAAGCGACGAGTTAAGACAGTAACTATAGGTTTTTATTGGCTAAATAACAGAGCCCACCCTCGTGGGTGATCGGATCCAACAAGGAGGAATACCAGCCAGTCGACCACCTTTATACCTGGGCAAGTAGGTGGAGCCATGGGCGGAGTCAGCAGTGGTCAGCCCAGGTATAACAGCATGACAAGAGGCGACCTCGTGTAGTGATACAACAGTGTAAACAGTGATAACCATAGTGTAACGATATAACAGTGATAACCATAGTGTAACGATAGTGAACGATAAAAGTGGTTTACCACATTCACCCCTTGTTTAGATTTGAGTCCGGCGGGGTGAAGTGTACTACCAGTTCGGGTATGTCAGTCTGTCCGGAGGCCTCGTAAGCCTTTCCGATCGTCGCAGCAGCGGCGGCGGTGATGCAGTATCCGATGTTAATGCTGGTGTCTGCGTGGTCGGCGAAGGCTCGTGGGGTTCCGGCATGCCGTCTACCTGGGCTGGATTTGGGGGGGTGGTGGGGGGTAACGGTGGTGTCTCAGGGATGCCCGAGGGTGCGAGGTCTCGTAAGGAGACTGTGTCCTCCCGCCCGTCTGGGTATGCCACATAGGCGTACTGGGGGTTGGCGTGCAGGAGGTCCGTTTTATGGGCCCTCGCGTGCTTTCGCAGCAAGACGGGCCCCGGAGAGGTCAGCCAAGTTGGTAGTGTGGTTCCCGTAGTCGACTTCCTGGGGAAAACAAACATTCGTTCATGGGGGGTGGCGTTAATGGCAGTGCAAAGCAGTGACCGGATGGAATGCAGCGCTGCCGGGAGGACTTCCTGCCAGCGAGAGGTTGGGAGGCCCTTGGACTTTAAGGCTAAGAGAACGGCCTTCCAGACAGTCGCGTTCTCTCTTTCCACCTGGCCGTTCCCTCGGGGGTTGTAGCTGGTGGTCCTGCTTGCAGCAATACCTCTCGCTAGTAGGAACTGGCGAAGTTCCTCGCTCATGAAGGAGGAGCCCCGGTCGCTATGTATATAGTTCGGGAACCCGAACACGGCGAAGAGGTCGTTCAGGCATTTGATGACCGTGGTACTGGTCATGTCTGGGCAGGGGAAGGCAAAGGGGAAACGGGAGTACTCGTCAATGATGTTGAGGAAGTACACATTACGGTCAGAGGACGGGAGGGGCCCCTTAAAATCGATGCTCAAGCGCTCGAAGGGGCGGGTGGCCTTGATCAGGCTTGCTCTGTCCGGCCTAAAGAAATGCGGTTTGCATTCGGCACAGGTTTGGCAGTTCCTGGTCATGGTCCTGACCTTCTCGATGGAGTATGGCAGGTTGCGGGCCTTAATGAAGTGGTAAAGTCTGGTGACTCCGGGGTGGCAGAGGTCGTTGTGGAGGGTCTGCAGTCTATCAATTTGCGCGTTGGCGCATGTACTTCGTGATAGAGCATCTGGGGGTTCGTTCAGCTTACCAGGCCGGTACAAGATCTCATAATCATAGGTGGAGAGCTCGATTCTCCACCTGAAGATCTTGTCATTCTTGATTTTGCCCCTCAGCTTGTTATTAAACATAAAAGTGACCGAACGCTGGTCGGTGAGGAGGGTAAATCGTTTGCCTGCCAGGTAATGCCTCCAGCATCGTACAGCCTCCACGATCGCCTGGGCCTCCTTCTCGACCGAGGAGTGTCGGATCTCAGGGCCCTGGAGGGTCCTTGAGAAGAAGGCCACCGGTCTCCCCTCCTGGTTAAGGGTTGCGGCTAGGGCGAAGTCGGATGCATCGCTCTCCACTTGGAAAGGGATAGACTCATCCACCGCGTGCATTGTGGCCTTAGCAATGTCTCCCTTAATGAGGGAGAAGGCTGCGCACGCTTCTGCCGTCAGGGGGAAGGAGGCGGACTTCATGAGGGGTCTGGCTTTGTCCGCATAATTCGGCACCCATTGGGCATAGTAGGCGAAGAGCCCCAGGGTCCTCTTCAGCGCTTTTGGACAGTGGGGGAGGGGAAGCTCCATGAGGGGGTGCATTCTTTCGGGGTCGGGGCCGATGACTCCGTTCTCTACTACGCAGCCGAGGATGGCAAGGCGCGAGGTGTTAAACACACATTTCTCCTTATTGTAGGTGAGGTTCAGCCGTTGGGCCGTACGGAGGAATCTCTCCAGATTAACATCATGGTCCTGCCGGTCGCGGCCGCAGATGGTGACGTTATCTAGATAGGGGAACGTGGCTTGCAGCCCATTCTGGTCAACCATCCGGTCCATCTCCCTTTGGAAGACCGAAACCCCATTGGTGATGCCGAAGGGAACCCTAAGGAAGTGGTAGAGGCGGCCATTCACCTCGAAGGCGGTATACTGGCGGTCCTCAGGGCGGATAGGGAGTTGGTGGTAGGCCGACTTAAGGTCGATGGTAGAGAATATTCGGTACTGTGCAATCTGATTGACCATATCAGATATGCGGGGAAGGGGGTATGCGTTCAGCTGGGTGTACCGGTTTATGGTTTGGTTGTAGTCGATGACTAGGTGGTTTTTATTGCCGGTCTTAACGACTACGACCTGGGCACGCCAGGGGCTGCTGCTCCTCTCGATGATGCCCTCTTTCAGGAGACGCTGCACCTCAGAGCTAATAAAAGCTCTGTCCCCGGCGCTGTACCGCCTGCTCTTGGTAGCGACGGGTTTACAGTCGCGGGTGAGGTTGGCGAACAGGGAGGGGGGCGGAACCCTGAGGGTGGATAGGCCGCAGGTGGTACGCGGTAGGCGGTTTAAAGGCTGTTGGTTGTCGACTGTGAGTGGGGGGAGGGGTCCACCGTATGCCAAAGTGACACTTTGAAGGTGGGATTGGAAATCCAGCCCTAGTAGGACGGCAGCGCAGAGTTGGGGCAGGACGAGAAGTTTAAAATTTTTATACTCCGTGCCCCTAACCGACAGGGTCACAACACAGTATCCGCTGATGTCTGTTGAATGGGACCTCGACGCCATCGAGATCCGGTTGCGCGTTGGCTGGACAGTGAGGGAGTAGTGGCTTACTGTGTCTGGATGGATGAAACTCTCCGTGCTTCCGCTGTCGAACAGGCAGGTCGTGGCGTGGCCGTTTACTTTGATGTCCATCATGGACTTGGACAGGTGATGCGGGCGAGCTTGGTCCAGTGTGACGGAGGCTAGTGTATGGCTGAGCGAGCTGCTGTAGTCTGCGGGTGAGACTGCGGTCGGGTCTGGAGACAAGGTGGCGGTCGAGTGTGGTGAACAAAATGGCGGTGCCCACGACGTTGCATAAAATGGCGGAGAAGATGGCCGCCCCCACAACTCACATGAGGCACTGCCGGTGTCGGTGGCCTTGATCAAAGATGGCCGCCCCCACGACTCACACGAGGGGATACTGGCATCTGTGGCCTTGATGAAAGATGGCCGCCCCCACAACTCGCATGAGGCACTGCTGGCGTCTGTGGCTTTCCCCCTGCAGGCCTTCGCGAAGTGGCCTTTCTTGTGGCAGTCGGAGCAGGTCGCGTTTCTTGCAGGGCAGCGCGCCCTCGGGTGTTTCGCCTGGCCACAGAAAAAGCAGCCGGCGGCCCGATCGCGGGGCTCCGATTTCGCAGCCGGTACCAGGGGTGGCGGTCCCGATCGGGTCCGGGACGCCGACGCTGAGGTAGGTCCCAGAGGCGGCGGTGCGAGGGGTATTGCGGTTGGGGTCGGGCCCGAGTCCCAGGGTCGCGCAGCACAGTACCTGGAATACGCCTCGAGGTCCCGATGGGCCACTTCCAGAGAGCGAGCGAGGGCTGCAGCTGTGTTCAGGTCGAGGTCCTTTGATTCGAGCAGTCTTTGCCGTGAGTAGTCGGACCGATGGCCTTTCACGAAGGCATCGCGGATATTCTCTTCAGTATTTTCTGCAGCCGTTACAGCTTTAAAGTCACAGTCCCTGCCGAGTGTTTGTAGCGCCCGTAAAAATTTATCTACAGACTCTCCTGGCTGTTGCAGGCGGGATCTTAGGAGATGTCTGGCATACATAGAATTTACCGGGCTCCGGTACTGCTCTTTCAGCAGGTTGAGGGCGGCCTCGTATGTAGTAAGGTCCTGGATGAGTGCAAATACTTTAGGGCTCACTTGGGCGGTCAGAACTCTTAGTTTGGATCTCTGAGGCACGCCGGATTCTCCCAGGTAGGATTCGAAACAGCTCAGCCAGTGTTTGAAGTCGAGGGCTGAGTTTGCTGCCTGTGGGTTTAGATCCAGGTACGGCGGTCGGAGGGCTCGCAGCCAGGCCGGCTGCTGTGGCTGTTGTAGCTGGGCGTCTGACTGGTCGTTTGGCTGCTCCGTTAAAGACATTTCAAAATTTAGCCAATAAAATTGATATACCTATCAATTCATCCAATGAAAAGCGACGAGTTAAGACAGTAACTATAGGTTTTTATTGGCTAAATAACAGAGCCCACCCTCGTGGGTGATCGGATCCAACAAGGAGGAATACCAGCCAGTCGACCACCTTTATACCTGGGCAAGTAGGTGGAGCCATGGGCGGAGTCAGCAGTGGTCAGCCCAGGTATAACAGCGTGACAAGAGGCGACCTCGTGTCGTGATACAACAGTGTAAACAGTGATAACCATAGTGTAACGATGTAACAGTGATAACCATAGTGTAACAATAGTGAACGATAAAAGTGGTTTACCACAGAGACTTGGTGCTCAAAGGGTTAACCAGTGAAAATGCAGCGTCCTTGTCAGGCAAAGCTGAAATTCAAAGTGCTCAACACGGGACAAAAAAAGGAAGCTGTCAAAAACAGTTAGATGATTCTAGTGGGAGATGAATACTAACAATACTCAGATACTAGCCTCTGATTACAAAATTTGAGTGCCTGCAAAGACCTCACTCATTATTCATCTCCAAACAGGTCCCTCAATTACTTTGGCCAGCTTTCTTTACATCATGAATCCGGATCGGTTTGATTTCTCTTCATGTCAAAACTTTGCAGAACCTGTGATGCAATAGACTGTATCTTGAAAGTAATTAGACAATACAATTGGTAGATTAATGGTCTGTGATTGACGATATAGAAATGCACCTAATGAGTTTTGCCAGCTGGATGTAGCAAAGAGACCAGAATTTGTTAACATGGAATAAATGCATTGCTCTGTTGTGAATGAGTACAAAATGGGTGAAAGATCCAACAAAACGAGAATCAATTGTCCTGCAGCGACTACTGACATATCAGACAGCGAGAGCTTGCAACTGGAGAGTGAATGAGAAGACAAAGCAATTATATGGCTTATCAAACGCATCATATAATCCAGAACAGTTCATGGAACGGCAAGAATTCTGTTTGCTCATTCATAATTTACAAAAATACACAAATAAATGACAACTGTAATCAAAGTGAAAGGGTGGTACGTTATGTTTTATTTAAACGATTTTGCGCTCATTAAGGTGAGAGTGGTTAGTGTTGGGAAATGAAACAGCACTGAAGGTTTTTGGGAACTCAGACTCAACATTAAACACTTCCGAGTATAGCACATAGGATTACATAGGATATACGGCACAGAAACAGGCCATTCAGCCCAACCAGTCCATGCCGGCGTTTATGCTCCATTCGAGCCTCCTCCCATCTTTCCTCATCTAACTCTATCAGCGTAACCCTCTATTCCCTTCTCCTTTGTATGCTTATCTAGCCTCCCCTTAAATGCATCTATACTATCCGCTTCAACCACTCCCTGTGGTAGCGAGTTCCACATTCTCACCACCCTCTGGGTAAAGAAGTTTCTTCTGAATCCCCGATTGGATTTCTTGGTGATTATCTTATATTGATGGCCTCTAGTTATGCTCTTCCCCACAAGTGGAAACATTCTCTCTATATCCACTCTATCAAAACCTTTCATAATTTTAAAGACCTCTATTAGGTCACCCCTCAGCCTTCTCTTTTCAAGAGAAAAGAGACCCAGCCTGTTCATCCTTTCCTGATAGGTATACCCTTGCATTTCTGGTATGATCCTTGTAAACCTTTTTTGCACCTTCTCCAGTGCCTCTATATCCTTGTTATAACATGGGGACCGGAATTGTACACAGTACTCCAAGTGTGGTCTAACCAAGTTTCGATACAAGTTTAGCATAACTTCACTACTTTTCAATTCAATCCCTCTAGAAATAAACCCTGGTGCTTGGTTTACTTTTTTATGGCCTTGTTAACCTACGTCACTACTTTCAGTGATTTGTGTATTTGTACTCCGAGATCCCTTTGCTCTTCTACCCCATTTAGATTGTTATTTTCCAAGACCTCCCTATTTTTCTTACCAAAATGTAATAGCTCACATTTATCTATGTTGAATTTCATTTGCCAATTATATGCCCATTCTGCAAGTTTATTAATGTCTTCTTGTAATTTGTTGCAGCCCTCCTCAGTATTGACTATCTCCCCCAGTTTGGTGTCATCTGCAAATTTAGAAATTGTGTTTTTGATTCCAAAGTCTAAATCGTTAATATAAATTGTGAACAACAGTGATCCCAGCACTGATCCTTGTGGAACACCACTTCCCACCTTCTGCCACTCTGAATAGTTGCCCTTTACCCCTACTCTCTGCCTCCTGTCCTGAAGCCAGCTAGTTATCCTTCTGCTACTTGTCCCCTGACTCCACATGCTCTGACCTTATTCATTAGTCAATTATGGGGTAGCTTATCGAAAGCCTTTTGAAAATCTAGATAAATTACATCTATTGCATTACCCTTGTCTAATCTCTCTGTTACCTCTTCAAAAAATTCAATGAGGTTAGTCAAGCAAGTCTTTCCCTTTGAAATCCATGCTGACTATTCATTAATATATTTTTCGTTTCTAGATGTTTTTCTATTTTCTCCTTTAGTCGGGATTCCATTATTTTTCCTACCACCGATGTTAACCTGACTGGTCTATAGTTCCCTGAACATGTTCTATCTCCCTTCTTAGATATTGGTGTTACGTTAGCTATCCGCCTGTCCTCTGGCGCTATCCCTTGTTCTAATGAATTATTAAATATGTGTAGTAATGCCTCTGCTATCTCTTCACTAGATTCTTTTAAAATGCGTGGATGTAATCCGTCTGGACCAGGGGTTTTATCCTCTTTGAGTTTGAATAGTACATTTAATGTTTCTCCTCTTTATTTTAAGTGCAGTTATCTCATTTCCAATCTCACCATCCGATGTTATGTCTACCTGTTCTGTCTCCCTGGTAAATACTGAAGCAAAGTAATTATTTAATATTGCTGCCATCTCTCTATCCCTTATTGGTCCTATTCCCATCCTGACTTTCCATTTTTTATTTATGTGCCTGTAAAATATTTTACTATTTTGTTTTATGTTCCTTGATAATTTAATTTCATAGTTCCTTTTTGCCTTTCTAATTGCTTTTTGACTTCTCTCCTAATCTCTTTGTATTCTCTCTTGTCATGCTCTCCCCTGCTGTCCATGTACTTAATGTCTGCCTCTTTCCTTACCCTCAATTTTTCCCTTATGTCTTTATTCATCCATGGTGTCTCATTAGTGTTTAGCTTGTTCTTGCTTTTTAGTGGGATATATTGTTCCCGGACATGTTGAACACTGTTTTAAATACTTCCCACTGCTGTTCTACATCATTGTTTGCCAATATTGTTGTCCATTTTATTTTCCCAAGTTCTATTCTCAGCCCGGCAAAATTGGCTTGTCTCCAATCTATTACCCTGGTCTTCGTCATACTTTTGTCCTTCTCAATTATTATCTTAAAGCGTATTATATGATGGTCATTATTGCCCAGATGTTCCCCTACTTTTACTTCTTTTATCTGCTCTGGTTCATTCTCCATTACTAGGTCCAATAGCGAATCCTCCCTTGTTGGGCTTCTTACATGTTAGGTTAGAAATGAGTCCTGTACACATTGTAGAAACTCCATTCCCTTATCCCCTTTACCTACCTCTTCTGGCCAATTAATATCAGGATAGTTGAAATCCCCCATGATTATTATTCTATGTTTTTTACTCATTTCCCTAATTTGTTTGCATATGTCTCCCTCCACCTCCCTTCCACTATTAGGTGGTCTGTAAACTACCCCTATTGGTGTGATTGATCCTTTATTATTTTTTATTTCTATCACATTGTGATGGAGAGTAAAAGTTTCTCTACAGTGTCCCATTGAGCACTCCTAGGTCAGGTATTCTACGCTTAGAAGCAGAGTAAAGGTTACTCCACACTGTCCATAATGCACCTTACCCAAACTGAGAAGAGTGCTCCCAGCAGACTATCAAAGGGAGTGTATACATCTACCCACTGGACTGTTAAAGTGACAGTCCACATCTGCGCAATAGTTTATCAGAGGGAGAGTGCACATCTGCACATTAGTTTATTAGAGGGAGAGTGCACATCTGCACAATAGTTTAACAGAGGAAGAGTGCACGTCTGCACAATAGTTTATTAGAGGGAGAGTACACACCTCCCCTCTAGACTATAAAAGGGACAATATACACCTCCCCACTAAACTATCACTGATTAGGTAAATGTTGTGGCTGTGTATAATAAGACACAGACTGCAGGAGAAACGGTACAACAGGTGTTTACTCAATGTGGCTCACAGTGGAACTGCCTGTACAGATTACTACTCAGTGCTATATACAGGTGTGGTCACTGCCGGTACTATAGTATACATGAGCAGTAAAAAGTAGTTCCCCCCTTAAAGGTATATACATTACAATTCCTCCTCTTTCAGATTAACAGTACCATAACACTCATTTAACAATTAAATATCAAACTAATTACAATTAACACTTTTAACATGCAACATTAGCTGAAAATAGTCTATTTATATATTCAGTCTTTGGGGAGGCCTCCTGATCCTTTCTGGAAAGTGCCTTTCCCGAGTGTCTTGCTCTTGGTGCGGAGGCGATTCTGGCCCCCTGTCGTCGGTTGGTTCATCAGCTTCCGATGCTACTGTTTCTGGGGTAGATGCGACCTGTACGTCAGGTTCATCACCAGGTACGTATGGGCGAGGCATGGGGTTGACTTGTTCCTGTGACTCTAGGATCTGGTCAGCATGGCGTCTCACGATGCTCTCCCCAACGTCCACTGTGTACATTAGTGGGCCCTGCCGTGTGCATATCGTTCCTGGCTGCCATTTTTCTGTTCGGTAGTCGCGGGCCAAGACTGGTTGCCCTACATTGAAGCTCCTTGTTGGCTTCTCATGGATGTGCTGGAATTGCTTACTCTCAACATCTCTTCGTACATTTGGTCTGAGCAAATCCAGGCGAGATCTTAACCTTCGGTTAAAGAACATCATGGCTGGGGCCTGGTTGGTGACTGCATGTGTCGCATTCCGGTAGGCGAACAGGAAATTGTCCACCTTGTGCTGCAGTGGAATGTTGTCATTGTACATAGCCTTTATTGCCTTCTTAAAGGTTTGTACGAACCTCTCAGCCAATCCATTTGTGGCTGGATGATACGGGGCGGATGTGTAATGCCTTACCCCATTCTTTTTCAAGAACCTCCGGAACTCTTCGGACACAAACTGTGGTCCGTTGTCGGAGCAAATCTGCTCTGGCAAGCCATTCCTGGCAAAAATGGTCCATAGGACTGCAATAGCTTTCTCCGTGGTGGTGGAGGACATTTTGATGACCTCAGGCCATTTTGAGTGCGCATCCACGGCTATTAAAAACATTGAGTCCATGAATGGACCAGCAAAATCAATATGCACCCGTTGCTATGGAGATGAGGGCCACTCCCATGGGTGTAGAGGGGCCTGTGGTGGTGCATTTTGGACTTTCTGGCATCCTGAGCAGCTCTTGGTCAGGTCCTCGATTTGTTTATCGATTCCCGGCCACCACACATAAGCCCTGGCTAGGCTTTTCATTTTTACCCCTCCTAGATGACCCTCATGAAGCTGATCGAGCACGCTATCCCTTAACTTGGGTGGAATTACCACTTGGGATCCACACATCAAGGTCCCCCGGCACACTGACAGCTGTTCTCTCCTTGTCGAGAATGCTGGCAACAGTGAGTCGCCATGTGCTGGCCATCCCTTCACCGTCAAATCATATACCCGAGACAGTGTCGGGTCATTTCGGGTTTTCCTTTTCGATACAAGCGTTAGTTACCGGTATTCAACTATAGTCGAATGGAATATTTCGACAGGATCTACTGCTGGTGCTTCCTCCGCAGTAGACAGTGGCAGGCGTGATAGCCCATCAGCATTTCCATGCTGTTTTGTGCCCTTATATTCAATCTCATAGTGGTGCGCCCCTAGAAAAAGTGACCATCTTTGTAGTCGTTGTGCAGTCATCACCGGAACGCCCTTCTTCGGATTAAAAATGGAGACAAGAGGCTGGTGATCAGTCAGCAAGGTGAATTTCTGCCCGTGTAGATAGTGATTGAACTTCTTCACTCCCCACACTAGGCTGAGGGCCTCCCTGTCAATCTGGGCGTAGTTACGCATGGCTGAGGTTAGTGATCGTGACGCAAAGGCTATTGGCCTCTCTGAGCCGTCCGAGAATTTGTGCGACAGCACCGCTCCAATGCCGTAGGGTGACGCATCACATGCCAACCGAATTGGTAATGCCAGGTTGTAATGGGCCAATACCTCTTTCGATGTGATTAGTGTTTTGCTCTTCTGGAAAGCTTGTCTACATTCGTCACTCCACTTCCATGGCACCCCAGTTTGCAGTAGGGTGTTCAGTGGGTGTAGTATTGCGGACAAATTTGGCAAGAACTTATGGTAGTAGTTTACCAGCCCGAGGAACGACCTCAGTTGTGACACATTTTCCGGTGCTGGAGCCTTGACTACTGCCTCAATCTTCTCTGGGGACTTATGTAACCCCTCTTTATCGATAACGTGGCCACAATACGAGATCTGTTTTCTAAAAAACTCACATTTGGGGCAGTTAGCTCGGAGCCCATATTCCTGCAATCTTGTGAGCACCTGCTCCAGGTTGGCAAGGTGATCACTGTCATTTTTGCCCGTGACCAGGATGTCGTCCAAATAACACTGGGTCCCTGGGATCCCTTGCAGGACTTAACATAGAAACATAGAAGATAGGAGCAGGAGTAGGCCATTCGGCCCTTCGAGCCTCCTCCGCCATTCAACGAGATCATGGCTGATCATCCAAACTCTAGCACCCGGTCCCTATACCGACAGCCATCCCACCCAAGCCCTATCCTATCCCCGTAACCCCGTAACCCCACGTATTTAATCCTCCCTAACACTAAGGGCCAATTTTTATCATGGCCAATCAACCTAACCCGCACATCTTTGGACTTGTTTCATTACCCTCTGCCAAATAGTCGGAGCTGATGCTACCCCGAATTCCAGCCGGTTGTATTGGTAGAGACCTTTATGGGTGTTGATTGTGAGGTATTTTTTTGATGCTTCTTCTACCTCCATTTGCAGATACGCCTGGGCCAGATCAATCTTAGTGAAGCGTTTCCCTCCAGATAGCGAGGCGAAAATATCTTCAATCCGCGGAAGTGGATATTGTACGGTGTGAAGGACCGGGTTCACTGTTACCTTAAAGTCCCCACAGATGCGAACCTTCCTTGGTTCCCCAGGCGTGCTGCTCAATGACTTTTTCATCACAGGGACGATGGGTGTAGCCCACTCGCTCCAGTCTACCTTGGACAGTACACCTGAACGTTCCAGACTCTCCAGCTCTGCTTCGACGGCTGGGCGGATTGCATAAGGTACCAGTCTGGCCTTAAAAAAATTTGGGCTTGCGTTTTCTTCAATTTTAATCATTGCTGTCATGCCTTTTAGTGTTCCGAGTCCTTGCTGGAACACTTCTTTCGCGTCAGTAAGGATCTTTGACAGTCGCCCAGGTGTGACGTCATCATCCTTTTTGTCAGCCACAGTCAGTGCCTGTATGGAATGCCAATCCAGTTGTATTTTCCGGATCCATTCACGTCCCAGTAATGGTGGTCCTCCATCTTGCAATACATACAGGTCTAGTTTTGGTGTTTCCTTACCGTTATATATAACGGCCACCCTTATTTTTCCTTTGGGGTAGACTTTTTGCCCCGTGTACGTCTTCAAAATAATTTTTGTGTCTCTCAAGGGTATGTGTGAGAATAGCCGCTCGTAGTCCCGTCGGTTTATGACTGTTAGGGCTGATCCTGTGTCCAATTCCATCTTTACCTGGACTCCTGCTATCTTGAGAGTGACCCAAATGGTTCGGTGATCCTCCATTGTGATCACATTATGTAGCTTCAGACAACTCAGTTCCCTGCTTTCGGAGTCGTTATCACTCTTTTGTTCGTCTGAACTATTCTCCGTCATCTTATGTACCTTCTGTGCTTTCCTTTGGTAGGTTTCTTATTGCTGGTTTTCTTTCCCGACCTGCAGACTCGTGCTATGTGTCCTAATTTTCCACACTGTCTGCACACTTTGTCTTTGAACCAGCAATCATTCTGGTCGTGTGTTGTTCTGCCGCAACGATAGCACTTCTCTGTTCCATATGACATTTCGTTTGTGCCATATTCTTGCGGCCTCTGTTGTATCTCTGCAGCGCCCCGTGCTGCTGCTTCATATGATACCGCAATGCTGAAAGCCTTTTCCAGCGTAAGGTCCTTTTCAGATAAAAGCTGTTTCTGGGTTCCTTTACTTTGAAGCCCACACACAAACTTGTCCCTTAAGGTATCTGCCAGTCCCGCTCCAAACTGGCAGTGTTTCGATAGTTTGTGCAGTTCTGTTAAATAATCAGCATTGCTTTCATCCTTATGCTGGTTCCGTTTGTGAAAGTTGAATCTTTCTGCTATCAGCAGCGGTGTGGGGTTTAAATGTTCCTGTAGTGTCGTTACTATATCTTCAAAACTCTTTTCCATTGGCTTTGTTGGGGTTACTAGATTTTGTAATAAACCATACGTCTTTGCACCCATTACATTTAACAATACCGACGCTTTCTTGTCATCTGACATCTCATTTGCCTTGCAGTACACCTCTATACGTTCGACATATGTAGTCCAATCTTCGATTTCATTGTCAAATGCGGTGATACTGCCACTCTTCGGCATTTTGGGTGTGGTTTAAAATGGCGTCTCCCAATGACTTAAAATGGCGTCTCCCGCGCTTTCCTTCCCCCCCCCCCGCTGCTGCCAATGCCGCTCCCGGCGGTTCTCGTGGCAATGGCGGCGCCCTGTAGGTTTCGCGCGCTTCTCCTGCGCTGCTGCCAACGCTGCTCTCGGCGGTCCTCGTGGCAATGGCGGCGCCTCGCGGGTTTCTGTGCGTCTCTCTCTCCCTCTCTCTGATGCTGCTCGGCCCCTGAACACCGGCTGCGCCCTGTGCGCTCTGCCCTCTCTTTCTCTCCCTCTCGACGCTGCTCGGCCCTTTGCTGTGCCGCTCGGTCGGGCTCTAACCCGCCGCTGTCCGGGAAGTTCTGCGCACTACCTGTTGCCAGCTGGTTTTGCTGGACCACCTCAACTGGAAAGCCAAGCCTGGCTCTCGACAGCCTCCCCCGCAATTCTCGAGTCTCTGCTGGATGACTGGGCGGTTGCCCGTGGTCGACGCCCGGGTCTCTGGCCTTGACCTCCAATCCACTGATCTCCAGGAACGAATCCCCGGGAGGTGATGCAGAGTTGCAGGTAGGTTAGAACTTGCCTCGTCGCCAATGTGGTGTCTGTGTATAATAAGACACAGTCTGCAGGAGAAACAGTACAACAGGTGTTTACTCAACGTGGCTCACACTGGAACTGCCTGTACAGATTACTACTCAGTGCTATATACAGGTGTGGTCACTGCCGGTACTACAGTATACATGAGCTGTAAAAAGTTGTTCCCCCCTTAAAGGTATATACATTACAGTAAATACATCATCATCAAAAGGCAGTATACTAGATTGACTCCAAATGTTCCATCCCATACACACTCCCTGCTTCCTGCATTGTTGCATTGAAATTTAGACTCACTTCTTTGCCTCCTGCTCCAATTCTTTCCTTACTAGGGACCTCAAAACAGCAAATCTCCTTCACTCCCCCAGTCTTCCCTTCTTCATATGGTTTTCAGGCTTCTAAAACCCTAACTTGATTTCAGCTAATCAGTACTTTATCATCTCCTCTGATGAAAGGTCATTGACCTGAAATGTGAACTGTTTCTCTCTCCACAGATGCTGCCTGTCCTGCTGAGTGTTTCCAGCATTTTCTGCTTTTATTTCAGATGTCCAGCAGCCGCAGTATTTTGCTTTTGCATTATCATCTCTTGCTGTGATGTCCTGCACTCCTCCACAATGGGTCTTGGTCCTTCACCAAGGTTCCTCAATTAAAAATCTACAGGAGGGAACACACCTCCTACTAGACTGTCAGACCCCAAACCAATCACGAATCAATACCTCCTGATATGCCTCGTCTTTTGTACTCTTCAACCTTGCTGGTTTTAGACCTTCACTTAGATTGACAATCGATATTTAAATGGAATCTGACACATAATGAGTGACACCAGGAATTAGACAGCCTTCGTTAGACTGCCACGGAGGGGCACCAGACTGTCAACTAACAATTTTCGTTTAATCAATAACCACCAGCCTTTGTTACTTACAATGAAATAAGTTAAACAATGCATGCATGCATTTTTATTTCTCTGCAGACGGGTGCTACAATTGTTTATATGATCCGTATGCGCTGATCGAACTACAACAGTCTGATGGGCCTTCCACAAACCTCTCTGTGACTACTGACAGAGAGACATAATGGAATCTGGGATGGAAGGAAAAAAAGAACTGACATTTAAATAGTGTCACATCATACCTCTCGGAAATAAAAAGTGCTTCACATACAATGAATTACTTTAAAGTGCAGTCACTGTTGTGTGGAGCAAACACAGCATCCATTTTTCACATCGCAAGACAGGCCATCTGATTTTGGTGTTATTATTTGCGGGACGAATGTTGGCCAAGACACAGGACTCCCTGCTCTTCCTCAAATAGGGCCACACGATCTTTAATGCTCACTGGAACGGGACCCTCAGAATCAGTTTTCATTTGAAGGATCAAATGCAGGTAAATGGAGTTGAGGTACAGATCTAATTGAATGGTGGAACAGGCCCGAGGGGCTGAATGGCCGACTCCTGTTCTTTTGGTGGTACTATCTAGTAATGCAGCACGGCTTCAGTTCTGCACTGAAGCATCAGCCTAATTGTGTGCTGAAGTCCTAGAGTGGGGTTTAGAACCTACAATCCTCTTACTCAGGCAAGAGTGCTATCAACTGAGCCAAGCTGAAACAGAAGTATGGGCTGCTGAAATGTCACGGTAAGGAAATTAACCGGTGCAGGAGGGACAGGACGAGCTGGTAGGAAGCTGTTTGAGTAGGATAAGCTAATAGGAAGCAAAAGGGACATGATAAACTGGCAGGAAGCATAGGAACAGGGGTAGATCATTCAGCCCCTCGAGCCTGTTCTGCCATTCAATTAGATCATGGCTGATCTGTATTTCAAATCCATTGGTTCCATATCCCTTAATACCCTTACTTTTGACATTTTCAATTAGCTCCCAACCTCAACAGCTTTTAGGGGAGAGGGTTTCAGATTTCCACAACCCTTTGTGTGAAGAAATGCTTCCTGACATTACCCCTGAACGGTTTAACTCTAATTTTATGTTTATGCTCCCCTGTTCTGGACTCCCCCACCAGAGGAAATAGTTTCTCTGTATCTACCGTATTAAACCATTTAATTATCTTAAATACCTCAAATCCTCCCTTAGTTTTCTATACTCAAGCCCAGTCTATGCAACCTGTTCTCATAATTTAACCCTTTTAGCCCCGGTATCATTCTGTTGAATTTGCGCTGCAGCCCCTAACCTTCCTGAGGTGCGGTGCCCAGAACTGGATGCGGTCTAAACAGAGCTTCCACCCCTTTGTATTCAAGCTTCCTTGAGATGAAGGCCAACATTAGCAACAGGGACAGTACAATCTGGCAAAATGCAACAGGGACAGAACAAACTGACAGGACGCATAGTGTGAATGGGACAAGGCACAACATCTGAAGTTTCTTCTGCCCACGGAAACAACATTCCCTCCCCCCTAAACTTTTCTGCCAACTGGAATCCTGCCATGTCTCCTCTACCTCCGTTACCATTCTGTCCAACTTGTCATGACCTTGATCGATTCCCTACTTCCAAATGTCTGACTTTTGGGAAGCTAATTGTTGCCAAATATAGTACTGGTCATTTTCTATGTCAATCACCAGCTGACAGGGTTTCTCTGTTGTTATACATTATACACTATCGACTGGGCTGTGTTCAAATCACTGGGGTTACAAGCCATGAAGTTGCCATGTTTGGGTTCAAGATACATTTGACGATAATCTCTGTTTAGTTAGACTACCCTTTAACTGTTTCTATTAAAGCTGTGGCTCTCATTTTGCCACATTAGGTTTAGACAGCAACAAATCCTTGCTGTTATATAGCTGATGCAATCTGAAGCAGCTGACCCCTAGCTTCACACTGTCACACTCAGTGAATGAGACAATTTATCACGTACAGTGGGATATGGCTGGTCCAGAGCTCCCACAGGCCCCTGAATGTGTATTTATTAACACTTTGTTACCTATAGCATATCATGGCTTTGGTCCAGTTGGGAACTTAGAGAGATTCTATTTGTTACTGAGGAACTAACCAAAGTTCTACAACAGTAATGTCAAGTAGGTTAAAGATTTAGGGAAAAATATATAGGCAGACTCCCTGCGGACTCAGTGGGAAGCAGCACCACAGGGAATGGCACTGAGCCGCACAGACCTGGAACGCCCCAAGTTACATCCCTGGCCTGCCGTTATTTAGCTGACCTCATCAATATTCACTGTTCCTGGGCTAGGGAGGGGTACAGTTATCTGGGGTTCCTCTCCCTGATTACTATTCATTGTCCCTGGGCTAGGGAGGGGAATAGTTAGTTGAGGTTCCCGTGCTCAATTCTTATCCAATGACCTGATTTTGAACAATAGTCAAGTGTAGATGTCAAGTGGCAACAGGACTGGGTTTGCTTGTGATTCCATCCACAGTCAAATAGCCCACTGCCGGCTGCTGTTTAGGCTCAAGCACAAAGGATGGCTAATCAGTCAATGTGCCTGAGGGAGGTCTATCCCATGTGGAGCAAACTGTAGCACCTGTGAGCACCATTAGGAGGGGAATGGGGAAAACTGGCAAAACAAATGAGATGAAAGGGAGTGAAATTGGTCTAAGCCAGTAGCTTCAATTATGCTCATAGCGAATCAGCAGCCCATTTTACACCTCAGCCAATCGAGCGTAGTGTAAGATGGGCTGCTAATTCGCTATGATTCTGATTCATGCTACTGGTGTGGGGCAAATTCAACCTGAGGTCTCTTGGGCCAAGTCCTATCAGTAACATGTAATGCTGATCAGTAATAATATAAGTGTCAAGCTCGGCCAGGGTTCAGACAGCTTTGAGGAGTTAACAATCAACACAGGATCTAGTGGAGGCTATAATTAAAAATGATTGTCACAATTCTCCAATAAATCCATCGATAAAATTGACCCGAGTTTTCGTGCCAAAATTAAATAGGTGCTAAAAATGCACGGGCTGTGATGCCAGGATTAAGGCCAGGATTCTGCCCACCAGTTCCCCAGCACTGACACCACTTCATGGGACTGGTGGGTGTTGTGTATGTGCCTTTAAGAGAAGAACTGATTCTATACTGCAGTACCGGCAGTGACCAGCCCTGTATATAAAGCCATAGCAGGCTTCTGTATTTCAGTCTTGAATTACTCTCTGTTCAGTAAATACCTGCTTTATTGTTCTCCTGCAGTCTGCGTATTATTGATCTTCGGACACTACACTGGCGACGGGCAGGTTTAAACTCACCTGCAGTACTGCATCACCTCACGGGGATCTTTTCCCTGAAGAGAAGCTTCTTGGAGGTCGAAGTCAGAACGGCGGGCGTCGACCGCGGGCAACTGCCCAGGGATCCATCGGAGAGTTGCAGGGGAGGCTGTGGAGAGCTGGGCCTGGCTCCCCAGTCGAGGTGTTCCAGCAAGTCGTGCTGGTAGCAGGTAGTGCGCTGACCCTTCCGGACTGCGGCGGGCTCGGGCTCGATCGAACAGCTCTACAAAGGGGCCGTACAGCGTTGTCGGGAGGAAGAGAGAGAGGGTGGAGCTGTGGCGTACTGATCACAGAAAGGACACAATCCGCTTTTCGGTCCGTAGACTATAAATCAGGCGTCATGCCTTTAAGAAGGATCACACCTTTAAGAAACTTCATCTGCAACATAGTTAAGCCCAGAGCGGGGGAGGAGCAGTCGAAGCTGTGGACTGATGAAATGCAGTCGGACTTGGTGTAGGCTCTGACGCCATTTTGTGTTCAACATGCAGTCTCAACAATTAAACCTTTTCTGTTGAACCTCTCCGAGTTCAGTATTTTTTGCTAGGAGTGCGTAAACTCCTACATTGGTGACCCCGACGCTCAGGACGACTCCTAAGCGTAACCATGGCTGACACAAACGCAGTTTCTGTGAAGCTGCCGGAGTTCTGGGAGAACCTAGCCACCATCTGGTTCCTTCAAGCCGAATCGCAATTCCGACTCCGCGGCATCACCGCCGACACAATGATGCACGAATACCTCCTCGCCTCCCTGGGCAGCTCCACAATCACGAAAGTCTGGACAACACTACAAAACCCTTCGGAGGAAGGCAAGTACGCACATCTCAAGGCCGCGCTCCTTAAAAAATTCACAGCCTCCCAATTTTTGCGCAACTGCCACCTCCTCGACCTCCCGGGCCTCGGTGACTCCACGCCGTCAGACTTGCTCTCACACATGCTTGCTCTGACCGACGAGAAACCGCCCGGCTCCCTCTTCCGCACGCTCTTTATTCGCCAACTACCTCCCAGCATCCGCCCGCCGATCGTGGCGTCCAGCCTCACGGACCTCGAGGCCCTGGCTGATGAAGCCGATAAGCTCCTGTCCGCCGGCTCCAAACACGCCGTCACCCCCGACCTGGCCTCCGCAGCGTCGGCGCGCGCTCCACCCGCTATCGCGCAGCCACACAGCTCGGCCACGAGGCCCCCCAGGCCCCCACGTCCCCCAAGCCCTCCGACCCAGGGCTACTGCTACTTCCATACCCGGTTCGGCGCACGGGCACGCCGCTGCAGCCATCCCTGTACGTTTCCAACCGCCCCCACACTGGCCTACACGATGGCCATGGGGCAAGCAGGCGCGCTGTTGTACGTTACGGACAGCGCCTCCGGACGCCGTTTCCTATGCGACACAGGCGCGCAGCGCAGCATCATCCCCGCGTCTGCCCTCGAGATCCAGCGAGGCGGCCGCGGCCCTGCGCTGGCTGCCGCCAACGGCACCGACATCCGGACGTACGGCACCCGCACCGTCACCATCGACCTCGCAGGCCGCCGCTACCACTGGGAGTTTATCACCGCCAAGGTGCTCTCCCCGCTCCTCGGTGCGGATTTCCTGTGCGCCCACGGCCTGTTGGTCGACATGCCTCGGCGCCGCCTCGTGGACATGAACACCATGTCACCTATCCCGGGCGCCATGGCACCCCCCCAACCTGCCGAAATGGCGTGGCAGTGCCGCGCCCGCTCAACGGACGACTACTCAGCACTCCTGGCTGAGTTCCCAGCCCTCACCAACCCAACCTTCTCCGCGAAAGTTGCTAAGCACGGGGTAGAACACTTCATCCCCACCACAGGCCCACCGGTGTATGCCCACGCCCGCAGGCTGGACCCGGCCAAGCTGGAGATCGCGCGGGCCGAGTTCGCCACAATGGAACAGCTCGGCATCATCCGCCGCTCCAACAGCCCCTGGGCCTCCCCACTCCACATCGTCACCAAACCCGACGGGGGATGGCGCCCCTGCGGGGACTACTGGCGCCTAAACGACACCACCACGCCGGATCGGTACCCCATACCGCAAATTCAAGACTTCTCGGCTAGACTGGCCGGCCGCTCAGTCTTCTCCAAAGTCGACCTGGTGCGCGGTTACCATCAGGTGCCAGTCCACCCCACGGACGTTCCCAAGACGGCCATAATCACCCCTTTTGGGCTATTCGAGTTCCACCGAATGCCCTTCGGCCTCAATAACGCGGCCCAGGCCTTCCAGCGGCTCATGGACTCGGTCCTCCGGGACCTGAAGTTCCTCTTTGTCTACCTGGATGACATCCTGGTAGCTAGTTCCTCCAAGCAGGAACACATCGAGCACCTCCGCACCCTGTTCCAGTGGCTCAGTGAGCACGGGCTCATCATCAGCCCAGCCAAGTGCCAATTCGGCCTCAGCAGGATCGAATTCCTCGGCCACCACATCACGCAGGATGGAGCCATTCCCCTGCCCGCCAAGGTGCAAGCCGTCCAGCAGTTCCCCCGGCCTACCACCATGAAAGGCCTCCAGGAGTTCTTGGGGATGATCAACTTTTACAACCGCTTCATTCCCGGAGCGGCCTCCCTCATGCGGCCCCTATACGAAGCCCTCCGGGGTAAGAAAGACAGAATGGCGATCGAGTGGTCGGCGGACATGTTGACCGCTTTCGACTCGACCAAAAAGGCGCTCGCCAATGCCACCATGCTCGCTCACCCACAGCCCAACGCCAGGGTGGCCCTCACCACGGACGCCTCCGACCACGCGGTCGGCGCCATGTACGAACAGTGGGTCGACGGGGCCTGGCAACCGCTGGCCTTTTTCAGCCGCCAACTGCGCCCCCCGGAGGCCAAATACAGCGCCTTTGACCGCGAGCTCCTCGCACTGTACCTGGCAGTCCGCCATTTTAGATTTCTTCTGGAGGGCCGCCCCTTCACCGCGTTTGTCAACCACAAACCCCTGACATTCGCGATGGCGAAATCTGCGGACCCGTGGTCA
Source organism: Somniosus microcephalus (assembly GCF_052327205.1). NCBI lineage: Eukaryota > Metazoa > Chordata > Chondrichthyes > Squaliformes > Somniosidae > Somniosus > Somniosus microcephalus. The sequence continues at coordinate 50,929,919 of NC_140999.1, read as the reverse complement.
GCCAGGCAACAACGCCAGCTCGCCGCGGTGTCCGAATTCACCACGGACATCCGGCACGTCTCCGGTCGAGACAACGTGGTGGCCGACTGCCTATCCCGCCCCGCCGTCCACGGCGTCCACCTGGCAGTGGGCTATGCTCAACTGGCAGCGGAGCAACGCACTGACCCCAATCTGCTCTCCGTACCCACAACCCTCCCAGGCTGCGACTGACCGACGTCGCCTGCGGCCCGTCCGCCGTCACAGTCAAATGCGACACCTCCTTGGCTCAACCCCGCCCCGTAGTCCCGGCGTCCTGGCAAAAACGGGTGTTCGACATCGTCCACGGCCTCTCACACCCCGGCACCCGCGCGTCCATTAGACTGGTGGCCAACCGATTTGTCTGGCGCGGCCTGCTCAAAGATGTGCGCGTCTGGTCCAGATCCTGCATAGCTTGCCAGCGTGCCAAAATCCACCAGCACGTCAAAGCCCCACTCGAGGAGTTCACCATGCCAGAAAGAAGGTTTGACAACGTCCACATCGACCTCGTCGGCCCCCTGCCGCCATCACAAGGTCACACGCACCTGCTGACAATCGTGGACCGTACCACCCGCTGGCCCGAGGCCATTCCACTGACGTCCACCACCACCGCCGACATCGCGAGGGCATTCATCGGTACCTGGGTCGCTCGGTTCGGCGTCCCCTCCGACATGACATCGGATAGAGGCCCGCAGTTCACCTCTGATCTGTGGGCCACCATCGCCCGAAACCTCGGGGTGGCCGTTCACCGCACCACGGCTTACCACCCCCAAGCCAACGGACTGTGCGAGCGATTCCACAGGTCCATGAAGGCGTCCCTCCGCGCCAGCCTCGAGGACGATGCTTGGATCGACCGCCTCCCGTGGGTGCTACTTGGCCTACGCTCCGCGGTCAAGGAAGACCTGCAAGCCTCGGTGGCGGAACTCGTGTACAGCCAGCCGCTGCGCGTACCCGGAGAGTTCCTGCCCACCGCCACGACCCCCTGGTCGGCTGACCAGCAACGCCGCGCTTTCGCCAACCGAGCACAACAGTTCGCTCCGGTACCCACCGGCCAGCACGGCGAACCAGCAACCCGCGTACCACCTAGCCTGCACATGGCCAAATTTGTTTTCGTGCACCATGACGCCCACCGAGGACCTATACGGCCCCCATACGACGGACCCTACAAGGTGCTCCAGACGGGGAACAAGTTCTTCCTCCTCGAAGTGGGCGGCAGAACTGACAAGGTGTCGGTCGACCGGCTCAAGCTGGCGCACCTAGAGCCCGATGAACCCGTTCAAGTGGGCCAACCCCCACCACGGGGCAGACCGCCTAAGAGCCCGACGCGTCAGACCGCCCCGCTCCCGACACCAACCGGCAAGAGCCGTTCCGGCCGTGCCATCAGGCCTCCACGCCGGTTCGTACACTCCCTACTAGCGGATTCTGGGGGGAGCTGTGTGGTGTACTGATCACAGAAAGGACACAATCCGCTTTTCGGTCCGTAGACTATAAATCAGGCGTCATGCCTTTAAGAAGGATCACACCTTTAAGAAACTCGATCTGCAACATAGTTAAGCCCAGAGCGAGGGAGGAGCAGTCGAAGCTGTGGACTGATGAAATGCAGTCGAACTTGGTGTAGGCTCTGACGCCATTTTGTGTTCAACATGCAGTCTCAACAATTAAACCTTTTCTGTTGAACCTCTCCGAGTTCAGTATTTTTTGCTAGGAGTACGTAGACTCCTACAGAGCGCACAGGGCGCAGTCGGTGCTCAAGAACAGGGCAGTGTGGAGAGGATAAAATGCGGGGAAGGAAAAGTGAGACGCGCCGAAGCCGCGGGTCACCGCCATTACCCTGTAGAACACTAGGAGCAGCGTGGCAGCAAGGGGAAGAAGGAAAAGCATGGGAGGCGCCATTTTGTTCCATTGGGGAAGAAGGAAAAGCGCGGGAAGCACCATTTTATTACATTGGGGAAGAAGAAAAAGCGCGGGAGGCGCCATTTTAAATCACCCAAGATGCCGAAGAGTGGCAGTATCACTGCTTTCGACAACGAGGTAGAAGACTGGACCACGTATGTGGAAAGAATTGAAGTGTACTGCAATGCCAATGAGGTGGCCAATGGAAAGAAGGCGTCGGTATTATTAAATATGATGGACGCGAGAACGTACGGCCTATTGCGGAATTTAATTACCCCAGCTAAACCAATGGAGAAAAGTTTTGAAGAGATTGTTAATATCTTACAGGAACACCTAAACCCTACACCGCTGCTGATAGCAGAAAGATTCAAGTTCCATAAAAGAAACCAGCACAAAGATGAGAGCAATGCTGACTATCTTACGGAACTACGCAAGTTATCGAAGCACTGCCAGTTCGGAGCAGGACTGGCAGACACCTTGCGGGATAAGTTTGTCTGCGGGCTCCAGAGTGAAGGAACCCAGAAACGACTACTTTCGGAAAAGGACCTGACGCTAGAACAGACTTTCAGCGTGGCAGTATCCTACGAAGCAGCAGCACGGGGAGCTGCGGAAATACAACAGAAACCACAGGAATACAGCGCTAACGAAATGGTGTATGGAGCAGAAAAGTGCTATCGCTGCGGCAGAACAACCCATAATCAGAAGGACTGCTGGGTTAAGGGCAAAGTATGCAGGCAATGTGGGAAAATGGGACACACAGCAAGAGTCTGCAGGTCGGGAAAGAAAACCAACACTACAAAAACTACTAAGGAAAAGTACAAGAAAGTAAAGAAATTGACAGACAGTAGTTCGGAAGATCAGGAGAATGATAAGGACTCCGGGAGCAGGAGACTAAGTTGTCTAAAGTTACACAACGTGATCGCAAAGGAGGATCACCGAACCATTTGGGTCACCCTCATGATAGCAGGGTCCCCAGTAAAGATGGAATTGGACACAGGATCAGCCCTAACTGTCATGAATCGACGAGACTATGAGCGGCTATTCTCACACATACCCTTGAAGGACACGTCCATTGTATTGAAGACATACACGGGGCAAAAAGTCTACCCCAGAGGAAAAATAAGAGTGCCAGTTGAATACAACGGCAAGGAAACACAGAAACTGTATCTATATATACTACCAGATGGAGGACCACCATTATTGGGACGTGAATGGATCCGAAAAATACAATTGGATTGGCATTCCATTCAGGCGCTAACTGTGACTGATAAAAAGGATGATGACGTCTGTGGTAAACCACTTTTATCGTTCACTATCGTTACACTATGGTTATCACTGTTTATATCGTTACACTATGGTTATCACTGTTTACACTGTTGTATCACTACACAAGGTCACCTCTTGTCACGCTGTTATACCTGGGCTGACCACAGCTGACTCCGCCCATGACTCCGCCTGCTTGCCCAGGTATAAAGGTGGTCGACTGGCTGGTATTCCTCCTTGTTGGACCCGATCACCCACGAGGGTGGGCTCTGTTATTTAGCCAATAAAAACCTATAGTTACTATCTTAACTCGTCGCTTTTCATTGGATGAATTGATAGGTATATCAATTTTATTGGCTAAATAACAGAGCCCACCCTCGTGGGTGATCGGGTCCAACCTGGGAGAATCCGGCGTGCCTCCGGGATCCAAACTAAGAGTTCTGACCACCCAAGTGAGCCCTAAAGTATTTGCACTCATCCAGGACCTTACTACATACGAGGACGCCCTCAACCCGCTGAAAGAGCAGTACCGGAGCCCGGTAAACTCTATGTGTGCCAGACATCTCCTAAGATCCCGCCTGCAACAGCCAGGAGAGTCTGTAGATGAATTTTTACGGGTGCTACAAACACTCGGCAGGGACTGTGACTTTAAAGCTGTAACGGCTGCAGAAAATACTGAAGGGAATATCCGCGATGCCTTCGTGAAAGGCCTTCGGTCCGACTACTCACGGCAAAGACTGTTCGAATCAAAGGACCTCGACCTGAATACAACTGCAGCCCTCGCTCGCTCTCTGGAAGTGGCCCATCGGGACCTCGAGGCGTATTCCAGGTACTGTGCTGCGCGACCCTGGGACTCCGGCCCGACCCCGGCCGCAATACCCCTCGCACCGCCGCCTCTGGGACCTACCTCAGCGTCGGCGTCCCAGAACCGATCGGGACCGCCACCCCCGGTACCGGCTGCAACATCAGAGCCCCGCGATCGGGCCGCCGGCTGCTTCTTCTGTGGCCAGGCGAAACACCCGAGGACGCGCTGCCCTGCAAGAAACGCGACTTGCTCCGATTGCCACAAGAAAGGCCACTTCGCTAAGGCCTGCAGGGGGAGAGCCACAGACGCCAGCAGTGCCTCATGCGAGTTGTGGGGGCGGCCATCTTTCATCAAGGCCACAGATGCCAGTATCCCCTCGTGTGAGTCGTGGGGGCGGCCATCTTTGATCAAGGCCACCGACGCCAGCAGTGCCTCATGTGAGTTGTGGGGGCAGCCATCTCCTCCGCCATTTTATTCAACCTCGTGGGCGCCGCCATTTTGTCCACCACACTCGACCGCCACCTTGTCTCCAGACCCGACCACCGCCTCACCCGCAGACTACAGCAGCTCGCTCAGCCATACACTAGCCTCCGTCACACTGGACCAAGCTCGCCCGCATCACCTGTCCAAGTCCATGATGGACATCAAAGTAAACGGCCACGCCACGACCTGCCTGTTCGACAGCGGAAGCACGGAGAGTTTCATCCATCCAGACACGGTGAGCCACTACTCCCTCACTGTCCAGCCAACGCGCAACCGGATCTCGATGGCGTCGAGGTCCCATTCTACAGACATCAGCGGCTACTGTGTTGTGACCCTGTCGGTTAGGGGCACGGAGTATAAAAATTTTAAACTCCTCGTCCTGCCCCAGCTATGTGCTGCCGTCCTACTAGGGCTAGACTTCCAATCCCACCTCCAAAGCGTCACGCTAGCATACGGCGGACCCCTCCCCCCACTCACAGTCGACAACCAACAGATTTTAAACCGCCCACCGCGTAACATCTGCGGCCTATCCACCCTCAAGGTCCCGCCACCTTCCCTGTTCGCTAACCTCACCCCCGACTGCAAACCCGTCGCGACCAAGAGCAGGCGGTACAGCGCCGGGGACAGAGCTTTCATTAGCTCTGAGGTGCAGCGTCTCCTGAAGGAGGGCATCATCGAGGGGAGCACCAGCCCCTGGCGTGCCCAGGTCGTGGTCGTTAAGACCGGCAATAAAAACCGCCTGGTCATCGACTACAGCCAGACCATAAACAGGTACACCCAGCTGGACGCATACCCCCTTCCCCGCATATCTGATATGGTCAATCAGATTGCGCAGTACCGGGTATTCTCCACCATCGACCTTAAGTCGGCCTATCACCAACTCCCTATCCGCCCTGAGGACCGCCAGTATACAGCCTTCGAAGCGAACGGCCGCCTCTACCACTTCCTTAGGGTTCCCTTCGGCGTCACCAACGGGGTTTCGGTCTTCCAAAGGGAGATGGACCGGATGGTTGACCAGAACGGGCTGCATGCCACGTTCCCCTACCTAGATAACGTCACCATCTGCGGCCGCGACCGGCAGGACCATGACGTTAATCTGGAGAGATTCCTCCGTACGGCCCAACGGCTGAACCTCACCTACAATAAGGAGAAATGTGTGTTTAACACCTCGCGCCTTGCCATCCTCGGCTGTGTAGTAGAGAACGGAGTCATCGGCCCCGACCCCGAAAGAATGCGTCCCCTCATGGAGCTACCCCTCCCCCACTGTCCAAAGGCTCTGAAGAGAACCCTGGGGCTCTTCGCCTACTATGCCCAATGGGTGCCCAATTATGCAGACAAAGCCAGACCCCTCATGAAGTCCACATCCTTCCCCCTTACGGAGGAAGCGTGCGCAGCCTTCTCCCTCATTAAGGGAGACATCGCCAAGGCCACAATGCACGCAGTGGACGAGTCCATCCCCTTCCAAGTGGAGAGCGATGCATCCGACTTCGCCCTAGCCGCTACCCTTAACCAGGAGGGGAGACCAGTGGCCTTCTTCTCAAGGACCCTACAGGGCCCTGAGATCCGACACTCGTCGGTCGAGAAGGAGGCCCAAGCGATTGTGGAGGCGGTACGACGCTGGAGGCATTACCTGGCAGGCAAACGATTTACCCTCCTCACCGACCAGCGTTCGGTCGCTTTTATGTTTAATAAGCTGAGGGGCAAAATCAAGAATGACAAGATATTGAGGTGGAGAATCGAACTATCCACCTATGATTATGATATCTTGTACCGGCCAGGTAAGCTGAACGATCCCCCTGATGCTCTGTCACGAATTACATGCGCCAGCGCGCAAAGTGATAGACTTCAGACCCTCCACAACGACCTCTGCCACCCCGGGGTCACCAGACTTTACCACTTCATTAAGGCCCGCAACCTGCCATACTCCATCGAGGAGGTCAGGACCATGACCAGAAACTGCCAGACCTGTGCCGAGTGCAAACCGCACTTCTTTAGGCCGGACAGAGCAAGCCTGATCAAGGCCACCCGCCCCTTCGAGCGCCTGAGCATCGACTTTAAGGGGCCCCTCCCGTCCTCTGACCGTAATGTGTACTTCCTCAACATCGTTGATGAGTACTCCCGTTTCCCCTTTGCCTTCCCCTGCCCAGACATGACCAGTACCACGGTCATCAAATGCCTGAACGACCTCTTCGCCTTGTTCGGGTTCCCAAACTATATACATAGTGACCGGGGCTCCTCCTTCATGAGCGAGGAACTCCGTCAGTTGCTGCTAGCGAGAGGTATTGCTGCAAGCAGGACCACCAGCTACAACCCCCGAGGGAACGGCCAGGTAGAAAGAGAGAACGCGACGGTATGGAAGGCCGTCCTCTTAGCCTTAAAGTCTAAGGGCCTCCCAACCTCCCGCTGGCAGGAAGTCCTCCCGGCAGCTCTGCACTCCATCCGGTCACTACTTTGCACTGCCATTAACGCCACCCCCCATGAGCGAATGTTTGTTTTACCCAGGAAGTCGACTACGGGAACTACACTACCAACCTGGCTGACCTCCCCGGGGCCCGTCCTGCTGTGAAAGCACGTGAGGACCCATAAAACGGACCCCCTGGTCGAGAAGGTGAACCTCCTGCACGCCAACCCCCAGTACGCCTATGTGGCTTACCCGGACGGGCGGGAGGACACAGTCTCCTTACGAGACCTCGCACCCTCGGGCATTCCGGAGACACCACCTTTACCCCCCCCACCCCCCCTCAATTCCAGCTCAGGTAGACGGCATGCCGGAACCCCACGAGCCTTCGCCGACCACGCAGACACCAGCATCAACACCGGAGAATGCAACACCGCCGCTGCGACGATCAGAAAGCCTTACGAGGCCTCCGGACAGACTGACATACCAGAACTGGTAGTACACTTCACCCCGCCGGACTCAAATCTAAACAAGGGGTGAATGAGGTAAACCACTTTTGTCGTTCACTATCGTTACACTATAGTTATCACTGTTATATCGTTATCACTGTTCACACTGTTGTATCACTATACGAGGTCGCCTCTTGTCACGCTGTTATACCTGGGCTGACCACTGCTAACTCCGCCCATGGCTCCACCTACCTGCCCAGGTATAAAGGTGGTCGACTGGCTGATATTCCTCCTTGTTGGATCCGATCACCCACAAGGGTGGGCTCTGTTATTTAGCCAATAAAAACCTATAGTTACTTTCTTAACTCGTCGCTTTTCATTGGATGAATTGATAGGTATATCAGCGGACAAAGCCAGACCCCTCGTGAAGTCCACTTCCTTCCCCCTGACGGCAGAAGCGTGCGCAGCCTTCTCCCTCATAAAGGGAGACATTGCTAAGGCCACGATGCACGCGGTGGATGAGTCTATCCCTTTCCAAGTGGAGAGCGATGCATCCGACTTCGCCCTAGCAGCAACCCTTAACCAGGCGGGGAGACCTGTGGCCTTCTTCTCAAGGACCCTCCAGGGCCCTGAGATCCGACACTCTTCGGTCGAGAAGGAGGCCCAGGCGATCGTGGAGGCAGTACGACGCTGGAGGCATTACCTGGCAGGCAAACGATTTACCCTCCTCACCGACCAGCGTTCGGTCGCTTTTATGTTTAATAACAAGCTGAGGGGCAAAATCAAGAACGACAAGATCTTGAGGTGGAGAATCGAGCTCTCCACCTATGATTTTGATATCTTGTACCGGCCTGGTAAACTGAACGAACCCCCAGATGCTCTATCACGAAGTACATGCGCCAACGCGCAAATTGATAGACTGCAGACCCTCCACAATGACCTCTGCCACCCCGGGGTCACCAGACTTTACCACTTCATTAAGGCCCGCAACCTGCCCTACTCCATCGAGGAGGTCAGGACCATGACCAGGAACTGCCAAACCTGCGCCGAATGCAAACCGCATTTCTTTAGGCCGGACAGAGCAAGCCTGATCAAGGCCACCCGCCCCTTCGAGCGCTTGAGCATCGATTTTAAGGGGCCCCTCCCGTCCTCTGACCGTAATGTGTACTTCCTCAACATCATTGATGAGTACTCCCATTTCCCCTTTGCCTTCCCCTGCCCAGACATGACCAGTACCACGGTCATCAAATGCCTGAACGACCTCTTCGCCTTGTTCAGGTTCCCGAACTATATACATAGCGACCGGGGCTCATCCTTCATGAGCGAGGAACTTCGCCAGTTCCTACTAGCGAGAGGCATTGCTGCAAGCAGGACCACCAGCTACAACCCCCGAGGGAACGGCCAGGTGGAAAGAGAGAACACGACTGTCTGGAAGGCCGTTCTCTTAGCCTTAAAGTCTAAGGGCGTGCCGACCTCTCGCTGGCAGGAAGTCCTCCCGGCAGCGCTGCATTCCATCCGGTCACTGCTTTGTACGGCCATTAATGCCACCCCCCATGAACGAATGTTTGTTTTCCCCAGGAAGTCGACTACGCGAACCTCGCTACCAACATGGCTGACTTCTCCGGGGCCCGTCTTGCTGCGAAAGCACGTGAGGGCCCATAAAATGGACCCCCTGGTCGAGAGGGTGGACTTCCTGCACGCCAACCCCCAGTACGCCTATGTGGCATACCCAGACGGGCGGGAGGACACAGTCTCCTTACGAGACCTTGCACCCTCGGGCACCCCTGAGACACCACCGTTACCCCCCACCACCCCCCCAAATCCACCCCAGGTAGACGGCATGCCGGAGCCCCACGAGCCTTCGCCGACCACGCAGACACCAGCATTAGCATCGGATACTGCATCACCACCGCCGCTGCTGCGCCGATCAGAGAGACTTACGAGGCCTCCGGACAGACTGACATACCCGAACTGGTAGTACACTTCACCCCGCCGGACTCAAATCTAAACAAGGGGTGAATGTGGTAAACCACTTTTATCGTTCACTATCGTTACACTATGGTTATCACTGTTTATATCGTTACACTATGGTTATCACTGTTTACACTGTTGTATCACTACACAAGGTCACCTCTTGTCACGCTGTTATACCTGGGCTGACCACAGCTGACTCTGCCCATGACTCCGCCTGCTTGCCCACGTATAAAGGTGGTCGACTGGCTGGTATTCCTCCTCGTTGGACCCGATCACCCACGAGGGTGGGCTCTGTTATTTAGCCAATAAAAACCTATAGTTACTATCTTAACTCGTCGCTTTTCATTGGATGAATTGATAGGTATATCAACGTCACACCTGGACGACTGTCAAAAATTCTAACTGACGTGAAAGGGGTGTTCCAACAAGGACTTGGGACTCTAAAAGGAGTAACGGCAATGCTAAAAATCAAAGATAACGCAAACCCAAAATTTTTTAAGGCCAGACCGGTACCTTACGCGATCCGCCCAGCCATTGAAGCAGAGCTGGAGAGTCTGGAGCGTTCGGGTGTGCTGTCCAAGGTGGACTGGAGCGAGTGGGCCACACCCATCATTCCTGTAATGAAGAAATCATTGAGCAGCACGCCTGGGGAACCGAAGAAGGTTCGCATCTGTGGGGACTTCAAGGTAACTGTGAACCCAGTCCTGCACACAGTACAATATCCACTTCCACGGATAGAAGATATTTTCGCCTCACTATCTGGAGGGAAACGCTTTACAAAGATTGATCTGGCCCAAGCGTATCTACAAATGGAGGTGGAAGAAGTGTCGAGGAAATACCTCACGATAAACACTCACAAAGGCCTTTACCAGTACAATCGACTGGTATTCGGGGTAGCATCAGCCCCAGCTATTTGGCAGAGGGAGATGGAACAAGTCCTGCAAGGGATCCCGGGGACCCAGTGTTATTTGAACGACATCCTGGTTACGGGCGAAAATGAAAGTGAACACCTTGCCAAGCTGGAGCAGGTGCTCACGAGATTACAGGAATATGGGCTACGAGCCAACCACCCCAAATGCGAGTTCTTCAGGAGACAAATCTCGTATTGTGGCCGCATGATTGATGAGGAAGGGTTGCATAAGTCGCCGGACAAGATTGAGGCTGTAGTCAAGGCTCCAGCACCGGAAAATGTGTCGCAACTGAGATCGTTCCTCGGGTTGGTGAACTACTACCATAAGTTCTTGCCGAATTTATCTACAATTCTGCACCCACTGAACGCCCTACTGCAAACTGGAGTAACATGGAAATGGAGTGATGAGTGTGTGGTAAACCACTAATCTGCCTGTACAGAACATGTCTGGGCATGCCTCAGCTGGCTCCGCCCCTGGCTACACCCCTAAGCCCAGGTATAAAGGTGATTGACCTCCAGTCCCCCTGGCTTTAAGGATCGGTTTACCAGCAGAGGCATGCTCGTATTCTTTTGTTAATAAAAGCCTACTTGTTATAAGTTTAACTCTTAGTCTTCTGGAGTTATTGATGGCGCATCAATTCCGTAGTGATCGTCGTGGTGCCGGCTGCGCCGGTTCTTTTCCCGTGGCCGTTTCCCGCGTGGGCCGGAGCACCGGCATGTCGTCTTCGTGGGTGCGGGGTCGGTGGGTGTATAAGGGTGGGTCACAGGGCCCTGGCGTGCCGTCTACTTGGGTTAGATGTGGATTCCCTTCTAGGGGTGTGTCGTGGGTAATGGTAGTGGGTAATGGTAATGGGTAGTGGGTAATGGTGTTTTCGGTGGCACCTGAGTGTTCGAGGTCTCGTATGGAGACCGTGTCCTCCCGCCCGTCAGGATACGCCACGTATGCATATTGTGGGTTGGCGTGGAGGAGGTGGACCCTTTCGACCAGGGGGTCTGTTTTATGGCTCCTCACGTGCTTCCTGAGCAAGACGGGCCCTGGAGACATCAGCCATGGCGGTAGTGATGTCCCCGAGGTGGATTTCCTAGGGAAGACGAACATTTTCTCGTGAGGGGTGGCGTTCGTGGCGGTACAGAGAAGTGACCGTATGGAGTGAAGTGCATCGGGGAGGACTTCTTGCCAGCGGGAGGTTGGGAGGCCTCTGGACTTTAAGACTAGCATGGCGGTTTTCCACACTGTCGCATTCTCCCTTTCTACTTGTCCGTTACCCCGGGGGTTGTAGCTGGTGGTCCTGCTCGTGGCTATCCCTTTTTCGAGCAGGTACTGGCGCAGCTCGTCGCTCATGAACGACGAGCCCCTGTCACTATGGATGTAGCTGGGAAAACCGAATATGGCGAAGAGGTCATTGAGACATTTGATGACTGTGGCGCTGGTCATGTCCGGGCAGGGGATAGCGAACAGGAAACGGGAGTACTCGTCAATGATGTTGAGGAAGTACGTGTTGCCGTCAGAGGAGGGGAGGGGCCCTTTAAAATCTACGTTTAGGCGCTCGAAGGGGCGGGTGGCTTTTATCAGGTGCGCCCTGTCTGGCCTATAAAAGTGCGGTTTGCATTCGGCACAGGCTTGGCAGTTCCTGGTCATGGTCCTGACCTCCTCGATGGAGTAAGGCAGGTTGCGGGCCTTAATGAAGTGGAAAAACCTGGTGACCCCCGGGTGGCAGAGATCGTTGTGGAGGGCCCGTAGCCTATCGACCTGTGCGTTGGCACATGTTCCACGGGATAGGGCGTCCGGGGGCTCATTAAGTTTCCCGGGCCGGTATAAGATATCATAATTGTAGGTGGATAATTCGATCCTCCACCGCAATATCTTGTCGTTTTTGATTTTGCCCCTCTGCTTGTTATTGAACATAAATGCTACTGATCATTGGTCAGTGAGCAGGGTGAAGCGTTTATCAGCCAGGTAATGCCTCCAATGCCGTACAGCCTCCACTATAGCCTGGGCCTCCTTTTCGACTGAGGAGTGTCTAATTTCGGGGCCGTGGAGGGTTCGTGAAAAGAAGGCCACGGGTCTCCCCGCCTGGTTAAGGGTTGCGGCCAGGGCGAAGTCAGACGCATCGCTCTCCACTTAGAAAGGGATGGACTCATCCACGGCGTGCATTGTAGCCTTTGCAATGTCCTCTTTTATGCGGGTGAAGGCTGCACGGGCCTCTGCCGCCAGGGGGAAGGAGGTTGACTTGATAAGGGGCCGGGCTTTGTCCGTGTAATTGGGCACCCATTCGGCGTAATAAGAGAAAAACCCCAGACATCCCTTCAGGGCTTTGAGGCAGTGAGGCAGGGGTAGTTCCAGAAGGGGGCGCATTCGGTCGGGGTCGGGGCCGATGACTCCGTTTTCCACTACACAGCCAAGGATAGCGAGGCGGGTGGTGCGAAACATACACTTTTCTTTGTTGTATGTCAAATTTAAGCGCTGGGCTGTTCGGAGGAATTTTTCTAGATTGGCGTCATGGCCCTGCTGGTCATGGCCGCAGATGGTGACATTGTCCAGGTAGGGAAAAGTGGCCTGCAGCGTGTTCTGGTCAACCGTCCGGTCCATCTCCCTTTGGAAGACTGAGACCCCGTTGGTGACGCCGAAGGGGACTCTGAGGAAGTGGTAGAGGCGGCCGTTTGCCTCGAAGGCAGTATACTGGTGGTCTTCAGGCCTGATAGGGAGTTGGTGGTATGCCGACTTCAGGTCAATGGTAGAGAATACCCGGTACTGTGCAATCTGATTGACCATATCAGATATGCGGGGAAGTGGGTATGCGTCTAATTGGGTATACCTATTGATTGTTTGACTGTAGTCAATGACCAGGCGCTGTTTCTCGCCGGTCTTCACGACCACTACTTGGGCTCGCCATGGGCTGGTGCTGCCCTCGATAATCCCCTCCCGCAGGAGTCTCTCTACTTCTATTTTGATGAAGCTTCTATCCCTGGCACTGTACCGCCTGTTTTTTGTTGCGATGGGCTTGCAGTCGTGGGCGAGATTAGCAAACAACGGGGGGGGGCTGACTTTCAGGGTGGATAGGCTGCATATTGTGCACGGCGGTTGTTTTAAATTTTGCCGGCTGCAGACTGTAAGTGGGGGCAGGGGCCCGCCGTACGCCATCGTGACACTCTCTAGGTGACACTGGAAATCCAGTCCCAGTAGCACAGCAGCGCAGAGCTGTGGCAGGACAAGGAGTTTAAAGTCTTTGTACTCTGTGCCCATTACTGTCAGGGTCGCTACACAGTAGCCGCCGACGTCCGCCGTATGGGACTTGGAGGCCATAGAGACCCGGTGGCGCGTGGGCATGACTGATAGGGAGTAGCATTGCACCGTGTCGGGGTGGATAAAGCTCTCCGTGCTCCCGCAGTCAAATAGGCAGTTTGTTGCGTGACCGTTTACCTTGATGTCCATCGTGGACCTGGCCAGTTGGTGAGGCCTGGATTGGTCCAGGATGATGGAGGCCATCGTTGAGGTCGGTGGGTCGCTGTTGTACTCGCGCGAGTCAGTGGGGGAGTCAGGGGCCTGGTCCCAAAGTGACGTCCAAGATGGCGGCCCGCACCGCTCACACACGGCTGGTGATGTCCAAGATGGCGGCCCGCACGGCTCACACGCGGCTGGTGGTGTCCAAGATGGCGACCTGCACGGCTCACACGCGGCGCTGCTGGAGTTGGTCGGTTTCGCCCTGCACACTTTGGCATAGTGCCCCTTCTTTCCGCATTTGGAGCAGATCGCGTCCTTCGCCGGGCAGTGTTGTCTGGGGTGCTTGGCCTGGCCACAGAAATAGCACTTTGAGCCTCTGGACATCGCAGCTGTAGTTGGGCTGCAGGTGGGCTGTGGCGGTGGTGGCGTGGCGCAGGCCTGTCGCCTTACCGTGTCCCAAGATGGCGGCCCCCGCGGCATCCACGGGGCGGGCAGGGCCGTATGGTCGGGGGGGGGTAGGCATCCATGTTTCGGAGGGCCACGTCCAGCGAGTTAGCAAGGGCCACAGCCTTCTGCAGGTTGAGCCCACTTTGCTCTAGCAGTCTCTGTCGAGTGTAGCTGGACCTGATGCCGGCGACGTAGGCGTCTCTGATTAGGTCATCAGTATTTTCCGCGGCCGTCACCGATTTGCACTTGCAGTCCCGGCCGAGGACTCTCAGTGCCCGTAGGTATTCGTCACCCGATTCCCCGGGTCGCTGTTTGCGGGTAGCCAGGAGGTGTCTAGCGTAGACCTCGTTGACTGGCTTAGTATATTGTTCTTTTAGTATCGTGATAGCGGCCGTGTAGGATACAGCATCTCGGATAATCGAATATACTTGGTGGCTCACCCGTGAGTTCAGTACTAGCAGTTTGTCGGCTTCGGTCCTGACAGTAGTGCTGGAGGCCTGCAGGAATGCTTCGAAGCAGCCCAGCCAGTGCTCGAAGTTATTTGATGCATCCGCCCTATGAGGGTCCAGTTCCAGGCGTTCCGGTTTCAGGATTTGCTCCATTTCAAAACCTTTTGTTAATAAAATTGATGCGCCATCAATAACTCCAGAAGACTAAGAGTTAAACTTATAACAAGTAGGCTTTTATTAACAAAAGAATACGAGCATGCCTCTGCTGGTAGACCGATCCTTAAAACCAGGGGGACTGGAGGTCAATCACCTTTATACCTGGGCTTAGGGGTGTAGCCAGGGGTGGAGCCAGCTGAGGCATGCCCAGACATGTTCTGTACAGGCAGATTAGTGGTTTACCACAGAGTGTAAGCGTGCCTTTCAGAAATGTAAATGCCTAATCACTTCAAAAGAAGTATTGGCCCACTACAATCCAAAACTACCGATTCGGTTAGCATGTGATGCGTCTCCATACGGCATCGGAGCGGTGCTGTCACACAAATTCCCTGACGGTTCAGAGAGGCCAATAGCCTTTGTGTCGCGCTCGTTAACCTCAGCCGAGCGTAACTACGCCCAGATTGACAGGGAGGCCCTCAGCCTGGTGTGGGGGGTGAAGAAGTTCAATCACTATCTGCACGGGCAGAAATTCACCCTACTGACTGATCATCAGCCCCTGGTCTCAATTTTTAACCCAAAGAAGGGCGTTCCGGTGATGACAGCGCAACGGCTGCAAAGATGGTCACTTTTTCTAGGGGCACATCAGTACGACATAGAGTACAAGGGTACGAAACAGCATGGAAACGCTGATGGGCTGTCACGCCTACCGTTGCCTACGGTAGAGGAAGCACCTGCAGTGGACCCTGTTGAGATATTCCATGCGACCATAGTCGAATTGTAAGGGGGGGCTTCTTCTAACTGGTTTACGGTAATTCACCTGGCCAGCAGCCTTTGCCTCTGAGCTCTGACCAATTCCAACCTTTTACCTGGTTTACGGTAATTCACCTGGTCAGCAGGCTTTTGCTGCTGCACTCTAAACCAATTTACAAACAGTGGTTTCGAATCGCTACCCCTCCTTCAGTTCTGAGTGGAGGAACTTATAATTAATGATTTTAAAACGGACAAGTGGTTTGGATGAGAGAAAAATCAAGTTTTATTACCTAAATAAACTACAATCAAAAGAATAAATGATATCACACGAACACAGTAATTACAGTAAAACTATATAACAGGGGGGTTGCAGACGGCGAAAACGAGGGATGAAATGACTCCAATGTTACTTAAACAATCTTAGCAATTACCCTCAAATCACCACCCCCTAACTCCTGCTAGGTTGCCTTGCCGAGGAGTCAGAACACCCTGCTCACCTGTGGTCCAGCGAAGTAAAGAGAGAGAGATAGCTTCTCAGCAGCTATCTTTATACCTGGTGAGGTCCTGCCGTTCTGCCCTGCGAGGGCTGTGTGCAAAATTCCCCGCCCAAAGGGTCCAATACACAAGAGAAAGCTGTGTTTGGCTAACTCAAAGTGGTTGGACTGGGTTAGAGTCTGCACTGTGGGGCCGAAATGATCCCGCCCACATCCGGAGTTCACCTGGGCTAAAACAAAAGAGAATGCAACAGCCCTATTGTCCAGTGCTGGGTGATTTAAAAACCCATTCAGTTCTTAAACGGTTCCCATTCAAGATACAAAAGTCTCTTCTGCAGTTTAGATGTATCCACTCGATATACAAACAAATGCTAATAGCATTCAATTGCTTTGTAAACAAAGCATTGTCCTGTGGTAACGTTTTGTCTCCATTGAACCTTACTTCCAGACACAGAAAGCTGCATTCCAAGCCTCTTTGTCTTCGGCCATGTGGTGACAGCCATTTTTATCCCTGGAAATGTAAAAGCACAACGCCCAGGGATTCTTTAATCAAAAAAATTGATCTTCAGAACTGTAAATTATTGCGAATTCTTACAGAATGTCTACCTGTTACAAACTCAAGTATAGAGAAGGAAACCCGAAATGACCCGACACTCTCTCGGGTCTATGATTTGACGGTGAAGGGATGGCCAGCACATGGCGACTCACTGTTGCCAGCACTCTCGCCAAGGAGAGAACAGCTGTCAGTGTGCCGGGGGACCTGGATGTGTGGATCCCGAGTGGTAATTCCACCCAAGTTGAGAGATAGAGTGCTCAATGAGCTTCATGAGGGTCATCTGGGAGGGGTAAAAATGAAGAGCCTAGCCAGGGCGTTTGTGTGGTGGCCGGGAATCGATAAAGAAATTGAGGATATGACCAAGAGATGCACAGGATGCCAGAAGGTCCAAAACGCTCCACCACAGGCCCCGCTACATCCATGGGAGTGGCCCTCATCTCCATGGCAACAGGTACACATTGATTTTGCTGGTCCATTTATGGACTCAATGTTCCTAATCGCTGTGGACACCCATTCGAAATGGCCAGAGGTCATCAAAATGTCCTCCACCACCACGGAGAAAACTATTGCAGTCCTACGGACCATCTTCACCAGGAATGGCTTGCCAGAACAGATTTGCTCCGACAATGGGCCACAGTTTGTGTTAGAGGATTGCCAGAGGTTTCTGAGGAATAATGGGGTGAAGCATTACACATCTGCCCCATATCATCCAGCCACAAATGGATTGGCTGAGAGGTTTGTTCAGACCTTTAAAAAGGCCATAAAGGCAATGCACAATGACGACATACCACTACAACACAAGGTGAATAATTTCTTGTTTGCTTACCGGAATGCGACACATGCAGTCACCAACCAAGCTCCAGCCATAATGTTCTTCAACCGAAGGCTAAGATGTCGCCTGGATTTGCTCAAACCAAACATAAGACGAGATGTTGAGGATAAGCAATTCCAGCACATAAATGAGAAGCCAACCAGGAGCTTCAAGATAGGGCAACCAGTCTTGGCCCGCGACTACCGAACAGAAAAATGGCAGCCAGGAACGATATGCACACAGCAGGGACCACTAGTGTACACAGTGGACATTGGAGAGAGCATCGTGAGACGCCATGCTGACCAGATTCTAGAGTCACAGGAACAAGCCAAACCCTTACCACGAGCAAGTGCACTTGGTAATCAACCCAAAGTACAGATTGCGTCTACCTCAGAAACAGTGGTATTGGAAGCTGACGAACCAACCAATGACAATGAGCCAGAATCAACTCCGCCGCAGGAACAGGATACTCGAGAAAGGCGCTATCCAGTCAGGATCAGGAAGCCTCCTCAAAGATTGAACTTATAAATGATTATTTCAGTTGATGTATATAGCACAGAGAAAATTGTAATTGTAATTAGTTATTATTTAGTTGTTAAATGAATGTTATGTACTGTTTATCTAAAAGGGGAGGAATTGTTGTGTATGTGCCTTTAAGAGAAGAACTGATTCTATACTGCAGTACCGGCAGTGACCACCCCTGTATATAAAGCCATAGCAGGCTTCTGTATTTCAGTCTTGAATTACTCTCTGTTCAGTAAATACCTGTTTTATTGTTCTCCTGCAGTCTGAGTATTATTGATCCTCGGACACTACAGTGGGCACCCGTCCAACTACAGGGTCACTTGTGACCCGGGAAAGCGGGAACTCCCCCCTGCAAGGCCAAACAGAAACTCCCAACTAAGGTCAGCATATCTGCCTTTACCCGAGTTGTCCCACCAGAATCCCACCAGAGTTATGGCAGGAGCCTGGGCGAATGGCCAAAGGAATTCGATCCCATAGCTTTTAATGTTGATTTTTGTTTGTCAGTATTAACTTGCCTCGGTTGATCCATTCTCATTTCTGAATCATGGAGTTGCCAACTCTGGTTGGCTGTATTCCTGGAGGTTTCATCACATGACCTTCCGCCTCCAACTGTGCCCTGCCATTGGTCACTCTACACATCCATCCTCACAGGGCACCGCCTTCCTGCAGCAATCGGAAAGCAAACCGATTTCATTACTCTAAAAATGTTGCCAGCCCTGGGGAAGCGGGTATGGAGGCAGGACTGCCGGGAAAATGGCAGAAACCGGGAGCGGGTACCAAACCTGCTCCCAAACCGCCTCCGTGCCATCTTCCCAGGAGACGGGTCCCCGGCTCGCGCAGGGATCCGTCTCCTCGAGGCAGGAAGGGGATTACAGCCACTTAACTGCCTGTTAACAGGTAGTTAACAGGCAGTTAAGAGGCTTATCCCCATTTTACCCCTGCAAGTGCAGGCTTCGCGATGGTGGCAAACCTCGCCAGGGTCAGCGAGGCGCGCAGTGGGTCTGCGGGGGTGAGAGGGATCGAAAAGTTCACTGTGGAGGTGAGTGATGGGTGCAACTGTGGAGAGGTAAGTATGAGAGGTGAGTGTGAAGTGTTAGAAAAAGTTTCCTTACCTTTGCTTCTTCCTGCAGGCTTCAACCCTTGGGGATTTGGAGGTGCCTCATCTCAACAGCAGAGATGACAGAATGGCTGCTGCATTCTCTGATGCAGCAGCCGTCTGATTTCTGCTAAGGAGAGAGGTTTGGTGAGTCTTCAGTACAAGGGCTCACCATAAAACAGAGATTGTCAGTGTTTGACCACTTCTCAAAGCTGTCAAACATTGACAATTCATCTGTCAAAAAATTTTGACAGATGAAACGTCATACACTGATGTCCTCTTTCACTGGCTTTCCCTTAATTGGCCGGCTAAGCCCGCAGGATGGACTTAACAAGGTCAATCAAGGGAAAATAGCGTGGGTTGGCTGGACGTCGTTGGGTGCGGGACTGAAACCCGAAAACCAGCAGTCCCGCCCCCAACGCGCCCCCATTGACAAAATCCAGCCCCACGTTTTTTAAAGCCCTCTATGATTTTTCTCCTGTATTGCTTGCAGCAGTGTCCTAGAGATTAATCTTCAATTCCTGGAGATTGCAAGACAATCCTGGAGGGTTGGCAACTATACTGAATCAGAAGGCTGTCTCTTCAAAGGACTAGGCTGACTGTGGTACAGGTCTTAGGGAGTGCTGCATTGTTATAGGTGTAGTAGTTTGGATCAGAAGTTTTACCTGTTTCGCTGGTTCAGGTGGACCCGAAGGGCTGGATTTTGTGAATGGAGGCGAGTTGGAGGCAGGACAGCTGCTTGTCATGTCAATGTCCCGCCTCCATCCTCGCCTGACCAACCAGAGGGATTTTCTCCTGATTGAGCTTGTTAAGCCCGCCCTGCGGGCTCAGCAGGCCAATTAGGGAGGAAGTCACTGACAGAGCACGTCAACATCAGACATGCTATCTGTCAAGACTTCTTGAAAGAAGAAATCTCAGCATCTGACAGCTCTGTGAAGCTGTCAAACACTGACATTCTCTTTAGTTTGATGAGTCCTTGTGTTCAAGACACATCAAACATTGCAA
Source organism: Somniosus microcephalus (assembly GCF_052327205.1). Lineage (NCBI taxonomy): Eukaryota > Metazoa > Chordata > Chondrichthyes > Squaliformes > Somniosidae > Somniosus > Somniosus microcephalus. Next base: position 50,909,998 of record NC_140999.1, on the reverse strand, counting down.
ATTTGTAAATTTCACATGGCTGTTGGTACGGAGGTTCCAACAGCCAGTCTGTGAAATTGACAAGGAGGATGTTGGCTCTCCCGATCCACCGTGGCTGAAGGCTGTAGAAAGAAAACAAGGTAAGTGAACAATTTTTAAAACTTATCACTCACCTTGCATACTTACCACTCCACAGTTGCACCCATCACTCACCTCTACACTTTACTTCCAGGTACCTCCGACCGCCTCCGACCTCCTCCACATCTCTTCCAATCCGGTGGGGTTCTTCGAGGCCGGGAAGCCTTCACCTGTGAAGGTAAAATGGCACTAATCCTTTTTTCTGCCTGTTAACTACCTGTTAACAGGTGGTTAAAAGGATTAAATGCCTTGCCTGCCGCCAGGAGATGGGACCCGAAGCTGCACATCTTCCCGCCTCCTAGCAAAAGGGCACAGAGATGGGATGGGGGCGGCTTTGCCCATCTCCTCGGGGCTTGGAAAATCCAGCCCGAAAGAACCCATTGTAGGATTCGCAAAAATCCATGAAATACAGTATACGGGTAGGGCCCCTGAAGTGGCCACATTGTGAGAACACAGAATGGAGTTGGCAGTTCTCATGGCCCAGTTCAAAAGGACACACACACAGTACCTAACAGCAGTCTGAGTCATCATCGATTAGAAGAATCCAGAACCTTACTGTTTTTGATATTGTAATGTGGTTACAGCAGTAAACAAAACTATTAGCACCTGGAGGTGCTCTAATCGCTGGCAGAGCGGTAACCGATCTCAGAAACCGCTGAGCACACACAAACGGAGGGACACTAAACAGATTCCCATTATGGCAAAGCGGTAACCGATCTCAGAAACTGCTGAGCACACACAAACAAAGGGACACTAATTGGATTCCCATGAGTTCGATTTGCGAGCAGTTAAAATTAATGTGCTTGCTTTTGTTAAAGCAACCTTAACAAAGGAAAACGGTTGATTTGGCACCAAGATTAGGGCCAGAAAAGAGTATAACCGTTCAGGTAAATCGTCAGCAAGTCAGTCTAAGATTCGACCAGAGTAAGGAAGACTCCTCCGGAGACGGTTCACACCGTGAAGTCCAAGTCCAGTTACCATCAGGAGTTCGAGGACCGTGCGGAACAGAAAACGGCTCGAGGATTTCGGAGGACTTCCAAAGTTTGTACAGGAGAGCGAGTCCAGGAGCCGGTCCCATAAGGAAGATCGGAAATTCCAGACGTAACAAGAAGTACCAAGGTCCAGAAGGGTTTTGAAATTCTGGTGAGCATAAAGGCCCAACTCTACCTAACTGACATAATTGAGGTATATTCAGTAACGGGAGGGTTTGTAACGTTAAGGGTATTTGTAAGTCAGGAGTGTGATTTATCCCTCGATGTGTCCGTGCGCTTCCCTCGCCCCCGCTTTTAGCTTATCGCTATTTTAGAACAGTTTATATGCTTTAAAGTTATTTTTCTCAGTGTATAATTTAGTCCTCTGTGAGAAATGTTGGCCTAGAAATTCGGTTGTGGGTTCGCCAGGGCTTTAGCGCCGGAAATTTAGCGCCGGCGCTAAGTCCCCCTGCGCGCGCCAAAAATTCAGGAGCGCCGCGCCCAAACGGCTGCCGGCGCTACTGGAGGGTGTCAGCGCCTCGAAATGGGTGCTGAGTGCCACATTGCGGCGCAATTCCGGCGCTGCAGCACCCGATGCGGTGCGGCAGGCTGGGGAAGTGCAGGCCTCCTCCTTCAGTTAAGGAGGAGCTGCCTGCACCCACCCGCTGGCCGTTCAAATGTTCAGAAAAATGAGCCCGGCACCTCGGACAAGTGCCGGGCTTGCAGGCCAGACGCATCTGTTCCGCGGGGGGGGGTGGAGGAGTCCGGGGAGGGAGGTGCGGGCAGGCGGCCGGCGGGAAAGCGGCCGGCCGCCGCGCGACCTTAATGCGCCGGTGCTAACTGCTGCAAGACTCGGTTGCCAAAGTCTTAGTTGCGGCTGCCACGGGCGAGGCGGCCGCAACTCAATTTCGGCGCTGGGGCCCGTCACCGCGGCAACCGGGACGCTGCGCACACCGATGACGTCATCGGTGCCGGCGCAGCGCAACCGGTGTAACGCCGACGGAAGGGCCCCACTGAATTTGCCAACTGGCCATAACTCCGGCGCTAGGCCCTCCAGCGCCCCAAATGGGGCGCTAAGCCTACTGAATTTCTAGGCCGTTATTTTTCGTCTGCATTTATTCTTGCCATTTTTCTCTGTGTACATTCTCTTTCAAAAATAAAGATCGTTTTGATTTAAAACTCAATCTGTCTCATCTGACCATTTGTCTTCCGAGTCACGAGTTGGGCCAACACACAAAGGTTGTCTGGCAATAAGCCCAGTGTCTAGAACCGTGAGGGGGGAGTGCTTCAAAACTGCTCACGAGTAGTGCGAAAATCAAAACCGATTTAGCACACCATAAGCTCGTTAAAACGACCCCTTACAGAATGGCGACCGCGGCAGGACACTGGCTACAGAAACCTTGTGTGGTGGACAAAGACTCGGGTGAGACAGATGTGATGGAAGATAAGTTAGCTTCCTACGTGTGTGGGAAAGTCAATGTAGCGAAAAAATGGGTGTATGACATGTTAGGAGCCGAGCGTCCCCTAAAGGCAGCCGCTCAGTGCGCGGCTAGTAAAATGCACCGCAAGGGCATTGAGAAAGCGGTATGGCTCATATGTTATAAAAAGCAGGTTCTGGTACTGGACCACGTGGTGGCCAGTAAAGAATCTAAGATTAGGCATTTGTCCCAAGAGCTGCAGGAAAAGGTTGCAGCAGAAGGGAAAGTGCTAGTGGCCCTGGAGGCAATAAGCCAAGAGAGGGCAGCGATGGTCCGGGATCATCGGGGGAAAGTAGAGCACATGGAAAGCCAGGCCGCTGAAGTACAGCGTGAGCACCAAGCCAGGGTAGAAAGGCTAAAGGGCAAGATAGCTGAGTTAGAGGGGAGTGCTAGTTTTAGGGTAGAACATGTTGAGTACCAAGCAAGAGAATCTAGGGAAAGAGAAAGGAAGTTCAAGGCGGAAATTAGCAGTCTCACGGGGGAACTTAAGGCACAGGAGGAGAAAGTAGCTGAGGTAAAAGCAGCTTATAAGGTGGCTTGCGCTCAGGGGTTTGAGGAAGCAGACCACGGCCCCTGTAGGCAGGAAATTGAAAGCCTACATATGGAGTTGGCCAAAGCAAAGGGGATGATATGTCTCATTAGCCCAAAAATCGGCCAGGCCGAATTTAACGGCAACCCAGTCAGGGCAGTCCCGCAGGCAGCCCCTAGAACTAAACGGGTTAGGGAACCTGAGGTTGCACAGCCACCACCCCTAGCCCCTAGTTTTCCAGAGGTCTGGGAACAGGAGCAGGTGGGGGATGAAGAACCCCAGGTAGACCAGGCTAGCCCAAGAGAGAGTCAGGGACCGGGACCGGTGTACCCCGTTATACAGCGGAGGTACGGACCACCCGGTAACGACGGGGAAACTGGGGACATCCAGAACCAATTCCAGATTCCACACGGTACGCAACAATTGCGTTCCATGGTGAGCTACATCCCCAAGCTCACCATGAGGGGGACCCTTTCCTGCACTTTAGGGAGATAGAGCAGGCGGCCTGTGTGAATGACTGCGATGAGGCAGAAAAGGCCAAAATGATGCTGTTCTCCCTGGGTAGCGATCTCCTCCAGACGCTACCCGATGAGTGTAAGAGGGGTCAGGAGAATTATGGCAAGCTCAAGGAAGAGATCCTGGAGGCCATGGGGATGAACGAGGGGAGTCCGTTCTCCCGGGTAGAGAGAACAGTCCAGCTCCCCGGGGAATTCCCGCAGGCGTTCGCGGACAGGCTGTGGCCAGTCTACCAGGATGCGTGCCCGGGAATGCCGGCGCGAGCGCACCTGGACGGGGAACCGTTAGTTCACTGGCTAAGGTGCCTTATGAATAACTCCCTGCCCCACGTTCGAATGCAGTCAATGGCTTGGTTCGACCCCCGAAACCCTCTGACCACGGAGGCGACGGTAATCCGTCAACTCACAGTCACTTTTAGAAATGGTAGAGGTAGTGAAACCCCCCCGAAAAATGGGAAGGTTTGTGAGGTCAGGCCTGGTGACCAGCCCCGTAAGGAGTGGTGCCAGGAAGGAAGCCGTCCCAACCAAAGCAGGCAAACTTGCTACGGTTGCGGAAAGGAAGGGCATTGGCGCAGGGACTGCAAAAATCCTTGGAAGAATAATAGGGAGAAGGTCCCAACAGCCCCAGCCCAAGCCCCGGCTACAACCCCGACCTCTGCCCCAGAAAAAGAAACGGAGCCAAATGCTCCTCAAGAGCTGCTGGACATGCTGTTAGCTTCAGTGAGATCATTGGTCCTCACAAAGGGTAAGATAGCAGCCACCACCGGTCCAGTGGTTCCCCCAACCCCTTCCCAAGGTGGCCTGCAATGACTGGAACCCGCGCAGCCCGTCTATCTGTGTGCGCTCCGGTATGACGGATGGAAGAGACCGCTCGTGCAGATGGAGGTAGAGAAGGGTACGGGGACTTATCTGTTGGATACGGGGGCTTCCTGCACCGTGATTCATACGGAGAATCCCACTGCCTCACCTCTGTCTAGCGGGGTTCTGAAATAAAGAATAGATTTGCCTTTCTAATCTAGGCTTTATTAACTTAAAAATCCTGTAGCACATCTTCAACACCCAGTCCCAACTAAAGGCTGGAAAGAACTGAATTTAAGATGGCCACCACAAATCACATGACATCAACTACCAATGAGATTACAGCATATATCCCAAGGCAGGAAACAAACAACCAATCACAATACTTCTTACTAAACATAGAGAATAATCACCACATTCACCCCTCCTTTTAAAATATACTCCAACCTAAATAACCTTTACAATTTATAATTAATTATTTACAACTAAAACTATGCACAGACAAAATAAAACTATTCAACATGACACAATACTAAGTGAGCAACAACAAATAGTAACATTGCACATAAGTATTAAGCATCTCTCAACTAAAACAATATAATATAATATTTCAACAATTTTAAAACATTACTATCAATTTAAAAGTCCATTTTCAATCGGTCGACCGAATATCTTGTTCGTGTCGACCCTCTTAACCTTGGTGAAATTCCTTGCCCTCCCACACCAGGAGACACAGAAGTATCTTCTGCAGGAAGGCTATCCATATCCCGATTTTCAACGGTTTCCGGATTAGAAATCCCATCAGGAGGTAAACTGGGACGGTCATGAACATCCATCGAGGGCTGACTAATAGAAGTATAATTATCTGCAGTCAGATTGGAAATATTCGTAGTATCTGTAACAGCATCCACATTATCTGAATCATGACTATTGTTAATATCCTCAGAAGAGGGCTGGCCACCACAAGGAGCCAAGTCTTTAATTGAAACGGTACTTTCTTTCCCATCTTGGAATCGAATATGAGCATATTGGGAATTTGCCTCCAACAGCTCCACCTCCTCCACTAAAGGATCATATTTTGACAATCTAACATGGCGTCGAAGCAGCACAGGTCCCTGCATAGTAAGCCATGAAGGTACCGAATATCCCATAGTAGATCTCCGCGGCTAGTTAAAGAGCCTTTCATGGGGGGTCACATTAGTAGCCGTTGAAAGCAATGATCTAATGGAATGCAGGGCATCAGGCAGTACCATTTCCCACTGTGTATTCTTAAGGTTCCGGGATGTCAAAGCCAACATAACTGCCTTCCAGATCACCCCATTGTGTCGTTCGCACTGTCCATTACCCTGGGGATTGTACGGGATAGTTCTGCTAGTAGAAATTCCCCGACTCTGAAGGTATTCCTTCAACTGGGAAGACATAAAAGAACTTCCCTGATCCGAATGGATATACGCAGGCATCCCAAAGATGACAAAAAGTTGAGTCAGACATTTGATAACTGTAGCAGCTGATACATCTGCGCAAGGAAAAGCAAAAGGGAACCTTGAAAACTCATCCACAACAGTAAATATATATCGGTTTTGAGTAGTTGAAGGAAGAGGCCCCTTGAAATCGACGCTCAAACGTTCAAAAGGAGAAGTAGCCTTTATAAGATGAGCTCGTTGAGGCTTAAAGAAATTCGGTTTACACCGAGCACAGATAGAACATGATGAAGTCATCCGCTTGACGTCTTCAACTGAAAAGAGCAAATTCTTACTGCGTACGAAGTGTATCATCCTCGTAACCCCAGGATGGCATAAGGCATTGTGAAGATTAATAAGCGTATCTCTGTGAATCACAGAACAATAAGCCCTCGACAGCGCATCAGCAGCAACATTATCCTTCCCCGGACGATAAACGATATCAAAATGGTAACATGCCAACTCAATCCTCCACCTCATTATTTTATCATTCTTAATCTTTCCAAAATGTTTGACATCAAACATAAAGGACACAGACTTTTGATCAGTTACCAACGTAAAATGTCGCCCCAATAAATAATGTCTCCATTTACGCAGTGCTTCTACTATTGCATACGCCTCTTTCTCTATTGAAGAATGCCTTTTTTCACTATTGTTCAAGGTACGTGAGAAAAAGGCCACAGGTCTTCCATTTTGGTTCAGAGTAGCCCCAATTGCAAAATCAGAAGTGTCCGTCTCAATCACAAAAGGAACCTGCTCATCAATAGAATGCACAACTGCTCCAAGGATATCCTTTTTAAAATTATCAAAACACGTCCTGGCCTCCCATGATAGAGGATATGTCGTAACCCGAATAAGAGGCCGGATCTTCTGTGAAAAATTTGCAATCCAATTAGAATAGTAAGAAAACAGTCCAACAACTCATTGCAAAGCCTTAGAATTAGTAGGACAAGGTAAATCAATCAATGGTCGCAGACGTTCTGGGTCTGGTTTAATCTTGTTTCCCGAGATAATGTACCCCAGTAGATTTACCTCAGTGGTCGAAAAGGTACACTTCTCTTTATTGAAAGTTAAACCAACTTTTTCCGCAGCTTGAAGGAATCTTTCTAAATTAGAATCATGCTCCACCCTTGATTTGCCACACACCGTGATGTCATCTAAGTATGAAAAGGTGTCAGAGAGAGAGTTATCACTTATAAAAGCATCCATTGCCCGTTGAAAACAAGTTTAGTAACACCAAATGGTATTCAGCAAAACTGATACAGCTTTCCACCAGCCTCAAAGGCCGTATATGACTGATCCTTCTTAACAATAGGAATCTGATGATAAGCACTCTTTAGGTCAATAGTGCTAAAAACCTTATACTGAGATACTTTATTGATAAGCTCATCAATCTTAGGCAAAGGGTACACATCTAATTGAGTATACCTATTAATAGTTTGGGAATAGTCTATCACCATTCGTTTCTTATGTCTCTCGTTAGTCGTGACAACTACCTGTGCCCGCCAAGGCGAACAACTAGGTTCAATGATTCCTTCCAATAAGAGACGTTGAACTTCAGAATTAATAAATTCTCTATCCTGACTGCTATACCTTCTTGACTTGGTAGCAATTGGCTTACAATCCGGCATCAATTTGGAAAAAAGTGATAATGGAGAAATGGATAAAGAGGTTAATCCACAAATAGATAAAGGTGGCTTAGTCCCTCCAAATGAAAGACTAAGAGACTCGTGTAACTGAAGCACATCATGACCAATCAAAATATCCGCACAGAGATTAGGCAAAACAGATAGGCATATATCAGTATACGTATTACCTAGAAGAATCAATTTCACACGGCAACAACCAGCTACTTGTGAAGTGAGAGTCGTCTGAGCCATACACACCTGATAGGAAACAGGCGAAATTTTCAAATGCTTCTCCTTTGCAAACTGAAGACTTATAAAACTCTCGGTACTGCCTGTATCTATAAGGGCCTTCACTTCCATCCCATTAACTTGGGCCGTAACTATAGCTTTGTTTAGGCCATGAGCAAATGCAGCAGAAATTGATGCAATAAACGCCCTATCTAAAGGCTGAATAGTCACAGAGGAAGTAATTGAACCTGATGATTTACACACATGTGCGTAATGACCTCTCTTGCCGCATTTACTACACACAGCCTCCCGAGCAGGACACTTCAGATGAGGGTGCCGGACGTTCCCACAAAAATAACACTTCTGAATCCTAGAGGCAACAGCCGCTGAAGTAGAAACTGTTTCAGAATCTAGTAACCCACTCCTATTAAGTCCACATAATTCCTTTTCATCCGGAACTGCCGAAACCACAGTCACAGGCCGATTAAAAAGGGCATAAGGATCCGAACTTCTCTGAGCCACATCCAATGTAGAAGCTTGCTCAAAAGCACTAAGATCCAAAGTCTTATTTTCTAACAACCGCTGACGAATTGATCTAGACAGTAATCCATTAATAAAAGCATCCCGTACCGATTCTTCCTTATATTCTTCAGCCGTCACGGCCTTATAATTACAGTTAACACTAAGGCACCGAAGTGCTTGTAAATAAGTATCCAAAGATTCTCCCACCTGCTGCCTACGGGCAGATAGAAGGTGACGTGCAAATACCTCATTCTTTGGTTTAACAAAAATCTTTTCCAATGTAGAAATAGCCACTTCGTAAGTTTTACAGTCCAAAATATACTTATACACATCCGGAGCAATGTAGTTGATCAGCATATTCAGCTTATTTAGAGACTCTTGATCCAACACGCCCAAAAAGTTTTTAAATGTACAATACCAATGTTTCCATTTATCATCCACTCCTGCAGAATTAGGGTCAGCATTGAATCGTTCTGGTTGAAGATATCGCTCCATTCTGACATAAAGTTAATAAATTGAAATAAAGAATAGATTTGCCTTTCTAATCTAGGCTTTATTAACTTAAAAATCCTGTAGCACATCTTCAACACCCAGTCCCAACTAAAGGCTGGAAAGAACTGAATTTAAGATGGCCACCACAAATCACATGACATCAACTACCAATGAGATTACAGCATATATCCCAAGGCAGGAAACAAACAACCAATCACAATACTTCTTACTAAACATAGAGAATAATCACCACAGGTTCCATACGTCTTATCGGGGTTCACAGGGGCAGAGCAGACGGGTGCGTTCTCCAGGCCGCTCTCGATCCGCTTGGGCACACTACACACAAAGTGGACATGTGTCCTGGCGAGATGGGACGCGGAGGGAGGTAAAGGGATCCTAGGGGCCGACTTCATCGTGGGCCATGGGATCCTCGTAGACCTCAGGAACCATTGTCTTTGGGGGGCCAATACCGGGAAGAAAAGTGGAGTAGTAGTAACCCCGGGAAAGGATGGGAAGGGAACCCTGTGTACCATGAAGCCGAAAGGGAGTTACGACCTCGGTGAAATGATGGAGGGTATCCCGGTAGTATTTAGGGCCGAAGTGCAGGCTCAGTTAGGTGCGTTCGCCACGCACAAACACAACTGTGGGAGAGTCGTCAGCTTTGAGGTCAGGGTAGATGGGGATCCCATGGCCCGGCCCCAAAAGCAGTACAACTTCCCAAAGGAGGCAGAGGCTGATATGGAGGTAGCCATATCAGCGCTGGTACAGCAGGGGGTGCTAAGGCCTATAGCCACCCATGTGAACTCTCCGCTTTGGCCGGTTAAGAAACCGGACAATTCCTGGAGAGCCACGGTGGACTATCGGGTGTTGAACAGCAACATCCCCGCATGTGCCCCTACAGTGGCAGCAGTGGCCAACCTCATTGGGAGTATTCCCGCATCCGCGACCACGTTCACGGTGCTGGATATTTCTAATGGGTTCTGGTCAATCCCTGTGCGGAGGGTGGACCAGTATAAATTTGCCTTTACTTTTAAGGGGCAACAATATACTTGGAACTGCTTGCCACAAGGCTTCCACAATAGTCCCAGCATTTTCCACCAATGCATGGCGGACAGCCTGAAGGAGTTCAGTCAGCCCCTTCAGTTAGTGCAGTATGTGGACGACCTGCTCCTCTTTACCGACACGGTCGGAGAGCACGGCCCACTGCTGGCTGAATTGTTGGAGCTGCTGACCCGAAAGGGGTTTAAGGTTAACCCAAAGAAGGCGCAGATCGGTCAGAAGGAAGTCAAGTTCCTGGGGCTGACCATCCGCGTTGGAGAAAGGGACATCGATAGGGCTAGGAGGGAGGCGGTACAGGAGTTACCGGTCCCCGTCACTATAAAGGGTGTGAGGTCGTTTCTAGGGCTAACCGGGTACTGCCGAGACTTCATGGAGGACTATGCGGCCATGGCAGCCCCGCTACTCCGACTCCTGCACAAGGGAGTGGAGTGGTCGTGGGATGAAGGATGCCAGGCTGCGTTCGAGCTCCTAAAAAGGAAGCTGCAGACCGCACCGGCCCTGGGAGCGATAGATGGGGGAAGGGAGTTCTTCCTGGAGGTGGCGGCCAGCGGGGACAGCCTCAGCGCTGTGTTGCTCCAGGAGCGGCATGGTAGGCTGAGACCCGTGGTTTACTCCTCCAGGGTGCTCACCGATGTGGAGAGGAGCTACTCGGTCTGCGAGCGGCACCTCTTGGCCACACACTGGGCCGTGAAGAGATCCGCAATCTTCACGGGCACCTCCCCCATCACCCTCCTCACACACCACACGCCTACCAAGATGCTGTTGGATGGGAGGATCAAGGATGGGACCGTGAGCAGTACCCGCATTGCGCACTGGACCCTACTCCTCTCCCAAATGGATCTGCGGGTAAAAGGCCTGTGTGAGCCCAGATTAGCCGCCAACCTGGCTTACCCTGGGACAGCCCACCAGTGTTCTGTAGAAGGGGTATGGGAGGTCGACGTGGGTCTCCGGGCTGGGATACATCCCACCGGCCGTGAGATCTACGTGGATGGTTCCAGCATGGTATCTGCTGGAAAACGGCTCACGGGGTGCGGAGTTTATGACCCGATGGCAAACATTGCATTGGCAATTAAACTCCCCAGCACCATGAGCGCCCAGCAGGCAGAACTGTCCGCTGTGGCGTATGTGGTCACCCACCCCGAAGTCTTCCCTACCCCGTACACGATTTGCTCGGACAGCATGTTCACATGCAATTCGTGTACTGAGTACCTGGCCATCTGGTCCGGTCGTGGATTCACTTCTGCGGATGGGAGACCCTTGGTGGTCAAGCCCCTGCTGGAAAAGATCCTGGCAGCCATGGGGGAGAAGGGTGAGGTCTTCATCCACAAAGTGAAGGCTCACTCCTCCACAGAACCTCGCGGTCAGGGAAACCAGCGAGCTGACGCACTGGCGAGAGAGGGTGCCATGTCCGGCACTCTCTGGGACCCCTACGGGCCTGGACCAGTGGCAGCTGTAAAAGGCAGGGATGGGAGTCAGAAGAGTGTAGGGGTAGCACTAGCCCCGGACCTCAAATCGGTCCAATCTCAGGACCCTGCCCTGAGAGGGGTATTTAACGCGGTTAGCGAGGGGAAGAAAATAGAAGGCCCGTATGGCACAGCATCTCTTTCCATAAGAGAGGGGATGCTGTTTAGAGAAGAGCAGTGGGTGGTGCCTCAGCAGCACCGGAGGGAATTCCTTCAACTGGCCCATGAGGGGCCGGGAGCAGGGCACCCCGGGCCTGAGGTCACTTGGCAGCGGGTAGAGCAGGCAGGATGGTGGCCAGGACTCCGGGAGGACGTCCGGGAGTTTTGCGCGAACTGTCTTGTGTGCGCGGCAAATAACCCCGACCCTCACAGGAGGAAGGTGCCAATGGGACACGTTAGGAGGGTAGAGGGACCATGGCAGTCAATCCAAATTGACTATATCGGACCCTTACCCGCCACCCAGGGAGGCTATAAGTATTGCCTCGTTCTGGTGGACGTGTTCTCTAAATGGGTTGAAGCCTTCCCCTGCTGAACAGCCACAGCGTTAGGAACTGCAAGAATCTTGGTGCGGGAGGTGTTCTCGAGATGGGGACTGCCCCAGTTCGTGGAATGCGATCAGGGAAGCCAGTTCACCGGCCAAGTCATGCAGAATACCCTGATGCTGCTGGGCATTCAAGGGAAATGGCACGTCGCCTACAATCCCCAGTCATCTGGGATTGTGGAGCGGATGAACCGCACCTTAAAAGAGAAAATAAGGAAGGAGATAATGGGTTCGCCCCAAAGGTGGGCAGAAGTCCTGCCTCTTATCCTCATGGGGGTCTGCGCCAGCCAATCAAAGAGTACGGGGTACTCTCCGCATGAGCTCATGACCGGCAGGGTCATGAGAACCCCCACTCATGTCCTGGCCCCAGTCCTAACGGAGGGGCAGCTAAGGGAGGTGAATCGGGACAAATTTGCCCGCACGCTCCTTGAACGCCTCCAAAGGATTTATGAGGGAGCCGCAGGTAACATGGGGAGGCAGCATCAGGGAAATAAAATGCTGCTTGAGCCCAGTAAAACCCATCGCTGGGAGGTAGGGGACCTAGTAATGGTAAGAAACTTCGCCCGTGTGGGGAGTTTCGGGCCACTTTACATGGGTCCCTACAGTATTGTAGATCAGGCCAGCCCCATGGTGTATGCTGTGAAACTGCCCCGGCGCACTAAATGGTTTCACATTAACCAATGTAAACTGTGTAAACCAGAGGCAGGGAAACAGGCAGCGGGGGCTGAAAAGGCCAGTAAAGAATCAAACGCTGTAGGGGAGCTGCAGCCACAGGTCACACAGGCTGGACGTGCAGCCTGCGTGAGGGGAGGAGTTGTCCCATCTAAGCGGGAGACTCCCCCATTGTTCTGGGACCCAGGAGGGGAAGAGCCGGAGGTCCTAGGTCCTGTCCCTGGCCAAAGTGAAGCCGAGTCGGAGGACGAAGGTCCCGCCCCGACAGCGGTGAAGGGGAGGAGCCAGAGGTCTTAGGTCTTGCCTCTCAGTGAAGCATTGAAAAGGTCTGGTCGCCGGTTACTGTAAAAAGATACCCCCGTAGGAAAGCTGTGGGAATTTTAAACAGTTCACAGCCAGCAGCTACAGGCTGCTAGGGACCAGCAGCTGAAACTGAGGTGGGAACGCCGCAGGGGGAGGCCTGCGACAGTCCCCACAGATTTTAAGCTGGCCGTCCGGAGACGGATGGCACATGTACATACACCATAGTTTGCTAAGTAAGGTTTAGTTATTTGTAAATTTAGTATGTATGTATAAGGTTTTTCTGAGGTATGGTGGCAGTTTGGAATGGTACAGAGTGGCAAGTTAAGTGAGCTAGGGTCGTGGGACCCACTCACCCCACACCCAAGCCGAGGAGCCCAAGGAGCCCGGCTCGAACATTCTCTTTTTATCTCTCCAACAGATATTAATCCAATGATGCTACTAAGAGGCATCATCCTCGCGGCCCTGGTGGGCCTCAACATCGCGTGGCGAGGGGAGACGGAGGACCACCACATCTTCGGATGTACCGGGGAAACGGCGCCCCTGGCCCACGACGGGCAGGGCCTGCGCAAGGCAGAGGAAATCGCTGGATATACCCACGAGGGCAACTGGCTGGATTGGCTGGGATCGAACGCCACTAAATACTCTAATGACATTGGTTTCACTTATGGAGAAGTTTCACTATTGTGTCCGCGGGTCACGATCAAGGCCATGCAGATCAGTGTTACTGTGGGAAAATGAATTTGTTTAACGTGCAGGGGGAACGTCCCCTCAGGAAACTGAGCAAGGACATGGGGAACCCCAGAGGACAGTGGGAAAGGTTAGGGAACAACACTCACCGGACCATCACAGGGACCCAGGGAGGGCTGACAGTGTGCTGGGATAAATGGTGGGAACCCGATCAAGGGATTTACGTATGTATGTGGGGTTCAGGAAAAGTCTGCCCCGCAGGTGTTTCCATCATTTTCCACAGCCAGTGGCAAGATAACGGGAGGGGGATGGACTGGGAATCGCGCTTGGACGCATGCACGGTCCCCTACTCCCCAATCGCAGTTAATGCCACTGAGTTAGTGACCCGCCCCCGACAGCCCCTGCCCACGACCCAGACACCACGGACGGTAACAGAGGGGTGCCCCACCACCACCAAGGGACCGGGGAACGGTTTAGTTTTAGTTCCGACTGATCAAATGGCTTACCAGGGGGTCCATTATGCGGTGGCCTCGGTCATCCTCAACCTGACCGAGGTGCACCTGCCGGAATGGTGCCCCGTAGAAACAGGAAGGCTATATCAGGCCCTGCTAAAAGAGACCCTGCAGAAGTTCTTTGAATTTGACTTCGCAAGGGTCAACAGAACCAAGCTGTATACCGAAAGCCACAAGCAATGGGAGCAAGCAGGGAGACTAAAAAGGGGCACCGTGAACGACTGGTTCACAGGGTTTAATGCTGGGTCATCCATCATAAATAGTATGGATGACATCGAATTGCAACGGCAGGTTAACGGGTTAAAGATCCATTGAGGGGGATCCTCACAGACGAAAATCGGGTGGTAGGTTCGGAGCTCCATGAGGATCAGGCTATGACTCTCCACTTAAAAGAGATCATAGCAGAGCTGGAGAAGCAGGCTCGGACGGTCAACGCTCTCATTAGGGAGGACAGGAACGCCTCAGATCAGGCTGCACAGAATGAGGTGTGCGTGCTGTACGGGGCATGGTTGCTGGGCGAGGGCCGCAGCAATCTGGAGGACTTGAAACAGGGTTTGGTCCCCTCCTGGATCAGTAACAAACACCTCGCAGCCCTCCACCCTTTTGAGAACGCGTTGAGTCCCTGCCAGCTCCGGCTCGCTTCTGAGGCCTATCCAGTCCCGGTGGACTGTGGCCGCTCCAATCATACCATCATGGGGGTCGTCGTGCGGATCCCCATAATGAGGACAGCCCGACCTGCGCTGGTGTATAGGGTGGTGAACATTGGAGTCATTCGGGGGGGAGCTCATGTCCGTTTTGCAGAGGTCCTACCCTACGTCATTAAGTGGGAGCATGCTATGACGGGGACTGACTTCTCGGGGTGCTGTAGCCGGGGAGCACACATAATCCTGTGTCCCCAGCACTTGAATGCCTATTCAATACCACAATGCGGGTTCAGGTCTGCTGACGCTAAGCCTATCAATTGCACTATAGAAGCCATGGCACAGGGCCATGTTCCCCCACAGGTGGCATACACAGGAGGTGGGACATATTGTGTCGCCACCGCAGCGTCTCACTACCGGCATGGACAGCATGGCTGGTGCGCGGTCAGTGACAGCAGCTTCTGTTTTAAACCCGAGGCAATAGTTCAAGTGGCACAGCTGCAGATTATCCCGATCCCCGAACCATCCACTGTTCACCACACCGTTAAGGAGAATTTCACTGATCTCCAAAAGTATGTAGCACATTTTGGTTTAACGATTCCCCCTCTCCCAGAACACCTAACCGCGCTGCTCAAAGCGGTCGCCATCTCGCAGCAACACTTTTTCACTTTGGAACAAAAGACCGTTGATATAGGGGCAGAAATTCAGGATATAGTGGTTCCACCGTGGTGGGACCTTTTTGATAATATAGAGGTCCCATCATGGATCCGACTGGCTTCCCACATTTTGGTGGTGTGCCAACTGGGGATAGTTTTGTACCTGGTCTGTGTGCAGTGCAGAAGGAAGGGACACAGCAGGGAATTCCCTAGTCAGCTGAATTGGTGGGGCCACTATGTCAGTATAAACGGGGAGTCGCCCGTGTAATTACTGTTGTTTTAATATTTTGGATTGTTCTGTACCTTGTTTGATTTCGCATTATATTGTATTATGATTATTCTGTTATGACTCTAGGTGAGTCTGTATATTGTTTAAAGGTTTGTCTCCAATAGGAAATGTTTTCTCAAACTTCGTTGTTCGGAATGAGGAAAGTGCGGGCGAGGTACACTCCTTAGCAAGGTAAATTACGGGGAAGGTCAGTTGGAGAGGGAACGGATTTGTGCTCCCCCAAAGACATTTTATGATACAAAGACGATTGAAGATGCTCATTGTATCACAGGGGGGACTGTAGGATTCGCAAAAATCCATGAAATACAGTATACGGGTAGGGCCCCTGAAGTGGCCACATTGTGAGAACACAGAATGGAGTTGGCAGTTCTCATGGCCCAGTTCAAAAGGACACACACACAGTACCTAACAGCAGTCTGAGTCATCATCGATTAGAAGAATCCAGAACCTTACTGTTTTTGATATTGTAATGTGGTTACAGCAGTAAACAAAACTATTAGCACCTGGAGGTGCGCTAATCGCTGGCAGAGCGGTAACCGATCTCAGAAACCGCTGAGCACACACAAACGGAGGGACACTAAACAGATTCCCATAATAGCAAAGCGGTAACCGATCTCAGAAACTGCTGAGCACACACAAACGAAGGGACACTAATCGGATTCCCATTAGTTCGATTTGCGAGCAGTTAAAATTAATGTGCTTGCTTTTGTTAAAGCAACCTTAACAAAGGAAAACGGTTGATTTGGCGCCAAGATTAGGGCCAGAAAAGAGTATAACCGTTCAGGTAAATCGTCAGCAAGTCAGTCTAAGATTCGACCAGAGTAAGGAAGACTCCTCCGGAGACGGTTCACACCGTGAAGTCCAAGTCCAGTTACCATCAGGAGTTCGAGGACCGTGCGGAACAGAAAACGGCTCGAGGATTTCGGAGGACTTCCAAAGTTTGTACAGGAGAGCGAGTCCAGGAGCCAGTCCCATAATGAAGGTCGGAGGTCCCGGATGACACCAAGTAACAGGGTCCAGGAGCCGGTCCCATAAGGAAGATCGGAAATTCCAGACGCAACAAGAAGTACCAAGGTCCAGAAGGGTTTTGAAATCCTGTTGAGCATAAAGGCCCAACTCTACCTAACTGACATAATTGAGGTATATTCGGTAACGGGAGGGTTTGTAACGTTAAGGGTATTTGTAAGTCAGGAGTGTGATTTATCCCTCGATGTGTCCGTGCGCTTCCCTCACCCCCGCTTTTAGCTTATCGCTATTTTAGAACTGTTTATATGCTTTAAAGTTATTTTTCTCAGTGTATAATTTAGTCCTCTGTGAGAAACTTTATTTTTCGTCTGCATTTATTCTTGCCATTTTTCTCTGTGTACATTCTCTTTCAAAAATAAAGATCGTTTTGATTTAAAACTCAATCTGTCTCATCTGACCATTTGTCTTCCGAGTCACGAGTTGGGCCAACACACAAAGGTTGTCTGGCAATAAGCCCAGTGTCTAGAACCGTGAGGGGGGAGCGCTTCGAAACCGCTCACGAGTAGTGCGAAAATCAAAACCGATTTAGCGCACCATAAGCTCGTTAAAACGACCCCTTACACCATGGCATCCCATATTTGAAAAAGAGCAGGTTGTTCTCTGGTGTCGCAGTCAAAAGTCCGCTCTCAATCAATGCCAGCAAAATATAAAACAGCTTAAATGGTAATTTGTTGTTTGTGGGAACTTTCTTGCTGCTGTGTTTGCCTACATAAAAACTACACAGCACTTCAAAAGTAATTCATGGATTGTGACATGCCACGGGGACATCTTGGAGATGTAATAAGGTCATCGCTAAGATTCATGGCACATGCTCCAGTCAGTTCTCTCCTAAAACGGCCTATATAGGACCCCGATTTGCATATTAAAAGGGCTCTGCCGCCTCAAACGGGCAGGCCCAGTAGTAGGACCCTTTCAAAATGGCTGCAAAGGAGGTGCAAACAGGATGCTAAGTACTGCGCCATCATTTTAACTGTATTATTGCCAGGTTTGCACCAGTCAGAACAAATTAAAATTGGCCCCCGTGCCCTTACAAACCATGTCAACAATGCTCCTCTCGCGTTTAATGTCGCCACTTTTGAGCATATCCTAAAGTGGACAGAGGTCGGCGTCGGAGCAGAGCCTGGGTTCAGAGGTTAACTTTTCTGCTAATGAAAAGCACAAGATTAACTAACACAGTCTTAGTAAATATTGGCCCAGAAATTCAGGTCCCAACGCGTGAGTACGCACAGGGTACTCACGCGTAGGCCCAACGAAAGTGCCGGTTTTGTGCCTGCACTGCGCATGCGTGGGAAACCAGCACTTCCGTTCCCCTGAAAGAAAGGTTTCAGTGGTCGAACGCATGCACCGGAGAGGCAGCGAGTGCACATTGAACTTACATTTTTTTTGCAGTTTCTCCGGGAGGGTAAGTCTCCAGCAATTACACTTTTAAAAAGCAGGCGCAAGGCCTGCTTTTAACAAGGTAAGTGGTGAATTAATTAAAATTAAAGCATTTTTTCCACAAGTTTATTATTTTTAAATACTTTAAAGAAAGGTAAGTTTATTTTTAGCCCCGTTAGAAAATGTAAATAATTTTTTCAAAAATTTAAATTATTGTTTAAAATAGTTATTTCATGTAATTTATAGTTGTTTTAAAAATGTGGTTTTTTTTAATTTATTTGAAGTTTTAGTGAAGTTTTGGGGCTAATTGTATTTATAGGTTTGACAGCTCTTCCTGCCAAACTTATGAATGACGCATTCCCTGCTACCATTGGCTCTCCATGGCCCACGTGATCCCAGGGGACGCCTCGAACTAACTGCGCCCCTGGGATACGCAAGCACTGCGCGCCAGCAGTTGGAGGAGGCCCAGGATCGGAATCCCACAGGGGCCCACAGCACAACGGCCGGCACGCTAGGTAAGTGCAGGTCGGGGGCTTGCACCCGCGGGAAGCCCCCGACCCGAATTTCTGGGCCATTGTTGCCTTATTAACAAACACCACATTATTAAGTTATATAACCGTAATTACTAACATAACCTTAATAACTAATGTAACCAAAGAAAAACGAATCTAACCCAAACAATGAATGTAACCTTGAATGGTGCATACTCCCACATCATGACACAGACATGAAGAAATAATGAACCCCCTGCCCTGAAATTATTATTAGATGCTGTATTAGATTCTGATCCCTTAACGTGCCCCCCTGAAATTCTGACCATTTGCTAGTGTTCACAACATGATTCCAGGGAAAGCAGAAAACTCTTAAGAGGTAACTGTGCAAGGCCGTGCTCCTAACACGGAGCCACCCCCCCTTCCCCCACCAGCTGGGAGTGTGGTTTAGAGAATTGGGCATTGATGGTGTTACAGCCCAATCTCTGATCCATACCTTCATCCATTTCAGAATCGTCCATACTGTCGGCACAGAAAGTCTGAATAACAATTTTTTGTTTTTTTGATTATTCATCCACGGAATGTGGGCGTCGCTGGTAAGGCCAGTATTTATTGCCCATGCAGCCCTGCCATCCAGTTAACCGATCAACTCTCCACTACTGAGGTTGTAATCAGGCGCTTGCCTATTTTGGAAGGTCTTCTCTTCATCCCTCAGGAAAATGGGTGATAGATTGTAAAATCCTGCAATACAATTGCCTGGGGGATTTTTCCTTTTAAGCAAAGGTACGTTTTCAATTACAAATACCTATCAGGACAGCCACAAATGTTAAGTGCTATATGAAATATCATAACAGCATGATGAACGATTCTGAATGCTAATATCATTAAATCTGCAACCTGCCTTTCTCATCTATCTACAGAATGACTAATCATTCACATCTGTGCAGTGACTAATGCAGAAATGATGGGTGCAGCTTCACTTAAATATAAAGGATGCTCATTGGGTCAGACAGCAGATGATTCAAGTACATTGGAGGGATGACAGATGAAGCTTTTTTTGCCTGTTCTGCGGGATGCATGTTCTGCTTTGCTGAATTTCATTTTCACATGAATTAGATTGAATCTTAAGAGCCCAGTTTCCCTGCTGTATCTCATATTTGCGTACAGCGAATGCAAGCTGTCAATCGTTAGAAGGGGATATCAAAGTGCGTGTTTTAAAGGGACAATTATAGTTCCAATAAAATATTGGATCACGACACATTGGCAAAGCTTAAATTTTTCCGTTTTTTTTCCCAATTACTTTCGACTGTGGGATTAAAATGTTTCAAATCTCCTGCCCTCCTTTCGTCTGGTCTTGCTGGGGCCAGGTTCCTCCGGTGTTCACAGCCCTCCTATGCCTTCCCCATGTGTGGGTATCACAGATATGCCTTATCCTATCCTCTCCGACATTCACACATGCCCAACTTCCAGCAGAGATCATGGATAGTGATCAGGACGCAGAGTTAATGCTCTTCCCCTCCCTAGAGCACTGAGTCCAATTACGAAGCCCTGCCTGGACCTTCAATGCTTTGTGTGTTTCAGTGCTATGCTAGGTGGCTAATTTATACCCGGAGCATTTGAAGAAGCACTAAATAATATACAAAGGATTCCTGCCATCTCCCAGTAGCAGCTTCTGCCCTTAAATGTAGCATTTTCATTTTTTCATTTTTTTAAATCACTAGTGTGACAAATAATTTTGACTTTCTACCCTCAATTAACACCTGCCTGGGCCCACACACAAGCAATATTTACAGTCTGGTTGCCAACAGTTACTATCACCAACCAGGAATAGGATGGGGATCAGTTATATCTCCATCTTGAACAGCTGCCCAATACTCCTCGTCCAGATTCCCATATCGAAAACAGCCAGTTGGACAAACTATCAGAAGACACCTGCTACTGCAGAAATAGACCCTAGCATGAAGGGTATAGAGAATGGCAGGAGCTACTGAACCTTGCTAATTTACTTCTAATCTTTGTATTTCTCTGTAATTTTTATTATTTACTTTTACTTTTTTTGGTCTAATGTAGCCTAATCTAATTCTCTTCTAAATTTTAAATAGCATGCAACTCTCATTCTTCCTTCCTTTTATGTTCCTCCTTAGTCTCTCTGATACCATTACAGAGCTAAGTGATCCCACAATCAACGGATCGGATCAAAGTTCTGCAGTCCTGCCACATCCAGTTGTGAATGGTGGTGGACAATTAAGCAACTAACGGGAGGAGGAGGCTCCATGAATATCCCCATCCTCAATGATGATGGAGCCCAGCATGTGAGTGCAAAAGACAAAGCTGAAGCGTTTGCAACCATCTTCAGCCAGAAGTGCCGAGTGGATGATCCATATCGGCCTCCTCCTGAGGTCCCCACCACCACAGAAGCCAGTCTTCAGCCAATTCGATTCACTCCACGTGATATCAAGAAACAGCTGAGCACATTGGATACAGCAAAGGCTGTGGGCCTCGACAACATCCCGGCTGTCGTGCTGAAGACTTGTGCTCCAGAACTAGCCGTGCCTCAAGCCAAGCTCTTCCAGTACAGCTACAACACTGCTATCTACCTGACAGTGTGGAAAACTGCCCAGGTATGACCCGTCCACAAAAAGCAGGACAAATCCAATCTGGCCAATTACCGCCCCATCAGTCTACTCTCAATCACCAGCAAAGTGATGGAAGGTGTCGTCGACAGTGCTATCAAGCAGCACTTACTCACCAATAACCTGTTCACTGATGCCCAGTTTGGGTTCCGCCAGGACCACTCGGCTCCAGACCTCATTTAAGCCTTGGTCCAAACATGGACAAAAGAGTTGAATTCCAGAGGTGAGGTGAGAGTGACTGCCCTTGACATCAAGGCAGCATTTGATCGAGTGTGGCATCAAGGAGCCCTAATAAAACTGAAGTCAATGGGAATCGGGGGAAAACTCTCCACTGGCTGCAGTCATAACCTACCACAAAGTAATATGGTTGTGGTGGTTGAAGGTCAATCATCGCAGCCCCAGGACATCGCTGCAGGAGTTCCTCAGGGCCCAACCATCTTCAGCTGCTTCATCATTGACCTTCCCTCCACCATAAGGTCAGAAATGGGGATGTTCGCAGATGACTGCGCAGTGTTCAGTACCATTCGCAACTCCTCAGATAATGAAGCAGTCCATGCCCACGTGCAGCAAGACCTGGATGATATTCAGGCTTGGCTGATAAGTGGCAGGTAACATTCACGGCACACAAGTGTCAGGCAATGGCTATCTCCAAAAAGTAAGCATCTAACCAATGCCAAATCCCCCACCATCAATATCTTGGGGGTCAACATTGACCAGAATGTAGTGGCGCTTCTTAGTTTCCAAACAGGCAGGCCACTGGGCTGTGGGGCTTTTAACATCGAGTAGACGCGTGTCGAAATAAAACGTTCCCAAACGTAGCTTTGTCTTTTAAACTGTTTACTATAACACTTAACAAGCAGAATTACAAAGCAAACACGTATAAACGAACACGGTCAAAAACTGTACTGCTCCAAACCTCACAGCTTCTGCCTCTTTCACCACGTGCAGTTTAAACTGTGAAAAGGCTGCACCCAATGTGTGGCTTAGGGACTGTTCCATTGTGGCAAGAATGAAGGGGGTGTCGGACTATACCACTGGAGCAAGAAAATAGGGGGTTTCTTAATACAATAAGTCGTTCAGGTAAATTAACTGTATTATGCCATTTAGCCACTAATTTAAAGTATTTTCTTAAGCTTTTATGGCTCTTACACAGAAACTTAAGCCAAATAAATACAGTGGCAACAAGAGCAGGGTATTCTGCAGCGAGTGTCTCACCACCTGACTCAGCAAAGCCTTTCCACCATCGACAAAGCACAAGTCGGGAGTATGATTACATACAGAAGATTACATAGGATATATGGCACAGAAACAGGCCATTCGGCTCAACCAGTCCATGCCGGCATTTATGCTCCACTCGAGCCTCCTCCCATCTTTCCTCATCTAAATCTATCAGCATAACTCTCTATTTCCTTCTCTCTCATATGCTTGTCTAGCCTCCATTTAAATGCATCTCCACTTTTCACTTCAACCACTGCCTGTGGTAGCAAGTTCCAAATTCTCACCACTCTTTGGGTAAAGAAGTTTCTTCTGAATTCCCGATTGGATTTCTTGGTGACTATCTTATATTGATGGCCTCTAGTTATGCTCTTCCCCACAAGTGGAAATATTCGCTCTGTATCCACTCTATCAAAACCTTTCATAATTTTAAAGACCTCTATTAGGTCACCCCTCAACCTTTTTTCAAGAGAAAAGAGACCCAGCCTGTTCATCCTTTCCTGATATTTATACCCTCGCATTTCTGGTATCATACTTGTAAATCTTCTCTGCACCCTCTCCAGTGCCTCTATATCCTTTTTATAATATAGTGACCAGAACTGTACGCAGTACTCTTAAGTGTGGTCTAACCAAGGTTCGATGCAGGTTTAGCATAACTTCACTACTTTTCAATTCTATACCTCTAGAAATAAACCCTAGTGCTTGATTTGCTTTTTTAATGGCCTTGCTAACCTGCGTTGCAACTTTTAGTGATTTGTGTATTTGTCCTCCGAGATTCCTTTGTTCCTCTACCCCACCTAGACTCGCACCCTGCAAGTAATAAGTGACCTCCCTATTCGTCCTACCAAAATGTAATACCTCACGTTTATCTGTGTTGAGCTTCATTTGCCAATTATATGCCCATTCTGCAAGTTTATTAATGTCCTCCTGTAATTTGTTGTAGTCCTCCTCAGTATTGACTATCCCCCCCAATTTGGTGTCATCCGCAAATTTAGAAATTGTGTTTTTGATTCCAAAGTCTAAATTGTTAATGTAAATTATAAACAACAGTGGTCCCAGCACTTTTCCTTATGGAACACCACTGCCCACCTTCTGCCACTGTGAATACTCTCCACTTGCCTGGATGAGTGCAGCTCCAACAACACTCAAGAGGCTCGACACCACCCAAGACAAAGCAGCCTGCTTGATTGGCACCCCAGCCACCACCTTAAACATTCACTCCCTCCACCACCGGCGTAGTGTGGCTGCAGTGTGTATCATCTACAAGATGCACTGCAGCAACTCGCCAAGGTTTCTTCGGCAGCATCTCCCAAACAAGCGACGTCTACCACCTAGAAGGACAAGGGCAGCAGGCTCATGGGAACTCCACCACCTCCAAGCTCCCCTCCAAGTCACACACCATCCTGACTTGGAAGTTTATCACCGTTCCTTCATCGTAACTGGGTCAAAATCCTGGAACTCCCTCCCTAACAGCAGTGTGGGAGTACCTTCACCACAAGGACAGCAGCGGTTCAAGAAGGCAGCTCACCACCAACTTCTGAAGGCAACTATGGATGGGCAATAAATGCTGGCCTTGCCAGCGACGCTCACATCACATCCTGTGCAGCCGTTACCTGTCACACCGCAGGTAAAGGCTGCACAGGCAGGAAGGGAATGGGTGACCACCAGGTAGAGTAGTAGGCACAGGCAGGTAGTGCAGGGGTCCCCTGTGGCCATCCCCCCTTCAAACTGATATACCACTTTGGATATTGTTGAGGGGGATGGCTTATCGGGGGAAGGCAGCAGCAGCCAACTTCCTAGCACCATGGGTGGTCCTGCTGTACAGGACAGGAGAAAAAAAGCAGGAGAGCTATAGTGATAGGGGATTCTATTGTAAGGGGAATAGATAGGCATTTCTGCAGCTGCAAACAAGACTCCAGGATGGTATGTTGCCTCCCTGGTGCAAGGGTCAAGGATGTCTCAGAGCAGCTGCAGGGCATTCTGGAGGGGAAGGGTGAACAGCCAGTTGTCATGGTGCATATAGGTACCAACGATATAGGTAACAAATGGGATGAAATCCTAAAAGCTGAATATAGGGAGTTAGGAGATAAATTAAAAAATAGGACCTCAAAGGTAGTAATCTCAGGAATGCTACCAGTGCCACGTGCTAGTCAGAGTAGAAATAGAAGGATATTTCAGATGAATACGTGGCTAGAGGAATGGTGCAAGGGGGAGGGATTCAAATTCCTGGGACATTGGAACTGGTTCTGGGGGAGGTGGGACCAGTACAAACTGGACGGTTTGCACCTGGGCGGGACCGGAACTGATGTCCTAGGGGGAGTGTTTGCTAGTGCTGTTGGGGAGGGTTTAAACTAAAATGGCAGGGGGTTGCGAACCTGTGCAGGGAGACAGAGAAAAGGGAAGCAAGGATAGAAACTGTAGGGGGGTGGTCTCGTGGTCGTGCCCAGTCAGCTTCACCTCCGATTGTCCCTTGAGCGGTTCGAATCGCTCCCACACCCCTGGGTTCTAGACACCGGACTTAGGTACAGGCGGCGATACAGAAATTCAAGTAGACAAGTGGTTTGGTGTAAGAAAACCAAGATTTTATTAAAACAGAAATATAAACACAGTCTTAAGAGAATTACTGGTATAAAATACAGGCATAAACAATTACACTTATTGAGGGAATGGGGAACACACGACACATCGAGGGAAAAACAAGTACATTAACAATCCCCCTTATCCTTATCCTACCCCCTATACCTAACTAGATTAAGCTATGAGGGGCCAGGAATTCATGCTCACTGATCCAAAACCTGTTGCTTTAACGTTGTGAGTTTTGAGGTTTGGTCTTCTGTCCTTTGGGGTACTCCGTCGCCACATGGTCTCAGGGCGCAGTGCTGGAGTTGTTGGTGCAACACACCTTCCCTCTCCTCAGGTACCGTCGTCGTCTCGTCGCGATGGGTTTTCTTCCTCTTCTCCCTCGGGCGGTCGTCGGCGGTAACGTTGCGGTCGTGGATCGGTTGGCGGTTTGCACTGCTTACAAGATTTTGCTACCCATCCTTTGAACGCTAGCATATTCTTCATGGCGTGGACACTCGCGTCTAATGCCTGTTTATTCGCAGGGTCCAAATGCCAACTTATTCTCACTGTCCAAGCATACACTGCTAATTTCTTCCCCAAACACCAGCTTATAACTAGGCGTTTGGTTTTTACCAATGCGTCTTTTGCTGCCCTTCTCTGCTCTTGTTGGTGTTACCTTCTTCTTCGTCTCGTCTCATCTCATCTGCCCGTTCGTGGCCTGTGTGTTCTGTGTGACTTTGAACTCGGGTCTCGTTCTCCTCCCGTGTTTGGTCCCGGTGTACTGGGCGTCCTTGATTGTTGAGCGGTGCGGGGAGCGAGAAGTGAACCCGCCACGAGGCCAGGGCATGAGCACAAGTGGCAGCAGGCCAAGGCCAAACAAGAGGGCAGAGTCGAGAGACAAGAGACCAGAGAGCGATTGCTACTGATAGGCCTACAGTTATACCCGTTCTTCCACTCCTTATCTGCGCGCCAAATCAGGTCAGTCCATTGTTTAACTTTTGGCGGGCTTGGTTTAAATGATTACAACCATTTATTTTAACGACTTTAGGAGTGGTTGTCTCCGGGTCTAATGGCCCCGATGTCCTGGTTGCTTTGTCATGGATAAGACTTAATTGTCCCCATCCTACCTTGATGGCTACTGTGAGCTGTTATCGATTAAACATGCAGAAAGCTAATGGCCACAGTTAAAGGCCCATTCTACTTTGATTGGACTCGAATTGAATAAATGCGGATTCTGTGTTTACTCTGTCTGGCAGGCTCCAAAGAGTCCCTGCACAAAGTTTCCTGCATTTTAATGTTTCATCTCCAGGCCTGCTTGTTGGCAGAGCCTTGCTTTAAAAATCCTGTCAAAATTTTGGTCACGAGGTTTACAGAAGCCATTTTGGGTACCCTGCTTTTAAATAACTTGTCCAAAACAGGGTCCCTTGATCCATAACTCGGGGAACGCGGGCATTTTGAGAACCCTGTAACTTACACTCCCACCTGTTGACACTAAACTTGCTTTAAGTATCATCATGATGAGGTGAGCAAAATTTCCGACCCTCCATTGTCAACCTTCACAATTACCTATCTAATATACCCACGACACATGCACTTCCCATTCCGCAAAAATGTAGTGTACATAAGCATACATATAATAATTACAGTCGTTTACACACATCCAAGCATGGAGGGGGTCCAACACCCCTGCACCACTTGGTAAACATACATCTTTATTAAAACAATGCGTCGAAAAACTTTATTGAAAACAACAAAACACAAAAAACAGCAATCTTTAATCAAAAATACAAAAACTCAAACAGGTGTATCTCCCTCCATCTTCACATAATGTTCCTTCCAGATCCTCTGGTTTCAGAATTCTAGCATCTGACCTTTTCCCTTGCACTGAGTGCAGACTAGATACAACACTATCCCTAACTGGCAAACCACGAGAATGTGGGAAGCCAGTCTGATCCAAATGTAAGAAGTCACACAACACCAGGTTATAGTCCAACAGCTTTATTTGAAATCACAAGCTTTCGGAGCGCTGCTCCTTCTTCAGGTGAAGTGGAGAAATGCATAAAGACACAGCTTATATAGTCAGAGAATCATGTCAGATGTTTACAGGTAACCTTTCCAACTGCCATTTATCACACCTCGGCAGAGAGATAATCACAGCAGTCAAAGGTGTGAATGGTGGCCAAACAGGTCAGTCAGGGAAACATTACATCAAAGAACAATGAGGTGGGGTCACAAGGGGTCAAATATTGCAGATGCTGGGGTCTGTATGAAAAACAAAAAAACAGACAAAAAACATTTTTTTTGGCTGGAAATCACAGCAGGTCCGGCCGCATCTGTATAGAGAGAACAAGCCAATGCCGACTCGAGTCTGGATGACCCTGCATCAGGTGGGGTTACATGTAGCGTGACATGAACCCAAGATCTCGGTTGAGGCCGTCCTCATGGGTGCGGAACTTGGCTATCAGTTTCTGCTTGACGATTTTGCGTTGTCGTGTGTCTCGAAGGCCACCTTGGAGAATGCTTACCCGAAGATCAGAGGCTGAATGTCCTTGACTGCTGAAGTGTTCCCCGACTGGGAGGGAACACTCCTGCCTGGTGATTGTTGCGCGGTGTCCGTTCATCCGTTGTCGCAGTGTCTGCATGGTCTCGCCGATGTACCATGCTCCGGGGCATCCTTTCCTGCAACGTATGAGGTAGACAACGTTGGCCGAGTCACATGAGTATGTACCATGTACCTGGTGGGTGGTGTCCTCACGTGTGATGATGGTATCTGTGTTGATGATCTGGCATGTCTTGCAGAGGTTGCTGTGGCAGGGTTGTGTGGTGTCGTGGTCGCTGTTCTCCTGGAAGCTGGGTAATTTGCTGCGAACGATGGTCTGTTTGAGGTTAGGCAGCTGTTTGAAAGCGAGCAGTGGAGACGTGGGGATGGCCTTAGCGAGGTGTTCGTCATCATCGATGACATGTTGAAAGCTGCGAAGAACATGGCGTAGTTTCTCCGCTCCAGGGAAGTACTGGACGATGAAGGGTACTCTGTTGGTTGTGTCCCGTGTTTGTCTTCTGAGGAGGTCTATGCGATTTTTCGCTGTGGCCCGTCGGAACTGTCGATCGACGAGTCGAGCGTCATATCCCGTTCTTACAAGGGCGTCTTTCAGTGTCTGTAGGTGTCCATCGCGTTCCTCCTCGTCTGAGCAGATCCTGTGTATTCGCAGGGCTTGTCCATAGGGGATGGCTTCTTTAACGTGGTTAGGGTGGAAGCTGGAGAAGTGAAGCATCGTGAGGTTGTCCGTGGGCTTGCGGTAGAGTGAAGTGCTGAAGTCCGTCTTTGATGGAGATTCGTGTGTCACGATGGACACCTACAGACACTGAAAGACGCCCTTGTAAGAACGGGATATGACGCTCGACTCGTCGATCGACAGTTCCGACGGGCCACAGCGAAAAATCGCATAGACCTCCTCAGAAGACAAACACGGGACACAACTAACAGAGTACCCTTCGTCGTCCAGTACTTCCCCGGAGCGGAGAAACTACGCCATGTTCTTCGCAGCCTTCAACATGTCATCGATGACGACGAACACCTCGCTAAGGCCATCCCCACGCCTCCACTACTCGCTTTCAAACAGTCGCCTAACCTCAAACAGACCATCGTTCGCAGCAAATTACCCAGCTTCCAGGAGAACAGCGACCACGACACCACACAACCCTGCCACAGCAACCTCTGCAAGACATGCCAGATCATCAACACAGATACCATCATCACACGTGAGGACACCACCCACCAGGTACATGGTACATACTCATGTGACTCGGCCAACGTTGTCTACCTCATACGTTGCAGGAAAGGATGCCCCGGAGCATGGTACATCGGCGAGACCATGCAGACACTGCGACAACGGATGAACGGACACCGCGCAACAATCACCAGGCAGGAGTGTTCCCTCCCAGTCGGGGAACACTTCAGCAGTCAAGGACATTCAGCCTCCGATCTTCGGGTAAGCATTCTCCAAGGTGGCCTTCGAGACACACGACAACGCAAAATCGTCGAGCAGAAACTGATAGCCAAGTTCCGCACCCATGAGGACGGCCTCAACCGAGATCTTGGGTTCATGTCACGCTACATGTAACCCCACCTGATGCAGGGTCATCCAGACTCGAGTCGGCATTGGCTTGTTCTCTCTACACAGATGCGGCCGGACCTGCTGTGATTTCCAGCCAAAAAAAATGTTTTTTGTCTGTTTTTTTGTTTTTCATACAGACCCCAGCATCTGCAATATTTGACCCCTTGTGACCCCACCTCATTGTTCTTTGATGTAATGTTTCCCTGACTGACCTGTTTGGACACCATTCACACCTTTGACTGCTGTGATTATCTCTCTGCCGAGGTGTGATAAATGGCAGTTGGAAAGGTTACCTGTAAACATCTGACATGATTCTCTGACTATATAAGCTGTGTTTTTATGCATTTCTCCACTTCACCTGAAGAAGGAGCAGCGCTCCGAAAGCTTGTGATTTCAAATAAAGCTGTTGGACTATAACCTGGTGTTGTGTGACTTCTTACATTTGTCCACCCCAGTCCAACTCCGGCATCTCCACACCAGTCTGATCCACGAAGGGACCTCTATGTTATTGAAAATGTCCCACCAGGGTGGAATCACAATATCCAATATTTTAGCCCCTAGCTCTACTGTTTTCTGCTCTAGAGTGTTAAAATGTTTCTGTGAAACTATAACGGCTTTGAGTATTTTGGTAAGGTGTTCAGGGAGAGGGGGAATTTCATAGCCAAAATGCGCTACATACTTCTGCAGGTTGGTAAAATTCTCCTTTACAGTGAGGTGAACAGTGGAGGGTTCAGGAATGGGGACAATTCGCTCCTGGGCCACTTGAACTTCTGCCTCGGGTTTAAAGCAGAAACTGCCGTCACTTACCGGACACCAGCTATGCTGTCCATGCTGGTAGTGGGGCGCACCTGTGGTGACACAATATGTCCCACCTCCTATATATGCTACCTGCGGGGGAACATGGCCTTGTGCCATTGCCTCCATGGTACAATTTATAGGTTTCGCGCCAGCAGCTCTGAACCCACACGGTGGTTTTGAATAAGCATTCAAGTGTTGGGGACACAGGATTATGTGTGCTCCCCAGCTCCGGACCCCTGAGAGGTCAGTGCCTGTCATAGCGTGCTCCCACTTTATGACGTAAGGTGGGACCGCTGTGAAACGAATGTGTGCACCCACTTGAATGACTCCTATATTCTCTACCCTGTATACCGGTGCGGGTCGGGCTGTTCTACCCATGACCGGCATCCTAACTACTATTCCCATGATGGTGTGGTTAGACCGTCCACAATCCACTGGGACTGGGTAGGCTTCGGAAGCTAGCCGGAGTTGGCATGGGCTTAATGCATTCTCAAATGTATGGAGGGCTGCGAGGTGTTTGTTGCTGATCCAGGAGGGGACTAAACCCTGTTTTAAATCCTCCAGATTACTGCGGCCCTCGCCCAGCAACCACGCCCCATACAGCACGCACACCTCATTCTGCGCAGCCTGGTCAGAAGCATTTCTGTCCTCCCTTATGAGGGCGTTTACCATCTTTGCGTGCTTCTCCAACTCCGTTATAATCTCCTTTAAATGGACCATCATGGCCTGGTCCTCATGTAACTCTGAGCCCACTGCTTTGTTCTCATCCATTAATATCTTCCTTAACTGTGTTTTTAAACCGTTTATCTGGGTCTGCAGCTCTATGTCATCCAGACTGTTGATGACAGCGGACCCAGTGTTAAACGCAGTAAAAACATCATTCCACACTCCCCTTCTTTGTCTCCCTGCATTACCCAAAAACTCGCGGTGTGTGGTGTACAGTTCGGTTTTGTCGACATTGGCGAAATCGAACTCATAAAACTTCTTGAACATGTCCTTTAATAGGGCCTGGTATAGCTGCTCTGTTTCTTTGGGGTGTACCTCGGTGAGATTTAAAATCACGGAGGCTACCACATAGTGTACCCCCTGGTATAGTACCTGATCGTTAGGCACTAGTACCAGTCCATTCCCTGGTCCCTTGGTGGTGGTGTGGCACCCTTCCCTGGGTAACCTCGCTGCCTGTGCCGTGGGCAGGGGCTTTCGGGGGCGGGTTACAAGCTCCGTGGCATTGACTGGGATCGGGGAGAATGGGACCACGCACGCCTTCAGGCTGGTATTCCACTTCATCCCCTCCCCGGCGCCTTGCCACTGCTGGTGGAAAATGTTAGCTATGCCTGCGGGGCATACCCTCTCTGACCCCCACATACAGATATAAATCCCCTGGTCTGGTTCCCACCACTTGTCCCAACACACACTTAATCCTCCGTGAGTCCCTGTAATCGTCCGGTGGGTATTGTTCCCCAACCGTTCCCACTTGACTGCGGGGTTTCTCATATCTTTGGTCAGCTTCCTGAGCCACCACCACCTATCCAAAGGAATGTGTTCCTTGCACGTTAAACATACACGTTTCCCTACGGTGACGCTGACCCTTGTGGTAACGACCTGTACCCTGGGGCACAGGAGGGAGGCCTCCCCGTACGTGAACCCGGTCTGGCTGGAGTACTGAGACGAATTGGACCCCAGCCACCCTGGCCACCTTCCCTCGTGGAAGTAGATGGCGGTCTCCTCTGCATCCCGTTCGCCGCTTCCATCGGCTGCTATAGGTGCTCTCTCTCCTGAGCACCCATAGATGTGAGAGTCTTCCATGTTGCCTCTTTTTCCCAGGCTCAGTCCTATCAGGGCGAGTAGGATTACGCTCCCCTTGATCCTGACAGTCTTTCTGCAACAGATACAGAAACATACAGCCAGGTCCCCAAGAGATTCTCTGGCTTGGGTGAAGCATAGCCAGGTCTCGCGACCTCGACTCAAATACACACACTCTTAGCAGACCACTACTGAATTAAAACTACCCATCACCTTACTTAGCTCAAGCTAAAACACCCAAACCTAAGCTAAATACCTAAACTTAACAATTACCTAAACTATGTACATCTGCCGCCCGTCTCCGGGCGGCCAGCCTAATCCCTGTTAGAACTGCGGCCCACCGCTTCCTCCGGCGTGACTGCACTGTCCTGCACTGTTGGTCCCTCGCCGCCCGTGGCTGCCGGCGGGGAACCTCTGTCCTTGGACTTACCCCTAGCTCGGGAGGTTGTCCCTTTAAACTGGGGAGCTGGTGAACAGGGTTTCCTTGGCTGGGGCGTCCGTGGGGACCTTCTAGGGACCTCAGCAGGTGGGGTTTTCTTGGCTGGGGGGCCTTTAACCCAAACCGCTGCCCCCTCTGGCGCGGCCTGTGGGCTCACCACTGCCGCTGGCCGGGGATCTTCTTCCTTAGGCTTTCCCTCTCCCGAACCTGGGCTAGGGGCAGGTAACTCTTCGCAGCCTGTTGCTGCAGGCTGAGAGTCTCCGCCCCCAGGTCCCAAACCTGGATCCAGGGCTGGGTCTTTGACCTCAGGTCCCTCCTCCTCTACACTTGGGTTAGGGACGGGGTCTTCACCCTCGGGTCCCTCCCCATCTGGAGCCCAGAAGAGTGGGGGTGTGTCCCAATCGGTGGCCTGGATGGCCCCTCCCCTTAAACAAGCCACAGCACCTGCCTGTGCAGTCTGTGGACTCGCTCCTTCTGCAGGCTGAGGATCTCTATCCTCAGGCCCTACCCCAACTGGTTGTTTTCTCCTTTCGGGTTTAAACAGTTCGCACTGATTAATGTGAAACCATTTTGTGCGCCGAGGCATCTTAACGGCGTATACCATGGGGCTGGCCTTGTCTACAATGCTGTAGGGCCCCATGTATAATGGTTCCAGACTCCCTACTCGGGCATAGTTCCTCACCATAACCTGAACTCCTACCTCCCACTCGTGGTGCTTTCGGGGTTCCAACAGCAATCGGTTACTCCGATGCTGCTTTCCCATGTTCCCAGCTGCCTGCTCGTGGACCTGTTTAAGGTGCTTGAAGAGGTTTCGGGTGAACCTGTCCCGGTTTACCTCTCTGAGCTGACCTTCTGTGAGCACCAGAGCTAGTACATGGGTGGGGGTCAGCATAATCCTGCCAGTCATCAGCTCGTACGGGGAGTACCCCGTGCTTTTCGACTGGCTGGCCCAGATCCCCATCAGAACCAACGGTAGGAACTCGGCCCATTTACGGGGCGAGTCCACCGTCTCCTTCCTCAACCTTTCTTTCAGGGTCCTGTTCATTCTTTCCACAATCCCTGATGACTGTGGGTTGTGGGCCACGTGCCACTTCCCCTCGATGCCTAGCAGCACAAGGGTATTCTGCATCACCTGCCCGGTGAAGTGACTCCCTTGGTCGGACTCCACATACTGTGGCAGCCCCCACCGCGAGAACACTTCCCGGACCAGGATCCTGGCAGTACCCAGAGCTGTGGCTGTTCTACAGGGTAAGGCCTCTACCCATTTGATGAACACATCAACCAGGACTAGGCAGTACTTATAGCCTCCCTGGGCGGTGGGCAGGGGCCCGATGTAGTCGACCTGTATCGACTGCCATGGTCCCTCTACCCTCCTGATGTGTCCCATAGGTACCTTCCTTTTGTGGGGGTCAGGGTTATTAGCAGCGCACACAAGAGAGCCAGCACAGAACTTGCGGGCATCTTCCCTGAGTCCCGGCCACCATCCCGCCTGTTCCACCCGCTGCCAGGTGGTCTCAGGCCCGGGGTGTCCTGCTCCTTGCCCCTCATGGGCCAGTTGAAGGAATTCCCTCCGGTGCTGTTGCGGCACAACCCACTGTTCCTCCCGGAACAGCATGCCCTCTTTGACGGAGAGGGTTGCTGTGCCGTACGGACCCTCTACCCCTTTTCCCTCAGTCACTGCACTGAGGACCGCCTTGAGGACAGGGTCTTGGGCTTGGACCGTCTTAAGGTCCGGGGCTAAAGCGACCCCTGCACTCCCTTGGGTCCCGTCCCTACCTCTGACTGCCGCCATGGGTCTGGACCCGTAGGGGTCCCAGAAAGTGCCTGTGCGGGCACCCTCCTTGGCGAGCATGTCAGCCTGCTGGTTGCCCTGGCTGCGGGGTTCTGTGGAGGAATGGGCCTTCATCATGTGGATGAAAACCTCCCCTTCCTCCCCCACTGCTGCCAGGATCTTTTCCAGCAGGGGTTTTACTGTGAGGGGTCTCCCGTCGGCGGAGGTGTATCCGCAGCGGGACCAAATGGCCAGGTACTCCGTACATGAATTGCACGTAAACATGCTGCCCGAGCAAATCGTGTATGGTGTGGGGAAGATTTCGGGGTGTGTAACGACGTTCACTACCGCGAACAGTTCAGCCTGCTGGGCGCTCATGGTGCTGGGGAGCTTAATCGCCAGGGCAATGTTTGCCACTGGGTCATAAACCCCACACCCCGTGAGACGCTCGCCAGCAGATACTGTGCTGGAACCGTCTACATAGATCTCGTGGCCCGTGGGATGTATCCCGGCCCGTAAACCTATGTTCA
Source organism: Somniosus microcephalus (assembly GCF_052327205.1). Classification (NCBI taxonomy): domain Eukaryota; kingdom Metazoa; phylum Chordata; class Chondrichthyes; order Squaliformes; family Somniosidae; genus Somniosus; species Somniosus microcephalus. The sequence continues at coordinate 50,875,677 of NC_140999.1, read as the reverse complement.
CTTCCCAAACCCCTTCAATGGAACACCGGTGGGCTGTTCCAGGATATACCATGTTGGCTGCGAGCTTTGGCTCGCAGAGACCCTTCACCTTAAGATCCATCTGTGAGAGGAGCAGGGTCCAGCGGGCAATGCGGGCACTGCTCACTGTCCCATCCTTGATCCTCCCGTCCAGAAGCATCTGGGTGGGTGTGTGATGGGTGAGGAGGGTGATGGGAGAGGTGCCTGTGAAGATCAGTGATCTCTTCACAGCCCAATGTGTGGCCAAGAGGTGCCGCTCACAATTGGAGTAGCTCTTCTCCACATCCGTGAGTATCCTGGAGGAGTAGACCACCGGCCTCAGCCTGCCATGCCGTTCTTGGAGCAGCACAGCACTAAGGCTCTCCCCGCTGGCTGCTACCTCCAGGAAAAACTCTTTCCCCCCAGCTATGGCCCCTAGAGCTGGTGCGGTCTGCAAGTCTTTCTTGAGCCTGACAAATGCTGCCTGGCAACTCTCATCCCAAGCCCACTCCACTCCCTTGTGTAGGAGTCGGAGCAGAGGGGCTGCGGTGGCTGCATAGTTCTCAATAAAGTCTCTGCAGTACCCGGTTAGCCCTAGAAACGACCTCACACCCGTGACTGTGTTGGGGACTGGTAACTTCTGTACCGCTTCGCTCCTAGCCTTATCTATGGCCCTTTCTCCAGCGCGCATGGTCAGGCATAGGAATTTCACCTCCTGCTGGCCGATCTGTGCTTTCTTGGGGTTTACTTTGAAACCCTTCTGCCCGAGCAGCTCCAGCAGTTCGGCCAATAGTGGGCCATGCTCCTCTTTTGAACCGGTGAACAGGAGCAGGTCATCCACATATTGTACCAACTGTCTGGGCTGACTGAAATCCTTTAAACTGTTTGCCATACACTGATGGAAAATGCTGGGGCTGTTGTGGAAGCCCTGAGGCAAGCAGTTCCACGTGTACTGTTGCCCTTTAAACGGAAAGGCAAACTCGTACTGATCCTCCCTCCTTAAAGGGATGGACCAAAACCCGTTGGAAATGTCCAGCACCGTGAACGTGGTCACGGATGCTGGGATACTTCCTATCAGGTCGGCAACTGCTGCTACCGTGGGTGCACAGGCTGGGATGTTACTATTGAGCACCCGATAGTCCACCGTGGCCCTCCAGGAATTGTCCGGTTTTCTAACCGGCCACAATGGAGAGTTTACGTGGGTGGCTATCGGCCTCAGAACCCCCTGCTGTACCAATGAGGACATGGCTGCTTCCATGTCTGGCTCCACTTCCCTGGGGAAGTTATACTGTTTCTGTGGTCGGGCCATTGGGTCCCCATCTACGCTGACCTCAAACCTGTTGACCCTCCAGCAGTCATGTTAGTGTGTGGCAAATGTGGTTAGGTGGGCCTGCACAAATGCCTGGAACTCCTTTGGGGTGTTCCTGACCATGAGCTCGAGGTTATAACCCTCTTTGGGCTTTATGGTGAATAGGGTCCCCTTCCCTTCCTTTCCCGGGATTACTACTATCTCGTCGTCCTTTCCTTTACTTGCCCCCCATAGGCAATGATTTCTCAAATCTACTAGGATCCCGTGGCCTACAATAAAGTCGGCTCCCAGGACCCCTCTTCCACCTCCCACTTCCCATTTCATCAGGACGCAGGTCCACTTGGAGCGCAGCGGTCCTAAACGAATGGCGAGCGGGATGGTAAACGAGCCGGCCTGTTCTTTGCCTGTGAACCCCGACAGACTGTATGGGACCCCGTTAGATAGAGGCGAGGTGGTGGGGTTATCTGAATGGACCACAGTGCATGATGCTCCCGTGTCCAACAGATAGGTCTCCTTCACCCTTTCCACCTCCATCTCCATGAGGGGTCTTTTCCATTTATCGTACTGGAGAGAACACAGGTAAACAGGCTGCACTGGCCCTAGTCACGGCTGTGGGTTGGATGGGGCTGATGGGGTCAGAGCACCGGTAGCAGCTGCTACTCTCCCGTGGCCAGTCAATAAGGACATCATGGTGTCCAAGAATGACTCGACCGCTGCGGGAGGGATTCCCGCCTCTGCCTTTTGGGCTGGGGCCGTGGAATTCTTTCCCTTGTTGTCTTTCCAAGGGTTTTTGCACTCCTTCCGCCAATGACCATCCTTCCCACACCCGTAACAATTCGTCTTTGTGTTGGGGGGTTATTCCCTTCCTGGTGCCACTCTTTCCTACCCGGTCCGGGTTTTACCTCATGCACATTCCCCTTGGGTGGGTGTGCATCAGTTCCCCTACTGTTTTTATAGGCTATAGTCAACTGTCTGATCACCGTGATTTCGGTGGTCTGGGGATTCTTGGGGTCGAACCAGACTTCCGCCTTGGCCCGGACCTGTGGCAAGCTGTTCACCACCAGGCAACGGAACCAATGGGCCAGGGGATCCCCGTTCAGGAACGCCCAGTTCAGCGTCCCCGGACAGGCACTCCGGTACACTGGCCATAACCAGTCCGCGAAAGCCTGCGGGGTTTCCCCTGCGAGCTGGACCGTCTTCTCCACACGGGAGAAAGGACTTCCCTCATTCATCCCCATGGCCTCCAGAACTTCATCCCTGAGCGCCTCATACCCGCTCTGCCCCTTCTTACACTCGTCAGAGAGGGATTGGAGGAGCCTACTCTCCAGGGAGAATAGCGGCATTTTGGCCTGCTCAGCGCCATCGCAGTCGTTGATGCTGGCTGCCTGCTCTACTTCCCTGAAGTGGATCGAGGGGTCTCCCTTTTCGGAGAGCTTCGGGATATGGTTCACCATAGCCCTAAGCTGCTGGGTGCTATAGGGTAATACGAACTGGTTTTGGAGGGGTCCCTCATCGTCGCCATTGACGGGTGGGTCGAACCTCCAAAGCTGGGCTGGGCACATCGGTCCCGGCTCTGACCTCTCTGGCGGGGGTTGCTCCACCTCCGCTTCCACCTCTGGCTCCACCCCCCCTTGCTGCCAGACCTCGCTGAAACCTGGCACTACGGGTGGTGGTCGTGAGACCTCCTGTTCCTCAACCGGGTCGTCCCTGGGCACTACCAGTGATGTTTTAACTGTCCTCCCCTCGTTCCCCATAAAATCCGCCTGGCCTGCCTTCGGGCTTATGAGGCACACCATGCCTTTTGCCTTCCTCAGGGCCAGGCTCAGACTTTCTATCCATTCCTTGCAGGGGCCATGATCTGCATCTTCAAACCCCTGTTCGCTCGCTAGCTTATAGGCTGCCTTTACCTCCTGTACATTCTCCTCCTGCTCCCTAACTTGCCTTGCTAGGCGGGTGTTCTTTTCCCGCAACCTTAACTCATTACCCTTGGTTTCGGTGACTTGGCACTGTAGGTATTCCAACTGGGCCTTGTGTTCGCCCATTAAATACAACCTCTCCTGAATCAGGGCCTGCAATGCTACCATTAACTTCACCCCTGCTAGAGCCTTGTCCTGGATCTCCAGGGCTGACTCCTTTAACTTGGCTGCCTGTGCTGCAACAAGCCTGTCCAAAAGCTGGATCTGCTTTTTGAAACGCATCAGCCGATTCTGCCTTCTCTAAGGACTTCTTGTGTTCCTTCCCTTCTGTCCACTTAGCTGCTGCATCTACCGGACGCCCAGCCCTTAACAGAGTGGTGATCCACTTCTTTGTGACATTTACCTTGCTAAACACATAATCAGAAATCCTTTCCTCCACCATGGTTTGCTCATCCGAACCATTGTCTACTGTATTGCAACCCTGATGCCGGAGTCCTGCCACGGTCGCCATTTTCTGTAGGGGGGTGGTCTCGTGGTGGTGCCCAGTCAGCTTCGCCTCTGACTGTCCCTTGAGCGGTTCAAATCGCTCCCACACCCCTGGGTTCCAGACATCGGACTTAGGTACAGGCGGCGATACAGAAAATCGAGTAGACAAGTGGTTTGGTGTAAGAAAACCAAGATATTATTAAAACAGAAATAAAAACGCAGTCTTAAGAGAATTACTGGTATAAAATACAGGCATAAACAATTACACTTATTCAGGGAATGGGGAACACACGGCACATCGAGGGAAAAACAACTACATTAACAATCGCCCTTATCCTTATCCCACCCCCTATACCTAAGTAGATTAAGCTATGAGGGGCCAGGAATTCATGCTCACCGATCCAAAACCTGTTGCTTTAACGTTGTGAGTTTTGAGGTTTGGTCTTCTGTCCTTTGGGGTACTCCGTCGCCACGTGGTCTCAGGGCACGGTGCTGGAGTTGTTAGTGCGACACACCTTCCCTCTCCTCAGATACCATCGTCATCTCGCCGCGATGGGTTTTCTTCTTCTTCTCCCTCGGGCGGTCGTCGGCGGTAACGTTGCGGTCGTGGATCGGTTGGCGGTTTTCACTGCTTACAAGATTTTGCTACCCATCCTTTGAATGCTAGCATATTTGTCGCGGGCGTGGACAGTCTTTTGCTGCCCTTCTCTGCTCTTGTTGGTGTTACCTTCTTCTTCGTCTCGTCTCATCTCGTCTGCCCGTTCGTGGCCTGTGTGTTCTGTGTGACTTTGAACTCGGGTCTCGTTCTCCTCCCGCGTTTTGTCCCGGTGTACTGGGCGTCCTTGGTTGTTCAGCGGTGCGGGGAGTGAGAAGAGAACCCGCCACGAGGCCAGGGCACGAGTACGAGCGGCAGCAGGCCAAGGCCAAACAAGAGGGCAGAGTCGAGAGACAAGAGACCAGAGAGCGATTGCTACTGATAGGCCTACAGTTATACCCGTTCTTCCACTCCTTTTCTGCGCGCCAATCAGGTCAGTCCATTGTTTAACTTTTGGCGGGCTTGGTTTAAATGATTACAACCATTTGTTTTAACGACTTTAGGAGTGGTTGTATCCGGGTCTAATGGCCCCGATGTCCTGGTTGCTTTGTCATGGATAAGACTTAATTGTCCCCATCCTACCTTGATGGCTACTGTGAGCTGTTATCGATTAAACATGCAGAAAGCTAATGGCCATGGTTAAAGGCCCATTCTACTTTGATTGGACTCGAATCGAATAAATGCGGATTCTGTGTTTACTCTGTCTGGCAGGCTCCAAAGAGTCCCTGTACAAAGATTCCTGCATTTTAATGTTTCGTCTCCAGGCCTGCTTGTTGGCAGAGCCTTGCTTTAAAAATCCTGTCAAAAGTTTGGTCACGAGGTTTACAGAAGCCATTTTGGGTACCCTGCTTTTAAATAACTTGTACAAAACAGGCTCCCTTGATCCATAACTTGGGGAGTGCGGGAATTTTGAGAACCCTGTAACTTACAAAACAAAAGACAGGAAGGAGAAAAGCAAAACTGGAAGGCAGAGAAATCAAGGGTGTAAATCAAACAGGGCCACAGTAAATAATAATTCTAAAAGGATTAAGAGTGTTAAAAAATCAAGCCTGAAGGCTTTGGGGGAAAAATTCGGTCGCCTGGCGCTAATTATCGCCTCCGACAGCAAACTTGGCTTTTATCGCCACTGGAAGTGATTGGAGCACTAAATCAGGCGCTACACAACTCTCTTAAGGCGCTAAGGCCGAGGAACGAGGCGTTACCTCAGAGGGCAGGCACAGCGCAGGTGCTGCCAGTTAGCGATTGAACACAGACACACTGGCGCCAGTCAGTTCTTAAAGGGGAGGGTCGATCTTGCTCTGCAGCAACACCCTGCTCACTGGAGCCTTGAATCTAGGCCTGGGCAGACCTGTGGCTAAATCTAGCAGCCAAACACTATGGAGAGGGCCAGGGAGCAAGCACAGCACTTCTGCGAGCGGGCTTTGGAGGCTCTGGTTCACGGGGTGGAGCGCAGAAGATCCATTCTATACCCAGAGAGTGGCAGGAGGCCTTTGCCACGCAAGTACAGAAGAGTGTGGAGGGAGGTGGATCAGAGAGTGTCGTCAAGCAGCATGGTGCCTAGTACCCATGTGCAATGTAGGAAAAAGTTCAACGACCTCACTCGGGTCGTCAGGGTGAGTGCCTTTTTTTCAAAACCTCTCCATCCCTCCATTTCAACCTCACTTTATGGCCAGAGGGTCTTAAAAGCCCCAATGCCCAACACTCATCCAACACCTATGGCCCTTTCATCAATCACACATGCACATTCCACAGTTTATATACAGTAAGGGCTATTCAACCATGGGAGGCATTTCAGGCAAGGTCATGGCTGCATATTTACTCAGACACCGTCCTTTTTCTTGCAGGCCAAGCTGTCTTATAATAGGAGACAGCAGCAATGGACCGGTGGAGGGCGGCCTCAGCTTCAACCCCTCAGTGATCTTGAGGAGCGCGTCCACAGGATTGTGGCAAGCCGGGTGATTGGCCCCGTCGCCACTGGAGATGCCGACTCCGTTCTGGACAGCAATGGTAAGGCCATCACCTTTTTGTCCTCTCTCCTTCCACTTGTTCCTCACAACAGCAGCCTTTGACACTTTCAATCCAAATCACTAAATCGCTGCACTCATACCTCCCTTGCTGCCACCCTGTCCTCACACGAAAGCCACTCTTGTACCTCCCTGCTTTCAGATGGTGATTCACCAGGTGAGGAGACGAGCCCTCAAGCTGCCAGTGAGAGTGAAGCTGAAGGCGAGGAGGAAGAGGAAGCCGGACCATCAGCGCCACCCTCTACCGAGGCAGCCCATGCCCATATTGGGGCCACGCCTTCCCTGGAGGGGAGCAGGGGGGAATGGTCTGATGAAGGTGAAGCTCCAGGTCCCAGCGGGCTGCAGCAATGCGAGGGGGGTAGGGAAGTTCGGGGGCTTTCTCCCCGAAGGGAGAGTATGGCCTCGAGACCTGCTGCACTGGACGCAGACGAGGAGTGGGTCGTCGCTGAAATGAGCACCCAGGTGGAGCAAAGACACACTGAGCTCATGGCTGCAGTGGCAAGGTTGCCCGAATCCATTGAATCACTGGCAAGGAGTGAGGAGCACTTCGCTGTAGCACAGGCGGCTGCCACGCAAATGCTAAGTGCTGCAATGCAGTCAGTGGCTGGTCTCATGCAGACACAGATTGAGGCCACGTGAGCACTGACTGCTGCCACCCTCGCTGGATTGGGCAGATTTCCCCGGAGCTCTCACCATGCCGCAGCACGCCAGCAATCTGTGCTCCAGCAGATTGCTCCGGATGCTGAAGCGCTGCCCCGTAGGAGTGCCAGTGTGTCGGTCGAGCAGGGAGTTGCTGTCCTCTCTCAAGATGACAGCATTCCTGCTGCCACCACTGGCACTTCTCCACTGCAGTTGCCACCACCTGTAGGACAGACTGCTGCCGCCCATGCAGAGTTGGTGCAGTCAGCATCTGGGCCCTCCAGTCCCAGAGCTGGTCCAGGCCATCCCTCAAGGGCATCTGCAGTCTCAGTTTCTGACACTCAGCAGCCTTCCCCCAGCCTTGCTCCAGCCACTGGGGTCCCATTACAGAAGAGCTGCAGGGTGGGAAGGGGGGAATTTCGCAAGGGAAGCAGATCACCCTCGATGGGCAAAAAGTAGGAGGTGTGGCAAAATGTTTTTCATTGTTTTATTGAAGGCCGAGTTTCGTGGTCAAATTTTTGTTACTGTTTTGGACATTGTCTCCAGGTTGTGAGAGCCAGTTATGTGAATGACTGCTTTTTTTTGTGTTTCTTTCTATTACTTTGTCATGCGGCAATGAGACACACAGAGCTTGTGAAATAAAGAAGTGTCTATATTCAAAATGTGCATGTTTGGTCTTTGCACTCATTGTTGCCTTGACTGGCTTAGGGGTTGCGGGATGGTTTCATTCAGATTGTTTGAATGGCAGAAGCCATTCCCTCAGAGGGGGCCTAGAAACGACTTGCTATGAGCCTTTGACGGACGGCCCTTCCACTTTGTGCCTCCCGTTGCCTTGGTGCTGCTGATGATCATCCTCCTCATCTTCCTCCTCCTCCTCCTCCTCCTCCTCTGCTGGTGCTCCAATGTCTGGTGGCATTGGCTGGGTCCTGAGGATTACAAGGTTATGCAGCATGCAGCACACAACAACGAAGTGGGAGACTCGCTCAGGCGAGTACTGCAGGGCTCCTCCAGAATGGTCCAGACAGCGGAACCGTTGCTTGAGCACGCCGATTGTGTGCTCAACGATGTTCCTGGTAGCTTGATGGCTCTCGTTGTATCGTAGCTCAGCAGGGGTGCTGGGTGAACGGAGCGGTGCCATCAGCCAGGTGCACAGAGGATATCCCTTGTCCCCGAGAAGCCAACTTCCTGGGTGAAGCGGTGCCTCGAAAAGGTCTGCCACAGAAATCTGGTGCAAGATGAAGGCATTGTGGCTGCTGCCTGGAAAGTGAGCATTGACAGCGAGTATCAGCTGTCACAGACCAACTGGACGTTTAAGGAATGGAAGCCCTTTCGGTTGTGGAAATCCTCGGCATTCTCTTGCGGTGCCCGCAACACCACATGGGTGCAGTCAATGGCGCCCTGCACCATGGGGAAGCCCGCTATCATCGCAAAGCCTGTTGCACGTTCTTGCTGCTTGTTCGGGGTCATGGGGAAAGAGATGTATTCTTGACTCCTTTTAAAGAGGGCATTTGTTACCTGACTGATGCAGCAATGCACTGCGAACTGGGAGATATTGGCGATGTCCCCAGTAGCTGATTGAAATGAGCCGGTGGCATAACATTTGAGAGCCACTGTTATCTTCACTGCCACTGACAGAGACGTCTTGCTCCTCAGTTGAGGCTGCAGATCTGGCTGAAGCAGGTGGCAGAGCTCAGTGACCACCTCCTTGCTGAATTGCAGCCTTCACAAACGCTGCTCCTCAGACATATTAATGTAGGAGAACTGTTGGCGATAAACCCTGGGAGGGTAAGGTCTCCTGTACCGAGGCCTGTTGGCCCCCCTCCGTCTGGCCATGATTGCCACTCTCTGCGTCTCTGTGCCCTCCGAATGTGATGGAGAAGGATGACGTTCCCATCCATTGCAGCCCCCATGGTATCTGGGCAATCAAAGTTATGAAGGGCAAAAAGCAAAGTACCTGCAAAATTATGGTCAGAAGCCAAAACTACCTCAGACAGCGTTGACTCAATGCAGAAGTCTCTCTTTCTCTCTTTGTCTCTCTCCAAATCTCTCTCTCTCTCTCAGAACAAGTGCTGCAAAAATGGCTACCACACAAAAGCCAGGAAGAGGCCCCCTTTAAATAGCGCCCCTGTACAGATAACTGTAGCTGTAGTAAAGACAGCTGCTTGACAGTAGCTGTAGTAAAGACAGCTGCTTGATGGCAGTCGGATAAATAGGAAGCCATCTTGGCCATGCGGCAGTACTACATGAGCTGGCACTGACTCAAGACCTAATAAAGAGTACTCAACGATATCTACTTGTAAGCCTCTTAATACTACGATATAAGATAACATTACATGGTACCAGGATTTATAGAACGCACGATACGGGCATACCACAACAATGGAAGGGATAAAACCACCGACTAGCCTGCAACTTGAAGGAAATCTGGATGAAAATTGGCGCAAATTCAAACAACGCTTTCTTCTCTACCTCACAGCGATCGACGCCACGACTAGCTCTGGAACACATAAGGTAGCTTTGTTGCTAACAGTGGCTGGCTCGCAGGCAATCCAGCTGTATAATACATTTACGTTCGCAGCTGAAGGTGACAAAAATGATCTGGACAAGGTGATAGATTTGTTCGATAAATACTGCACACCTAAAAAGAATGAAACGTTCGAGAGATTTGTTTTTCGCTCCCGCGGGCAAAAGCAAGGAGAATCCTTTGATGTTTTTCTGACGGACTTAAAAACAAAAGCACAAACATGTAACTTTGGAGACTTGAAGGAATCGATGATACGCGATCAGGTCATTTTTGGAATACTTGACAAGAAGGTGAGGGAGAGAATGCTTAGGGACAATGACTTAACTTTGGATGCTGCAGTAAAAATATGTCATGCTAGTGAACTCTCAGCCATGCACACGCAAAAATTCGATGGGAGAACTACAGCAATGGGCGTGAGAGCGCTGGGACTGGACAATCTACCAGTGGATGTAGTACACAGAAGGGACACAAGAGGGCACACAGAGTTCAGGACTATGACGCCATACGATTGCAGACGGTGCGGCAATAGACACGTGGCAAGACAGTTTCTGGCTTATGGGAAGAACTGCGCAAAATGTAAAGGCAGGGATCACTTTGCTAAAATGTGCTTTTGGGAAGAGAAAACTGAAGACACGGAATCGGAGACTTTGTATGTTGGAATGGTGCAAAATGACTTAAAACAGGGTAAAGATATGGAAAAGGAAGTACATTCCGTCGGACTAAAGACTGAAGTTTGGATAGCCCCCTTGCTGGTAAATGGCACCATTGTTCCCTTCAAGCTAGATACAGGTGCTAAGGCAAACCTCATAAGCTGGAGTGATGCACGGAATCTCAAAGTGAGACCAAAAATACTGAACAAGACAGTGGCTTTGAAGATGTACAATGGACAAAGTATTGAAACAAAAGGAACGTGTAGGCTGAACGTTAAGGTAAAAAATTGCATTCACCCATTGACGTTTGTTATAGTGCCTTAAGGACATGAGTCTGTGGGAGAAAACGTATTAAACATTAAGGCATGCTGGGATACTTGACCACTTTACTAATTGAACAAAGGACACTAAACTAGTTAAAACTAAAAGAACTGCTGACTGCCATAATGAAGTCAAGCTGACCTTTTGGCTTAGGACATCTGGTGATAAAATGTGAACATGTTAATCTGTTTCTTGAGAACAATGGAACCTATGAAACCTTATGTTGAAATGTAATGTAAGCTAATCACCTGAAGTTGTTTACCTTGCTGTATAACTATGAGTGCTGTACATTAGTAATTTAGAGTGCTGGTGGGCAGCAGGGACTGCTGCAGACTCTCCGTGATATCACGTAATAAATTCCTAAAGAGAACCTCGAAGTCTCCGTCTGATAGTTAATTTCCTCGACAGAATTTGGCGTAGTCTGGCAGGATCCCTAACAACGGGATCTAAAAGAACTAAGAAGGTCTAAGTTGGGTATAGCGTCGACCTTGTATATCACTTGGCCCGCTTAGGCTCCAATTAGACAAAGGAAATTTAAAAAGGGACTCTCCTAAAAATAAAAGGAAAGTGCCCGGTGCCTCCCAGCTGAAAGGGGGAGAGCACCTCGCGCGTCCCTGCTGAAAGGGGGATGGCACGCGGTTGCCTAGTTATCCGGCCGGTGACTCATGCTGAGCCAAGAAGCCCGTCAGGCTGAGGCAAGACTGCTGAGAAGAGAGAAAAGACTATGGCACCGAATTAAGTAGCTACAAAGAGAATAAAGGGTTGACTTCAGGATTCGCGGACGGAAAAACCGGTGAGCGCTCATTGTATTTTGTGTATATAAAATAACCCGCGGTTGTATAACCAGTAAGTTTAAAACTAAGTTACAGGAGTAAGGAGAAGATGGGAAATAACGGCAGTCGAGCGGATTCGTCCGAGCCTGCCAAGAAAGGAGCCCGAGGCAAGGTAGAACAGGAGGCTGCAAATGGTAAAATCAAGATATGTAAAAGAACGAATGACAGAATAAAAAAGCTCGTGCAACATCGAAAAAAGGTAGGAGATCCCATCGTTCCACCGGGTTCGCCAGCCGATACTGTAATAAAAGAAACAGGAGATGATCGGTATGCGGTAACTTTTAGTAGTGATCTGTATGGATGGTCAGGTGGAGATTGGCCTTATGGGGGAAGTTTTAAAATACCTTTAATAAAAGAATGGGAAGAAATTACTAGAAATGAAGGAGGGGATCCTGAGTGGGACACCCCCTATATGTTATGGTGCTTTGCTAGGTGGATGGAAGTAGCAAAAAGACACCAACCCCCAAAGAAGAAGGGGAAACAGGAAGAGGCAGAGGCTAGTCAGAAAAAGGAAGAGGTGCTGCCTAAGGCTCCTGTTGTGGGAATGTATCCCCGAACCCCAGCGGGAGATCCGGTTGAGATGGGGGAAGAGTTAAATAATTTACTAATGATAGCGGCTGCTCTAAGACAGCAACTGGCACGATTTCTGGTGCCGCCTCCATACAATCCACCCCCACCCGCAGATGAACCCGCAATTGAACCTCCTCCTCCAGCAGAGGCACTCGGAGCAGGAGCTGCTGCACTGCCTGGTAGTAATGTACAGGACCTACCCTCACGTAACGAACCTATAACTAGGTCACAAACAAAAGAAACAGCCCCTAGAGACAGAGGCGCGCTCGAACCTGACACTACTACCCATCAACTTCCTCGAGTCATGATAGGAGAGGTGGCAGTGTTAAAACCATAGTCCCCAGCGGAAGCTAGAGCTATGATAGCCGAGGCACCAGACCCCTTAAAGAAGCCCACTGCCTTTCATAATTGGCTAGAACAAATATGTACCATTTACAGCCCTCTTCCTGGGGATGTGCTAATGCTGCTAAAATGTGCGTATGGGTCCTCATGGTCGACCCTAAGGGACGGATTTGCTGTTCCCCCGGGAGAAAATGGAGATTGGCGACAAGATGATGTACAACTGGACCAGGGAAATGAGTCTTTTGCTCACTGGTTAGAACATAGAGGTAAAGAGGCTATAATGAGAGGAGCCAAGAAGCATAGTGACATAGGAGAAGTTACTCGATGTCTGCAAAGAAAGGTGTGGAGATGCCGGAGTTGGACTGGGGTGGACAAATGTAAGAAATCACACAACACCAGGTTATAGTCCAACAGCTTTATTTGAAATCACAAGCTTTCGGAGCGCTGCTCCTTCTTCAGGTGAAGTGGAGAAATGCATAAAGACACAGCTTATATAGTCAGAGAATCATGTCAGATGTTTACAGGCAACCTTTCCAACTGCCATTTATCGCACCTCGGCAGAGAGATAATCACAGCAGTCAAAGGTGTGAATGGTGTCCAAACAGGTCAGTCAGGGAAACATTACATCAAAGAACAATGAGGTGGGGTCACAAGGGGTCAAATATTGCAGATGCTGGGGTCTGTATGAAAAACAAAAAAACAGACAAAAAACATTTTTTTTGGCTGGAAATCACAGCAGGTCCAGCCGCATCTGTGTAGAGAGAACAAGCCAATGTCGACTCGAGTCTGGATGACCCTGCATCAGGTGGGGTTACATGTAGCATGACATGAATCGTCGAGCAGAAACTGATAGCCAAGTTCCGCACCCATGAGGACGGCCTTAACCGAGATCTTGGGTTCATGTCACGCTACATGTAACCCCACCTGATGCAGGGTCATCCAGACTCGAGTCGACATTGGCTTGTTCTCTCTACACAGATGCGGCTGGACCTGCTGTGATTTCCAGCCAAAAAAAATGTTTTTTGTCTGTTTTTTTGTTTTTCATACAGACCCCAGCATCTGCAATATTTGACCCCTTGTGACCCCACCTCATTGTTCTTTGATGTAATGTTTCCCTGACTGACCTGTTTGGACACCATTCACACCTTTGACTGCTGTGATTATCTCTCTGCCGAGGTGCGATAAATGGCAGTTGGAAAAGTTACCTGTAAACATCTGACATGATTCTCTGACTATATAAGCTGTGTCTTTATGCATTTCTCCACTTCACCTGAAGAAGGAGCAGCGCTCCGAAAGCTTGTGATTTCAAATAAAGCTGTTGGACTATAACCTGGTGTTGTGTGATTTCTTGCAAAGAAAGGAGGAGACAATTCCTGATTTTGTAGCTCGATTTAAAAGCAAGTGGGAGGAACATGCGAGAGTTCCGTTAGCAGACAATGGACCTTTGGCAGTACAAACACTGCTAAACTGCATGTTACCCTTTCAAGCTCAAGCCTTTAAAATGATTAATCTAAATTGGCAGACTCAGCCCTGGGTGGACGTAGTTACTGCTCTGGTAAATATGGATAGGGAAGGACTCTTTACTCAGTCGAAAGAGCAAAAGCCAAAAACAGCATGGCAATATTTCCAACAGAATAGAAGAGGATTTGCAGGAAGAGGAGGTTATGGTAGAGGCAGAGGAAGGGGAAGAGGACAATGGCAAGTGAGAGATAGATCACAGGATGAATGTAGGAACTGTGGGAAAAGAGGACATTGGGCTAGAGATTGCCGATGCCCCCCAAGGCCACAGCAGGGATACGCCCAACAAGGAGGGTATCCAGCTCCAGGGGCAGAAGGAACTTCCTTTTCTTTCAGTAACCCTAATCCATCTGCATAGGGGTGCCACGGAGAAGCGGTGGTACAGGCAGCTGTGAGCAGACTGTCCAAATCCATGAGAGAACAGCCTATGGCTACAGTTAAAATAGGAAATAGCCATTTGGACCTTCTGGTCGATACCAGTGCAACAATGTCCTCTGTACCCCCCTCCGTGGGTATACCCGCCAGTCAATTTAACGTTGTAAGCATGGGAGTAGCCGGTATCCCTATGTTAGAACCCCTCTCCAAACCTACCGAAATTCAAGTGCACGGGCAATCCGTCACAGACACCCTCATAATTTCTCAGACCGCCCCTCTCCCTATGTTGGGAAGACAGACTTTATGTAAATTGGGAGCAGTTATATACTGCACTCGAGACGGCATGTTCATGGAACTGCCTCAAATACAAACTCATCAGCTAATGAATTTAATGATAGAGGAAAAGCAAGTAGAAGGAGCCCCCATTTTGTACTGCTGGCAGCTGAATAGCAATCCTTATGGCCAATTGGTAAAAAATGTATACCAAGCCTTGCAGGAATTGGAAGATCCTCAGGGGCAGTATTTACAATATCTAATTGAAACCAGTAGAGAAAAGAAACGGACCCATTGTACGGCATGGTACACGCATAAAGAAACACCCAATTATCAAGAATTGGTTTGCTCATACCTAAACCAGCCAGAATTGCTGCAGATTTCACCTTATTTATTCTTTGGAGATAAAGGCCTGGGAATGTTGGTTCACCTTACACACGAACAAAAAGAAAGATTTAGGATGCATCACACATCCGAACCCCACCTGACTATAGCAGTCAGAGCCCCGGCTAAGGCGAAGGAAGTGGGGGAGATGATAAAAAGAATACAACACCACAAGCCAGTCTATTCCATCACGTTGCCAATTCAAGCTGGAAAGGTGGAGATAGAATTCTTTAATGAAACAGAGGGGGAAATTCGCTGGTTAAGAAAAGAATGGGATACTATTTTTGAAAGACAGCAGCCCCCTAAGGAAAATCTGCAATTGTTACCATGGGCATTGACTAAAGTACCTTCTGAATTATGGGCAAAGCACAAGAATCATGTGGGAAAGGTGCATTCGGCACCTGAACATAGGGTCCAGCTACAGAAGAATGCTGTTTTGCCCTGTCTAAAGCAGTACCGCCTGGCCCCAGAGGCCGAGGAAGGAATAGCAGCGGTAATACATTCTTTACTGCAGCAAGGGGTTTTAGTCAAAACACAGAGCCCCTGCAATACTCCTATTTTGCCCATCCCGAAAGTAGGAAGACCAAATGACTGGCGTTTTGTGCAAGATCTCCAGGCGATCAATAAAATAGTCATTCCCATTGCTCCCTTGGTGCCAGATACCAACATCATCCTCTCCTCTATACCAGCTGATGCAACTACCTTTTCGGTTATCGATTTGTGTTCTGCTTTCTTCTCCATACCACTGCATAAGGACAGTCAATATCTGTTTGCCTTTACTTATAAAAATCAGCAATATACCTGGACCAGGTTGCCCCAGGGGTATACTGAAAGTCCTGCGGTGTATGCGGCAGCGGTTAAAAATGACTTGGAGGAATGTCAGTTATCGGATCAGTCCACCTTAATCCAGTACGCAGATGACCTTTTGGTTGCCTCCCGAACGGGGCCCGACTGCCAAGAAGATACTATAAAATTGCTCCAGCATCTGGCTAGCAGGGGACACAGGGTGTCCTCCGAGAAGTTGCAGTTTTGCCAAACATCCGTCCAGTATTTGGGTTTTCAGTTGGAGTATGGACAGCGAAGATTGGGACTGGAAAGAATAAGAGCAGTGGATAAAGTGCTGATCCCGCGAACAAAGGACATTTTGTCGTTTCTGGGAATGGTGGGTTATTGTAGACAATGGATATATGACTACAGAGAAATGGATGCGGTCTTACGATCAGCTACGCTGCAGACAGAGCCCCCCATAGTCGAATGGACGCCAGAACGAGATAAGGCATTCAGTGATCTTAAAAAAGCTATGGTCAGTGCTCCCGCGTTAGGACTACCTAAGTATAATAAGCCTTTTCAGTTATACGTCAATGAAAGAGAAGGCTTTGCAACAGGAGTACTGGCACAAGAACATGGGGGAGGAAAAAGGCCTGTAGCATATTACTCTGTAGCCTTACCAGCCGTAGTGAGAGGCATGCCAGCCTGCTTACGAGCCGTTGCTGCAACCGCCACAATAGTGGAAAAATCCATCCCTATTGTGCTTGATCACCCTTGTGTGGTAATTGTTCCCCATGCAGTGCTGCTATTATTAAATTCGGCAGCTACTCAGCACTTTACGGCGGCAAGAAGGACTGGGTATGAGATAATCCTCTTGTCACACTCTAATTATACCTACCAGCGATCACCAGCTGTCAACCCGGCGACCTTTGTGCCAATACCAACAGAACATCCAGGTGAACCAGGACACGACTGCTTGTTAACTGTTGAAGCCACCACTACACCCAGGCCAGATTTGCTAAGTGATCCTATTGATAATCCTGACTTGATCCTCTTCACGGATGGTTCTTCGCATCGACCCAGTGATGATCAACTATTAGCAGGTTATGCGGTGGTTGTAGTGTATGTAACGTTCCACCTTTAAGAGAACTATTTTAAGGGTTGCACTACTTTATCTTGGCTACTGTATACTGTGGTACCGGTGGTGACCACACCGGTATGTAAGTGCTGTGTAAGGATTTATTGGGCAGATTCGCCCTGACCTTCGAATAGTAAAGTCCTGTTAAAGTTACTCTTGTAGTCTGTGTATTAATTCACCATATAACCCACAGACTTTACAGTGGCGACGAGTTCGATCTTACCCTGCGGCAGCGATACATCCGAAGCAGTTAACGAGCGTCGAGAGGAGGCACCTGCCCTCGTCATCCTGCTGAGAGAAGACTCGAGTCTGCAGAGCAAGGAAGAAGGAAGAATTCAGACACGAAGCCTTCCATCAGCAACAGGCAGTGATCGTCCCTTCTGCCACGGTGGTGAGTGAGCCGATCAGCCACGAGAAGCAAGTCGGCCACGTTGACTGTGAGTAGGGGGAAAATAAAAAAAAAGAGAACGGAGGAAGGGCGGTGAACTCGACCACGATCGGGGGGGAAAGGAGCCGGACAGAAGTCGGGCCCAGAGGCGCTGAGACTGGGGCAGCGTGGGGCACGGAAGCCGCGGTGCAAGCGGGAACGCAGCCGGTGTGAGAGACCGGGCTACCAGCGGGAACGCAGCCGGTGTGAGAGACCGGGCTACAAGCGGGCTGGGAGACGCAACAGCGTCGTGAGACAGCTCGACCGCGACCGGCGAAAGGCCGGGCAGCTACCGAGGCCGCGAAGCGCTGCGACTGGGGTCGTAAGGCGCGGGAAGAAATAAAAATAAGAAACCGCGGAGAACTCAGCCGCAGCCGGGGGAGGAAAGGACCGGACTGCGAGAGGGCTGGGAGGCGCGATTGGAAGCCGCTGAGGGAGAGACAGAGCCCGAGCGAGTGGGAGAGACAGAGCCGAGCGAGGGAGACCGAGGAGATTCAGCCAGCGGCTGGAACTGTTCGCCGTCAACGGGTTGTCCCCAGCGCCGGTTGCCCTGCCGAGAAAAGGGAACAAAGAACGCACTGAAGCCGGCGCGCAGGCTGCGAACCCCGAAAGCCAGCGGTCGTCGCCCGAGGGAAAAGCTTACCCCTCCCGCCAGTAGGCGGAGAAGAAGACAGGAGCGGGAAACCGCCATTTTGAAAGTGGGCGGGGAAGAAGACAAGCGCGGGAAACCACCATTTTTGGAAAAAAAAAGTTAAAGAAAAATTTCGTTGTTGTTTCTCAGGAAGATTGTGAAGATGCCTAAGCGTGGCAACATCAACGAATTTGATTCTGATGTGGAAGATTGGACCACGTATGTAGAACACATCGAGATATATTGTAAGGTCAATAAGATAGCAAATTATGATAAAGCTCTAACCTTACTAAACTCAATGGGTGCGAAGACATACGGGTTATTGAAGCATCTTCTATCACCAGCTAAACCGGAGGATCAGTCTTTCGCTAATATTGTTGCTGTCCTGAAGGATCATGTGAACCCCACACCGCTGATGTTAGCGGAACGAGCTAAATTTTACGGGAGAACGCAACCAAAGGAGGAAAGCAACGCGGAGTACCTGGTTGAACTGTGTAGGCTAGCAAAATACTGTCAGTTTCGGGTAAATCTGACAGAGGCACTGAGAGACAAGTTCGTGTGCGGGATGTTGAAGGAAGGAACACAAAAGCGACTGCTCGAAGAGAACGATCTTACACTTGATAAGGCTGTCCTTATTGCAGCATCGCACGAAGCCGCAGCGAGAGGCACGGCGGAAATGCAGCTGAAGACAGCGGTACTCAGTGTGGATCAAATGACTTCGGGTACAACGAAATGTTACCGTTGTGGGAAGACAACACACGACCAGAACCAATGCTGGTTTAAAAACCAGGAATGTAGAAAATGTGGCAAACTTGGTCACATAGCTAATGTATGCCGGTCAGGAAAGAAGACCAGCAACAATAAGTCACCGCAGAAGAAGTACAGAAAGGTACATAACGTGACTGTGAAGAGTCCAGATGAACTGAATTCGGATTCAGACCCCAACAGCAAGGAACTGGGTAGTCTGAGGATTCACAATGTGAGTAAAGAAGCTGACCGACAAACTATCTGGGTCACACTGCAGATTGCAAAAGTCCAAGTGAAGAGGGAAGTGGACACCGGATCGGCGTTGACGGTCATGAATAAACAAGATTACAAAAAGTTATTCAAACATATTCCCCTACGGGATACGGAGATAGTATTGCAGACATACACGGGGCATAAAGTATACCCCATCGGAAAGATAATAGTCAAGGTGAGACACAAGGGCAAAGATCACCAAGGAATGGACTTATATGTACTACCCGAGGGAGGTCCACCACTTCTGGGACGGGAGTGGATCAGGAAAATAAAGATAGACTGGCACTCACTAAACACAATGACGGTAGATTTCGGAAAGAAAGATGTCAAACCTGAACGGTTGTCCAGAATATTGGACGAGGCTAAAGAAGTATTCCAGCAGGGACTGGGAACACTGAGAGGAATTAAGGCAAAAATCAAGATTGCAGAACATGCAAGCCCAAAATTTTTCAAAGCCAGATCGGTACCTTACGCGATACGACCTGCTGTGGAGGCAGAACTGGAAGAGCTTGAACGTGCAGGGGTACTGTTGAAGGTGGACTGGAGTGAGTGGGCCACGCCCATTGTTCCCGTCATGAAGTCTTCATCAAGTAACAAGCCAGGGGGACCGGGGAAGGACCGCATCTGCGGAGACTTCAAGATCACAGTTAATCCGGTGCTTCACACGGTACAAAACCCGCTTCCGTGGATTGAGGATATCTTTGCTTCATTGTCTGGCGGGAAACACTTCACCAAGATAGACCTGGCACAAGCATATTTACAGATGGAGGTCGAGGAAGAGTCACGCCAGTATCTCACAATCAACACGCACAGAGGCTTGTATTGATATAATAGACTGGTTTTTGGAGTAGCTTCGGCTCCAGCAATTTGGCAGAGGGCCATGGAGCAGGTCTTACAGGGTACTCCAAGCACTCAGTGTTACTTGGACGATATCCTGATTACGGGAGAAGACGAGGAGGAACACCTCACAAATTTGAAACTGGTGCTCACCAGGTTGAAGGAATATGGCCTTCGAGTTAATCGCCAGAAATGTGAGTTCTTCCAGAAACGGATCTCGTACTGCGGTCATGTCATTGACCAAGAGGGGCTGCACAAGTCACCTGACAAGATCGAAGCGGTCGTGAAGGCCCCCGCTCCGGAAAATGTATCACAGTTGAGGTCGTTTCTGGGGTTGATTAATTATTACCATAAGTTTCTGCCAAATCTATCCACGGTGCTGCATCCGCTGAATGCTCTGTTGTGGAAAGAAGTACCATGGAAGTGGAGCGAGAACTGTAAGAAGGCCTTTCGCAGAAGCAAGGCGTTGATTACCTCTGAGGAAGTGTTGGCTCACTTCAACCCAACGCTACCTCTTCGTCTAGCTTGTGATGCTTCCCCTTATGGTATTGGAGCTGTACTCTCACACAAGTTACCAAATGGCTCGGAAAGGCCAGTCGCATTTGCGTCCCGATCATTGACCTCCGCTGAGCGAAATTATGCTCAGATAGATAGGGAGGCTCTCAGCCTTGTGTGGGGAGTAAAGAAATTCAATCATTACCTGCAGGGCAAGAAGTTTACATTGCTGACAGACCACCAGCCGTTGGTGTCCATATTCAACCCTAACAAGGCCGTTTCCACTATGACAGCACAAAGGCTACAGAGGTGGTCCGTTCTACTAGGGGCACACCAATATGATATCGAATACAAAAGGTCCAAACAGCATGGAAATGCTGATGGGTTATCGCGCCTACCGTTGCCAGTGGAAGAAGAGGCGACTACAGTGGACCCAGTGGAGATGTTCCACTCAACCATAATGGAATGTCTACCAGTAACAAATTCCATGATCGAAAAGGAAACAAGAAATGACCCGACTCTCTCACGAGTCTACGATTTAACGGTGGAGGGATGGCCAGTACATGGCGAACCAATGCTGCCAGCATTTTCGCACAGAAGAGAACAGCTGTCAGTGTGCCGAGGAACCTTGATGTGTGGATCTAGAGTGGTGATTCCACCCAAACTCCAGCAGAAAGTACTAAAGGAGCATCACGAGGGGCATCTGGGTGGAGTGAAAATGAAGAACCTAGCCAGAGCATTTGTGTGGTGGCCAGGTATTGATGGAGACATCGAAGAAATAACCAAGAGCTGTCTAGGATGCCAGAAGGTCCAAAACGCGCCACCACAAGCTCCTCTGCATCCATGGGAGTGGCCCTCATCTCCATGGCAAGGGGTACACGTCGACTTTGCTGGTCCATTTATGGACTCAATGTTTTTAATCGCGGTGGATGCACACTCCAAGTGACCGGAGGTAATAAAAATGTCCTCCACCACCACGGAAAAAACCATCACAGTATTAAGGACCATATTTGCCAGGAATGGGCTGCCGGAACAGATCTGTTCTGATAATGGACCGCAATTTGTGTCCGAAGAATTCAGGAAGTTCTTAAAAAGCAATGGGGTCAAGCACTAGACGTCCGCCACATACCATCCCGCCACCAATGGATTAGCTGAAAGGTTTGTCCAGACCTTCAAGAAGGCCATAAAGGCCATGGGTAATGAAGACATAAATCTACAACATAAGGTAGATAACTTCTTGTTGGCGTACAGGAATGCAACACATGCGGTCACAAACCAAACTCCCGCCATGATGTTTTTCAATAGAAGAATAAGATGCCGGCTGGATTTGATTAAGCCAAACGTCAGAAGGGACGTAGAGAACCGGCAATTTCAAGGCATGAATGAAAGGCCAACTAGATCCTTTCAGATAGGTCAACAAGTTTTGGCCCGGGACTACCGTACCGAGAAATGGCAGCCGGGAACTATTGGAAAAAGGCTAGGACCGTTGATGTATACCGTGGACATTGGTGAAAGCATAATAAGGCGCCATGTTGACCAGATCATAGAATCATCCACAAAGGCCCAACCTACTCCACAACTCTATACGTCTAATATTGAAGCAGAGATACCCAGAGCATCTACCTCCGATCCGGTAATACTGGAATCCAATGAACCTGAAACGGTCCTTCAAGCCGAATCGACCTTGCCAGAAGAACCTACTACACCACCGAAAACGACTACACCACTGAGGCGTTATCCGGACAGAGTCCGGAAGCCTCCAGCGAGACTGAATCTGTGAACTGTTTCACATAAAGTTGTATATATGTTAAGATGTTATATTAATGGGAATATGTATATATTGTTAACCTAAAAAGGGAGGATTGTAGTGTATGTAACGTTCCACCTTTAAGAGAACTATTTTAAGGGTTGCACTACTTTATCTTGGCTACTGTATACTGTGGTACTGGTGGTGACCACACCGGTATGTAAGTGCTGTGTAAGGATTTATTGGGCAGATTCGCCCTGACCTTCGAATAGTAAAGTCCTGTTAAAGTTACTCTTGTAGTCTGTGTATTAATTCACCATATAACCCACAGACTTTACAGTGGTGACTCCTCATGAATTTTTGGAAGCTTATGCGCTGCCACCTGGCACATCTGCACAAGCAGCTGAACTATATGCATTAACCAGAGCCTGTATTTTGGCTAAAGATCAAAACGTCAATATCTATACTGACTCCCGTTATGCATTTGGGGTAGTGCATGATTTTGGACAATTATGGAAAAACAGAGGTTTTATTACATCCTCAGGAAAATCTATTAAGCATGCGCAAATGGTGTTAAATTTGTTGGAGGCTATTCAGTTGCCAAGTAAAATTGCAGTACTAAAATGTGAGGCCCACACCATGGCAGGTGATGAAGTCTCGTGTGGAAATAGGTTTGCTGATAGTGCGGCTAAAGAGGTCGCACTGAGGCAGGCCCCACAGCTTCAAGCCGCCAAAAATACCATTAGTAACTTTCCTCCAGAACTTCCTAGTAGCATTGGTGCTGATCTACTACGACAGGCCCAAAGTCAGGCAACAGTCCAAGAAAAACGTACTTGGAGTAAGGCAGGTTGCTATCAAGATCATGATATATGGATGCATCCTGATGGCCGAGTGGTTTGCCCACGAAGCTTGTTTTTGCCCCTGTCTCGCCTGGCACATGGACAGGCTCACATGGGCAAAGGAGGGATGGCACATGCATTGTCCCAACAATGGTATGCACCAGGAATAACGGTAACAATTGAAAAAGTTGCCAGAACGTGTTTAGTATGTCAGCAGAACAATAGAGGGAAATCGCCCGCAAATTTTGATCACCTACCCCAACCACAGCTGCCCTTTGAGAATCTACAGATTGATTTTGTACATATGCCCGCAGTAAAAGGATTTAAGTACATACTGGTAATAGTAGATATGTTCCCCAGATGGGTAGAGGCATACCCCACTAGGAGGGGTGATGCCAGAACAGTAGTAAGCATTCTGCTAAAAGAAATAATACCTAGATTTGGAACACCTATGGGAATAAACAGTGACAGAGGAACTCATTTCACCAGCAAACTGATAAAAAACTTAACTGAAGCCCTTGGATTTCAATGGAAATTGCACATACCTTACCAGCCACAATCCTCAGGAATAGTGGAAAGAGTGAATGGGGAAATCAAGGCCGCCCTAACCAAAGTATGCCAGCAAAATGGGTTGCAATGGTCGGATGCCGTGCCAGTAGTAATGTATGCCCTGAGAAATCAGAAAAATAGAAACACAGGTCTGACACCACATGAGATCTTGATGGGCTGGCCTATGACAACAGGCACACGCCCACCCATGACTCCAGAGAAGGTGGCATTAATTTGGAATGATGAAAAATCATTAAAATATGCTCAGGCCATGTGTGAAACAGCAGGAAGAATACATGAGAAAGTGAGACAGGCCCAGACGCGCCCCACAGAAGGAAACATGCACCCCTTTAAACCCGGAGATCAAGTTTATGTGAAAGCGCTAAATAAATAATCTTTTTCTCCTAGGTGGAAAGGACCATATTTGGTGCTGCTTACAACTCGAACAGCTCTCAAATTGAAAGAAAAACCTGATTGGGTACACGCTACAAGGTGCAAGTTGCATCATCCGGAGGAAACACCGGAGGAGGAGTATAAACATACTGCACCAGACACCACTTCAGAAACGGGAAAAGATCCATGCCCACCATAATTTGGCACTCCATTGAAGGACTGATTACTTTCGGATTGCTATATATGTTTATATTTAATGCTGTATAACAATAATTAGGACAGTAACCAATCGCAGGGAACTTACACTTGTAACAATGGCACCATTTGTGTAATTGCTAATTGGACGATTAATTGCGAAGCCTGTGGGATGTTCGAAATGAAATCTGGGATGGATAAAATAGTATTTAGCCAAGGATCTAATCTAACTCTAAGTATAAAATGGGAAAAAGGAGTGAACATAAGTTGTAGGATAGAGAATGACACTGACATACTAAACAATTATACTAAATTACGGAAATGGTATAAAAATGACACAAGAACCGGAGACATGGAACAACCGATATATTTGAAAGACGGTCAGGCATATGGATGCGTGAATGCAACTCCTTTAGAAGGAAGACCTCACTGGTGTGGGGAAACATTATTTGCAAAGAAAACGAAACAGATAGAAAGTCCTATGGACCATTTGCAAAGATTGCATTCTACCTGTACCCCGGTCTTGATCTCCCCATATACTCTAAATTTGACAGTACAGGTACAATATGAGGATAAAAAAGATACTGGATGTAATATTACTGTAATGATATCAGCAAATAGAGATGGTATTTGCCTGTTCGATTATGATGCCTTAATAGCATGTTTGCATGTATTGATTGCTTGTGCCTGACCAGCAGAGGGCATGTGACCGAGAGAAGCAAGGCAGTCAGTTTTTAGTTTCAGTTTCGTTCTAGATGGATTACTAGCTTGATGTCTCCTGTAAATGCTATATAAAGAGTTGAACAGACTTTAGATTAAAAGACATCTTCTTTCATAAATGTCTCGTCATTGAACCCACAAAGAAATCAATACATGGTGTCAGAAGTGATTGAAAGAGATGAAGAGAAAAAATCTGAAGTTAAATCAGCTCTCCACATATTAGCAAGCCAAAAGAGAACATCGTTACTTACCATTAGAGAATAGCTAACGAAGTGAAAAAATGGAAGGTTTACACCCACCGGCGACGCTTCAGTTGACAGGTAATGTGGCTGAAAATTGGAGAAGGTTCAAACAACGTGTGGGGTTGTATTTATCAGCAAGCGGAGCTGACGAGAAAAGTGATAATAAGAAATCGTCACTGTTCTTACATGTCGTGGGTGATGAAGCGCTGGAGGTGTATAATAACTTCACATTCGCTGCTGATGGAGACAAAATGAAGCTAGATAAAATAATGGAACAGTTTGAGGCCTACTGCATACCTAAACGTAACATGACGTTTGAGAGGCACAGATTTTTCACATGTGTACAGAAAACGGGTGAGACTATTGATCAGTATGTGACTGAACTGAGAAACAGAAGCGAATCGTGTGAATTTGGGGGACTGACAGACTCGCTGATAAAAGACAGACTGGTGTGTGGTTTTCCAGATAATGGTCTAAGGGAAAGACTGCTAAGAGAGCAAGATCTAGACCTGGGAAAAGCCATAGCACTGTGTAGGGCTACAGAGACTGTGAAGTTGCAGGCAAAGGAGCTTTTCAGTGACAATAGCTGCAACATGGATGCAGTGAGAAAGAACGGATACAAACCGTTTAACAAAACGAGCGCCAATGTGAAAAAAGAGGCATGGCCAGCGAACGAAAATGAAAGGGCCAATCGAAAGTCATGTAGTCGATGCGGTACACAGCATCCACCAAGAAAGTGTCCAGCATGTGGTAAAACATGCAATAGTTGCAACAAAAACAACCATTATGCCCGTTGCTGTAAGAACCAAGCGCAACAAAGCAAGGTCCATGCAGTAGATGAAAGCAAGATAGAGGAGTTCAATGTAGATGTTGTGTCTGAAAACAAAAAAGAAGAAAGAGACTGGATGTTGACACGAAAAGTGAATGACATACACATTCCATTTAAATTGGATACTGGAGCACAAGTTAATGTGATATCAGAGACTGATTTTAAGAAAATTAGACCCAGACCAAAGATACATGGAATAAAAGTGAAAGTGACAGGATACTCAGGTACTGATATACCAGTGAAAGGAAAATGCATTGTCAAAGTAACACACAAGGACAGAGAGCACACGCTAGCATTAATCGTGGTGCCAAAGGATGTGCAAGCCATACTAGGTTTAAAAGCCTGTGAGAGACTGAACCTGGTAAAGAGAGTCCTCATTGTGGAAAGCGAAGGAGAGACAGTCTATGATGAACTCATGAAAGAGTACAATGACCTATTTAAGGGTCTAGGCTGCATTCCAGGAGAACACACGATCAGAGTAGATAAAAGTATGACACCGGTCATACATCCATGCAGAAAAGTCCCGTTTGCTCTTCAAAAGCAACTGAAGGCAGAGTTGGACAGGCTGGAAAGCCTGAACGTGATTCGGAAGATAGATGAGCCAACTGAGTGGGTGAGTTCCCTCATCGTAGTGGACAAAAAGAATGGAAAGCTCAGAATTTGCCTGGATCCAAGAGATCTAAACAGAGCAATAAAGAGAGAGCACTTCAAGCTTCCTACACGTGAGGAAATCATGGCACAGTTTGCAAATGCAAAGTATTTCAGCAAGTTAGATGCATCATCAGGATTTTGGCAGATGAAATTGGATGAAGCAAGTTCAAGACTGTGCATGTTCAACAGTCCATTTGGCAGATACAGATTCCTAAGGTTACCATTTGGCATTGCCTCAGCTCCTGAAGTGTATCACAAAACTATCCATATGACCTATGAGCACCTGGAGGGAGTTGATACATCAATGGATGACATCATAGTATGGGGAACCACGAGAACTGAGCATGACGAGAAACTGAAAAAAGTGCTGGAAGCAACAAGGAAAACAAACCTGAAGCTGAATAGAGAGAAATGCCAGCTCGGGGTGACAGAACTGACATTCGTGGGAGATATCCTTAGCAGTGAGGGCATCAGACCAGCTCCCAGAAAGGTGTCCGCCATTGAGAATATGCCAAAGCCACAATGCAAAAAGGACGTGCAGAGGTTTAATGGAATGATCAACTACATGGGGAAATTCATATCCAACCTCTCAGAAAAGATGGCGTCACTGAGAAGACAACTGAAAAGAACATAGAATGGGAATGGAATCATGAGCATGAGAAGTCATGGAGCGATCTAAAGAAACTGCTCACAGAGGAACCAGTTCTGAGGTTTTATGACCCAGCGAGACCCATCAAGATATCATCAGATGCATCACAGAGTGGGCTCGGTGCCGTTCTTCTGCAACAATATGACTACTGGCAACCTATTGCATATGCATCACGCTCAATGACAGATGCGGAGACGCGATATGCTCAAATAGTAAAGGAGCTGCTCAGCATCACATACACCTGTGAAAGATTTCACCAGTTTGTGGCAGGACAAGCAATCAGTGTAGAGACTGACCATAAGCCCTTGATTGCATTGTTCCAAAAGCCACTAAATAGCTGTCCGCTTAGAATACAAAGAATGATGATCAGGCTGCAACGCTATACACTGAATGTTGCGTACACACCGGGTAAACTGATGTTTACAGCAGACACGTTGTCCAGAGCTGTTGATCCAGGAGAGCCCGCAAACACAGTGAAAAGACTGATGTACAAGGCAAAAGACAGTGGAACTGACTTCTACCAGAGCATGCTTGTATACCGCACAATGCCGCTCGAGTGTGGTATGTCACCAGCCCAACTCCTGATGGGACGTCGGCTAAGGTCAAACCTACCCATCCCGGAGAACCTCCTGAAAACAAAAGAGGGGGAGAAAGTGAGGAAGTTCAAAGAGCAACAGAAAGAAAAGCAAAAGTACTACTATGACAGAGGAACACAAAACCTACCTGAACTCCACACTGGTGACCAAGTAAGGTTGAAAGACAAAACAAACACATGGACTCAGAAGGGAACTGTCCTGAGTGAAGTTCAACCAAGATCATACACCATTCAGACAGATGAGGGTGCTGTTCTGAGAAGAAATCGTCGAGATCTTCTCATGGGACCAGCCACAGCAGGTCAAGAGACTGATACTGTTGAACAACCTGATCACACAGCTGAGAACCAATCATCTGAGGCAACAACTCAGATTCAAGGACAATCAATCAGAAAATCCTCAAGACACGTGAAGCCTCCTGAGAGACTCATTGAGCAAATTTAAGGACTATTGTTATAGAAGGAAGTAATGTTATCTTATTCTTTCTTCAAGTTCTAGTGTATTGACATATTTCATGTGAACACACAAAGCAAGGTTAAAAAACCTTGATCATGATAATGATAATGTAAGTTCATTAAGTGTTACAGTTAAAATGCAGATTAATACAAAGAAAACATGTTGTTAGTTAAAAGTAAAATAATTTTGTTTTAAGAAAAGGAGATGTAATGATATCAGCAAATAGAGATGGTATTTGCCTGTTTGATTATGATGCCTTAACAGCATGTTTGCGTGTATTGATTGCTTGTGCCTGACCAGCAGAGGGCATGTGACCGAGAGAAGCAAGGCAGTCAGTTTTTAGTTTCAGTTTCGTTCTAGATGGATTACTAGCTTGATGTCTCCTGTAAATGCTGTATAAAGAGTTGAACAGACTTTAGATTAAAAGACATCTTCTTTCATAAATGCCTCGTCATTGAACCCACAAAGAAATCAATACAATTACTACTATACAAGCCAAATTGAATCAGAGAGTTAGGATCGGGAGAAGGAGAAGGGACTTAGCAACGGTCTTGGGAGGAGTAGGAACTGATATGGGAGCCCTTAATGCAATAGGTATTGAAACATTGCAGAATAAAATACAGCAAGTAGGAGGGCTGACAGGAGATGCTATAAAATTAAGAAATGCTTGGGACAATGGACTGACAGCAGCGATGTTAACACAGTGGATATCAGATACAATGAGTTGGAAGCAAGTAAATAAGGTAGAAAAGGAACAAGAGAATGTTGCAAAGGGACAAGAGAAAGTCAATAATCATACTCAATGTATGTTTAAAGAAATTACCAAGCAGTCACTGAGGGCTGAGCTAGAGCGAATCGCTATGTCAGGACATGCTCCTAGTTGGATGAGAATTTTCGGATTTGAAGGAAATAATCTAGAAGTAAAACCTGATCGAAGATATACTAAATGTGACCTTAAGGGATGTAATTTTACAATGAAAGTGGTAAATGTGACAAAAGTCAAAACCTGGTGTCAGTTCTTGGTATTGCCCCAACTGTTTGGAGAAAACTTTTGGTTTCCCGAATTTCATGGTAAATGGATAGATCAGGGGAATAAGACCCACGATGCCTCGGATTGCCAAGATTGGCCGTTTGGAAAAGTATGCCCATTGCATACCCCTATATATGAACCTTGCTCATTGCACATAGTAGAGGTACATGTATTTGGAATTTGAAACCTTGTAATGATACTACCTTGCATGAGATAGGCCAGAACTATATGTGTATTAGCAGTGCCTGGCCTATATATGTAGACGGGATTTTGAAAAGGCCCCCTTTAAACACTTGCATAAAAGATGTTTATACTGTGTTTGACCCACATACCAACAAGACATATCAGTTGGGAAAATGGGCTACGGTAATGCAAAGAAGAACTGTATTGGGGATAGAAAATGCCCCCCCTACAGTTAATTTGGCTAATCTGACGAAATTTTTGAAAAACAATGAAAAGATAGCAGAAGCCTTAGCGAAAAGAGGAAGAGATCTGCACCATTTAAAAGCAGTGATGGATTATGATGAGCAAGGTTTGATTCAAATAGCTACGCAAATAACAGATTTGACGGTACACCACTGGTGGGATGTGTTTAACGGATGGTCACCTAAAGCATCCGCAGTGCTGGAATTGTTTGTTCACCCGATGGTTATATTTTGTGTAGTGGCAGGAGTTTTATTTATATTAATTTGTATAATGTGGATAAGAGTGAGATATCTGCTAGCGCAAACAGTAGAATCAGTAGCATCTGTAAAAAGAGCTACGAAAGTACTAGAGAGAAAGGAAAGAAAAAGAGCAAACCAGGATGACTATGATGAAGAAAATTGTCTAAAAATGCGTCCCTTCCCAAAGGGATATTATCCTCCCTATGAAAACGAACTGAATACAATGCCGTAAAGCAGTGTTGATCAGTAAAGATCAACAAGGAGGGAATTGTGGGAGAAAACGTATTAAACATTAAGGCATGCTGGGATACTTGACCACTTTACTAATTGAACAAAGGACACTAAACTAGTTAAAACTAAAAGAACTGCTGACTGCCATAATGAAGTCAAGCTGACCTTTTGGCTTAGGACATCTGGTGATAAAATGTGAACATGTTAATCTGTTTCTTGAGAACAATGGAACCTATGAAACCTTATGTTGAAATGTAATGTAAGCTAATCACCTGAAGTTGTTTACCTTGCTGTATAACTATGAGTGCTGTACATTAGTAATTTAGAGTGCTGGTGGGCAGTAGGGACTGCTGCAGACTCTCCGTGATATCACGTAATAAATTCCTAAAGCGAACCTCGAAGTCTCCATCTGATAGTTAATTTCCTCGACAGAGTCACAGTTGGGGGATAAGGCATGTGTGGATTTGGGCTTGGTAAAACGAGTCTATACTATTAATGAACTGAACTGTGTGCAGAGTGCCCCCCAAGACAGTACAAATATAAAGCATGATGCTATAACACACAAGTACGCGGATGTATTTCAGGGTTTCGGAGCACTGCCCTTTACATACTCCATCAAACTGAGAGATGACGCACAACCTGTGATTCACGCACCCAGGAGAGTTCCGGTGGCACTCCGTGAGAAACTGCAGAAAGAGCTAGACCGCATGGAGGGACTAGGTGTCATAAAGAAGACTGAGGAACCGACTGACTGAGTAAATTCCATGGTTTGCGTCAATTCAAAAAAGACTGATAAATTGCGTGTCTGCATGGATCCCAAGGACCTTAATGCTAATATAAAAAGAGAGCACTATCAAATCCCAAAGAGAGAGGAAATAGTCAGCGAAATGACAGGAGCAAAATTCTTCTCCAAGATGGACGCCTCGCATGGATTCTGGCAGCTGAAACTTGATGAAGAGAGTACTAAGCTGTGCACCTTTAACACCCCGTTTGGTCGATACTCTTACCAGCGCCTGCCCTTTGGCATTAGCTCCGCCCCAGAAATCTTCCACAGAGCAATGGAGCAAATCATCGAGGGCCTGGATGGTGTGCGGGTGTACGTGGATGATCTGGTAGTATGGGGCTCCACTCAGGGAGAGCACGACACCAGACTGGAAAAAACACTTCAGAGGATACGGCAGTATGGACTCAAACTAAATAAAGACAAATGTCAGTTCAGCGTCAATGAAATCACATTCCTCGGGGACAAGATTTCTGCAGAAGGGATTCAGCCAGACACGTCAAAGGTAAAGGCCATACATGACATGGAAAAACTGAAGGACAAGAAAGGGGTTCAGCGGGCCCTTGGCATGGTTAATTACCTAGGGAAATTCATTCCAAATCTGGCAGTGAAAACCGCTCACTTGAGAAAACTGCTGCACCAAGAGACAGAGTTCCAATGGGGACATGAACATGAGAATGAATGGAAGGGGCTGCTACACATTCTAGCAAGTGAACCCCTACTGAAGTTCTTCTGCCCTGAAAGGAGGACAAAAGTGTCCACAGATGCCTCTAAGGAAGGATGCCTCTAAGGAAGGATGTCCTTCTACAGGAAGATGAAGGAGAATGGTGACCAGTGGCATATGCGTCACACTCCATGACGGCTACAGAGTGACGGTATGTGCAAATAGAGAAGGAGTGCCTGGGCTTGGCATTTGGGTGTGAAAAATGTCATACCTACATCTATGGACGTCCCAAGGTTATCCTAGAAACTGACCATAAGCCACTGCTAGGGATCGCAAAAAAACAATCTGTGTGACATGTCATCACGGATACAGCGCCTAATGATGAGACTACAATGTTATGATTTTGAGCTCACATATGTGCCAGGGACACAAATGTTCATTGCAGATACACTATCCAGGGCTGCGCCTCGTGCCACACAAAACAGTGAAACAGAAGAGGATGTGGCCCTTCATGTGGATATGGTCTATGCAGCATTGCCCGCCTCACAGGAACAATTATCAAAGATAGCCACAGAGACATCAAAGGACCCTGTTCTGAGGAAAGTGATGAGAAATCTTCAAGAGGGTTGGAAGAAAGGGTCATGTAAACAATATCATCATATTCAGTCTGAGCTTTCTGTGGTCAATGGACTACTGCTTAAGTGTGACAGGATTGTAGTGCCCATCTCTATACGACGAGAAATGCTTAACAGGATACATGGGTGTGGAAAAGTCAAAAAGGAGAGCACGTGAGGCACTCTACTGGCCAAACATGAACTCTGATATTGACCAGATGATCAGTGAGTGTGCTACATGTCAGGAGTATCACTGCAAGCAAACAAAAGAGCCCTTCATTACCACAGAGCTCCCATCACAACCTTGGGAAAAGGTAGGAACTGATATTTTTCACTACGAAGGAAAAGATTATTTGTTAGTTATTGATTATTACTCTAATTATCCTGAGATTGCTCTCCTACCCAGCACCACGTCAAGAGCTGTGATAACTCACCTGAAGTCAATCTTTTCCAGGCAGGGCATCCCTCTAACTCTGTTCTCTGATAATGGCTCTCCCTATGCCAGTCATGAGTTTCAGTCGTTTGCTACAGAGTATGAGTTTAAGCATGTAACCTCCAGTCCGCTCTACCCTCAAGCCAATGGAAACGCGGAGAAGGGGGTGCAGATTGTGAAAAGACTATTAAAGAAAGCAGCACACAGCAACACTGACCCATATCTGGCCATGATGTCGTACAGGGCGGCCAAGCTGGAAAGTGGCAAGTCTCCAGCTGAGCTCTTACTGGGTCGCAAAATCCGTACTCAACTTCCCAGGCATGTCACACCTGATCACAGAGATGAGGTATGGTCAGACAAGGCCCGGAAACTTCAGCGGAAACAAATAACGCTCCATGACCGCACAGCCACTGCACTAGTGCCTCTACAGGAGAAGGATGAAGTTTGCATTGAAGGGCCTGGGTCATGGAATCAAAGAGCCACCGTTCTACAACAGGTTGCCCCCAGGTCATACAGTGACATGACAGAAAATGGCAATGTGTATCGCGGAAACAGGAGGCACCTACTGAAAACCACCGAGACCTATCAGCTGCAGGAGGACAGAGAGGATGAGCTGATGATGGAAATCCGGCAGAGTGACGAGGAGACGAGGGCAATGCCACAAAGTGATGAAGTACACAGGGGTGACAATGAGACAAGGGATCCATGTGGTACAGACATGAACTTAATGGACACAACTGGGTTGGCCTAGCAAATACCCGCTCAGCTACGCAGGTCACAGCGCACCAGAAAGCCTGTCGTTAGACTCGACCTGTAGACAAGGGAAAGACTGTAAACAGCTAATGGACTTCTGGGTGTGGGTAGTGTTTATATGTACCGGCAGTTATTGCAAGGTATAGTTACACTGACAGTTTTTACATGTTGTTAATAGTAATTAATAGTAGTTACACTGACTGTTTTTATATGTTGTTAATATGTGTTCTTTGTGTTATGTTATGTTATGGTGTTTACTGTTTATGTCATCGTTGAGGGGGAAAGATGTACAGATAACTGTAGCTGTAGTAAAGACAGCTGCTTGATGGTAGCTGTAGTAAAGACAGCTGCTTGATGGCAGTCGGATAAATAGGAAGCCATCTTGGCCATGCGGCAGTACTACACGAGCTGGCACTGACTCAAGACCCAATAAAGAGTACTCAATGATATCTACTTGTAAGCCTCTTAATACTACGATATAAGATAACATTACACACCCCCAGCCCCACAGCGACTGGGAAGCATTCCAGTCAACCTGTTGTTGGTAACGCCAGGCGGAAAGGAGGGGGCGCCACTGAATTTCCGGTCCGGGGCACCTCAAGGGCGTTGCACTCTCGCGTGATGTCAAGATTTGCGTGCGCAGGAGATCGGGCAGTATTGTTTAGCGCCACCGCAAAATGTCCGGTCAATTTCGTGAGAGGCGCAGATATCGCCGCGCCCAGGCGCTAGTTGGTTTGCGCCCCACTTAGCGCCCTCTTAAGGCGCTAACGGGTGGCGCTAACAACTGAATTTTTCCCCCTTTGTGTCTTAATGCAAGGAGCGTTCGTAATAAGGTGGATGAATTAGCTGCGCAAATAGATGTTGTTAGAAATCTCATCATCATAAAGAAACTACTCATGAAATAACACTGGACGGCCAGCTGGTGGCACCGTCCAAGGAGTATAAATAATCGGGCATGGCCCAGCTTGCCCAGGGACATTTTGTAAGACAGGAACTAGTGAAGGACAACTAGACCTCCATGTTCTGAAACAAGTTGATTAAAGCCTTGCTTTATACTCAAATCAAGTGTGTAGTGAGTTTTATTATGTCAGATGTAAACGGATATGATATAATTGGGATTACGGAGACATGGCTCCAGGATGACCAAGTCTGGGAATTCAACATCCAGGGGTATTCAATATTCAGGATGGACAGGAAAAAAGGAAAAGAAGGTGGAGTAGCATTGCTGGTTAAAGAGGAGATTAACATAATAGTAAGAAAGGATATTAGCTCTGATGATGTGGAATCTGTATGGGCAGAGCTGAGAAATACCAAGGGGCAGAAAACATTAGTGGAAGTTGTATACAGACCCTGAAACAGTAATGCTGAGGTTGGGGATAGCATTAACTGGGAAATTAGAGATGCGTGCAATAAGGGCACAGCAGTTGTCATGGGTGACTTTAATCTACATACAGATTGGGCTAACCAAATTAGTAACAATACTGTGGAGGAGGAATTCCTAGAGTGTATACGGGATAGTTTCCTGGACTAATATGTCGAGGAACCAACTGGAGATCAGGCCATCTTAGACTGGGTATTATGTAATGAGAAAGGATTAATTAGCAATCTTGTTGTACGGGGCCCCTTGGGGAGGAGCAATCATAATATGATAGAATTCTTCATTAAAATGGAGAGTAAAGTAGTTGACTCAGAGACTAGGGTCCTGAATTTAAATAAAGGAAACTACGATGGTATGAGGCACGAGTTGGCTAGGATGGATTGGGGAACATTACTTAAAGGGTTGATGGTGGATAGGCAATGGCAAACATTTAAAGATTGCATGGATGAACTACAGAATTTGTTCATCCCTGTTTGGCATAAAAATAAAACAAAAAAGGTGACTCAACCATTGCTAACAAGGAAAATTAGGGATAGCATAAGGTCCAAGGAGAGGACATATAAATTGGCCAGAAAAAGCAGCAAACCTGAGGATTGGGAGCAGTTTAGGATTCAGCAAAGGAGGACAAAGGGATTAATTAAGTGGGGGGAAATAGATTATGAGAGTAAGCTTGCAGGGAACATAAAAACTGACTGTAAAAGCTTCTATAGATATGTAAAGAGAAAAAGATTGGTGAAGCCAAGCGTAGGTCATTTGCAGTCAGAATCAGGGGAATTTATAATGGGGAATAAAGAAATGGCAGACCAATTAAATACATACTTTGGTTCTTTCTTCACAAAGGAGGACACAAATAACCTTCCAGAGATGTTGGGGAACATAGGGCCTAATGAGAGGGAGGAATTGAATGAAATCAGTATATGTAGGGAAATGGTGTTAGGGAAATTGATGGGATTGAAGGCCGATAAATCCCCAGGGCCTGATAATCTACATCCTAGGGTACTTAAGGAAGTGGCCCTAGAAATAGTAGATGCATTACTGGTCATCTTCCAAAATTCTATAGACTCTGGAATAGTTCCCATGGATTGGAGGATAGCTAATGTAACCCCACTATTTAAAAAAGGTGGTAGAGAGAAAACGGGGAATTATAGACCGTTAAGTCTGACATCAGTAGTGGGGAAAATGCTAGAGTCCATTATAAAAGATGTAATAGCAGAGCACTTGGAAAACAGTGACAGAATCGGACAAAGTCAACATGGATTTACAAAAGGTAAATCATGCTTGACTAATCTACTGGAATTTTTTGAGGATGTAACTGATAGAATAGATATGGGAGAACCAGTGGATGTGGTGCATTTGGACTTTCAGAAGGCTTTCGATAAGGTCCCGCATAAGAGATTAGCATGCAAAGTTAAAGCACACGGGATTGGGGGTAAGGTACTGCCTTGGATAGAGAACTGGTTGGCAGACAGGAAGCAAAGAGTTGGAATAAACAGGTCTTTTTCCGAGTGGCAGGCAGTGACTAGTGGGGTACCGCAGGGATCGGTGCTAGGACCCCAGCTATTCACAATATATATAAATGATCTAGACGAGGGAACTAGATGTAATACCTCCAAGTTTGCAGATGACACAAAGCTGGGTGGGTGTGTGTGCTGTGAGGAGGATGCAGAGAAACTCTAGTATGATTTGGACAGGTTGGGTGATTGGGCAGATGCATGGCAAATGCAGTATAATGTGGATAAATGCGAGGTTATCCACTTCGGTGGCAAAAACAGGAAGACAGATTATTATCTGAACAGCAATAGATTGGGAAAAGGGGAAGTGCAACAAGACCTGGGTGTCCTTGTGCACCAGTCACTGAAGGTAAGCATGCAGGTGCAGCAGGCGGTGAAGAAGGCAAATGGTATGTTGGCCTTCATAGCGAGAGGATTCGAGTACAGGAGCAAGGACATCTTGCTGCCGTTGAACAGGGCCTTGGTGAGGCCACATCTTGAGTATTGTGTGCAGTTTTTGTCACCTTACCTGAGGAAGGATGTTCTTGCCATGGAAAGAGTGCAGTGAAGATTCACCAGACTGATACCTGGGATGGCAGGTATGAGAGAGTGGTGAACCTGTGGAATTCTCTACCACACAAGGCAGTTGAGGCCAATTCATTAAATATATTCAAGAAGGAGTTAGATATATTTCTTAAGGCTAAAGGGATCAAGGGATATGGGGAGAAAGCAGGGACAGGGTACTGAATTTGGATGATCAGCCATGATCTCATTAAATGGTGGAACAGGCTCGAGGGGCCGAATGGCCTACTCCTGCTCCTATCTTCTATGTTTCTATGTTTCTATGAACAAATTTAAAAAACAATTACAGAGATAGGGCTACAAGCTGGGCATGATTGAAAGCTAAATATTTCAGGCTATAGGACTTTTAGAAAGTACAGGAAATTGTGAAAGGAGGAGGAGTAGGAATATGATAAAAGACAAAATTATCGCAGTAGAAAGAAGGGATTTTAGTCAGGGTGATCGGGCAGTAGAAACATATATGTGTAGAATGTGTAGCAAATGATGCAAGACTCTGGTCGGAGTTGCCCACAGACCAGTGAGATTTGAATTTTTACATAGACTGAGAGAAGCAGAATAGCTCAAGTCGTAAAAGCAATGAATTTCTATAATATATTCAGGACAATTTTCTCAGATAGTTTTCCAGAACGGACAAGGGAACAGGCCATTCTAGATTTAGTAGGGGTTATCTTGTGAATAGTGACCATAATAGTATTGCAATTGATAGTAGCTTTGAAAGGGAGAAGAGAGAGTTTCAACCAGGGTTTTAAATTTAAGTAAGGCAAATTTTAAATGGATGAGAAATAAATTGACTACAGTAAACTGGACTGAACTGTTAATGGGTAAACCTACAGACAAACAGAAGTAATTGGTACAATATAGAACCACTACATTCTGCTAAAAGGCAAAGGCTCTTGTGTAGTTAATCAGCCATAATCAACAAGTGAGGTAAGATACAGTATCAAGCTCAAAGTAAAGGCTCACACAAATGCAAGGAAAAGTGGAAACCCAGTAGACTGGAAGAGCTATAAAAAATAACAAAGAGATACGAAGAAAGCAATAAAGCGTGCAAAAAAGGATTATTGAAAAAGCTTGCAAGATATATGAAAACTAACAGCCAAAGTGTTTATAAATATATTAAGAAAAAGAGAATGTCGGCCCATTAAAGACAGAAATTGGCGAGTTTATAATGGACAAATGGCAGACTTGTCAAAGGAATTTTCATTTTCACAGAGGACAAAATATTAGAGATACAAGGGGATCTAAAAATAAGTCAAAGAGAGGAACTTAGTTAAGTTAAGAAATAGTAATGGAGAAAATAGTGTGACTTAAGACAGACCAGGACCTGATGGCTTCCACCCCAGAGTATTAAAAATTATGAGGACAGGTTGCATAAACTTGATTTGTATTCACTTGAGTTTAGAAGATTGAGGGTCTCATCTGATCGAGGTTTTTAAACTGATAAAGGGATTCGATAGGGTAGGTAAAGAGGGGGTAAAATTGAAGGTGCTATATCTGAATACACGGAGCAGTCGTAACATGATAAATGAATTCAAGGCACAAATAGTAATAAATGTGTTTCATCCAGTAGCCATTACTGAGACATGGTTGCAGGGTGACCAAGGTTGGGAACTAAATATTCCAGGCTACATGACTTGGAAAAGATAGGCAAAATGGAAAAGGAGGTGGGGTAGCCCTGATAATAAAGGATGAGATAAAGGCAGTAGTGAGAAAGGGTCTTAGCCCAGAAAATCAAGAAGTAGAATCAGCATGGGTGGAGCTAAGAAATAACAATATATACATTCCCTTGAGGAATAAATGGAAAAGTGGTACAGCTATGGCTAACTAGAGAATTAAGGATAGTATTAGATTAAAAGAAGAGGCTTACAATGTTGCTAAAAAGAGTAGTGAGCCTGAGGATTGGGAGGGTTTAAAAATCAGCAAAGGGTGATCAAGAAATTGATAAAGAGGGAGAAAATAAAATGAGAGTAAACTAGCAAGAAATATATAAACAGATTGTAAGAGCTTTTACAAGTATGTAAAAAGGCAGCGATTAGCAAAAGTAAACATGAGTCCCTTAGAGGCTGAGACAGGATAAATTATAATGGGGAATAAGGAAAGGCAGAGACGTCTAATAAATATTCACAGTAGAAAACAGAAAGAACATATCAGAAATTGTGGGAAACCATGGCCACGATTTTTCCTCTCGATGCGGCTTGGGGGCAGGCCAGCTGCCTTCTGGGATCTAATTCCACCCCCAACGATGTCCGACGCACAGATGCGATTTTGCATCAATTGGCATTTGTTACGTCCGTGTAATAAGAAGAAAAGGACTGCAGAGAACGGTACAACAGGTGTTTATTCAACGTGGTTCAAACTGCAACTGAAACAACAGATTACTACTCAGCGTTATATACAGGTGTGGTCACTGCCGGTACTACAGTATACATGAGCTGTAGAAAGTAGTTCCCCCCTTAAAGGTACATACATTACAATTCCTCCCCTTTTAGATTAACAGTACCATAACACGCATTTAACAATTAAATATCAAACTAATTAAATTAACACTTTTAACATGCAACATTAGCTGAAAATAGTCTATTTATAAATTCAGTCTTTGGGGAGGCTTCCTGATCATTTCTGGATAGCGCCTTTCCCGAGTGTCTTGCTCTTGGTGCGGAGGCGATTCTGGCCCCCTGTCGTCGGTTGGTTCATCAGCTTCTGATGCTAATGTTTCTGGGGTAGATGCTACCTGTACGTCGGGTTCATCACCAGGTACGTATGGGCGAGGCATGGGGTTGACTTGTTCCTGTGACTCTAGGATCTGGTCAGCATGGAGTCTCACGATGCTGTCCCCAACGTCCACTGTGTACATCAGTGGCCGCGGCCGTGTGCATATCATTCCTGGTTGCCATTTCTCTGTTCGGTAGTCGCGGGCCAAGACTGGTTGCCCTACATTGAAGCTCCTTGTCGGCTTCTCATTGATGTGCTGGAATTGCTTACTCTCAACATCTCTTTGTACATTTGGTCTGAGCAAATCCAGATGAGATCTCAACCTTCGGTTAAAGAACATCATGGCCGGGGCCTGGTTGGTGACTGCATGTGTCGCATTTCTGTAGGCTAACAGGAAATTGTCCACCTTATGCTGCAGTGGAACGTTGTCATCGCACATGGCCTTTACTGCTTTTTTAAAGGTTTGTACGAACCTCTCAGCCAATCCATTTGTGGCTGGATGATATGGGGCGGATGTGTAATGCCTTACCCCATTCCTTCTCATAAATCTTCGAAACTCTTCGGACACAAACTGTGGTCCGTTATCAGAGCAAATCTGCTCTGGCAAGCCATTCCTGGCAAAAATGGTCCGTAGGACTGCAATAGTTTTCTCCGTGGTGGTGGAGGACATTTTGATCACCTCAGGCCATTTCGAGTGCGCATCCACGGCTATTAAAAACATTGAGTCCATGAATGGACCAGCAAAATCAATATGCACCCGTTGCCAGGGATGGATGGGCGGCGCAGACACGATGGGCCAAAGGGCCTCTTTCTGTGCTGTAAAACTCTAAAACTCTATGACTCTATGAGGGCCACTCTCATGGGTGTAGAGGGGCATGTGGTGGTGCATTTTGGACCTTCTGGCATCCTGACCAGCTCTTTGTCAGCTGCTCGATTAGCTGATCGATCCCCGGCCACCATACATAAGCCCGAGCAAGGCTTTTCATTTTCACCCCTCCCAGATGAAATTCGTGAAGCTCATTGAGCACTCTCTCCCTTAACTTGGGTGGAATTAACACTCGGGATCCACACATCAAGGTCCCCTGGCATACTGACAGCTGTTCTCTTCTGGATGAGAATGTTGGCAACAGTGAGTCGCCATGTGCTGGCCATCCCTTCACCGTCAAATCATATACCCGAGACAGTGTCGGGTCATTTCGGATCTCCTTCTCTATACCAGCGTTAGTTACTGGCAAGCATTCAATTATAGTCGAATGAAATATTTCAACAGGATCCACTGCTGGTGCTTCCTCCGCAGTAGGCAGGCGTGATAGCCCATCAGCGTTTCCATGCTGTTTTGTGCCCTTACACTCGATTTCATATTGGTGTACCCCTAGAAAAATGGACCATCTTTGTAGCCGTTGTGCAGTCATCACCGGAACGCCCTTCTTTGGATTAAAGATGGAGACAAGTGGTTGGTGGTCAGGCAGCAAGGTGAACTTCTGCCCGTGCAGATAGTGATTGAAATTTATCACTCCCCACACTAGGCTGAGGGCCTCCCTGTCAATCTGGGCATAGTTACGCTCGGCTTAGGTTAGTGACCGAGACGCAAAGGCAACTGGCCTCTCCGAGCCGTCCGGGAATTTGTGCGACAGCACCGCTCCAATGCCATAGGGTGATGCATCACACGCCAACCAAATTGATAGTGCTGGGTTGAAATGAGCCAACACCTCTTTTGATGTGATCAATGCTTTGCTCTTCTGGAAAGCTCGTTCACATTCATCACTCCACTTCCATGGTAGCCCGTTTGCAGTAGGGTGTTCAGTGGGTGTAGTACGGTAGACAAATTCGGCAAGAACTTATGGTAGTAGTTCACCGGCCCGAGGAACGACCTCAGTTGTGACACATTTTCCGGTGCTGGAGCCTTGACTACTGCCTCAATCTTTTCAGGGGACTTATGTAACCCCTCTTTATCATTAACGTGGCCACAATACGAGATTTGCTTCTGGAAAAACTCGCATTTGTGGCGATTATCTCGGAGCCCATATTCCTTCAATCTAGTGAGCACCTGCTCCAGGTTGGCGAGGTGATCACTGTCATTTTCGCCCGTGACCAGGATGTCGTCCAAATAACACTGGGTCCCTGGAATCCCTTGCAGGACTTGTTCCATTGCCCTTTGCCAAATAGCCGGAGCTGGTGCTACCCCGAACACCAGCCGGTTGTATTGGTAGAGAGCTTTATGAGTGTTGATCGTGAGGTACTGTTTCGAGGCTTCTTCTACCTCCATTTGCAGGTACGCCTGGGCCAGATCAATCTTAGTGAAGCGTTTCCCTCCAGATAGCGAGGCGAAAATATCTTCAATCCGCGGAAGCGGATATTGTACAGTGTGAAGGACTGGGTTCACTGTCACCTTAAAGTCCCCACAGATGCGAACCTTCTTTGGTTCCCCAGGCGTACTACTCAATGATCTCTTCATTACAGGAACAATGGGTGTAGCCCACTCGCTCCAGTCCACTTTGGACAGTACTCCTGAACGTTCCAAACCTTCCAGCTCTGCTTTGACGGCTGGGCGGATGGCATAATGTACCGGTCCGGCCTTAAAAAACTTTGGGCTTGCATTTTCCTCTATTTTGATCATCGCTGTTATGCTCCGAGTCCCTGCTGGAACACTTCTTGTGCGTCAGTTAGCATTTTTGACAGTCGTCCAGGTGTGACGTCGTCATCCTTTTTGGCATCTACAGTCAGTGCTTGTATGGAATGCCAATCTAGCTGTATCTTCCGGATCCATTCACGTCCTAGTAGTGGTGGTCCTCCATCTGGCAATACATATAGGTCCATTTTTGGTGTTTCCTTGCCATTATATATAACGTTCACCCTTATTTTTCCTTTGGGGTAGACTTTTTGCCCCGTGTACGTCTTCAAGACAATCTTTGTATCTCTCAAGTGTATATGTGAGAATAGCCGCTTGTAGTCCCTTCGGTTTATGACTGTTAGGGCTGATCCTGTGTCCAATTCCATTTTCACTTGGACTCCTGCTATCTTGAGCGTGACCCAGATAGTTTGGTGATCCTCCGTTTTGATCACATTATGTAGTTTCAGACAACCCAGCTCCTTGCTTCCAGAGTCTGTATCACTCTTCTATTCATCCAAACTACTCTCCGTCACCTTATGTACCTTCTTGTACTTCTCCTGTGGAGATTTCTTGCTGCTGGTTTTCTTTCCCGACCTGCAGACTCTTGCTATGTGTCCTACTTTTCCACACTGTCTGCACATTTTGTCCTTGAACCAGCAATCATTATGGTCATGTGTTGTTCTGCCGCAGCGATAGCACTTCATTGTTCCGTATGACATTTCATTTGTGCCATATTCTTGCGGTCTCCGTTGTATCTCTGCAGCGCCCCATGCTGCTGCTTCGTGTGATACTGCAATGCTGAAAGCCTTGTCCAGCGTAAGATCCTTTTCTGATAGAAGCCGTTTCTGGGTTCCTTCACTTTGAAGCCCACACAGAAACTTGTCCCTTATAGTATCTGCTAGTCCCGTTCCAAACTGGCAGTGTTTCGATAGCTTGCGCAGTTCCGTTACATACTCAGCATTACTTTCATCTTTATGCTGGTTCCTTCTGTGAAACTTAAATCTTTCTGCTATCAGCAGCGGTGTGGGGTTTAAGTGGTCCTGTAGGATTGACACTATGTTTTCAAAATCCTTTTCTACTGGCTGCTATGGGGTTACTAGGTTTCGTAGTAAGCCATACGTTTTTGCACCCATTGAATTCAACAATACCAGTGCTTTCTTGTCATCTGGCACTTCATTCGCCTTGCAGTATACTTCTATGCGTTCGACATATGTCGTCCAATCTTCGACTTCATTGTCGAACGCTGTAATACTGCCACTCTTCGGCATTTTTGGGTGTGGTTAGACTGGCTTAAAATGGCGTCTCCTGCGCTTTCCTTTCTTCGCCGCTGCGGCTTAAAATGGCGTCTCCCGTGCTGCTGCCAACGCCGCTCTCGGCGGTCCTCGTGGCAAATGGTGATGCCCTGTGGGTTTCGTGCGCTGCTCCTGCGCTGCTGCCAACACCGCTCTCTGCGGTCCTCATGGCAATGGCAGCGCCTCACGTTTTCCTGCGCGCCTCTCTCCCCAGTTGACGCTGCTCGGCCCTTGACCACCGGCTGCACTCTGCTCTCTCTCGCCTCTCTCCCCCGTTGATGCCGCTCGGTCCTGAACACCGGCTGCGCCCTGTGCGCTCTGCCCTCTCTCTCTCCCCCGTCGACGCTGCTCGGCCTTTTTCTGTGCTGCTCGGTCGGGCTCTAGCCCGTCGCTGTCCGGGAAGGGTCTGCGCAGTAGCTGTTGCCAGCCCGTTTCGCTGGATCACCGTGACTGGAAAGCCAAGCCTGGCTCTCGACAGCCTCCCCTGCGATGCTCAAATCTCCGCTGGATGACTGGGTGGTTGCCCTTGGTCAACGCCCCTGCTTCTGGACTCGACCTTCTTCCACTATTCTCCAGGAGCGAATCCCTGGGTGGTGATGCAGAGTTGCAGGTAGGTTTGAACTTGCTCGTCACCACTGTTACGTCCGTGTAATAATAAGAAAAGGACTGCAGAGAACGGTACAACAGGTGTTTACTCAACATGGTTCAAACTGCAACTGAAACAACAGATTACTACTCAGCGTTATATACAGGTGTGGTCACTGCCGGTACTACAGTATACATGAGCTGTAGAAAGTAGTTCCCCCCTTAAAGGTACATACATTACAGCATTGTTAAGCCCACCCTGCAGGCTTGCCGGCTAATTAAAAAAAAGCTGGTGTCAGATGACGTCAGTTGATGACGGGTCATCTGCCAGTTTTCTTAAAGCGGCCACACACAATTTTTTTGACAGCTGATTTTTCAGTGTTTGACAGCATTGAGGTGCTGCAAACACTGGCAATCACTTTACAAAGGTAAGCCCTTGCACCCAGGCTCGCCAGTGACTTCCTCCTTAGGCTAGAACAGATGACAGCTGAAGGTGAGGTTACAGAAGCGATTTCTCACTGGTGAGAGAGGTTCTCCCAATGAGGTGAGACTACACACACAATTCAAACTTGTCACCTGCAGAAAAGTCGAAATACATTAAAAATGATTTTCCCAACATTTTCTTACCTCTGAAACTCGCCAGTGTACCATTGGAGCCTTCATACCACTTCTGCAGCTGTCATCAATGCACAAACATTACAGTAGACCCACAGCATGCCACACTTACCTGGCGTGGTGTCCGGACA
This sequence comes from Somniosus microcephalus, assembly GCF_052327205.1. Taxonomy (NCBI): domain Eukaryota; kingdom Metazoa; phylum Chordata; class Chondrichthyes; order Squaliformes; family Somniosidae; genus Somniosus; species Somniosus microcephalus. The sequence goes on along the minus strand of NC_140999.1, from coordinate 50,831,175 downwards.
TCGGGAAGCCCGCAGTAGACCTGTCAAAATTGGAAAAAGCCTCTTAACTGCCTGTTAACAAGCAGTTAAGTGCCTATAATCTTCTTCCTGCCACTAGGTGTTGGGTCCATGCGTAAATTGGGGATGCAACACCTGGGAAGATTGATTGGAGATGGGTTGACAATGGGTTTTTGACCCACTGTCAGTCTTTGCAATTTTGCTGGATGTCCTGCCTCCAAACCCGCCCCCTGAGCACCAGCAAAATGTCCCCCCAAGGGTCTAATGAGAGTGAGGAACTTAAAGTAATTAATATTAGTAGAGAAAAAGTACTGGAGAAATTAATAGGACTAAAAGCCAACAAATCCCTTGGACCTGATGGCTTACATCCTAAGGTCTTAAAAGAAGTGGCTACAGAGATAGTGGATGCATTGGTTTTGACCTTGCAGAATTCCCTCGATTCTAGAATGGTCCCCGTGGATTGGAAGGTAGCAAATGTAACCCTGCTGTTCAAGAAAGGAGGGAGAGAGAAAACAGGGAGCTATAGACCAGTTAGCTTGACATCAGTAGTAGGGAAAATGCTAGAATCTATTATTAAGGATGTGGTAACAGGCCACTTGGAAAATCACAATTTGATTAGGCAGAGTCAACACAGTTTTATGAAAAGGAAATCGTGTTTGACAAATCGATTAGAGTTTTTTAAGGGTGGATAAGAGGGAACCAGTTGATGTAGTATATTTGGATTTTCTAGAGGCATTCGATAAGCTGCCACACAAAAGGTTGTTACACAAGATATGGGCTTATGGGATTGTCGGTAATACATTGACATGGATTTAGGATTAGTTAACGGACAGAAAACAGAGAGTAGGCACAAACGGGTCAGTTTTGGGATGGCAGGGTATAACTAGTGGAGTGCTGCAAGGATTAGTGCTTGGGCCTCAGCTATTTACAATCTGTATTAATGACTTACATGAGGGGACCAAGTGTAATATATTCAAGTTTGCTAGGTGGGAAAGTAAGCTGTGAGGAAGACATAAAGAGGTTTCAAAGGGATATAGCGATTGGGCAAGAAGGTGGCAGATGGAGTATAATGTGGGGAAGTGTGAAATTATCCACTTTGGTAGGAAGAGTGGAAAAGCAGAATAATTTTTAAAAGGTGAAAGAATAGTAAGGGGGAGAAATTCGGTTTCGCCCCGTTTGAAGCGCAATTATCAGCCGGGCGCAAAATTTAGCGCCTGGCGCTAATTATCACCTCCAATTGCAAACTTGGCTTTTATCGCCCCCTGGAGGTGATTGGAGCGCTAAATCAGGCACTACACACCTCTCTTAAGGCGCAAAGGCCGAGGAGCGAGGTGCTAACTCAGAGCGTGGGCGCAGCGCAGGTGATGTCAGTTAACAATGGAACACAGGCACACTGGCGCCAGACAGTTCTTAAAGGGGAGGGTCGATCTTGCTCTCCAGCCACAACCTGCTCATTGCAGCTTTGAATCTCGACCTGGAGAGACCTGTGACTACATTTTCCAACCAAGGACTATGGAGAGGGTGAGAGAACGAGCTCAGCACTTCAGCGAGCGGGCCTTGGAGGCTCTGGTTGGTGCTGTGGAGCGCAGAAGATCTGTACTCTACCCTAAGAGTGACAGGAGGCCTTTGCCGCGCGACTACAGAAGAGTGTGGAGGGAGGTGGCTCAGCACGTCTCCTCCAGGAGCATGGTGCCTAGGAACCATATTCAATGTCGCAAAAAGTTCAATGACCTCACTCGGGTCGTCAAGGTGTGTGGCTTTTTTTCAATACCTCTCCATCCTTCCATTTCAACCTCACTCTATGGCCAGAGGGTCTTAAAACCCCAATGCCCAACACTCATCCAACATCTATGGCCCTCTCATGAAACACACATGCACATTCCACACCTTGCTCACAGTAAGGGCTATTCAACTGTGGGAGGCACATCAGGCAAGACCATGGCTGCATACATTAAGGGCTATTCAATTATGGGAGGTATATCAGGCAAGACCACGCCGTCCTTTTTCTTGCAGGCCAAGTTATCTCATAACAGGAGACAACAGCAACAGACGGGTGGAGGGCAGCCTCAGCTGCAACCCCTCAATGATCTTGAGGCATGCATCAGGATTGTGGCAAGCCAGGTGGTCGGTCCCATCGCCCCTGGCGAGGTCGACCCTGTTCGGGACAGCAATGGTAAGGTCATCAGCTTTCTCTCCTCTCTCATTCCACTTGTCCCTCACAACACCAGCCTTTGACACTTTCAATCCAACTTACTAAATCGCTCCAGTCCTTGGTCCCTTACTGCCCTCCTGCCCTGACGCTAAAGCCACACTTGTACCTCCCTGCTTTCAGATGGTGATTCACCAGCTGAGGAGATGGGCCTTCAAGCTGCCAGTGGGAGCGAAGCCGCAGGAGAGGAGAAAGAGGAAACCAGAGCATCAGCGCCACCCTCTCCCGAGGAACCCCATGCCCACACTGGGACCACATCTTCCCTGGAGGGGATGAGGGTGAAGCTCCGGGACCCAGCAGGCTGCAGCAACGCGATGGGGGTAGGGAAGCTCGGGGGCCTTCTCCCCAGAGGGAGAGTAAACCAGTGAGTCCTGCTGCACTGGACGCAGAGGAGGAGTGGCTTATCGCTGAAATGAACACCCAGGCGGTGGACATGCACACTCAGCTCATGGGTGCAGTGGGAAGGGTGCCCGAATGCATTGATGCACTGGAAAGGAATGTGGAGCACTCCGCTGTAGCACAGGCGGATACCACGCAAATTCTTAGTGCTCAAATTCAGTCACTGGCTGCCGTGATCCAATCTCAGACTGGTCTCATGCAGACTCAGATTGAGGCCATTCATGCACTGACTGCTGCCATTGTCGCTGGTTCAGCCACATTGCCCCGGGGCTCTCACCGCGCCGCAGCAGGCCAGCAATCTGTGCTCCAGCAGATTGCTCCGGATGCTGAGGTGCTGCCCCGTAGGAGTGCCAGTGTGTCGGTCGAGCAGGGAGTTGCTGTCCTCTTTCAAGATGACAGCATGCCTGCTGCCACCACTGTCACTTCCCCATTGCACTTGCCACCGCCTGTAGCCCAGACTGCTGCCGCCCATGCAGAGATGGTGCAGTCTGCAGCTGGGCCCTCCAGGCCCAGAGCTGGTCGAGGCCGTCCTTCAAGGGCATCTGTAGTCTCAGGTTCTGACAATCAGCAGCCTTCCACCAGCATTGCTGCAGTCACTGGGGCCCCATTACGGAGGAGCAGTAGGGTGGGAAGGGGGGAATTGCGCAAAGGAAGGAGATCACCCTCGAAGGGCAAAAAGTAGGAGGTGTGATGAGATGTTGGGAATTTTTTTATTAAAGGCCAAGGTTCATGTTCAAACTTTTGTTTTGTGTTTTGGACATTATCTCCAGGTTGTGAGAACCAGTTATGTTAATTAATGATTTTTTGTGCTTGTTTCTATTAGTTTGTCATGAAGAAATGACACACACAGAGTTTGTAAAATAAAAAGTTTTTGTATGCAAAATGTACAGGTTTGGCCTTTGGAATCATTGCTGCCTTGGCCGGCTTTGGGGTTGCGGGTTACTTTCATTCATGTTATTCTCCATGCCAGAAGCCATTTCCTCAGTAGGGGCCTAGAAGCGGCTTGTTATCAGTTGTTGACGGATGGCCCTTGCAGTTTCAATGTTGTGGGCTTCCCACCCGCCTTGGTGCTGCTGCTGATCATCCTCCTCCTCCTCTTCCTCCTCCTCTGGTGATGCTCCAAGGCCTGGTGGCATTGGCTGAGTCCTGAGGATTGCCTGGTTATGAAGAATGCAGCAAACAACTATGAAGAGGGAGACTCGCTCAGGCGAGTACTGCAGAGCTCCTCCTGAGTGGTCCAGACAATGGAACCGTTGCTTGAGCACGCTGATCATCTGCTCAGTGATGTTCCTGGTGGCGATATGGCTCTAATTGTACCACAGCTCAGCAGGGGTGTTGGGGTTACGGAGCGGTGTCATCAGCCAGGTGCAGAGTGGATAACCCTTGTCCCCAAGGAGCCAACCACTTGGCTGATGCGGTGCCTGGAAAAGTTCTGGCACACCAGTCTGGTGCAGGATGAAAGCATCGTGGCTGCTGCCAGGATAGCGGGCATTGACAGCGAGTATCTGTGTGTGGTAAACCACTGTTTGTATTCCACTGTGTACATGCCTGTACATGTCTCGGCTGACTCCTCCCACGAGTCCAGGTATAAAGGTGACTGCTCCACAGTCCCTCTGCATTCTGGACCGGTCGACCACTCGAGGCACACCTTCATTCTCTTGTTAATAAAAGCCTGTTAATTACTCGCTTAATCTCAGTCTTTGAGTTATTGATAGCGCATCAATTTTATTAACAAGATTTTATAATGGAGAAGATCCTCACACCAGCATGCCTGGACTTAGATCATCGGGAGGCGGACTCATCCACCAAGTTTACTCACTGGCTTAGGTGTTTTGAAAAATTTCTGATCGCCTCCGCTGAAACGGTCATATCGGACGAGGACAAACTGGATGTCCTGACCTCCAAAGTGAACCACCGAGTGTACTCGGTCATCCAGGATGCGACCTCGTACGCGGATGCTATCAAGCTCCTCAAGGACCAGTACACGTGCCCAGTGAACGAGGTGTACGCTAGGCACCTCCTGGGGAGTCGTAAACAACAACCTGGGGAATCGACCGAGGAATACCTTCAGGCACTGTCTGTGCTTGGCCGGGCCTGTGGTTGTAAGGATGTAAAGGCCGCCGTGTACACAGAGGAACTTATCCGGGACGCTTTTGTAGCGGGCCACAGGTCCAATTACACCCAACAGCGACTGTTGGAGCAGAGTGACCTCGATCTCAACAAGGCCTCTGAACTCGCACTATCATTGGACGCAGCCTACCGGGGCATGGACGCCTACTCCTCTGCACCGTGGACGCCGCGGGGAACGACAGCCTGGGACACGGTAGGACCGTCTCATAGCGCCGTGCCACCCCAGCCACATCCCAGCAACGGCCCAACTACCGCAGCAGTGTCCCAAGGCCAGACAGCAGTGCCCCAAGGCCAGAAATGCTACTTCTGTGGCCAGACCAAACACCCCAGAGCGCGCTGCCCGGCGAAAAATGCGATCTGCTCGGGCTGCGGGAAGAAAGGACACTACGCCAGCATCTGCAGGGCCAAAGCCACCCCGAATCCCAGCAGCGCCGCGTGTGGGCCGTGCGGGCCGCCATCTTGGGCCTCCCCAGCCATGTGCGAACCACCAGAACAGCAGCCATTTTGGACGCCTCCAGCCACATGGGGATCATGGACGCCGCCATCTTGGACGACAGCCGGGATGCAGCAGGCCCCCAACACCGCCTCATCTGCTACCCGCAGCGACACACCAACCCCTACGCTGGCCTCCGTTACGCTGGACCAAGCGAGACCGCACCAGCTGGCCCGGTCCACAATGGACATTAAGGTAAATGGTCATGAAACAATCTGCCTTTTTGACTCTGGGAGCACGGAGAGCTTCATCCACCCCGACACGGTGCGGCGTTGCTCTCTCCCAGTCCTGCCTGCGCACCAGCGGATTTCTATGGACTCTTAGTCCCAGTCGGCGGACATTGGCGGCTACTGCGTAGTGACACTCGTAGTAGACGGGACTGTGTACGATAATTTTAAACTTCTGGTCCTGCCCCACCTCTGCGCTGCCGTTCTACTGGGGTTAGATTTCCAGTGCCACCTTAAAAGTGTTACGATGGCGTACGGTGGACCCCTCCCCCCACTCACAGTCTGCAGCCAGCAGCTTCCAAATTGCCCGCCGCGCACCAGGTGCAACCTCTCCACACTCAGAGTCACCCCCCCCCCCCACCACTGTTTGCTAACCTCACCCCCGACTGTAAGCCCATCGCCACAAAGAGCAGGCGATACAGTGCCGGGGACAGGGTTTTCATTAAAACCGAAGTGGAGCGGCTCCTGAAGGAGGGGATTATTGAGGGCAGCACCAGCCCCTGGCGAGCCCAGGTTGTGGTCGTTAAGACCGGCGAGAAGCAGCGCCTGGTCATCGACTACAGCCAGACAATAAATCGCTACACCCTGCTGGACGCTTACCCACTCCCCCGTATAGCTGATATGGTCAACCAGATCGCGCAGTACTGCGTCTTCTCGACCATTGACCTGAAATCAGCGTACCACCAGCTCCCTATCCACCCTGAGGACCGCCAGTATACTGCCTTTGAGGCAAACGGCCGCCTCTATCACTTCCTTAGGGTTCCCTTTGGCGTCACCAACGGGGTCTCCGTCTTCCAAAGGGAGATGGACCGGATGGTCGATCAAAATGCGTTGCAGGCCACCTTCCCATATCTGGACAATGTGACCATCTGCGGCCATGACTTGCAGGACCATGACGCAAACCTCGAAAAATTCCTCTGCACCGCCAAACTCCTCAACCTGACGTATAACAAGGAGAAGTGCATATTCCGCACAACCCGCCTCGCCATCCTTGGCTGTGTTGTGGAACACGGAGTCATCGGTCCCGACCCCGACCGGATGCGTCCCCTTATGGAACTCCCACTGCCCCACTGCCTCAAGGCCCTGAAGAGGTGCCTAGGGTTTTTCTCTTATTACGCCCAGTGGGTCCCCTACTATGCAGACAAGGCCCGTCCGCTGATCAAGTCCACCTCTTTTCCCATGACGGCAGAGGCCCGCTTAGCCTTCCACCGTATCAAGGAAGACATTGCCAAAGCCACCATGCACGCAGTGGACGAATCCATCCCCTTCCAGGTGGAAAGCGATGCGTTCGACTTTGCCCTGGCCGCTACCCTTAATCAGGCGGGGAGACCCGTGGCCTTCTTTTCACGAACCCTCCAGGGCCCGGAGACCAGACACTCCACTGTTGAGAAGGAGGCCCAGGCTATTGTGGAGGCTGTGCGTCATTGGAGGCACTACCTGGCCGGAAAACGATTTACCCTGCTCACTGACCAGCGTTCAGTTGCGTTTATGTTTAACAACAAGCAGAGGGGCAAAATCAAAAATGACAAGATCTTGAGGTGGAGAATCGAACTTTCCACCTACAATTACGAGATCTTGTACCGGCCCGGGAAGCTCAATGAACCCCCGGATGCTCTATCGCGTGGCACCTGCGCCAGCGCGCAGATCGATAGACTGCGGGCCCTCCACAATGACCTCTGCCACCCGGGGGTCACCAGGTTCTTCCACTTCATCAAGGCCCGCAACCTGCCTTACTCCATTGAGGAGGTCAGGACCATGACCAGGAATTGCCAAGTCTGTGCTGAGTGCAAACCGCACTTTTATAGACCAGACAGGGCTCACCTGATAAAAGCCACTCGCCCCTTCGAGCGCCTGAGCATTGATTTTAAAGGGCCTCGCCCCTCCTCCGACCGCAATGTGTACTTCCTCAACATTATTGATGAGTACTCCCGTTTCCCGTTCGCCATCCCCTGCCCGGACATGACCAGTGCCACGGTCATTAAATGTCTGAATGACCTCTTCACCCTGTTCGGTTTCCCCAGCTATATCCATAGCGACCGGGGCTCATCGTTTATGAGTGATGAACTCCGTCAGTACCTGCTCGCTAGGGGTATTGCCACAAGCAGGACCACCAGTTACAACCCCCGGAGGAACGGACAGGTGGAAAGAGAGAATGCGACAGTTTGGAAGGCCGCCCTGCTAGCCTTAAAGTCTAGGGGCCTTCCGACCTCCCGCTGGCAGGATGTGCTCCCCGATGCGCTCCACTCTATTCGGTCACTGCTCTGCACTGCCACTAATGCCACCCCTCATGAGAAAATGTTTGTCTTCCCAAGGAAGTCCACATCGGGGACATCGCTACCACCATGGCTGACGTCCCCAGGGCCGGTCCTACTGAGAAGACACGTGAGGACCCATAAAACGGACCCCCTGGTCGAAAGGGTCGACCTCCTCCACGCCAACCCCCAGTATGCTTACATTGCGTACCCGGACGGGCGGGAGGACACAGTCTCCATACGAGACCTCGCACCCTAGGGGGCCGCAGTAACCCACTACCCACTACCACCCCCCCCACGACCCGATATCCAGCCCCAGCAGACGGCGGGCCTGGGCCCTGCGACCCGCTCGACACCTACGAGGACTACACACCAGTGCCCCAGCCTACGCAGGACTCGACGCCGGAAGCTTCACTACCCCTGCCGTCGCCACGTCGATCACAGCGGCAGACAAGACCTCCGGAGAGACTCCAATACACTAACTTTTAATACACTTCACCCCGCCGGACTCATTTTTAAACAAGGGGTGAATGTGGTAAACCACTGTTTGTATTCCACTGTGTACATGCCTGTACATGTCTCGGCTGACTCCTCCCACGAGTCCAGGTATAAAGGTGACTGCTCCACAGTCCCTCTGCATTCTGGACCAGTCGACCACTCGAGGCACACCTTCATTCTCTTGTTAATAAAAGCCTGTTAATTACTCGCTTAATCTCAGTCTTTTGAGTTATTGATAGCGCATCACTGTGGTCACAGACCAACTGGACATTTAAGGAGTGGAACCCCTTGTGGTTTCAGAAAACCTCTGCATTCTCATGCGGTGCCCACAATGCCACATGCATGCAGTCAATGGCGCCCTGCACCATGGGGAAGCCCGCTGTCCTCGCAAAGCTCAATGCACATTCATGCTGTTTGGCCCGGGTCATCGGGAAAGAGATGTACTAGCGTCTCCTTTTTTAAAGGGCATTTGTGACCTGATGGATACAGCAATAGACCGCGAACTGGGAGATATTGGTGATGCCCCCAGTAGCTGCTTGAAAGGAGCCAGTGGCATAAAAATTCAGAGCCACTGTGATCTTCACTGACACCGACGGAGACGTCCTGGTCCTCAGATCTGGCTGCAGCAGGTGGCAGAGCTCAGTGACCACCTCCTTGCTGAAGCGCAGCCTGCGCAAACACTGCTCCTTAAACAAGTGAATGCAGGGGAATTGTTCCCGGAATACCCTGGGAGGGTAAGGTCTCCTGTGCAGAGGTCTATTGGCCCTCCTCCATCTGGCCATGATTGCCAATCTCTCTCTGCATCTCTGTTGCCTCCGATTCTGCAGCCGCAGGACAACACCCCGAATCAGTGCAGCCCCCATAGTCTCTTGGCAATCGAAGTAATGAAGGTCAAATCCAAAGGTACTGTACCTGCAAAGTGATGCTCAGTGGCCAAAACTACTTCACACAGTGTTGACTTTATGCAGAAGTCTCTCTCTCTCTCAGAATCTCTCTCTCTCTCAGAATGAGTGGTGCAAAAATGTCAACCACAGAAAAAGCCAGGAAGAGGGTGCCTTTAAATAGCACCCACCCAGCTCCTCACTGACTAGGAAATGTTCCAGTCTCCCTGTCATTGCTTGCGCCAGGCGGAAAGGAGGGGGGTGCCAATCAATATCCGGTCCGGGGCGCCACCAGAGCATTGCGCGCTCGACTGACGTCACGATCTGCGTGCGTAGGAGATCGGGGTGGTAAACTTTTGCGCCGCCGCAAAAACTCTAGTAAATTTCGGGAGCGGCGCAAACATTGCCATGCCCGGGCGCTAGTTGCTTTGCACCCCATTAGTGCCCTCTTAGGGCGCTAACGGGAGGCGCAAACCAACCGAATTTTTCTCCCTAAATGTTTGTATTCCAAGGGATTTGGGAGTCCTTGTACACGAGTCACAGAAAGTTTACATGCAGGTGCAGCAAGTAATTAGGAAGGCAAATGGTATGTTAGCCTTTATTGCAAGGGGGTTGGCATATAAGAGTAAGGAAGTCTTGCTGCAATTAGAGTATATGGGGTTTTGGTGAGACCACACCTGGAATGCGGTGTACAGTTTTGATCTCCTTACCTAAGGAAGGATATGCTTGCCTTAGAGGGGGTGAAACAAAGGTTCGCTAGATTGATTCCTGGGATAAGAGGGCTGTCCTATGAAGAGAGATTGAATACAATAGGCACGACAGGTTGAGCAGGCTGTTAAAAAAGCATATGGCATCCTTGGCTTTATAAACATAGGCATAGGGTACAAAACTATGTTAAACCTTTATAATTCACTGGTTAGGCCCAGCTGGGGTATTGTGTCCAATTCTGGGCACAACACGTTAGGAAAGATATCAAGGCCTTAACGCAGAAAAGATCTACTAGGACGATACTAGGGATGGAGGACTTCAGTTACGTGGAATGGCTAGAGGGAGCTAGGATTGTTCTTCTTAGAGCAGCGAAGGTTATGGAGGGATTTAATAGCGGTGTTCAAAATTATGATAGTGTAAATAATGAGAAACTGTTTCCAGTGGCAGAAGGGTTGGTAACCAGAGGACACAGATTTAACATCATTGGCAAAAGAACCAGAGACACAGAAACCCCACAGTGCAGATAGAGGCCATTTTGGCCCATCGAGCCTGCACTGACACATATCCCACCCGATCCCCGTACCCCTACACCAACACATATCCCACCCTATCCCCGTAACCCCACGTATTTAATCCCCCTAACACTAAGGATCAATTTATCATAGTCAATCAATCTAACCCGCACATCTTTGGACTGTGGGAGGAAACCGGAGCACCCGGAGGAAACCCACGCAAACACGGGGAGAATGTGCAAACTCCGCACAGACAGTCACCCGATTCGAACCCGGGTCCCTGGCGCTGTGAGGCAACAGTGCTAACCACTATGCCACCGTGCTGCCACCGTGACAAGATGAGAATTTTCTTTATGCAGCGAGTTGTTATGATCTGGAATGCACGGCCTGAAAGGGTGGTGGAAGCAGACTCAATAATAACTTTCAAAACGGACTTGGATAAATACATGAAAAGCAAAAAATTACAGGGCTATGGGGAAAGGGCAGGGGAATGGGACTAATTAGATAGCTCCTTCAAAGAGCCAGCACAGGCACGATGGGCTGAATGGCCTCCTTCTGTGCTGTATCATTTTATATTCTCTGGAGTTTAGAAGAATGAGAGGCAATCTCATTGAAACGTATAAAATTCTTAGAGGGCTTGACATGGTAAATGCTGAGAGGCGGTTTCCCCTGGCTGGAGAGTCTAGAACTAGGGGGCACAGTCTCAGGATAAGGGGTTGGTCATTTAGGACTGAGATGAGGAAAAATGTCTTCACCCAGAGGGTTGTGAATCTTTAGAATTCTCTACCCCAGAGGACTGTGGAAGCTCAGATGATGAGTAGATTCAAGATTGGGATCAAGAGATTTTTGGGCACTAAGGGAATCAAGGGATATGGGGATAGGGCAGGAAAGCGGAGTTGATGTAAAGGTTCAGCCATGATCTTCTCGAATGGTGGAGCAGGCTCGAGGGGCCATTTGGCCTACTCCTGCTCCTATTTCGTATGTTCTTAAATTCCAAATTCTTACCACTCTTTGGGTAAAGATGTTTATGCAAGACTTTCCCTCAGAATGCTAAATACACAGAGTATAGATCAGCAGTTCCTGGGACTAGGGACAGGGTCACTGGCGAAGGCTTGGAAGCTAAGCAGAGCCCGGCCTGGTTAGTACCTGGAGGGGTGACCATCAAGGAAGACCAGGTGCAGAAGGTCACGGAAGGAGCCCCGAGGAGGGGCGGTTGGTGAGAAGGTCACAGAAGGAGCCCTGGGAGGGGTGGCTGGTGAGCAGGCCCGGGCGTTGGGCTGAAGATTGTCAGACAGGAGGAAAAATGGAATGGCGGCGCGCACAGACACAGCGGCTTTGCTTCTCCCAGGACGGTGCTATTTACGTTTAATGTTAATGTTATTTGTACTGGACTCATGGGAGCTTGCAAGATCACATTTCGTTGTTCATGTACTTGTGCAATGACAATAAAGTTGAATTATTATTATTATCAGTGGAAGGAGCAGCTCACTGAGCCAAGTGGCCTTTTCTCATTCCAAGCTTTCTTATGTTCCAATTTCTCAGTCTTCCATCTTACCCTGAGTTCTTATACAGAGCAAAAAGTTCTCAGATTTGATCCCTGGTCTGTGCAGAGTTATTAGAGGAATGATTTTATAAAACTGCACACATCGCGTGGAATTTCAGCACATATTGGCCGCAATTTTGCAGGCGCTCAGCGGACCCAATTGGTGGTGGGTCAGCTGTGAAATTTTAAATGATTGAAAGCGGGTCGGGAACTCGCTGTTTAAACACGCACGCCTGCATTTCCCGATGTCAGGTCTGCCAGCGCTGAGCAGACCCGACAGGCAGCGGTGGGGAACCCAATTCAAATCATTAGTGGCTTGTTTACAGCCACTTACCAATGCTTTTTTCCCAGCTTTTTGAATTTGACAGGTCGCCCACCGGTTTCCTGCTATGCCGAGACCTCGTCTGTGAAACTGAGGCGGGAGGTCACGGGCCATTGAATCAGCTATTTAGTTGACAGCTTCTATTGTCAAGTCAAAGCTCCCAGCTGATTGAGAAATGTTCCCTTAACCACGAGCTTCTCTAAACTGCAATTCCACTACAGATTCAGAATGCTGCAAGTCTTTATACAAGTTTCCATTCAGCCTGATCTCATTACCTCTCCCACCATTGACAGATCACTTCTGTCATCTCTGCTTCACCTTCTATTCCATCAGCATGGGTGCACTTTATGCTGTCTCACCTTGGTCCTCAAAATCCCATCACGATCAGCCCCAACACCAGCATCACCAGGCACACCAGCAGCACCAACAACCGCACCAACCTTCTCCACAATCACCTGATGCTGCACAGGACAGAGGGCATCAGCACCCGACCACATTGCTGCCCAGGATGCCAGGGATGGTCTCACCATGGTCACATTTACTTCACTTGATGCTGTACACCCTGGCTGCCAAATGATGGGCCAGGTTGGCACCACCCCACACAAACAACATAAAGCATCCCGACAATGCCCAATCCATTCTGTTCACACTCAACACCATTGCAGGGGATACCCTTATGTCTCACCATTCACTGCAACTCACTAAGCCACTTCCAAAGGTGCACACAAATCTGCCCAAGAATGCAAAGTGTTGAAAATAAAGATTTCAATGTTTGACAGCACATTAGCAGAAACTTCACATGAACATTGGCTAAAACACACAAGTGCCTTGTGTGTTGTTAGTTGGTATGATTGGACTAGGATGAGGGTGAGTGTGAAGTGGGCTAGTGAGATGGGGATGTGATAATATAGATAGAGAGGGTGGGTTGAGGCGCAAGGTAAGTTGGTGTGAGTAAGGATGTGCAGGAGTAGGGTAGGGAAGGCAGAGTGATTGGGATATGATGAGTGGCACAGCAGGATGAGGTTGAGTGTGACTTTGCAGTAACGTTTCATGATCTACTGAGATCATTGAAAGGTTTGTGCCACTGCAGCCTAGTCCTCCTGACCACATCCCTGCTTGTGTCCTCCTGTGCAATGTGCAACCGGGCTGCGTTGGTCTCCTGGGCAGGTCTCTTCCACCCGTTGGAAGGGAAGAGAACCTCCTTGCGTGCTGTGACTCCCTCCAGAAGCATATGGAGGGAGTCATGGGAGAGCCTGGATGCAGCCGTGCACCTCTGTGCAGTGTTTCTCCGTGTTTGCAGCACCTCAATGCTGTAGAAAACTGACAGCACAACTGTCAAAGTAAATTTTTACATGGTTTCTTTAAGGAAACCGGCTGATGGCGCGTCATCAAATGACGTCATCAGACACGCTTCCTTCATTTGGCCGGGAAACTTGCTGGGCAGGCTTAACAATCCCAATCAGGGAAAAGTCATGTCGGAGGCCAGAATGGAGCCAGCAGCGAGGCAGCGAGGCCACGACCCACCACCAGTATCGCCCGCCATGGACCCGCCGAGGTAGGGAAAATCGCGACCATGGTGAATTTGTAAATTTCCCGTCGGAGTTCCTGGCTCTGACTGCTATCCAGTACTTTGGCAATCCCTCGAAAAAAGAATAAGATTGTTTCTCAGCATAAAAATAAAAAGGAGGAAAAAAGAAAGATTGGAATTCTAAGACTGGCCACGTCATTGGTGAGTATTTTGATGGCTTTGTAAAGCAATCCTAAAGAGACATATTTTACCACAAAACAAAAGAAAGAATGAAAGAAAGAAAGACTTACATTTATATTGCACCTTTCACGACTTCAGAACATCCCTAAGTGCTTTATAGCCAATGAAGAACTTTTAAAGTGCAGTCACTGTTGTAATGCAGATAACGCGGCAGTCAATTAGCACACAGCAAGCTCCCACAAACAGCAATGTGATAAGGACCAGACAATCTGTTTTTGTTATGTTGATTAAGGGATAAATATTGGCCAGGACACTGGGGATAACTCCCCTGCTTCTCTTCGAAATAGTGCCATGGGATCTTTTACGTCATCCTGAGAGAGCAGACTTGGGTTAACAAGTCTGCTCTCTCATCTTCCGATTAGGCACTTTACAGCCTTCTGGACTCAATAACGAGTTCAACAATTTCAGATCATAACCTCGGCCCCTATTACATTTTTACTTATATTTTTTATCCACACCTTTGTTTTGGTTTCCTCCCCCTTTTCCTTTTTTTTCTCTCTCCCACATGACAGCTGTCTCCCATTCTGCCAGCTCATTTCACACCTAATCTAGAGCTGTCCTTTGTCTCCACTAGTCCTATCACCATCTCGTCTTGTTTTGAATACCTCTTAATGTCTCTTCTTCTCTTTTGTTCTCTCCCAGCACGGCCTCTTAATCTATTTCATTCCCTGTGCCTCTTTAGTCTTGATAAAGGGTTTTGACCCGAAACGTTGATGTAGTGTATGTACTTTGAAGAAGGAACTATATTCTGCAGCTCCTGTATACTGCAGTACCAGTAGTGACCACCCCTGTATATAAGCCTGTGTAGTAACTTTGTATAGTAGTTCCAGTTTTGTCTCCATTCAGTAAACACCTGTTATAACCAACTTCTGCAGTCCGTGTCTCAATTACACATGGACATTACATTGGCGACGAACAGATCCGAACTTACCTACAGTTCTGCACCACCTCACGGGGATCCATCCCTGAAGCGAATTTATTAGAGGTCGAAGCCAGAAGGAAGAAATCCAAAAAGAAAAAAAAACAAACAGAAGAAATGGGCGCCGACCGTGGGCAACCGCCCTCTGATTCATCGAATTCGAAGATTTGCAGGAGAGGCTGTCGAGAGCTAGGCTTGGTTATCCAGTCTATAGTGTTCCAACTAATCGGGCTGGTGACAGGTAGTACACTGATCCTTCCTGGGCTGCGGCGGGCTAGAGCTCGAGCAGGTGGCTTTTCAACGGGGCCGAGCAGCATTGTCGGGAAGAGGAGAGAGAGAGAGAGGGTGGAGCACACAGGGCGCGGCCGGTGCTACGAAGCCGGGCAGCGTACAGACCCGAGAAGAGGGAGGGAAGTGTCCCACAGGGTCTGCTCTGACAACGGGAACAGTAATTAAAATAAATGAAAAAGAAATTAGAAGCGCAGAAAGCCGCGAGGAGCTGCAGTTTGCCACGGGGACCGCGGAGAGCGGCGTTGGCAGCAGCGCGGGGGGAAAGCGCGCGAAGACCATAGGGCGTCACCATCAAGGCATAAAAACACCAGCAACAGCGCTGGCAGCAGCGGAAAAGACACAAAGCGCGGGAGGCGCCATCTTAATCCAGCGGGGAAGAAGGTAAAGCGCGGGAGGCGCCATTTTGTTCAATCGGGGAAGAAGGCAAAGCGCGGGAGGCGCCATTTTGTTCAATCAGGGAAGAAGGCAAAGCGCGGGAGGCGCCATCTTAGATCTCCAAGATGCCAAAGACTGGCAATATCACTGCCGTCGATAATGAAATAGAAGACTGGACCACGTATGTGGAAAGAGTCGAAGTATATTGCAAGGCAAATGAAGTAGCCCATGAGAAAAAGGCATCGGTACTACTAAACTTAATGGGCGCAAGAACGTACGGCCTATTGCGGAACCTGATCACTCCAGTCAAACCGATGGAGGAGAGTTTTAACGAAATTGTTGATATCCTACAGGAACACCTAAATCCTACACCGCTGCTGATAGCAGAAAGATTTAAGTTCCACAAGAGAAATCAGCATAAAGATGAGAGCAATGCTGATTACCTTACGGAACTACGCAAGCTATCAAAGCACTGCCAGTTCGGAGCAGGACTGGCAGATACCCTACGGGACAAATTTGTCTGTGGACTCCTGAGTGAAGGAACCCAGAAGAGGTTACTCTCAGAGAAAGAGCTGACTCTAGATAAGGCTTTCAGCGTGGCAGTATCGTACGAAGCAGCAGCAAGGGGAGCTGCGGAAATACAGCAAAAGCCACAGGAATACGGCACCCATGAAATGACACGGGGATTTGAAAAATGTTATCGCTGCGGCAGAACAACCCATGACCAGAAGGACTGCTGGTCCAAGGACAAAACATGCAGGCAATGCGGAAAGATGGGACACATTGCATGAGTTTGCAAGTCCGGGAAGAAGACTAACGACAACAAAAAGACTACTAAGGAAAAGTACAGGAAAGTACAAAAGATGACGGACAGTAGTTCCGAAGACCAGAAGAGCGATAGTGAATCCGGGAACAAGAGACTAAGCTGTCTCAAACTACACAGCGTAATCACAAAAGAGGATCACCGAACCATTTGGGTCACCCTCACGATAGCAGGGTCCCAAGTCAAAATGGAATTGGATACAGGATCAGCCCTGACCATCATGAATCGACAAGACTATGAGCGGCTATTCTCACACATACCCTTGAAAGACACATCCATTGTCTTGAAGACATATACGGGGCAGAAAGTATACCCCACAGGGAAAATAAGGGTGCCTGTCGAATACAACAGCAAGGAAATACAGAAATTGTATCTGTACATACTGCAAAATGGTGGACCACCGTTATTGGGACGTGAATGGATCAGAAAGATAAGTTCAGACTGGCACTCCATTCAGGCACTGACTGTGGCTGGTAAAAAGGATGACGACGTCACACCTGGACGATTGTCAAAATCTTGGCTAACGCTAAAGAGGTATTTCAACAAGAACTGGGAACTCTTAAAGGCGTAACCGCCTCGATAAAAATAGAAGAGAATGCAATTCCCAAGTTTTTCAAAGCAAGACCGGTACCGTATGCAAATCGCCCAGCCGTCGAGGCAGAGCTGGAGAATCTGGAGAATGCAGGCGTGTTAAGTAAGGTAGACTGGAGCGAGTGGGCGACACCCATCATTCCTGTCATGAAGAAAACATGAAACAATAAGTCTGAGGAGCCAAGGAAGGTTCGCATCTGTGGGGACTTCAAGGTGACTGTGAACCCAGTCCTTCACACAGTACAGTATCCTCTTCCGAGGATAGAAGATATTTTCGCCTCACTATCTGGAGGGAAACGTTTTACAAAAATTGACCTAGCGCAAGCATATTTGCAGATGGAGGTTGAAGAATCCTCTAGGAAATATCTCACGATGAACACTCACAAAGGTCTTTACCAGTATAATCGACTGGTATTCGGAGTTGCATCAGCTCTGGCTATATGGCAAAGAGCGATGGAACAAGTCTTGCAAGGGATTCCGGGGACTCAGTGTTACTTGGATGACATCCTAGTGACAGGTGAAAATGACAGTGAACACCTTGCCAACCTAGAGCAGGTGCTCACTAGACTAAGAGAACATGGGCTATGAGCCAATCGCCCCAAGTGCGAGTTTTTTAAGAAACAAATATCGTATTGTGGCCACGTGATTGATGAAGAGGGGTTACATAAGTCCCCTGACAAAATTGAAGCGGTAGTTAAGGCTCCAGCGCCTGAAAATGTGTCGCAACTGAGGTCATTCCTCGGAATGGTGAATTACTACCATAAGTTTTTGCCGAATTTGTCCACAATTCTGCACCC
This sequence comes from Somniosus microcephalus, assembly GCF_052327205.1. NCBI lineage: Eukaryota > Metazoa > Chordata > Chondrichthyes > Squaliformes > Somniosidae > Somniosus > Somniosus microcephalus. The sequence goes on along the minus strand of NC_140999.1, from coordinate 50,813,440 downwards.
ACTGAACGCCCTGCTACAAACTGGAGTAGCATGGAAATGGAGCGATGAATGTAAGTGGGCCTTTCAGAAGCGTAAAGGCCTGATCACTTCAAGAGAAGTATTGGCTCACTACAACCCGTCACTACCGATAAGACTGGTGTGTGATGCATCTCCCTATGGCGTTGGAGCGGTACTGTCACATAAATCCCTTGATGGTTCAGAGAGGCCGATAGCTTTTGTGTCACACTCGTTAACTGCAGCCGAGCGTAACTACGCCAGATTGACAGAGAGGCCCTCAGCCTGGTGTGGGGGGTGAAGAAGTTCAATCACTACCTGCACGGTCAGAAATTTACTCTACTAACTGATCATCAACCTCTTGTCTCCATTTTCAACCCTAAGAAGGGCGTCCCGATAATGACAGCACAACGGCTACAGAGGTGGTCCCTTTTCCTAGGGGCACACCAATATGACATCGAGCACAAAGGAACTAAACAGCATGGAAATGCTGATGGATTGTCGCGCCTACCGTTGCCGACGGTGGAAGAAGCACCTGCAGTGGATCCTGTGGAGATATTCCACTCGACCATAGTCGAATGTCTACCTGTGACGAATGCAAACATAGAAAAGGAAACACGAAATGACCCGACACTCTCCAGGGTCTATGATTTAACGGTGAAGGGATGGCCAGCACATGGCGAACCATTGTTGCCAACATTCTCGCCGAGAAGAGAACAGCTGTCAGTGTGCCGAGGAACCTTGATGTGTGGATCTAGAGTAGTAATTCCACCAAAATTGAAGGATAGAGTGCTCACTGAGCTTCATGAGGGTCATCTGGGAGGGGTAAAAATGAAGAACTTAGCCAGAGCGTTTGCGTGGTGGCCGGGAATCGATAGAGAAATCGAAGAGATGACCAAGAGCTGTACAGGATGCCAGAAGGTCCAAAAGGCCCCACCACAAGCCCCTCTACATCCATGGGAGTGGCCCTCCATGGCAAAGGGTACACATTGATTTTGCTGGTCCATTTATGGACTCGATGTTTTTAATTGCGGTGGATGCACATTCAAAGTGGCCAGAGGTAATAAAAATGTCCTCAACCACCACAGAAAAAACTATCACAGTCTTACGAACCATATTCGCCAGAAATGGGCTGCCTGAACAGATTTGCTCCGACAATGGACCACAGTTTGTGTCTGAAGAGTTCCGGAGGTTCTTAAAGAACAATGGTGTTAAGCATTACACATCTGCCCCATATCATCCAGCCACCAATGGATTGGCTGAGAGGTTCATTCAAACATTCAAGAAGGCTATCAAGGCAATGTGTAATGAAGACATACCCCTACAACACAAGGTGGATAACTTCTTGTTTGCCTTCCGGAATGCGACACATGCAGTTACCAACCAAACTCTAGCCATGATGTTCTTCAATCGAAGACTAAGATGCCGCTTGGATTTGGTTAAGCCAAACATCAGAAGAGATGTGGAGAACAGGCAGTTTCAGAATATGAATGAACGGCCAACCAGAAGTTTCAAGATAGGTCAGCCAGTTTTGGCCCGGGACTACCGCACAGAGAAATGGCAGCCAGGAACGATCTGCACACGGCAAGGACCTCTAATGTATACTGTGGACGTTGGAGAGAGCATTGTAAGACGCCATGCTGACCAGATTCTAGAGTCACTGGAAAACGTCAAATCTACACCACGATCCTATACACCTGGTGATGAAACCGAAGTACCAATTGCATCTACCTCAGAATCGGTGATATTGGAAGCAGACGAACCAAACAACGACGTTGATCCCGAATCAACTTTGCCAGAAGAACCTGATACCCCAAAGAGGCGTTATCTGGACAGAATCAGGAAGCCTCCTCAAAGACTGAATTTATAATTGATTAACTTCAGCTAATGTATATAGCAACTGTAATTGTAAATATGTTATTTAATTATTAATCGAATGTTATGTACTGTTTAGCTAAAAGGGGAGGAATTGTAGTGTATGTACCTTGAAGAAGGAACTATATTCTGCAGCCCCTGTATACTGCAGTACCAGTAGTGACCACCCCTGTATATAAGCCTGTGAAGTAACTTTGTATACTAGTTCCAGTTTTGTCTCCATTCAGTAAACACCTGTTATAACCAACTCCTGCAGTCCATGTCTCAATTATACACAGACATTACAGTTGACTCTAATCTCTCTCCACGGATGTTGCCTGGCCTGCTGAGTTTTTCCAGCATTTTCTGTTGTTATTTCGGATTTCCAGCATCTGCAGTATTTTGCTATCGTACTTGGGTTAACGTCTCATCCAAAAGACAACTCCAGAGACTTGAGCACATAATTCCAGCTGATACTCCAGTGCAGGACTGAGGGATTGCTGCACTGTCAAAGGTTCCGTCTTTTGTGTGAGATGTTAAACCGAGGCCCCGTCTGCCCTCTCGGGTGGATGTAAAAGGTGTCATGGCACTATTTCAAAGAAGAGCAACGGAGTTCTCCCTGCTATCCTGGATAATATTTATCCCTCAACCAACATCACTAAAACTGATTGCCTGGTCACCATCGCATTGCTGTTTGTGAGCCAATTCTGTATGCAAATTGACTGCCGCATTTTGTACATTGCAACAGTAACTACAGTTCAAATAGTTGGCTGTAAAGTGCTTTGGAATGTCCTGAGAGCGAGAAAGGTGCTATATAAATGCAAGTTTTTCTTCTTTCTTTGATAGAATAATGACAACAGACTGGCACTCTTTCCTCTGTCTATGTTTCCCTTCTTCTGAGGCAATCGTAGCTTGTTCAAACTCATTAACTACCTGCCTGCACATGGACCCCTGCAGTCTGGGGATCATCACAGTTTGGGGATCATCACAGCTAAGCTTGAATAAAGGAGACTATAAAGGTATGAGAGCGGAATTGAGTAGAGTGGATTGGGAAAATGGATTAAAGGGTAAGACGATACATGATCAGTGGTGTACATTTAAGGAGTAATTTTACAACTTCCAAAAAAAAATATTCCACTGAGAAGAAAAGGGTGTAAAAGAAAAGACAGCCATCCGTGGCTAAGTAAAGAAATTAAGAATAGTATTTGACTAAAAACAAGGGCATATAAGGTAGCCAAATCTAGTGGGAGGATAGAGGATTGGGAAAACTTTAAAAGACAGCAAAAAATAACAAAAAGATTGATTAAGAAAGGGAAGATAGATTATGAAAGTAAATTAGCAAAAAATATAAAAACAGATAGTAAGAGTTTTTATAGTTATATAAAAAGAAAAAGGGTGGCTAAAGTAAATGTTGGTCCCTTAGAGGATGAGACCGGGAAATAAATGGTGGGAAATATGGAGATGGCAAAAACACTGAATGAATATTTTGTATCTGTCTTTACAGTAGCGGACACTAAGAATATCCCAACACTGGACAAACAGGGGGCTATAGGGGAGGAGGAGCTAAACACGATCAAAATCACTAAGGAAGTGGTACTCGGTAAAATAATGGGACTCAAGGCGGATAAATCACCTGGACCTGATGGCTTACATCCTAGGGTCTTGAGGGAAGTGGCGCTAGGGATTGTGGATGCATTAGTAACAATTTTCCAAAACTCCCTGGACTCAGCAAAGGTCCCGGCAGACTGGAAAACTGCCCTTATTTAAAAAGGGCAGTAGACAGAAGGCTGGAAACTATAGACCGGTTAGCCTAACATCTGTGGTAGGTAAAATTTTGGAGTCCATTATTAAGGAGACAGTAACAGGACATTTGGATAATCATAATTTAATAGGACAAAGTCAGCATGGTTTTATGAAGGGGAAGTCATGTTTGACAAATTTGCTGGAGTTCTTTGAGGAAGTAACATATAGGGTGGATAAAGGGGAACCAGTGGACGTAGTGTATTTAGACTTCCAAAAGGCATTTGACAAGGTGCCACGCAAAAGATTATTGCTTAAGATAAAAAATCACGGGATTGGGGGTAATATTCTGGCATGGATAGAGGATTAGCTATCTAACAGAAGGCAGAGAGTTGGGATAAATGGTTCATTCTCAGACTGGCAATCAGTAACTAGTGGTGTTCCGCAGGGGTCAGTGCTGGGTCCCCAACTCTTTACAATCTATATTAACGATTTGGAGGAGGGGGCCGAGTGTAACATATCAAAGTTTGCAGATGATACTACGATGGGAGGGAACGTAGTGAGTGAGGAGGACATAAAAAACCTGCAAGGGGACATAGACAGGCTAAGTAAGTGGGCAGAGATTTGGCAGATGGAATACAATATTGGAAAGTGTGAGGTTATGCACTTTGGCAGGAAAGATCGTAGAGCAAGTTATTATCTTAATGGCAAGAAACTGGAAAGTACTGAAGTACAAAGGGATTTGGGGGTCCTGGTGCACGAAACTCAAAAGGTTAGTATGCAGGTGCAGCAAGTGATTAAGAAGGCCAATGGAGTGTTGGCTTTCATTGCTAGGGGGATAGAATATAAAAATAGGGAGGTATTGCTTCAGTTGTACAAGTTATTGGCGAGACCGCACCTGGAATACTGCATACAGTTTTGGTGTCCATACTTAAGAAAAGACATACTTGCTCTCGAGTCAGTACAAAGAAGGTTCACTCGGTTAATCCCGGGGATGAGGGGATGGACATATGAGGAGAGGTTGAGTAGATTGGGACTCTACTCATTGGAGTTCAGAAGAATGAGAGGCGATCTTATTGAAACATATAAGATTATGAAGGGTTTGGATCGGGTGGATGCGGGGAGGATGTTCCCGATGATGGGTGAAACTAGAACTAGGGGGCATAGTCTTAGAATAAGGGGCTGCTCTTTCAAAACTGAGATGAGGAGGAACTACTTCACTCAGAGGGTGGTAGGTCCATGGAATATGCTGCCCCAAAAAGCTGTAGAAGCTACATTATTACATAAATTTAAAACAGAAATAGACAGTTTCCTAGAAGTAAAGGGAATTAAGGGTTACGGGGAGCGGGCAGGAATTTGGACATGAGTCTAGGTTCGGATCGGACATGGCCCTGTGGGTAGCGGAGTGGGCCCAGGGGCCGTGTAGCCTGATCCTGCTGCTATTTCATGTGTCTAATTCTGTTAGATTCAGGAGATGGTTCTGTGATAGTAGATTGGCGGTTAGGATCAGATCAGCCATGATCTTATTGAATGGCGGAGCAGGCTCGAGGGGCCGACTGGCCTACTCCTGCTCCTATTTCTTATGTTCTTATGATTGTCACAGTCTGCGGCTTGTCACAGTCTGCAGCTCATCACAGTCTGGGGATTGTCACAGTCTGCGGCTCCTCACAATCTGTGGATCGTCAGTCTGGGGATCGTCACAGTCTGTGGCTCATCACAATCTGGGGATCATCACCGTCTGTGGATCGTCACAGTCTGCGGCTCGTCACAGTCTGGGGATCGTCACAGTCTGGGGATCGTCACAGTCTGGGGATTGTCACAGTCTGCGGCTCATCACAATCTGGGGATTGTCACAATCTGGGGATCGTCACAATCTGGGGATCGTCACAGTCTGGGGATCATCACAGTCTGCGGATCGTCACAGCCTGCGGCTCGTTACAGTCTGCGGCTCGTCACAGTCTGGCGATCATCACCGTCTGTGGCTTGTCACAGTCTGCGGCTCTTCACAGTCTGTGGCTCGTCACAGTCTGGGGATCGTCACAGTCTGTGGCTCCTCACAGTCTGCGGCTCGTCACATTCTGTGGCTCATCACAGTCTGGGGATCGTCACAGTCTGTGGCTCCTCACAGACTGCGGCTCATCACAGTCAGCGGCTCATCACAGTCTGCGGCTCGTCACAGTCTGCGGCTCATCACAGTCTGCAGCTTGTCACAGTCTGGGGATCATCACCGTCTGTGGCTCCTCACAATCTGGGGATCATCACCGTCTGTGGCTCCTCACAGTCTGGGGATCATCACAGTCTGTGGCTCCTCACAATCTGGGGATCATCACCGTCTGTGGCTCCTCACAGTCTGGGGATTATCACAGTCTGCGGATCGTCACAGTCTGGGGATCGTCACAGTCTGTGGCTCCTCGAAGTCTGCGGCTCCTCACAGCCTGGGGATCATCACAGTCTGGGGATCGTCACAGTCTGGGGATCGTCACAGTCTGGGGATTATCACTGTTTGGGGATTGTCATAGTCTGGGGATTGTCACAATCTGGGGATTGTCACAATCTGGGGATCATCACAGTCTGGGGATCGTCACAATCTGGGGATCATCACAGTCTGGGGATTGTCACAATCTGGGGATTGTCACAGTCTGGGGATCATCACTGTCTGGGGATTGTCATAGTTTGGGGGTTGTCACAATCTGGGGATCATCACAGTCTGGGGATCGTCATAGTCTGGGGATTGTCACAGTCTGGGGATCATCACTGTCTGGGGATTGTCATAGTTTGGGGGTTGTCACAATCTGGGGATTGTCACAGTCTGCGGCTCCTCACAGTCTGGGGATTGTCACAATCTGGGGATTGTCACAGTCTGGGGATTGTCACAGTCTGGGGATCATCAGAGTCTGGGGATTGTCACAGTCTGGAGATCATCAGAGTCTGGGGATTGTCACAGTCTGGGGATCATCAGAGTCTGGGGATTGTCACAGTCTGCAGCTCCTCACAGTCTGGGGATCGTTACAGTCTGGGGATCATCAGAGTCTGGGGATTGTCACAGTCTGGGGATTGTCACAGTCTGGGGATTGTCACAGTCTGGGGATCATCACAGTCTGGGGATCATCACAGTCTGCGGATTGTCACAGTCTGGGGATTGTCACAGTCTGGGGATTGTCACAGTCTGGGGATCGTCACAGTCTGGGGATCGTCATAGTCTGGGGATCATCAGAGTCTGGGGATTGTCACAGTCTGGGGATTGTCACAGTCTGGGGATCGTCATAGTCTGGGGATTGTCACAGTGTGGGGATTGTCACAGTCTGGGAATTGTCACAGTCTCGGGATTGTCACAGTCTGGGGATCATCACAGTCTGGGGATCATCAGAGTCTGGGGATTGTCACAGTGTGGGGATTGTCACAGTCTGGGGATTGTCACAGTCTGGGGATCATCACAGTCTGGAGATCATCAGAGTCTGGGGATTGACACAGTCTGGGGATTGTCACAGTCTGGGGATCATCACTGTCTGGGGATTGTCATACTTTGGGGATTGTCACAATCTGGGGATTGTCACAGTCTGCGGCTCCTCACAGTCTGGGGATTGTCACAATCTGGGGATTGTCACAGTCTGGGGATTGTCACAGTCTGGGGATCATCAGAGTCTGGAGATTGTCACAGTTTGGGGATCATCAGAGTCTGGGGATTGTCACAGTCTGGGGATCATCAGAGTCTGGGGATTGTCACAGTCTGCGGCTCCTCACAGTCCAGGGATCGTTACAGTCTGGGGATCATCAGAATCTGGGGATTGTCACAGTCTGGGGATTGTCACAGTCTGGGGATTGTCACAGTCTGGGGATTGTCACAGTCTGGGGATCATCACAATCTGGGGATTGTCACAGTCTGGGGATCATCACAGTCTGGGGATTGTCACAGTCTGGGGATCATCACAGTCTGCGGATTGTCACAGTCTGGGGATTGTCACAGTCTGGGGATCGTCACAGTCTGGGGATCGTCACAGTCTGGGGATCGTCATAGTCTGGGGATCATCAGAGTCTGGGGATTGTCACAGTCTGGGGATTGTCACAGTCTGGGGATTGTCACAGTCTGGGGATCGTCATAGTCTGGGGATTGTCACAGTGTGGGGATTGTCACAGTCTGGGAATTGTCACAGTCTGGGGATTGTCACAGTCTGGGGATCATTACAGTCTGGGGATCATCAGAGTCTGGGGATTGACACAGTCTGGGGATTGTCACAGTCTGGGGATCGTCACAGTCTGGGGATTGTCACAGTCTGGGGATCGTCCCAGTCTGGGGATCGTCACAGTCTGGGGATTGTTACAATCTGGGGATTGTCACAGTCTGGGGATTGTCACAATCTGGGGATCATCAGAGTCTGGGGATTGTCACAGTCTGGGGATTGTCACAGTCTGGGGATTGTCACAGTCTGGGGATCGTCACAGTCTGGGGATTGTCACAATCTAGGGATTGTCAGAGTCTGCGGCTCATCACAGTCTGGGGATTGCCACAGTCTGCGGCTCCTCACAATCTTTGGATCGTCAGTCTGGGGATCGTCACAGTCTGTGGCTCATCACAATCTGGGGATCATCACCGTCTGCGGATCGTCACAGTCTGCGGCTCGTCACAGTCTGCGGCTCGTCACAGTCTGGGGATCGTCACACTCTGGGATCGTCACAGTCTGGGGATTGTCACAGTCTGGGGATCATCACAGTCTACGGATTGTCACAGCCTGCGGCTCGTTACAGTCTGCGGCTCGTCACAGTCTGGCGATCATCACCGTCTGTGGCTTGTCACAGTCTGTGGCTCTTCACAGTCTGTGGCTCGTCACAGTCTGGGGATCGTCACAGTCTGCAGCTGCTCACAGTCTGCAGCTCGTCACAGTCTACGGCTCGTCACATTCTGTGGCTCATCACAGTCTGGGGATCGTCACAGTCTGTGGCTCCTCACAGACTGCGGCTCATCACAGTCTGCGGCTCATCACAGTCTGCGGCTCATCACAGTCTGCGGCTCGTCACAGTCTGCGGATCGTCACAGTCTGGGGATCGTCACAGTCTGTGGCTCCTCGAAGTCTGCGGCTCCTCACAGCCTGGGGATCATCACAGTTTGGGGATTGTCACAGTCTGGGGATCGTCACAGTCTGGGGATCATCACAGTCTGGGGATCATCACTGTCTGGGGATTGTCATAGTCTGGGGATTGTCACAATCTGGGGATTGTCACAATCTGGGGATCATCACAGTCTGGGGATCGTCACAATCTGGGGATCATCACAGTCTGGGGATTGTCACAATCTGGGGATCATCACTGTCTGGGGATTGTCATAGTTTGGGGATTGTCACAATCTGGGGATCATCACAGTCTGGGGATTGTCATAGTCTGGGGATTGTCACAGTCTGGGGATCATCACTGTCTGGGGATTGTCATAGTTTGGGGATTGTCACAGTCTGGGGATTGTCACAGTCTGGGGATCGTCACAGTCTGGGGATTGTCACAGTCTGGGGATCGTCATAGCCTGGGGATCATCAGAGTCTGGGGATTGTCACAGTCTGGGGATTGTCACAGTCTGGGGATTGTCACAGTCTGGGGATCGTCATAGTCTGGGGATTGTCACAGTGTGGGGATTGTCACAGTCTGGGAATTGTCACAGTCTGGGGATTGTCACAGTCTGGGGATCATCACAGTCTGGGGATCATCAGAGTCTGGGGATTGACACAGTCTGGGGTTTGTCACAGTCTGGGGATCGTCACAGTCTGGGGATTGTCACAGTCTGGGGATTGTCACAGTCTGGGGATCGTCACAGTCTGGGGATCGTCACAGTCTGGGGATTGTTACAATCTGGGGATTGTCACAGTCTGGGGATTGTCACAATCTGGGGATCATCAGAGTCTGGGGATTGTCACAGTCTGGGGATTGTCACAGTCTGGGGATTGTCACAGTCTGGGGATCGTCACAGTCTGGGGATTGTCACAATCTAGGGATTGTCACAGTCTGCGGCTCATCACAGTCTGGGGATTGCCACAGTCTGCGGCTCCTCACAATCTGTGGATCGTCAGTCTGGGGATCGTCACAGTCTGTGGCTCATCACAATCTGGGGATCATCACCGTCTGCGGACCGTCACAGTCTGCGGCTCGTCACAGTCTGCGGCTCGTCACAGTCTGGGGATCGTCACAGTCTGGGGATCGTCACAGTCTGGGGATTGTCACAGTCTGGGGATCATCACAGTCTGCGGATCGTCACAGCCTGCGGCTCGTTACAGTCTGCGGCTCGTCACAGTCTGGCGATCATCACCGTCTGTGGCTTATCACAGTCTGCGGCTCTTCACAGTCTGTGGCTCGTCACAGTCTGGGGATCGTCACAGTCTGCGGCTGCTCACAGTCTGCAGCTCATCACAGTCTGCGGCTCGTCACAGTCTGGGGATCGTCACAGTCTGTGGCTCCTCACAGTCTGCGGCTCGTCACATTCTGTGGCTCATCACAGTCTGGGGATCGTCACAGTCTGTGGCTCCTCACAGACTGCGGCTCATCACAGTCTGCGGCTCATCACAGTCTGCGGCTCGTCACAGTCTGCGGCTCATCACAGTCTGCGGCTTGTCACAGTCTGGGGATCATCACCGTCTGTGGCTCCTCACAATCTGGGGATCATCACCGTCTGTGGCTCCTCACAGTCTGGGGATCATCACAGTCTGTGGCTCCTCACAATCTGGGGATCATCACCGTCTGTGGCTCCTCACAGTCTGGGGATCATCACAGTCTGCGGATCGTCAAAGTCTGGGGATCGTCACAGTCTGTGGCTCCTCGAAGTCTGCGGCTCCTCACAGCCTGGGGATCATCACAGTTTGGGGATTGTCACAGTCTGGGGATCGCCACAGTCTGGGGATCATCACAGTCTGGGGATCATCACTGTCTGGGGATTGTCATAGTCTGGGGATTGTCACAATCTGGGGATTGTCACAATCTGGGGATCATCACAGTCTGGGGATCGTCACAATCTGGGGATCATCACAGTCTGGGGATTGTCACAATCTGGGGATCATCACTGTCTGGGGATTGTCATAGTTTGGGGATTGTCACAATCTGGGGATCATCACAGTCTGGGGATCATCATAGTCTGGGGATTGTCACAGTCTGGGGATCATCACTGTCTGGGGATTGTCATAGTTTGGGGATTGTCACAATCTGGGGATTGTCACAGTCTGCGGCTCCTCACAGTCTGGGGATTGTCACAATCTGGGGATTGTCACAGTCTGGGGATTGTCACAGTCTGGGGATCATCAGAGTCTGGGGATTGTCACAGTCTGGGGATCATCAGAGTCTGGGGATTGTCACAGTCTGGGGATCATCAGAGTCTGGGGATTGTCACAGTCTGCGGCTCCTCACAGTCTGGGGATCGTTACAGTCTGGGGATCATCAGAGTCTGGGGATTGTCACAGTCTGGGGATTGTCACAGTCTGGGGATCATCACAGTCTGGGGATCATCACAGTCTGCGGATTGTCACAGTCTGGGGATTGTCACAGTCTGGGGATTGTCACAGTCTGGGGATCGTCACAGTCTGGGGATTGTCATAGTCTGGGGATCATCAGAGTCTGGGGATTGTCACAGTCTGGGGATTGTCACAGTCTGGGGATTGTCACAGTCTGGGGATCGTCATAGTCTGGGGATTGTCACAGTGTGGGGGTTGTCACAGTCTGGGAATTGTCACAGTCTGGGGATTGTCACAGTCTGGGGAGCATCACAGTCTGGGGATCGTCACAGTCTGGGGATCATCAGAGTCTGGGGATTGTCACAGTCTGGGGATTGTCACAGTCTGGGGATCGTCACAGTCTGGGGATCGTCACAGTCTGGGGATTGTCACAGTGTGGGGATTGTCACAGTCTGGGAATTGTCACAGTCTGGGGATTGTCACAGTCTGGGGATCATCACAGTCTGGGGATCATCAGAGTCTGGGGATTGACACAGTCTGGGGATTGTCACAGTCTGGGGATCGTCACAGTCTGGGGATTGTCACAGTCTGGGGATTGTCACAGTCTGGGGATCGTCACAGTCTGGGGATTGTCACAGTCTGGGGATTGTCACAATCTGGGGATTGTCACAGTCTGGGGATTGTCACAGTCTGGGGATTTTCACAGTCTGGGGATTGTCACAGTCTGGGGATTGTCACAGTCTGGGGATCATCACAGTCTGGGGATTTTCACAGTCTGGGGATTGTCACAGTCTGGGGATCATCACAGTCTGGGGATTGTCACAGTCTGGGGATCGTCACAGTCTGGGGATTGTCACAGTCTGGGGATCATCACAGTCTGGGGATTTTCACAGTCTGGGGATTGTCACAATCTGGGGATCATCGAGTCTGGGGATTGTCACAGTCTGGGGATTGTCACAGTCTGGGGATCGTCAGAGTCTGGGGATTGTCACAGTCTGGGGATCTTTTGTTTTGTTTGCCAACAATTCTTGTCCTGAACTTGGTTCTGAATGAAGTAGTTGTTTTGAAAATGCGACATGGACTTTGGTGAAGACAGGATCAGGCCGAATGCACCTCCCTCCTGGTTGAGCAGCCTGTGAACTCTCATTGCCAAGGCTCACACATGAACAATGGCCACAAGGGTGAGGTACTGGAGAGTATCTTGCAATTGTGAAACAGCACCTCAGTGAGGAGAAGCTACCTTCATAGGGGAGAAAAACTGGCAGAGAATGTTATTTAATTCATTAACTTTGCATGAGAACATAAATTTTTCATTGTATTGTGATCTCAATTTGGAATAACATAAAAATGTTGTCTCATTTATTTTTCATGATATGTCAAATCTCACATACAAACTGCAGTCTGTTTAAATCCACAAATTGATCAAAGTATTTATTGCTCTTTGCCTTCAGCCTTTTTTGATTTGGTGATGATGTGGCAGGGGAGGTCTAAGTGTTCAAACGTTAAGCCTGCGGGCTTGACAGTTCTTCAAACAATGATATTGCTCAGAGCAACACAGGCTCCTCTACTGGTTCATTGGCTAAGTTCATCCATCACCCTTGTGCTCGCTGACCTACATTGGCTCCCGGTCCACTAATGCCTTGATTTTAATGTTCTCATCCTCGTGTTCAAATCGCTCCATGGCCTCGCTCCTCCCTGTCTCTGTAATCTCTTCTAACCCTCTGAGAACACTGCGTTCCTCTAACTCTGGTCTCTTGTGCATCCCCCACTTCCTTTGCCCCAAGATTGGCAGCTGTGACTTCAGCTGTCTAGGCCCTAAACTCTGGAATTCCCTCCCCAATCCTCTTAGCCTCTCTACCGCTCTCTCCTCCTTTGAGACGCTGCTTAAAACCTATCCTTTTGACCAAGCATTTGGTCACCTATCCTAATGTCTCTTTCTTTGGCTCTGTGTCAATTTTTGCCTGATTATGCTCCTGTGAAGTTTTAATATGTTAATGGCGCTATATAAATGCAAGTTGTTGTTATCTTCTTCTTAGGCAGTCCCTCGGAACCGAGGATGACTTGCTTCCGCATTAAAAATAAGTTCTCAGGTGACTGATGAGTCCAATGCGGGACCTACAGTCTCTGTCACAGATGGGGCAGACGGTGGTTGAAGGGGCAGGTGGGTTGGGTGCTTAGGTTGACGTGCGCTCCTTCCACTGTTTGCGCTTGGCTTCCGCTTGCTCCCGGCAAAGAGACTCGAGGTGTTCGGCGCCTTCCCGGATGCTTCTCCTCCACTTTGTGCGGTCTTGGGCCAGGGATTCCCAGGTGTCGGTGGGGATGTTACACTTTTTCAAGGAGGCTTTGAGGGTGTCCTTGAAGCGTTTCCTCTGCCCACCTGGGGCTCTCTTGCCGTGCCGGAGCTCCGAGTAGAGCGCTTGTTTTGGGAGTCTTGTATCGGGCATGCGGACAATGTGACCCGTCCATCGGAGCTGATTGAGCGTGGTCAAAGCTTCGATGCTGGGGGTGTTGGCCTGAGCAAGAACACTGACGTTGGTGCGCCTATCCTGCCAATGGATTTGCAGGATCTTGCAGAGGCAGCATTGGTGGTACCTCTCCAGTGCTTTGAGGTGCCTGCTGTACATGGTCCATGTCTCTGAGGCATACAGCAGGGCGGGTATCACTGCTGCTCTGTAGACCATGAGCTTATTGCCGGGTTTGAGGTCCTGGTCTTCAAACACTCTCTTCCTCAGGTGACCGAAGGCTGTACTGGCACACTGAAGGTGGTGTTTGACTTCGTCATCGACGTCTGCCCTTGTTGACAGTAGGCTCCCGAGGTATGGAAAGTGGTCCACATTGTCCAAGGCCTTGTCGTGGATTTTGATCATCGGGGGGCAGTACTGTGTGGCGGGGGCAGGTTGGTAGAGGACCTTTGTCTTACGGGTGTTTAGTGTAAGGCACATGCTCTCATACGCTTCGGTGAAGGTGTTGACGATGGTTTGGAGTTCAACCTCCGAGTGAACGCAGACGCAAGCGTCGTCTGCATACTGTAATTCGATGACAGAGGATGGGACGACCTTGGATCTGGACTGGAAGCGACAGAGGTTGAACAGTTTCCAGTTTGTTCTGTAAATTAGCTCCACTCCAGTGGGGAGCTTACTGAGGGTGAGATGGAGCATTGCAGCAAGGAAGATTGAGAAGAGCGTTGTTATAGCTACCCAGTGTGATACTAGACCCTGGTTCTGTCCCCAATCTATGTTGAGTTACCTGATCTCACTACAGCTTCAGTCCCACAAGGGCAGATAACTGATTTCAGTCAGATCGGATGAGCAGTGCAATTGGCCTCAGCACTCCTCGATCGTATGTGCCAACTATCAGGACAGAGGCACCTATTCCAAAGGAAGATTGCTTGACCCCTGGTTGTCCAAATCTGTGATGAGGTGGAAACTCCAGAGTTCAGAGTTGTATTTATGAGCATCGTGTGTCAATGACAAGTGCAGTAAGAGTCTGCCATCAGCTGTTAAAGTGCCTTGACATGCAAATACACTCACTGAAAACCCTTTTCAAATCAGAGCCTGGGATAAGCTATCTTAATGTGATACTCCATGAATATATTACCATCTAAATAGCCCTCAATTTCAAGTTAATCCAGAAATCCTTTTTTCCTCTGTTCTATAGAATTTTACTTTATAACCATCCCTTTTTCACTTTTGGATTCATGAAATATCTATGCTTATACCCAAAAGAATGTTTAAACTTGAGCAGATTTATGAGAATTCTTTACACTGCAATGTGTTGGTATCATGAAATAAAAATAGAAAATGCTGGAAACACGCAGCAGGTCAGGCGGCATCTGTGAGGAGAGATGCATTGGGTTAACGTTCCCGATTAGTGACCTTTCATCAGAACCCAGCGACCTGAAACATTAACCCTATGTTTCTCTCTCCACAGATGCTGCCTGACCTGATGAGCGTTTCTTCATTTTCTGTTTTTATTTCAGATTTCCAGCATTTGCAGTATTTTGCTTTTTATTGAATTGTCGATAATATGAAACTTCCATCCCTGGTTTGATCTCAGCCAGCGGGGGCCCTCTGAGATTGGCGTCACTGACCCCGAGCTAGAGAGTGAAAAATCAGCTGGGGTTCCCGTTCTCGCTCGCTGTCCAATGATGCCTGCTAGAAAGGGTAAGTGTATAAATGTAGAAAGAAAGAAAGAACAAAAGAAAGAAAGAAAGACTTGCATTTCTATAGCGCCTTTCATGACCACCGGATGTCCCAAAGTGTTTTACAGCCAATGAAGTTCTTTGGAGTGTAGTCACTGTTGTAATGTAGGAAACGCGACAGGCAATTTGCGCACAGCAAGCTCCCATAAACAGCAATGTGATAATGACCAGATCATCTGTTTTAGTGATGTTGGTTGAGGGATAAATATTGACCTGGACAACAGGGAGAATTGTTCTAATGATAATGAGTGATAAAAATGTCTTCTAACTTCCCCTTTTTGTGGAATGATAACCTTCCATTTATGGCCTCTTGTTACTGATTTGCCAATCAGAGGAAACAACCATTCACATTGACCCATTGAAAACCTTTCAGCTTCTTGTTTGAATGATGTGGGCCTGGAGGTTTTGCCACCGGATTGGTGGATAAATCCCAAATCATGTGCTGCAATGTGTTAATGCCTGCAGCTTGAGATGTGTGCAAATAAAGAAAGACTTGCATTTATATAGCACTTTTCACGACCACCGATCGTCTCAAAGCGCTTTATAGCCAATGAAGTACTTCTGGAGTGTAGTCACTGTTGTAATGTGGGAAACACGGCAGCCAATTTGTGCACAGCAAGCTCCCACAAACAGCAATGTGATAATGACCAGATAATCTGTTTATTTTTAGTGATGTTGATTGAGGGATAAATATTGGCCAGGACACCAGGGATAACTCCCCTACTCTTGTTCAAAATAGTGCCACGGGATCTTTTACGTCCACCTGAGAGAGCAGACAGGGCCTCAGTTTAATGTCTCATCTGAAAAACAGCACCTCTGATAGTGCAGAGCTCCCTCAGTACTGCACTGGAGTGTCAGCCTAGATTTACGTGCTCAAGTGGGACTTGAACCCACAACCTTCTGACTCAGAGGCGGCCACTGAGCCACAGTTGACACTATTGATGGAAACATTCGGCAGTGATTTCCAAAGGGGTCCTCCCCGATCGTGTGTTGCAACGTCCGAGTAAGATTGGAGCTTACCCCAGAAAAATAGCGTAAACATCCTCTCATCTCTTGTCCCTGGGACTTGCGCCAATCTTCCACCAGACGATCAGCAAACCCGCCGGGGAAATTCTGCCTTGTTGATTTACGTGTGGCCCATAGGGTTGCCAACACTCCAGGATTGCCCTGGAGTCTCCAGGAATTACAGATTAATGTCCTGGACACTGCTTCTAGGAACCCTGGAGAAAAATGATTGGGGCTTTAAAAACGGTGGTGTATTTATTTTAATTTTCTTTGCACAGTTTCATTTATTAGTTGTACAAATATCGGAGACGGGAAAAAAAGGCTGTTTGACTGAACCAAGAAGCATCCAGTCAGGTAAAGGAGAGTCTGTTCACTTTCCAATTGGCTTGGGAAGGTAGTGTGCCGTGAGGATAGATGTGTCAGGCGACCAATGGCGGGAGTGTGGGGATGGGACGGTTGGAGGCGGGAGAGTCACATGACGATACTTCAAGGAATACGTGCAACCAGTGTTGGCAACCGTGGTAGCCCACCAGGCTACAACTGAGTGGCCCAACAAGTCAAAAGAAAGTCTGGGCACTCTTGGTTTAGGCTCAGATATGATGAGCAGGTCCCTGAAAGCAGCCAGCATCTGTGGAACCATAGCTCAGAATCACTTGACACTTTCATTGAAAGGAGCGGCTGGGGAGAAGAGAGAAAAAATGATCATCCTGCCTCAGCCTGAAAAATAGGCCAGTTTACGGCAGGGCTTGGTAATGGGAAACAAATTAATCTTTAATCTTAAAAAGAGATGCTGCAGTTCAATCCAATATTCATATTTCAATTACTTTCATTAATTTAGATACATTTTAAATGAAATTCCACCAGCAAATGGAAAATAAAAAGTGCATGCAATCAAAGACCCTTTTAATATATTTGCACAGTGCTTTCCTGATGTCCCATATAATTTGAAAGATGAAGAGAATTAAATCTCCAGTACACAACAGACTAAAGTAAATGACAGCTTACTCTTTACTGCACATCTGTTCTTTTGGTGGCTATTTTTTGATTGCTGTCATATTTAACTCTGTGTCTACTCCACTCCCTTGGCGCTCTTTCTCCCTACAGGTACAGCTTGGATTAATGGTAGCACTTTCACCATTGAGTCAGGGGTTGTGGGTTCAAACTCCCACTCCAGTGTTTGAGCTCATATTGTCGGCTGGTAGTTGAGTGCAGTACTGAGGGAGCGCGGCATCATCAGGAGATATTGGCCCTGACATTTCAGCCTTGAGATTTGCAGACTGCCCCAGGTAAATGGTGTAAATGGCGTTTCGTTGGGGGGTTCCGCTGGAGAATGAAATTTCAGGCAGTTTTCTTTTGAATGGGATGTTAAAACGAGGCCCATCTGCATGTTCTGATGGGCGTAAACGATCCCATGGTAGTAATTTGAAGAGGAGTACGGAGTTCTTCCAGGAGTCCTGCCCAATGTTTATCCCTCAACCAAAACAGGTTAACCAGTCAATTAGATCTTTATTGTTTGTGGAGCCTTGACAGATGCAAATTAATGGCAGCATTTGCTAACATAACAATAGTGACACCATTTCAATAGTAATGAATTGGATGTAAAGTGCTTTGGGACATCCTGAGGACATGAAGTGGACTATATCAATGAATGTACTTTCTTTCAGTGAACTAATTCCCTCTTGCAAACAAATTCATGAGCATGACCCTTCTCTTACCTTTCCTTTCCAACCTCTCGCTCTCCATTGCAACTGTGCTGGTCTCCCTCAACCCTACTACACTCAGTACTCCGCTGAACATTCTTTTCTTCCTCCTGCATTCCAAGTACACTGGTCCAGATGTTTTTCCTCTTCCCTACTTTCTTACTCTATTGAGACCAGGACTCATTGGGGTTGAAATTCAACTTCGGTGGTGGCACAACATGGGTGGTAATGGTACATCCCGCTGGATTTAAAGGACAATTTGGGCGGTGTGTATAATGGGTGGCAAATTTCACCACCATGGTATCATCTCCTACTCTAATTGATTCTTTTGCTGTTCCTCAGAACTGGAGAGCTCTCTACCTCTCTCGGTCTTCCCTTCCTCCTACAAACTACAACCTTTTAAGACCTAACCTTAGCATCTCCCAACTATTGCAAATCCCAAAACTGTCCCAGTCTGTGGTCAGACTCTACAGCATTCGATGTTCAGTTTTGGTCACTGAGATATAAGGGAAACCATGGAGATAGTGCGGAGAAAAGAAGGTTGGATGAGATTTTCAGATTACCCGTCGGGCAAAAATGGGGCAGTAATGCAAAGAAATGGTGGGGTATGACTTACGCCCTGTTGCCGCTGATGGATTAGCCAATGCTGTCTTCCCAAGGTCCTACTGCTGGAGAGCGGGAGTGCCCGACTGAGTCAGGTGATAGGCCCTTTTCATATGCAAATCACAGTCATAGGTCTCCAATTGCCATTTTAGGACTCAGCTCGGTGGAGTGTGCAGGGAGCCGGCTCCGACCAGAATCAGTTAGCGGTCCAGCCAAGGAGGAAGAGAGGTCAGAGTGGAAGTGGTCCTCTTTCTGGATGGCTCCCGAGGCTCAGCATCTGCATGCAGCTGAGCAGAGCTGGGCGCATCCTGCACCCTCCAGCGAGGAGTCTCCACTGCTGTCCCTGTCTCCACCATCTCCTCTTGCTCACTTGTGACTTGTGAGACACCAGGTGACAACACTACTCTCTGCGTGGGACCCACCGAGGTGTGCGTATATGAGCTGGTGCTGGGTGTGCTTATGTCTGGTGACGCTGCGCCCTCAGAGGCTGGAGGTTCCTCTGAGGAGTTGTCTTCCTCTTCCTCCTGGACAGTGGGGGGTGGGGATGGGTGGGGTGGGGGGGGGGGGCTCTTGATGGACCTGTGGGAGATTAAGGAGATTATTTAGAAATGTCATATGAAGAATGGGTACAGATACCATTATGCACATGATGAACATTCACTGGCTGCTGACATCAGTCCACATATGAGTGACTGCTGTATGCCATGTGGCTGTAAGAGATGTAATTCTGTCACCAGGTTGCAGAGATGTCCCCCTCTCTCCGTCTCCCACCGCCAGCTGCCCTGCAACTCCAGAGACCTCCAAGGTGACCTCCTCTGCTGGAGTCAACGTAGCGAATGATGGAGGGCCTCCTCCGGTTCTCTCCCTCTCCCACTTATTCTGGCCTCTCTTCTGCTGCAAGGAGGGAAAGAAGAGAAGTTTGAATGAGAGTGATGGAATAAGTATAAGGAATGGATGGGTTGCATCTTTAGAGGATAACTATCATGGAGTGGGGTGGCAATGCCAAGTGGTCTCCTTATGTGTTGTTAGTTGGTATGATTGCACTAGGATGAGGGTGAGTGTGAGGGGTGGTTAGCGAGATGGGGATGTGATAATGGCCCAGAAATTCGGGTCGGGGGTTTCCCGCGGGTGTAAGCCCCTGACCTGCACTTACCTTGCACGCCGGCCGTTGAGCTGTGGGCCCCCGTGGAATTCCGATCCTGGGCCTCCTCCAACTGCCGGCGCGCAGTGCTTGTATATCCCAGGGGCGCAGTTAGTTCGATGCGTCCCCTGCGATCATGTGGGCCATGGGGAGCCAATCGGAGCAGGGAATGCCCATTCATAAGTCAAAACTTATAAATACTACGGGCCCCAAAACATCACTAAATCTTCAAATAAAATTTTTTTAAACAAATTTTTTAAATAAACTATAAATTACATGAAATAACTATTTTAAACAATAATTTAAATCTTTGAAAAAGATAATTTTATTTTCTAACGGGGCTAAAAATAAACTTACCTTGCTTTAAAGTATTTAAAAATAATAAACCTGTGGAAAAAATGTTTTAATTTAAATTAATTCACCATTTACCTTGTAAAAAGCAGGCCTTACATGCATGCGCAGTGCATGCACGAAACCGGCACTTTCATTGGGCCTACGGGTGAGTACCCCGTGCGTACTCACCCGTGGAGACCCAAAGTTCTGGGCCAATGTAGATTGAGAGAGAGGGATGGGTGGAGGTGCATGGTAAGTTGGTGTGAGTAAGGATGTGCACGAGTAGGGTTGGGAAGGCAGAGTGATGGGGATGTGATGAGAGGCACAGCAGGATGAAGTTGAGTGTGGCTTTGCACGGGGCACCAACCAGTTGAAATGAGTGAGAGAGAAGATGACGTAAATCTAGAAGTAGAGATTATATTGACTGCATATAATGACACCACAATGGAGATGATTGGGTCAATCACACCTGGACACCGCATTGCTGTAAGTGATTTTACACAAATATATTGTGTAACTATCCTCCACTCAATGCATTTTGCTGCTTTTATCAGGAGAAGATGCTGCAGTTTCAGTCATGAGCTTTGTTTGCTGTAGTTCATAGGCCTAGAAATTCAGTATCGCCACGTTTGGGGCGCTACAGTCGAGTGTGCACTAAATTTAGCGCCCGGCGCAACTTAGCGCCGCCTTCAGCGAAATTGAGTTGCTTCACCCCAAGAGGTGCTTGGAGCGCTAAAGCAGGCGCTGCACGACTAGCCTAAGGCGCTAAGCCGGAGAGGCGAGGTGCTACCACCGAGGGCGCGCGCAGCGCAGGTGCGGCCAGTTAGCGATTGCAGGCAGACACGCTGGCGCTGGTCACCTCTTAAAGGGGGAGGGTCGATTTGACTTGCAGCCACGCCCTGCACATTGGAGCCCTGATTCTCGGCCTGGACAGACCTGCTGCGACATCGTTACGCCTATGACCATGGAGAGGGCCAGGGAGCGAGCGCAGCGCTTCAGTGAGGGGGCCCTGAAGGTTCTGGTTGGCGCAGTGGAGCGCAGGCGACCTATCCTCTTTCCGGACAGTGGCAGGAGGCCACTGCCCAACGAATATCAAAAAGCTTGGAGGGAGGTGGCACACAGAGTGACCTCCAGCAGCATGGTACCTAGGACCCCAACGCAATGCAGGAAGAAGTTCAACGACCTCAGTCGGGTTGTCAGGGTGAGTACCCTTTCCAAAATCCTCTTCATCCCTGCATGTGCACCTCACTTTATGGCCAAAGGGTCCTAAAAGCCCCAATGCCCAACCCTCATCCAACATCTATGGGCCTCTCATGAAAATCACATGCCCATTCACCACTTTACACGCTGTAAGGGCTATTCGACCATGAGAGGCAGTGCAGCCAAGATCAGAGCTTAACACAGTAAGGGCTATTCGACCATGGGAGGCAGTGCAGCCAAGATCAGGGCTTGACACTGTAAGGGCTATTCAACCATGGGAGGCAGTGCAGCCAAGATCAGGGCTTGACACTGTAAGGGCTATTCGACCATGGGAGGCAGTGCAGCAAAGATCAGGACTTCACACTGTACTCAGAGCCCGTCCTTTCTCTTGCAGGGCAAGCTGGCCCACAATAGGAGGCAGCAGCAATGGACCGGGGGAGGCCGTCCTGAACTTAAAGACCTCAGCGATCTGGAGCAGTGAGTGCAACAGATTATGGCAGGCCGGCTGATTGGCCCGGTCGCCACTGGAGATGCCGGCCCCGTTCTGGACAGCAATGGTAAGGTCATCATCACCTTTTTGACCTCTCTCTTTCCACTTGTGCCTCACACCAGCATCCTTTGCCACTATCGAACCAATGCAGTGCATTGCAGCACTCATGCCTCCCTCGCTGCCTCCCTGTCCTCCCTGCTTTCAGATGCTGATTCACGAGGTGAGGAGGTGGGCCCTCAAGCTGCCACTGTGAGTTAATCAGAAGGCGAGGAGGAGGAGGAAGCCGGACCATCAGTGCCACCCTCAGCCGAGGCAGCCCATGGCCATAATGGGGACACGTCTTCCCTGGAGGAGAGCAGGGGGGAAGGGTCTGAGGAGGGTGAAGCTCCGGGGCCCAGCGGGCTGCAGCAATGCGGGGGGGGGGGGGTAGGGAAGCTCGGCGGCCTTCTCCCCGGAGGGAGAGTATGGCCTCCAGTCCTGCTACAGTGAGCGCAGAGGAGGTGCAGCTCCTTGCTGAAATGGGCGCCCAGGCGGAGCGCAGGCACACTGAGCTCATGGCTGCAGTGGCAAGGATGCCTGACTTCATAGAGTCACTGGCAAGGAGTGGACAGGAAGTCGGGGCAGCACAGGCAAAGAGTCTGCAGGACTTCGGTGCAGCACAGGCAAGGAGTCTGCAGGACTTCGGTGCAGCACAGGCGGCTTCCAGCCAAGTGCTTAGTCGTGCCATGCAGTCACTGGCTGGTCTCATGCAGACACAGATCAGGGCCACACGAGCACTAACTGCTGCCACCCTCGCTAGATCGGGCAAGATTCGCCGGGGCCCTCGCTGCACCGCAGCAGGCCAGCAGTCTGTGCTTCAGCAGATTGCTGCGCATGGTTCAGTGCTGCCCTGTGCGAGTGCCAGTGTCTCGTCCAACCAGGGAGTGCCTGTGCTCTGTCAGATTGGCAACATTCCTGCTGCCAACACTGTCACTCCTCCACTGCAGCTGCCACCACCCGTAGGATAGACTGCTGCCGCCCAAGCAGAGTTGGAGCAGTCAGCAGCCGGGCCCTCCAGGCCCAAAGTGTAATGTATATACCTTTAAGGGGGGGAACTACTTTTTACAGCTCATGTATACTGTAGTACCAGCAGTGACCACACCTGTATATAGCACTGAGTAGTAATCTGTACAGTCAGTTGCAGTGTGAGCCACGTTGAGAAAACACCTGTTGTACCGTTCTCCGCAGTCTGTGTCTTATTATACACGGACGCAACATTGGCGACGAGGCAGGTTCGAACCTACCTGCAACTCTGCATCACCTCCCGGGGATTCGTTCCTGGAGATCAGTGGATTGGAGGTCAAGGTCAGAGACTCGGGCGTCGACCACGGGCAACCGCCCAGTCATCCAGCAGAGACTCGAGAATTGCGGGGGAGGCTGGCGAGAGCCAGGTTTGGCTTTCCAGTCAAGGTGGTCCAGCAAAACAGGCTGATCCTTCCCGGACAGCGGCGGGCTAGAGCCCGACCGAGCGGCACAGCAAAGGGCCGAGCAGCGTCGACGGGGGAGAGAGAGAGAGGGCAGAGCGCACAGGGCGCAGCTGGTGTTCAGGGGCCGAGCAGCGCTGGAGAGAGGGAGAGAGAGACGCGCAGAAACCCGCGAGGCGCCGCTATTGCCATGAGGACCGCCGAGAGCGGCGTTGGCAGCAGCGCAGGAGAAGCGCGCGAAACCTACAGGACTCCACCATTGCCACGAGAACCGCCAGGAGCGGCATTGGCAGCAGCGGGGGAGGAAGGAAAGCGCGGGAGACGCCATTTTAAACCACACCCAAAATACCGAAGAGTGGCAGTATCACCGCATTTGACAATGAAGTCGAAGATTGGACTACATATGTGGAACGAATAGAGGTGTACTGCAAGGCAAATGAGGTGTCAGATGACAAGAAAGCGTCGGTATTGTTAAATTTAATGGGTGCAAAGACGTATGGTTTATTACGAAATCTAGTAACCCCAACGAAGCCAATGGAAAAGAGTTTTGAAGACATAGTAATGACACTAAAGGAACATTTAAACCCCACACCGCTGCTGATCAGAGCATCGGACCTGTGAGGGGGCAGTGACCGGCGGCAGAGCTTAAATACCGGCAGTTGCGAGGTGAGGCCCGATCAGAGCATCGGACCTGTGAGGGGGCAGTGACCGGCGGCAGAGCTTAAAAGCGGCGGCAGTTGCGAGGTGAGGCCCGATCAGAGCATCGGACCTGTGAGGGGGCAGTGACCGGCGGCAGAGCTTAAAAGCGGCGGCAGTTGCGAGGTGAGGCCCGATCAGAGCATCGGACTTGTGAGGGGGCAGTGACCAATTCAGCAGCAGAGGAGAGAGGTAAAAACTAATCCAAGTGTGACGTCACCAGGAAGCAGGTAAGTGATTGGTTGGATTGGTTGGTGAGTATTTCTTTCTTTCTCCTTTTCATTACAAGCTTAAATTCGGCGGTTTTTTTCTAGGGTCTCTGTGGTGTAGTGGGGACAGTTGGTAAATAAGCGCCCTAGAGTATATCTTTAACTGGTTGTACTTAATAAGGCCTTTCTGGTGCAGAGTGACTGTTGGTAAACCATTTAACTGGTGTAATAAGAGGGATTGATTTAATTTAAATCCAATTAATTAAAGGGGATACTAGCATCTAAAATCGGGTAACAATAAAAAGTTTAATTAATTACATAGAATGGAGCAGGTGATGTGTTACTGTTGCGAGATGTGGGAGCCGGTAGACCCCATTGAGGCTCACAGTGATTACATCTGTGACAAGTGTCTGCTGCTACAGGATCTCCAGCTCCGTGTTGATGAGCTGGAGTCTGAGCTTCAGACACTGCGACACATCAGGGAGGGGGAGAAGTACCTGGACTCAGTGTACCAGAAGGTGGTCACACCTATGAAGTTAATTAATTCAGATGTAGCACATGGCCAGGGTCAGGACGGTGTGACTACGAGCGAGGCAGGTACGGGGACCCAGGAGGTAGTGTTGGAGGAGCCGCAGCCCTTGCTCTTGGCCAACAGGTTCGAGGTTCTTACTCCCTGTG
The DNA here is from genome assembly GCF_052327205.1 of Somniosus microcephalus. Classification (NCBI taxonomy): domain Eukaryota; kingdom Metazoa; phylum Chordata; class Chondrichthyes; order Squaliformes; family Somniosidae; genus Somniosus; species Somniosus microcephalus. The sequence continues at coordinate 50,788,715 of NC_140999.1, read as the reverse complement.
TGGACAGGAGCAGGGACTGCAGGGAGGATGAGCAACCTGGCCACAGCACCGTGGAACGGGGGGCCATTCAAGAGGGGGGAGTAAATAGAAATGTTGTAGTGGTAGGGGATAGTATTATTAGAGGGATAGATAAAGTTCTCTGCAGCCAAGAGCGAGAGTCCCGTAGGCTGTGTTGCCTACCCGGTGCCAGGGTTAAGGACATCTCCTCTGGGCTGGAAAGAAACTTGCAGTGGGAGGGGGTGGATCCAGTCGTCGTGGTCCATGTTGGTACAAACGACATAGATAGGACTAGGAAGCCGGTTCTGTTAAAGGAGTATGAGCAGCTAGGGGTCAAATTAAAAAACAGAACCTCAAGGGTAATAATCTCTGGATTATTACCTGAGCCACGAGCAAATTTGGCTAGGACAAATAAAATTAGAGAGTTAAATGCGTGGCTCAAAGACTGGTGTGGGAGAAATGGGTTTTGCTTCCTGGGACACTTGTTGTGTATGTACCTTTAAGAGAATAACTGGTCTCAGACTGCAGTACCGGCAGTGACCACCCCTGTATAAAAGGCGCTAGAGGGTCTCTGTTGTTTAGATTCGTTATGGACTTCCACCAGTAAACATCTGTTTGTTTTCACACCTGCTAGTCCGTGTCTAAATCATTCACGGACTTAACACTGGCGACGAGTAAAGAAACGAACTTACCTGCAACTCAGCAGCAGCTCCGACGACGTTGTTGAAGGTCGGAGCCAGAAGAAAGAAAAAAAATAGAGGCCATTGAAACTCGAGAAACGGGCGTCGACCATCAATCATCGGGTTCAAGGCTTTGCAGGAGCGACTTTCCAGAGCCAGGCTGGGTTCCTCGGTCCGTGGTTTCCCAGCTAATCGGGCTGGTGGCAGGTAGTGCTCTGATCCTTCCTGGGCTGCGGCGGGCTGAAGCTCGATCGGGTGGCCTTTCAACGGGGCCGGGCAGCGAGTCGGGAAGCAAAGAGAGAGAGAGAGGGTGGAGCACACAGGGCGCGGCCGGTGTTTCGAAGCCGGGCAGCATTCGGACCTCAGAAGAGGGAGGGAAGTGTCCCAGAGGCTCCGCTCCACGACGCGAAAATAATAAAAGAAAAAGAATACGCGCAAGAAACCGTGGAAAGCAGCGCTAACAACAGCGGGGAAGAAGACAAAGCGCGGGAGGTGCCATTTTGTTAAATCGGAGAAGAAGGCAAAGCGCGGGAGGCGCCATTTTAGATTTGCAAGATGCCGAAGACTGGCTGTATCGCTGCTTTTGATAATACATTAGAGGACTGGACCACGTATGTGGAAAGAGTAGAGGTATATTTCGAGGCAAACGATATAGCGGAGGGGAAAAAGGCATCAATATTGCTAAACGTAATGGGCGCTAGAACGTACGGCCTATTGCGGGATCTGATTACTCCAGCCAAACCGAAGGCGAAGAGTTTTGACGAAATTGTTGCTGTTCTACAGGAGCACTTAAACCCTGCACCACTGTTGATAGCAGAAAGATTTAAATTCCACAGGAGAACTCAGCACAAAGATGAGAGCAATGCTGAGTATCTTACGGAACTACGCAAGCTATCAAAGCACTGCCAGTTCAGAGCAGGACTGGCAGATACCCTACGGGACAAATTTGTCTGTGGACGCCTGAGTGAAGGAACACAGAAGAAGTTACTCGCAGAAAAAGAGCTGACGCTAGATCAGGCTTTCAGCGTGGCAGTATTGTATGAAGCAGCAGCCAGGGAAGCTGCAGAAATTCAACAAAAACCACAGGAATACGGCACCCACGAAATGACACGGGGATTTGCAAAATGTTATCGCTGCGGCAGAACTAACCATAACCAGAAGGACTGCTGGTCCGAAGACAAAATATGCAGACAATGCGGGAAGATTGGACACATTGCACGAGTTTGTAGGTCTGGGAAGAAGACCAGCGACAACAAAAAGGCTACTAAGGAACCGTACAAGAAAGTACAAAAGATGACAGACAGTAGTTCCAAAGACCAGATGAGCGATAGTGAATCCGGAAACAGGAGACTAAGCTGTCTCAAACTTCACAATGTAATCGCAAAAGAGGATCACCGAACCATTTGGGTCACTCTCACGATAGCAGGGTCCCAAGTTAAAATGGAATTGGATACAGGATCAGCGCTAACCGTCATGAATCGACGAGACTACGAGCGGCTATTTTCACACATACCCTTGAGAGAGACATCCATCGTCTTGACGACGTATACGGGGCAAAAAGTATACCCCAGAGGAAAAATAAGGGTGCCTGTCGAATACAATGGCAAGAAAATACGGAAATTGTATCTCTACATACTGCCAAATGGTGGACCACCGTTATTGGGACGGGAATGGATCAGGAAGATAAACTTGGATTGGCATTCCATTCATGCAATGATGGTGGACGGTAAAAAAGATGACGACGTCACTCCTGGATGATTGTCAACAATCTTAGCTAACGCCAAAGAGGTATTTCAACAAGAACTGGGCACGCTTAAAGGCGTAACCGCCTCGTTAAAAATAGAACAGAATGCAGTTCCCAAGTTTTTCAAAGCGAGACCGGTACCATATGCAATTCGCCCAGCCGTCGAGGTAGAGCTGGAGAATCTGGAGAAAGCGGGTGTGTTGTCTAAGGTCGACTGGAGCGAGTGGGCGACACCCATCGTTCCTGTCATGAAGAAAACGTTAAGCAATAAGTCCGGAGAGCCAAGGAAGACTCGCATCTGTGGGGATTTCAAGGTGACGGTGAACCCTGTCCTTCACACAGTACAATATCCTCTTCCAAGGATAGAAGACATCTTCGCCTCACTGTCTGGAGGGAAGCGTTTTACAAAAATTGACCTAGCACAAGCATATTTACAGATGGAGGTTGAAGAGTCCTCTAGGAAGTATCTCACGATAAACACTCACAAAGGTCTTTACCAGTATCATCGATTGGTATTCGGAGTAGCATCGGCTCCGGCAATATGGCAAAGAGCGATGGAACAAGTCCTGCAAGGGATTCCGGGGACTCAGTGTTACTTGGACGACATCCTTGTAACAGGTGAAGATGACAGTGAACACCATAACAACCTAGAACAGGTGCTCACTAGACTACGGGAACATGGGTTGCGAGCCAACCGCCCCAAGTGCGAATTTTTTAAGAAACAGATATCGTATTGTGGCCATGTGATTGATGAAGAGGGGTTACATAAGTCCCCTGACAAAATTGAAGCGGTTGTTAAGGCCCCAGCGCCTGAAAATGTGTCGCAACTGAGGTCATTCCTCGGGTTGGTGAATTACTATCATAAGTTTTTGCCGAATTTGTCGACAATTCTGCACCCACTGAACACCCTGCTATGAACGGGGGTAGCATGGAAATGGAGCGATGATTGTAAACGTGCTTTTCAGAAGAGTAAGGACTTAATCACTTCGAAGGAAGTACTGGCTCACTACAACCCAGCACTGCCAATCAGGCTGGCGTGTGATGCGTCTCCCTACGGCATTGGGGCGGTACTGTCACATAAATTCCTTGACGGTTTGGAGAGGCCGATAGCTTTTGCGTCACGCTCGTTAACTTCTGCCGAGCGTAACTACGCCCAGATTGACAGAGAGGCCCTCAGCCTAGTGTGGGGGGTGAAGAAGTTCAATCACTATCTGCACGGTCAAAAATTTACTCTACTAACCGATCATCAACCTCTTGTCTCCATTTTCAACCCTCAGAAGGGCGTACCGATAATGACAGCACAACGGCTGCAGAGATGGTCCCTTTTCCTAGGGGCACACCAATATGACATCGAGTACAAAGGAACTAAACAGCATGGAAATGCTGATGGATTGTCACGTCTACTGTTGCCGATGGTGGAAGAAGAAGACCTTGCAGTGGATACAATGGAGTTATTCCACTTGACCATAGTCGAATGTCTCCCTGTGACGAATGCAAACATAGAAAAGGAAACACGGAATGACCCGACACTATCACGGGTCTATGATTTAACGGTGAAGGGATGGCCAGCACATGGCGAACCACTGCTGCCAGAATTCTCGCCGAGAAGAGAACAGCTGTCAGTGTGCAGAGGAACCTTGATGTGTGGATCCAGAGTAGTAATTCCACCTAAGTTGACGGATAGAGTGCTCAATGAGCTTCATGAGGGTCATCTGGGTGGGGTAAAAATGAAGAGCTTAGCCAGAGCGTTTGTGTGGTGGCCGGGAATCGATAGAGAAATCGAAGAGATGACCAAGAGCTGTGCAGGATGCCAGAAGGTCCAAAATGCCCCACCACAAGCTCCTCTGCATCCATGGGAGTGGCCCTCATCTCCATGGCAAAGGGTGCACATTGATTTTGCTGGTCCCTTCATGGACTCGATGTTTTTAATTGCGGTGGCTGCACATTCAAAGTGGCCAGAGGTAATAAAAATGTCCTCAACCACCACGGAAAAAACTATCACAGTTTTACGAACATTATTCACCAGGAATGGGCTGTCTGAACAGCTTTGCTCTGACAATGGACCACAGTTTGTGTCTGAAGAGTTCCGGAGGTTCTTAAAGAACAATGGTGTTAAGCATTACACATCTGCCCCATATCATCCAGCCACTAATGGATTGGCCGAGAGGTTTGTCCAAACATTCAAGAAGGCTATCAAGGCAGTGTGTAATGAAGATATACCCCTACAACACAAGGTGGACAACTTCTTGTTTGCCTACCGGAATGCGACACATGCGGTTACCAACCAAACTCCAGCCATGATGTTCTTCAATCGAAGACTACTATGCCGCTTGGATTTGGTTAAGCCAAACGTCCAAAGAGATGTGGAGAACAGGCAGTTTCAGAATATGAATGAAAGGCCGACCAGGAGTTTTAAGATAGGTCAATCAGTTTTGGCCCGGGACTACCGCACTGAGAAATGGCAGCCAGGAACGATTTGTACACGACAAGGACCTCTCATGTATACCATGAACGTTGGGGAGAGCATTGTAAGACGCCATGCTGACCAGATTCTAGAGTCACTGGAAAACGTCAACTCCACATCACGATCTGATACACCTGGTAATGAAATCGACGTTCCAATTGCAGCTACCGCAGAACCGGTAATATTGGAAGCAGATGAACCAAACAACGACATTGATTCCGGCTCAACATTGCCAGAAGAACCTGTTACCACAAAGAGGCGTTATCCAGACAGAATCAGGAAGCCTCCTCAAAGACTGAACTTATAATTGCTTAAACTTAACCACTGTATCTAGTAACCGTAATTGTGATTGTAATTCGTTATCATTTAGTTGTTAAATGAATGTTATGTACTGCTTATCTAAAAGGGGAGGAATTGTTGTGTATGTACCTTTAAGAGAATACCTGGTCTCAGACTGCAGTACCAGCAGTGACCACCCCTGTATAAAAGGCGCTAGAGAGCCTCTGTTGTTCAGATTCGTTATGGACTTCCACCAGTAAACATCTGTTTGTTTTTACTCCTGCTAGTCCGTGTCTAAATCATTCACGGACTTAACAACACTGGCACCAGTACTGGGGCAGGAGGGAGCTGTTCCATTGGGACGGGCTTCACTTGGCCAGTGCTGGGACTAGAGTCCTGGCGGATCATATATCTAGGGCTGTAGAGAGGGCTTTAAACTAACTAGTGGGGGGGAGGTTCCTAGAGCGCAAATAATAAAAATAACAACAGAGAAGGTCATAGACTTAGGTAGCAGTGGGGAAATTAAAAACCAGAGTGTGTCAGGAAGGGGCAGAAGGTATGGAGTAAAAGGTAAAGTAATAAAAAGGGCAAAAGCAGGAAGTAAGTGTCACAAAACATATTTGAAAGTTCTCAATCTGAATGCACGTAGCATTCTTAACAACATAGACGAGTTAATGGCACAAATAACTACATATGGGTATGATCTTGTGGCCATTACAGAAACATGGCTGCAAGGTGACAATGCCTGGGAATTAAACATACCAGGTTATTTAATGATCAGGAAGGACAGGCAGGAAGGAAGGGGAGCTGGGGTGGCTATGTTAATAAAGGAAGGAATCACTGTAATACAGAGAAATTATATTGGGTCAAAAGATCAGGATAATGAAACAGTTTGGGTGGAGATAAGGAATAATAAGGGGAAAAAAACACTAGTGGGCATAGTCTATAGGCCTCCGAACAGTTGCAATTCGGTTGGACGGAGTATCAATCAGGAAATAGTTGAGGCTTGTAATAAGGGAACATCTATAATTATGGGGGATTTTAACTATCATGTTAATTGGACAAATCAAACTGGGCAGTCTGCCTTGAGGATGAGTTCATTGAGTGTATTAGGGATGGGTTTCATGAGCAGTATGTAACTGAACCGACCAGGGGACAAGCAACCTTAGATCTGGTCCTGTGTAACGAGACAGGATTAATTAAAAATGTCCTCATAAAGGATCCCCTTGGAATGAGTGACCATAACATGTTTGAATTCCATATTCAATTAGAGGGTGAGAAGGTTGGATCTCAAACAAGCGTGCTAAGCTTGAATAAAGGAGCCTATGAAGGTATGAGAGCGGAATTGAGTAGAGTGGATTGGGAAAATAGATTAAAGGGTAAGACGATACATGATCAGTGGTGTACATTTAAGGAGTTATTTTACAACTTCCAAAAAATATATATTCCACTGAAAAGAAAAGGGTGTAAAAGAAAAGACAGCCATCCGTGGCTAAGTAAAGAAATTAAGGATAGTATTCGACTAAAAACAAGGGCATATAAGGTAGCCAAATCTAGTGGGAGGATAGAGGATTGGGAAAACTTTAAAAGACAGCAAAAAATAACAAAAAGATTGATTAAGAAAGGGAAGATAGATTATGAAAGTAAATTAGCAAAAAATATAAAAACAGATAGTAAGAGTTTTTATAGTTATATAAAAAGAAAAAGGGTGGCTAAAGTAAATATTGGTCCCTTAGAGGTTGAGACCGGGAAATTAATGGTGGGAAATATGGAGATGGCAAAAACACTGAATGAGTATTTTGTATCAGTCTTTACAGTAGAGGACACTAAGAATATCCCAACAGTGGACAAACAGGGGGCTATAGGGGGGGAGGAGCTAAACACGATCAAAATCACTAAGGAAGTGGTACTCGGTAAAATAAAGGGACTCAAGGCGTATAAATCACCTGGACCTGATGGCTTACATCCTAGGGTCTTGAGGGAAGTGGCGGTAGGGATTGTGGATGCATTGGTGATAATTTTCCAAAACTCCCTGGACTCAGCATAGGTCCCGGCAGACTGGAAAGCTGCTAATGTAACACACTTATTTAAAAAGGGCAGTAGACAGAAGGCTGGAAACTATAGACCGGTTAGCCTAACATCTGTGGTAGGTAAAATTTCGGAGTCCATTATTAAGGAGACAGTAACAGGACATTTGGATAATCATAATTTAATAGGACAAAGTCAGCGTGGTTTTATGAAGGGGAAGTCATGTTTAACAAATTTGCTGGAGTTCTTTGAGGAAGTAACCTATAGGGTGGATAAAGGGGAACCAATGGACGTAGTGTATTTAGACTTCCAAAAGGCATTTGACAAGGTGCCACACAAACGATTATTGCTTAAGATAAAAAATCACGGGATTGGGGGTAATATTCTGGCATGGATAGAGGATTGGCTATCTAACAGAAGGCAGAGAGTTGGGATAATTGGTTCATTCTCAGACTGGCAATCAGCAACTCGTGGTTTTCCACAGGGGTCAGTGCTGGGTCCCCAACTCTTTACAATCTATATTAACGATTTGTATGAGGGGACCGAGTATAACATATCAAAGTTTGCAGATGATACCAAGATGGGAGGGAAAGTAGTGAGTGAGGAGGACATAAAAAACCTGCAAGGGGACATAGACAGGCTAAGTAAATGGGCAGAGATTTGGCAGATGGAATACAATACTGGAAAGTGTGAGGTTATGCACTTTGGCAGGAAAAATCGTAGAGCAAATTATTATCTTAATGGCAAGAAACTGGAAAGTACTGAAGTACAAAGGGATCTGGGGGTCCTGGTGCACGAAACTCAAAAGGTTAGTATGCAGGTGCAGCAAGTGATTAAGAAGGCCAATGGAATGTTGGCTTTCATTGCTAGGGGGATAGAACATAAAAATAGGGAGGTATTGCTTCAGTTGTACAAGGTATTGGTGAGACCGCACCTGGAATTCTGCATACAGTATTGGTGTCCATACTTAAGAAAAGACATACTTGCTCTCTAGTCAGTACAAAGAAGGTTCACTCGGTTAATCCCGGGGATGAGGGGATGGACATATGAGGAGAGGTTGAGTAGATTGGGACTCTACTCATTGGAGTTCAGAAGAATGAGAGGCGATCTTATTGAAACATATAAGATTGTGAAGGGGTTGGATCGGGTGGATGCGGGGAGGATGTTCCCGATGATGGGTGAAACTAGAACTAGGGGGCATAGTCTTAGAATAAGGGGCTGCTCTTTCAAAACTGAGATGAGGAGGAACTACTTCACTCAGAGGGTAGTAGGTCCATGGAATATGCTGCCCCAAAAAGCTGTAGAAGCTACATCATTACATAAATTTAAAACAGAAATAGACAGTTTCCTAGAAGTAAAGGGAATTAAGGGTTACGGGGAGCGGGCAGGAATTTGGACATGAGTCTAGGTTTGGATCGGTCATGGCCCTGTGGGTAGCGGAGCGGGCCCAGGGGCCGTGTAGCCTGATCCTGCTCCTATTTCATGTGCCTAATTCTGTTAGATTCAGGAGATAGTTCTGTGATAGTAGATTGGCGGTTAGGATCAGATCAGCCATGATCTTATTGAATGGCGGAGCAGGCTCGAGGGGCCGATTGGCCTACTCCTGCTCTTATTTCTTATGTTCTTATGTTCTTTAAGATTCAAGTTTCACAAACGGAACCAGCATAAGGATGAAAGCAATGCTGATTATTTAACAGAACTGCGCAAACTATCGAAACACTGCTAGTTTGGAGCGGGACTGGCAGATACCTTCAGGGACAAGTTTGTGTGTGGGCTTCAAAGTGAAGGAACCCAGAAATGGCTTTTATCTGAAAAGGACCTTACGCTGGAAAAGGCTTTCAGCATTGCGGTATCATATGAAGCAGCAGCACGGGGCGCTGCAGAGATACAACAGAGACCGCAAGAATATGGCACAAATGAAATGTCATATGGAACAGAGAAGTGCTATCGCTGCGGCAGAACAACACACGACCAGAATGATTGCTGGTTGAAAGACAAAGTGTGCAGACAGTGTGGAAAAGTAGGACACATAGCACGAGTCTGCAGGTCGGGAAAGAAAGCCAGCAATAAGAAACCGACCAAAGGAAAGTACAAGAAGGTACATAAGATGACGGAGAATAGTTCAGACGAACAAAAGAGTGATAACGACTCCGAAAGCAGGGAACTGAGTTGTCTGAAACTACATAATGTGATCACAACGGAGTATCACCGAACCATTTGGGTCACTCTCAAGATAGCAGGAGTCCAGGTAAAGATGGAATTGTACACAGGATCAGCCCTAACAGTCATAAACCGACGGGACTATGAGCGGCTATTCTCACACATACCCTTGAGAGACACAAAAATTATTTTGAAGACGTACACGGGGCAAAAAGTCTACCCCAAAGGAAAAATAAGGGTGACCATTATATATAACGGTAAGGAAACACCAAAACTAGACCTGTATGTATTGCAAGATGGAGGACCACCATTACTGGGACGTGAATGGATCCAGAAAATACAACTGGATTGGCATTCCATACAGGCACTGACTGTGGCTGGCAAAAAGGATGATGACGTCACACCTGGGCGACTGTCAAAAATCCTAACTGACGTGAAAGAAGTGTTGCAGCAAGGCCTCGGAACACTAAAAGGCATGACAGCAATGATTAAAATTGAAGAAAACGCAAGCCCAAAATTTTTTAAGGCCAGACCGGTACCTTATGCAATCCGCCCAGCCGTCGAAGCAGAGCTGGTGAGTCTGGAACGTTCAGGTGTACTGTCCAAGGTAGACTGGAGCGAGTGGGCTACACCCATCATCCCTGTGATGAAAAAGTCGTTGAGCAGCACGCCTGGGGAACCAAGGAAGGTTCGCATCTGTGGGGACTTTAAGGTAACAGTGAACCCGGTCCTTCACACCGTACAATATCCACTTCCGCGGATTGAAGATATTTTCGCCTCGCTATCTGGAGGGAAACGCTTCACTAAGATTGATCTGGCCCAGGCGTATCTGCAAATGGAGGTAGAAGAAGCATCAAAAAAATACCTCACAATCAACACCCATAAAGGTCTCTACCAATACAACCGGCTGGTATTCGGGGTAGCATCAGCTCAGGCTATTTGGCAGAGGGCAATGGAACAAGTCCTGCAAGGGATCCCAGGGACCCAGTGTTATTTGGACGACATCCTGGTCACGGGCGAAAATGACAGTGATCACCTTGCCAACCTGGAGCAGGTGCTCACTAGATTGCAGGAATATGGGCTCTGAGCTAACCGCCCCAAATGCGAGTTTTTTAGAAAACAGATCTCGTATTGTGGCCACGTTATCGATAAAGAGGGGTTACATAAATCCCCAGAGAAGATTGAGGCAGTAGTCAAGGCTCCAGCACCGGAAAATGAGTCACAACTGAGGTCGTTCCTCGGGCTGGTAAACTACTACCATAAGTTCTTGCCAAATTTGTCTACAATACTACACCCACTGAACACCCTACTGCAAACTGGGGTGCCATGGAAGTGGAGTGACGAATGTAGACAAGGTTTCCAGAAGAGCAAAACACTAATCACATCGAAAGAGGTAATGGCCCATTACAACCCGGCATTACCAATTCGGTTGGCATGTGATGCATCACCCTACGGCATTGGAGCGGTGCTGTCGCACAAATTTTCGGACGGCTCAGAGAGGCCAATAGCCTTTGCGTCACGATCACTAACCTCAGCCGAGCGTAACTACGCCCAGATTGACAGGGAGGCCCTCAGCCTAGTGTGGGGAGTGAAAAAGTTCAATCACTATCTGCACGGGCAGAAATTCACCTTGCTGACTGATCACCAGCCTCTTGTCTCCATTTTTAATCCGAAGAAGGGCGTTCCCGTGATGACTGCGCAACGACTACAAAGATGGTCACTTTTTCTAGGGGCGCACCACTATGAGATTGAATATAAGGGCACGAAACAGCATGGAAATGCTGATGGGCTATCACGCCTGCCACTGCCTACTGCGGAGGAAGCACCAGCAGTGGATCCTGTCGAAATATTCCATTCGACTATAGTTGAATACCTACCGGTAACTAACGCTTGTATCGAAAAGGAAACCAGAAATGACCCGACACTGTCTCGGGTATATGATTTGACGGTGAAGGGATGGCCAGCACATGGCGACTCACTGTTGCCAGCATTCTCGACAAGGAGAGAACAGCTGTCAGTGTGCCGGGGGACCTTGATGTGTGGATCCCGAGTGGTAATTCCACCCAAGTTAAGGGATAGAGTGCTCAATGAGCTTCATGAGTGTCATCTGGGAGGGGTAAAAATGAAAAGCCTAGCCAGGGCTTATGTGTGGTGGCCGGGAATCAATAAACAAATCGAGGACCTGACCAAGAGCTGCTCAGGATGCCAGAAAGTCCAAAATGCACCACCACAGGCCCCTCTACACCCATGGGAGTGGCCCTCATCTCCATGGCAACGGGAGCATATTGATTTTGGTGGTCCATTCATGGACTCAATATTTTTAATAGCCGTGGATGCGCACTCGAAATGGCCTGAGGTCATCAAAATGTCCTCCACCACCACGGAGAAAACTATTGCAGCCCTACGGACCATTTTTGCCAGGAATGGCTTGCCAGAACAGATTTGCTCCGACAACGGACCACAGTTTGTGTCCGAAGAGTTCCGGAGGTTCTTGAAAAAGAATGGGGTAAGACATTACACATCCGCCCCGTATCATCCAGCCACAAATGGATTGGCTGAGAGGTTCGTACAAACCTTTAAGAAGGCAATAAAGGCTATGTACAATGACAACATTCTGCTGCAGCACAAGGTGGACAATTTCCTGTTCGCCTACGGGAATGCGACACATGCAGTCACCAACCAGGCCCCAGCCATGATGTTCTTTAACCAAAGGTTAAGATCTCACCTGGATTTGCTCAGACCAAACGTACGAAGAGATGTTGAGAGTAAGCAATTCCAGCACATCCATGAGAAGCCAACAAGGAGCTTCAATGTAGGGCAACCAGTCTTGGCCCGCGACTACCGAACAGATAAATGGCAGCCAGGAACGATATGCACATGGTAGGGCCCACTAATGTACATAGTGGACTTTGGGGAGAGCATCGTGAGACGCCATGCTGACCAGATCCTAGAGTCACAGGAACAAGTCAACCCCATGCCTCGCCCATACGTACCTGGTGATGAACCCGATGTACAGGTCGCATCTACCCCAGAAACAGTAGCATCGGAAGCTGATGAACCCACCAACGACAGGGGGCCAGAATCGCCTCCGCACCAAGAGCAAGACACTCGGGAAAGGCGCTATCCAGAAAGGATCAGGAAGCCTCCCCAAAGACTGAATATATAAATAGACTATTTTCAGCTAATGTTGCATGTTAAAAGTGTTAATTGTAATTAATTTGATGTTTAATTGTTAAATGAGTGTTATGGTACTGTTAATATAAAAGGGGAGGAATTGTAATGTACATACCTTTAAGGGGGGGAACTACTTTTTACAGCTCATGTGTACTTTAGTCCCGGCAGTGACCACACCTGTATATAGCACTGAGTAGTAATCTGTACAGTCAGTTGCAGTGTGAGCCACGTTGAGTAAGCACCTGTTGTACCGTTCTCTGCAGTCTGTGTCTTATTATACACGGACGCAACACAAAGCTGGTCCAGGCCGTCCCCCAAGGGCATCTGCCAACTCGCTATCTAACCCTCAGCAGCCTTCCCCCAGCCTTGCTGCAGCCACTGGGATCCCATTGCGGAGGAGCTGCAGGCTGGGAAGGGGCCAATCTCGCAAGCAAGGTAGATCACCCTCATTGGCAAAAAGTAGGAGGTGTGGCAAAATGCTGTGTTTTTTTTATGTGAAGGCCGAGGACCATGGTCATTTTTGTTTAACTCTTTTGTTCATTGTCTCCAGGTTGTGAGAGCCAGTTATGTGTCTGACTGTTTTTTGGGGGGTTTCTCTGTATTTGTTTGTCATGCAGGAAGGGCACAGAGTTTGTTAAATAAATAATTGTCTTTATTCAGATTGTGCATGTTTGCACTTTGAACTATTTGTTACCTTGACCGGCTCAGGGTTTGCGGAGCGGGTCCATTCATGTTCTTTCAATGGCATAAGCCATTCCCTGAGAGGGGGCCCAGAACCGACTTACAATTAGCCGCTGACGGACAGCCCTTGCACTTTGTGCCTCCCTCCCGTCTTGGTGCTCCTCCTCCTCCTCCTCCTCTGGTGGTCCTCCAATGTCTGCTGGCAGTGGCTGAGTCCTGAGGATAGCCAGGTTGTGCAGCATGCAGCAAACTACAACGAAATGGGAGACTCGCTCAGGCGAGTACTTTAGGGCTCCTCCGGAACGATCCAGACGGCGGAACCGTTGCTTTAGTACGCCGATTGTGTGCTCAATGATGTTCCTGGTCGCTTGATGGCTGTCATTGTATCGCTCTTCAGCAAGGGTGCTGGGCACATGGAGCGGGGTCATCAGCCAGGTGCACAAAGGATAGCCCTTGTCCCCGAGAAGCCAGCCTCCTGGGTGAGCCGGGGCTTCGAAAAGGTCTGCCACAGAAGTCTGGCGCAGGATGAAGGCGTCGTGGCTGCTGCCTGGAAAGCGGGCATTGACAGCTAGTATCAGCTGCCTGTGGTCACACACCAACTGCACGTTCAACGAATGGAACCCCTTCCAGTTGCGGTAATCCTCGGCATTCTCTAGAGGCGCCCGCAAAGCCACATGCCTGCAGTCAATGGCGCCCTGGACCATGGGGAAGCCCGCTATTCTTGCAAATCGCATTGTGCGCTCCTGCTGCTTGTCGAGGTTCATGGGGTAGGAAATGTACTGACGTCTCCTTTTGAAGAGGGCATTCGTGACTTGGCGGATGCAGCAATGCACCACGAACTGGGAGACATTGGCAATGTCCCCAGTAGCGGATTGGAAGGAGCCAGTGGCATCGAAGTTGAGAGCCACTGTCATCTTCACTGCCACCGACAGAGACGTCCTGCTCCTCAGCTGAGGCTGCAGATCTCTCTGAAGCAGGTGGCAGATCTCAGTGACCACCTCCCTTCTGAATCGAAGCCTCCGAATGCACTGCTCCTCAGACATGTTGAGGTAGGAGAACTGCTGGCGGTATACCCTGGGAGGGTAAGGCCTCCTGTGCCGACACCTGTCGGCCCTCCTCTGTCTGGCCATGATTGGCACTCTCTCTCGGCGTCTCTGAGCCCTCTCAATGCAATGGAGAAACCCAATGTTTCCACCCATTGCAGCCCCCATTATATGTGGCCACTCAAGGCTATGGCACTGAGGAATCAATCCAACTGTAAAGCTCTGGGCTGAAGCCAGAAGTACCTGTGCGAGCGCTGAGTCAAAGCAGAAAGCTCTCTCCCTTTGTCTCTCTGCAAACCTCTCTCCCTCTCACACAGAAGGAGTGGTCCAAAATGGCTACCACTAAGAAGGCAGGAAGAGCCCCCTTTAAATAGCGCCTCCCCAGCCCCACAGCGACTGGGAACCGTTCCACTCAACCAGTCGCTGGGAGCGCCAGGCGGAAAGAAGGGGGGCGCCACTGAAGTTCCGGTTCAGGGCGCACCAAGGGCGTTGCACCATGAAATGACGTCAGGATCTGCGCGCACAGCTGAGCGGGCGTTGCGGTTTTGCGCCGCCGCTAAATGTCCACTCAAGTTCGCGAGAGGCGCAGATCGCGCCGCACCTGGGCGCTAGCCGCTTCGCGCCTCACTTATCGCCCTCTTAAGGCGCTAGCGGCTGGCGCTACCAACTGAATTTCTAGGCCATAGAGTTTTAAATAGACTCTGTAAATAGTCTGTAAGGGGGAAAAATTCGGTATCCACCATTTTGGAGCATTAACTTTAGCGCCCGACACTAATTAGCGCCGGCGAACGCAAAATTGAGTTTTAGCGCCTCAAGAGGGAAGTGAAGCACTAAATCAAGTGCTACACACTTCTCTTAGGGCACTAACATCGCAGAACGGGCGCTACCTTCAGAGCGCTAATGAAGTTCCGGCGCTGTCAATTAGAGTCCTCAGACAGACTGGCGCCTTCCAGTTCTTAAAGGGGAGGCTCAATCATGCTGCACAGCCTCACTCTTATCATTGCTGCTTGTGACCTGGGCCTGCAAGGAGCTGCAAGCCTTCATTCAAGCAACTGAGGGCTGATCAGAGGCCCAGAGAGAGAGAGAGCCGGTTCAGTGACCACACTTTGGAGGCTCTGGTCGCAGCTGTGGAACGCCGACGGGCAGTGCTCTTCCCGGACACTGGCAGGAGGCCATTGCCACAGGACTTCAGGAGGATGTGGAGGGAGGTCGCCCAGGAGGTGTCGGCCAGAAGTGTGGTCCCCAGAACTCCCAACCAATGACAGAAGAAATTCAACGACCTCACTCGGGTGGTCAGGGTGAGTACATGCTTCACAAACCTCTACATGCCACCATCTCAACCTCACTCTGTGCACACACTGTATAAACTGCCACATTCCCAACGCTCACCCGCCAACTATGCGCACCTACTAAAAGTGACATGCACATCTCACGCCTGGCATACATTAACTGCCATTCAACTATGGTAGGCACATCTGCCAAACACATAGCTGCACGCTCACTCACACACTTCCCTTTTTCTTGCAGGCCAAGCTTGCTCACAACAGGAGGGAGGAGGCGAGTCGGAACTGCACCCCCTTCCAGACCTGGAGGAGCGAGTGGGGCGCATCATTGCTGCCTAGGTCATGGGTGCTGTGGCCGTCGGAGACGTCGGACCCCTTGGGGACAACAATGGTGTGTTCATCACCTCTCCCTCTTCGCTCATACCACTTCCCCCTCACACCACAAGCCTTTCCCATTTTCCATCTAAGTACACTGTCTCCATTCCTTGCTCCCTTCCTGCCCCCCTCCCTGACCTTAACCCCACTCTTGTGCCTTTATGCTTTTAGATAATTAGTCACCAGCTGACTAGCCTGTCCCTCAGCTTCCCAGTGGCAGCGACGTGGGAGAGGAGGAGGAAGAACAAGCCAGAGCCTCACTGCCTGGGTCTCCCGAAGGCGGTAGGTTCGATAATGGGGTGACGCGGTCACTGGAGGGGAGCCTAGTAGATGTGTCTGATGTGGGTGAAACCCCAGGACCCAGCGGGCTGCAGCAACGCCACGGGGGAAAGGGAAGCTCGGGGGCCAACTCCCCGGAGGGTGAGTTTGCGTGCGAGTTCTGCTGCACAGGACTCAGATGAGGACCTCGATGTGGAGGCGATGACCACATGGGCGATGGGCATGCACACTGAGCTCATGGGTGCAATGGTAAGAGCAGTCAAGGCAGCGGAGCTGTTGCTTTAGCACCCCGATAGTCTGTTCGATCAGGTTCCTGGTGGCGCTATGGCTGTCATTGTATGCGTGCTGAGCAGGAGTGTTGAGGTTGCGGATGGGTGTCATCAGCCAGGTGGCGAGTGGATAACCCTTGTCTCCAAGCAGCCAGCCGTGAGCTTCATGTGATGGGTGGAACAGTGCTGGGACACTTTCATTATCCCACTGTCGCAGGATGAATGCATCATGGCTGCTGCCAGGATAGAGGATATTGATGGCAAGGATGCGCTGTCTGTGGTCACACACCAACTGAATGTTCAGAGAGTGGAAGCCTTTGTGGTTGCTGAAAACCTCTGCATTATGATGAGGTGCCCGCAATGCCATGTGGGTGCAGTCAGTGGCGCCCTGAACATGGGAACCATGTACTCCCTTCTCCTTCTGTTGAGAGCGTCTGTTACCTCCCGGATGCAGCAATGGACGGCAAACTGCAAAATGTTTGCAATACCCCCTGTTGAAGCCTGGAAGGAGCCGCTGGCGTAGAATTTGAGAGCGACTGTGACCTTCACTGCCACAGAGAGAGACGTCCTGGTCCTGAGCTGAAGCTGGAGATCTGGCTGCAGGAGGTGGCAGAGCTCTGTAACCACCTCCTTGCTGAAGCAGAGCCTTCTAAGGCCCTGCTCCTCTGACAGATGAATGTAGAAGTGCTCCCGGAAAACCCTGGGAGGCTAAGGTTTCCTGTTGAAAGCCCTGTTGGCCCTCCTCCCTCTGACCACGTTTTCTAATCTTTCTCTATGCCTCCGCTGCCTCCAACAATGACGCTTGAGGGCGAGATCCAGTGCCAGTACAGCCCCCAATAAGTGTAGGATATGTTGCACTATCAAATGCAACGTAAATGAAATTGATAAATATTTCTCAGCCAGAATACCACTTCAAGTTGAAAACGGTCAAATGGGTCAAAACGCCTGTCTGCTTGTGTCAAACTGAAAAGGCAGCGTGTTTGCTGACAAAAAAAAGCCCGGAAGTTGACCCCTTTATATAGCGCTCCCCCCAGCGCTCACCCGACTGCAAACCGCCTCCTGTACCTGTCGTTGCTAACGGCAGGCACTCAGGCAGGAGGCGCACCTGGATGACATCATGATGTCCGGGCGCAGGAGATCGTGGCGCTAGTGGTTACCGCCGGCGCAAACCTCCAGCTCAATCTCGTGGACGTCGGTATTAGCGCCGCGCCCAGTCACAATGTTGGTAGCGCCCCATTGGTGTTCCCTGGGGAGGCGTAAAGCCACCAAATTTCTCCCCGTAAATGTTTTCTGTAAAATGCACTGTTTGCGGTAAATCCTGCCATAAATCCCATCCTGCCTCCAACTCATTGGCTGACACAGTGGTGTCAATAGACACTCTGGATTACATAATAGTTTGAAAAGATTAGAGATTGTAGGAGGAAGGGAAGACTGAGAGAGGCAGGAAGATCCGTAGTTTTGAAATTATGGCTGTTAGATCCGTGATTCTGAGAGTATGATGTTTTTCAATAACCACACGGATGCTGTAACTTAACAATCAACAAGTATTTACTGGAGTAGGGTAGTCTCAAGACTGGGGTACAGAGGCATGCTCAAGGCTTATATACAGGTGTGGTCACTGCCGGTACTACAGTATACAGGAGCTGTAAAAGTAGTTCTCTCTTAAAGGTACATACACTACAATGGCGAAGAATGTGTTAGGATAGGAGATGGTGCAGTGAGTCTTGATCTCAAGGCTGTGGCAATGAAGGTGGAAGAATGTGTTGGACGCCACGCTATACCTCTGCTAACATAGGGAATGCCCACCTCTTGAGCTGTACCCCATGCCTTCTTATTTACCTGGTGTGCTGGCTGCAGAGGTAAGTGGAACTCCTCTCTAGGCGAAATTAGCCAGTGGTATTGTCGGGAAAAACAAAAGTCATCTTTCTCAGCAGCCCATAAGCTGAATTGAAACCAGATGGTTCTGCCATCCACAATCATATTATACAGGCGATTAAATCTTGCTTGCTGTGATTAAACTGAACACAATTAGCTGTCGGGAAGTATTCATCCCAATCAGGCTACATTTATGTAAATGACTTCACTCACTAGACAATACTGCCTCCTGAAAAGAGGCAGCACCTCGTTTGCTTGTTAATTTGGAAGGCATTTCAACCCCTGTCGAGAAAATATTGAAACAATGATTCCCAGCACGATTCTGTTTCATTTCATTGTTCCATAAAGTGGCCAGACACTAGGCTCAGCCATAAAGTAATAGTGTAATTTGAGGAAAGCAGTCGGTGGGTTATAGTGTCCAGATCAAAATGGATTGTGTTTCAACATCTCATCAACGAGCCACCTTGGACAAACTTACTTTGTTTGTACTTTGAAGAGTATATGAAGTTATTGAATCTTATCTGGAAAATTGAAAGGAAGACATTTGAAGAGAAGCCTCTACATCACTGGCGCATTGCATTGCTTCCAATCGACAGGCCTACGACAGCCCATAAACCCTGACCTACAGCTGAGCGTCCAGTCTATAAAATTGTAAACTGTCCAAAAACTCTACAGAATAATTCTCCCTCCTTCACCCTCTCAATTGTCATGACAAACCTGGATTGCTTAATATTTTTCTGCAGAACTCCAATTAAGAACTTAATCCATGAGAGAGGGCTTAACATGATATTGATGTTAATAAGTGCGAATAGATGAATTTGTAAAGAGGTTTAATTTTTCTTGGCGGTCTTACTGATCTAATCAGTTTGAGATGATGCCTGCATCCAGTTCCTGGGGGAATCCTAGCAACTGAGTCTCATTGATGCAGTACCAGGCCAATGATATAATAGGGGATGGTTATTTTATCCATTCTCAGGATGTGGCCATCACTGGCAAGGCCAGCATTAAATGCCCATCTCTAGTTGCCCTTGAGATGGTGGTGGTGGGCCTTCTTCTAGTACAACTGAGTGGCTTGCTAGGCCACTTTAGAGGCCAGTTAAGAGTTAACCATGTTGACGTGGGCCTGGAGCCACATATAGGCCAGACTGGGTAAGGACGGCAGATTTCCTTCCCTAAAGGACATTAGTGAAACAATGGTGTTTTTATGACAATCTGACAGCTTCATGGCCACTTTTACAGATGACAGTTTTTTATTTCCTTGGTGCTTGGGAGAGGCTCAAGCCTTGGCCTGCAGGATTAGGGCTGGCTCTTAGGCTTTGTAAATGTCTCATTCCTGTCTCCCCAAAGCCTTTCCACCATTGTTGCGTCCGTGTATAATAAGACACAGACTGCGGAGAACGGTACAACAGGTGTTTACTCAACGTGGCTCACACTGCAACTGATCTGTACAGATTACTACTCAGTGCTATATACAGGTGTGGTCACTGCCGGTACTGCAGAATACATGAGCTGGAAAACATAGTTCCCCCCTTAAAGGTATATACATTACAATTCCTCCCCTTTTAGATTAACAGTGCCATAACACTCATTTAACAATTAAATATCAAACTAATTACAATTAACACTTTTAACATGCAACATTAGCTGAAAATAGTCTATTTATATATTCAGTCTTTGGGGAGGCTTCCTGATCCTTTCTGGATAGCGCCTTTCCCGAGTGTCTTGCTCTTGGTGCGGAGGCGATTCTGGCCCCCTGTCGTTGGTGGGTTCATCAGCTTCCGATGCTACTGTTTCTGGGGTAGATGCGACCTGTACATCGGGTTCATCACCAGGCACGCATGGGCGAGGCATGGGGTTGACTTGTTCCTGTGACTCTAGGATCTGGTCAGCATAGCGTCTTACGATGCTCTCCCCAACGTCCACTGTGTACATTAGTGGGCCCTGCCGTGTGCATATCGTTCCTGGCTGCCATTTTTCTGTTCAGTAGTCGCGGGCCAAGACTGGTTGCCCTACATTGAAGCTCCTTGTTGGCTTCTCATGGATGTGCTGGAATTGCTTACTCTCAACATCTCTTCGTACGTTTGGTCTGAGCAAATCCAGGCGAGATCTTAACCTTCGGTTAAAGAACATCATGGCTGGGGCCTGGTTGGTGACTGCATGTGTCGCATTCCGGTAGGCGAACAGGAAATTGTTCACCTTGTGCTGCAGCGGAATATTGTCATTGTACATAGCCTTTATTGCCTTCTTAAAGGTTTGTACGAACCTCTCAGCCAATCCATTTGTGGCTGGATGATACGGGGCGGATGTGCAATGCCTTACCCCATTCTTTTTCAAGAACCTCCGGAACTCTTCGGACACAAACTGTGGTCCGTTGTCGGAGCAAATCTGTTCTGGCAAGCCATTCCTGGCAAAAATGGTCCGTAGGACTGCAATAGTTTTCTCCGTGGTGGTGGAGGACATTTTGATGACCTCAGGCCATTTCGAGTGAGCATCCACGGCTATTAAAAACATTGAGTCCATGAATGGACCAGCAAAATCAATATGCACCCGTTGCCATGGAGCTTTTATCGTTGCGGGGGACTTCAATCACATAAACCTAAAAACTGTACGACCGAAATTCCACAAGAATGTCTCCTGCCCCACAAGAGGGGAGAACACACTGGATCAAGTCTACACGAGCATTGTAGACGCTTATAAGGCCATTCCCTGCCCCCACCTTGGGAAGTCTGACCACCTCTCTCTGTTTCTAGCCCCGGCATACAAACCGCTCATCAAAAGAGGGAGAACATCAGTGAGAGCAGTGAAAGTATGGCCAGAGGGGGCAGTATCGGAGCTTCAGGACTGCTTCGAACGCACTGACTGGGGCATGTTTGCCCATAATGACATCAAGGAATACGCATCCACAGTGCTATTCTACATCAACAGCTGCGTCGAGGTCGTCACGACCCATAAAAATATCAGGACATACCCCAACCAGAAACCCTGGATGATCGGAGAGGTCCGCTCACTGTTGAAAGCACGCGACGCAGCATTTAAATCTGGCGACGCGGCGGCTTACAGTGCAGCTAGGACCAACCTAAAAAAGGGTATCAGGACTGCCAAAAGGAAACAGACACTGCGGATAGAGGATCACTTCCGTAACAACTCGGACCCCCGGCGCATATGGCAAGGCATCCAGTCCATCACTGACTACAAGGGCAAAAACACCAGTCCCCCGGTTAGCGATGCCTCCCTTCCGGAGGAGCTTAACAACTTCTACGCTCGCTTCGACAGGGACAACATGGAGCCGGCTACCAAAGCCTTGCCACCCCCAGAAGACCAGGTGCTCACTCTGTCGACCTCCGACGTAAGGGGTGTTCTACGCGGAGTGAACACACGAAAGGCTGCTGGACCGGATAGCATCCCTGGACGGGTACTCAAGGAATGTGCTGATCAGCTGGCTGATGTCTTCACCGCCATCTTCAATCTGTCATTGGCCCAGGCAGTAGTCCCTACATGCTTCAAGACCGCTACCATTATTCCTGTGCCAAAACAAACGGCTGTGACGTGCCTGAACGACTATCGACCTGTCGCACTCACACCCATCATAATGAAGTGTTTCGAGAGACTGGTCTTGGCCCACATCTAAGCCAGTGTTCCTGCCTCCCTTGACCAACACCAGTTTGCCTATCATGCAAACAGATCAATGGAGGATGCAATCACAACTGCTCTACACTCGGCACTGAATCACCTAGATGGTAAGGAGACCTACATCAGAATGCTGTTTATAGACTACAGCTCAGCATTCAACACTATCGTCCCCAACAAGCTGGCCACCAAACTCCACACTCTTGGCCTGAACACTTCCCTCTGCAACTGGACCCTGGACTTCCTAACAAACAGACCCCAGTCTGTCAAATTAGGTAACCACACCTCCCCCCCACTGACCCTGAACACGGGGGCCCCACAAGGATGTGTGCTGAGCCCCCTCCTCTACTCCCTCTTCACCCACGACTGTGTGGCTGTTAATGGTTCCAACACCATCATCAAGTTTGCGGATGACACCACGGTAGTAGGCCAGATCACCAACAACGATGAGTCAGCCTACAGGGAGGAGGTCCAGCATCTCGTGAAGTGGTGCACCGATAACAGCCTGGCCCTTAACACCAAGAAAACAAAAGAAATCATTGTGGACTTCAGGAAGTCCAAAGGCGGAAGTCACACCCCCATCCACATCAATGGGGCTGTGGTGGAAAGGGTGGACAGCTTTAAGTTCCTCGGAGTCCACATCACGGAAGACCTCTCCTGGTCTCTCAACACCTCCTCTCTGGTGAAGAAGGCCCAGCAGCGCCTATATTTGTTAAGGAGGCTGAAGGGATGTAACCTGTCACCCCTGATCCTCTCTAACTTTTACCGCTGCACTATAGAAAGCATCCTGACAAACTGTATCACAGTATGGTATGGCAGCTGTAGCTACTATGACCAGAAAGCCCTGCAGCGGGTAGTCAAAACTGCCCAACGCATTACCGGCACCCGGCTACCGACCATAGAGCACATATGCCAGAAACGCTGTCTACGGAGGTCACGGTCCATCATCAAAGACCCTACCCACACCAGCCACAGTCTGTTCACCCTCCTACCATCTGGGAGACGCTACAGATGCATTCGCACCCGTACGACCAGATTTAGGAACAGCTTCTTTCCCAGGGCTGTCATCCTACTGAACTCCACAAATAAACTCTAAAGCCTGCACATCTACCAATGCACTTTATTATGGTCATATTTATGTTAATATACTACAAGCCAAATGTATGTTGAATGTTTAAATGTCTTAATCCAAATGTGCACTCTCGGGAGCCGCAAGCCTACATTTCGTTGTACTGCACTTGTGCACTAACAATGACAATAAAAGTTGATTTGATTTGAATTGATTTTGATGAGGGCCACTCCCATGGGTGTAGAGGGGCCTGTGTTGGTGCATTTTGGACTTTCTGGCATCCTGAGCAGCTCTTGGTCAGGTCCTCGATTTGTTTATCGATTCCCGGCCACCACACATAAGCCCTGGCTAGGCTTTTCATTTTTACCCCTCCCAGATGACACTCATGAAGCTCATTGAGCACTCTATCCCTTAACTTGGGTGGAATTACCACTCGGGATCCACACATCAATGTCCCCCGGCACACTGACAGCTGTTCTCTCCTTATCGAGAATGCTGGCAACAGTGAGTCACCATGTGCTAGCCATCCCTTCACCGTCAAATCATATACCCGAGACAGTGTCGGGTCATTTCGGGTTTCCTTTTCGATACAAGCGTTAGTTACCGGTAGGTATTCAACTATAGTCGAATGGAATATTTCGACAGGATCCACTGCTGGTGCTTCCTCCGCAGTAGGCAATGGCAGGCGTGATAGCCCATCAGCATTTCCATGCTGTTTCGTGCCCTTATATTCAATCTCATAGTGGTGCGCCCCTAGAAAAAGTGACCATCTTTGTAGTCGTTGCGCAGTCATCACCAGAACGCCCTTCTTCGGATTAAAAATGGAGACAAGAGGCTGGTGATCAGTCAGCAAGGTGAATTTCTGCCCGTGCAGATAGTGATTGAACTTTTTCACTCCCCACACTAGGCTGAGGGCCTCCCTGTCAATCTGGGCGTAGTTACGCTCGGCTGAGGTTAGTGATCATGACGCAAAGGTTATTGGCCTCTCTGAGCCGTCCGAGAATTTGTGCGACAGCACCGCTCCAATGCCGTAGGGTGACGCATCACATGCCAACCGAATTGGTAATGCTGGGTTGTAATGGGCCAATACCTCTTTCAATGTGATTAGTGTTTTTCTCTTCTGGAAAGCTCATCTACATTCGTCACTCCACTTCCATGGCACCCCAGTTTGCAGTAGGGTGTTCAGTGGGTGTAGTATTGTAGACAAATTTGGCAAGAACTTATGGTAGTAGTTTACCAGCCCGAGGAACAACCTCAGTTGTGACACATTTTCCGGTGCTGGAGCCTTGACTACTGCCTCAATCTTCTCTGGGGACTTATGTAACCCCTCTTTATCAATAACGTGGCCACAATACGAGATCGGTTTTTAAAAAACTCGCATTTGGGGCGGTTAGCTCGGAGCCCATATTCCTGCAATCTAGTGAGCACCTGCTCCAGGTTGGCAAGGTGATCACTGTCATTTTCGCCCATGACCAGAATGTCGTCCAAATAACACTGGGTCCCTGGGATCCCTTGCCGGAGCTGATGCTACCCCGAACACCAGCCGGTTGTATTGGTAGAGACCCCTATGGGTGTTGATTGTGAGGTATTCTTTTGATGCTTCTTCTACCTCCATTTGCAGATACGCCTGGGCCAGATCAATCTTAGTGAAGCGTTTCCCTCCAGCTAGCGAGACGAAAATATCTTCAATCCGCGGAAGTGGATATTGTACGGTGTGAAGGACCGGGTTCACTGTTACCTTAAAGTCCCCACAGATGCGAACCTTCCTTGGTTCCCCAGGCATGCTGCTCAACGACTTTTTCATCACAGGGACGATGGGTGTAGCCCACTCGCTCCAGTCTACCTTGGACAGTACACCTGAACGTTCCAGACTCTCTAGCTCTGCTTCGACGGCTGGGCAGATCGCATAAGGTACCGGTCTGGCCTTAAAAAATTTTGGGCTTGCGTTTTCTTCAATTTTAATCGTCGCTGTCATGCCTTTTAGTGTTCCGAGTCCTTGCTGGAACACGTCTTTCGCGTCAGTTAGGATCTTTGACAGTCGCCCAGGTGTGACGTCATCATCCTTCTTGTCAGCCACAGTCAGTGCCTGTGTGGAATGCCAATCCAGTTGTATTTTCTGGATCCATTCACGTCCCAGTAATGGTGGTCCTCCATCTTGCAATACATACAGGGCTAGTTTTGGTGTTTCCTTACCGTTATATATAACGGTCACCCTTATTTTTCCTTTGGGGTAGACTTTTTGCCCCGTGTCCGTCTTCAAAATAATTTTTGTGTCTCTCAAGGGTATGTGGGAGGATAGCCGCTCGTAGTCCCGTCGGTTTATGACTGTTAGGGCTGATCCTGTATCCAATTCCATCTTTACCTGGACTCCTGCTAACTTGAGAGTGACCCAAATGGTTCGGTGATCCTCCGTTGTGATCACATTATGTAGTTTCAGACAACTCAGTTCCCTGCTTTCAGAGTCGTTATCACTCTTTTGTTCGTCTGAACTATTCTCCATCATCTTATGTACCTTCTTGTACTTTCCTTTGGTAGGTTTCTTATTGCTGGTTTTCTTTCCCGACCTGCAGACTCGTGCTATGTGTCCTACTTTTCCACACTGTCTGCACACTTTGTCTTTCAACCAGCAATCATTCTGGTCGTGTGTTGTTCTGCCGCAGCGATAGCACTTCTCTGTTCCATATGACATTTCGTTTGTGCCATATTCTTGCGGTCTCTGTTGTATCTCTGCAGCGCCCCGTGCTGCTGCTTCATAAGATACCGCAATGCTGAAAGCCTTTTCCAGCGTAAGGTCCTTTTCAGATAAAAGCCTTTTCTGGGTTCCTTCACTTTGAAGCCCACACACAAACTTGTCCCTTAAGGTATCTGCCAGTCCCGCTCCAAACTGGCAGTGTTTCGATAGTTTGCGCAGTTCTGTTAAATAATCAACATTGCTTTCATCCTTATGCTGGTTCCGTTTGTGAAACTTGAATCTTTCTACTATCAGCAGCGGTGTGGGGTTTAAATGTTCCTTTAGTGTCGTTACTATGTCTTCAAAACTCTTTTCCATTGGCTTCGTTGGGGTTACTAGTTTTGTAATAAACCATACTGTAGTGTATGTAACTGTTCTACCTTTAAGAGAACTATTGTATGTAACCGTCCACCTTTAAGAGAACTATTTTAGGTGTGGCACTACTTTATCCTGGCTGCTGTATACTGTAATACTGACGGTGACCACACCGGTATATAAGTGCTGTGGCAGAATTTATTGGGCAGATTCACCCTGACCTTCGAATAGTAAAGTCCTGTTTAAGTTACTCTTGTAGTCTGTGTATTACTTCGCTATACAACCCACAGACTTTACAGTGGTGACGAGTTCGATCTTACCCTGCGGCAACAATACTTCTGAAGAAGTAAACGAGCGTCGAAAAGAGGCACCCGCCCTCGTCGTTTTGCTGAGAGAAAACTCGAGTCTGCAGACCAAGAAAGGAGGAAGATTCAAACACGAAGTCTTCCATCAGCAACAGGCACGGATTGTCCCTTCTGCCACGGTGGTGAGTGAGCCGATCAACACGAGAAGCAAGTCGGCCACGGTGACTGTGAGTAAAGGGAAAATAGAAACAAATAAACGGAGGATAAGGGCGGTGCACTCGACCACGGCCGAGGGGGAAAGGAGCCGGACAGAAGTCGGGCCCAGAGGCACTGAGACTGGGGCAGCGTGGAGCAGAAGCCGCGGTACAAGCGGGCTGGGGAGCGTCGTGAGACGACTAGACCGCGACGGCGAAAAAGGCCGGACAACTACCGCGACCACGAGGCGCTGCGACCGGGATCGTAAGGCGCGGGAAGATATAAAAATAAATAAGCCACGGAGAACTCAGCCGCAGCCGGGGAGGAAAGCACCGGACTGCGAGAGGGCTGGGAGGCGCGATTGGAGCGAAAAAGGCCGGGCACCTACCGAGGCCGCGAGGCGCTGCGACCGGGATCATAAGGCGCGGAGGCAATAAATAAATAAATAACTAAATAACCCGCGAAGAATCAGCCGCAGCCGGGGAGGAAAGGACCGGACTGCGGGAGGTCTGGGAGAGGCGTTTAAAGCCGCTGAGGGAGAGCCACGCGAGCGGGAGAGACAGAGCCCGAGAGAGAGCGAGCGAGAGCCGAGCGAGCGGGAGAGACAGAGCCCGAGAGAGAGCGAGCGAGAGCCGCGCGAGCGGGAGAGACAGAGCCCGAGAGAGAGACCGAGCGAGGTTCCGGCCAGCGGCTTGCAGCAGCTGCCGTGAAGGACCAGGAGCTGGATCTGTCCGACGCCAACTGGTTGTCCCCAGCGCCGGTTGCCCCTGCCGAAAAGAAGAAGGGGGGGGAACAAGGAACGCGATCGGCTTTTCTAGTGCGCGCTTCAGAATAAACTGAAGCCGGCGCACAGGCTACAAACCCCGTAAACCAGCGGTCGTCGCCCGAGGGCAAAGCTTACCCCTCCCACCAGAGGAAGAAGTCAGGAGCGGGAAACCGCCATTTTGCCAGTAGGGGGGAAGAAGACAAGCGCGGGAAACCGCCATTTTGCCAGTAGGCGGGGAAGAAGACAAGCGCGGGAAACCGCCATTTTTGGAAAAAAAAAAGAAAAAGTATAAAGTTAAAGAGAAATCCTGTTGTTTCGCAGAAAGATAGTGGGAGATAGTGAAGATGCCTAAGCATGGTAACATCAACAACTTCGATGCCGAGGTGGAAGATTGGGCCACGTACGTAGAACGTATCGAGATATATTGTGAGGCCAATAAAATAGAAGATGATGATAAAGCTATAACCTTGCTAAACTCGATGGGCGCGAAGACATACGGGTTATTGAAGCATCTTCTATCACCAGCTAAACCGGCGGATCAGACTTTCGATAATATTGTTGCTGTTCTGAAGGATCACTTGAACCCCACACCGCTGATGTTGGCGGAACGATTCAAATTTTATGCGAGAACGCAACAGAAAGAGGAAAGCAACGCGGAATACTTGGTCGAACTGCGTAGATTAGCGAAATACTACCAGTTTGGAGGAAATCTGACAGAGGCATTGTGAGACAAGTTCGTGTGCGGGTTGTCGAAGGAAGGAACGCAAAAGCGACTGCTCGAAGAGAACAACCTGACACTTGAGAGGGCTGTTCTTATTGCAGCATCACACGAAGCCGCAGCGAAAGGAACTGCGGAAATGCAGCTAAAGGCAGCGGTACTCAGTGTGGATCAAATTACTTCGGGTACAACGAAATGTTATCGTTGTGGGAAGACAACACACGACCAGAACCAATGCTGGTTTAAAAACCAGGAATGTAGAAAATGTGGCAAACTGGGTCACATAGCTAAAGTATGCCGGTCAGGGAAGAAGACCAACAACCAAAGAAAACCATCACAGGAAAAGTACAACAAAGTACACAAGGTGGCTGAGAAGAGTTCAGATGAACCGAATTCGGATTCAGACCCAAACGGCCAGGAACTGGGTAGTCTGAGAATTCACAATGTGAGTAAGGAAGCTGACCTACAAACTATCTGGGTCATGCTAAAAATAGCCGGAGTCCAAGTAAAAATGGAGTTGGACACTGGATCAGCCCTATCAGTCATAAATCGAAGGGATTACAACCGGCTATTCTCACATATACCCTTGAGAGATACCAAGTTCGTATTGCAGACATACATGGGGCATAAAGTATACCCCATGGGAAAGATAAGAGTCAAGGTGAGAGACAGGGGCAAAGAACACCCAGGAATGGACTTATATGTACTACCTGAGGGAGGACCACCACTTCTAGGACGGGAGTGGATCAAGAAAATAGACATGGAATGGCACTACCTAAAAGCAATAACGAGTGAGGACTCGGTGCGGACAATCAGCTCAGACTCTGAAACGGATGACGATAAGTCCAGCCCAAGTATGAAAGACAAGGCTAAAATGGACTTGCTGACTAAGGTTGGAAAAACAAAGGCGTGCATAAAGGCTTATGCTCCAGAGGAGAACAAAGTTTCAGAACAGAACTCCACTGAACAACAACAACATAGTTTGACAGAGAATTCTGAGTCTGTTCAGTTTACAGACATATACATTACTGAGGAACACCGAGCTCGAACTCAAACTTATTTCAAATTACGACAGCAATTAGAGCAATTGAGTTGCCGTCTCGAACAAGAGATGAAAGCAATGAAAAAGTTCTATGACACCGAATGGGAGAATCTGGAAAGACAACAGAAGCAGCTGAGGGAGAAAAGGGAGCAGGAGCACACAAACCATCTGCGAGAGGAGGCCAAACGAATCAAAGCTGATTCGGTCTCTGAAGGTGCGTGCTCTAATCTGGTGCAGCAAGATGTTCAGCAACTGAAGGCGCTTGTTAGCAGGTTGCAGGCAGAAAAGGCTGATTTGGTCGCCATGAATTCCGAGCTCCTACTGAAGTCGGGTGCAGCATCACCGGACGATTCAATTGTGGAAATTCGAATGGTGGGGGCTGCAGATGATGGCAAAGTAGAAACAGCAAAGGAGCCCCAGGGCAAGGTTCTAAACAGCCCTGCAGCTAATGGGAAATGGATGATGGCAGAAGAGTTAACAGTCAGCCAACTCCTTCATATGCTGAGGGACAAGACTCTGAAATGGGAAAAACTTGAACACGAGCCTCAATCTTCAAAGAAAAGGGGTTCGAGCTCTCAAAAGTTATTGAAATAGCTGAAGTGGCAACACAGACAGAGAAGACGGCAGCAGAGCAGCCCTTGGATGCCAAAAGTACGCTGACTCACGTCAATGTAGAACAACAGAATGCTGAAACAGCTACTTCAGTAGAGGGATTGAATAGTCCGATCAATCAATCTCCGAAGGAAGTTGAAGTATTGAAATCACAAATGAGGTCATTAGTAAAAGACTTGCTGAAAGCCCAGAAAAAGCTGGATGAAGCGGAACACATGAAGAAGTCTCTTCAGGAAAGATGTCTGGATTTGGAACAAAAGCTGGCTAACGTCCAGCTGGGTAAGGAGGAAATAGAAGACCCTCTCGCTAGCCTAGCTCAGGACGACACCGAATATTACCATGATCTGTTGAGTGACACTGAATATTACGAGGACCTGGTCTGCCCAGCTTGTGCCGAGAACTCCCAAAGTGCCGAAATCAGGATGAATCACTTAAAGCCTAAGGAACATAGGGAGATGGTGGCGTTACAGCTGGTAGCTGACAATGGAGCCCCGAGAGTCTCCAAGAAGCAAAAAAGGAAAAGACGAAGCAGAAGATGATAACCATCTGAACCATTATTACCTCTACCCGATCACACACGTGGTCCCCCGAACGGAGCCAAATCAGTTGGAAAGTAGGAAAATTTCCCAAGGCAATCCAACTGTTTTTTGTTTGTTTTAAAAAAGTCAGCAATGCTGGTTCAGAAGTGATGGAAGTAAAGCTGTTAAGTCTAGGGAAGGACTATGGGAGGAGTCCCTCTAGCAAGGTGACCCGACTACATCACGGAGGCGTGGTCCGGACCGAGGCAAGAAGATCAGAGACTGAATCTGTGAACTGTTTCCCGCAGAGACTGAATCTGTGAACTGTTTCCGCAGAGACTACCTCTGTGAACTGTTGTAACATGAAGTTGGATATGTTATGATGTTATGTTAATGGGGAATAAGTAGGTTGTAAGCTAAAAAGGGAGGATTGTAGTGTATGTAACTGTTCTACCTTTAAGAGAACTATTGTATGTAACCGTCCACCTTTAAGAGAACTATTTTAGGTGTGGCACTACTTTATCCTGGCTGCTGTATACTGTAATACCGATGGTGACCACACCGGTATATAAGTGCTGTGGCAGAATTTATTGGGCAGATTCGCCCTGACCTTCGAATAGTAAAGTCCTGTTTAAGTTACTCTTGTAGTCTGTGTATTACTTCGCTATACAACCCACAGACTTTACACATACGTCTTTGCACCCATTAAATTTAACAATACTGATGCTTTCTTGTCATCTGACACCTCATTTGCCTTGCAGTACACCTCTATTCGTTCGACATATGTAGTCCAATCTTCGACTTCATTGTCAAATGCGGTGATACTGCCACTCTTCGGCATTTTGGGTGTGGTTTAAAATGGCGTCTCCCGCGCTTTCCTTCCTCCCCTGCTGCTGCCAATGCCGCTCCTGGCGGTTCTCGTGGCAATGGCGGCGCCCTGTAGGTTTCGCGTGCTTCTCCTGCGCTACTGCCAACGCCGCTCTCGGCGGTCCTCGTGGCAATGGCGGCGCCTCGCGGGTTTCTGCGCGTCTCTCTCTCCCTCTCTCCGGCGCTGCTCGGCCCCTGAACACCGGCTGCGCCCTGTGCGCTCTGCCCTCTCTCTCTCTCCCCCGTCGACGCTGCTCGGCCCTTTGCTGTGCCGCTCGGTCGGGCTCTAGCCCGCCGCTGTCCGGGAAGGGTCTGCGCACTACCTGTTGCCAGCCCGTTTCGCTGGACCACCTCGACTGGAAAGCCAAGCCTGGTTCTCGACCGCCTCCGCCCACAATTCTCGCGTCTCTGCTGGATGACTGGGTGGTTGCCCGTGGTCGACGCCCGAGTCTCTGGCCTTGACCTCCAATCCACTGATCTCCAGGAACGAATCCCCGGGAGGTGATGCAGAGTTGCAGGTAGGTTCGAACCTGCCTCGTCGCCAATGTTTCGTCCGTGTATAATAAGACACAGACTGCGGAGAACGGTACAACAGGTGTTTACTCAACGTGGCTCACACTGCAACTGATCTGTACAGATTACTACTCAGTGATATATACAGGTGTGGTCACTGCCGGTACTGCAGTATACATGAGCTGTAAAACATAGTTCCCCCCTTAAAGCTATATACATTACAACCATCTACAAGGCACAAGTCAGGAGTGTGATGGAATTCTGCCACTTGCCTAAATGAGTGCAGATCCAACAACATTCATGAAGCTTTACACCATCCAGGACAAAGCAGCCCGCTTGATTGGCACCCCATCAACCACCTTAAACATTCACTCCCTCCACCACCAGTGTGTACCATTAACAAAATGCACTGCAGCAACTCGCCAAGGCTTCTTTGACAGCACCACCAAAACTCACAACATCTACCACCTAGAAGGACAAGGGCAGCAGGCACTTGGGAACATCACCACCTCCAAGTTCCCCTCCAAGTCACACACCATCCTGACTTGGAAATATATCACCGTTCTTTCATCGTCGCTGGGTCAAAATCCTGGAACTCCCTCCCTAACAGCACTGTGGGAGTACTTTCGCCACACGGACTGCAGCAGTTCAAGAAGGAGGCTCACCACCACCTTCTCAAGGGCAATTAGGGATGGGCAATAAATGCTGGCCTTGCCAGCGATGCCCATATCCCATGAATGAATATAAAAAAACATTTCTATGGACGCCAAGGCAGGAGCTTAAGGAAAACCTGCAAGGAAAAATCAAAATGCTCTGCTAATATTTTGGTCCAAGGGTTGAGTGACAAAGGTTACTCCTGTAAGCGAGCCCTTTTACCCCTTGAGCTGGAATGTGCCTTTGCCTGACGAATATCGAGGTAATTGCAGTAAGCGGGGTTGCTACTGCATTTGTCTTACTGGATATATCACATGGCCTTAGGTGATCCCTGACTATGGAAAGTGGTAAAATAAACAGTCAGACCACAGGAAAATAAACAATACCAAAGAGAAACAAAAGATTTACAGTAATTACAGACTTCCACGGATATATCAAACAGTTGTGTCTCCTGTGCTACAATTCAATATAAAATTGGACCTCAAGCAAGGTCCCCGACTATAACCTTATGTGACTGTTAACTGCTACCCTTCCGCAGTGCCTTTTGTCGCTCCTCCTGATGCCTACAGAAGGACTACTGTTGATGATGCTTCATCCTATGGTGGTTTGTTGATTTATTCTATAACTAGCTGAAGTGCCCGGCGGTGCCGAGGCTTTTTCGAGGGAATGTTGTTGTTGGAAGAGAGAGAGAGAGCGACTGGGGTGAAGAGAGAGCGGCTGGGGGGAAGAGAGAGAGCGACTGGGGGGAAGAGAGAGAGCGACTGGGGGGAAGAGAGGGAGGGGAGGGGGGAGGGGGAGGGGGGGAGGGGGAGGTGAGGGGGAGGGGGGGAGGGGGAGGGGAGGGGGGAGGGGGGGAGGGGAG
The DNA here is from genome assembly GCF_052327205.1 of Somniosus microcephalus. Lineage (NCBI taxonomy): Eukaryota > Metazoa > Chordata > Chondrichthyes > Squaliformes > Somniosidae > Somniosus > Somniosus microcephalus. The sequence goes on along the minus strand of NC_140999.1, from coordinate 50,755,590 downwards.
GGGGAGAGGGGAGGGGGAGGGGAAGGGGGAGGGAGAGGGGAGGGGGAGGGGAAGGGGGGGAGGAGGAGGGGAGGGGGAAGAGGGGAGGGGGAGGGGAAGGGGGGAGGGGAGGGGGAGGGGAAGGGGGAGGGGAAGGGAGGGCGGGAGGGAGGAGGGGGGGACGGAGGAGGGGGGAGGGGGAGGGAGGGAGAGGGGGAGGGGGGGAGGGGGAGGGCGGGGAAGGGGGGGAGGGGAGGGGGAGGGCGGGGAGGGGGGAGGAAGGGAGGGGGGGAGGGGAGGGGGAGGGCGGGGAGGGGGGAGGAAGGGAGGGGGAGGGGAGGTGGAGGGCGGGGGGAGGGGGGAGGGGAGGGGGAGGGGGGAGGGGAGGGGGAGGGCGGGGAAGGGAGGGCGGGGGGAGGAAGGTAGGGAGGGGGGGAAGGGAGGGCAGGGGGGGAAGGGGGGAGGGAGGGCGGGGGCCGCCCCCCCCTGAGGTGAAGACCGCCGATTGCGCGCGCAGCAGAAGCTGAGACTGTCGGCCGGCGGGCCCGGTTGCCAGGGTAACCGTGACGCTGACCAAGCCAGAGAGAGAGACGCCGCGTCTCAGCTGCTCCTGCTGCGCGCGCGGCCCCCCACCCCCCCGCCCGAGGGTCGCGGCCCCCCCCCCGCCCCCCCGAGGTGAAGACCGCCGATTGCGGCTGCGCGAGACGTCCGGCGGGCCCGGTTGCCAGGGTAACGCTGGACGCTCAGCAAGCCCCGCCCCCCGGCCAGCCAGAGAGAGACAGCGGGTCTCAGCTCCTGCTGCGCGCACACCCTAGCGGCGCTGGGCTGAGGCTGGCCCTCCAGCCTTCGAGTGGGGCCGGGAGGTGCCTAGCTCGGGCGTGGGTGCGGAGGAGACGCCGAGGCTTCTAGGCCTACCTGGAAAAACGGGGAAAGGTAGGAAAATTAATGAGATTAGATAAGTTAATTACTTTCTAAATCATTTTTTTAAAAAACAATATGTGTTTTAAAAGCAACGTTTTTTTTTAAGACGTAGAAAGCGGGAAAAAGAAAGGAAAAGTTTGGAATCAAGATGGCGGCGACTCACCTCGGTTCAGAACGATAAAGCCCGGCCACACACGCACCGATTGGCCCGGCGGCACACGCCAGCAACCCGGCGTACCATTGGTCAAACTCGAGGTCACTCTGTCGGTCACTCTGTCGCTAATGAGCGGATAATGAGATGCTAATGAGCGGAATGTTGAAGGTTTTTGGGATACCGCGGGCGCAATTTTAGCCCGGCCGAAACGTAAATACGCTTAAAACCGTCTCGGAAGCGTAAGCTTTCTTTGGAGGTAACGCGCGCGTAGATACGCCCTGTAACTTTCGAGTGCATACCCGCAACGCACACGCGATGACAGACAGATAGACAGATAGACAGATAGACAGAAAGACAGAAAGACAGATAGACAGAAAGACAGAATGACAGAAGTACCGATTTATATTCTATAATAATAATACTCCAAGCTTAGCCTGACCGGATAGGCTTCCAGCTCAGTAGTCTAGGTCAGTGGTATTTTCTGTGCTGCTCAGAGTCCACTTGCTTCTTATCTATCCTCACCTATGGGCCTCAAAAGGTGTGGAACCATATGTGTCTTTGGGTTTGGACCCACAGCTCACCAGTTTTGAGCTACGTAGCCTGCAATGGAGCATTTTAAATAGACGGGGATTGGAGTTGTGGCCCTTGACATAACAGTAAATGAGTCACCATGCTTTACCTCTAATAAAGCAGATACCAATGGTTCTAGTTGGGGAACCATAAGGATGATTCTTCTATCCTAATTCCATAGAATCTGCTTTACAATGTGTGGCAGCCGGGGAGATAACAAAATTAAATTCTGTGGCATGGGCATTCTGAAGTTATCTTGCACGTATAGTGTCTCATCTCAGATGGAAAGCCGACATCACCACATTATTAAAGCCTCCAAGGACCTGGGACTCCTCTTTCTTTTCCCCTCAACAACTCCTCTCAGCCACTCACATCTCTCTATCAAGCCCAAGTCCTTCAAAGATCTGGACCGTGTTCTTGGAGCTGAAATTCTGGGAGTGCCACTCCACCAGCAGAGGTGCACCACAGTGAAACTTCCAGACACCCGGCTGCTACAACATAGACCATGTCCCAAATCCTGGGGGCGGGGGTCATTGGCATATTCAAAAATAAAGACTTGCATTTATATAGTGCCTTTCACAACCTCAGGGCATCCCAAAGTGCTTTACAGCCAATTAAGTACTCTTTGAAGTGTAGTCACTGTTGTAATGTAGAAAATACGGCAGCCAATTTGCTTACAAACAGTAATGTGATAATGACCAGATAATCTGTTTTTAGTGAAGTTGATTGATCAATATTGGCCAGGACGCTGGGGGGAACTCCCCTGCTCTGAGAGAGAGAGATTGGGGGTAAAGCGAGACAGAGGGGGAGGTATAAGAGGAGGGGGTGTCGCAATATTAATTAAGGAGTCAATTACTGCAGTAAGGAGGGATGATATATTAGCAGGGTCCTCTAATGAGGCCATATGGGTGGAGCTTAAAAACAAAAAGGGGGCAAGCACTTTGCTGGGAGTGTACTATAGGCCTCCAAACAGTCAGGGGGAGATAGAGGAACAGATATGTAGGCAAATCTCAGAGAAATGTGCAAATAATAGGGTAATAATAATGGGGGATTTCAACTTCCCCAATATTAACTGGGATAGTCAGAATGTGAAAGGCTCAGAGGGTGTAGAATTCTTAAAGTGCGTCCAGGAGAGCTTTTTGAGCCAGCATGTAGAAAGTCCTACAAGAGAGGGGGCGGTACTGGACCTAATTCTAGGGAATGTGGCCGGCCAAGTGGAAAAAGTGCTAGTAGGTGAGCACTTTGGTGATAGTGACCATAATATGGTAAGATTTAAGGTGGCCATGGAAAAGGACAGGGATGGGCCGGAAATAAAGGTTCTAAATTGGGGGAAGGCCGATTTTAATAGGATAAGGCAGGATCTGGCCAAAATGGACTGGGATCAGCTACTTGTAGGAAAATCCGCATCGGAGCAATGGGAGGCTTTCAGAAGGGAGATTGAGATCATACAATGGCAACATGTTCCCGTAAAGGTCAAGGGTGGTTCCAAAAACCACAGGGAACCTTGGATGTCAGGGGATATACGAGAATGGATTAGGAAAAAAAGGAGGGCTTTTGGTAGATACAAAAGGCTAAAGACGGAGGAAGCCCTAGAGGAGTACAAAAAGTGCAGGGGGATACTTAAAAAAGAAATTAGGAGATCAAGGAGGGGCCATGAAATAACACTGGCAAGCAAAATAAAGGAAAATCCGAAGATGTTTTATAAGTATATTAAGGGTAAGAGGATAACTAGGGAAAAAATAGGGCCCATTAGGGACAAAAGTGGCAATCTGTGTGTGGAGCCGGAAGATGTAGGAGGGGTTCTAAATGAATTTTTTGCATCTGTTTTCACTATGGAGAAGGACGATGTAGACATAGAAATAGGGCGGGGGGACTGTGATATGCTCGAACATATTAACATCGAGAGGGAGGAGGTATTGGCGGTTTTAGCTGGCCTAAAAATGGATAAATCCCCAGGCCCGGATGAAATGTATCCCAGGCTGCTGTGTGAGGCAAAGGAGGAGATTGCGGGGGCTCTAACACATATATTCAGGACCTCTCTGGCCACAGGGGATGTGCCAGAGGACTGGAGAACCGCTAATGTAGTACCATTATTCAAGAAGGGTAGTAGGGAAAAACCGGGGAACTACAGGCCAGTGAGCCTAACATCAGTGGTAGGAAAATTATTGGAAAAAATCCTGAGGGACAAAATTTGTCTCCACTTGGAGAGGCAAGGATTAATCAGGGATAGTCAACATGGCTTTGTCAAGGGAAGATCATGTCTGACTAATTTGATTGAATTTTTTGAGGGGGTGACTAGGTGTGTGGATGAGGGTAACGCAGTGGATGTGGTATACATGGATTTCAGTAAGGCCTTCGATAAAGTCCCGCACAGGAGACTGGTCAAGAAGGTAAGAGCCCATGGAATCCAGGGTGCCTTGGCACATTGGATACAAAACTGGCTTAGTGGCAGAAGGCAGAGGGTGATGGTCGAAGGTTGTTTTTGTGACTGGAAGCCTGTGGCCAGTGGGGTACCACAAGGATCGGTGCTGGGTCCCTTGCTGTTTGTGGTCTACATTAATGACTTGGATATGAATGTAAAGGGTATGATCAGTAAGTTCGCGGATGATACAAAAATTGGTAGGGTGGTAAATAGCGAGGAGGGTAGCCTCAGTCTGCAGGACGATATAGATGGGTTGGTCAGATGGGCGGAACAGTGGCAAATGGAATTTAACCCGGAAAAGTGCGAGGTGATGCACTTTGGGGGGACTAACAAGGCAAAGGAATACACAATGAATGGAAAGACCCTAGGCAAGACGGAGGGTCAGAGGGATCTGGGTGTGCAAGTACACAGATCCCTGAAGGCAGCGGAACAGGTGGATAAGGTGGTAAAAAAGGCATATGGGATACTTGCCTTCATTAGCCGAGGCATTGAATATAAGAGCAAGGAGGTTATGATGGAGCTGTATAAAACACTGGTTAGGCCACAGCTGGAATATTGTGTGCAGTTCTGGTCGCCACACTACAGGAAGGATGTGATCGCGTTAGAGAGGGTGCAGAGGAGGTTCACCAGGATGTTACCAGGGCTGGAGCGCTTCAGCTATGAAGAGAGACTGGGCAGGTTGGGTTTGTTTTCCTTGGAGCTGAGGAGGCTGAGGGGGGACATGATTGAGGTGTACAAAATTATGAGGGGCATAGATAGGATGGATGCTGAGGAGCTTTTTCCCTTAGTAGAGGGGTCAATAACTAGGGGGCATAGATTCAAGGTAAAGGGCGGGAGGTTTAGAGGGGATTTGAGAAAGAACTTTTTCACCCAGAGGGTGGTTGGAGTCTGGAACTCACTGCCTGAAAGGGTTGTGGAGGCAGAAACCCTCACAACATTTAAGAAGCATTTGGATGTGCACTTGAAATGCCATAGCATACAAGGCTACGGGCCAAATGCTGGAATATGGGATTAGATTAGACAGGGCTTGATGGCCGGCGCGGACACGATGGGCCGAAGGGCCTCTATCCGTGCTGTATTACTCTATGACTCTATGACTCTATGACTGGGGGAGAGAGAGAGACTGGGGGGAGAGAGATAGACTGGGGGAGAGAGAGACGGGGGAGAGAGAGAGACTGGGGAGAGAGAGCGAGAGAGACGGGGGAGAGAGAGACTAAGGGTAGAGAGAGAGACTGGGGGGTGAGAGACAGGGAGAGAGAGAGAGACTGGGGAGAGAGAGTGAGAGAGACTGGGGGTGAGAGTGAGAGAGACTGGGGGTTGAGAGAGAGACTGGGGGAGAGAGAGCTGTTAGATCCGTGATTCTTTAAATAGGATGTTTCGTCGGTTAGTTCATCGGTTTCCACTGCTACTGGTTCTGAGGTAGATGCTACCGGTATGTCGGGTTCATCCCCAGGTACTCGAGACATGGGGTTGACTCGTTCCTGTGACACTAAGATCTGATCGATGTGGCATCTCACAATGTTCTCCCCGACATCCATTGTGTACATTAATGGCCCCTGCCTTGTGCATATCGTTCCGGGTTGCCATTTCTCTGTTCGGTAGTCACAGGCCAAGACTGGTTGTCCTACGTTGAAGCTCCTTGTCAGCTTCTCATTGATGTGCTGGAATTGTTTAGTCTCAACATTTCTTCGCACATTTGGTCTGAGCAAATCCAGACGAGATCTCAACCTTCGGTTAAAGAACATCATGGCCGGGGTCTGGTTGGTAACTGCATGTGTCGCGTTTCTGTAGGCTAATAAGAAATTGTCCACCTTATGCTGTAGTGGAATTTCATCGTCGCACATGGCCTTTATCACCTTCTTAAAGGTTTGTACGAACCTCTCAGCCAATCCATTTGTGGCTGGATGATACGGGGCGGATGTGTAATGCCTTACACAATTCCTTCTCATAAATTTCCGAAACTCTTCGGACACAAACTGTGGTCCATTATCAGAGCAAATCTGCTCTGGCAAGCTGTTCCTGGCAAATATGGTCCGTAGGACTGCAATCATTTTCTCTGCAGTGGTTGAGGACATTTTTATCACCTCAGGCCATTTCGAGTGAGCATCCACTGCTATTAAGAACATTGAGTCCATGAATGGGCCAGCAAAATCAATGTGCACCCATTGCCATGGAGAGGAGGGCCACTCCAATGGGTGTAGAGGGGCATGTGGTGGTGCATTTTGGACCTTCTGGCATCCTGAGCAGCTCTTGGTTAGGTCCTCGATTTGTTGATCGATCCCCGGCCACCACACATAAGCCCTAGCAAGGCTTTTCATTTTCACCCCTCCCAGATGACCTTCATGAAGCTCATTTAGCACTCTCCCCCTTAACTTGGGTGGAATCACCCCTCGGGATCCACACATCACTGTCCCCTGGCATACTGACAGCTGTTCTCTTCTGGATGAGAATGCTGGCAACAGTGAGTCGCCATGTGTTGCCATCCCCTCACCGTCAAATCATATACCCGAGACAGTGTCGGATCATTGCGGGTCTCCTTCTCTATATCTGCGTTCGTTACTGGCAATCGTTCAATTATTGACGAATAAAATATCTCGATAGGGTTCACTACTGGTGCTTCCTCCACAGCAGGCAGTGGCAGGCGTGATAGCCCATCAGCGTTTCCATGCTGTTTCGTGCCTTTATATTCTATTTCATATTGATTCGCCCCTAGAAACAGGGACCATCTTTGTAACTGTTGTGCAGTCATCAGTGGAACGCCCTTCTTAGGATTAAAGATGGAGACAAGTGGTTGGTGGTCAGTCAGCAAGGTGAACTTCTGCCCATGCAGATAGTGGTTGAATTTTTTTACTCCCCATACTAGGCTGAGGGCCTCCCTGTCAATCTGGGTGTAGTTGCGCTCGGCCGAGGTTAGTGACCGAGACGCAAAGGCTACTGGCCTCTCCAACCCGTCTGGGAATTTGTGCGACAGCACCGCTCCAATACCATAGGGTGATGCATCACATGCCAAACGAATTGGTAGTGCTGGGTTGAAATGGGCAAACACCTCTTTTGATGTGATCAATTCTTTACACTTCTGGAAAGCTCGTCTACGTTCGTCATTCCACTTTCATGGTACCCCTGTTTGCATTAGGGTGTTCAGTGTGTGTAATACCGTGGACAAATTTGGTAAGAACTTATGGTAGTAGTTTACCAGCCCGAGGAACGACCTCAGTTGTGACACATTTTCCGGTGCTGGCGCCTTGACTACTGCCTCAATCTTTTCAGGGGACTTATCTAACCCCTCTTCATCGATGACGTGGCCACAATACGAGATCTGATACTGGAAAAACTCGCACTTGTGGCGATTAGCTCGTAGCCCATATTCCTTTAATCTGGTGAGCACCTTCTCCAAGTTGGCGATGTGATCACTGTCATTTTCGCCCGTGACCAGGATGTCGTCCAAATAACACTGGGTCCCTGGAATCCCTTGCAGGACTTGATCCATCACCCTTTGCCAAATAGCCGGAGCCGATGCTACCCCGAACACCAGCCGGTTGTATTGGTAGAGACCTTTATGAGTGTAAATCGTGAGGTATTGTTTCGAGGCTTCTTCTACCTCGATTTGCAAGTACGCCTGGGCTAGATCAATTTTGGTGAAGCGTTTACCTCCAGATAGCGAGGCGAAAATATCCTCAATTCGTGGAAGCGGATATTGTACCGTGTGAAGGACTGGGTTCATTGTCACCTTAAAATCCCCACAGATGCGGACCTTCTTTGGTTCCCCAGGCGTATTACTCAACGACCTCTTCATTACAGGAACGATGGGTGTAGCCCACTCGCTCCAGTCTACTTTGGACAGTACTCCTGAACATTCCAACCCTTCCAGCTCTGCTTCGACGGCTGGTCTGATCGCATAAGGCACTGGTCTGGCCTTAAGAAACTTTGGGCTTGCATTTTCCTCTATTTTAATCGTTGCTGTTATGCCTTTTAGTGTTCTGAGTCCCTCCTGGAACACTTCTTGTGCATCAGTTAGCATTTTTGACAGTCGTCCAGGTGTGACGTCGTCATCCTTTTTGGCCTCAACCTTCAGTGCCTGTATGGAATGCCAATCTAATTGTATCTTCCGGATCCATTCACATCCTGGCAGTGGTGGTCCTCCATCTGGCAATACATATAAGTCCATTTTAGGTATTTCCTGGCCTTTGTATATCACTTTCACCCTTATTTTTCCTTTGGGGTAGACATTTTGCCCCGTGTACATCTTCAAGACAATCTCTGTAGCTTTCAAGGGTATATGTGAAAATAGCCGCTTGTAGTCCCTTTGGTTTATGACTGTTAGGGCTGATCCTGTGTCCAATTCCATTTTCACTTGGACTCCATCTATCTTGAGTGTAACCCAGATAGTCTGGTGATCCTCCATTTTGGTTACCTTATGTAGTTTCAGACAACCCAGCTCCTTGCTTCCAGAGTCTGTGTCACTTTTCTGTTCATCTGAACTACTGTCCATCACCTTGTGTACCTTTTTGTACTTCTCCTGTGGAGATTTCTTGCTGTTGGTTTTCTTCCCAGACCTGCAGACTCTTGCTATGTGTCCTGCTTTTCCACACTGTCTGCACACTTGGTCCTTGAACCAACAATCCTTCTGGTCATGTGTTGTTCTGCCGCAGCGATAACACTTCCCTGTTCCATAGGACATTTCATTGGTGCCATATTCTTGCGGTCCCCATTGTATCTCTGCAGCGCCCCTTGCGGCTGCTTCGTGTGATACTGCCATACTGAAAGCCTTGTCCAGCGTAAGATCCTTTTCTGATAGAAGCCATTTCTGGGTTCCTTCACTTTGAAGACCACACACAAACTTGTCCCTTAACGTATCTGCTAGTCCCACTCCAAACTGGCAGTGTTTCGATAGCTTGCGCAGCTCCATTAAGTACTCAGCATTGCTTTCGTCTTTGTGTTGGTTCCTTTTATGGAACTTAAATCATTCTGCTATCAGCAGCGGTGTGGGGTTTAAGTGGTCCTGTAGTATTTCTACTATGCTTTCGAAATTCTTATTCACAGGCTACTCTGGGGTTATTAGGTTTCGCAGTAACCCATAAGTTTTTGCACCCATGGAATTTAACAAAACCAGTGCTTTCCTAGCATCTGGCACTTCATTCGCCCTGCAGTACACCTCAATATGTTCCACATATGTCGTCCAATCTTCGACTTCATTGTCGAACGTAGAGATACTGCCACTCTTCGGCATCCCTGGGTGTGATTTAACTGTCAAAAATGGCGTCTCCCACACTTTCCCTTCTTCTCCGCTGGCACAAAATGGCATCTCCCGCGCTTTCCTTTCTTCCCGCGCTCGCCCTTCTTCTCCGCTGCGGTTTCTAAAAATGGTGTCTCCCGCGCTCTTCCTTCTTCTCCACGGCTCAATGGCGTCTCCCGCGCTCTCCCTTCTTCTCCCCATGGACACTGTTCAGCCCTTGAGCCCTGGCTGCGCTCTGCGCGGTTTTTTTTTTCTGTGCGCCTTTCCCGTTTCCGCCGCTCGGTCCTGTACCCGGCTGCTGCTTTACCCTCTCTCTCTCTGTTTTGTTTTTCCTCGACGCCGCTCGGTTTTCAACCCCCGGCTGTGCCCTGTGCGCTTCACCCTCTATCTTACCCCGTCGACGCTGCTCGGCTTTTTCTCTGCCGTCGGTTGGCTCCAGCCGGCGCTGTCCGGGAAGGGTCTGCGCTGTACCTGGTACCTGTCGTCAGTCTGTTGCTGATCATCGTGGCTGGGGAACCAAGCCCGGCTCTCCACAGCCTCCCCTGCGATGTTCACTCTCTGCCGGACGACAGGGCGGTTGCTCGTGGTCGACGCCCGTGTTTCAGGCCTCGACTTTCTTCCACCACCCTCCCGGAGCGAATCCTCGAAGGGAAATTCAGAGTTGCAGGTAGATTCGAATCGACACTCATCGCCACTGTTAGATCCGTGATTCTGAGAGTATGATGTTTTTCAATAACCACACGGATGCTGTAACTTAACAATCAACAGGTATTTACTGGAGTAGGGTAGTCTCAAGACTGGGGGTACAGAGGCATACTCAAGGCTTATATACAGGTGTGCTCACTGCTGGTACTGCAGTATACAGGAGCTGTAAAAGTAGTTCTCTCTTAAAGATACATACATTACAACTGGGGGAGAGAGAGAGATGGGGAGAGACGGACTGGGAGGGAGCGAGAGACGGGGAGAGAGAGAGAGAGAGAAAGAATAGGGAGAGAGAGAAAGAGAATGGGGAGAGAGAGACAGAGACGGGAGAGAGAGAGAGAGACTGGGGAAGAGCGAGCAAGAGAGACTGGGGGAGAGAGAGAGAGAGAGACTGGGGGAGAGAGAAAAAGGGAGACTCCAGTGAAAGAGAGGGCGAGAGAGAGAGACAATGGGGAGAGAGCGAGTGAGACGGGGAGAGAGGGAGAGAGAGACTGGGGGTGAGAGAGAGAGAGAGGGACTGGGGGAGTGGGAGCTGGGGAGAGAGAGAGAGTGATGGGGAGAAAGAGAGCTGAGAAGGGAGAGAGACAGGGAGGTGGAGAGAGAGACTGGGGGGAGAGAGAGAGAAAAAGAGATTGAGGTGAGAGAGATTGGCGGAAAGAGAGAGAGAGCCTGGGGAGAAAGAGAGAAAGAGACTGGGGGGGAAAAATTCAGTTGTTTGCGCCTCCCGTTAGCACCTTAAGAGGGTGCCAAGTGGGGCTCAAAGCAACGAGAGGCCGGGCGCAGTGATGTTTGCGCCGCTCACAAAATTAACTAGACATTTTGCGGCGGCGCTAAACACTACCGCCATGATCTTCTGCGCCGGCAGATCATGACGTCAGTCGAGTGCGCAACGCCCCATTAGCGCCCCGGACTGGAAATTGAGTGGTGCCCCCTGCCTTACCGCCTGCCGCTAGCAACGACAGGTTGAGGGGAGCGTTATGCTGTCAGAAAGGGACTAGGGGAGCGCTGTTTAAAGGCGACCACTTCCTGCCTTTTTTTGTCAGTGACATTTTTGCACCACGCACTCTGAGAGAGAGAGACTTCTGGAGAGATTCAACGCTGTGTGAAGGAGTTTTGGGTACTGAGCAGCACTTTGCAGGTTGGTTTTGATTTGCCCTTCCTTGTATTGATTTATGGGGTCTGCACTCTGAGCTCTTCCCCTGGTTCTCTCCATTGTTCTTTCCAGCAGATTAGATGTACAGGTCTCTCCAGGCTGAGATTCAGGCCGAGATTCAAGGCTGCAATGAGCAGGATGTGGCTGGAGAGCAAGATCAACCCTCCCCTTTAAGATAAAAACAGAAAATGCAGGAGAAACTCAGCAGAGAAAAACAGATGTAACGTTTCAGGTCGATGACCATTCGTCAGAACTCCCCTTTAAGAATTGGTCGGTGCCAGTGTGTCTGTGTTCCATTGCTGACTGAAATCACATGAGCTGTAGGTTACGCAAAATTGGACTTCGTATTAATAAGGGTCAAATGGCAGAAGAGGCCGTGATTTTAAAGACTGTTTTAAAAGAAGCCCAGAAAAAGGGGCATACAAAATGGCCACCATACCATGTGACCAGCTTATTGGGACACTTTAAAATGGTTCCTGCGCAACCTCAGACAGCTTTGTGGATTCAACCCACAGCAAGTTCTGGAAGCCGTTTCTGAGAGAACGAAACCAGACCCACACATATACATGTGGATTAGATGCAGATCCAGTCAAGATCGGCCTGGAGACAGAGGCCATCTAAATGTTGACCCAGACAAAAGGGGACAATTTCATATTCATGAGAACAGCACCCAGGACTAGATAACGAGATCAGCAGGACATTAAAAACAATGAAGGTCATTCCAGACCAGAGATGGGCCTTTACCGGCCATCGAAAACATTTTAAAATATAATAACTACCCCGCTGTGCTCCCAGCCCGTGAAAAGTTAAAGAAAGACTAACCTGATTTTGGGCGGGAAGTGGAGACTCCTGAAGAAAGATATAACTGGAGGAGTTGGAGTTGTACGAGCACATTTTTGGAAGACTCACTCAGAGGACGCAGAGCTCACGCAGACACTGGGGAAACTCTGAAGGAGACACTGGAGTTGTAGTTGCGGTGACAGCAGTGGGTGAAGAGGAGTCGCTTCGGGAGAAGATCAGCAAACTCCTCTCCACCACCGGAGGAGGAAGAAGAATTAAGCCAATACCAAGAAGGCCGTTTGAAGCCGACGTCCCGCCCCGGGGAAACACATCGGGAGATCATCGACCATCCCCGGGCCATTGCCGAAACGAGAGGCCATCGACCCCCACCTCAGGAGAGAGGTGTGGCGCAGCTCGCAGGGGTTCCATGATCCACGAGGAGACGGAGCGCCTGAAGGGATCAAAACACAGACTTGATTTCAAAACCTTGCACTTCCTAGTGGGATTGGTGAGCATGTTTCTGGCCCTTCACAATCAGATCTAGATAGGTTTAATAAGGGGGTGGATTTAAGGGTACAATTAACATGAGTTGTTGTCCCTCGATATTCCGTGTGTTTCCTTATTTCATGATGATCTTTGTAGAGTATAAGATGCCTGTATTTGCTTTAGTTAGTACTGTGTCATTATGATTTGTTTGTGTTTTTCCCTCCCATGTACTCCCTTATCTGCTTGCATTTGATTTGATATTTTTCCTTATGCAATAAAATTTCATTTTGTTTCATCAAACTTGGTCTACAAGAGTTTTCTCTACATTGTAGTTCCTGCCCCAAAGTCCAGAGTATAGAATCTAAGGGGCGAGTGGGTCGAACCACTCAAGGTTTTACTGTGCAAGAGAGAGAGGCCTCTAGAGAGAGAAACCTCAGAGACATCTCTCAAGGAAAACCCCTTACAGAGCTTCGCTAGCGCTGTGAGGTAGCGCCTCACTCCTCGGCCTTAGTGCCTTAAGAGAGGTGTGTAGCGCCTGATTTAGCGCTCCAATCACCTCCAGGGGCGATAAGAGCCAAGTTTGCTGTCCGAAGCAATAATTAGCGCCAGGCGCTAAACTTTGCGCACCGCCAATAATAACGCCCCCAAATGGGGCGATACTGAATTTTTCCCCCTGGGAGTGAGAGAGCGAGAGGGAGATGGAGAGAGAGAGAGAGAGATAGAGAGAGAGATGGGGAGAGAGAGATGGAGGAGAGAGAGAGACTGGGGGGAGGGAGAGAGAGAGAGACGGGGAGAGGGAGAGATGGAGGAGAGAGAGGGACTGGGGGGAGAGAGAGAGACGGGAGTGGGAGAGAGAGAGACTGGGAGAGAGAGAGAGACTGGGGAGAGAGAGAGACTGGGGAAGAGAGAGAGAGTGAGAGAGAGAGAGAATGGGGGAGAGAGAGATGGGGAGAGAGAGCAAGAGAGACAGGGAGAGCGAGTGAGAGAAACTGGGGGGTGAGAGAGAGACTGGGGAGAGAGAGATCGGGAGAGAGAGAGAGACTGGGGGAGATAGAGCAAGAAAGACTGGGGGAGAGCGAGCAAGAGAGCCTGGGGGAGAGCGAGAGAGAGAGACTGGGGTGAGAGAGATCGGGGAGAGAGAGAGAGACTGGGGAGAGAGAAAGACAGGGAGAGAGACACGGGGGAGAGAGAGAGAGAATGGGGGAGAGAGAGATGGGGAGAGAGAGCAAGAGAGACAGGGAGAGCGAGTGAGAGAAACTGGGGGGTGAGAGAGAGACTGGGGAGAGAGAGATCAGGAGAGAGAGAGAGACTGGGGGAGATAGAGCAAGAAAGACTGGGGGAGAGTGAGAGAGAGAGACTGGGGTGAGAGAGATCGGGGAGAGAGAGAGAGACTGGGGAGAGAGAAAGACAGGGAGAGAGACACGGGGGAGAGAGAGAGATAGAGAGAGACACGGAGGAGAGAGAGCGATGAAGAATGAGACTGGGGGGTGAGAGAGAGAGAGAGACAGGGAGAGAGAGACTGGGAGAGAGAGATGGAGAGACTGGGGGAGAGAGAAAGACAGGGAGAGAGACACGGGGGAGAGAGAGAGATAGAGAGAGACTGGGGGTTGAGAGAGAGAGAGAGAGACGGGGAGAGAGAGACTGGGGGAGAGAGAGAGAGACTGGGGGAGAGAGAGACTGGGGGAGAGAGAGAGAGAGACTGGGGGAGAGAGAGACTGGGGGAGAGAGAGAGAGAGCGAGAGATGGGGAGAGAGAGAGAGAGACGGGGAAGAGAGAGAGACTGGGGGGAGGAGAGAGAGACAGAGATTGAGGGGAGAGACATTGGGGGAAAGAGAGAGAGAGAGAGGCTGGGTGAGATAGAGTGATAGAGAGGGACAGGGAGAGAGAGATGGAGGAGAGAGAAAGACTGGGGGGAGAGATAGAGAGAGATGGGGAAAGAGAGATGGAGGAGAGAGAGAGACTGGGAGAGAGAGAGATAGACTGGGGGAGAGAGAGACGGGGAAGAGAGAGAGAAACTGGGGAGGGAAAGAGACTGGGGGAGAGAGAGATGGGGGAGAAAGAGAGATGGGGAGAGAGAGAGTCTGGGGAGAGAGAGAGAGACTGGGGGAGAGAGAGTCTGGGGGCGAGAGAAAGAGAGATTGGGGAGAGAGAGAGACAGACTGGAAGGGAGAGAGACGGGGAAGAGAGAGAGAGAGACAGGGGAGAGAGAGAGAGAGACTGGGGGAGAGAGAGAAAGCGAGAGAGAGGCTGGGGGAGAGGGAGAGAGAGCGAGAGAGATAGAATGTGGGAGGGAGAGAGAGAGACGGGGAGAGAGAGAGAGAGAGACTGGGGGAGAGAAAGAGAGAGAGAATGACTGGGGAGAGCGAGAGAGAGACAGAGAAACTGGCATGGGATCTTTTATATCCAACTGAGAGAACAGACGGGGCCTCAGTTTAACGTCTCATCCAAAAGACGGCACCTCCGACAGTGCAGCACTCCCTCAGTACTGCACTGGAGTGTCAGCCTAGATTTTTGTGCTCAAATCACTGGAGTGGGACTTGAACCCACAACCTTCTGACTCAGAGGCAAGAGTGCTAACAACTGGGTCATGGTTGAAGACAGGCTGGAGGTACCCGCGAGGGGGAATGAGTACCGTCT
Source organism: Somniosus microcephalus (assembly GCF_052327205.1). Lineage (NCBI taxonomy): Eukaryota > Metazoa > Chordata > Chondrichthyes > Squaliformes > Somniosidae > Somniosus > Somniosus microcephalus. Next base: position 50,740,553 of record NC_140999.1, on the reverse strand, counting down.
GCCATGGCAGTAACCTGGCAATCAGAACAACGCTATGTCACTTTGAGGACAGAAGAAAGGCCCAGAAAGGGCCCAATGATCCTGACAAAAACCAATGAAGCCTGTGGTCAAGTTAATCGACCCATCCAGGATCAATTACCTGTGCCTGCTCAGGATTTGGGACTTTTCAAAAGGACTCAACAGTAATCACTCCAGAATTCAACTGGCAAGAGTTCTATTGAGGCCTATCAAGGGATTCCCAGGGTAGCTTGGGAACTTCTCCAAATACGTGCCCTAGACATGAGGGGAGGGAGGGACTGCTATACATTCTGGGCAGGAATTGACAAATTGAGGATTGTGCTCACAGTATGTAGTACAGTTCAATTCTCTGGAGCAGGAACAGGTACAGCATCAGGTAGGAGGTGGAAGAAGCAGCTTGGGCACTCGGGAAGAAGCACAGCACGATTTCCACGGTGGAGAGGGTGATTTTCATGGGGCAGCACGAGGCCGTAATAAAATTCACCGCCAAGATTTTCCAGCAGCATTGCTCATCACACCATCCCTAACTCATTCTTTCACAGGACTACAAACGATGGAAATCTTTACTTTCCCTGTTTTTCCCTCCTCTGACCATCTACAGGCATTTAGAACCCAAGCTCAATTCCTCTTAAATTATCTCATCTTCTTTCCTCTTTCAGTCTTACATAGGAACTGGAGTACACCATTCAGCCCCTCGAGCCCATTCCACCATTCTGTTAGATCTTGGAAGATCTGTACCTCAACTCCATTTTTCCGCCTTTGATCCAGATCCTTTGATACCCTTAACCAACGAAAATCTATCGATCCCAGTCTTGAAAATATCAATTGAACATCTTTTAGAGAGTGATCCAGATTTCCACTTGCCTTTATATGAAAAAGCACTTCCTGATTTCATTCCTAAATGGCCTAGTTCTAATGTTAAGATTTTGGCACCTTGTTCTGAATTCCAATTCTCCCACTAGAGGAAATAGTTGCTCTGTATCTGTAGTGTATGTACCCGTCTACCTTTAAGGGAACTATTGAATGTAACCGTTCACCTTTAAGAGGACTACTTTCGGGTGGCACTATTTGTTTGGCTTCTGTATACTGTAATACCGATAGTGACCACACCGGTATATAAGTGTTGTGGCATGATTGCTGGGGCAGATTCGCCCGGACCTTCGAATAGTAAAGACCTGTTTGTTTGTTACTTCTGAAGTCTGTGTATTTATTAACTGCACAACCCACAGACTTTACAGTGGCGACGAGTCCGATCGTACCCTGCGGCAAGATTACCAAAAGCAACGAAGAGCGTCGAAGAGAGACAACCGCCCTCGTCGTGCTACCAAAAGAAAACACGAGGCTGCAACAACAGAAAGCAGGAAGACTTACAACAAAAGCTGTATCAGCAACAGGCACTGACTACCCTTCTGCCACGGTGCGGAGTGAGCCGACCAGCAAGAAACAAGGCGGCCGAAGAGACTGTGAGTAGGGGAAGGGGTAGAAGTATCCGGAGGACAAGGGCAGAGCACTCGACCTCGGTTGAGGGGGAACTGTGCCGGCCAAAAGTCGGGTCCAACGGCGTCGGGTGACAGCCGGACCGCGATCGGCGGGAACAATCCGGGCAGCGACCGCAGCCACGAAGCGCTGAGCCTGCGAGTAGGCGCGGAAAGAGAAACCCAGCCGCAGCCGGGGAGGGAAACATCGGTCTGCGAGAGGGCTGGGGAGGCAAACGGGAACCGTGCGGGTGAGAGCCGGGTGCGGAGAGAGAGACTGCGAGTAGCCAGTCCAGCGGCTGAGCTGTTCTCCACCAACGGGGTACTCAGAGCCGGCAAATCCGAACGTGCGGGAGTGAGAGAGAGACACAGCCGAAAACGGGGTGAGAGACTGCGCGAGAGCCAGTCCAGCGGGTGAACTGTCCTCCGTTAACGGGGTGTACCCAGCGCCGGTAGAGCCGTGCGGGCGGGAGGAAAAGACAGAGCCGAGTAAGGGGAGCTGCGCGGAAGCCAGCCCAGCGGCTGAACCTGTCCGCTGTGGGGAAAGCGTTCCCCTTCCACCAGGGAAGAAACGCGGGAAGCCGCCATTAGGCGGGGAAGACGATTGAAGTGGGCGGGGCGAGAAGGAAAGAGCGGGAAACCGCCATTTTCGCGGGAAAACCGCCATCTTAGAAATAAACAAATAAATAAGAATACTTGAAGAAATACTTGTGTTGTACCCAAGGAAAGAAAGATGCCTAAGCGGGCGGACACCAACGAGTTCAATTCGGAGATAGAAGACTGGGCCACGTACGTAGAACGTATTGAGATACATTGGCCTAGAAATTGAGTTTTGGCTTAGCCAGGGCTTTAGCGCCGGAAGTTAGTGCCGGCGCTAAGTCCCCCTGCGCGCGCCAAAAATTCAGCAGGGCCGCGCCCAAACGGCTGCCGGCGCTACTGAAGGGTCTTTGCGGCGGTAAATCGGCGCTAACTGCCGTTTCGCGCCGCAATTCCGGCGCTGCGGCACCCGATGCGGTGCGGCAGGCTCGGGAAGTGCAGGCCTCCTCCTTCCCTTAAGGAGGAGCTGCCTGCACCCGGCCGCGGCCCGCGAAAATCTTTTTAAAAATGAGCCCGGCACCTCGGACAAGTGCCGGGCTTGCTTCTGTTCCGGGGGGGGGGGGTGGGGGGAAGTCCGGGGAGGGAGCTGCGGCCAGGCGGCCGGCGGGAAAGCGGCCGGCCGCCGCGGGGCCTTTAATGCGCCGGCGCAAAGACTTGTAAGACTCTGTTGCCAGAGTCTTAGTTGCGGCTGCCACGGGCGAGGCGGCCGCAACTGAATTTCGGCGCTGGGGCCCGTCGGCATGGCAACCGGGACGCTGCGCACACCGATGACGTCATCGGTGCCGGCGCAGCGCTACCGGTCTACCGCGGCGGAAGGGCCCCAGGCAATTTCGGCGCCGGCGCCAATTGCAGCGCTAGGCCCTCTAGCGCCGCAAAATCGGCGCTAAGGGCACTCAATTTCTAGGCCATTGTAAGGCTAACAAAATAGCTAAGGAGGAAAAAGCTTTAACCTTACTTAACATGATGGGTGCGAAAACATTCGGGGTGTTGAAGAATCTTCTCTCACCAGCTAAACCGGCAGATCAGACTTTCGATGATATTGTAGCAGTGCTGAAGGATCACTTGAACCCCACACCGTTGATGCTGGCTGAACGATTCAAATTCTACGCAAGAACGCAGAGGAAAGACGAAAGCAATGCGGAATACTTGGTCGAACTGCGTAGGATAGCGAAATACTGCCAGTTTGGAGGGAATCTGACAAAGGCACTGCGGGACAAGTTCGTATGCGGATTGTCCAAAGAAGGAACGCAGAAGCGACTACTGGAAGAAAATGACCTCACACTGGACAGGGCTGTCCTCATAGCTGCATCGCATGAAGCCGCAGCGAAAGGAACGGCGGAAATGCAGCTAAAGGCGGCGGCACTAGGGGTGGACCAAATTACTTCGAGCACAACAAAATGCTACCGTTGTGGGAAGACAACACACGACCAGAATCAATGCTGGGGTAAAAACCAAGAATGCAGGAAATGTGGCAAGATCGGGCACATAGCTAAGGTATGCCGGTCAGGAGCAACGTACAACAATAAGAAGTCACCACAAAAATGGTACGGGAAGGTACAAGAGGTGACTAAGAAGAGTCTGAGGGAACAGAAGTCGGTCTCACACTCCAAATGCAAAGGACTGGACAGTCTGAGAATTCACAACGTGAGCAATGAAGCTGACCGACAAACTATCTGGATAACGCTACAGATTGCAAAGGTCCAAGTAAAAATGGAAGTGGACACCGGATCGGCATTGACGGTCATGAATAAGCATGACTATAAGAAATTTTTCAAGCATATTCCACTACGGGATACGGAACTAGTACTACAGACATACACGGGGCACAAGGTATTCCCCATCGGCATGATAGAAGTCAAGGTGAGATACAAGGATAAAGATCATCACCGGTTGGACCTGTATGTATTGCCTGAGGGAGGACCACCACTTCTGGGACGGGAGTGGATCCGAAAAATAAAATTGGACTGGCAGTCACTAAACACCATGACGGTGGATTCCGAAAAAGAGGATGTCAAACCTGAACGGTTGTCCAGAATATTGGACGAAGCTAAGGAGGTATTCCAGCAGGGACTGGGAACACTGCGAGGGATTAAAGCAAAGGTTAAGATTGCAGAAAATGCAAGCCCAAAGTTTTTTAAGGCCAGATCAGTACCTTACGCAATACGACCAGCTGTGGAGGCAGAACTGGAAGAACTTGAACGATCAGGGGTTCTGTCAAAAGTGGACTGGAGTGAGTGGGCCACGCCCATTGTTCCCGTCATGAAGTCCTCACCGAGTAATAAGCCAGGGGGACCGGGGAAGGTCCGTATCTGCGGAGATTTCAAGATTACTGTGAATCCGGTGCTTCACGCGGTACAATACCCGCTTCCGCGGATTGAAGATATCTTTGCTTCGTTGGCTGGAGGGAAACATTTCACGAAAATAGATCTGGCTCAAGCATATCTACAGATGGAGGTCGAGGAAGAGTCACGCCAGTACCTCACCATCAACACTCACAGAGGCTTGTATCGCTACAATAGACTGGTCTTTGGGGTAGCTTCGGCGCCAGCAATTTGGCAGAGGGCCATGGAACAGGTGTTAGAAGGAATTCCAAGCACGCAGTGCTACTTAGATGACATTTTAATCACGGGAAAAGATGAGGAAGAACACCTCACGAATTTGAAACTGGTACTCACCAGGTTGAAGGAGTATGGCCTTCGGGTTAATCGCAAGAAGTGTGAGTTCTTCCAAAAACGGATCTCATACTGCGGTCATGTCATTGACCGAGAGGGACTGCATAAGTCACCCGAAAAGATTGAAGCGGTTGTGAAGGCCCCCGCTCCAGGAAACGTATCTCAGTTAAGATCATTCTTGGGGTTGATTAATTACTATCACAAGTTTCTGCCGAATTTATCCACGGTACTGCATCCGCTGAATGACCTGTTGCGGAATAGAAACACCATGGAAGTGGAGTGAAGAATGCAAAAAGGCTTTTCGCAGGAGCAAGGAATTGATTACCTCTGAAGAAGTGTTGGCTCATTTCAACCCAGCATTACCCCTTCGTCTAGCTTGCGATGCTTCCCCGTACGGAATTGGGGCAGTACTCTCGCACAGGCTACCAAATGGCTCGGAAAGGCCAGTGGCTTTCGCGTCCCGATCATTGACACCCGCGGAGCGAAATTACGCCCAAATAGATAGGGAGGCCCTCAGTCTTGTGTGGGGCGTGAAGAAATTCAACCATTACCTACAATGTAAAAAGTTCACATTGTTGACAGACCACCAGCCGTTGGTGTCCATATTCAACCCAAATAAGGCCGTTTCCACCATGACAGCACAAAGGTTACAAAGGTGGTCCTTGTTACTTGGGGCACACCAATACGAAATTGAGTACAAAAGGTCTAAACAGCATGGAAATGCTGATGGGTTGTCACGCTTGCCATTGCCGATGGTAGAAGAAGCGAGTATAGTGGACCCAGTAGAGTTGTTCCACTCATCCATAGTGGAGTGTCTACCGATAACAAACTCAATGATTGAGAATGAGACAAGGAATGACCCGACTCTTTCACGAGTCTATGATGTAACGGTGGAGGGATGGCCAGCACAGAGCGAACCAACACTGCAAGCATTTGCACAGAGGAAAGAACAACTGTCTGTGTGTCGAGGAACCCTGATGTGTGGATCTAGAGTGGTGATTCCACCCAAACTCCAAAAGAAGGTGCTAAAGGAGCTGCACGAAGGACATCTTGGGGGAGTAAAGATGAAAAATCTAGCAAGAGCGTTTGTGTGGTGGCCAGGCATTGATGGAGACATAGAGGAGATCACGAAGAACTGCCTAGGATGTCAGAGGGTGCAGAACGCGCCACCCCAGGCTCCTCTGCATCCATGGGAGTGGCCCTCATCGCCTTGGCAAAGAGTACACATCGACTTTGCTGGCCCATTTATGGACTCGATGTTTCTAATAACGGTGGATGCCCACTCCAAGTGGCCGGAAGTAATTAAGATGACCACCACCACGACGGAAAAAACCATCGCAGTGTTAAGGACTATGTTTGCTCGGAATGGCCTGCCAGAACAGATCTGCTCTGATAATGGACCACAATTTGTGTCCGAAGAATTCAAGAAATTCTTAAAGAGCAACGGGGTTAGACATTACACGTCAGCCCCATACCATCCCGCCTCCAATGGATTGGCTGAAAGGTTTGTCCAGACCTTCAAGAAGGCCATAAAGGCCATGAGTAATGAAAATATAGGTCTGCAACATAAGGTGGATAGCTTTTTGTTGGCATACCGAAATGCGACACATGCGGTCACAAATCAAACTCCCGCAATGATGTTCTGTAATAGACGCCTAAGATGCCGGCTGGATTTACTAAAACCAAACGTCAGAAGAGACGTAGAGAACCGGCAATTCCAGGGCATGAACGACAGGGTCACTAGATCTTTCCAGATCGGTCAACGAGTTTTGGCCCGGGACTACCGTACTGAGAAATGGCAGCCTGGAACTATTGGGAAAAGGCTGGGGCCATTGATGTACACCGTGGACATTGGAGACAATATAATAAGGCGCCATGTTGACCAAATCATAGGGTCCACCACAAATGGGCCACCGACTTCACCACCTTATCCGGGTAATGTTGAAACTGAGATACCCAGAACACCTACTTCCGATCTAGTGATACTGGAGTCAGCTGAACCTGACACGGCTTTTCATATCGAATCGACCTTGCCAGAAGCACCTCCTAGCCCGCCTGAAATGACGACACCACTGCGGCGTTATCCTGACAGAATCCGGAAACCCCCGGAAAGACTGAATCTATGAACTGTCTTACATAAACCTGTATATATGTTAGAATGTATGTTCACTATGGACTTAGTAAGTAATAAGCTAAAAAGGGAGGATTGTAGTGTATGTACCCGTCTACCTTTAAGGGAACTATTGAATGTAACCGTTCACCTTTAAGAGGACTACTTTCGGGTGGCACTATTTGTTTGGCTTCTGTATACTGTAATACCGATAGTGACCACACCAGTATATAAGTGTTGTGGCATGATTGCTGGGGCAGATTCGCCCGGACCTTCGAATAGTAAAGACCTGTTTGTTTGTTACTTCTGAAGTCTGTGTATTTATTAACTGCACAACCCACAGACTTTACAGTATCTACCCCATCGAATCCCTTTATCATTTTAAACACCTCAACCTTCAAAACTGAAAGGTGTTCAAACCAAGTTTATTCAACCTGTCCTCATAGTGTCCTGCACTATGGGCCTTGACCCATCACCTTTTAGTTAAGAAAGACACATCATTGGCTTGTTAGGCATTGCTTTACAGTTGCTGTAATAAATTATTTCTTCATCCTGAATCTTTGTTTTGCTTTGCTCCTACACCCCCCAATTTATTTCTGAAAAGAATCACGATTTCTGAGCGAGCTGTTCAACAGGACCCTTGTTGAGCTCAGAAACAGTTTGGGCGACCTGTGTGCCTTGAAGTTCAAGCAAGATGAACTATTCTGATCATTAATGAGGCTGATGAGGTGGACGTCAGTGTCCGTTGAAATGAAGCACAGTTTTCTTTCAAATAATAAATTGAGTCATATATTAAGACGCTCGCCGTAATTCCCACCTCCACTATTGTAATAACACTATAATTATATTAATTAACTGGCGGTGTTGCTTTATGGCCCGTGATTTGCAAGAAACTAATGTCAAAGAGGTTTACAGTGAGAACTTTGCCGTCTTTTATCCCTCCTGATTATAAGATTTCATATGAGGGATACAATCTTTGCTGCCACCTTGTTTAATGACCAGTGAATGATCCTGATCTCCTATTACACTGCGAGATTACAACAATCCAACTCAGGATGACAGTAGGTCACAAGATCACAGGATGATTGTGGCTGAGCAAAGCCATCTGCCCATCTTAGTTCATCTGTCCAAAGACTCTACACTTCTCCCATTGCAGCATTTAATTGGTTCTTAAATGATTCCAGGGTTTTCACCTCCGCTACTCTATCTGGGAGTCCATACCAAGCATTGATCAGTCTCCACATAAAGATAAAGGCCTAGAAATTCAGTATAGCCACGTTTGGGGCGCTACAGCCGGGCGTTCGCTAAACTTAGCGCCCGGCACAACTTAGCGCCACCTTCGCCAACATTCAGTTGCATCGCCCCAAGAGGTTGCTGCTGCGCTAAAGCAGGCGATGCACGACTATCATAAGGCGCTAAACCAGCGAGCCAGGGCGCTACCACCGAGGGCAGGCGCAGCGCAGGTGCGGCGAGTCGCTGATTGAAGGCAGACACACTGGTGCCGGTCAGCTCTTAAAGGGGGAGGGTGGATTTGTTTGGCTGCCACGCCCTGCACACTGCAGCCCTGAATCAAGGCCTGAACATAGCTGCTTCAACAGTCCAACGCCCATGACTATGGAGAAGGCTAGGGAGCGAGCGCAGCGCTTCAGCGAGGGTGCCCTGAAGGCACTGGTTGGCACAGTGGAGCGCAGGCGACTTGTCCTCTTCCCTGATAGTGGCAGGAGGCCGCTGCCCAGCAAGTATAGAAAAGCCTGGAGGGAGGTGACAAACAGGGTGACCACCAACAGCATGGTTGGCAGGACTCCTGTGCAATGCAGAAAAAAGTTCAACGACCTCACTCGGGCTGTCAGGGTGAGTACCCTTTCCAGTATCCTCCTCATCCCTGCATGTGCACCTCACTTTATGGCCAAAGGGACCTGAAAGCCCCAATGCCCAGCCCTCATCCAGCAGCTATGGGACTGTCATGAAAATCACTTGCACATTCAGGACTTTACACACTGTCAGGGCTATTCCACCATGGGAGGCAGTGCAGGAAAGATGAGGGCTTGACACTGTCAGGGCTATTCCACCATGGGAGGCAGTGCAGGCAAGATGAGGGCTTGACACTGTCAGGGCTATTCCACCATGGGAGGCAGTGCAGGCAAGATCAGGGCTTGACACTGTCAGGGCTATTCCACCATGGGAGGCAGTGCAGGCAAGATCAGGGCTTGACACTGTCAGGGCTATTCCACCATGGGAGGCAGTGCAGGCAAGATCAGGGCTTGACACTGTACTTAGAGGCCGTCCTTTCTCTTGCAGGGCAAGCTGGCCCACAACCGCAGGCAGCAGCGACAGACCGGGGGAGGCCGTCCTGACCTCAAACAGCTCAGCGACCTGGAGCAGCATGTGGAGCGCATTATGGCAGGCCGGCTGATTGGCCCCGTCGCCAGTGGAGATGCCAACCCTGTTCTGGGCAGCAATGGTAAGGTCATCACCTTTTTGACCTCTCTCTTTCCACTTGCGCCTCACACCAGCATTCTTTGCCACTGTCGAACCAATGCAGTGCATAGCAGCACTCCTGCCTCCCTCGCTGCCGCCCTGTCCTCACTCTAAAGCAACTCTTGTGCCTCCCTGCTTTCAGATGCTGAATCGCCAGGTGAGCAGGCGGGCCCTCAAGCTGGCACTGTGCCTGATTCTGAAATCGAGGAGGAGGAAGAGGAAGCCGGCCCATCAGTGACACCCTCAGCCGAGGCAGCCCATGGCCATGATGGGGACACGTCTTCCCTGGAGGGGAGCAGGGGGAAAGGGTCTGAGGTGAGTGAAGCTCCGGGGCCCAGCAGGCTGCAGCAACGCGGGAGGGGTGGGGAAGCTCGGCGGCCTTCTCCCCGGAGGGAGAGTCTGGCCTCGAGTCCTGCTACGGTGAGCGCAGAGGAGGTGCGGATCCTAGCTGAAATGGGCGCCCAGGCTGAGCGCAGGCACACTGAGCTCATGGCTGCAGTGGCAAGGATGCCTGACTCCATAGAGTCACTGGCAAGGAGTGCACAGGAATTCGGGGCAGCACAGGCCAGGAGTCTGCAGGACTTCACTACATCACAAGCGGCTTCTAGCCAAGTGCTCAGTCGTGCCGTGCATTCACTGGCTGGTGTGATGCAGACACAGACCAGGGCCACACGGGCACTAACTGCTGCCACCCTCGTTGGATCGGCCAGGCATCGACGGGGCCCTCGCCGCGCTGCAGCAGCCCAGCAGTTTGTGCTTCAGCAGATTGCTGCGCATGCTGCAGTGCTGGCCCGTGCGAGTGCCAGTGTATCAGCCGACCAGGGAGTGCCTGTGCTCTGTCAGGTTGGCAGCATTCCTGCAGCCAATACTGTCACTCCTCCACTGCAGTTGCCACCATCTGTAGGACAGACTGCTGCCGCCCAAGCAGAGTTGGAGCAGTCAGCAACCCCAGGCCCAGAGCTGGTCCAGGCCGTCCCCCAAGGGCATCTGCCGTCTCACCATCTGACCCTCAGCAGCCTTCCCCCAGCCTTGCTGCAGCCACTGGGGTCCCATTGAGGAGGAGCTGCAGGGCGGGCAGGGGCCACTCGTGGAAGCAAGGCAGATCACCCTCGCAGGGGAAAAAGTAGAAGGTGTGGCCAAATGGTTTTTTTTATATATGAGGCCGAGAAGGTTTTTTTTATATATGAAGGCCCAGACTGTTGTGTTTTTTGACAGACTAGATGCAGGAAGGATGTTTCTGATGGCCGGGGAGTCCAGAACCAGGGGTCATAGTCTAAGGATAAGGGGTAAGCCATTTAGGACTGAAATGAGGAGGAATTTCTTCGCCCAGAGAATGGTGAACCTGTGGAATTCTCTGCCACAGAGGGCGGTGGAGGCCAGTTCATTAAATATATTCAAGAAAGAGTTGGATATATTTCTTAAGGCTAAAGGGATCAAGGGAGAAGGCAGGGACAGGGTACTGAATTTGGATGATCAGCCATGATCTCATTGAATGGCGGAGCAGGCTCGAAGGGCTGAAGGGCCTACTCCTGCTCCTATCTTCTATGTTTCTATGTTTCATCCTGCGCCAGACCGGTCTGCCAGCACTCTTCCAGCCACCACGTGAAGCTCGCGGGTGGCTGCTGGTTGACAAGGGCTATCCCCTCTCCATCTGGCTCATGACTCCCCTTTGCAACCCCAACACGCTTGCCCAGCACTCATATAATGAGAACCATGCTGCCACCAGGAATATCATCGAGCAGACCATCGGTTTATTGAAGCAACGGTTCCACTGCCTTGACCGCTCAGAAGGAGCCCTCCAGTACTCGCCAGAGCGGGTGTCACATTTCATGGTGGTCTGCTGCATGCTCCACAACTTGGCCATCATGAGGGCACAGCCCTTGCCAGCAGAGATTGCAGGACTTCCTCAGGAGGAGGACAAGTTAGAGGGGGATGAAGATGAGGAGGAGGATGAGGAGGAAGAGGAAGAGGAGGAAGAGGAACAGGATGCTGGGACCACTGTTATTCACAATTTATATTAACAATTTAGACTTTGGAATCACAAACACAATTTCTAAATTTGTGGATGACACCAAATTGGGGGGAATAATCAATACTGAAGAGGACTACAACAAATTACAAGAAGACATTAATAAACTTGAAGAGTAGGCATATAATTGGCAAATTAATTTCAACACAGATAAATGTGAGGTTTTACATTTTGGTAAGAAGAATAGGGAGGTCACTTATTACTTGGAGGGTGCGTGTGTGGGTGGGGTAGAGGAGCAAATGGACTTCGGAGTACAAATACATAAATCACTAAAAGTATCGACATAGGTTAACAAGGCCATAAAAAAGCAAGCCAAGCAGTAGGGTTTATTTCTAGAACGATAAAATTGAAAAATAGTGAAGTTATCGAACCTTGGTTAGACCACACTTGCAGTACTGTGTCCAATTCAATTTGCCATATTATAAAAAGGATATAGAGGTGTTGGAGAGGGTACAGAGAAGATTTACAAGAATGATACCAGAAATGCGAGGGTATACCTATCAGGAAAGGGTGAACAGGCTGGGTTTCTTTTCTCTTCAAAAGAGGAGGTTGAGGGGGTGACCTAATAGAGGTCTTTAAAAATATGAAAGGTTTTGATAGAGTAGATACAGAGAGAGTGTTTCCACTTGTGGGAAGAGCATAACTAGAGGCCATCAATAGAAGATAGTCACCAAGAAACCTTTCCTTGTTCTTCCTACCAAAATGTATTACTTTGCACTTTTCTGCGTAAAATTTCATCTGACATGTGTCCGTCCATTCCACCAGCCTGTCTATGTCCTCTTAAAGTCTATCATTATCCTCCTCACTGTTCACTATCCATCCAAGTTTTGTGTCATCTGCAAATTTTGAAATTGTGCCCTTTACACCCAAGTCATTACTTCCTCCAGTCTGATAAATAACCATTCACTACTACTCTCTGTTTCCTGTCATGTAGCCAATTTTGTATCCATGCTGCCACTGTCCCTTTTATTCCATTGGCTTCATCTTTGCTGGCAAGCTTATTATGTGGCACTTTATCAAATGCCTTTTGGAAATCCATGTACACCACATCAACCATATTGCCCTCATCAAACCTCTCTGTTACCTCATCAAAAAACTCAATCAAGTTGGTTCAACACGATTTGCCTGTGACAAATCTGTGCTAGCATTCATTAATTAATCCACACTTGTCCAAGTGACTGTTAATTTTGTCCCGGATTATCATTTCTTTAAGCTTCCCTACTATCAAAGTTAAACTGACTGGCCTGTAGTTGCTGGGTTTAATCTTACACCCTTTTTTGTACAAGGGTGTAACATTTACAATTCTCCAGTCCTCTGGCACTAGCCCCCCGTATCTAAGGAGGATTGGAAGATTATGGCCAGTGCCTCCGCAATTTCCACCTTAACTTCCCTCAGCATCCTAGGATGCATCCCATCCGGTCCTGGTGACTTATCTACTTTAAGTACAGCCAGCCTTTCTAGTACCTCATCTTTATCAATTTTTATCTTATTCAATATCTCAATTAACTCCTCTTTCACTGTGACTTTCGCAGCATCTTCTTCCTTGGTAAAGACAGATGCAAAATATTCATTTAGTACCTCAGCCATGCCCTCTGCCTCCATACGTAGGTCTCCTTTTTGGTCCCTAATCGGCCCCACCCCTCCTTTTACTACCCGTTTACTATTTATATGCCTATAGAAAACTTTGGATTCCCTTTTATGTTAGCTGCCAATCCACTCTCATACACTCTCTTTGCCCCTCTTATTTCCTTTTTCACTTCCCCTCTGAACTTTCTATATTCAACCTGGTTCTCAATTATATTCTCAACCTGACATCTGTCATACGCCCCCTTTTTCTGCTTCATCTTGCTCTCTATCTCTTTCATCAGCCAGTGAGCTTAAACATTAGTTGACCTACCTTTCCCCCTCGTGGGAATGAATCTCGACTGTACCCAAACCATCTCCTTTTTAAAAACAGCCCATTGTTCGATTACAGTTTTGCCTCCCAATCTTTGATTTCAATTTACCCGGGCAAGATCCATTCTCAATCCACTGAAATTCGCCTTACTCCAATTAAGTATTTCTACTTTAGATTGCTCCCTGTCCTTTTCCATAGCTAATCTAAACCTTGTGATACTATGATTAATGTTTCCTAAATGTTCCCCTACTGACACTTACTCCACTTGACCCACCTCATTCCCGAGAACCAGATCCAGCAACGCTTCCTTCTCATTGGGCCGGAAACGTACTGACCAAGAAAATTCTCCTGATCAAGAAAGTTCCCCTTAACACACTTCAGAAATTCTTCCCCCTCTCTGCCCTTTACATTATTACTACCCCAGTCTATATTAGGATAGTTGAAGTCCCCCATTGTCACTACTCTATAGTTCTTGCACCTCTCTGTAATTTCCCTGCAAATTTGCTCCTCTATATCATTTCCACTAGTTGGTGGCCTATAGAATACACCTAGTAGTGTAATGGCACCTCTATTGTTTCTCAACTCTAACCAAATAGATTTTGTCCTTGACCCCTCCAGGACATCCTTTCTCTCCAGCACTGTAATATTCTCCTTAATCAATACTGCCACCCCACCTCCTTTCTTTCCTTCCCTGTCTTTCCTGAACACCTTATATCCAGGAATATTTAGTATCCAATCCTGCCCTTTTTTGAGCCAGGTCTCCATTATTGCCACAGCATCATATACCCATGTGGATTTCCTTCCCTGTCTTTCCTGAACACCTTATATCCAGGAATATTTAGTACCCAATCCTGCCCTTTTTTGAGCCAGGTCTCCATTATCGCCACATCCTATTCCCATGTGGCTATTTGCGCCTGCAGCTCACCAACCTTATTTACCACATTTTGTGCATTTATACACATGCACTGTAAACCTATCTTAGACCTTTGTGTATTTTCTCTTAGTCTGACCACATCTAATACCGCACTATTTCTTACTGTAGTGCTATCTGTCTCTCCCAATCCTTTGTGGACCTTGTTTCTCCTTTCTAATGCTACATCTGGTGCCCATCCCCCTGCCAAATTAGTTTCAACATTCCCCAATTGTACTAGCAAACCCTCCCCCCTCCCCCCCATGTGGATATTGGTCCCGGCTCTGTTGAGGTGCAACCCATCCAGCCTGTACAGGTCCCACCTCCGCCAGAACTGGTTCCAATGTCCCAGGAATCTAAAGCCCTCCCTCCTGCACCATCTCTCCAGCCACGCATTCACCTGCTCTTTCCTCCTATTTCATAAGAACATAAGAAATAGAAGCAGGAGTAGGCCATTTGGCCCTTCGAGTTTGCTCCACCATTCAATAAGATCATGGCTGATCTTCTACCTCATCTCCACTTTCCTGCATTATCCCCATCGCCCTTGATTTCCTTAATATTCAAAAATCTATTGATCTCTGTGTTGAATATAATCAACGACTGAGCTTCCACAGCCCTCTGGGGCAGAGAATTCCAAAGATTCACCACCCTCTGAGTGAAGAAATTTCTCCTCATCTCAGTCCGAAATGGCAGACCCCTTATTCTGAGACTGTGACTCCTGGTTTTAGACTCCCCAGCCAGGGGAAACATCCTCCCTGCATCTATCCTGCCAAGCCCTGTAAGAATTTTGTATACTCACTAGCTCGTGGCACTGGGAGTAATCCGGAGAATACTACCTTTGCGGTCCTGCTTTATAATCTCTTTCCTAGCTCCCTAAAATCTGCCTGCAGGACCTCATCCCTCTTTCTACCTATGTCGTTGATACCAATATGGACCTCGGCCTCTGGTTGTTCACCCTCCCCCCTCAGAATGTTGTGGCAGCATGGCTCTCATCATAAGCCAGTTGTGCACGTGGGCATGGGTTCTGGACCGGAGTCATGAGCCCTGTCATGAGTGAATAATCCTTGCCACCCAGTCGTCAGTCTTTGACTTGCCGTGGTGGGTCAAATGCGGCTGGCACAGAGGACTGCCGCAGAATGATGGATAACGGGCATTCACCTGCACGATGCACTGCCTGTGGTCGCACACCAGCTGCACATTGAGGGAGTGGAATTCCTTTCAGTTCATGAAAATGGCAGAGTTGACATAAGGTGCATGCAGAGCAAATGTGCGTGTAGTCAATGGCACCCTGCACCATGGAGAAGCCTGCAATCCGAGCAAACCCTTGTGCTCACTCCACCTGCTTGTCTCTGGCAAGATGGAATGAGATGAAGTGGTCACTCTGTGCATAAAGAGCCTTGATGACATCCCTTATGCAGCAGTGCACTGCAAGCTGCAACATGTTGCTTATATCTCCAGCAGCAGCCTGGAAGGAGCCAGACGCATAAATGTTAAGAGCCACAGTCACCTTCACAACCACTGGCAGTGCAGTCCTTGCCCTGCTTTGAGGTTGCAGTTGTGGCTGCAGCAGTTGGCAGATTTCAGTCAAAACATCTTTAGTGAAACAAAGACATCTCATGCATTGGTCCTCGCTGAAGTTCAGATAAGAGAATTGCTTCCTAAAGACCCTGGGCTGATATGGCCTTGTGCTGAGACCCTTTCTCCTCATCCTCCCTCTTCTAGCAGCTTGTCCTGCTCTGCGTGGCCTCTCTTCATTCTCCCAGTCATGCTCAATTCCAAGAGGAAGGCCAACCAGCCCACCCATGTATGGAAGCAACTTGTTTCAGCCCAAGCCTTTAAACCACCAAAAAAATACTTCAGCACCAGCCAGACCACTCCCTGTGGATGGTTGAAACTTCAGACAAGTATAGGAAAGTTCCAAAAATGCATAGAATTGCACCAGCAGCCAGAAGAAATAATCTAGCTACTAAGCTGTAAATAGTTCATGGTCCCTTTAAGTAGTGCTGGTGGGGGGGTCCTTCGTGCCGTTGAACCCGTGTTCTGCTATGGGAGGTTATAAGTGAGCATTGGCTATAGTGTGGCATTTGAAAATGGCAGTGGTGGCATCAAACCAGCATTGCACACTGATTGACGTCATAACCTACCTGCGCTGCATGCTGCTGGCGGTCGTTAGGTGCACACACAAATTACTGCAGAAGATGGCGTCCGGCGCACTTCCCGTCGGAAGTGTGCGTGCGCATCTAGGACCCAATTTCCGACCTTTAGGAGGCCGATTAGCACCTGAAAAGTGGGTGATACAGAGCCCAATTTCTCCACCTATATTTGGTCTCTGTGCCCCTGAGCTAGGGAAGAGAAGAAACAGTCAGGATCCTCCTGCTCTTGATTGCTATCCAGCTGGAAAGTGCAGGCGCATGGACATCGGTTGATGATTGTGAATCTCTCTCAACCAATAACCCTGCCGGCCCTCAGAGTCAAAGTTCAGACATTAAGGGCTCAAATTTCTCAGGGCCGTGGAGGCGGGAATGGAGGCGTGTGCGGTGTTAAAATTGCAAAAAGTGGCGGGCGGGCCCGGGCAGGCCCAACCCCGCCTCCATCCCGCCTCCAAGCAATTTTCAAGAAATCGTGTTTACTGCTTCCGTCTCCGTCCCGCCTCCAAGAGGTGGGATAGGCCCTTAAGCCCCATAACAAGCACTAAATTGCCTCTATTATCCCATTTTGAAAAGCCTTTGTGATTTTAACCCTTTTCCCACGTGAAGCGCGCCTACTCTGAAACACGACGGTGAAACCTGGCAGGAGCACAATTAGATTGCTGACTATTAGCTGCAGCTCCACCATTAAATAGGAGATTTGATCAGCCATCATTTGCAGGTGGCAGGACTTTGTTGTCTCAGGTCTGGGGAAACATTTAGAAGGCATAACCATAGCTGTGGAAGTTTGGAGCCTGACACCCATCTCCAGTGTGACCTCCTGGGAAATCCCTCTCGCCACCTTGACTGAGCGCTTCATCAACTGAGGCATATACCAGAAGCATGGGAGCCATTTATTTCCTTCCCTTCTGGACATCAGATGAGGATGAAGACCAGCCGTGGCACCAGCAGAACCATGAACAACAGCAGCACCAACAACAGCAGCACCAAAATCAGCAGCAAGAACAGGAGCGCCAAGCTGCTGCTCACCCACCTGAAGATGCACAGGCCAGAATGCGCCAGCGTATGGAAGCCCGTCGGCGCAGGAGATACCCCCCAAAAAGGGTCTGCAGACACAGGGTCAGCTACCTCAACATGTCTGAGCAACAGTGCCAAAGGCGGCTCCGAGTTTCGCGAGAGGTAGTGGGTGACATCTGCGCAATGATGCAACAAGACCTGGAGCCCAGAGGACCAGGTGGACACCCCTTACCAGTGGCCGTCAAAGTCACCACCGCACTCATCTTTTTTGCCTCCAGCTCATTCCAGGGATCAGCAGCAGACATCAGCGGCATCTCCCAGGCGGCCGCACACACTTGCATCACGCAGGTAACCGATGCCCTCTTTGCCATCGTGCACAATTACATCCATTTCACCAAGGATCAAACAAATGTCACGGCGCGTGCGGATGGATTAGCAAATCTGGCAGGCTTTCCAAGGGTGCAGGGCGTCGTTGACTGCACACATGTGGCCCTTAAGTCACCCCATCGCAATCCAGGTATTTTTGTCAACCGCAAGGGCTTCCACTCCCTCAACGTTCAGTTGGTGTGTGACAAGAAGGAAATTTTGCATGTTTGTGCCAAGTGCCCTGGCAGTTGCCATGACTCCTTCATAATGCGCCAATCTAGTGTGCCTCCGCTATTCAGTCCGCCAGACCAACTTAACGGATGGCTACTTGGAGACAAGGGCTATCCCCTGAAGGCGTGGCTAATGACGCCGTTGAGCCCATCCAACGAAGCTGAGGAGAGCTACAACTCCAGCCACATTTCCACCAGATCCAATATCGAGCAAACCATCGGTTTGCTGAAGATGCTCTTCAGATGCCTGGATAGATCAGGTGGAGCCCTGCAATACTCAGCAGCCAGGGTCTCCAGAATCATTGTAGTTTGCTGTGCACTTCACAACATGGCACAGCGACATGGCTTGCAGATTCCTGAGGACCAAGTGGCTCCTCACATATCCTCTTCAGATGAGGAGGAGGAGAAGGAGGAGGAGGAGGAGGAGGTGGTGGAGGAGGAGGTGGAGGAGGAGGAGGAGGAGGAGGAGGAGAGCGAAAATGAAAATCTTGCAGAGGCCCATCAACCAGCGGCAGCAGTACGCAAGAACATTGCTGCCCGGGATGCAAGGAACGCACTCATCTTGGCCAGATTTGCTTAGCCTAGCCAATCAAGCACTTTTGCCTCGCAGCTTCTTGCCAGAGCTTCGACAATGGCCAAGAACCAGCGGATTCCTAACAATTTGACCACCATACTGAAAATTGCAAGTAATCCTAAGCCCTCAATGTGGAAGTCCCATTAGTGAAATGACACACGCCACGACTGCAGCAGTAGCCATCAGATTTTTTATTTACAGTAACCATCTGATGGCTTTTTAACATTAAACATCAAATTTCAGCCAAGTGACTACCCTTGTGACTATTTGTGCAGTATCTTTCTCTTACGCATGTTCCTATGTAGTGCTTCCCCTGTGGCTTCAGCAGATGGGGAGGCCCCTTGCTCACTTTCTTGCTGCTCCTGTCTCGACACCTTTAGCAGGCATCCTCTGGGGTTGCGAACCTGTGAGGGCTCACCAACATTCTGCTGCTCCTGCGGCTGTGGAGGGATTGAGACGCCGATCTCAGTTGGGTGTGGACTCTGGTGGGGCTCTGACCGAGGGCTCTCCAGTGACATGGAATTGTGAGCGCTTGGAGATCAGCCCCCACTTCCTTGATGTCTACCACCAACTTCCCTCTCATGGGTCAGGTCCCTCTCAGCGCTTGCAAGTGGCTTGAGAGCACCTTGCTGCACATCAGCGGGGCCATGGGGACCCGTATCTGCACTGGCATTCCTACTCAGAAGGACTTCCATGCAGGTTTGGTTTCTCTGTTCAATAGATGACCTCCTCCAGAGATGTCATTCTATTCAGAACACTCACCATGTTTTCTGCACTCTGGCGACTTATCACCTCCATGGAGGTTGCCATCCTTTCCATGGTGATGCGTTCATGTGCCAATGACTCCACAAAGGCTCTGCTCATGTTCGCAATGGACTCCTCCATTCGCTCCACACTCGCAGTGACCCTGGAGACAAAACCTGCCAGAGACTCCTGCATCTGTTCCTGGAGTTCCAGCACTACTGATCTTGTGGATGGACCCAGAGGCAGAGGGTCGACATGCAGCTGAGCCGAGCTGGGAGAGTCCTGCGTCCTCCAACTAGTACTCTCCACTGCTGTCCCTGTCTGCACAATCTGCTGATGCTCACTTGTGAGCTGTGATACACCAGGTGACAACACTGCACTATCTCGTGAAGGTACCACTGAGGTGTGAGTGTCTGCGCTGGTGCTGGGTGCACTGAATTCTGCTGACGCTGTGCCCTCAGAGGTTGCAGCTTCCTCTAAAGAGTCTGGATGCTCAGGCTCTTCCTCCTGGCTAGTGGGGGTGGGTGCTTGCGATGGTCCTGTGGGGGAGTAAAGGAAACAGTCAGAAATGTGATGCCAAGGTTGTTAGGTCCGTGTATCTTAAGGTTGTGTCCTTCAATAATCAGACAACAGACTGCAGGGAACGATTCAACAGGTGTTTACTGAATGAGGGTTACTCTAGAACTAACTGTACAGATGACTACTCAGGGTTTATATACAGGTGTGGTCACTGCCGGTATTCCAGTATACAGGAGCTGTAAAAAGTAGTTCTCTCCCTTAAGGTATATATACATTACATACATTACAATTCCTCCCCTTTTAGATTAACAGTACCATAATACTCATTTAACAATTAACACTTTTAATATACAATGTTATATGAAAATAGTCCATTCATATATTCAGTCTCTGGGGAGGCTTCCTGATTCTTTCTGGATAACGCCTTTCCCGAGTGTCTCGCTCTTGGTGCGCAGGCGATTCGAGCACCCTGTCGTCAGTTGATTCATCAGCTTCCAATGCTATTGTTTCTGAGGTAGATGCGAACTGTATATTGGGTTCCTCACGAGGTACGTATGGCCGAGACATGGGGTTGACTCGTTCCTGTGACTCTAGGATCTGGTCAGCATGGTGTCTCACAATGTTCTCCCCAACATCCACTGTGTACATTAGTGGCCCCTGCCGTGTGCATATCGTTCCTGGTTGCCATTTCTCTGTTCGGTAGTCGCGGGCCAAGACTGGTTGCCCTACATTGAAGCTCCTTGTCGGCTTCTCATTGATGTGCTGGAATTGCTTACTCTCAACATCTCTTCGTACATTTGGTCTGAGCAAATCCAGACGAGATCTCAACCTTCGGTTAAAGAACATCATGGCCGGGGCCTGGTTGGTGACTGCATGTGTCGCATTTCTGTAGGTTAACAGGAAATTGTCCACCTTATGCTGCAGTGGAATGTCGTCATCGCACATGGCCTTTACTGCTTTTTTAAAGGTTTGTACGAACCTCTCAGCCAATCCATTTGTGGGTGGATGATATGGGGCGGATGTGTAATGCCTTACCCCATTCCTTTTCATAAATCTTCGAAACTCTTCGGACACAAACTGTGGTCCGTTATCAGAGCAAATCTGCTCTGACAAGCCGTTCCTGGCAAAAATGGCCCGTAGGACTGCAATAGTTTTCTCCGTGGTGGTGGAGGACATTTTGATCACCTCAGGCCATTTCGAGTGCGCATCCACGGCTATTAAAAACATTGAGTCCATGAATGGACCAGCAAAATCAATATGCACCCATTGCCATGGAGATGAGGGCCACTCCCATGGGTGTAGAGGGGCATGTGGTGGTGCATTTTGGACCTTCTGGCATCCTGAGCAGCTCTTTGTCAGGTCCTCAATTTGCTGATCGATCCCCGGCCATGACACATAAGCCCTAGCAAGGCTTTTCATTTTCACCCCTCCCAGATGACCTTCGTGAAGCTCATTGAGCAATCTCTCCCTTAACTTGGGTGGAATTACCACTCAGGATCCACACATCAAGGTCCCCTGGCATACTTACAGCTGTTCTCTTCTGGATGAGAATGCTGGCAACAGTGAGTCGGCATGTGCTGGCCATCCCTACACCGTCAAATCATATACCCGAGACAGTGTCGGGTCATTTTGGGTCTCCTTCTCTATACCAGCGTTAGTTACTGGCAAGCATTCAATTATAGTCGAATGAAATATTTCGACAGGATCCACTGCTGGTTCTTCCTCCGCAGTAGGCAGTGGCAGACGTGATAGCCCATCAGCGTTTCCATGCTCCCTTATACTCGATTTCATATTGGTGCGCCCCTAGAAAAAGGGACCATCTTTGTAGCTGTTGCGCAGTCATTACCGGAACGCCCTTCTTTGGATTAAAGATGGAGACAAGTGGTTGGTGGTCAGTCAGCAAGGTGAACTTCTGCCCGTGCAGATAGTGATTGAACTTTTACACTCCCCACACTAGGCTGAGGGCCTCCCTGAAAATCTGGGCGTAGTTAGGCTCGGCTGAGGTTAGTGACCGAGACGCAAATGCTACTGGCCTCTCCGAGCCGTCCGGGAATTTGTGCGACAGCACCGCTCCAATGCCATAGGGTGATGCATCACACGCCAACCGAATTGGTCGTGCTGGGTTGAAATGAGCCAACACCTCTTTTGATGTGATCAATGCTTTGCTCTTCTGGAAAGCTCGTTTACATTCGTCACTCCACTTCCATGGTACCCCCGTTTGCAGTAGGGTGTTCAGTGGGTGTAATACGGTAGACAAATTCGGCAAGAACTTATGGTAGGAGTTCACCAGCCCGAGGAACGACCTCAGTTGTGACACATTTTCCGGTGCTGGAGCCTTGACTACTGCCTCAATCTTTTCAGGGGACTTATGTAACCCCTCTTTATCAATAACGTGGCCACAATACGAGATCTGCTTCTTGAAAAACTCGCATTTGTGGCGATTAGCTCGGAGCCCATATTCCTTCAATCTAGTGAGCACCTGCTCCAGGTTGGCGAGGTGATCACTGTCATTTTCGCCCATGACCAGGATGTCGTCCAAATAACACTGGGTCCCTGGAATCCCTTGCAGGACTTGTTCCATTGCCCTTTGCCAAATAGCCAGAGCTGATGCTACCCCGAACACCAGCCGGTTGTATTAGTAGAGACCTTTATGAGTGTTGATCGTGAGGTACTGTTTCAAGGCTTCTTCTACCTCCATTTGCAGGTACGCCTGGGCCAGATCAATCTTAGTGAAGCATTTCCCTCCAGATAGCGAGGCGAAAGTATCTTCAATCCGCGGAAGTAGATATTGTACAGTGTGAAGGACTGGGTTCACTGTCACCTTAAAGTCCCCACAGATGCGAACCTTCTTTGGTTCCCCAGGCGCATTACTCAATGACCTCTTCATTACAGGAATGATGGGTGTAGCCCACTCACTCCAGTCCACTTTGGACAGTACTCCTGAACATTCCAAATCTTCCAGCTCAGCTTCGACGGCTGGGTGGATCGCGTAAGGTACCGGTCTGTCCTTAAAAACTTTGGGCTTGCATTTTCCTCTATTTTGATCGTCGCTGTTATGCCTTTTAGTGTTCCGAGTCCCTGCTGGAACACTTCTTGTGCGTCAGTTAGCATTTTTGACAGTCGTCCAGGTGTGACGTCGTCATCCTTTTTGGCATCTACAGTCAGTGCTTGTATGGAATGCCAATCTAGCTGTATTTCCGGATCCATTCACGTCCTAGTAGTGGTGGTCCTCCATCTGGCAATACATATAGGTCCATTTTTGGTGTTTCCTTGCCGTTATATATAACGTTCACCCTTATTTTTCCTTTGGGGTAGACTTTTTGCCCCGTGTACATCTTCAAGACAATCTTTGTATCTCTCAAGGGTATATGTGAGAATAGCCGCTTGTAGTCCCTTCGGTTTATGACTGTTAGGGCTGATCCTGTGTCCAATTCCATTTTCACTTGGACTCCGGCTATCTTGAGCGTGACCCAGATAGTTTGGTGATCCTCCATTTTGATCACATTATGTAGTTTCAGACAACCCAGCTCCTTGCTTCCGGAGTCTGTATCACTCTTCTGTTCGCCTGAACTACTCTCCGTCACCTTATGTACCTTCTTGTACTTCTCCTGTGCAGATTTCTTGCTGCTGGTTTTCTTTCCCGACCTGCAGACCCTTGCTATGTGTCCTACTTTTACACACTATCTGCACACTTTGTCCTTGAACCAGCAATCATTATGGTCGTGTGTTGTTCTGCCGCAGCGATAGCACTTCACTGTTCCGTATGACATTTCATTTGTGCCATATTCTTGCGGTCTCCGTTGTATCTCTGCAGCGCCCCTTGTTGCTGCTTCGTGTGATACTGCAATGCTGAAAGCCTTGTCCAGCGTAAGATCCTTTTCTGATAGAAGCCGTTTCTGGGTTCCTTCACTTTGAAGCCCACACACAAACTTGTCCCTTAAAGTATCTGCTAGTCCCGTTCCAAACTGGTAGTGTTTCGATAGCTTGCGCAGTTCCGTTAAATACTCAGCATTACTTTCATCTTTATGCTGGTTCCTTTTGTGAAACTTAAATCTTTCTGCTATCAGCAGCGGTGTGGGGTTTAAGTGGTCCTGTAGGATTGACACTATGTTTTCAAAATCCTTTTCTACTGGCTTCTCTAGGGTTACTAGGTTTCGTAGTAAGCCATACGTTTTTGCACCCATTGAATTCAACAATACCAGCGCTTTCTTGTCATCTGGCACTTCATCCGCCTTGCAGTATACTTCTATGCGTTCAACATATGTCATCCAATCTTCGACTTCATTGTCGAACGCTGTGATACTGCCACTCTTCGGCATTTTTGGGTGTGGTTAGACTGGCTTAAAGTGGTGTCTCCCGCGCTTTCCTTTCTTCCACGCTGCGGCTTAAAATGGCGTCTCCCGCGCTGCTGCCAACGCCGCTCTCGGCAGTCCTCGTGACAAATGGTGACGCCCTGTGGGTTTTGTGCGCTGCTCCTATGCTGCTACCAATGCCGCTCTCTGCGGTCCTCATGGCAATGGCAGCGCCTCACGTTTTCCTGCGCGACTCTCTCCCCCGTTGACGCTGCTCGGCCCTTGAACACCGGCTGCGCTCTGCTCTCTCTCGTCTCTCTCCCCATTGACGCCGCTCGGTCCTGAACACTGGCTGCGCCCTGTGCGCTCTGCCCTCTCTCTCTCCCACGTCGACGCTGCTCGGCCTTTTTCTGTGCCGCTCAGTCGGCTCTAGCCACCGCTGTCCGGGAAGGGTCTGCGCAGTACCTGTTGCCAGCCCGTTTCGCTGGACCACCGTGACTGGAAAGCCAAGCCTGGCTCTCGACAGCCTCCCCTGCGATGCTCAAATCTCCGCTGGATGACTGGGCGGTTGCCCGTGGTCGACGCCCGTGCTTCTGGACTCGACCTCCTTCCACTGTTGTCCAGGAGCGAATCCCTGGGAGGTGATGCAGAGTTGCAGGTAGGTTCGAATCTGCGGCGTCGCCAAAGTTATATCCGTGTATCTTAATGATGTGTCCTTCAATAATCAGACAACAGACTGCATGGAACGATCAACAGGTGTTTACTGAATGAGGGTTCAAACTGCAACTGACTGTAAAGATCACTACTCAGGGTTTATGTACAGGTGTGGTCACTGCCGGTACTACAGGATACAGGAGCTGTAAAAAGTAGTTCTCCCCCTTAAAGGTACATACATTACAGAATGGACCAGCAAAATCAATATGCACCCGTTGCCATGGAGATGAGGGCCACTCCCATGGGTGTAGAGGGGCATGTGGTGGTGCATTTTGGACCTTCTGGCATCCTGAGCAGCTCTTTGTCAGGTCCTCGATTTGCTGATCGATCTCCGGCCACCACACATAAGCCCTAGCAAGGCTTTTCATTTTCACCCCTCCCACATGACCTTCGTGAAGCTCATTGAGCACTCTCTTCCTTAACTTGGGTGGAATTACCACTCGGGATCCACACATCAAGGTCCCCTGGCATACTGACAGCTGTTCTCTTCTGGATGAGAATGCTGGCAACGGTCAGTCGCCATGTGCTGGCCATCCCTTCACCGTCAAATCATATACCCGAGACAGTGTCGGGTCATTTCGGGTCTCCTTCTCTATACCAGCGTTAGTTACTGGCAAGCATTCAATTATAGTCGAATGAAATATTTCGACAGGATCCACTGCTGGTGCTTCCTCCGCAGTAGGCAGTGGCAGGCGTGATAGCCCATCAGCGTTTCCATGCTGTTTCGTGCCCTTATACTTGATTTCATATTGGTGCGCCCCTAGAAAAAGGGACCATTTTTGTAGCCGTTGCGCAGTCATCACCGGAACGCCCTTCTTTGGATTAAAGATGGAGACAAGTGGTTGGTGGTCAGTCAGCAAGGTGAACTTCTGCCCGTGCAGATAGTGATTGAACTTTTTCACTCCCCACACTAGTCTGAGGGCCTCCCTGTCAATCTGGGCGTAGTTATGCTCGGCTGAGGTTAGTGATCGTGACGCAAAGGCTATTGGCCTCTCTGAGCCGTCCGAGAATTTGTGCGACAGCACCGCTCCAATGCCGTAGGGTTACGCATCACATGCCAACCGAATTGGTAATGCCGGGTTGTAATGGCCCAATACCTCTTTCGATGTGATTAGTGTTTTGCTCTTCTGGAAAGCTCGTCTACATTTGTCACTCCACTTCCATGGCACCCCAGTTTGCAGTAGAGTGTTCAGTGGGTGTAGTATTGTAGACAAATTTGGCAAGAACTTATGGTAGTAGTTTACCAGCCCGAGGAACGACCTCAGTTGTGACACATTTTCCGGTGCTGGAGCCTTGACTACTGCCTCAATCTTCTCTGGGGACTTATGTAACCCCTCTTTATCGATAACGTGGCCACAATACGAGATCTGTTTTCTAAAAAACTCGCATTTGGGGCGGTTAGCTCGGAGCCCATATTCCTGCAATCTAGTGAGCACCTGCTCCAGGTTGGCAAGGTGATCACTGTCATTTTCGCCCGTGACCAGGATGTCGTCCAAATAACACTGGGTCCCTGGGATCCCTTGCAGGACTTGTTCCATTGCCCTCTGCCAAATAGCCGGAGCTGATGCTACCCCGAATACCAGCCGGTTGTATTGGTAGAGACCTTTATGGGTGTTGATTGTGAGGTATTTTTTTGATGCTTCTTCTACCTCCATTTGCAGATATACCTGGGCCAGATCAATCTTAGTGAGGCGCTTCCCTCCAGATAGCGAGGCGAAAATATCTTCAATCCGCGGAAGTGGATATTGTACGGTGTGAAGGACCGGGTTCACTGTTACCTTAAAGTCCCCACAGATGCGAACCTTCCTTGGTTCCCCAAGCATGCTGCTCAATGACTTTTTCATCACAGGGACGATGGGTGTAGCCCACTCGCTCCAGTCTACCTTGGACAGTACACCTGAATGTTCCAGACTCTCCAGCTCTGTTTCGACGGCTGGGCGGATAGCATAAGGTAACGGTCTGGCCTTAAAAACTTTGGGCTTGCGTTTTCTTCAATTTTAATCATCGCTGTCATGCCTTTTAGTGTTCCGAGTCCTTGCTGGAACACTTCTTTCGCATCAGTTAGGATCTTTGACAGTCGCCCAGGTGTGACGTCATCATCCTTTTTGTCAGCCACAGTCAGTGCCTGTATGGAATGCCAATCTAGCTGTATCTTCCAGATCCATTGATGTCCTAGTAGTGGTGGTCCTCCATCTGGCAATACATATAGGTCCATTTTTGATGTTTCCTTGCCGTTATATATAACGTTCACCCTTATTTTTCCTTTGGGGTAGACTTTTTGCCCCGTGTACATCTTCAAGACAATCTTTGTATCTCTCAAGGGTATATGTGAGAATAGCCGCTTGTATTCCCTTCGGTTTATGATTGTTAGGGCTGATCCTGTGTCCAATTCCATTTTCACTTGGACTCCTGCTTTCTTGAGCATGACCCAGATAGTTTGGTGATCCTCCGATTTGATCACATTATGTAGTTTCAAACAGCCCAGCTCCTTGCTTCTGGAGTCTGTATCACTTTTCTGTTCATCTGAACTACTCTCCGTCACCTTATGTACCTTCTTGTACTTCTCCTGTGGAGATTTCTTGCTGCTGGTTTTCTTTCCCGACCTGCAGACTCTTGCTATGTGTCCTACTTTTACACACTGTCTGCACACTTTGTCCTTGAACCAGCAATCATTATGGTCGTGTGTTGTTCTGCCGCAGCGATAGCACTTCACTGTTCCGTATGACATTTCATTTGTGCCATATTCTTGCGGTCTCCGTTGTATCTCTGCAGCGCCCTGTGCTGCTGCTTCGTGTGATACTGCAATGCTGAAAGCCTTGTCCAGCGTAAGATCCTTTTCTGATAGAAGCCGTTTCTGGGTTCCTTCACTTTGAAGCCCACACACAAACTTGTCCCTTAAAGTATCTGCTAGTCCCGTTCCAAACTGGCAGTGTTTCGATAGCTTGCGCAGTTCCGTTAAATACTCAGCATTACTTTCATCTTTATGCTGGTTCCTTTTGTGAAACTTAAATCTTTCTGCTATCAGCAGCGGTGTGGGGTTTAAGTGGTCCTGTAGGATTGACACTATGTTTTCAAAATCCTTTTCTACTGGCTTCTCTAGGGTTACTAGGTTTCGTAGTAAGCCATACATTTTTGCACCCATTGAATTCAACAATACCAGCGCTTTCTTGTCATCTGGCACCTCATTCGCCTTGCAGTATACTTCTATGCGTTCAACATATGTCATCCAATCTTCAACTTCATTGTCGAACGCTGTGATACTGCCACTCTTCGGCATTTTTGGGTGTGGTTAGACTGGCTTAAAATGGCGTCTCCCGCGCTTTCCTTTCTTCCCCGCTGCGGCTTAAAATGGCGTCTCCCGCGCTGCTGCCAACGCCGTTCTCGGCGGTCCTCGTGGCAAATGGCAGCACCTCGCGTTTTCCTGCGGGCCTCTCTCCCCCGTCGACGCTGCTCGGCCCTTGAACACCGGCTGCGCTCTGCTCTCTCTCGCTCTAGCCCGCCGCTGTCCGGGAAGGGTCTGCGCAGTACCTTTTGCCAGCCCGTTTCGCTGGACCACCGTGTCTGGAAAGCCAAGCCTGGCTCTCGACAGCCTCCCCTGCGATGCTCAAATCTCTGCTGGATGACTGGGCGGTTGCCCGTGGTCGACGCCCGTGCTTCTGGACTCGACCTTCTTCCACTGTTCTCCAGGAGCGAATCCCTGGGAGGTGATGCAGAGTTGCAGGTAGGTTCGAATCTGCCTCGTCGCCAATGTTAGGTCCGTGTATCTTAATGTTGTGTCCTTCAATAATCAGACAACAGACTGCAGGGAACGATTCAACAGGTGTTTACTGAATGAGGGTTACTCTAGAACTAACTATACAGATCACTACTCAGGGTTTATATACAGGTGTGGTCACTGCCAGTACTACAGTATACAGGAGCTGTAAAAAGTACTTCTCTCCCTTAAGGTATATATACATTACATACATTACAAAGGTTACATGCACATTGCATATTGCAGATGATCATAAGTCCATCTGTTCGAGCTTCAGAATCATTATTAGTGACTCATGCAATGGCAATGAGAGAGATGGAAAACTATTCTGTCACCAGCTTGCTGCGATGCACCCGTCTGTCCGTCCCCCACTTGCGCATCGCCCTCCACTCCCACGATCTCCAGGACCGCATCCTCCCAGGGGGTGAGCTGGGCCACTGAAGGTGGCCCTCCTCCTGTCCTCGCTCTTTCCCTCTTATTGTGAGCTCTCTTTTCCTGCAATGAGGGAGACAAGTGGAGTTTGAGTGAGAATGAAGGAGTGAGTGTAGAGAATCATAGCATAGATGTTTAGAAGGAGACAAAGATGGAGTGAGGTGGCAAGACCAAGGGCCCTCCCTGTATGTTGTCAGTTGTTTTCATAGCATCACAGTGATAGGGAGTGTGAGGGCTGCATAGTCGAATAGTTAGGTGAATGTGACCATAGAGAGAGAGGGAATGGGTAAGGGTGCATGGATGTCAGTGTCAAGTGGGATGTGGAGGAAGAGATTGCTAAAGCTGAGTGCTGGTGAGGAGAGGCAATGGGGATCAGATTGAGGGTGATGGCAAAGTCATACTCACTTTTCCAGTACGCAGAAGGTCATGAAACCTCTTCCTGCACTGAAGCCAGGTTCTGTGGGTTATCGACAAAGAGTTGACCTCCTGGGCCAACTGGATCCACATAGCCTTGGTCTGCTGAGGAGGCTTCTTCCTCCCTGAAGAAGGGAAGAACACCTCTTTATTGGCTCTTTCTCAGATAAATGGCAGTTAGAAAGATTACCTGTAATCATCTGGCATTATTCTCTGACTATATAAGCTGTGTCTTTATGCATCTCTCCACTTCACCTGACGAAGGAGCAGCGCTCCGAAAGCTTGTGATTTCAAATAAAACTGTTGGACTATAACCTGGTGTTGTGTGACTTCTTACATTTGTCCTTCCATTAAAGCCTGCAGGGCAACATCATCAAACCTGGGAGCAGACCTAGGTCTCTCGCTGGTCATTCTGCCTCCAGCTCCCTCTAACATGAAAGGCCAAAAGGTTGGCAGTCTGCAGAAGAAGCAAGGCTTGTTGCAGACCTTAAATGCAGCAGCAATGATGACATCATCGGAGGCGAGTTTCAGACTGAAAAAACTAATTGGGCCATGGGTTCCCACACGCTGGAACTCAATTGCCCACTTAAGTTAAAATCGCATCATTCTCCCACATCGATTTAGAATCGGGTGGCTAACACGAAAAGCAAATTACATGACCCCAGCCCACCCCAGTGACAAAATCCAGTCCTAAGACTTACTACTAGACAAGGCGACAGAGTCATCGAATGTTCCAGGACAGGAACAGGCCATTCGGTCCAACAAGCTTTGTTTTTCTCCACATAAGCCATTTAATCTAATCACATCCTCCTTTTTGCTCCCCATTCTCATTAACATTTCTTTATTCCAACCATCTAATCCCCTTTTAAAAGAATTTATGGGCTCTGCTTTAGTAATGGTTTGTGGCAGAGAATTCCACATTCAACCCACCCTCTGTGTAAAGAATCTCTTTGCAAACCAGATAACCCTTGGAACTGTGCCCATGTTTGAACCAACACCATCAGAAGATGAGAGGAGAAACCTGGAGGGGAAAAAGTGAATGAGAAACACTGGCCTACATGAATGAGTTGGTAATTGACAAACAAAATGGATGACATGAATGCCTGTCATGTTACTGAGCAGTGCTAAGGGGCTACTACATGTGTGCCACTTTACTAAATCAAGGACATGCTGAAAGATCAATGGGCAAAAATGTAGTCGCTTCCTTCTGTCTTCCTGGCTGTAATTAATTTGACAAGAGAGTGTGCATTGACATGGGTCATTGCTTTATTAAATATATTTATTATTATAACTAGCTGACTAATAGGAAAATAAACTTTGCACCTTTTTCCCAATATTTTATTTTGAACCTATTGGAACATATGTAGGTTCTCCGTGTATTTAGGACTCAAAGCAACTTGGGCATTCTGCCAATAACCAACCGACTTCACCCTAATTATACAGTGGGTATGTAAAAATGTCCCGAAGTATTTGAAAAGGATTAGTCTCTTGTTACAACCAAGCGTGAATCATTTTAATTAGTATGCCCAGCACAGAGCTGAGTGAGGTAATGGGATTGCGATAGACTGCATTGTAAATGTCATTGTTATAATTATGAGGGCGATTATTGTTAACCAGCAGAATCATGTCCTTATCTGTCACATGAACAATAAGCCAGGAAAGGACAATTAATGATAGTACGCGTGGGTGGTGCTGTGAAAATCTTTAAAAGTAGTTCACTTCGGACAATAAGATAATGAGCCGAAGCAATAAATAGCAGCTGGAATTTTACACTGTGGGTCACAGGGTAACTGTTACAGTTATGTATGAACATGAGTTGATGCGGCATGCTCTGCCTCCCAGAACCAACGGTGCTACCTTTCAGCAGGCTATTCGCCTTGGGGAGCTTCACAGCTGAGCCCAATTCTGTCCTTGCCTGATGTCTCCTCCTGCGCACTTCCAGCAAAGGTCGCTGGATATGGAATCAGGAGTGAACTGTTTTTTGACCTCCCTAGTAAATGCTGAGGCCAAATGAGGAGATTTTTTATTACAGGCCAGGAGATCTCCTTGGCGTTTTTTTTTAAATTAGGAAAAAAGAGGATGGCCAAAAGCAATATTGGCCCCTTAAAAACTGGTATTGTAAATGAAAATAAGGAAATGGCGGATATGTTAAATAATTCCTTTGCATCAGCATTTACAGTAGAGGAAGAGGATAGCACGCTGGACATCCCAAGGAAACTAATATTGAATTAGGGACAGAGACTCATCAAAATTATTATAAGCAAAATAACAGTAATGAAGAAAACAATGGCACTAAAGAGTGACAAATCCTCAGGACCAGGTGGTTTCCATCCCACGGTTTTAAAGGAAGTAGGTGAGCACATTGCAGATGCCCTAACTATAATCCTCCAAAATCTCTCGATTCAGGAACCATCCCTCTGGATTGGAAAATTGCGCATGTCACTCCGCTATTTAAGAAAGTTGAGAGGGGGTAACCAAGGATTTATAGACCATTTAGTCTAACATCTGTTGTTGGGAAATTACTAGAGTCTATAATTAAGGATAGAGTGACTGAATACCTTGAAAATTTTCAGCTGATCAGAGAGAGCCAGCATGGATTTGTAAAGGATCAACCATGCCTGACGAACTTGATTGAATATTTTGAGGAGGTGACTAAAGTAGTGGACTGGGGAATGTCTATGGATGTATTTAAACAGAATTCCAGAAGGCATTTGATAAGCAACTGTTAGCTAAAGTTGAAGCTCATGGAATTGAGAAAAGAAACAAAGACTTGCATTTATATAGCGCCTTTCACAACCACCGGATATCCCAAAGTGCTTTACAGCCAATGAAGTACTTTTTGAAGTGTGGTCACTGTTGTAATGTAGAAAACTCGGCAGCCAATCTGCACACAGCAAGCTCCCACAAACAGCAGTGTGATAATGACCAGATAATCAGTTTTAGTGATGTTGATTGAGGGATAAATATTGGCTAGGACACTGGGGATAACTCCCCTGCTCTTCTGCTATAAAATAGTGCCATGGAATCTTTTACGTCCACCTGAGTGTGCAGACGGGGCCTCGGTTTAACGTCTCATCCGAAAGACGGCACCTCTGACAGTGCAACGCTCCCTCAGCACTGCACTGGAATGTCGGCCTAGATTTTTGTGCTCAAGTCCCTGGCAAATTGAGAGTAAATTATTGGCCTGGTTAGGAAATTGCCTGAATGGCAGGAGACAGAAAATAGGGATTAAGGGCAGGCACTCAAATTGGCAGGATGTGACTAATGGTGTCCCACAGGGATCTGTATTGGAGCCGCAACTATTCACTATATTTATTAGCAACTTAGATGACAGTGTACACATGCACCAGGATCTGATCTGGGCTAAACTTTAAGGCCAGTTACCTGCCAGCAATCACCATAGGGACAGGTGCAAATTCTGGGCACTGCAGTCGTGCGGAAAATGTCGAGGGTGTAGTGTATGTGCTTTAAGTCAGAACTACTTTTTACAGCTCCTGTATACTGTAGTACCGGCAGTAACCACACCGGTCTATAAGCTGTGCACATGCCTCTGTACCCCAGTCTAGAGATTACCCTTCTCCAGTAAAGATCTGTTATTTGTTTATGTACAGCATCCGTGTAATTATTTATCCACTGAACCATGGATCTAACAGTGGCGACGAGTGTCGATGCGAATCTACCTGCAACATAAAAAAAAAATTTTTAAATAGTCGAGTCCAGGAACAAGGGCGTCGACCGCGAGCAACCGCCCAGCAGTCAGGCAGAGATCCAACTTCACTGGGGAGGCTGTGGAGAGCCGGGTTTGGTTCCCCAGCCACAACGAGCAGTAAGAGACCGACGACAGGTCGAGAGCAGACCCTTCCCGAGCAGCGGCGGCTGGAGCCGACCGACGGCAGAGAGAGAGAGCCGAGCAGCGTCAACGGGGTAAGAAGAGGGTGAAGAGAGCAGGGCGCAGCTGGGAGTTGATCAGCAAGCGGCGTCGAGGAAAACTACTGCAAACCGGAGCGAGAGAGTGTAAGAAACAGCCGGGTTCTAGACTGAGCGGCGTCGACAAATATCAAGGGAAGAACGCGCAGAGCACAGCCAGGGATCACGGGCTAATCAGGGTCCGCGGGGCGAAGCAAGGGGAAACGCCATTGAGCCGCGGAGAAGCAGGGAGAGCGCGGGAGACGCCATTGAGCCGTGGAGAAGCAGGGAGAGCGCGGGAGGCACCATTGAACCGCGGAGAAGAAGGAAGAGCGCGGGAGACGCCATTTTGCGAAGCCGCAGCGGAGAAGACGGGCAAGCGCGGGAAGGAAGGAAAGCGTGGGAGATGCCATTTTGTGCCAGCGGAGAAGAAAGGGAAGCGCGGGAGGCGCCATTGGTGATAGTTAACGCACAACCAAGGATGCTGAAGAGTGGCAGTATATCTACGTTCGACAATGAAGTCGAAGATTGGGCGACATATGTGGAACGTATTGAGGTGTACTGCAGGGCGAATGAAGTGCCAGATGCTAATAAAGCACTGGTTCTGTTAAATTCCATGGGTGCAAAAACTTATGGGTTACTGCGAAATCTAATAACCCCAGAGAAGCCGGTAAACAAGAATTTTGAAAGCATAGTAGAAATCCTACAGGACCACATAAACCCCACACCGCTGCCGATAGCAGAACGATTTAAGTTCCATAAAAGGAACCAACACAAAGACGAAAGCAATGCTGAGTACCTAACGGAACTGCGCAAGCTATCGAAATACTGCCAGTTTGGAGCGGGACTAGCAGACACGTTAAGGGACAAGTTTGTGTGTGGGCTACAAAGTGAAGGAACCCAGAAACGGCTTCTATCAGAAAAGGACCTTACGCTGGACAAAGTTTTCAGTATGGCAGTATCTCACGAAGCAGCCGCAAGGGGCGCTGCAGAGATACAAGGGAGACCGCAAGAATATGGCACCAACGAAATGACTGACGGAACAGGGAAGTGCTATCGCTGCGGCAGAACAACACATGACCAGAAAGATTGTTGGTTCAAGGACCAAGTGTGCAGACAGTGTGGGAAAGCAGGACACATAGCAAGAGTCTGCAGGTTTGGGAAGAAAACCAACAGTAAGAAATCTCCACAGGAGAAGTACAAAAAGGTACACCAGGTGATGGACAGTGGTTCAGATGAACAGAAAAGTGACACAGACTCCGGAAGCAAGGAGCTGGGTTGTCTGAAACTACATGATGTAACCGAAATGGAGGATCACCAGACTATCTGGGTTACACTCAAGATAGACGGAGTCCAAGTGGAAATGGAATTGGACACAGGGTCAGCTCTAACAGTCATAAATCAAAGAGACTACAAGCGGCTATTTTCACACATACCCTTGAAAGCTACAGAGATTATCTTGAAGACGTATATGGGGAAAAAGTCTACCCCAAAGGAAAAATAAGGGTGAAAGTGACATATAAAGGTCAGGAAATACCTAAAATGGATATATATGTATTGCCAAATGGAGGACCACCACTGCTAGGACGTGAATGGATCCGGAAGATACATTTAGATTGGCATTCCATACAGGCACTGAAGGTGGAGGCCAAAAAGGATGACGACGTCACACCTGGACGACTGTCAAAAATGCTAACTGACGCAAAAGAAGTGTTCCAGGAGGGATTAGGAACACTAAAAGGAATAACAGCAACAATTAAAATAGAGGATAATGCAAGCCCAAAGTTTCTGAAGGCCAGACCAGTGCCTTATGCGATCAAACCAGCGGTTGAAGCAGAGCTGGAAGGGTTGGAACGTTCAGGAGCACTGTCCAAAGTGGACTGGAGCGAGTGGGCTACACCCATCATTCCTGTAATGAAGAGGTCGTTGAGTAATACGCCTGGGGAACCAAAGAAGGTCCGCATCTGTGGGGATTTTAAGGTGACAGTGAACCCAGTCCTTCACACAGTGCAATATCCGCTTCCACGAATTGAGGATATTTCCGCCTCGCTATCTGGTGGTAAACGCTTCACCAAAATTGATCTAACCCAGGCGTACTTGCAAATGGAGGTAGAAGAAGCTTCGAAACATTACCTTACGATCAACACTCATAAAGGTCTCTATCAATACAACCGGCTGGTGTTTGGAGTAGCCTCAGCTCCGGCTATCTGGCAAAGGGTGATGGATCAGGTTCTGCAAGGGATTCCAGGGACCCAGTGTTATTTGGACGACATCTTGGTCACGGGCGAAAATGACGGTGATCACCTCGCCAACTTGGAGAAGGTGCTCACCAGATTAAAGGAGTATGGGCTACGAGCTAATCGCCACAAGTGTGAGTTTTTCCAGAAACTGATCTCGTATTGTGGCCACGTCATCGATGAAGAGGGGTTACATAAGTCCCCTGACAAGATTGAGGCAGTAGTCAAGGCTCCAGCACCGGAAAATGTGTCACAACTGAGGCCGTTCCTCGGGCTGGTAAACTACTACCACAAGTTCTTACCAAATTTGTCTACGGTATTACACCCGCTGAACACCCTACTGCAAACAGGGGTACCATGGAAGTGGGATGACGAACGTAGACGAGCTTTCCAGAAGTGTAAAGAATTGATCACATCAAAAGAGGTGTTGGCCCATTTCAACCCAGCACTACCAATTCATTTGGCATGTGATGCATCACCCTATGGGATTGGAGCGGTGCTGTTGCACAAATTCCCAGACGGGTTGGAGAGGCCAGTAGCCTTTGCGTGTCGGTCACTAACCTCAGCCGAGTGCAACTACACCCAGATTGACAGGGAGGCCCTCAGCCTAGTATGGGGAGTAAAAAAATTCAACCACTATCTGCATGGACAGAAGTTCACCTTGCTGACTGACCACCAACCACTTGTCTCCATCTTTAATCCTAAGAAGGGCGTGCCAGTAATGACTGCACAGCGGTTACAAAGATGGTCCCTGTTTCTAGGGGCGAATCAATATGAAATAGAATATAAAGGCACGAGACAGCATGGGAACGCTGATGGGCTATCGCGTCTGCCACTGCCTACTGTGGAGGAAGCACCAGCAGTGGACCCTATCGAGATATTTTATTCGTCGATAATTGAACGATTGCCAGTAACAAACGCGGATATAGAGGAGGCCCGCAATGATCCGACGCTGTCACGGGTATATGAATTGACGGTGAGGCGATGGCCAACACATGGCGACTCACTGTTGCCAGCATTCTCATCCAGAAGAGAACAGCTGTCAGTATGCCAGGGGACAGTGATGTGTGGATCCAGGTTGGTGATTCCACCCAAGTTAAGGGAGAGAGTGCTAAATGAGCTATATGAAGGTCATCTGGGGGGAGTGAAAATGAAAAGCCTAGCTAGGGCTTATGTGTGGTGGCCGGGCATCGATCAACAAATCGAAGACATAACTAAGAGCTGCTTAGGAAGCCAGAAGGTCCAAAATGCACCACCACATGCCCCTCTACACCCATGGGAGTGGCCCTCCTCTCCATGGCAACGGGTGTACATTGATTTTGCTGGTCCATTCATGGACTCAATGTTCTTAATAGCAGTGGATGCTCATTCAAAGTGGCCTGAGGTGATAAAGATGTCTTCAACCACTACAGAGAAAACGATTGCAGTCCTACGGATCATATTTGCCAGAAACGGTTTGCCAGAGCAGATCTGCTCTGATAATGGACCACAGTTTGTGTCCGACGAGTTCCAAAAATTCATGAAAAGGAATGGGGTAAGGCATTACACATCCGCCCCGTATCATCCAGCCACCAATGGATTGGCTGAGAGGTTCGTACAAACCTTTAAGAAGGCGATAAAGGCCATGTGCGACGAGGAAATTCCACTACAGCATAAGATGGACAATTTCTTATTAGCCTACCGAAGCGCGAAGCATTCAGTTACCAACCAGACACCGGCCATGATGTTCTTTAACCGAAGGTTGAGATCTCGTCTGGACTTGCTCAGACCAAATGTGCGAAGAAATGTTGAGGACAAACAATTCCAGCACATCAACGAGAAGCCGACAAAGAGCTTCAATGTAGGGCAACCAGTCTTGGCCCGGGACTATCGAACAGAGAAGTGGCAACCCGGAACGATATGTACAAGGCAGGAGCCATTAATGTACACAGTGGATGTCGGGGAGAACATTGTGAGACGCCACGTCGATCAGATCTTAGCATCACAGGAATGCATCAACCCCATGTCTCGAGTACCTGGGGATGAACCCGACATACCGATAGCATCTACTTCAGACCCAGTAGCAGTGGAACCCGATGAACTACCCGATGAAAGGGGGTCAGAATCGCCTCTGCACCAAGAACAAGAACCTCCGGAAAGGCGCTATCCCGAAAGGGTCAGGAAGCCGCCCCAAAGACTGAATCTATAAATGGACTTTTGTTATTGAATGTAAATGTAAAAATGTAATTGTTATTTGAATATTAAGGGGGTATTATTAATCTAAAAAGGGAGGAATTGTAGTGTATGTGCTTTAAGTCAGAGCTACTTTTTGCAGCTCCTGTATACTGTAGTACCGGCAGTAACCAAACCGGTATATAAGCTGTGTGCATGCCTCTGTACCCCAGTCTAGAGATTACCCTTCTCCAGTAAAGACCTGTTATTTGTTTATGTACAGCATCCGTGTAATTATTTATCTACTGAACCACGGATCTAACAGAGGGCACCAGCAAATATGCAAATTCCCCCGACTTCAGGATTTCGGGCAATGCAGAGACACATCCCTGGAGCGGGGGTGGTGCAGGCTCCTGCCTTATCCCAGATTCACCTCCAAGAGGCCAGAGGGAAATTTCTGGCCTGTTTTCTTCTTTCTTCACGTTTTTATTTCGACTTAGAAATTTGCATATGTGACAGTTTGACACCTAATTGGGAATTTTGCCAGCCCTGGGGAGGCGGGTATGGAGGCGGGACTGCCGGGAAAATGGCAGAAGCTGAGAGCGGGTACCGAACCCACTCCCAACCCGCCTCCATGCCATCTCCCCAGGAGGCGGGTCCCCAACTCGCGCAGGGATCCGTCTCTTCGAGGCAGGAAGGGGATTATAGCGATTTAACTGCCTGTTAACAGATAGTTAACAGGCGGTTTTGAGGCTTATCCGCATTTTACCCCTGCAAGTGCGGGCTTCGCAACATCGGGAAACCCCGCCAGGGTCAGCGAGGCGAGCAGTGTGTCTGCGGGGTGAGAGGGATCAAAAAGTCCACTTTGGAGGTGAGTCATTGGTGCAAGTGTGGAGAGGTAAGTATGAGAGATGATAGTAAAGTGTTAGAAAAAGTTTACTTATCTTTGCTTCTTCCTGCAGGCTTCAACCCTTGAGGATCCGGAGGTTCCTCATCTCAACGGCAGAGATGACAGAATGGCTGCTGTATTCTCCGATGCAGCAGCCATCTGATTTCTGCTGAGGAAATAGGTTTTGGTGAGCCTTCAGTGCAAGGGCTCACCATAGAACAGAGATTGTCAGTGTTTGACAGCTTCTCTAAGCTATCAAATGCTGACAATTCATCTGTCAACAAAAATTTGACAGATGAAACATCATACACTGATGTCCTCTGTCACCGGCTTTCCCTTAATTGGCCTGCTAAACCCGCAGGGCAGGCTTAACAAGGTCAATCAAGGAAAAAGCGTGGGTTGGCTGGACGTCGTTGGGGGCAGGACTGAAACCCGACAACCAGCAGTCCCTCCCCCAATGTGCCCCCATTGACAAATTCCAGCCTCTAAAGTGTGACAGATGAAATTGCGAAATGTTTACATACACAGGAGATGTTGAAGCGATTATTACTAGTCCTAGCCCCTTTAGTGCTACCCCAGATCAGGTGTGACGTAATAAAGACTCACTACGCACTTGGTTGTACATAAAGCAAAGCTTTAATCATCTTGTAAATAAACATGGAGGTTTAGTTAGTAGCCACTAGCTTCCTGTTTCCAGACTGTCTCTGGCCAAGCTGGGCCCATGCCCTAGTATTTATACTCCTCGGGCGGCGCCCTCAGCTGGCCATTCAGTAGTACTTCCTTGTAGAAGTTGCGATTTATGACAAGGTGTATTCCTCAGACGTTCACTTTCAACTAAACTTTGAGGTAGCTGAATCCTAAAGATGCTTAATTGGGTCTAAAGGTCTGGACCATCTCTCCCTAAAGGAAAGGAACAACCTGAA
Source organism: Somniosus microcephalus (assembly GCF_052327205.1). NCBI lineage: Eukaryota > Metazoa > Chordata > Chondrichthyes > Squaliformes > Somniosidae > Somniosus > Somniosus microcephalus. The sequence goes on along the minus strand of NC_140999.1, from coordinate 50,701,058 downwards.
AATGTTGCTGTCCTCCAGATAGCACTTTTAATAAGTTTAGCTAGACTGTAATGTTCCGGATATTATGAGGGTCTGGAAAACTCCCCCAGAATTCTGCAACTCCTCACCAAAGAGTGTACAGAGATTGAGTTCGCAAGTTTGATACAGAAGTCTTATGTGAGACAATTCTAAAAATATATAGATTTATTAAAGAACCGACATGTAATTTACAGTTGGTGAATCAATCGCAACATTAACAGTAAGTTAAAAGAGTAAACTTACAATCCTATTATCAGAGAACCTTACTTTCAAATCTTAACTTCGCTACAGTTTTACAGTTCTTAAAGTTTATTCAGGATATCCACCAAAATCAAATACCTTTGATTCCTGAGTTACAAAGAGTTCGAGACTTACAGAGTCACTTCTGAAGCCGAGAATCATTTTGCCCCTTTAAAGTGAGTCTACTATTCCATTTGAGAGTTCAATATTTATACCCTTTTCCAGTGGTATTTCCTTTAAGGTTTTCTGCTGATGTAAGCTAATTATCTCTAGTCATTTTTTTGCTGACCCCTACAATTCTTACAGTCACCTCAGCTGGTAGCATTACAGAATTATGTCTGTTCTCTAGGTGTTCTAAGTTTACCATAAAAAGTGGTGTAACGGCAGGTGTGTTTTACTTGATGTAATTTTTACGAAGGCAGATGTTTCTGCTTCTTTATGAAGTGTAAATTAGAACACCCTGTACAGGGTGAACCTTTGTCTTGTTCCCAAAGGTTCAGACTACCAGAGCCTTTCACCTTCTGTTTCAATAAGGTTATTGATTCAGTGTCAACAACGATCTTATCTCTATAGCCAGAATACTTTCACAGCTTTTTCATGGTTCGGTTTCTAGATTTCCAGACCCAGTTTGTCATGTTTTAATAAGGCCAGAATTCTTTCATAGAATGGTGTATTTTTCTGAATAGGTTTTATGGCTCATTCCTTCACAATGTTTCCCCAGCTCTAAAATGGAGTACATAAGAACATAAGAAATAGGAGCAGGAGTAGGCCAATCGGCCCCTCGAGCCTGCTCCGCCATTCAATAAGATCATGGCTGATCTGATCCTAACTGCCAATCTACTATCACAGAACCATCTCCTGAATCTAACAGAATTAGACACACGAAATAGGAGCAGTATCAGGCTACACGGCCCCTGGGCCCGCTCCACTACCCACAAGGCCATGACCGATCCGAACCTAGACTCGTGTCCAAATTCCTGCCCGCTCCCCGTAACCCTTAATTCCCTTTACTTCTAGGAAACTGTCTATTTCTGTTTTAAATTTATGTAATGATGTAGCTTCTACAGCTTTTTGGGGCAGCATATTCCATGGACCTACCACCCTCTGAGTGAAGTAGTTCCTCCTCATCTCAGTTTTGAAAGAGCAGCCCCTTATTCTAAGACTATGCTCCCTAGTTCTAATTTCACCCATCATCGGGAACATCCTCCCCGCATCCACCCGATCCAACCCCTTCACAATCTTATATGTTTCAATAAGATCGCCTCTCATTCTTCTGACCTCCAATGAGTAGAGTCCCAATCTACTCAACCTCTCCTCATATGTCCATCCCCTCATCCCCGAGATTAACCGAGTGAACCTTCTTTGTACTGACTCGCGAGCAAGTATGTCTTTTCTTAAGTATGGACACCAAAACTGTACGCAGTATTCCAGGTGCGGTCTCACCAATGCCTTGTACAACTGAAGCAATACCTCCCTATTTTTATATTCTATCCCCCTAGCAATGAAAGCCAACATTCCATTGGCCTTCTTAATCACTTGCTGCACCTGCATACTAACCTTTTGAGTTTCGTGCACCAGGACCCCCAGATCCCTTTGTACTTCAGTACTTTCCAGTTTCTTGCCATTCAGATAATAACTTGCTCTATGATTTTACCTGCCAAAGTGCATAACCTCACACTTTCCAGTATTGTATTCCATCTGCCAAATCTCTGCCCACTTACTTAGCCTGTCTATGTTCTTTTGCAGGTTTTTTATGTCCTCCTCACTCACTACTTTCCCTCCCATCTTAGTATCATCTGCAAACTTTGATATGTTACACTCGGTCCCCTCCTCCAAATCGTTAATATAGATTGTAAAGAGTTGGGGACCCAGCACTGACCCCTGCAGAACACCATTAGTTACTGATTGCCAGTCTAAGAATGAACCATTTATCCCAACTCTCTGCCTTCTGTTAGATAGCCAATCCTCTATCCATGCCAGAATATTACCCCCAATCCCGTGATTTTTTATCTTAAGCAATAATCTTTTGTGTGGCACCTTGTCAAATGCCTTTTGGAAGTCTAAATACACTACGTCCACTGGTTCCCCTTTATCCACCCTATATGTTACTTCCTCAAAGAACTCCAGCAAATTTGTCAAACATGACTTCCCCTTCATAAAACCATGCTCACTTTGTCCTATTAAATTATGATTATCCAAATGTCCTGTTACTGTCTCCTTAATAATGGACTCCAAAATTTTACCTACCACAGATGTTAGGCTAACAGGTCTATAGTTTCCAGCCTTCTGTCTACTGCCCTTTTTAAATAAGGGTGTTACATTAGCAGTTTTTCAGTCTGCCGGGACCTTTGCTGAGTCCAGGGAGTTTTGGAAAATAATTACCAATGCATCCACAATCCCTACCGCCACTTCCCTCAAGACCCTAGGATGTAAGCCATCAGGTCCAGGTGATTTATCCGCCTTGAGTCCCATTATTTTACCGAGTACCACTTCCTTAGTGATTTTGATCATGTTTAGCTCCTCCCCCCCATAGCCCCCTGTTTGTCCAGTGTTGGGATATTCTTAGTGTCCTCTACTGTAAAGACTGATACAAAATATTCATTCAGTGTTTTTGCCATCTCCATATTTCCCACCATTAATTTCCCGGTCTCATCCTCTAAGGGACCAACATTTACTTTAGCCACCCTTTTTCTTTTTATATAACTATAAAAACTCTTACTATCTGTTTTTTTATTTTTTGCTAATTTACTTTCATAATCTATCTTCCCTTTCTTAATCAATCTTTTTGTTATTTTTTGCTGTCTTTTAAAGTTTTCCCAATCCTCTATCCTCCCACTAGATTTGGCAACCTTATATGCCCTTGTTTTTAGTCGAATACTATCCTTAATTTCTTTACTTAGCCACGGATGGCTGTCTTTCCTTTTACACCCTTTTCTTCTCAGTGGAATATATATTTTTTGGAAGTTGTAAAATAACTCCTTAAATGTACACCACTGATCATGTATCGTCTTACCCTTTAATCTATTATCCCAATCCACTCTACTCAATTCCGCTCTCATACTTTCATAGCCTCCTTTATTCAAGCTTAGCACGCTTGTTTGAGATCCAACCTTCTCACCCTCTAATTGAATATGGAATTCAACCATGTTATGGTCACTCATTCCAAGGGGATCCTTTACTAGGACATTTTTAATTAATCCTGTCTCGTTACACAGGACCAGATCTAAGGTTGCTTGCCCCCTGGTCAGTTCAGTTACATACTGCTCAAGAAACCCATCCCTAATACACTCAATGAACTCATCCTCAAGGCAGCCCTGTCCAATTTGATTTGTCCAATTAATATGATAGTTAAAATCCCCCATAATTATAGATGTTCACTTATTACAAGACTCAACTATTTCCTGATTGATACTCCGTCCAACAGAGTTGCAACTGTTCGGAGGCCTATAGATTACACCCACTAGTGTTTTTTTCCCCTTTTTATTCCTTACCTCCACCCAAACTGTTTCATTATTCTGATGTTTTGACCCAATATCATTTCTCTGTATTACAGTGATTCCTTCCTTTATTAACATAGCCACCCCACCTCCCCTTCCTTCCTGCCTGTCCTTCCTGATCATTAAATAACCTGGTATGTTTAATTCCCAGGCATTGTCACCCTGCAGCCATGTTTCTGTAACGGCCACAAGATCATACCCATATGTAGTTATTTGTGCCATTAATCCGTCTATTTTGTTACGAATGCTACGTGCATTCAGATAGAGAACTTTCAAATATATTTTGTGACACTTAGTTCCTGTTTTGCCCTTTTTATTACTTTACCTTTTACTCCATACCTTCTGCCCCTTCCTGACACGCTCTGGTTTTTAATTTCCCCACTGCTACCTAAGTCTATGACCTTCTCTGTTGTCATTTTTATTATTTGCTCTCTTGGAACCTCCCCCCCAATAGTTAGTTTAAAGCCCTCTCTACAGCCTTAGTTATATGATCCGCCAGGACTCTAGTCCCAGCACTGGCCAAGAGAAGCCCGTCCCAACGGAACAGCTCCCTCCTGCCCCAGTACTGGTGCCAGTTTCCCAGGAAGCAAAACCCATTTCTCCCACACCAGTCTTTGAGCCATGCATTTAACTCTCTAATTTTATTTGTCCTAGCCGAATTTGCTCGTGGCTCAGGTAATAATCCAGAGATTATTAACCTTGAGGTTTTGTTTTTTAATTTGACCCCTAGCTGCTCATACTCCTTTAACAGAACCAGCTTCCTAGTCCTATCTACGTTGTTTGTACCAACATGGACCACAACAACTGGATCCACCCCCTCCCACTGCAAGTTTCTTTCCAGCCCAGAGGAGATGTCCTTAACCCTGGCACCGGGTAGGCAACACAGCCTTCGGGACTCTCGCTCTCGGCTGCAGAGAACTCTATCTATCCCCCTAATAATACTATCCCCTACCACTACAACATTTCTATTTACTCCCCCCTCTTGAATGGCCCCCTGTTCCACGGTGCTGTGGCCAGGTTGCTCATCCTCCCTGCAGTCCCTGCTCCTGTCCCCACAGGGAGTAAGAACCTCGAACCTGTTGGACAAGAGCAAGGGCTGTGGCTCCTCCAGCTCTACCTCCTGGATCCCCGTACCTGCCTCACTCGTAGTCACACCGTCCTGTCCCTGACCATGGGCTACATCTGAATTAATTAACTTCATAGTTGTGACCACCTCCTGATACACAGAGTCCAGGTACTTCTCCCCCTCCCTGATGTGTCGCAGTGTCTGAAGCTCAGACTCCAGCTCATCAACACGGAGCTGGAGTTCCTGTAGCAGCAGACACTTGTCACAGACGTAATCACCGTGAGCCTCAATGGGGTTCACCGGCTCCCACATCTCGCAACAGTAACACATCACCTGCTCCATTCTATGTAATTAATTTAAAAATTTTATCGTTAGTTATGGACACCCTCTGCCTGATTTTAGATGCTATCTCTTTTAATTAATTGGATTTAAATTAAATCAATCCCTCTAGTTACACCAGTTAAATGGTTTACCAGAAAGGCCTTATTAACTACAACCCACAGAGTTAAAGTTTGAAAAGAGCACCTAACACCCCACTTACCCTAACTCACACTTACCCAAACTCAGAGCACTCTTTCATGACTCGCACTCAGTGCTTGCTCGCACTAGGACTGGTCTTTTTATACTGTTTGTTTGTTTACAGCCAAATGAGTCACCACTGCTGATTGGTTAGAAAACTGGTTTCCACTTCCTGCTGTGCCAATTTACTCCTACTGCAGTGTAACCTTGTTTTACTCTTCTTAAACCAACAGAATCCCAAAGATTTAACTTTTCCGCTTTACTTAAACTGCTTAAGTAATCTTATCAAGAATGATTTAAAGAGAAATAACAATTAAAGAACTCTCACACTTACCCAAACTCAGAGCACTCTTTGATGACTCGCACTCAGTGCTTGCTCGCACTAGGATGTGTACTGATTTAATATATTAATGGATAGTGACAGATAATAGATTTATTTTGTGTTTCTCTCAATTGTTTTGTTGTGTTTCTTAAACTTTCTCCCCTTTTCTGAAACCACTGACTTTTGCTGGTTTCCACAGGCACCCGTAAGCCTCAAAACACAAGTAGCCACTCTTCAAGTGGGATCATTGACGGTGAGCATCAGTGGCCTCTAAGTTCTTCATTAAGTAAGCAAACATGGCAGTCAACATATCTGCCTACATAATAATAACTACTGCACTCAAAAAATAAGCCATTGTTTGTAAAGAAGCCTTGGGATGGCCTGAGGATGATAAGCTGCTGTATAAATGCAAGTTCTTTCTTTCTTTAGGGAGCACCACAGCTGAGCTTGATCGTATCCTCATCTGGCACCCACACTCACCCACTCCCAGCAGCAGTCACTGGATATAAATTCGGAGTGGGGACCAATGTTCTCCCTGATTTTTTTGGGTGCGCGGTCCCTTTAACGGGCTGCGCGACCCATTCAAAATTTTGTGTATGCGCGAAATCTCCCATTCAAAAGCCAGTAAGCAGCCTGCACGGGACCTCCAGACAGCACAGCTTTGCGGGAACGTTGGTGGGGGCCCAAGCTGAGCTTTCCCCCCTCCTAAAGTCAGTGTCACTGAGGCCACATGTAGCAGCCCTACTCCTGCCCTTGCTGATATCCTTTACCTCAGCACAGACCAAAGATCAAATCTCTGAACTTCCTGTATTGTTCAGCGCTGTACCAGGCAGTGCCATTGCAACTGAGCAAGCTGGGAGCCCATCCTCTGAAAGAAAGAAAGAATGAAAGACTTGCATTTACATAGTGCCTTTCATGACCTCAGGACGTCCCAAAGCTCTTTACAGCCAATGAAGTATTGTTGAATCACTGACTGTGCCTTTAGTTCCTTCCTCCCCTCACCGCACCTCCCCCCCACTTTCCCTGCCTCTGCGCCTGCTTAAAACCTGTTACATCTCCAACTTTTACCAGTTCTGATGAAGGGCCACAGACCTGAAATGTTAATTCTGTTTCTCTCTCCACGGATGCTGCCTGTCCTGCTGAGTGTTTCCAGCATTTTCTGTTGTTATTTCAGACTTCCAGCATCCGCAGTATTTTGCTATTGTAATCTGTTTTAGTGATATTGGCTGAGGGATAAATATTGGCCAAGACCATCTACAAGGCACAAGTAAGGAATGTGATGGAATATTCTCCACTTGCCTGGATGAGTGCAGCTCCAACAACACTCAAGAAGCTCGACACTATCCAGGACAAAGCAGCCCGCTTGATTGGCACCCCATTCACCACCTTTAGCATTCACTGTCTGCCACCGGCGTACCATGGCTGCAGTGTGTACCATCTACAAGATGCACTGCAGCAACTCGCCAAGGCTTCTTCGGCAGCACCTCCCAAACCCTCGATCTCTTCCACCCAGAAGGACAAGGGCAGCAGGCGCAAGAGAGCACCACCACCTCCAAGTTCCCCTCCAAGTCACACACCATCCTGACTTGGAAATAAATCGCCGATCCTTCATCGTCGCTGGGTCAAAATGCTGGAACTCCCTACCTAACAGCACTGTGGGAGCACCTTCACCACAAGGACTGCAGCGGTTCACGAAGGATGCTCACCACCACCTTCTCAAGGGCAATTAGGGATGGGCAATAAATGCTGGCCTTGCCAGCGACGCCCACATCCCATGAACGAATATTTTAAAAGAAGACACCGGAGGGAGGACCCCTGCTCTTCTGCAAAACAGTAACATGGGATCGTTTAACGTCTCATCTTAAAGACGGATGAGGCGTTAAACCGAGGCTCCTTCTGTCCTTTCAGGTACAGGTACTAAAGCTTTGTTTAATGTTAAACCTCCTTTGAGAAACCTGTTGCTATTGATGAGGACATTGAATAGTCAGCCCTGTGAATCCCTATCCAGTTACAGTCACAGTTTATACCTGGTTTCAATCATTGTACTGCAGCTTGTACACTGCAGGTAATCAAACATGTCACACACTGGGATCAAACATTGCATAAATTTGTCATGTAATTAATCCAGATCAACTGTACAGCTAAAAAGAAAAAGAGAAAACAGGATTACAACAGTCATGAATGAACCATGATGGGGCGACAGGGAACGAAAAAGATTTCAAAATGTATTACCTGTCCAGGTTTGCTGTTGCTTTCATAAGCTTTCCTGCTATGTTCAGTAAAAGTAAAAAAGAACTTGGCATTTATATAGCACCTTTCACACCCTCACTATCTCCCAAAGGACCTCACATCCAATGAAGTACGTTTGAAGCGTAATCACTGTTGTAATGTAGGAAAGGCAGCAGCCAATTTGCGCACAGCCACAATTGGCAATGAGATAAATGGTGAGATAATCTGTTTTAGTGATGTCAATAGGGGCAGGAATATGGGCCTAGGACACTGAGAGAACTCACTGCTCACCTTCCAATAGTGCTGTGGGTTCTTTAACACCCACCTGAACAGGCAGACGGGGCCTGGGTTTAACATCTCCCATCGGGGGGTTTGCTTAGGTGAGGCTCGGGTTTTAGAAGCCTGTAACTTGTAGGAGGGAGGTAAGGCTATGGGAAACAAGGAGTTCAATAGTTTTAAGTCCCTGCACAAGAGTAAGTTAGAGTAGGAGACGGTGCAATTAGAATCAATTTTAACATGGTAAGGATGCTGGGAGCAAGAAGATGATTAGTTTGTTGAATGTTCTAGCCGTGAGTATTAAACAAGGTGTCACAGTTATGTTCTAACGGATAGATAGGAAATAAATAGCTAGTTGCCAAGCTTTGTATTACTGACAACAACAACTTGTATTTATATAGCGCATTTAGCATTGTAAAATGTCCCAAGGTGCTTCACAGGAGCGTTATCAGAGAACAAATTGACACTAGGCCAAAGCAGACATTAGGACAGGTGAACAAACATTTGGTCAAAGAGATAAGCAGTGAGTTAAAGGAGGAGAGAGAAGCAGAGAAGATTGGGGAGGGAATTCCAGAGCTGAGACCCTAGACGGCTGAAGGCATGGCCACTGATGGTGGGTGAAGGAAGTGCAGGATGCACAAGAGCCCAGAGTTGGAGGAGTGCAGAGATCTTGGAGGGTTGTAGGGCTGGAGGAGGTTACAGAGATAGGGAGGGGCGAAGCCGTGGAGCGATTTAAACTCGAGGATGAGAATTTTAAAAACGAGGCATTGGTGGACTGGGAGCCACTGGTAAGCGAGCCGGAGAACAGTGGGTGAACAGGACTTGGTGCGAGCACTGAATTAACAATGTTCTGAGAGATTCACCGGTAGTGCACGTGGAATGGAAGACCCATTAACCCCAATTAATACTATCGTCTGCACAAAAGCCAGGATTACTGCATGTTTTCTTTTTTCCCATGCACAGCGTCCTGTTGCAAGGTCAAAGTTGCCCATGTCCTCTTGCCGTATATCTAATGAGCATCAGCGTATTAAATTGGAAAATGCAAAGGAGCAAGGTGCAATTAAGTGCTTATGAATTCTGATGTATTTTGTTGTCATATTTTTCCCTTCAGTTCTTATTAATAGCTCGTCCTTGACAGTGCCTTCTAATTCAGAGTCTAACTTTTCTAATGCTAATATATCAATTAGTGCCCAAAACTAGGGGACACCGTGTTAAAATTAAAAGTTTTAACATAGCCCAAGGAATTAAACCGAGTTGCCCTCTGTCTCACTTACTTCGTAATCACACCTCTTGTGGTGCAGATGTAGACTCCATCCGGATACTCGTGGATTGAGAGACTGTGAGGTCAGAACAAAATCTCACTATATGTGTCACTCTACTGGGACGATTTTGTGAATGGAGGCGGGTTGGAGGCGGGACTGCTGCTTGTCGGGTTTCAGTCATGCCTCCATCAAGTTGTGGCCAACCCACGCTATTTTCCCTTGATTGACCTTGTTAAGCCCACCCAGCAGGCTTAGCAGACCAGTTAAGGGAAAGCTGGTTCAGAGCACGTCAACGTATGATGTGTCATCTGTCAAAAATTTTTGACAGATGAATTGTCATCGTTTGACAGCTCTATGAAGCTGCCAAGCAGTGGCAATCTCTGCAGTTTGATGAGGTCTTGCATACTAGACCTCATCAACCTTCTTTCTTTTACAGAATTGAGAAGTTTGTTGCATCTGAGAATGCAACGGCCATCTCTCATCTGCAACACGGAGGTGTGAGACTCTCCGTATAGAAACCGACTGAAGCCTGCAGGAAGAAACAAAGGTAAGTACACTTTTAAAATCACTTTGCACTTACCTCAGATACTCACCTCTCCACTCTTGCACCCATCACTTACCTTCACACCACACTTTAGCACCCCCCTGACTTCTGCAGACCCAATACTCGCCTCAGTGACCCTGGCGGGTTTTGGTGTCGTCGGAAAGCCCGCACTTGTGAGGGCAAAAACGGGATAATCCTATTTTCTGCCTGTTAACTACCCGTTAACAGGCAGTTAATAGGCTTTAATCCCTTCCTGCCTCCAAGGAGACGGGACTCGGCGTGGGACGGCTACCCGCCTCCTGGGAAGATGGCATGGAGGCGGGTTGGGGGGTGGGTTTGCCACCCGCCCTCAAGTTCTGCCATTTTCCCGGCAGTCCTGCCTCCATACCCGTCTCCTCGGGGCTGAGAAAATCACCCCCGAATCCCACGGCCACTGTCCCTTGTGTGGTGCCTTGAATTACAGATCTAGGACTCCTGTCAGGTGCACCTGCCCTGGAAACACTTACCACTGGCACTGGGCACTTGAATGGCATCAAAACCATTATCCCTTAACTTGACAAGCAGAGAATTTAACAGGAAAACAATTTTAGAAAAAAAAATTGTCGTGATTACTAGGACGTGGAGAAGCGTGCAGTGGAGCCTGGTAAGTCTTAAAATCTTGTGACTCGGATCTTAAATGCACTTTGCCAGTAAGGCAAACCAGTGAAGCTGCATTAATTGATGAGCTTTCACACTTACCAAAGGTGTCCGTTTGTCATGGTGAGGCCACTTGACTGTGGTTGAATGAATTAAAAATGCATGTATCTGTGATAAATCCATGTAGTGAGACAAGGACTCGAAGAGGTGATATCGTAGAATTAGCACGAGTACTTTATTAACAAACAGAGTAACAAACATCGGTGCCACCTGTTAGCGCCTAAAGAGGCAGTCAGTGGCTGTAGCGCCACTGGCTGCACCTCCCGTGATATTCAGCAGGGGTGCTAATGGTGGCGTTAGCCTTTTGCGCTGCGCCACCACCGATGACATCATCGGTGTGCGCAGTGCCCCATTCGCGCCCTGATCGCGATATTTGGTAGCGAACGCCGCTGTAGCACCATTCGCTACCCGCACCCAGTTCACGGGGCCTTGCTGCGCCGGCAGAGGCGCAAGTTAAGGTGGAGGTGCGGGGCGGCCGCTTTTTCGGCAGCCGCCTGCCAGCACCTCTGTCCCCGGCCTCCTGGTCCCCCCCCCCGCCGCGGCATTGCCAGCTGTTTCCCGAGAGCCCAGCACTTCTCCTTGGTGCTGGGCTCTTTTGCCGGCACTCGCGATCGGGGCTCGCGCTGTTGCAGGCCCCTCCCCCTTAACAGTGGGAGGAAGGCCTGCAGTATCGCAGCGTGCCGTGCCGCAGCGTGTGGCACTGCGGCACATAGCACTGCGAAATTCACTTTCAGCGCCCTAAGAGGGACGCAGAGCACCTCGAGCCGCACCCCGTCTCCCTCTAGGGGCACTTCAACTGAATTTGCGGCGATCGCTAATGCGGCAATCGCGGCGCAAATTCCAGTGCCCAGGCGAACTTTGCACCGCTTGGGCGCCTCAGGCCAATTTCTAGGCCATCATGCCTGCATCCTGGCATTTCACCTTTGCTGATCTTGACAGGAAGCAAACCTCTGACCTTAACAGCAGCATTGGCTACAGCACCACCTGGTGAATAACCTTAATCATAAAATCCCAGATTACTATATCCCCCCCCCCTTAAGATTTCAGTATGAATTTCTTAACAAACAACCATTCCTGAGGGTCACATAAGGAGTCTCCATTCATCATGTTCCATATTTGATGAATCTAACAGTTCAGTATCAATCTCTCTGGTGGCTTGCGAGCCCTTTGTGAACGTCTAACAGTAAAGTCCCTGCTTGTTTGTGGTGAAGCCACCAGCTGCTTCTGAGCAGTGCTTAAAGTATCTGACTCTGCAACGATGGTTTCCTCTTGACGAATAGGTTCCTGTGGAATTGTCTCTGTCCCTGGTGGTGGCACCACAGATGCACTTGGATAACTGGGGGCAACCATGTCTTCAGTCATTGCATCTGGAACCTTCATTTCAATTTCCCCTTGTCTGGGAAGTATCTGATCTACACATCTGCGTACTACCCTACCATCTCCCAACATGACCTTTTATGATACTGGACCTGTCATTGAGTCTCTGAAGCCAGTAATCCACTTTGGTCCATAACTGAAATTCCTGGTAAGGACCGCATCTCCTTCTCCAAAACTTCGGCTCTTTGTTCTTTTGTCATGGTTCTCTTTTTGTTTGTTTTGTCTGTTTTCCATTTTCCTTTTTAGGTCTGGGTGGACAAGGTCAAGAGTGGAGCGTAGTCTACGACCTAATAACATCTCAGCAGGAGAGAGTCCTGTGTGGTGGATTGAGGAGTTATTCTGTAGCTGAACAGAACCCGTGACACTTTGGCTGCTAAACTCCCTTCTGCACTTTTTTTCATCATCTCCTTAAATGTTTGTACGGCTCTCTCTGCAAGTCCATTCGAGGACGGATGATATGGAGCCGAGGTCACCTGCACTATGCCATTTTTTCTCAAGAACTCTTTTGTCTCTGTACTCACAAAACAAGTGGCATTGTCACTCACCACAATCTCCGGTAGCCCTTGATTACTGAAGCTCCGACGCAGGCAGTCTATAGTAGTAGTGGCGGAAGCAGAATTTACAGGATAAACATCCATCCATTTGGAATGTGCATCAATGATTATGAGGAACATCTTCCCCATGAATGGACCCGCATAATCTAAGTGCAATCTTCTCCATGGTTTATCCGGCCACTCCCAGGGGTGGAGAGGAGCCGCTGCTCGTGCCTTCCGGTGTTCCTGAGAAGTGCTGCATGTCTTGACTAGATTTTCTATCTCCTCATCTAGCTTTGACCACCACAAGTAACTCCTAGCCAAGGCTTTCATATGCGAGACCCCAGGATGACACTGATGTAGTTGCTCTAGGATAGATTGTTGTGCTGGCTGTGGCATAATCACTCGTGCTCCCCACAACACGCAACCATCCTGCACACTCAGCTCTGTTTTCCTGACACTGTAGGGTGTGAAGTCAGCCCCTTCCGGATGCTGTGGCCATCCCCTCACCACATATTCTCGAACTCTAGACAGTACTGGATCTTTACCTGTCCATGTTCTTACTTGCTCTGCAGTCACAAGTGGCGTGTCAGTGTCCTCCAACATCAAAACTCTGTCCTCTGGAGCTGCACGGATAGGTGTGCCTGGCAGTAGAAGATGGCTCAAGGCATCTGCGTTCCCATGGTACTTGCCCACCTTGTAGACGATGACATACTCATATGCCCTCAACGTCACTGCCCACCTCTGGATCCGGGGTGACACCATCTGTGGAACTGCTTTAATTTCATTGAAAAGAGAGAGCAGAGGTTTATGATCGGTGCATATGGTGAACTTCCTGCCATATATGTACTTGTGGAACCTTTGTAACCCAAACATTACTGCTAACCCCTCATTGTCTAACTGGGAATAGTTTTTTTCCGCTGGTGTTAGAGTTCGGGACATAAACCCTATTGGTCTTTCAGTTCCATCTTCCATGCCATGTGAAAGAACTGCCCCCACCCCGTAAGGTGAAGCATCACAAGAGAGAATGATGTCTTTCTCTGCATTGTAGTGAACCAGCACATCCGACGACAGCATCAGTTTCTTGGACTGTTCAAATGAAACCCCCTGCTCCTCTCCCCACTGCCACTGTGTCTCCTTGTGCAGTAGTTTGTGAAGAGGTGTTAACACAGTTGACAAGTTTGGTAAAAACCTGTTATAATAGTTCAGCAGTCCCAGGTAAGCTTTTAACTCAGCCACATTTGTAGGAGCAGGGGCGTCCTGCAGTGCTTTTACCTTCTCCTTGAGTGGATGGAGCCCGGTGGCATCCACTCTGTGTCCCAGGAACACTGCCTCATTCCCCAGGAAAGTGCACTTACTCCTCTTGAGCCGGAACCCTGCCCTCTCCAATCTCTGTAGTACCTCTCTCAGAGTGCTCAGATGCTCATGGTCGGTTCTTCCCATCACCAGAATGTCATCCAGATAGATGAAAACATGTGGAATCCCTTGCAGTACACCTTCGATTGTCCTCTGGAAGATAGCTGGACTAGATGAGACACCAAATGGTAAGCGGTTATATGTAAACAAGCCCTTGTGTGTATTTATGGTGACATACTTCTTTGATTCGTCATCCAGTGTAATCTGCAAGTAGGCATGACTCATATCCAACTTTATGAATTTCTTTCCTCCAGCCAGGTTTGCAAAGAGATCCTCTGTTTTGGGAATCGGATACTGCTCTAGTTTGGACACCCGATTGACTGTCAATTTATAGTCTCCACAGAGTCTTACCGAATTGTCCGGTTTTAAAACAGGTACTATGGGCGCTGCCCATTCCGAACATTTCACTGGCTCCAGTATGTTCTCTCTCAATAGACGGTCAAGCTCAGCCTCTACCTTTGGCTTCATGGCATAAGGCACAGGTCGTTGTTTAAAAAACCTTGGCGGTGCCTCCTTGTCTACATAAATCTTAGCTGGGGGGCCATTAAATGTGTCAAGTTCCTCCTTGAACACATTCTCATGTTCACTCAACACTTCTTGCAAAGTCAACTGGTTGCCCGCATCTATTTGATGTACTGCTCCCCAGTCTAATTTAAGTTCTTTTATCCAGCCCCGACTTAACAGGTTTGGTCCGGTACCCGATATTATAACTACAGGTAGCTGTTCCACTGTGTCCCTGTGTTGCACAGTTACCTTAGCTGTACCCAATGTCACTACTTGTTCACCTGTATATGTTTTAAGATGCAGGGAGCAAGGCTTTAACTGTGGAACTTTTGCACGGTTCCACAATTTTGAGTACTCTGCCTTGTTCATTATGGTCACGCCGCACCCTGTTTCCAATTCAAAGTTCACCTTAGAGTCATTTACTGTCAGTTGCAATGTGATAGGAGCCACTTTTGGAATGTTCTCTAACATGCTATACATTATAAACATGTCCTCTTCTTCCTCAGCTTCCCCGCTGATGTGGTGTGCTCTATGTTTTTTCACTTCTCTCCCTTGGTTTTGCTGTCCTCCCCCTTTTGGTTTGGATTCCTCCACAGGTGATTTCGCCCTGCAAGCTCATTTTATGTGTCCTTGTTTCCCACACTTGCAACACTTTTCCTCCAGAAACCGGCATTCACTCGCCAGGTGATCGCCCTTGCATCTATAACATGCCTTCACATGCTCACGTTGTGGTTTCTGATGCATGTTCAACTTGTGCACAACAACCTGACCTGCAACTTGCGTAGCATTAGCCCTGTCTGAACCCTGTATTTCTTTTACATCTCGGTTCGCTGTCTCTATGGCTTGAGCAAGTTCCAATGCTTTTTCATAAGTAAGCCCAGTCTCAGATAATAATCTACGCTGCATTCGGTCATCCATAATTCCGCAAACTAGCCTATCTCGCAGCATTTCCTTCAGGTTGTTCCCATAATTGCAATCTTGTGCTAATTTATGCAACACCGCTACATAGTCCATTATGCTCTCTTCCTCTTTCCTGTTCCTTGAATTAAACTTGAACTGCTGTACAATCTCACTAGGCTTAGGGTTGAAATGTTCTTTTAGCAAAGCCACTAATTCAACAAATGATTTGTCTCCAGGCTTTTCAGGACTGAGCAGATTCTTCATCAAACTGTAGGTTTGGCTTCCCACTGAACTAAGCAGAATGGCTTTCCTTTTTCCAGCATCATTTATTTCATTTGCTTCGAAAAAAATAACCCAACACTTCACAGTATTCCTCCCAGGTTTGTGCTTGACTATCAAAAGCGGAAACCGTTCCTACCGTGGTAGCCATGCTCTCTTCCAACTGGTAGCTAACTGCAGCTCATGATTTTGTTGTTTAAATGTCCTGGCGGACTTCTCTTCTTTATCCAGGGTCCTGTTTTACCTCGTCACCAAATGTGATAAATCCATGTAGTGAGACAAGGACTCGAAGAGGTGATATCGTAGAATTAGCACGAGTACTTTATTAACAAACAGAGTAACAAACATCATGCCTGCATCCTGGCATTTCACCTTTGCTGACCTTGACAGGAAGCAAACCTCTGACCTTAACAGGAAGCAAATCTCTGACCTTAGCAGCAGCATTGGCTACAGCACCACCTGGTGGATAACCTTAATCATAACATCCCAGATTACTATAGTATCTCATTTGCAATTTTCATTTTCTCTCTAATTTTCTCCCCATCATTTACCGCCTTACAGGAGCCGTGCATCGCAAAGCAACTCTGCTCAAAGGGACAGTAGAGCCCATGATCCCAAACACTGTAGCTTGCAGGAGGCTCCTCAGATGTGTGGAGGCGGCAGGAAGGGCGGTATCACTGAACTGTAATCTGGTGAAACTCATTCCCAACTATGTAAGCAGACTTCAGTGGCAGGCAGCCTGGAACTGGGATGCAGCATCATCTGGTTGGAAGTTGGGCATTGAAATCAGAGAATTTTACAGGATAGGAGGAGGCCATTTGGCCTATTTTGTCTGTGTCGTCACTCTCTCTTTTGTTCCATTCCCTTCACCTTTCCCCATACTCGTTTATTTTTTTATTTTTCAAATAACTATCCACTTCCCTTTTAAAAGCTATAATGGATTCTGCTTCCAATGTTTGTGGTCAGGTGTCCCATGTCCTAACAACTTTCTGCATAAAAAATATCTCCTAACCTTTCTCTTCATTTTTTTGCTGATGGTCAAGTTTCTGACTCATCCAACCAGCGGGAATTGGTTTTCCTGATTTATCTTATCAAAATTCCCTCATAATTGTAAACAAGTCTATCATATCTCCTGCTAACCTTCTTTTGTTCTAATGAAAAGAGCCCCAGTTTCTTGTGTCTCGCCTCATAACTGAAGCCTTTCATCCATCTTAGTGAATCTCTCTGTGTACTCAGCCATGACGTCCCTCCTAAAGTAGGCGGCTCAAAACTGGACACAAGATTCTAGCTGTGGCCTAACTCATGATTTGGGAAGGTTTAGTATTACATGGTTTAGGATCCCATGCGCTTTGGTTTACAGCTTTATCAACTTGTCCTCCTGCTTTTACAGATTTGTGTGTCTGATTCCCTAAGTCCCTCTGCTCCTCTGCTTCTTGGGACTTGAGCACCTTGGGGTTACTCCTGCTGCATCACTGTAACTTTAGCGGAAACTCTCTGTCTCAATTATGTGTGTAAATTGTAAATTATGCCAGTGCAGAGGGAGAGGCCTCGAGGAAATTCACTCCCATATTCTAACACTGAAGTGCAGCACAGAGGAAGAGTTGCATTGTCAGAGGTGATGTCCTTAGGATGAGATATTAAACCAAAGATCTTGGTGGATGTAAAAGGTCCCAAGGCAATATTCAAAGAAGAGCAGAGGAACTTACAGGTGTCCTGGCCAACATGCATCCCTCAACTAACAGCAACATTTGCTGTTTGTGGGAACTTGCAGTGTGCAGATTGACTGCAACATTTGCTTACGTATCAGTAGAGACTACATTTAATTAATTGTTTGTGAAGCAAGTTAGCATGTCTGATGACAGGAATATAAAGGCAACAACAACATCTTGCATTTATATAGCGCATTCAACATAGCAAAACATCCCAAGGCGTTTCTGCAGGGATTTGAAGACAAAGATGAAAATTTTAAAATCGAGGCATTGCCGAACCGGGAGCCAGTGATCACAGAGGTGATGGGTGAATGGGATTTGGTGCGATTCAGGATACAGGCAGCAGAATTTTGGATGAGCTCAAGTTTACAGAGGGTTGAAGATGGGAGGCCAGCCAGGAGTGCATTGGAATAGTCGAGTATAGAGGTAACAAAAGCATGGATGAGCGTTTCAGGACAGATAAAAGAAAAGAAAGACTTCCATTTATATAGCGCCTTTCACGATCACAGGACATCCCAAAGCGCTTTACAGCCAATGAAGTAATTTTTTGAAGTGGAGTCACTGTTGTAATGTAGAAAACGCGGCAGCTAATTTACACACAGCAAGCTCCCACAAACAGCAATATGATAATAACCAGATAATCTGTTTTTGTTTTTTTTATTTGTTCCTGGGATATGGGCATCGCTGGCAAGGACAGCAATTATTGCCCATCCCTAATTGCCCTTGAGAAGTTGTTGGTGCGCCGCCTTCTTGAACCGTTGCAGTCCTTGTGGTGAAGGTATTCCCACAGTGCTGCTCGAGAGGGAGTTCCAGGATTTTGATCCAGCGACGATAAAAGACCAGCGATATGTTTCCAAGTCAGGATGGTGTGTAACTTGGAGGGGAACTTGCAGGTGATGATGATCTGCCCTTGTCCTTCTAGGTGGTAGAGGTCGCAGGTTTGGAAGAAGCCTTGGCGAGTTGCTGCAGTGCATCTTGTAGATGGTTCTGTAGGGGGTTTCTCTTGCTCGTTCTGGTCTCCTACCAGGCTTCGTGCAATAATTACCCTTGAGTGGTTCGACCCACTCTTCCCTACGGTTCTAGACCTTGGACTTAGGTGCAGGGAACTGTAGTGCAGAGAAAGACTCAATAGACCAGGTTGAATAGCACGAAATGGATGCTTTTATTATTAAACAGTTTGCAGCATTACAAAATACATATCATAAGCACAAATCAAAGCGACTACAAGCATGCACATATCTATAAACTTGATTCCATGGAAATGGGAAACACACGGCACATCGAAGAAGGGGAAACACATTACGATTACCCTTACCCTCTCCCTCCCCTTAGACCTAAACTAAGTTTCGACTTGAGGAACTCGGGATCATGCTCACCACTTTCAGATTCGCAAAAGAGGGGGTTCGCAGCCTTTCGGCACAGCTTTCCGTCGTCACGTGTATTTGGAAACTTCTGGCGCAGCTTGTTTTTCTCTCTCTCTCAGGCGATGAGGCAGTGGACACTGCCTTGATGGAGCGCTCATCAAGGATGGATCAGTTAAAGCTGTTGTGGATTTGGATTCATGGAGGAGTCTCTGCCACTGATGTGATGTTGAATAACTGGATGCACATGGGAGAGTCCAGTGAGGAAAACCCTGAGAATGGGATGTTGAGGCACGGGAGTGCTAGGCCTGGAATGTCCTTTTCCTCCGGCCTGGATCGTCGGTTTTCCTGAGGGTGTCTTCTTCTTCGGCCTGGGTCGTCGATGATCTCCCGACAATGGTACCCGGGCCACCCTCGTCGTCTTCCCGTCGTGGCCGAGCCTTGTCTGGCTGAACACCGACCACGTTGTCCTTTTCCGAAATGTCCGTCCGAAGTGTCTTTAAAAGAAGAAACGTCCTGATCGAATTCCGAAGCTACCGAGGTAGAAGAGGCGCCGATGGACTTTTCAAAATCCATAGTTATACCCTTTTGGGCCAGTCTTATCTCCCGCCAGATCATAGTCCAGTCTTTGTAATATTTTTGGCGGGCAGAAATCTCTGCAGGGGCGCTTTGTCTTGTAACGGGAGCCGGTGATAGCTTAACTGGCCTTCCTGGCCGATAATGTCTTTTACTTTGTCACCGTAACTCGGTTCGCATATTGATCGGTCTGGAGATTTCCCTTGATGGCTGTTAAACCCATTTAATGTACAAAGGAAAAACCGTTTAAGTGTTCATTCATTGTCCGCCCATATCTTGATGGGCCCCATCCTGTTGCCTGAAACTGTCTTGTACTTAGAATCCAATTGAATATGTATGCCCATTTCCCTGAGTTTCGGTTTCCCGATACTGGCTTTCGCGGGCTTACTGTTCTCAATCCACAAGCCTGTCTGGCTTGCAGTAACAGAAATCAAATGGTCCAAGAAACTGATCACGAGGTCCGGCGGCCATTTTGTATGCCCTTTTAACAAAGGTTTTATCTGTACAAGCTTCCTTTGGTCAATAAAGCTGTATTATTAATCCTGTTATCTCGTGTGATTATATAATGAAAATTTTCGAATCTTACAGTCCCCCCTGTGATACTGATAGCTTGCTTATAGTATCAATAATCCTTGGTGAGCAAATTTTTCCCGATTCCTCACGTCCAAACATTCCCGGTAATTAACTATCTATGACCCCCATGACACATGCAGTTCCCATTTCAGAAAATTACCTTGTGTACAATTGGACAATCATAGGCAGTATTACCTTAAACTATAACACATTAATCTTTCAGATGTGAAGGGCCCAATGCTCCTTGCACCACCTGCATACACCTTTTATTAATCAAAAAAACAAACTTCACCAAACGGCTATAACATTACAATATTCACACACTTAAACCATGCAGTAGCTGAAAATCTAAAGATGGAGGGACGCCTTTTAACTTTTAACGCTAGCTGTCTACACTGGGGTGTCCTCTTCCCCCACTCGTACATAGCGTTCTCTCCATTCTCCTGTGTTCTCGTGCCTCTGGAGGCGTTTGCCTCTCTTGCAATGCACGAACAATAAAAATATTACAATTAAAACCTGACACACTACTAGGATGTGGGATGCTATTCTAATCCAGGCCGGGATCTCTATATTGGTGAACAGGTCCCACCATGGTGGGGTGACTATATCCAATATGTCTTTTCCTATCTCTATTGTCTTCTGCTCCAGTGTGTAGAAATGTTTCTGTGAAACTATAACGGCTTTTAAAATCTTGGTGAGGTGTTCGGGGAGAGGGGGAATGAAATAACCAAAATGCGCGACGAATCACTGCAAGTCCGTGGAATTCTCTTTTACAGTGAGGTGAACGGTGGAGGGTGCAGGAATGGGGACAATCCGTTATTGTGCCACTTGAACTTCAGCCCTGGGTTTGAAACAGAAACTGCTGTCACAGACCGGACACCACTCGTGCTGTCCATGGCGGTAGTGAGGCGCTGCAGTGGTGACACAGTATGTCCCACCTCCGATATATGCCACCTGCGGGGGCACATGGTCCTTTGCCATTGCCTCCATGGTGCAATTTATCGGCTCCGCGCTAGCGGCTCTGAACCCGCACTGTGGTTTCAAAAAGGCATTCAAATGCTGGGGGCACAGGATGATGTGTGCTCCCCGGCTACGACACCCCGAGAGGTCAGTGCCTGTCATCGTACGCTCCCACCTGATGACATAAGGCGGGACCACTGCGTAACAAACGTGCGCACCCCCCTGAATGACTCCAATGTTCTCCACCCTGTATACCGGGGCGGGCCTTGCTGCGGGACCCAACACCGGCATCCTTATTACGATTCCCATGATAGTGTAATTTGAGCGTCCGCAGTCCACTGGGACTGGGTACGCCTCTGCAGCTAGTCTGAGCTGGCACGGACTTAATGCGCTCTCGAAAGGGTGGAGTGCTTGCAAGTGCTTGTTGCTGATCCAGGACGGGACCAAACCTTGTTTTAAATCCTTCAGATTATTGCGGCCCTCGCCCAGTAACCACGCCCCGTATAGCACACAAGCCTCGTTCTGTGCAGCCTGATCGGACGCATTCCGATCCTCCTTAATGAGCGCATTCACTGTCCTAGCGTGCTTCTCCAGCTCAGCAATTATTTCCTTTAAGTGTAGTGTCATGGCTTGGTCTTCATGCAGCTCAGAACCCACTACCTTATTTTCGCTTGTCAGTATGTTCCTCAACTGGGTTTTTAAACCATTGATCTGTGTCTGCAGCTCCACGTTGTCTAGAGTGTTGACAACAGACGTTCCGGTGTTAAAAGCAGTGAAAATGTCATTTACAGTACCCCTTCTTTGCCTCCCTACCCGATCCAAAACTTCCTGTGGTGTGGTGTATAATTTGGCCTTGTCGATGTCGGCAAAGTCAAACTCGTAAAATTGTCTGAACATTCGGGTTAACAGTACCTGGTACAACTGTTCCGTCTCCCTGGGACACCACTCTGGCAATCGTACCTCAGTGAGGTTTAAAATCACTGAGGCCACCGCGTAGTGTACCTCTTGGTACAGCATCTGACCGGTGGGTACCAATACTAACCCGTTCCCGGGTCCCTTTGTGGTGGTGGGGCACCCTTCCTTCTGGGCTAGTGCTACCGGGATCGTGGGCAGGGGCTTGCGTGGGCGGGTGATGAGTTCAGTGGCGTTTACCGGAATCGGGGAGTATGGGGCTCCGCACGCCCGAGTGCTGACATCCCATCTCATCCCCTTTCCTTCGTCCTGCCACTGCCTCTGGAAAAAGATGGATATGCCCTTGGGGCAGACGCGTTTCGAACCCCACATACAGACATATATTCCTTCATCTGGTTCCCACCATTTGTCCCAACACACACGTAATTGTCCATGAGTCCCCGTAATTGTCCGATGGGTATTGTTACCCAGTCGCTCCCACTCGATAGTAGAGTTTTTCATGTCCTTTCCCAGCTTTCGCAGCCACCACCATCGACTTAGTGGTACGTTCCCATTACACACCAAACAGATCTTCTTTCCCACGGTAACGCTGACTCTGGGTGCAAGGATCCTCACCCGAGGGCACGATAATGAAGTCTCTTGGTAGGCGAAACCGAAATTGCTGGAGTATTCCGTAGAATTGGTCCCCAGCCATCCTGGCCATCTCCCTTGGTGGAAGTAGGTAACGGTTTCCTCAACCTCTCGCTTCCCCGTCCCATCCGTTGCGATGGGGGCTGGGTCCCCGGAACACCCGAACACGATGACGTCCTTGGTGCGGCCTCGGTAGGCCAGCCCGCACCCGATCACCGGGATCCCTACGAGAATCCTTTCCATTGTATCCCTGGTTCCTGTAATCGACAAGATGATGTAGCCAGGCTCCCAACAGGTGCTGGCTTAATTAAACGGACGCGCGGGTCCCTTGACCCCGCTTCCAAAGAACCACACATACTGGGCAGACTTCGAAAACTATCCTTTAAACATCCCGTCATCTCAAACTTTACCCATCTTAAACTAACATTAAAATTACTTATACTTAACATCATCACCTAAACCGATATACAGCGCCGCCCTCCTTCGGGCGGCCTACCTAATTCCTGTGAGGGCTGCAGTGCGCCGCTTCCTGTGGCGGGGCTGCACTGACCTTTTGCTTTGATCCCCCGCAGCCTGTCGCCGCTGAATGGGAATCGTGCCTTTCTCGGGCTGCCCTGTATCGAGGTTGGGGAAGATAGGGAGAGTTGGACCATTGCTTTCTGGGCTGGGGCGTTCGAGTCGACCTACGAGGGGCTGCCTTGGGTGAGACTCCCAGGGCTGACGGACCGGGGGTTGGGACTTTCACCGTCGCAGCCTGTGGTTCCACCACAGCTGCCGGCTCCGGCTCCCTTCCCTCTGGCTCCGCCCCCCCGGGGCCGGGATTTGTGGTATCCGACTCCACCTCACCTGTCCCTACAGGTAGTGAGTCTCCTCCCCCAATCGCTACCTCCCCTGAGCTTGAGTCGAGGGCGGAATCTTCGTCCTCTGACTCATCCTCCTCCTTGATCGGGTCAAGGGCGGGGTCGAGCTGTTCGGCCTCCTCCCCGTCCGAATCCCAAATCAGGGGGGAGACCTCCCACTCCAATGGGATGACTCCTCCCTTCACGCAGGCCACTGTTCCAGCCTGTGTGGTCTGTGACTCTGTCGCAGGCTGGAGATTTTTGTCCTCAGAACTGGCCACTGTTGTTGGCCCTTGTGCACCCGCCTTAAACAGTTTGCACTGGTTAATGTGAAACCATTTAGTACGTCGGGGCACCTTCACTGCATAAACCATGGGGCTGGCCTTGTCTACAATGCTGTAAGGCCCCATGTACAGTGGTTCAAAACTCCCCACCCGGGCATAGTTCCTAACCATGACCTGGTCTCCGACTTCCCACTCTTGTTGCTTACGAGGTTCCAGCAACAGTCGATTGCCCTGATGCTGTCTCCCCATGTTCCCAGCCGCCTGCCCATAAATCTGTTTCAGGCGCTCCAAAAGGGTCTGGACGAACTTGTCTCGTTTCACCTCTTGGAGTTGGCCCTCAGTGAGCACCGGGGCTAGTACATGGGTGGGTGTTCGCATGATCCTCCCAGTCATTAATTCGTGCGGGGAGTACCCCGTACGTTTGGACTGGCTGGCTCGGATCCCCATGAGGACTAAAGGCAGGACCTCCGCCCATTTCTGGGGCGAGCCCATTGTCTCTTTCCTCAGCTTTTCCTTGAGGGTCCGGTTCATGCGCTCAACAATCCCGGATGACTGGGGATTGTACGCTACGTGCCACTTCCCTTCAATGCCCAAGAGCATGAGGGTGTTCTGCATCACTTGACCGGTGAACTGACTCCCTTGATCGGACTCAACAAAACGGGGGAGTCCCCACCGTGAGAACACTTCCTGGATCAAGATCTTGGCAGTACCCAGCGCCGTAGCTGTTCTGCACAGGAAAGCTTCTACCCATTTGGTGAACACATCCACCAGAACAAGGCAATACTTATAACCGCCCTGGGCGGCGGGCAGGGGCCCTATGTAGTCGACCTGAATCGATTGCCATGGTCCCTCTACCCTCCTGATGTGTCCCATGGGCACCTTCCTTTTCTGGGGGTCTGGGTTGTTTGCAGCGCACACAAGACAGCTCGCACAGAACTCGCGGACATCGTCTCTAAGTCCCGGCCACCATCCCGCTTGCTCTACCCGTTGCCAAGTAACCTCAGGCCCGGGGTGTCCTGCCCCTGGACCCTCATGGGCCAGTTGAAGGAATTCCCTCCGGTGCTGCTGCGGCACAACCCATTGCTCCTCTCGGAACAGCATGCCTTCCTTGACTGAGAGGGCTGCCGTACTGTACGGACCTTCTACCTGCTTGCCCTCAGCAATGGCTTTTAGGACCGTTTTGAGGGCGGGATCCAGGGCCTGGACGGTTTTTAGGTCTAGGGGCGGTGTCACCCCTGTGTTCCCTGGAGTCCCCTCCCCGCCTTGGATCGCCGCCACGGGTCCGGGTCCATAGGGGTCCCAGAGAATGCCGTTGCGGGCACCCTCCCTGGCTAGCGCATCCGCCTGCTGGTTGCCCTGACTGCGGGGTTCTGTGGTGGAATGAGCCTTCACCTTGTGGATGAACACCTCCCCTTCCTCCCCCACAGCTGCCAGGATCTTTTCCAGCAAGGGCTTAACTGTTAAAGGCCATCCATCCGCGGAGGTATATCCGCGGCGGGACCAGATGGCGAGGTATTCCGTACACGAATTGCACGTGAACATGCTGTCCGAGCAAATCGTGTATGGGGTCGGGAAGATTTCGGGGTGGGTGACCACGTACGCCACCGCGGACAGTTCAGCTTGCTGTGCGCTCATAGTGCTGGGGAGCTTAATTGCCAAGGCAATGTTTGCCGCAGGGTCATAAACTCCACACCGTGTGAGTCGTTCGCCAGCAGATACCGTGCTGGAACCGTCTACATAGATCTCGCGGCCTGTGGGGTGTATCCCGGCCCGTAAACCTATGTTAACCTCCCATACCCCTTCGACGGAACACCTATGGGCTGTTCCGGGATATACCATGTTGGCTGCGAGCTTCGGCTCGCAGAGACCTTTAACTTTGAGATCCATCTGGGAAAGGAGGAGGGTCCAGCGTGCAATCCGGGCGCTGCTTACAGTCCCATCCTTAATCCTTCCATCCAGAAGCATCTTTGTGGGGGTGTGATGGGTGAGGAGAGTGATGGGAGAGGTTCCTGTGAAGATCACTGATCTGTTCACAGCCCAATGCGTGGCCAGGAGATGCCGTTCGCAATTGGAAAAATTCCTCTCCACATCCGTGAGTACCCTGGAGGAATAGACCACTGGTCTCAGCTTGCCGTGTCGCTCCTGGAGCAGCACGGCGCTCAGGCTGTCCCCACTAGCGGCTACTTCCAGGAAGAACTCCTCTCCCCCATCTATGGCCCCTAAGGCTGGCGCGGTCTGCAGATCCCTTTTCAACTTCTCGAATGCTGCCTGACACCCCTCATCCCAAGACCACTCGACTCCCTTGTGTAAGAGTCGGAGTAGCGGGGCTGCTGTGGCTGCATAGTCCTCGATGAAATCCCTGCAGTACCCGGTCAACCCCAAAAAGGACCTTACACCCGTTACTGTGTTAGGGATCGGTAGATCTTGCACCGATTCCCGTCTAGCCTTATCTATGGCTCTTTCTCCAGCGCGGATGGCCAGACCCAGGAATTTCACCTCTTGCCGGCCGATCTGTGCTTTCTTTGGGTTTACTTTGAAACCCTTCCTTTCTAGCAGTTCCAATAATTTGGCTAATAGTGGGCCGTGCTCCTCCCTTGAGTCCGTGAACAGGAGTAAGTCGTCCACATACTGCACTATCTGATTGGGCTGGCTAAATTCTTTTAAACTTCCCGCCATGCATTGATGGAAAATGCTGGGGCTGTTGTGAAAACCCTGTGGCAAGCAGTTCCAAGTGTACTGTTGCCCTTTAAAAGTAAAAGCAAACTTGTACTGATCCTCCCGCCGCATCAGGATGGACCAAAAACCGTTCGAGATATCCAACACTGTGAACATAGTCGCAGATGCTGGAATACTCCCTATTAGGTCGGCAACTGCTGCTACCGTGGGCGCGCAGGCTGGGATGTTACTGTTGAGGACTCTATAGTCCACCGTGGCCCTCCACAAGTTGTCCGGCTTCTTTACCGGCCATAATGGGGAGTTCACGTGAGTGGCTATTTGTCTCAACACGCCCTGCTGCACCAAGGAAGATATTGCTGTCTCCATGGTGGGTTCTGCCTCCTTGGGGAAGTTATACTGCTTTTGGGGCCGGATCATGGGGTCCCCGTCTACGCTGACCTCAAACCCGGTGACCCTCCCACAGTCGTGCTTGTGGGTGGCAAACGCGGTCAGATTGTCCGACACAAACGCTTGCAAGTCCGTTGGGACGTCCGCGACCAGAAGCTCGAGGTCGTAACCCCCTGACGGCTTCATGGTGCACAGGGTCCCCTTTTCTCCCTTCCCTGGGATCACAACTACCTTACCTAAACCATTCTCGGCTCCCCAGAGACAGTGATTTCTAAGGTCCACGAGGATTCCGTGTTCCACCAAGAAATCAGCCCCGAGGATGCCTTTCCCACCCCCCTCATTCCACTTCAATAGGATGCACGTCCATGTGGTGTGGAGTGCTCCCAAATGAATGGAGAGCGGGATGGACTACGCGCCAGCCTGTTCTCTGCCTGTGAAACCCGCTACTGAGAATGGAGCCTGGGTAGATAGAGGTGAGGTAAAAGGCTTAGCCGTGTGGATCACGGTGCATGATGCTCCCGTATCCAACAGGTAACTACCCTTTTCCTTCTCCACCTCCATCTCCACAACGGGTCTTCTCCACGTGTCATAACGGAGCGGGCACAGGTAGACGGGCTGCGCGGGCTTCAGTCATTGGGGCGCTGCGGTTGCGGCTGCGGGAGCAACAGGGTTGTTGACGACTGCCACCTTCCCCTGCGAGGCCATTAGAGACCGCATTGTCTGTAAAATCAACTCAATCGCAGCGGGATCCACAACTGCACCAGCTCCTGGTGCTGGAGCAGGAGCTATGGTTTGGTTTTGGGCTGGTGCTGAGGCGGCGGTCTGGGCTTGGGCTTGGACTGCGGGAAATTTCCCTCTATTATCCTTCCACGGATTTCTACAGTCCCGGTGCCAATGACCCTCCTTTCCACACCCGTAACAACTGCTCTTGGCTTGGGGGGCGCGATTCCCCTCCTGATGCCATTCCTTTTTAGCAGGAGCTGCAGGCCTCGCCTCATGCACCTTTCCCTTTGAGGAAGGCACATTCCTACTCTTGTTGTTCCTGTAACCTATCGTGAGCTGATCAAGTACTAGTTCCTCCGTGGAGCGGGGGTTAGTGGGGTCAAACCATGTTTTGGCCTGCTCCATCACCTGTGGCAAGCAATTGGCGACCAGGCACCGGAGCCAATGAGCCCTTTGGTCATTATTCAGCCCGTTCCGGTCCGGCCCGCCCGGGCAGCTGCGCCGATACACTGGCCACAACCTTCCGGCGAAAACCCATGGGGGTTCTCCCTCTAGCTGTATCGTCCTTTCCAATCGGAAGAACGAACTTCCATCACCCTCCCCTATAATCTCCAGGATCTCATTCCGTATCTCCTCGTACGTTTTTCGCCCTCTCTTGCTCTCGTCAGGGAGACATTGGAGGAGCGAGCTGTCCAGGGAGTACAGCAGCATTTTGGACAGTTCGGCCCCGTCGCAGTCGTTAACTGCTGCGGTTTGCTCCACATCCCGAAAATGCACTGAGGGATCTCCTGATTCGGAGAGTTTTGGGATGCTACTGAACATTTCCCTTAGCTGTCGTGCGCTATGGGGCATTATGATCTGATTCACAAGGGGTCCATCCGCGTCATCCTCTTCGTTCGGACCGAGCCTCTGGTGTCGCGTGGGACACATCGGCACCGGTCCCGACCCTACTACCTGGTGTTGCTCTACCTCAAGAACCCCTGTGTCCGACTCCTCCGTTTCCTTCCCCGGAGTCCAAGACTCATCATAGGCAGGAGGTGCTGAGGGCTCGGGGGTTGGTACCCTAACTGTCTCTTGTGCAATCGGTCTTTTGGATTCCTTGGCTAACAGTAGCTGGCTCGCTGGCGGGTTTATGAGACACACCAATCCGTTTGCCTTGGCTAGGGCCGTTCTCAGGTCCTCTAGCTCCCGGTGGCAAGCGCTATGGTCGGTGTTCTCAGACCTATCCTGCATGGCCATCTTATAGGCTGCCCTGGCCCCCAAGATACTTTCGCTACCTGCTTGGCTAGGCGGAAACACCTCTCTCTCATTCTACCTGCACTGGCCTTGGCCTCAATGACCTGACATTCCAAATGCTCTATCCGGGTCTCATGGCGGTGAGTTGCGGATTGGCGTTCCTGATTCAGCGCGTTAAGCGATTGAATCAGTTTCTGACCTCCCGCAACCTTTTCCTCTACTTCTGTAAGCAGCCCTTTGATCTGGGCTGTCTGTGCTACAACGACCTGGTCCAAAAGCTGGACTTGCTTCTTGTAACACATCAGCCAGACCGCCTTTTCTACAGATCTTTTGTGCTCTTTGCTTTCTGTCCACTTGATGGCTGCGTCTAGCGGGCACCTATCTCTTAACAGGTCAGATATCCACTGTTTTGTAAGGTTCACCTTTCCAAAAACATAATCCGCTATCCTCTCATCCATCACATTTTGTTTATTTAAACCTTGATCTAAGACGCTACATTCCTGCTGCCAAGGTCCTGCCGCGGTCGCCATTTCTGTAGGGGGTTTCTCTTGCTCGTTCTGGTCTCCTACCAGGCTTCATGCAATAATTACCCTTGAGTGGTTCGACCCACTCTTCCCTACGGTTCTAGACCTTGGACTTAGGTGCAGGGAACTGTAGTGCAGAGAAAGACTCAATAGACCAGGTTGAATAGCACGAAATGGATGCTTTTATTATTAAACAGTTTGCAGCATTACAAAATACATATCATAAGCACAAATCAAAGCGACTACAAGCATGCACATATCTATAAACTTGATTCCATGGAAATGGGAAACACACGGCACATCGAAGAAGGGGAAACACATTACGATTACCCTTACCCTCTCCCTCCCCTTAGACCTAAACTAAGTTTCGACTTGAGGAACTCGGGATCATGCTCACCACTTTCAGATTCGCAAAAGAGGGGGTTCGCAGCCTTTCGGCACAGCTTTCCGTCGCCACGTGGATTTGGAAACTTCTGGCGCAGCTTGTTTTTCTCTCTCTCTCAGGCGATGAGGCAGTGGACACAGCCTTGATGAGCGCTCATCAAGGATGGATCAGTTAAAGCTGTTGTGGATTTGGATTCATGGAGGAGTCTCTGCCACTGATGTGATGTTGAATAACTGGATGCACATGGGAGAGTCCAGTGAGGAAAACCCTGAGAATGGGATGTTGAGGCACGGGAGTGCTAGGCCCGGAATGTCCTTTTCCTCCGGCCTGGATCGTCAGTTTTCCTGAGGGTGTCTTCTTCTTCGGCCTGGGTCGTCGATGATCTCCCGACAACGGTACCCGGGCCACCCTCGTCGTCTTCCCGTCGTGGCCGAGCCTTGTCTGGCTGAACACCGACCACGTTGTCCTTTTCCGAAATGTCCGTCCGAAGCGTCTTTAAAAGAAGAAACGTCCTGATCGAATTCCGAAGCTACCGAGGTAGAAGAGGCGCCGATGGACTTTTCAAAATCCATAGTTATACCCTTTTGGGCCAGTCTTATCTCCCGCCAGATCATAGTCCAGTCTTTGTAATATTTTTGGCAGGCAGAAATCTCTGCAGGGGCGCTTTGTCTTGTAACGGGAGCCGGTGATAGCTTAACTGGCCTTCCTGGCCGATAATGTCTTTTACTATGTCACCGTAACTCGGTTCGCATATTGATCGGCCTGGAGATTTCCCTTGATGGCTGTTAAACCCATTTAATGTGCAAAGGAAAAACCGTTTAAGTGTTCATTCATTGTCCGCCCATATCTTGATGGGCCCCATCCTGTTGCCTGAAACTGTCTTGTACTTAGAATCCAATTGAATATGTATGCCCATTTCCCTGAGTTTCGGTTTCCCGATACTGGCTTTCGCGGGCTTACTGTTCTCAATCCACAAGCCTGTCTGGCTTGCAGTAACAGAAATCAAATGGTCCAAGAAACTGATCACGAGGTCCGGTGGCCATTTTGTATGCCCTTTTAACAAAGGTTTTATCTGTACAAGCTTCTTTTGGTCAATAAAGCCGTATTATTAATCCTGTTATCTCGTGTGATTATATAATGAAAATTTTCGAATCTTACAGTACACACTGCAGCCACAGTGCACCGGTGGTAGAGGGAGTGAATGTTTAAGGTGGTGGATAGGGTGCCAGTCAAGTGGGCTGCTTTGTCCTGGATGGTGTTGAGCTTCTTGAGTGTTGTTGGAGCTGCATTCATCCAGGCAAGTGGAGAGTATTCCATCGCACTCCTGACTTGTGATTTGTAGATGGTGGAAAGGCTTTGGGGAGTCAGGAGGTGAGACACTTGCTGCAGAATACCCAGCCTCTGACCAGCTCTTGTGGCCGCAGTATTTATGTGACTGGTCCAGTTAAGTTTCTGGTCAATGGTGATCCCCCAGGATGTTGATGGTGTGGGATTCGGTGATGGTAATGCCATTGAATGTCAAGCGGAGGTGGTTAGTCGCTCGCTTGTTAGAGATGGTCATTGCCTGGCAGTTCTGTGGTGTGAATGTTACCTGCCACTTATCAGCCCTTTCATTTTATTTTATTTTTATTCATTCCGGACCTGGGCATCGCTGGCAAGGCCAGCATTTAATGCCCATCTGTAATTGTCCTTGAGAAAGTGGTGGTGAGCAGCCATCGTGAACCGCTACAGTCCTGTGGAGAAGGTGCTCCATGGTGCTGTTAGGTAGGGAGTTCCAGGATTTTGACCCAGCGACAATGAAGGATCGGCAATGTATTTCCAAGTCAGGATGGTGTGTGACTTGGAGGGGAACTTGGAGGGGAACTTGGAGGTAATGGTGTTACCATGCGCCTGTTGCCCTTGTCCTTCTAGGTGGTAGAGGTCGCGGGTTTGGGAGGTGCTATCGAAGAAGCCTTGGCAAGTTGCTGCAGTGCATCTTGTCAATGGTACACACTGCAGTCACGGTGCACTGGTGGTGGAGGGAGTGAATGTTTAAGGTGGTGGATGGGGTGCCAATCAAGCGGGCTGCTTTGTCCTGGATGGTGTTGAGCTTCTTGAGTGTTGTTGGAGCTGCACTTATCCAAGTAAGTGGAGAGTATTCCAGCATGCTCCTTGTGTTTTGTAGATGGTGGAAAGGCCTTGGGGAGTGAGGAAGTGAGACACTCGCTGCAGAGCTTTGGGGAGTCAGGAGGTGAGACATTCGCCGCCTGGCACTTGTGTGGTGTGAATGTTACTTGCCACTTATCAGCCCAAGCATGCGGGCATGGACTGCTTCATTATTTGAGGGGTTGTGAATGGAACCGTGAAGGGATAATTACAGTCCAAGCCCTTTTGGGCTATTCCAGATCAGGCGTATTCCCCAGACGTTCACCTTCAACTTAAGTTAGAGATAGCCGAATTCCATAAGATGTTTAAATGGGTCTAAAGGTTCAGGCTATCTCTCCCTAAAGGAAAGAAATGACTAAAGATGTTACCGTCCTCCAGATAATACTTCTTAATAAGTTGAACTGGACTGTAACCTTCCGGATATTATGAGGGTCCGGAATACCCCCCAGATTCCTGCAACTCCTTACAAAAGCGTGTACAGAATTTGTGGGTTCGCGGGTCTATACAGATTCACTCTTTGAGACAATTCTAGAAATATATAGTTTTATTTAAGAGCCGACATTCAGCTAACATCTGTTGAATCAGTCGCAACATTAACAATTCAAAGTACAATTAGCTTACATTTCTTATTTCTCAGAGATCCTATTCTCAAATCTTTACTTTGTTATATTTCTTATTGTTTATTTCTAAATCCAGAACATTTCTTATTTCTTATTTCTAAATCCAGAACATCCACCAAAAATCAATACTTTAACTTCCCGAGACTCATAGTTAAAAACTTACAGAGATGCCTCTGGAAGGTTGAGAAATGCCCTGCCCGTTCAGCGTGTTCTGACGTTCTGTTAAAAAAGGTCTTATTTTTATACCCTTTTGGCTTTGCTTTCTTCTTTGATGTTCTCTGCTGATGTTAGCTAATTGTCTTTATTGATCCCTCTGTTTGAATGCTTTCTATGTTACTATCAATTCAACTATTGCATGCATAATTATTTCTCTACTTTTAGATGTTCCAAAAACCATCATAAAAGAAAACAGCTATGGTTTCTGTTTGATGTCATTCTTACCGAAGATTCTTCATTCAATTCTTAATTTTGGCTTAACTGCTTTTTGCAGACATTGTGTCTTTCCTTATTCTCCATGTTCAATACAAACATAATGCAATTGCTTGGTGTCTCTATTGAAGTTATATCTTCAAAGCCTTGTTGGTATGGTTTTTACTATATGTAAATCAAAACCACTTTAACTGTGTGTTTCATGCATTTCTAGCTATCTCAATTGGTTGCATGTTTAATCTTATGGTTCCTGTTTTCCAAGTTTAACATAAAACTATTTGACCAGCAGATGTTTCTTTTACTTGATGTCATGTTTTCAAAGGCACATGCCTCTTTTAATGTTTGTGTTTCTGTTCCAACGTGTTGGTTTTTTACACCTCACTTGGGTCTTCCATTGTGTTACACCCAAACTCTAGACTCTTCGGATGCACCAATGGTTTGCTTCAATTTTTCATTGTTTTAGAATATTTAACTAATTCCCATTTCAAAGCTTGTTTACAGTTTTGTTATCAACTGATCTTTTCTCAGAAGCCTGTATTTCTGTTTACAGCCTGTCTGCTGAGGCTTATGTCTTTTAAACCCAGTGGCCTAGAAATTCGGTGGGCTGCGCCACCAGTTAGCACCCAAAGAGGGCACTTAGTGGCTTTAGCGCCACTGGCCACACCCCCCGCGAAATTTAACGGGGCGCTAATGGCAGCGTTAGCCTGTAGCGCTGCGCCGCCACCGATGACGTCATCAGTGTGCGCAGCGCCCCGCTACCGCCCCGATCGCAATATTGGGTCGCGCCCCACGCTGTAACGTGTAACGCCGGTCGCAATCTGCGACCGGTTCAGGGGGGCCGACCTGCGGTGGTAGTGGCGCTAATTAAAGGGGAGGTGCGGGGCGGCCATTTTTTTTGCTGGCCGCCTGCCAGCACCTCCTCACGCCGCCGTCCCCAGCCTCCTGAGCCACCCGCCCCCCCGCCCCGGGCAGTGCCGGCTGTGTCCCAAGAGCCCGGCACCTCTCCTCGGTGCCAGGCTCTTTTGCCGGCACTCACGATCTCTGATCGCGCTGGTGCAGGCCCCCTCCCCTTTAAGAAGGGGAGGAAGGCCTGCAGTACCGCAGCGCACCATGCCGCAGCATGTGGCGCTGCAGCACGTTGCGCTGCGATATTCAGTTTCAGCGCCCCAAGAGGGACGCGGGGCGCCTCGAGCAGCGCCCCGCTTTCGTTTGGGGCGCTGAAACTGAATATCGCGCTGGCGCAATCGGCTCCTTCCGGGGCGGAACTTCCGGTGCCCAGGTGAGCTTGGCGCCCCAAACAGGGCGCCACCGAATTTCTAGGCCAGTATGTCTTTTATTAATAATATTAGAAATCTGTTCATAGTATCATGTATTTCTCTGAATCATGGGTATTCCTTCACAACTGAACACTGTACAATCATCAGCGAATATCCCAACTTCTGACCTTATGATGGAGGGAAGGTCATTGATGAAGCAGCTGAAGATGGTTAAGCCTAGGACACTGCCCTGAGGAACTCCTGCAGCGATGGCCTGGATGATTAGCCTCTAACAACCACAACCATCTTCCTTTGTGCTAGGTATGACTCCAGCCAATGGAGAGTTTTCCCCCTGATTCCCATTGACTTCAATTTTGCTAGGGCTTCTTGATGCCACACTCAGTCAAATGCTGCTTTGATGTCAAGGGCAGTCACTCTCACCTCACCTATGGAATTCAGCTCTTTTGTCCATGTTTGGACCAAGGCTGTAATGAGGTCTGGAGCCAAGTGGTCCTGGTAGAACCCAAACTGAGCATTGGTGTGTAGGTTATTGGCGAGTAAGTGATGCTTGATAGCACTATCAATGACACCTTCCATCACTTTGCTGATGATTGAGAGTAGACTGATGGGGTGGTAATTGGCTGGATTGGATTTGTCCTGCTTTTTGTGGACCTGGACAGTTTTCCACATTGTCGGGTAGATGACAGTGTTGTAGCTGTACTGGAACAGGTTGGTTAGAGGCATGGCTAGTTTTGGAGCACATGTCTCCAGCACGACAGCCGGGATGTTGTTGGGGCCCATAGCCTTTGCTGTATCCAGTGCGCTCACACGTTTCTTGATATCACGTGTGTGGTGTATGTAACTTGTTCCACCTTAAGAGAACTTAAACCTGTTCCACCTTAAGAGATGTACTACTTTCTCTGGCTGCTGTATACGGTAATACCGGTGGTGACTACACCGGTATATAAGTGCTGTGTAGTAATTTGCTGGGTAGTACAGCCCTAACCTCCGAATAGTAAAGACCTATTGAAAAGTTATTCTTGTAGTCTGTGTCAGTAATTGACCTTAAATATAACTGGAACACACAGACTTAACAGTGGC
Organism: Somniosus microcephalus; assembly: GCF_052327205.1. Classification (NCBI taxonomy): domain Eukaryota; kingdom Metazoa; phylum Chordata; class Chondrichthyes; order Squaliformes; family Somniosidae; genus Somniosus; species Somniosus microcephalus. The sequence goes on along the minus strand of NC_140999.1, from coordinate 50,666,054 downwards.
GACGAGTCCGATCTTACCCTGTGGCAGTTTACATCCACGGCAGCTTCGTCCTCAGAACGGGCGTCGAGAAGAGGCATCCACCCTCATCATCCTGCTGAACAGCACGTCGCGCGGGAGGCATCGAGGACCCGGAGTGAAGAAGAGAAATTCTGAACTCGAAGCCCCCATCAGCGGCAGGCAGCTATCTTCCTTCTACCACGGTGGTGGGTAAGCTAATCAGCGAAAGTCGGCCGCATTGGCTGTAGCGAAGGGGAGGGAAGACGGAGGAAAGAGGGCGGTGAAATCGACCGCAGCCGGTGAAAAGGGCCGGGCCGCATTCGGGCCGAAAGGCGCAGCGACTGGGGCAGCTGAAGGCGCGAGAGCCGCGGTGAATTCGAACGCAGCGGGTGCACATAACCGGGCTGCAAGAAGGGCTGCGAGGCGCGACGGCAGGGAAGCGCGAATGCCCACGGGAACCGCGGTGGAGTAGAAGCAGCGTCGGGGGAGTTGTTAACCACTGGGGAGGCGAGACCGGCAGCAGCACAGCAATCGCCATTGCAGCCAGCGGGTGAAGAAGACGAGCGCAGGAAAGACCGCCAAGCGCGGGAAGCCGCCATTTTGGAAAAAAAAAATTGCAAAGATGCCTAAACATGGGAACATTAATACTTTTGATAGCGACATCGAAGATTGGACCACGTATGTAGAACGCATAGAAGTTTATTGTAGAGCAAATATGATACCAGATGGGGAGAAAGCACTAACCTTATTAAACTTAATGGGTGCAAAGACATACGGGCAATTGAAACACCTTCTATCACCAGAGAAACCGGCGGATAAGACTTTCGCGGATATTGTTACCGTCCTGAAAAATCATTTAAGCCCCAAGCCGCTGATGCTAGCGGAGCGATTTAAACTTTACAGCAGAAAGCAGCTGAAAGATGAAAGCAATGCTGAATTTTTAATTGAATTGCGTAAGCTAGCAAAGTACTGTCAGTTTGGAACAGGACTAACAGATGCGCTAAGAGATAAATTTGTGTGTGGATTGTTAAAAGAAGAGACACAAAAGCGACTGCTTGAGGAAAATGAGCTGACGCTTGATAAAGCTGTCGCTATGGCAGCATCGCACGAAGCCGCAGCGAGAGGCACGGCGGTAATGCAGCTACGGTCACCGGAACTCAGCACAAATCAAATGGTCTTGGGTACAGTAAAATGTTATCATTGTGGAAAGACAACGCACAATCAGAACCAGTGCTGGTTCAAAAATAAGGAATGCAGAAAATGTGGCAGGCTTGGTCACATAGCTAAAGTATGCCGGTCAGGAGAGAAGACCAGCAACAAAACGTCACCGCAGGGAAAGTACAGAAAGGTACACAAGGTGACAGAGAACAGTTCGAACGAACAGAAGTCAGATTCAGATGCCAGCAGTAATGAACTGGGTAGCTTAAGAGTACACAACGTTGGTAAGGAAGCAGACCTCCAGACAATTTGGGTCACACTTCAGATAGCAGGAGTCCAAGTGAAGATGGAATTGGACACTGGATCGGCATTGACGGTCATGAATAAGAAAGATTACAAAAGGTTATTCCAAAATATTCCCCTACAGGATACGGAGATTGTATTGAAAACATACACGGGGCAAAGAGTATACCCCATCGGAAAGATAGAGGTAAAGGTGGTCCACAAGGGCAAAGAAAGCCGAGGAATGGACTTATATGTGCTACCTGAAGGAGGTCCACCACTACTGGGACGGGAGTGGATTAGAAAAATGAATATGGACTGGCATTCCTTAAAAGCACTAACGGTAGATGCCAGGGAAACAGATGTCAAACCTAAACGATTGTCCAGAATATTGGACGATGCTAAAGAGGTGTTCCAGCAGGGACTGGGAACACTGAGAGGAATTACGGCAAACATCAAGATTGAAGAACATGCACAACCAAAATTTTTCAAAGCCAGACCGGTACCCTATGCGATACGACCTGCTGTGGAAGCGGAGCTGGAAGCGCTAGAACGTTCAGGAGTACTGTCTAAGGTAGACTGGAGTGAGTGGGCTACGCCCATTGTTCCCGTGATGAAACGTCCTTCGAGCAACAAGCTGGGAGAACCAGGGAAGGTTCGCATCTGTGGAGATTTCAAGATCACTGTTAATCCGGTGCTTCACACGGTGCAGTATCCGCTTCCGCGGATTGAGGATATCTTCGCTTCATTGTCGGGCGGGAAACACTTCACCAAGATAGACCTGGCGCAGGCGTACTTACAGATGGAAGTTGAGGAAGAGTCACGCCAGTACCTCACGATCAACACGCATAGAGGCTTGTACCGGTATAATAGACTGGTTTTTGGAGTGGCATCGGCTCCAGCAATTTGGCAGAGGGCCATGGAGCAGGTATTACAGGGAATTCCAGGCACACAATGTTACCTGGACGATATTCTGATTACAGGAGATGGTGACGAGGAACACCTCGCAAATTTGGAACTGGTGCTCATCAGATTGAAAGAATATGGACTTCGAGTTAATCGGCAGAAATGTGAGTTCTTTCAGAAGCGGATCTCGTACTGTGGCCATGTCATTGACCAGGAGGGACTTCATAAGTCTCCTGACAAGATCGAAGCGGTTGTGAAGGCTCCCGCTCCGGTTAATGTATCTCAGTTGAGGTCGTTCCTAGGATTGATTAACTATTACCATAAGTTTCTGCCAAATTTATCCACGGTACTGCACCCGCTGAACGCTCTTTTGCAGAAGGGAGTACCATGGGAGTGGAGCGAGGACTGTAAGAAGACCTTTCGCAAAAGCAAGGAATTGATAACCTCAGAGGAAGTGTTGGCTCACTTCAACCCAACACTGCCTATTCGTTTGGCTTGTGATGCTTCTCCATATGGTATGGGGCAGTACTCTCACACAAGTTGCCAAATGGCACGGAGAGGCCAGTCGCATTCGCATCCAGATCATTGACCTCCGCTGAGCGCAACTATGCTCAGATAGATAGGGAGGCTCTCAGCCTTGTGTGGGGAGTAAAGAAGTTTAATCATTACCTGCAGGGCCAAAAGTTTACGCTTCTGACAGACCATCAGCCGTTGGTATCCATTTTTAACCCTATGAAGGGTGTGTCGGTGATGACAGCACAGAGACTCCAGAGATGGTCCCTTTTCCTAGGGGCACATCATTATCAGATAGAATTCAAAGGTACAAAGCAGCATGGTAATGCTGATGGGCTGTCGCGCCTGCCACTACCTGAAGAAGAGGAGACAATGAAGGTTGACCCTGTTGAGTTATTTCACTCGACCATCATCGAGTGTTTACCAGTCACCAATGCAAGTATTGAAAGAGAAACCAGGAACGACCCGACACTGTCCCGAGTCTACGAGGTGACAGTGAAGGGATGGCCAGCACATGGTGATTCTCTGTTACCGGCATTCTCGGCAAGACGAGACCAGCTGTCCGTCTGTCAAGGAACATTGATGTATGGAACGAGAGTGATTATTCCTCCTAAGTTAAGGGAAAGAGTTCTAAAGGAACTGCATGAAGGTCATCTAGGGGGAGTCAAGATGAAAAGCTTTGCTAGGGCTTATGTGTGGTGGCCGGGTATCGACCAACAGATAGAGGAGCTGACGAAAAGCTGCTCAGGGTGCCAAAAAGTGCAAAATGCACCTCCGATTGCACCGCTGCATCCATGGGAATGGCCTTCAGCCCCATGGCAACGCGTACATATTGACTTTGCTGATCAATTCATGGACTCCATGTTTCTAATTGCGGTGGACGCACATTCTAAATGGCCAGAAGTGATCAAGATGACTACCACTACTTCAGGAAAGACAATTGCAGTGTTAAGAACGATATTCGCAAGGAACGGATTGCCAGAACAAATATGTTCCGACAACGGACCACAGTTCGTGTCAGAAGAATTCCAAAAATTCTTAAAGAAGAATGGGGTGAAACATTATACCTCTGCCCCATATCATCCGGCTACAAATGGGTTGGCCGAGAGATTTGTACAAACATTCAAAAAGGCAATAAAGGCCATGAGCGAAGATCAGATTCTACTACAACATAAGGTGGACAAGTTTCTACTGGCATATCGAAACGCCGCTCATGCAGTGACAAACCAAAGTCCTGCCATGATGTTTTATAACAGGAGGTTGCGGTCCAGGTTGGACTTGTTAAAACCAAATGTGCGGAGGGAAGTTGAAAACAAACAGTTCCAGCATATAAATAACAAGACCACTCGGAGTTTCGAGGTAGGACAACCAGTGTTGGCCAGGGACTATGGAAACGAGAAATGGCAATCCGGAACAATTCGGGCCAGACAAGGACCCCTGATGTACACGGTAGATGTTGGTAAAAATGTAATATGGCGTCATGCTGACCAACTGGTAGAATCGAGAACAAGGGTCGAACCCATGGTTACGACAGAGACAACCGTGGAAGAAGTTAGTGAACCTGAAGCATCTACCTCGGCAGTGAATGTACCTGATGATGATGTCCAAGACATAAGAGACCAACTAGAGGAGTCACCTCAGCAACAAGAATCAGAGACCCCTGAAACGCATTATCCAACTCGAATCAGGAGGCCTCCTGAGAGACTGAACCTTTGAACTGTTTCTACATGAAGTTGTATATGTATATATGTTATTATGTTATGTTAAATGGGGATATAACTGTTAAGCTAAAAAGGGAGGATTGTGGTGTATGTAACTTGTTCCATCTTAAGAGAACTTAAACCTGTTCCACCTTAAGAGATGTACTACTTTCTCTGGCTGCTGTATACGGTAATACCGGTGGTGACCACACCGGTATATAAGTGCTGTGTAGTAATTTGCTGGGTAGTACAGCCCTAACCTCCGAATAGTAAAGACCTATTGAAAAGTTATTCTTGTAGTCTGTGTCAGTAATTGACCTTAAATATAACTGGAACACACAGACTTAACAACGTGGAGTGAATCAAATTGGCTGAACACTGGCTCTTGTGATGGTCGGTGTTGTGTATGTACCTTTAAGAGAAGAACTGATTCTATACTGCAGTACCGGCAGTGACCACCCCTGTATATAAAGCCATAGCAGGCTTCTGTATGTCAGTCTTAAGTTACCCTCTGTTCAGCTGCAAGCACGAGCAGAGGGAGCAGCCAGACTTTGGAGAGTGGATTAAAGTGGTGGTCCCCTGACCAGGAAGAGGAGGAGAACGTTGGACCACCACCACCAACTCCACCATCATTACATCAACTGAGGTGCCTGGAGAGAGAGGACAGAGGAGGAGAAGGAGAAAGGAGGCCTACATCAACATCAACCAGGGGAGAGGCCTTTCTATCACTGCCTCCCCAATTTGGCCTCCACTTCAGGAGAGGGAGAGAGGGGAGAGAAACCAACTGCTTGAAAGGAGGGAAGAAAACTTCATCCGGAACATCTACAGGTGGGTGTTATTTGGGGCACTCTCCCAAGACTTTGTATTTTAGGTGGGGGGAGAAAAGAAGAAGCAAGGCCGGATCATCAAGGGGTGTAGTGTGTGTGTGTGTGTGTGCTCTTGTTAAAAGCTAGGCCACACACACCACTAATTAGCATCCCTTCTATTGCCTGCCCTGGGAGAGCTTGGAGCTGCCCAAGGTGAAGTCCTTAATTTAATTTAATTACATCGTTAAGACCTGTTGCAGGACTAAGCCTGGGCTTCTCCAGCTTTTCCAGGTGAAGACGTCTTCTCCCCCTGCCAGAAGACCACCATCACCAAAGACTGTTTCCATCGGAGAGTGCAACCCTGCCTACACCCACCCACCATCCTGAGTGGCAACACTGCCCTTTGCGGCCTCCCTCCTTCCCACCCCCCCCACCTCTCTCTCTCTCTCTCTCTCTCTTTGTCTCTCTCTCTCTCTCTTTGTCTCTCTCTGCCTGTCTTTCTAAGGCACCTTAGTTTCATCTATTTTATTAATTGCCAATTGAGCAGAGGGGCGAGGGCTCCTCTCCCAATTTAAATCAATAGGGAGAGAGGTGTGTCCTCATTTTAATCAGCTCCCTCTGCTCAATAGAGGACAAAAAAATATAAAAAAACACCGAGGCCATTAACACCTTCAGGCCTGTGACTTGGGGTGAGTGTAGCCCTTAAAAAAAGCACCCCAGAATGGCGACTGCATCTTCGCCAGTGGCGGGGCCAGCCGGGACCTATGCGAGAGTGGTAGCCACAGCCACAGCTGCTCCCGCTGTTCCTGCTGCCCCGTCACCTTTTCGATTAATAACAAAAAAGCTTGGGGTGAAGAGCTACACTCACCCAACTATGACCATCGAGGCCTGCGTCAAGGCCATGGCTGGGGTTGTCGGCCCCTCAGCCATCGTCGCGGCCTCGAAAATGTATGGGAAGGCTGTGTTCTTCCTGGGGTCGGAGCAGGCGGTGTCCCTGGCTGTCGCCAAGGGGCTCACCGTGGGCGGGACCTTCCTGCCGGTGGATCCTCTCGAGGCCACCGCGCAGAGGATCATTATTTCCAACGTCCCGCCCTATGTTCCTGGTGAGCTCCTCCTTCCCCATTTGCGACAACTTGGGGAGGTGAGGTCGGGGATCACGCCCATCCCGCTCGGCTTCCGGGAGGCCAGACTTCGCCACGTCTTCTCCTTCCGGCGCCAGCTGTTTATCCAGCTGGCGCGGGAGGAGGACACTGAAGGGGCTTTCGTCGTCCTCCACGAGGGGACCGCCTACCGCGCCTTTTGGACGTCGGACGGTGTGAGGTGCCATGCCTGCAGGGAGGTGGGGCACATCAGGAGGAACTGCCCTGCCTCCAAGGCCGCCGGATCATCTCGTGCGGCCGAGGCTGGCGCCGCCGCCGCCGCCCTTCCCCCCGGATCTGCCCGCGCGTCAAGTACGTCTGATGCGCGGTTGACGTCGGGGGCCGATGCCACCAAGGCCTCCGGCGGGTGGGAGGGAGCGTGTCCGGCCGGAAAGAAGGCGCGGGGAAAAAAGAAGCACCTTAGGGCAGGTCCCCCCGTGGATGGTGAGCCCTTGCCCCTTGAGCCCCTTACACCCGCGCTCCTCGCGGAGTTGATCAGGGCAGATGTGAGCAGGAGGGGCCCCGTGCCCGAGCCTGTGGCCGCAACCGCCGCAGCGGTAATGCCAATACCTGCGGCCGGGCTCGGGCCCGAGGAACCCGACAAACCTGCTCCGCCGGAGGGAGTCGAGGAGGAGGCCTTTGCAGACATGGAGGTCTCCCTCGCTCCCTCCGTGCTAAAAAGAAGGCGCGACCCCCTGGATGAGGAGGAGGACCGGGAGGAGGAAGGTCCCTCCGAGCAGGGGGAGTCGTCGCCCGCCGCGGGTACTGCGCCCCCCCGCCCCCCCAGCGCTGTCGTCATCACCAGCGATCGGCAGGGGTCGCCTGTCCCTCGGGAGGCTGAGGTAGATGTGTCTGTCCAGCACGTGCCTCCCGGGGATGGGGATGAGACCCTGCCCGTGGGGGGGGTTGCGGAACAACCCGCGGCAGTAATTGAAGTTGACCTTTTATCGGTGTCGTTACCCCTCGCCGGGTCGGGCAGCCTGGGGGCTGGGTCGGGCGAGATCGAGGATAATGAGCTCGCCCAATGCGACCCGGACGTCTCCCAGGGGATGCTCGTCCTGGTAGAGCTTTTAATTCAAAACCCCCCGTCCGCTGGGTCGGAGGTTGGTGGCGGGGAGGAGGATGGCCCCCTGGCTGCGTCTCTGGTGCCGGACGTACTGGAGGAGCTGGAAATTGTTCTCTCCCCGGTTTCTCCGGTCGTTCTGGCGTCTGAGGCGGAGGGGAGCTCTGAACCGCCGCCGTCTTCTGGCCCGGCACCCCTAGAGGAGCCCAGGGAGAAATCCTCTGCCGCCGATCCTGGGGGTGGGATCCGGGCGGAGGCGGGGCTGGCTGGCGCGGCCGAGTCGTTCGCTTCGCACTGCGCAGCGGACGGGTCGGCCGCTGGTGACGACCCCCTGGAGGAGGATGGGGACTCGGTGATGGGCACGGAGGACGATTCGGACTCCAGCGCCGACGTGGCGATGGATGACCTCGTGCCCCTTGCCGAGTCTCCCCTCATTTCCGTAAGGGAACTCCGGGATTTTATGGCCACGTGCCTGGGTCAGCGCAATAAGGTCCGGCTGGCCCTCGACAGGTGGTCGGAGCTGGCACTGCTCATCGATTCCGTCCGCGCCGCCGTTAAGATCTTGGGCGCGGACGAGGGTGTGAACCCGCTCGAGCTGCGTCGGCTCACAACGTTTCTCACTGGGCTGCTGAGGAAGTGGCGGCGGACCAGCGGCTGCGCTTCCTCGCCCCGTTAGGTGTTGGTAGAGGTTGCACTATGCTTCTGACATGAAGATAACCATAGCCAGCCTCAACATCAACGGCAGCAGGGAGGCGCGCCACAGATTCAATAACTTCTCGGTCCTTCGGGACGGGAAGTATGCGGTGTGCTTCCTGCAAGAAACCCACACCGTTCCGGGAGACGAAGCCACGTGGCTCCTGGAGTGGCAAGGAGGGGTCAGCATGAGTCACCTCTCCAACAATTCCAGCGGGGTGGCTATCTTGCTGGCCCCGCATTTTCAGCCGGAGATCTTGGGGGTCAAGGAGCACGTGCCGGGCCGCTTGCTCCATGTCACTGTTCGCCTGGGGGGCGTGCCGCTCCATCTAGTGAATGTGTACGCCCCTCAGACCAGTGCGCAGCAAGTGCGCTTCTTCGAAGAAGTGTCCGCTCTCTTGGGCTCCATCGACGTGGGCGAGTGCGTCATCCTCGGGGGGGGATTTTAACTGCACCCTCGAGGCGAGGGACCGTTCGGGTCCCCCGCGAAGCCCGGCGGCGATGGAGAAGTTGAGGGACCTGGTTGGGTCCTTCGACTTGGTGGACGTCTGGCGAAATCTCCACCCCGACTCCAGCGCCTTCACTAGCGTGAGGTCTGGGGGAGGAAGGTCCAGAATCGACCGCCTCTACATTTCCCGGGCGTTCGTCTCCTGCGTTCCGGCAGCTTCCATGCGGCCGGTGCCGTGCACGGACCACCACCTGGTGTGGGCGGAGCTCGCTCCGCTGCGCGCGCGGGGGGGGTCCGTGTACTGGCATTTTAACAACCTGCTGCTGGAGGACGCACGGTTCCGGGATTCGTTTCGTCGATTCTGGGCCGAATGGAGAAGGAAGCAGGGGGGCTTCCCCTCCTTGAGGCTATGGTGGGATGTGGGCAAGGCTCACATCCGTCTCTTCTGTCAGGAGTACGCGAAGGGGTCGACCAAGAGGCGGGAGGCCCGGGTCGGGCGGTTGGAGAAGGAGGTGCTCGACCTGGAGTCCCGTCTCGGTCAGGTCGTCGAGGACCCGGCCCTGCGGAAGGTGTACGAAGAGAAGAAGGGCGCGCTGAAGGACCTGCAGCTCGTCGGGTCCCGAGGCGCGTACGTGAGGTCACGGATCCAGCTCCTGCGGGACCTGGACCGCGGCTCCCCCTTCTTCTACTCGCTGGAAAAAAGACGGGGGGTCCGTAAGCAGCTCTTGGGGCTGCTGGCCGACGACGGATCTCTGGTCTCGGATCCGGAGGGAATCAGCGCGGAGACCCGCGCCTATTACGGGGCTCTGTTCTCTCCGGATCCGTCCAGCGAGGATGCGCGCAGAGTTTTGTGGGAGGACCTGACGAAGGTTGGCCCGGAGGGCGCCGAAAAATTGGACGCTCCGCTAAGTCTGGCGGAGCTGACCGGCGCCCTCCGCCAGCTCTCTAGGGGAAAGTCCCCGGGGCTGGACGGGCTGACCGTGGAGTTCCACAGGGCGTTCTGGGACGTCTTGGGGGGCGACTACGCGCGGGTCCTGGGGGAAAGTTTGGCGACCGGGGAGATGCCCCTCTCTTGGCGCAGGGCGGTCATTGTCCTGCTGCCTAAGATGGGCGATCTCCGCCTCCTTAAGAACTGGCGCCCGGTCTCCCTCCTCAGCACGGACTATAAAATCTTTGCCAGGGCCATGTCTGCTCGCCTTGGCACCGTGCTGGCCCACATGATCCACCCCGACCAGTCCTACACGGTCCCGGGCCGGACCATCCACGATAACATCCATCTGGTCCAGGACCTGGTCCACCACTCCCAGAGGGCTGGTCTGTCGGTCGCCTTCCTTTCCCTGGATCAGGAGAAGGCGTTCGACAGGGTGGATCACGAGTATCTCTTCGGGACTCTGCGCGCATTCGGGTTCGGGACGCATTTCGTCGCCCGGATCCGACTTCTGTACGCCGCCGCGGAGTGTCTGATTAAAGTTAACGGGTCCTTGACGGCGCCCCTTCGCTTCGGGAGGGGGGTGCGTCAGGGATGCCCCATGTCCGGTCAGTTATATGCCATTTGCGTGGAGCCTTTCCTGCGCCTCTTGCGGAAGAGGTTGACGGGACTGGCTCTGCAAGGGCCGGGCGTGGAGGTGGTCCTCTCGGCTTACGCCGATGACGTGCTCCTCACGGTCACAGATCCCGCTGACTTGCGGAGGATGCGGGAATGCCAGCAGATTTACTCGGACGCATCCTCCGCCAAGATCAACTGGGAGAAATGTTCCGGACTCCTGGTGGGTCAGTGGCGGGTGGACTCCCTGCCAGAGGAGTTCAGGCCTTTCACCTGGAGCACCACGCACCTCCTCTATTTGGGAGTCTACCTTAGCCCTGCCGAGGACGCTTGGCCGGCGAACTGGCAAGAGCTGGAGGCCAAAGTCACCGCTCGCCTAGGACGCTGGACAGGACTGCTCCGAGTGTTGTCCTACAGGGGTCGAGCGCTGGTCATAAACCAGCTGGTGGCCGCCATGTTGTGGTACCGGTTGGTCACTTTGATCCCTCCCCCTGCGTTTGTCGCCAAGATTCAGAAGAAGCTCATCGACTTCTTCTGGGACAAAAGGAAGCACTGGGTCTCTGCCGCGGTTCTGTGTCTCCCGCTTAGGGAGGGCGGTCAGGCGCTGGTGTGCCTTCGCACCCAGGCTGCGACTTTCCGTCTTCAGACGCTGCAGAGATACCTGTACGTCGAGAATCCTCCGAGATGGTGTGCGCTGGCGACGTTTTTCTTCCGCCAGCTGCATGGCCTCAATTACGACACGCAGCTCCTGTTTGCGAAAGTGGGCAGCAGGCGTGCCGGCCTGCGGGAGCTGCCTGTCTTCTACCAGGAACTACTATGGGTTTGGAACTACGTCGCTTCCAGGCGGAGCTCTCCCCCGTCAGGAGCGGCGGCTCTCCTTCGGGAGCCGCTGCTCAGGAATCCGCACCTCCACGAACACGGGTTCGGGCGGCTGGCGGAGGGTAGGGCTGTGGCTGGCAAGGTGACCAGAGTCGGGGACCTGCTCGATGGCGGAGGAGCGGGCTGGATGGCGCCGGAGGAGCTGGCGTGGCGCCTGTCCTGGGCCAACGTCCAGCTCGCGGTCGAAACCATCGAATCGATAAAAGCGGCACTGGGCCCCGACTCCACTAGGTGTATCGAGGCGGCTCAAGCACGTGGGGCGATCCCGTCCGAGCTTACCCCCGTTCGGACGGAATTCCTCATCGGCGCCCGGCCCCGAAACTCCCCTCGGGAACCGGCGCCTCACAACTTGAGCCGTCTCGAGGAAATACCCTCCGTGCCTTTTCATTCCGCGCGGAGGGGTTTCCTGTACGGGCTGCCCCTGCACACTCTCCACTTTGCCATCTTCGTCTACCGTCCGGACACGCCTTGGCGTGGCGTTTTGCCGACCGGCGGTAGCGGAGGTCCCCAATGGAGGGCTCTCTATGCGGGAGTCCTCCCTTGTTCCATCGGGGACTTGGCCTGGAGGGTGTTGCATGGAGCGGTCCCGTGCAATAAGGTTTTAAGTAGGTTCACGGACTCCCAGGCCGCCTGCATTTTTTGCGGCCTGGAGGAGTCCGTGTTTCACGTTTATATGGATTGTGAGAGGTTGCAGCCCCTCTTTCACTACTTGAAGGGGCTGCTCCTCGATTTTTGGTTGCACTTCAGTCCCACGCTCTTGATCTACGGTCACCCGGTGCGGACGGGAGCGGACAGGTTGGAGGACCTCCTTGTGGGCCTGCTCCTGGGCCTGGCTAAAAGAGCCATCAATTGGTCCAGGCAGCGGGCGGTCGAGGGGGTCGTCCAGCCGGATTGCCTGCATCTCTTCCGCGGCCATGTTCGCGCCCGGGTGGCCCTGGAGATGGAGCACGCGGTGTCCGCCGGTGCGCTTGAGTATTTCCGTGACCGGTGGGCGCCGCGGGGACTGGAGTGCATCATCAACACGGAAAACCAAATTTTAATTTGATTTGTTAAGCTTTAGTTGAACTTTTGTTTATTTACAGTCGAATTGGATTTTTTTTGGGTCCAAATAAAAGAGTACCCTCTGTTCAGTAAATACCTGTTATTATTGTTCTCCTGCAGTCCGTGTATTATTTATACTCAGACACTACATTGGCGACGAGCAGGTTCGAACTCACCTGCAGTACTGCTTCACCTCACGGGGATCTTTCCCTGAGAAGAAGCTTTTGGAGGTCGAAGTCAGAACAACAGGCGTCGACCGCGGGCAACCGCCCAAGGATCCATCAGAGTTCGGAGAGTTGCAGGAGAGGCTGTGGAGAGCTGGGCTTGGATCCCCAGTCAAGGTGTTCCAGCAAATTGTGCTGGTAGCAGGTAGTGCGCTGACCCTTCCGGACTGCGGCGGACTCGAGCTCGATCAAGCAGCTCTGCAAAGGGGCCGTGCAGCGTCGTCAGGAGGAAAAGAGAGAGAGAGAGGGTGGAGCGCACAGGGCGCGGTCGGTGCTCAAAACCGGGCAGCGTAGCGAAAATTAAACAAGGGGAAGGAAAAGTGAGATGCGCCGAAGCCGCGGGTCACTGCCATTACCCTGCAGAACACTAGGAGCAGCGTGGCAGCAAGGGGAAGAAGGAAAAGCGCGGGAGGCGCCATTTTATTCCATTGGGGAAGAAGGAAAAGCGCGGGAGGCACCATTTTAATCCATTGGTGAAGAAGAAAAAGCACGGGAGGCGCCATTTTAAATCACCCAAGATGCCGAAAAGTGGCAGTATCACTGCTTTCGACAACGAGGTACAAGGCTGGACCACGTATGTGGAAAGAATTGAAGTGTACTGCAAGGCAAATGAGGTGGCCGATGGAAAGAAGGCATCGGTATTATTAAATTTGATGGGCGCGAGAACTTACGGCCTATTGCGGAATTTAATTACCCCAGCTAAACCAATGGAGAAAAGTTTTGAGGAGATTGTTAATATCTTACAGGGACACCTAAACCCTACACCGCTGCTGATAGCAGAAAGATTCAAGTTCCATAAAAGAAACCAGCACAGAGATGAGAGCAATGCTGACTATCTTACGGAACTACGCAAGTTATCGAAGCACTGCCAGTTCGGAGCAGGACTGGCAGACACCTTACAGGATAAGTTTGTCTGCGGGCTCCAGAGTGAAGGAACCCAGAAAAGACTACTTTCGGAAAAGGACCTGACGCTAGAACAGGCTTTCAGCGTGGCAGTATCCTACAAAGCAGCAGCATGGGGAGCTGCGGAAATACAACAGAAACCACAGGAATACAGCGCTAACAAAATGGCGTATGCAGCAGAAAAGTGCTATCGCTGCGGCAGAACAACCCATGATCAGAAGTACTGCTGGTTTAAGGACAAAGTATGCAGGCAATGTGGGAAAATGGGACACATAGCAAGAGTCTGCAGGTCGGGAAAGAAAACCAACACTACAAGAACTACTAAGGAAAAGTACAAGAAAGTAAAGAAATTGACAGACAGTAGTTCGGAAGATCAGGAGAGTGATAAGGACTCCGGGAGCAGGAGACTAAGTTGTCTAAAGTTACACAACGTGATCGCAAAGGAGGATCACCGAACCATTTGGGTCACCCTCATGATAGCAGGGTCCCCAGTAAAGATGGAATTGGACACAGGATCAGCCCTAACTGTCATGAATCGACGAGACTATGAGTGGCTATTCTCACACATAGCCTTGAAGGACACGTCCATTGTATTGAAGACATACACGGGGCAAAAAGTTTACCCCAGAGGAAAAATAAGGGTGCCAGTTGAATACAACGGCAAGGAAACACAGAAACTGTATCTATATATACTACCAGATGGAGGACCACCATTATTGGGACGTGAATGGATCCAAAAAATACAATTGGATTGGCATTCCATTCAGGCGCTAACTGTGACTGATAAAAAGGATGATGACGTCACACCTGGACGACTGTCAAAGATTCTAACTGACGTGAAAGAGGTGTTCCAACAAGGACTTGGAACTCAAAAAGGAGTAACGGCAATGATAAAAATCGAAGATAACGCAAACCCAAAATTTTTTAAGGCCAGACCGGTACCTTACGCGATCCGCCCAGCCGTTGAAGCAGAGCTGGAGAGTCTGGAGCGTTCGGGTGTGCTGTCCAAGGTGGACTGGAGCGAGTGGGCCACACCCATCGTTCCTGTAATGAAGAAATCATTGAGCAGCACGCCTGGGGAACCGAAGAAGGTTCGCATCTGTGGGGACTTCAAGGTAACTGTGAACCCAGTCCTGCACACAGTACAATATCCACTTCCACGGATAGAAGATATTTTCGCCTCACTATCTGGAGGGAAACGCTTTACAAAGATTGATCTGGCCCAAGCGTATCTACAAATGGAGGTGGAAGAAGCATCTAGGAAATACCTCACGATAAACACTCACAAAGGCCTTTACCAGTACAATCGACTGGTATTCGGGGTAGCATCAGCCCCGGCTATTTGGCAGAGGGCGATGGAACAAGTCCTGCAAGGGATCCCGGGGACCCAGTGTTATTTGGACGACATCCTGGTTACGGGTGAAAATGACAGTGAACACCTTGCCAACCTGGAGCAGGTGCTCACGAGATTACAGGAATATGGGCTACGAGCCAACCGCCCCAAATGCGAGTTCTTCAGGAGACAAATCTTGTATTGTGGCCACATGATTGATGAGGAAGGGTTGCATAAGTCGCCGGACAAGATTGAGGCTGTAGTCAATGCTCCAGCACCGGAAAATGTGTCGCAACTGAGGTCGTTCCTCGGGTTGGTGAACTACTACCATAAGTTCTTGCCGAATTTATCTACAATTCTGCACCCAATGAACGCCCTACTGCAAACTGGAGTAACATGGAAATGGAGTGATGAGTGAAAGCGTGCCTTTCAGAAATGTAAATGCCTAATCACTTCAAAAGAAGTATTGGCCCAGTACAATCCAACACTACCGATTCGGTTAGCATGTGATGCGTCTCCCTATGGCATCGGAGCGGTGCTGTCACACAAATTCGTTGACGGTTCAGAGAGGCCAATAGCCTTTGCGTTGCGCTCGTTAACCTCAGCCGAGCGTAACTACGCCCAGATTGACAGGGAGGTCCTCAGCCTGGTGTGGGGGGTGAAGAAGTTCAATCACTATCTGCACGGGCAGAAATTCACCCTACTGACTGATCATCAGCCCCTGGTCTCC
Source organism: Somniosus microcephalus (assembly GCF_052327205.1). Lineage (NCBI taxonomy): Eukaryota > Metazoa > Chordata > Chondrichthyes > Squaliformes > Somniosidae > Somniosus > Somniosus microcephalus. Next base: position 50,650,696 of record NC_140999.1, on the reverse strand, counting down.
ATTTTTAACCCAAAGAAGGGCGTTCCGGTGATGACGGCGCAACGGCTGCAAAGATGGTCACATTTTCTAGGGGCACATCAGTACGACATAGAGTACAAGGGTACGAAACAGCATGGAAATGCTGATGGGCTGTCGCGCCTACCGTTGCCTACGGTAGAGGAAGCACTTGCAGTGGACCCTGTTGAGATATTCCATGCGACCATAGTCGAATGTCTACCTGTTACAAACTCAAGTATAGAGAAGGAAACCCGAAATGACCCGACACTCTCTCGGGTCTATGATTTGACGGTGAAGGGATGGCCAGCACATGGCGACTCACTGTTGCCAGCATTCTCGCCAAGGAGAGAACAGCTGTCAGTGCGCCGGGGGACCTTGATGTGTGGATCCCGAGTGGTAATTCCACCCAAGACAGAGTGCTCAATGAGCTTCATGAGGGTCATCTGGAAGGGGTAAAAATGAAGAGCCTAGCCAGGGCATTTGTGTGGTGGCCGGGAATCGATCAAGAAATCGAGGATATGACCAAGAGATGCACAGGATGCCAGAAGGTCCAAAACGCTCCACCACAGGCCCCGCTACATCCATGGGAGTGGCCCTCATCTCCATGGCAACGGGTACACATTGATTTTGCTGGTCCATTTATGGACTCAATGTTCCTAATCGCTGTGGACGCCCCTTCGAAATGGCCAGAGGTCATCAAAATGTCCTCCACCACCACGGAGAAAACTATTGCAGTCCTACGGACCATCTTTGCCAGGAATGGCTTGCCAGAACAGATTTGCTCCGACAATGGGCCACAGTTTGTGTCCGAGGATTTCCAGAGGTTTCTGAGGAATAATGGGGTGAAACATTACACACCTGCCCCATATCATCCAGCCACAAATGGATTGGCTGAGAGGTTTGTTCAGACCTATAAAAAGGCCATAAAGCAATGTATAATGATGAAATACCACTACAACACAAGGTGTATAATTTCTTGTTTGCTTACCGGAATGCGACACATGCAGTCACCAACCAAGCTCCAGCCGTAATGTTCTTCAACCGAAGGCTAAGATGTCGCCTGGATTTGCTCAAACCAAACATAAGACGAGATGTTGAGGATAAGCAATTCCAGCACATAAATGAGAAGCCAACCAGGAGCTTCAAGATAGGGCAACCAGACTTGGCCCGCGACTACCAAACAGAAAAATGGCAGCCAGGAACGATATGCACACAGCAGGGACCACTAATGTACACAGTGGACGTTGGAGAGAGCATCGTGAGATGCCATGCTGACCAGATTCTAGAGTCACAGGAACAAGCCAAACCCATACCACGAGCAGGTGCACCTGGTAATCAACCCGAAGTACAGATTGCGTCTACCTCAGAAGCAGTGGTATTGGAAGCTGATGAACCAACCAATGACAATGAGCCAGAATCAACTCCGCCGCAAGAACAGGATACTCGAGAAAGGCGCTATCCAGTCAGGATCAGGAAGCCTCCTCAAAGACTGAACTTATAAATGATTATTTCAGTTGATGTATATAGTACAGAGAAAATTGTAATTGTAATTAGTTATTATTTAGTTGTTAAATGAATGTTATGTACTGTTTATCTAAAAGGGGAGGAATTGTTGTGTATGTACCTTTAAGAGAAGAACTGATTCTAAACTACAGTACCGGCAGTGACCACCCCTGTATATAAAGCCATAGCAGGCTTCTGTATGTGAGTCTTAAGTTACCCTCTGTTCAGCTGCAAGCACGAGCAGAGGGAGCAGCCAGACTTTGGAGAGTGGATTAAAGTGGTGGTCCCCTGACCAGGAAGAGGAGGAGAACGTTGGACCACCACCACCAACTCCACCATCATTACATCAACTGAGGTGCCTGGAGAGAAAGGACAGAGGAGGAGAAGGAGAAAGGAGGCCTACATCAACATCAACCAGGGGAGAGGCCTTTCTATCACTGCCTCCCCAATTTGGCCTCCACTTCAGGAGAGGGAGAGAGGGGAGAGAAACCAACTGCTTGAAAGGAGGGAAGAAAACTTCATCCGGAACATCTACAGGTGGGTGTTATTTGGGGCACTCTCCCAAGACTTTGTATTTTAGGTGGGGGGAGAAAAGAAGAAGCAAGGCCGGATCATCAAGGGGTGTAGTGTGTGTGCTCTTGTTAAAAGCTAGGCCACACACACCACTAATTAGCATCCCTTCTATTGCCTGCCCTGGGAGAGCTTGGAGCTGCCCAAGGTGAAGTCTTTAATTTAATTTAATTACATCGTTAAGACCTGTTGCAGGACTAAGCCTGGGCTTCTCCAGCTTTTCCAGGTGAAGACGTCTTCTCCCCCTGCCAGAAGACCACCATCACCAAAGACTTTTTCCATCGGAGAGTGCAACCCTGCCTACACCCACCCACCATCCTGAGTGGCAACACTGCCCTTTGCGGCCTCCCTCCTTCCCACCCCCCCACCTCTCTCTCTCTCTTTGTCTCTCTCTGCCTGTCTTTCTAAGGCACCTTAGTTTCATCTATTTTATTAATTGCCAATTGAGCAGAGGGGAGAGGCCACTCTCCCAATTTAAATCAATAAGGAGAGAGGTGTGTCCTCATTTTAATCAGCTCCCTCTGCTCAATAGAGGACAAAAAAAATATATATACACCGAGGCCATTAACACCTTCAGGCCTGTGACTTGGGGTGAGTGTAGCCCTTAAAAAAAAAAAGCACCCCAGAATGGCGACTGCGTCTTCGCCGGTGGCGGGGCCAGCCGGGACCTATGCGAGAGTGGTAGCCACGGCCACAGCTGCTCCCGCTGTTCCTGCTGCCCCGTCACCTTTTCGATTAATAACAAAAAAGCTTGGGGTGAAGAGCTACACTCACCCCACTATGACCATCGAGGCCTGCGTCAAGGCCATGGCTGGGGTTGTCGGCCCCTCAGCCATCGTCGCGGCCTCGAAAATGTATGGGAAGGCTGTGTTCTTCCTGGGGTCGGAGCGGGCGGTGTCCCTGGCTGTCGCCAAGGGGCTCACCGTGGGCGGGACCTTCCTGCCGGTGGATCCTCTCGAGGCCACCGCGCAGAGGATCATTATTTCCAACATCCCGCCCTATGTTCCTGGTGAGCTCCTCCTTCCCCATTTGCGACAACTTGGGGAGGTGAGGTCGGGGATCACGCCCATCCCGCTCGGCTTCCGGGAGGCCAGCCTTCGCCACGTCTTCTCCTTCCGGCGCCAGCTGTTTATCCAGCTGGCGCGGGAGGAGGACACTGAAGGGGCGTTCGTCGTCCTCCACGAGGGGACCGCCTACCGCGCCTTTTGGACGTCGGACGGTGTGAGGTGCCATGCCTGCAGGGAGGTGGGGCACATCAGGAGGAACTGCCCTGCCTCCAAGGCCGCCGGATCATCTCGTGCGGCCGAGGCTGGCGCCGCCGCCGCCGCCCTTCCCCCCGGATCTGCCCACGCGTCAAGTACGTCTGATGCGCGGTTGACGTCGGGGGCCGATGCCACCAAGGCCTCCGGCGGGGGGGAGGGAGCGTGTCCGGCCGGAAAGAAGGCGCGGGGAAAAAAGAAGCACCTTAGGGCAGGTCCCCCCGTGGATGGTGAGCCCTTGCCCCTTGAGCCCCTTACACCCGCGCTCCTCGCGGAGTTGATCAGGGCAGATGTGAGTGGGAGGGGCCCCGTGCCCGAGCCTGTGGCCGCAACCGCCGCAGCGGTAATGCCAATACCTGCGGCCGGGCTCGGGCCCGAGGAACCCGACAAACCTGCTCCGCCGGAGGGAGTCGAGGAGGAGGCCTTTGCAGACATGGAGGTCTCCCTCGCTCCCTCCGTGCTAAAAAGAAGGCGCGACCCCCTGGATGAGGAGGAGGACCGGGAGGAGGAAGGTCCCTCCGAGCAGGGGGAGTCGTCGCCCGCCGCGGGTACTGCGCCCCCCCGCCCCCCCAGCGCTGTCGTCATCACCAGCGATCGGCAGGGGTCGCCTGTCCCTCGGGAGGCTGAGGCAGATGTGTCTGTCCAGCACGTGCCTCCCGGGGATGGGGATGAGACCCTGCCCGTGGGGGGGGTTGCGGAACAACCCGCGGCAGTAATTGAAGTTGACCTTTTATCGGTGTCGTTACCCCTCGCCGGGTCGGGCAGCCTGGGGGTTGGGTCGGGCGAGCTCGAGGATAATGAGCTCGCCCAATGCGACCCGGACGTCTCCCAGGGGATGCTCGTCCTGGTAGAGCTTTTAATTCAAAACCCCCCGTCCGCTGGGTCGGAGGTTGGTGGCGGGGAGGAGGATGGCCCCCTGGCTGCGTCTCTGGTGCCGGACGTACTGGAGGAGCTGGAAATTGTTCTCTCCCCGGTTTCTCCGGTCGTTCCGGCGTCTGAGGCGGAGGGGAGCTCTGAACCGCCGCCGTCTTCTGGCCCGGCACCCCTAGAGGAGCCCAGGGAGATATCCTCTGCCGCCGATCCTGGGGGTGGGATCCGGGCGGAGGCGGGGCTGGCTGGCGCGGCCGAGTCGTTCGCTTCGCACTGCGCGGCGGACGGGTTGGCCGCTGGTGACGACCCCCTGGAGGAGGATGGGGACTCGGTGATGGGCACGGAGGACGATTCGGACTCCAGCGCCGACGTGGCGATGGATGACCTCGTGCCCCTTGCCGAGTCTCCCCTCATTTCCGTAAGGGAACTCCGGGATTTTATGGCCACGTGCCTGGGTCAGCGCAATAAGGTCCGGCTGGCCCTCGACAGGTGGTCGGAGCTGGCGCTGCTCATCGATTCCGTCCGCGCCGCTGTTAAGATCTTGGGCGCGGACGAGGGTGTGAACCCGCTCGAGCTGCGTCGGCTCACAACGTTTCTCACTGGGCTGCTGAGGAAGTGGCGGCGGACCAGCGGCTGCGCTTCCTCGCCCCGTTAGGTGTAGGTAGAGGTTGCACTATGCTTCTGACATGAAGATAACCATAGCCAGCCTCAACATCAACGGCAGCAGGGAGGCGCGCCGCAGATTCAATAACTTCTCGGTCCTTCGGGACGGGAAGTATGCGGTGTGCTTCCTGCAAGAAACCCACACCGTTCCGGGAGACGAAGCCACGTGGCTCCTGGAGTGGCAAGGAGGGGTCAGCATGAGTCACCTCTCCAACAATTCCAGCGGGGTGGCTATCTTGCTGGCCCCGCATTTTCAGCCGGAGATCTTGGGGGTCAAGGAGCACGTGCCGGGCCGCTTGCTCCATGTCACTGTTCGCCTGGGGGGCGTGCCGCTCCATCTAGTGAACGTGTACGCCCCTCAGACCAGTGCGCAGCAAGTGCGCTTCTTCGAAGAAGTGTCCGCTCTCTTGGGCTCCATCGACGTGGGCGAGTGCGTCATCCTCGGGGGGGATTTTAACTGCACCCTCGAGGCGAGGGACCGTTCGGGTCCCCCGCGAAGCCCGGCGGCGATGGAGAAGTTGAGGGACCTGGTTGGGTCCTTCGACTTGGTGGACGTCTGGCGAAATCTCCACCCCGACTCCAGCGCCTTCACTAGCGTGAGGTCTGGGGGAGGAAGGTCCAGAATCGACCGCCTCTACATTTCCCGGGCGTTCGTCTCCTGCGTTCCGGCAGCTTCCATGCGGCCGGTGCCGTGCACGGACCACCACCTGGTGTGGGCGGAGCTCGCTCCGCTGCGCGCGCGGGGGGGGTCCGTGTACTGGCATTTTAACAACCTGCTGCTGGAGGACGCACGGTTCCGGGATTCGTTTCGTCGATTCTGGGCCGACTGGAGAAGGAAGCAGGGGGGCTTCCCCTCCTTGAGGCTATGGTGGGATGTGGGCAAGGCTCACATCCGTCTCTTCTGTCAGGAGTACGCGAAGGGGTCGACCAAGAGGCGGGAGGCCCGGGTCGGGCGGTTGGAGAAGGAGGTGCTCGACCTGGAGTCCCGTCTCGGTCAGGTCGTCGAGGACCCGGCCCTGCGGAAGGTGTACGAAGAGAAGAAGGGCGCGCTGAAGGACCTGCAGCTCGTCGGGTCCCGAGGCGCGTACGTGAGGTCGCGGATCCAGCTCCTGCGGGACCTGGACCGCGGCTCCCCCTTCTTCTACTCGCTGGAAAAAAGACGGGGGGTCCGTAAGCAGCTCTTGGGGCTGCTGGCCGACGACGGATCTCTGGTCTCGGATCCGGAGGGAATCAGCGCGGAGACCCGCGCCTATTACGGGGCTCTGTTCTCTCCGGATCCGTCCAGCGAGGATGCGCGCAGAGTTTTGTGGGAGGACCTGCCGAAGGTTGGCCCGGAGGGCGCCGAAAAATTGGACGCTCCGCTAAGTCTGGCGGAGCTGACCGGCGCCCTCCGCCAGCTCTCTAGGGGAAAGTCCCCGGGGCTGGACGGGCTGACCGTGGAGTTCCACAGGGCGTTCTGGGACGTCTTGGGGGGCGACTACGCGCGGGTCCTGGGGGAATGTTTGGCGACCGGGGAGATGCCCCTCTCTTGGCGCAGGGCGGTCATTGTCCTGCTGCCTAAGAAGGGCGATCTCCGCCTCCTTAAGAACTGGCGCCCGGTCTCCCTCCTCAGCACGGACTATAAAATCTTTGCCAGGGCCATGTCTGCTCGCCTTGGCACCGTGCTGGCCCACATGATCCACCCCGACCAGTCCTACACGGTCCCGGGCTGGACCATCCACGATAACATCCATCTGGTCCGGGACCTGGTCCACCACTCCCAGAGGGCTGGTCTGTCGGTCGCCTTCCTTTCCCTGGATCAGGAGAAGGCGTTCGACAGGGTGGATCACGAGTATCTCTTCGGGACTCTGCGCGCATTCGGGTTCGGGACGCATTTCGTCGCCCGGATCCGACTTCTGTACGCCGCCGCGGAGTGTCTGATTAAAGTTAACGGGTCCTTGACGGCGCCCCTTCGCTTCGGGAGGGGGGTGCGTCAGGGATGCCCCATGTCCGGTCAGTTATATGCCATTTGCGTGGAGCCTTTCCTGCGCCTCTTGCGGAAGAGGTTGACGGGACTGGCTCTGCAAGGGCCGGGCGTGGAGGTGGTCCTCTCGGCTTACGCCGATGACGTGCTCCTCACGGTCACGGATCCCGCTGACTTGCGGAGGATGCGGGAATGCCAGCAGATTTACTCGGACGCATCCTCCGCCAAGATCAACAGGGAGAAATGTTCCGGACTCCTGGTGGGTCAGTGGCGGGTGGACTCCCTGCCGGAGGAGTTCAGGCCTTTCGCCTGGAGCACCACGCACCTCCTCTATTTGGGAGTCTACCTTAGCCCTGCCGAGGACGCTTGGCCGGCGAACTGGCAAGAGCTGGAGGCCAAAGTCACCGCTCGCCTAGGACGCTGGACAGGACTGCTCCGAGTGTTGTCCTACAGGGGTCGAGCGCTGGTCATAAACCAGCTGGTGGCCGCCATGTTGTGGTACCGGTTGGTCACTTTGATCCCTCCCCCTGCGTTTGTCGCCAAGATTCAGAAGAAGCTCATCGACTTCTTCTGGGACAAAAGGAAGCACTGGGTCTCTGCCGCGGTTCTGTGTCTCCCGCTTAGGGAGGGCGGTCAGGCGCTGGTGTGCCTTCGCACCCAGGCTGCGACTTTCCATCTTCAGACGCTGCAGAGATACCTGTACGTCGAGAATCCTCCGAGATGGTGTGCGCTGGCGACGTTTTTCTTCCGCCAGCTGCATGGCCTCAATTACGACACGCAGCTCCTGTTTGCGAAAGTGGGCAGCAGGCGTGCCGGCCTGCGGGCGCTGCCTGTCTTCTACCAGGAACTACTATGGGTTTGGAACTACGTCGCTTCCAGGCGGAGCTCTCCCCCGTCAGGAGCGGCGGCTCTCCTTCGGGAGCCGCTGCTCAGGAATCCGCACCTCCACGAACACGGGTTCGGGCGGCTGGCGGAGGGTAGGGCTGTGGCTGGCAAGGTGACCAGAGTCGGGGACCTGCTCGATGGCGGAGGAGCGGGCTGGATGGCGCCGGAGGAGCTGGCGCGGCGCCTGTCCTGGGCCAACGTCCAGCTCGCGGTCGAAACCATCGAATCGGTAAAAGCGGCGCTGGGCCCCGACTCCACTAGGTGTATCGAGGCGGCTCAAGCACGTGGGGCGATCCCGTCCGAGCTTACCCCCGTTCGGACGGAATTCCTCATCGGCGCCCGGCCCCGAAACTCCCCTCGGGAACCGGCGCCTCACAACTTGAGCCGTCTCGAGGAAATACCCTCCGTGCCTTTTCATTCCGCGCGGAGGGGTTTCCTGTACGGGCTGCTCCTGCACACTCTCCACTTTGCCATCTTCGTCTACCGTCCGGACACGCCTTGGCGTGGCGTTTTGCCGACCGGCGGTAGCGGAGGTCCCCAATGGAGGGCTCTCTATGCGGGAGTCCTCCCTTGTTCCATCGGGGACTTGGCCTGGAGGGTGTTGCACGGAGCGGTCCCGTGCAATAAGGTTTTAAGTAGGTTCACGGACTCCCAGGCCGCCTGCATTTTTTGCGGCCTGGAGGAGTCCGTGTTTCACGTTTATATGGATTGTGAGAGGTTGCAGCCCCTCTTTCACTACTTGAAGGGGCTGCTCCTCGATTTTTGGTTGCACTTCAGTCCCACGCTCTTGATCTACGGTCACCCGGTGCGGAGGGGAGCGGACAGGTTGGAGGACCTCCTTGTGGGCCTGCTCCTGGGCCTGGCTAAAAGAGCCATCAATTGGTCCAGGCAGCGGGCGGTCGAGGGGGTCGTCCAGCCGGATTGCCTGCATCTCTTCCGCGGCCATGTTCGCGCCCGGGTGGCCCTGGAGATGGAGCACGCGGTGTCCGCCGGTGCGCTTGAGTATTTCCGCGACCGGTGGGCGCCGCGGGGACTGGAGTGCATCATCAACACGGATAACCAAATTTTAATTTGATTTGTTAAGCTTTAGTTGAACTTTTGTTTATTTACAGTCGAATTGGTTTTTTTTTTTTTTTTTTTTTTTTTTTTTTTTTTTTTTTTTTTTTTGGGTCCAAATAAAAGAGTACCCTCTGTTCAGCTGCAAGCACGAGCAGAGGGAGCAGCCAGACTTTGGAGAGTGGATTAAAGTGGTGGTCCCCTGACCAGGAAGAGGAGGAGAACGTTGGACCACCACCACCAACTCCACCATCATTACATCAACTGAGGTGCCTGGAGAGAGAGGACAGAGGAGGAGAAGGAGAAAGGAGGCCTACATCAACATCAACCAGGGGAGAGGCCTTTCTATCACTGCCTCCCCAATTTGGCCTCCACTTCAGGAGAGGGAGAGAGGGGAGAGAAACCAACTGCTTGAAAGGAGGGAAGAAAACTTCATCCGGAACATCTACAGGTGGGTGTTATTTGGGGCACTCTCCCAAGACTTTGTATTTTAGGTGGGGGGAGAAAAGAAGAAGCAAGGCCGGATCATCAAGGGGTGTAGTGTGTGTGTGTGTGTGTGCTCTTGTTAAAAGCTAGGCCACACACACCACTAATTAGCATCCCTTCTATTGCCTGCCCTGGGAGAGCTTGGAGCTGCCCAAGGTGAAGTCCTTAATTTAATTTAATTACATCGTTAAGACCTGTTGCAGGACTAAGCCTGGGCTTCTCCAGCTTTTCCAGGTGAAGACGTCTTCTCCCCCTGCCAGAAGACCACCATCACCAAAGACTTTTTCCATCGGAGAGTGCAACCCTGCCTACACCCACCCACCATCCTGAGTGGCAACACTGCCCTTTGCGGCCTCCCTCCTTCCCACCCCCCCACCTCTCTCTCTCTCTTTGTCTCTCTCTGCCTGTCTTTCTAAGGCACCTTAGTTTCATCTATTTTATTAATTGCCAATTGAGCAGAAGGGCGAGGGCTCCTCTCCCAATTTAAATCAATAAGGAGAGAGGTGTGTCCTCATTTTAATCAGCTCCCTCTGCTCAATAGAGGACAAAAAAATATATATATATATACACCGAGGCCATTAACACCTTCAGGCCTGTGACTTGGGGTGAGTGTAGCCCTTAAAAAAAGCACCCCAGAATGGCGACTGCATCTTCGCCGGTGGCGGGGCCAGCCGGGACCTACGCGAGAGTGGTAGCCACAGCCACAGCTGCTCCCGCTGTTCCTGCTGCCCCGTCACCTTTTCGATTAATAACAAAAAAGCTTGGGGTGAAGAGCTACACTCACCCCACTATGACCATCGAGGCCTGCGTCAAGGCCATGGCTGGGGTTGTCGGCCCCTCAGCCATCGTCGCGGCCTCGAAAATGTATGGGAAGGCTGTGTTCTTCCTGGGGTCGGAGCGGGCGGTGTCCCTGGCTGTCGCCAAGGGGCTCACCGTGGGCGGGACCTTCCTGCCGGTGGATCCTCTCGAGGCCACCGCGCAGAGGATCATTATTTCCAACGTCCCGCCCTATGTTCCTGGTGAGCTCCTCCTTCCCCATTTGCGACAACTTGGGGAGGTGAGGTCGGGGATCACGCCCATCCCGCTCGGCTTCCGGGAGGCCAGCCTTCGCCACGTCTTCTCCTTCCGGCGCCAGCTGTTTATCCAGCTGGCGCGGGAGGAGGACACTGAAGGGGCGTTCGTCGTCCTCCACGAGGGGACCGCCTACCGCGCCTTTTGGACGTCGGACGGTGTGAGGTGCCATGCCTGCAGGGAGGTGGGGCACATCAGGAGGAACTGCCCTGCCTCCAAGGCCGCCGGATCATCTCGTGCGGCCGAGGCTGGCGCCGCCGCCGCCGCCCTTCCCCCCGGATCTGCCCGCGCGTCAAGTACGTCTGATGCGCGGTTGACGTCGGGGGCCGATGTCACCAAGGCCTCCGGCGGGGAGGAGGGAGCGTGTCCGGCCGGAAAGAAGGCGCGGGGAAAAAAGAAGCACCTTAGGGCAGGTCCCCCCGTGGATGGTGAGCCCTTGCCCCTTGAGCCCCTTACACCCGCGCTCCTCGCGGAGTTGATCAGGGCAGATGTGAGCGGGAGGGGCCCCGTGCCCGAGCCTGTGGCCGCAACCACCGCAGCGGTAATGCCAATACCTGCGGCCGGGCTCGGGCCCGAGGAACCCGACAAACCTGCTCTGCCGGAGGGAGTCGAGGAGGAGGCCTTTGCAGACATGGAGGGCTCCCTCCGTGCTAAAAAGAAGGCGCGACCTCCTGGATGAGGAGGAGGACCGGGAGGAGGAAGGTCCCTCCGAGCAGGGGGAGTCGCCGCCCGCCGCGGGTACTGCGCCCCCCCGCCCCCCCAGCACTGTCGTCATCACCAGCGATCGGCAGGGGTCGCCTGTCCCTCGGGAGGCTGAGGCAGATGTGTCTGTCCAGCACGTGCCTCCCGGGGATGGGGATGAGACCCTGCCCATGGGGGGGGTTGCGGAACAACCCGCGGCAGTAATTGAAGTTGACCTTTTATCGGTGTCATTACCCCTCGCCGGGTCGGGCAGCCTGGGGGCTGGGTCGGGCGAGCTCGAGGATAATGAGCTCGCCCAATGCGACCCGGACGTCTCCCAGGGGATGCTCGTCCTGGTAGAGCTTTTAATTCAAAACCCCCCGTCCGCTGGGTCGGAGGTTGGTGGCGGGGAGGAGGATGGCCCCCTGGCTGCGTCTCTGGTGCCGGACGTACTGGAGGAGCTGGAAATTGTTCTCTCCCCGGTTTCTCCGGTCGTTCTGGCGTCTGAGGCGGAGGGGAGCTCTGAACCGCCGCCGTCTTCTGGCCTGGCACCCCTAGAGGAGCCCAGGGAGAAATCCTCTGCCGCCGATCCTGGGGGTGGGATCCGGGCGGAGGCGGGGCTGGCTGGCGCGGCCGAGTCGCTCGCTTCGCACTGCGCGGCGGATGGGTTGGCCGCTGGTGACGACCCCCTGGAGGAGGATGGGGACTCGGTGATGGGCACGGAGGACGATTCGGACTCCAGCGCCGACGTGGCGATGGATGACCTCGTGCCCCTTGCCGAGTCTCCCCTCATTTCCGTAAGGGAACTCCGGGATTTTATGGCCACGTGCCTGGGTCAGCGCAATAAGGTCCGGCTGGCCCTCGACAGGTGGTCGGAGCTGGCGCTGCTCATCGATTCCGTCCGCGCCGCCGTTAAGATCTTGGGCGCGGACGAGGGTGTGAACCCGCTCGAGCTGCGTCGGCTCACAACGTTTCTCACTGGGCTGCTGAGGAAGTGGCGGCGGACCAGCGGCTGCGCTTCCTCGCCCCGTTAGGTGTAGGTAGAGGTTGCACTATGCTTCTGACATGAAGATAACCATAGCCAGCCTCAACATCAACGGCAGCAGGGAGGCGCGCCGCAGATTCAATAACTTCTCGGTCCTTCGGGACGGGAAGTATGCGGTGTGCTTCCTGCAAGAAACCCACACCATTCCGGGAGATGAAGCTACGTGGCTCCTGGAGTGGCAAGGAGGGGTCAGCATGAGTCACCTCTCCAACAATTCCAGCGGGGTGGCTATCTTGCTGGCCCCGCATTTTCAGCCGGAGATCTTGGGGGTCAAGGAGCACGTGCCGGGCCGCTTGCTCCATGTCACTGTTCGCCTGGGGGGCGTGCCGCTCCATCTAGTGAACGTGTACGCCCCTCAGACCAGTGCGCAGCAAGTGCGCTTCTTCGAAGAAGTGTCCGCTCTCTTGGGCTCCATCGATGTGGGCGAGTGCGTCATCCTCGGGGGGGATTTTAACTGCACCCTCGAGGCGAGGGACCGTTCGGGTCCCCCGCGAAGCACGGCGGCGATGGAGAAGTTGAGGGACCTGGTTGGGTCCTTCGACTTGGTGGACGTCTGGCGAAATCTTCACCCCGACTCCAGCGCCTTCACTAGCGTGAGGTCTGGGGGAGGAAGGTCCAGAATCGACCGCCTCTACATTTCCCGGGCGTTCGTCTCCTGCGTTCCGGCAGCTTCCATGCGGCCGGTGCCATGCACGGACCACCACCTGGTGTGGGCGGAGCTCGCTCCGCTGCGCGCGCGGGGGGGGGTCCGTGTTCTGGCATTTTAACAACCTGCTGCTGGAGGACGCGCGATCTCCGCCTCCTTAAGAACTGGCGCCCGGTCTCCCTCCTCAGCACGGACTATAAAATCTTTGCCAGGGCCATGTCTGCTCGCCTTGGCACCGTGCTGGCCCACATGATCCACCCCGACCAGTCCTACACGGTCCCGGGCCGGACCATCCACGATAACATCCATCTGGTCCAGGACCTGGTCCACCACTCCCAGAGGGCTGGTCTGTCGGTCGCCTTCCTTTCCCTGGATCAGGAGAAGGCGTTCGACAGGGTGGATCACGAGTATCTCTTCGGGACTCTGCGCGCATTCGGGTTCGGGACGCATTTCGTCGCCCGGATCCGACTTCTGTACGCCGCCGCGGAGTGTCTGATTAAAGTTAACGGGTCCTTGACGGCGCCCCTTCGCTTCAGGAGGGGGGTGCGTCAGGGATGCCCCATGTCCGGTCAGTTATATGCCATTTGCGTGGAGCCTTTCCTGCGCCTCTTGCGGAAGAGGTTGACGGGACTGGCTCTGCAAGGGCCGGGCGTGGAGGTGGTCCTCTCGGCTTACGCCGATGACGTGCTCCTCACGGTCACGGATCCCGCTGACTTGCGGAGGATGCGGGAATGCCAGCAGATTTACTCGGACGCATCCTCCGCCAAGATCAACTGGGAGAAATGTTCCGGACTCCTGGTGGGTCAGTGGCGGGTGGACTCCCTGCCGGAGGAGTTCAGGCCTTTCGCCTGGAGCACCACGCACCTCCTCTATTTGGGAGTCTACCTTAGCCCTGCCGAGGACGCTTGGCCGGCGAACTGGCAAGAGCTGGAGGCCAAAGTCACCGCTCGCCTAGGACGCTGGACAGGACTGCTCCGAGTGTTGTCCTACAGGGGTCGAGCGCTGGTCATAAACCAGCTGGTGGCCGCCATGTTGTGGTACCGGTTGGTCACTTTGATCCCTCCCCCTGCGTTTGTCGCCAAGATTCAGAAGAAGCTCATCGACATCTTCTGGGACAAAAGGAAGCACTGGGTCTCTGCCGCGGTTCTGTGTCTCCCGCTTAGGGAGGGCGGTCAGGCGCTGGTGTGCCTTCGCACCCAGGCTGCGACTTTCCGTCTTCAGACGCTGCAGAGATACCTGTACGTCGAGAATCCTCCGAGATGGTGTGCGCTGGCGACGTTTTTCTTCCGCCAGCTGCATGGCCTCAATTACGACATGCAGCTCCTGTTTGCGAAAGTGGGCAGCAGGCGTGCCGGCCTGCGGGAGCTGCCTGTCTTCTACCAGGAACTACTATGGGTTTGGAACTACGTCGCTTCCAGGCGGAGCTCTCCCCCGTTAGGAGCGGTGGCTCTCCTTTGGGAGCCGCTGCTCAGGAATCCGCACCTCCACGAACACGGGTTCGGGCGGCTGGCGGAGGGTAGGGCTGTGGCTGGCAAGGTGACCAGAGTCGGGGACCTGCTCGATGGCGGAGGAGCGGGCTGGATGGCGCCGGAGGAGCTGGCGCGGCGCCTGTCCTGGGCCAACGTCCGGCTCGCGGTCGAAACCATCGAATCGGTAAAAGCGGCACTGGGCCCCGACTCCACTAGGTGTATCGAGGCGGCTCAAGCACGTGGGGCGATCCCGTCCGAGCTTACCCCCGTTCAGACGGAATTCCTCATCGGCGCCCGGCCCCGAAACTCCCCTCGGGAACCGGCGCCTCACAACTTGAGCCGTCTCGAGGAAATACCCTCCGTGCCTTTTCATTCCGCGCGGAGGGGTTTCCTGTACGGGCTGCTCCTGCACACTCTCCACTTTGCCATCTTCGTCTACCGTCCGGACACGCCTTGGCGTGGCGTTTTGCCGACCGGCGGTAGCGGAGGTCCCCAATGGAGGGCTCTCTATGCGGGAGTCCTCCCTTGTTCCATCGGGGACTTGGCCTGGAGGGTGTTGCATGGAGCGGTCCCGTGCAATAAGGTTTTAAGTAGGTTCACAGACTCCCAGGCCGCCTGCATTTTTTGCGGCCTGGAGGAGTCCGTGTTTCACATTTATATGGATTGTGAGAGGTTGCAGCCCTTCTTTCACTACTTGAAGGGGCTGCTCCTCGATTTTTGGTTGCACTTCAGTCCCACGCTCTTGATCTACGGTCACCCGGTGCGGAGGGGAGCGGACAGGTTGGAGGCCTGCTCCTGGGCCTGGCTAAAAGAGCCATCAATTGGTCCAGGCAGTGGGCGGTCGAGGGGGTCGTCCAGCCGGATTGCCTGCATCTCTTCCGCGGCCATGTTCGTGCCCGGGTGGCCCTGGAGATGGAGCACGCGGTGTCCGCCGGTGCGCTTGAGTATTTCCGCGACCGGTGGGCGCTGCGGGGACTGGAGTGCATCATCAACACGGAAAACCAAATTTTAATTTGATTTGTTAAGTTTTAGTTGAACTTTTGTTTATTTACAGTCGAATTGTTTTTTTTTGGGTCCAAATAAAAGAGTACCCTCTGTTCAGTAAATACCTGTTATTATTGTTCTCCTGCAGTCCGTGTATTATTTATACTCAGACACTACAGTGGGGACCTCAGGAGGAGGCTGATATGGATCATCCACTCAGCACTTCTAGCTGAAGATGGTTGCAAACGCTTCAGTATTGTCTTTTGCACTTGCATAATGGGCTCCGCCATCATTGAGGATGGAGATATTCCTGAAGCCTCCTCCTCCAGCACCATTCACGGCTGGATGCGGCAGGTCTGCAGAGCTTTGATCTGATCCATTGATTGTGGGATCGCTTCGTTCTGCCTATAGCATGCTGCTTCCGCTGTTTAACATGCATGTAGCCCTGTGTTGCAGCTTCCCCAGGTTGACACCTCTTTTTTAGGTACGCCTGGTGCTGCTCCTGGCATACTCTTCTACACTCCTTATTGAACCAGGGTTGGTCCCCTGGCTTGATGGAATTGGTAGAGTGAGGGATATGCCGGGCTATGAGGTTACAGATTGTGGTGGAATACAATTCTGCTGCTGCTGATGGCCCACAGCACTTCATGGATGCCCAGTTTTGAGCTGCTAGATCAGTTCTGAATCTATCCCATTTGGCACGGTGGTAGTGCCACACCACACGATGGAGGATGTCCTCAGTGTGAAGGTGGGAATAGCCAGAGCACACTGAATGGTGCTTTTATAGTCCGTGAAGGTCAATGTGTAAAAACTCTCAATTGCAAATGCAACCTAGGAGCTACTGTCCTTGCATAATTGTGACTTCAACCACCCAGTAGAGCAAACAAACAGATCTGCTCATATCTAATCATCTCTGATATCCAGTTTTTACTTCTTTGGTTCTCTACCCTTCTGAACATACGAACATACAAAAATGGTGGGCAGGAAAAGACCAGCTGGAGTATCATGACTAAGCACTTCCTACCCACCGCCCCACCCCACCACAGCCATATATATAGATCTCCTGAAAGAAACACAAAAAGAAAGAGAAAAACCCAGGGACAATACAGGAAAAAGAAACTCTGGAGAAATCATCTCTCACCCCCTCAGACGACGAAACCAGTCCAGGAGATCGCATGGACCATGTGTTCATTATCTGTTCATTCACGTACATTCTATATGATGTGATTTCTGCCCCAGTCAAGAACAGGTCTAGATCATTCTTGTAGGTGTGCAGAGTCAGCACCCACTGCACCAGCCAGCAACATATTCCAGAGGCTCACTACTCTCTGGGAAAAGAAGAACCACCTAACATCTAGCCTATTCCTAGTTTTGCAAAGGCACTGATGTACAGTTCTGCAGAGAGCAGCTACTGTGTGGAGCCAGGCCAACACAATCTGTGTGAGGGCAGAGCTTCCAATTGTATTTTTACCCTTTGGCTAGGTTTACTGGAAGAAGCACCTCACAGGCAGGGTGTGACACTGTTAATGGGTTTGTTGCACAAATCATCTATCAAACAAGAGCAAAAATTGAGTCCTTTTTCCTTTTCTTTTTTCCCACTGAAGAATATTATAAGTATGAGGAGCAAGGAGGAGAGTGGCTCGAGTGGAGAAAAGGACTGACACAGACTTGACGGGCCAAGTGGCCTGTTTCTGTGCTGGAACATTCTAAGAAGCCATTTCTTGCCTTGGCAATCTGGCTTTGCTGAGTAATTGAAAAGGTTCATTAAATCCTGGATGATCCAACAAGCAGACTGGCAGTGTACAATGGAACATTTGTCATCTAATTTTCAGTATAACCAGATAATAAATTCACTGTAACAGGAGTGTTATTCCTCTACATTGGGGAGGCCAAATGCAGATTGGGTGACTGCTTTGCGGAACACCTCCGTTCAGTCCGTAAGGGGGGCCCCGAGCTTCCGGTCGCCTGTCACTTTAATTCACTGCTCCACTCCCACTCAGACCTCACCGTCCTCGGCCTCTTGCATTGTTCCATGGAAGCTCAGCGTAAGCTCGAGGAACAGCACCTCATCTTTCGATTAGGCACTTTACAGCCTTCTGGACTCAACATAGAATTCAACAATTTCAGATCATAACATATATATATTTTTTTTATCCACACTTTTGTTCTGTTCCTATCTCCCACAGGGCAGTTGTCTTCCATTCTGCCAGCGCAATTTACACTTCATCTAGAGCCATCCTTTGTTTCTTAACCTGTCCCATTATCATCTCCTTCTGCCTTGAATATTTCTTAATGTCTCTCAATGTCTCTTAATCTCTCCTGCCTTCCATCCTATCACAGGCCTTCCCTTTTGTTCTTTCATCCCCACCTCCCTTTCCCAGCCCCTACACTTGCTTAAAAATCTGTTCCATTTCCTGCTTTTTTCCAGTCCTGACGAAAGGTTATCGACCTGAAATGTTAACTCTGTTTCTCTTTTCACAGATGCTGCCTGACCTGCTGAGTATTTCCAGCATTTTCTGTTTTTATTTCAGATTTCCAGCATCTGCAGCCATTTCTTTTTGTAGGAGTGTTATTCCATTCATTTACCTGGGAAGCAATTTGGAACCATCAAAATGAGGGATGTTCAGGATGGGGAATGGGACATTTTCTATTTCAGTCACCCAGTGTCAGCATCCACTCCCTAGTCAGGCACAGCATGGGTTAGATGCAAAGTAAAGCTCCCCTTATCTGCCGCAACAACATGCCTCAGCCACAGCTTCAAAAGAGCGCCCCCTCCTGCATCAGTGCAGCACTTTTCCATTTCCCATACCAGCCTTGCTGTGATCTTGCTGACTAAGCTTGCCAATTTAATGCCAAGCTGACTTAAGACTGACAAAACATATTGGAACAATTTTTGGGTGAATAAATGTCTTGTTATGTGTGATGCACTTTCATGACATGGCATATAATGGTCATATTTGAGTCTTTAGATCTCAGTCTGGCATTCACTATGCTGCTGCACATGTGTGGTAGCTAATCGTGTAGGAAATGTAAATTAAATGTAAATTAGCTTTCTGATATATGTTAATGATGAACACTATTATAAATAGGTAGGGCTGGCTGTGAGCCAATTCAGCAGTGGTGAGTTGATGTGACCTGCCAAAAAACATATTTATAGGCTTGGATTCAGAATTCACTGTTCTTGAATCCTACTATTGAACGAGATTTATTGGGACCAGTGACTAAAGTTCTAGCAATTATTCAAAAATGCACCAAAGTATCAATGAACTGAATTCATGTTCCCAAGGGAAAAGAATTGCTGGAGGTGTTCAAAATGTTTTCATGAACTGAAGTAATGGGGTACAGACAAAATGACCAATGTAGAATGAAACTTGACAAGAACCTTTGGTGCCCCATCTTCTTCCATCCATCGTATACACAGAAAAAAAGACTTTGCCATTCAGCTATCAGCTTGGCTCAGTGGTAGTGCTGTTGCTTCTCAGTCAGGGGGTTGCAGATTCAAGCCATAATCTATGTTGACCCTTCAGCTGAGTATTGCATTGTCTAAGGTTTTGTCTTTAAAGGAAGGCACTGCGCAGATGGAGGTAAAAGATCCTATGGCACTGATCTGAATTGGAACAAGTTCATCCAACAACCAATTCCATGAAAATAGATTAACTGGTCATCAGTTCATTGTTGTTTGTTGGATCTTGCTGTTGTGTTTGCCTACGAGACCATACTGCAAAAGTAATTCATTGGCAGTGAAGCATTCTGGGACATCCTGTAGATGAGAAAAGTGCTATATAAATGGAAGTTGTTCTTTTTCATGGCACAGTAAGCGGGAGTAGTTGGAGTTGGAGTTGGCTATCTGCTGGGTCAGATAGAATAAGAGTTATTCCTTATTCCCACATTCCCAGTAGGGGAGCGCATTTATAGGGAGTTCAAGTCGGAGATAGAGCTAAAACATTGTAGCCCGATTCTCTGACCTATGCTTCCTGAGGGTGCACTCCATGTGGTCACAGAATCACATGTAACAGGCCCACATGTATATTCGCTCCACTTTAGAAAGCTTTTCATTGCTTCATAATAGCAGAAGGGTAGTAAATTGGACAGCAGCTCCCTTCCCTGTCACCTCTACCATCAAGAAGAACGAGCAGCAACATTGTGGAAACACCATCACCTCCAATTTTCACTTCATGTCACGCTCCATCCTGACTTGGAAATATATCACCATTCCTTCATTATTATTAGGTCAGAATTCTGGAATTCCTTACCTTACCCTATTGTGGAAGCACCATCACTACCAGAACGACAGCGGTTCTAGGAGAAGGCCCTTCTCCGAGCAGATATGGGTGGGCAATAAATGAGGCTTTATCCTCATCACCTACATCCCCAAAACAATTAAAAATGTTACAGATTTGTGAGGATAAAAAAGGGAAGCTTTCCAGCACTACAATTACCAACCATCAACCCAAGTTGGAGAAAGCAGAGTCACAGGTCATGGTGTTGTCTTCACTACAAACTGTGTCCCCAATTTAGCCGTCCCAGGATAGTCTACATATTGATGAAAATAGCAGATATTACTTTTGGAAACTAAAATATATTGTCATTTTTGTCCACAGTGTCAGCTTCAAATTCTTCCGAACTAGACAGAGGATGGCTAAGATGCAACGTAAAACCTTCTTGACTCTGGCCTGACAGTGGGGAAGATTTCCACTTTTTTTTATATTGTAGCAAAACCATGAACATATTCATGGAGAACGTGTTCATTATGTGTAGCAGAAACAGCAACGTGTATAAAGAGTAAGAGAAAGACATGTGTGAAAATCGTCCCCTTTGTGTTTGACAATTCCACCACAAAAATATATATTTTTTCTCAGTGGGCTCTAACGTACAGCTCACTGTATTGGTGAGCTAATCATTTCACACAACTTCCGAGCTAATCATTTTCAGGGTATCTCCAAGCGGGACTGCCAAGTTGTTACGGAACAGTCAATAGTGCAAAATGACATAAAATCAATAGTTGTTGTCCTAGGGCCCCCAGCATAGCCCGTATTGAGGATTAAAATAGATCTCAGAGCATTCTGGAGCAAACCTTTTGCTTATGGCACTGTTACAGGCCAGGAATGTCACATTATTGTAATTTCTTGCTAATTATCATATGTGAAGCCTATGATAATTTGTGGCAACTGTCTTTTCCTTTTATGTCATTTTGCACTAAACACAAATCATATGATTCATTATAATAATGCTTCGATGGAAAAAGTGATCTTTGGCATTTTGAGAGGTGTAAAGATTTGTTTTATTACTGCAGATTAAGGGTTATCAAAGGTTAATTAAGCACCAATATAAGAGGCAACCGCGGGTAAAATGGAAAACAGCAATAAGCCAGTCTTAAAAAGGATATGTGCAATCTTAAAATAATGAATAAAGTTGCGTCTAAACTTATTCTTTAAGCAATTAGAAAATCATTGGAGTAATTTGATGAAATGTATCTTTAATAAATAGAAGCAAGCTGAACAAAGTCATAAGGAAGAATTTGCATTTATGCAGCATGTCCTTGGGATGCCTAAAGTGCTTCACAGCTAATTAATTACTTTGTTGAAGTGCAGCCAGTGTTACGTGGGCTCATGCAGTCGACAGTTTGAATATAGCAAGGCCCTCCTAACAGAAAATCAGCTGAATGACCAGTTAATCTGCTTTGCTGATGTTGGTTGTGGATGAATGCTGGCCAGGACTCTGGCAAAACTCCCCAGCTCTTCTTCGACTAGCACAATCCAATCTTTTATATCTACCTGAGTAGGTAAGTGGCACCTCAGTTTTCCATATCATCTGAAAGACAGCACCTCTGACAATGCAACACTCCCCTGAAGTGTCATCCGAGATCATATGCTCTAGTGTGGCTTGAAACCATAACCTTTCTGACTCAAATGTGAGAGTCCTATCAATTGACTTATGTGGTCATTTGTCACTCTCCTTTCCTTGGAATAAGGATTGTTTCGGGGGGTAATTTTAACCCCCTACTGTCCAGCAGAAACAGGGCGGGAGGGAAGTTAAAGTAAAGGCAGCGTCTTACCCCCTACACCACCCACCCCCCCCCAACCCTCCCTAGGATCCCACTATTTTCCTGCAGGATTGGATTTTAACCCGCTGTTTTCATGTTGTGTGTGAATTTTTATTACATTTAGCTTGAGTAATTGTAGACTGTATTACCAAAAGAACATTAGGGCTACAGTTAAACTGCAGTTACTGATCAGAGACCAGAGTTATACTGCAGCTGCTGATCTGAGACCAGAGTTATACTGCAGCTGCTGATCTGAGACCAGAGTTATACTGCAGCTGCTGATCTGAGACCAGAGTTATACTGCAGCTGCTGATCTGAGACCAGAGTTATACTGCAGCTGCTGATCTGAGACCAGAGTTATACTGCAGCTGCTGATCTGAGACCAGAGTTATACTGCAGCTGCTGATCTGAGACCAGAGTTATACTGCAGCTGCTGATCTGAGACCAGAGTTATACTGCAGCTGCTGATCTGAGACCAGAGTTATACTGCAGCTGCTGATCTGAGACCAGAGTTACGGTGCAGATACTGATCTGAGACCAGAGTTATACTGCGGCTGCTGATCTGAGGCCAGAGTTATAGTGCAGCTGCTGATCTGAGACCAGAGTTATACTGCAGCTACTGACCTGAGACCGGAGTTAAACTGCAGCTATGGATCTGAAAGTGATATGCAGACCGACCTCAGTCTGGCCTGCTGTGCTGTGACAGTTGAAAGCAAATGGGAGCACCTGTTTTCTCATAACATTATAAAGATTCCATACACAGTTTTGAAAGTTCCTAGGAGGTTCAATCAATCAAATAGGTACTTTTAAGATATGGTTTCCCACCAGAGTTGGGGTTGTATTGCAGCTGAAAACCGTGAGAGACAACCGTTTTGGAGGGATCCCACCTCGCGTGTGCTAAAGGATCATCTTGAGACCTGATGCGCAGGTTGTACAAGATTAAAATTTGAGCTCGGCTGTTCAAGAGTGATGTCAGGAAGCACTTCTTCAGACAAAGGGCAGTGGAAATCTGGAACTCACGCCTCCAAAAAGCTGTTGAGGCTGGGGGGTCAATTGAAAATTTCAAAACTGAGATCGATAGATTTTTATTAGGCAAGGGATATGGGACCAAGGCAGGTAGATGGAGTTAAGATACAGATTAGCCATGATCTAATTGAATGGCGGAACAGGCCCGAGGGACTGGATGGCCTACTCCTGTTCATACGCTCATATGTTCCATTGACTCTACTTTATATTGCCATCAACTTTATTGAATTTTACCACACAACGAGTGAACATTTGATGCATAGACAAGAGAATGCTTGTTTCTTGACACAGATCCAAGCAGTGCAACCTGTGGATACACAAAGGATAAAATTTGGCCCACTTGTTTTCTCATCCTGCTGGGAATCACAGAGCATTACTGGTGGTCGTCATAAAGAATTTCACATCCTTAGAAGCCTTGTTCTTCCAACCCATGGAGGTTCTGTGAAGCTGAAAAGCCATATGCGGAAATTTGAAAAATCAATATATTCTGGAGAGTGCCAGTTAAGAACAGCCTTTGTTGTGTGTTGTCTGCAATCCATATCACGTACTCTGCTGGCATCAACTCCTACTGCGGCGTCAATGTTTGAATTATGTAAAATAAATGGAGCATTTCTTCATCCCTCTGAGGCAAATTACCTGATGGAATAATATCATTCCTTTTCTTTTCCCTCTGCTTTTATTTAATTTCACTGACATAACACAGAATCTTGTTACCTGCAACACGGGAAATTATTCCCCTTTAATTATTTATTAAGAGCATTTACTCAGGCTCAACCTCTTGCACTCTTACACCATTTTATCAAGAGAGGCCTTGGGGCAGTATTGAACCAGCTCAATGCAGGCACATATCACCAGCACTGTACTTAGGAAAGACAATGAATGCACATAGATACAATAGCGCAGATAGCAGTCCTTTGGCAAGACTGCAGAGCTTTGATCTGATCTGTTGATTGTGGGATCGCTTAGCCCTGTCTATAGCATGCTGCTTCCACTGTTTAGCATGCATGTAGTCCTGTGTTGCAGCTTCCCCAGGTTGACACCTCATTTTTAGGTACACTTGGTGCTGCTCCTGGCATGCTCTTCTACACTCCTTATTGAACCAGGGTTGGTCCCCTGGCTTAATGGTAATGGTAGAGTGAGGGATTTGCCGGGCCATGAGGTTACAGATTGTGGTGGAATACAATTCTGCTGCAGCTGATGGCCCACAGCGCCTCATGGATGCCCAGTTTTGAGCTGCTAGATCTGTTCTGAATCTATTCCATTTAGCACGGTGGTAGTGCCACACAACACAATGAAGGGTATCCTCAGTGTGAAGACAGGACTTCGTCTCCACGATGACTGTGTGGTGGTCACTGCAACCAATACTGTCATGACTTTACTTCACTGGATACTGTACACCCTGGCTGCCAGGTGGGCACTACCCCACACCAACACCATAAAGCCTCCCTACAATGCCCAAGCCATTCCTTTCACACTCATCACCATTGCAGGGGTACTGTTATGTCTTACCATTCACTGCAACTCACCTTGGTCCTCAGAATCTGACCACGATCAGACCAAACACCAGCATCACCAGGCACACCAGCAGCATCACCAGGCACACCAACCTTTTCCGCAATCACCTGATGTTGCACAGGTCAGAGGGCATCAGCACTTGACCACATTGCTGCCCGGGATGCTAGGGATGGCCTCACCATGGCCAGATTTACTTCACTTGATGCTGTACACCCTGGCTGCTACATGATGCGCCAGGTTGGCACCACCCCACACCAATAACATAAAGCATCCCTACAATGCCCAAGCCATTCCTTTCACACCCATCACCATTGCTAGGGGTACCCTTATGTCTCACCATTCACTGCAACTCATTAAGCCACTTCCAAAGGTGCACACAAATCTGACCAAGAATGCAAAGTGTTGAAAATAAAGATTTCAATGTTTGACAGCACATTAGCAGAAACTTCACATGAGCATTGGCTAAAAAAACACAAGTGCCTACCCTTGTGTGTTGTTAGTTGGTATGATTGGACAAGGATGAGGGTGAGTGTGAGGGGTGGCTAGTGAGATGGGGAAATGATAATGTAGATAGAGACAGAGGGATGGGTGGAGGTGCAAGGTAAGTTGGTGTGAGTAAGGATGTGCAGGAGTAGGGTAGGGTAGGCAGAGTGATAGGAATGTGATGAGGAGCACAGCAGGATGAGGTTGAGTGTGGCTTTGTAATAACGTTTCATGATCTACTGAGATAATTGAAAAATTTGCGCCACTGCAGCCTGGTCCTCCTGACGACATCACTGCTTGTGCCCTCCTCTGCAATGTGTAACCAGGCTGTGTTGGTCTCCTGGGCAGGCCTCTTCCGCCCATGGGAAAGGAAGAGAACCTCCCTGCGTGCTGTGACTCCCTCCATAACCAAATGCACCTCTGTGCAGTGCTTGTCAGTGTTTGCAGCACCTCAATGCTGTAGAACACTGACAGCACAACTGTCAAAGTAAATTTGCACAGGGTCCCTTTAAGGAATCCAGCTGATGACGCGTCATCAAATGACGTCATCAGACCCACTTCCTTCAATTGGCCAGCAAACGCACTGGGCGGGCTTAACAAGCCCAATCAAGGGAAAATCGTTTTGGACAGCGGGCTGGAGCCAGCAACAGGGTCACGACCTGCCACGGACCCACCGAGGTTGGGGAAATCGCGGCCGTTAACTCTGTTTCTCTCTCCACAGATGCTGTCTGGCCTGCTGAGCATTTCCAGCATTTCCTGTTTTTATTTTAAAGGGGTGCATTATTTGGACAGAGGAACAGGAACGTTAGTCCCAAGATGCTCATCCCTTTCTGATGGACCAATCCCACCCATGCGGCTAGTCACCTTGTCCCGCAGTCTTCAATCTGTAACAAGGCGACATAAACTAAGGATTAGTCCTTGAAAGGGGGCAGTTAGAAGAATTTTTTCTCACAAAGGGTTATTAGAATATGGGATGCATTCCCACAAGGTGTTCTTGAAGCCAAGCCAATCAGAACGTTAATGAGGAATTAGAATGCTGATTCCCTAACTGGGCACTCCCATTTCAATTAATGGACGGAAGACCAGGGACTGATTAGGGCTCTCTGAGAGTCCCGCTCTGTACAATCAGACAAATATTAACGGATACAGGAAAAGAGCAGGGGAAATGGATTGGAATAGATAGCTCCAGTATGGACCTAGCACGAGCACCAGCACCAGCACAGGCACGATGGGCCAAATGGCCTCCTTCTGTGCTAGAATCTCAATCATTCTATGAATCTTTCACTCTCCAGAAACTCATGTACACTGTCCACTTCAATATATAGAATTACATAGGAATTACAGCACAAAAACAGGCCATTCGACCCAACTGGTCCTTGCCAGTGTTTATGCTCCTCCCATGCTACTTTATCTAACCCTGTCAGCATATCCTGCTATTCCTTTCACCCTCATGTCCTTATCTAGCTTCCCCTTAAATGTATCTATGCTATTCCATGTGGTAGCGAGTTTCACGTTCTAGCCGCTCTAGATAAATATCAGCCATGGCGGAGTTGATAGCACTCTCACCTCTGAGTGAAAAAGTTGTGGGTTCAAGTTCCACTCCAGAGACTTAGCACACAAAAATCTAGGCTGACACTCCAGTGCAGTACTGAGGGAGTGCTGCACTGTCAGAGGTGCTGTCTTTTGGATAAGACGTTAAACCCGTCTGCTCTCTCATTGGACATAAAAGATCCCGTGGCACTATTTCAAAGAAGAGCAGGGGGTTTATCCCTGGTGTCCTGAACAATATTTATATCCTCAACCAACATCTATAACAGATGATCTGGTCATTATCACATTGCTGTGTGGGAGCTTGCTGTGCGCAAATTGACTGCTGTGTTTCCTACATTATAACAGTGACTACACTTCAAAAAGTACTTCATTGGCTGTAAAGCACTTTGGGACATCCTGAGGTTATGAAAGGCACTATATAAATCAAGTCTTTCGTTTCTTTTTAAAGTAGTTTCTCCTGAATTCCCTACTGGATTTATTGGTGAGTATCTTATATTTATGGCCCCTAGTTTTGGACTCCCCACAAGTGGAAACGTTTTCTCCATTAAACCCCTTCAAAATGTTCAAGATCTCTTCAAAATGTTCAAGATCTCTATCAGGTCACCCCCTCAGCCTTCTCTTTCAATAAAATACCTCCCTGGTAGTTTATTCTACAGATCTTCTTGGGCCTTGCTTGCATCCTAGAAACATTGGCACCCCAATTGTGCCCCAAATGATTGTGAGTTTCCTATAATCCCCACACCCTATGGGAGCTGCCACTGGATAGAGTCACCTCGCGGCTGGAGCCAGCTTGAGATAACAACAACAACTTGCATTTACATTTAGCACCTTAAATGTCCCAAGGCGCTTCACAGGAGTGTAATCAAACAACATTTGACACTGAGCCACCTAAGGAGATATTAGGACAGGTGATAAAATGTTTGGTCAAAGAAGTGGGTTTTAAGGAGCGTCTTAAAGGAGGGAAGAGAGACGGAGAGGTTTAGGGAGGGAATCCCAGAGCTTAGGGCCTAGGCAGCAGAAGGCACGGCCACCAATGGTAGAGCGATTAAAATCGGGGATGCTTAAGAGGTCAGAATTGGCGGGGTGCAGAGATCTCGGGGTGTTGTGGGGCTGGAGGAGATTACAGAGATAGGGAGGGGCGAGGCCATGGAGGGATTTGAACACAAGGATGAGAAATTTAAGATAAGTAGCCAGTCAGTATCTTACCTACTCCTGCACATTCAGTTGTGCCTAACATTCAGTTGTGCCTAGTGCATCAAGTGCCTACATTTGATTTATACTTTTTATCCAGTGAGGAATCTCCATTATGTCAAGGATTTTTTGTTGAACTGCAAATACCTGAGGCTATTTTATCGCCTGCTGTCTCAGACATTCATCAGCTGCGGTAAATATATTCAGTAACTCATTTTGCATTTTAATACAGCTTATGCAAGGTCTAAGATACATGGCCGAAATGTATTTGTGTTTCAGCAACACTGAAGATAAGAAAGAAAATCAAATCATAATTTACTTCACCATCAGCTGGGTCAGATTTGTAACTGCCTGTAATGTTTCCAATACAGGTAAATACACTCACTTAAAGGGCCATGGTCACCCAAGTAAATACACTCACTTAAAGGGCCATGGTCACCCAAGTAAATACACTCACTTAAAGGGCCATGGACACCCAAGTAAATACACTAATTTAAAGGGCCATGGTCACCCAAGTAAATACACTCACTTAAAGGGCCATGTTCACCCAAGTAAATACACTCACTTAAAGGGCCATGGACACCCAAATAAAGGCACTCACTTAAAGGGCCATGGTCACCCAAATAAAGGCACTCACTTAAAGGGCCATGGTCACCCAAATAAAGGCACTCACTTAAAGGGCCATGGTCACCAAAATAAAGGCACTCACTTAAAGGGGTCCTCCCACCCATATAAATGGGTGCACCTCACCTGCTGGGTTAAGCTCCTTCACATGCCTTTGCAAGTAAATGCACCCAGTGTTGCCAAGCTTGGCAGTTAAAAGGTGGTAGATTGTGGGAAGAAGAAAACACTGAGGGAGGCTTTTGACAGAGAATGAGTTGGAGCAGCAAATGGAATGACGTATCTTGATTTCAATGTGATGAGGGAAGGAGTGTGTGTGGGATGGTGTATTTGGAGCTTAAGAAGAATGGGAGGAAAGTTCAGAGGAGCACTGAACATAGTAGCAATTGACTGTAGGTTAAGGCAACAACTCCATTAACTTTGTAGCATGCGACTACCAGGACGGTAGAAGGTGAACTAAATGGGCCTTTTTTCATCTAGCAATTCCTATGTTCCTAAGGACTTGTTGAGATCAGGTGAAGGGAGACCAGCATTACGCACCTTTACACTGCTAAATCGCCCTAGCAGGATAGTCCATTAAAACATGGGTCTACAAGTGCGGAGCTAGGATATGAGAATTGGCTCCAGCAGTATAAAGTTGCGCAAGTGGGTGCATAATGTTGGTCCCCCTTAATCCGATCTCAACAAACTCGAATGTGAGAGTGCCTGGAATTTGTTTTCAGTGACCTTCGCAATGTTAAACAGAGAACCAGTTTATCACAACACTTTCCTATTCAAACTCAAACACATTAAGAAAAAAACAAAGGCCATTTGATTGAGAATTGATCAAGAACGAGGAAGGAAAGCCTCTTGCCAACTATCCAGGAGCATTGACACAAAGTAGCTTGGCGTATTGTAATTATCTTAAAGACCGTAATAATTATTGATTTGCTCGATGGGTTTTTGTTCACTGACTAGTGTCGTCTCTGCTGGGTTTTACCACTGATCTGGGTTTTTATCTTTGTCTCAGTTATCTGTACTGCACTTGATTGTGACAATGAGCGAGAGGTCAGTGGAACCCATAAGGGACAACTCGAGCATTGCATGGAAAAAGAGATACAGAAAACTATGCTAGTTTAATTTATAGTGCCACTGAAGTTGCTTGTTAAAGGCCACGTTTATTTAAACGGCCTGATTTCTCTTCTGAGTTAGTTGCAGGAGGGTATTTATGGGGCAATCCATCAAATAGAAATTATTCCTTCTTTTAAACATTCCAGAATCTATCCCTTCTTCCATCTATTTTCTCCAGTTTTCTCCTCTCTCCCTCTCCTGAAGGCATCAACAGCTATCAAGGTATGGGGGGGGGGGGGGGGAGGGTGCAGTGGTGAGGGGTACAGGTCAACTCTCCTGACATGGAGCCATGCTCGATAGGAGGGGAGGTTGGACAACCGGGCAGAGCCTGGCTCTGTCCTTATGCGAAGCCCACGTGTATACACTTTCCAGCATGGATTGCAGTCAGGAACAGGAAACTTGTGATGTTCCATTCCCTAACTACAGGGGAACTGAGACCAAACGCAGCTCGCCCTACAGTCGGCCTGCCTGAGATCAACCAACTCAGGACAGCAAAGAAAAGTTAGCCTGAGACCTCAGCAACTCACTGCATTAAAAGAAAAAAAAAGAACTTGCATTTATATAACTCCTTTCACAACTGGTGCCCAGGCCAATATTTATCCCTCAACCAACATCACTAACACAGATTGTCTGCCTCTTTATAACATTGCTGTCTGTGGGGCCTTGCTGTGCGCAAGTTGGCTGTGTGTTTCCTACATTATATCAGTGACTACACTGCAAAAAAGTACTTAATTGGCTGTAAAGTGCTTTGGGACATCCTGATGTCATGAAAGGTACTATAGAAATGTAAGTTAGATAGAATTGCATAGAATGTACAGCACAGAAACAGGCCGTTCTGCCCAATTGGTCTATGCTGGTGTTTATGCTCCACACGAGCCTCCTCCCACCCTAATTCATCTGGCCCTATCAGCATAACCTTCTATTCTTTTCTACTTCATGTGTTTATCCAACATCCCCTTAAAGGTATCTATGCTATTAACCTCAACTACTCCTTGTGGTAGCCAGTTCTACATTCTAACTACTCTCTGGGTAAAGATATTTCTCTTGAATTCCTTATTGGATTAAGTTCTTCCATCCCTCAAAGCAGTGTAACATTTCAGGCCAGGTTGAGGCTGTCAGCCATGAACTATTCAAACCCCCTTCATCATAGAGTGCACTGCAGTGCAGACACGGGACGATAAATCAGCGGAACACTTCAGGTGCCTCGCCCGGCCTAATATGGTGTTTTCCTCTAGAGACTGATTTACAATTTGAAGTTTGCCCTGCTGGGGCCTACAAGAACTAGTTTTTCACCAACTATTCATCTCAAATGCTTTGATTTGGAATCAACTGGAGCTGGACAAGCCAGGAGCCCAGGTATCAGGGTGGGGAATCTGAAGAAATATTGGTTAGCACTGTTGCCTCACAGCGCCAGGGACCCGGGTTCGAATCCGGCCTCGGGTGACTGTGTGGAGTTTGCACATTCTCCCCGTGTTTGCGTGGGTTTTCTCCGGGTGCTCCGGTTTCCTCCCACAGTCCAAAGATGTGCGGGTTAGGTTGATTGGCTATGATAAATTGACCCTTAGCGTTAGGGGGATTAAATATGTGGGGTTACGGGGATAGGGTGGGATATGTGTTGGTGTAGGGGTTACGGGGATCGGGTGGGATATGTGTCGGTGCAGGCTCGATGGGCCGAAATGGCCTCTATCTGCACTGTGGGGTTTCTGTGATTCTGTGATTCTGTGATATGTATGTATGCTGAGCTTTCTAAAGATGCATTGGGCGTGAAGTTAATAATAAGAAGAAAAGCCATCAGCCCATTTGATTGTATCTTCTGGAATACCAACCTTACTGCCTCCACCCTCACAGTCCTCCTGTTTCTTCAATAAGTCCAGTCTCCTGGCCTCCATCACCCTTCCTGGAAGCCCATTCCAGCTTCTGATCATCTTCGGTGTACAGAAATAATTCCTGGCATTCATCTTAAATTTACCCTTCACAACCCTGAATCTGTGCCCTCTTGTCCTCTCATAACAGTTACTGGCCAACCTAAACTACATACATAGAATTACATAGCATTTACAGCACAGACACAGGCCATTCGGCCCAACTGGTCTACACCGGATTTTTTTATGCTCCACCCTACTTCATCTCACCCTATCAGCATAAGCTTCTATTTCTTTCTCCCTCATGTACTTATCTAGCTTCCCCTTAAATGCATCTGTGCCAGCTATGCTATGATATCTCCACTACTCCTTGTGGTAGCGAGCGCCACATTCGAACCACTCTTTGGGTAAAGACATTTCTCCTGAATTCTTTATTGGATTTATTAGTGACTATCATATATTTATGGCCCCTAGTTTTAGACTCCCCCACAAGTGTAAACATCTTCTCTATGTCTACCTTGTCAAACCCCTTCATAATTTTAAAGACCTCTATCAGGTCACCCCTCAGCTTTCTCTTTTCTAGAGAAAAAGAGACCCAGCCTTTTCTGGTAGTTATAACCTCTCAGTTCTAGTATCATCCTTGTAAATTGCATAAAGCTCTGTGGAGGCGCCAATAGTCTGCGGGCTAAGTATCAAATTACATGTCATTCTGCAGATTAAGATAACACAGATCTACATGTTGCCATTAGATTATTTTTCAAATGCTAATTTATGGATGTTGCTTGGGGGTCAAAGTGCAGTCTTGTATTGTACTGCCTGTGTCACGTTTGCATAATATTAATTCACTTGTAACGTGTATGAATAAATTATGTCAAAGAGAGCTGGCATAATCTTATTGAATTTGATACCGTAAAATGATGGAATATGCAGTCCAGGCTGAATAAAAGAGAAGAGAACAGCTAGGAATTTGCTCACGCCTGGTTTATCCCAGATTTCCCGCCCACCGGCCTTTAGTGACTCTAGCAAGCTTACTCTGGGGTTTCCTCTGGTGATGTGAGACTGCAGTGAGAGGAGCCGTCGGCACTCGCAAGGCACTAACTCCAATAGAAGAGCAGCTAAAAATCGGTTCATTTTTTCCCAGCGAGATCCTCCATCAGTTCTCAGTTCAGGAGCAGGCCCATGGCCCACTCGTCGGCGCTGCAGCTTGACCTTTTAGGCAACTGCGCTAAGCAGAAGGGCCAAGAGTTTCCGCTTTGGGTGCAATCGGCGATCCTGCCGCAAATCGCACTCGAAGTTGCGGGCGTTTTGCGAAGCGAATTCTCTGCTCATGTTTCCGCTCAAACTCATTTGCATATCTCCAAACTTAAAATCTTCAATGAACCAGCGCAATCAGGCAGCATTTTAGATCATAATAGTTAAATAAGGAATTTGCATTAAAAATATTTCTTGATATAATTAAGAGTGGTAACCTGGTGCAGTTTTATTAATAGAGCTGAAAATGGGTTTATCACAAAAAATAAGCATTTTTAATCAGAGTGTCTATTCCACCACCTGTGAGTAACCTGATTTTAAATAATTGAAAATTACTATTAAAGTTATAGAGAACCATTTGCTAATTACATTAGTGTACAATAGTCAGTTTCTTAGTAAAATTTTTTTAATGTAAAATCTTTTAAAAGGTGCCTGTTAGTGCACCTAAAAAAAAGCTTAATTTTAAGAGCCTCGTCGAAGGCTCACAAACGAGTGAGATTAGCGGAAACTCACCATGGTGATTAATTCAATCTGAGGGTGTGGCCTGTTTTGTGGGCGGGGCCGGCACCCAGCACGATTTTTTTAAACTAGCGCAAAAGATGGCGGAAAATCGATTTGCGCTGAATGTGATTGGCGCTTGAAGTTCCTTGATCTTTTGCGCTGGTTTGGCCGAATTGTGCTGGAAATACCAGCACACCCTAACGGAAACTCCAGGCCAAGGTGCTTTTCACTTCCATGATCTCCTGGTCTGGTGTCGGTCGCCTGAGGGGGTCGGAGAGGAATTTTCCAGAGTATTTTTTCCCTTATTATCCCTGGATATTTTGCCTCTCCCAAGAGATTAAATGGCTGCGGGCGGGGGTGGTGGGGGAGGGAGTTAGGAAGTGTCTCGTCATGATGTTCCAGGTATCATGAGGTGTGGGGCATGCTTGATGGACCAGCTGGTCTTTTCCTGGCCATCATTTACGGATGTCCATACGTTACTGCTGGGTGCTCAGATATCTGCCCCGCACTGAGGGACTGGCGGACTCTAAAGCACTAGAGCCAAATACACACAGATACATACAGAGTAGTCCCGTATTATATAAACTCACCATTGGGCCAGGTTTATCTGGAGACCAGAATTGCCCTGGTCGGACTGTAGCAACGTTGTAAATGCATTCAAAAAAAACTTGATAATGATTTTTGTACACATAGAAGCTTGAGCAGCTCTTCCCCCATGAGTTGTGTCTTCGGAAACATGCCAGGAAGATTTCCTTTGGTCACATTCTCTGGTGACTACTTTTAAATAAATTTATCTTGTCGTTGGGAATAGTGGAGATAAGCTTCCCGCTACCTACGATTTCACTCACACACAGCAACCAGAGGAGACCTTTCCCTCATTGGGTGAGTTTGTTTTAAGCTAGAAAGAGGCTGAAGTTCTAACAAGAAAATGAGCACTTGAGCCTTGAACTGACATCTCAGTCATGACCTTCTTTCTGCTACATCCCTGTTCCTGATGGGCAGGGCAGTTAAATGGACACCTAATTGGCAATCATATTCACACAGGCCTCAGGGCAACTGGTGTGGGAAATAAAACATGTTACATTATAAGAGTAGAGAGCGCTCTTCTGGGCTTTGGGCTGAGGCACTTTACTGGGAGTTTACTCTGCTACTAACTGTGCTATACCTGACCTGGAGGTGGAGACCACACCGCTTATAGTGGCACATTGGTGTTAACACGATTAGCTCGCTATAAGTGTTGGATGGTAAAACAATAATAGGTTGGTTGAAAGTACACTACCACCAAAAACAGTGTCCACCATTTCTGGAGCCTCCTCACTACTCATGAAAGAGTCCCTGGGTAGATTTTTGTGTCTCAGTGATTCAGTGATGGATTCTATTCTGTCCATCACAGGGCTGATCCGAAATCGATTACCGATCCAAACAGTCTGTTAGAGACAACAGGAACAGAGAAGGGAACAAATGGCTGACTAGATTCCCAAATCTGTCCCCGCGATTACTTCTCAAACAACTAACCAACTGGAGCAATCGCAGTGCAGTATGTTCTCTCATCTATGTTTTTTGAACAGACACAGAATGAATCAGGACTGTCACCATACCCCTTTCAAACAGCCACAGACAGAAACATAGACAGAGGCACAGCCACAGACGGAGATACAGACACAGGCACAGACACAGGAACAGACATAGATACAGACACAGACACGTGGGTGGTGTAAGTGATGGGGACTGTAGTTGATGCTTGAAATGGGAGTGTTCCTTTCCCCAGCACTAACATTCTTCAGCTCAATGAGCAGAGAAAAAGCAAGAAAACCCCGACATTCCTGGCATGACAGCCTGTCACTGTGTGCACTGAACGCCGGGGCCAATTGTCTCAGTTTTACCCAACATGAAGGGGCCATTATTACACTCATTTATAACATGCATTGTCGCTTAATTGAAGCCGTGTTAACTACACTGCTGATAACCAGCCAGAATGATTCTTAAACTATTGGATATTTATAGTGGCTGGGCATTACTGTGGCGCACTAACCTCTGTGCTGAATATTCTCGTTTAATGTTACGATGCACTTTAATAATAGGTACTGTTAAGTAGAAGGAAAATAGCATGTGTTTTAGTTTCCAGGCATTTTGGCCTAGAAATTAAATTTTGTAAAACATGCACGCTTTGGTGGGCTGGAGGAAGAGGGGTGAGGGGTGCGCTGTTAACCCACACCAGTTGATACTAATACAGGCAGCACATGAAATCCGTGCCTCCTGCTCATTTCAATGATTTGTGGATGCAGCCAGTGCTACCCGAGCTGCTCATTGGCTGCATGTCTATCGGCAAGCCAGCGCCTCTTAAAGGGGAGGTGGATTCTGCCCGCAAGAAGTGCTGCAAGGAGCTGTTATGTGCAAGATTGAAATGGCTGAAACCGGGAGAGAGTGAGCACCAAAGTTCTCGGATGCTGCACTGGAGGACTTGGTGCAGGAAGAGGAGAGGAGGAGTAACATCTTCTATCCTCCATCCGTCCAGGCTGCTGATGAGGCAGTAGGAGGAGATCGGCAACAAGATCAATACCAGAATCCAGGTTGTGCAAACACTTCCAGAAGAAGTTCAATGATTTGACTAGTGTTGTCAAGGTAACACCACTGTTTAAGTGCCTTCTCATCACAGCTGCACCACTCAGAGCCACATTCATTACAGCACTCATACTAATCCCCTCTCCCAACACCATGCACTCTGCTCCAATCAGCACAGCATGATTCACAATATTCTTCACCTTATCCTTCCACACTCAACACTATTACAAACTTCACACCCGCAACTCACATCTCACACACGCACACTAGCAGCTATGCCACCATGACAGCCACACTCCCCAATCGCCTCGCCAGACTCTCATGAACACACTTCCCTCTTTCTTGCAGGAGAAGGTGGTGCATCACACCAGGCAGCAGGCTGCGGCAACCCCCCCCCCCCGGTTGGAAACCAGCACGTCAGCACACCTTGTCCCCCATTGAAGAGATGGTACTGGCAGTCATGGGAAGGGACAGAGTGGAGGCCGTGGCCACTGGCAACGCTGGAGGATGTGCGAGCAGGGTTTCTTCATATCTAATCCTCCTTGTCTCTTCTGGCTTCTCCCTCACCCTACACACTCTATGCATGACAGGCTGCAGATGCTTCCAAGACACACTTCTTCCTCTCTGCCCTCCCTCATGTCACAACCTAATCCTTGTCTCTTTCTCCATGCGCCCACAGGCAGTAAATCTAAAGCGGCAAGGACAGACTTTTAATTTGAGTGTATTGGATGTTGTAAAATGGCACTAAATAAAACCATCACAGCGCAGGGAATTTAATCTGCGGTTACATCACCGCTGTCTGGGCACACAGGCACCAGGTGGGGCAGCCACCTGCCTCCTCTCCACCTTCACCAGAACTTCACCCACTTTATTTCAAACTGCTTCGGCAACTGATACAGAGCCCCTCCCTCTGACCATCTGACACTCACTTTCTATCTCCCGCCATCCCAAAAGGTGGACAGGGTCAGGCTCAGCCTTGATGATGTGTGCCCCACCCCATCCCCAACCCCTGTTCAAACAACCTCTGGACATTCGCTAACTCGAGTCGCACGCGATCAATGTACGCAACCGCAGTCACTTCAAACGATAGAAAGTGAATCTGGGTTTCCAGGTAAGAAGAAAGAACTTGCATTTATCTAGCACCTTGTCACATCTCTGAGAAACATTTCACAGAGCTTCATTCTCAACGAGTTAACCTTGCAGAGCAGTAACTGCCGTTATATTAAAAAAAAAGAAAGAACTTGCATTTATATAGCCCATTTCATGACCTCAGGATGTCCCAAAGCGCTTATACAGCCAATAAAGTACAGTCCTGTTATAATGTAGGAAACAAGGCAGCCAATTTGCACACAGCAAGCTCCCACAAACAGCAATGTGATAAATGATCAGATAATCTGTTTTAATCATGTTGATTGAGGGATCAATATCAGCCAGGAGACTGGGGATAACTGGCCTGCTCTTCTTCAGAATAGCACCATGGGATCTTTTACATCCACCTGAGAGGGAAGACGGGGCCTTGGTTTAACATCTCAACTGAAAGGCAACACCTCCAACAGTGCAGCACTCCCTCAGTACTGCACTGGAGCGTCAGCCTAAGATTTTTGTGCTCAAGTCTCATGGAACGGGACTTGAACCCACTACCTTCTGAGGCGGAGGCGAGAGTGCTACCCACTGAGCCATGGCTGACATGGTCAAGCATTCTAAACAAGGAAAGCAAAAGTTGAATCAATTATAATTGGGGACCTTGGAATTCTGCAGCCCCTGAAGTCCAGTTTCTGTGACAAAGTTTGCAATGCGAGGAATGGAGATTCAATTGTGCGTCTGTCACGTTTAACATAATAAATATTTTGCAAATGCTGTATAAAGATCGTGCTGAACCAGTGGCTGTTGAGAAAAATTGAATATTTTAAAGCTTTTAAAAGCAGCATTTGTGCTTCGCCTCTGTGGCCTAGCTGCTTACAGTAATAGCTGCCACTTAGCAACCTCACCTGACCTTTCACCTATCCAGGTGGCACACCTAGAAGTCAAGTGGCAGCTACATGTGAAGTAGCCAATACCTGGTGTACCAACAACACCACATGGTGTTCTGACTCCAAATGGTGCCAGTTGACATCAGTCTCTCAGTTGCCGTTTGTTAATCCCTGTGCCTCTCACACTTTGCAGTTACCTACCCAAATTACCGACTCGCAAAACGAGCTGGTTCAGGACGTGAGCTGAATGGATTCACGTTATTCCTACGCGCTGCACACTGCGAGTTTGCAGGGTTTGTAAAGCATGAGGATTATTAAATGGAGATCAGAATATTGCACATTAATAGGGATCCGCTCATTCCAGCTGTTCACCAAGCTCTGTGTCAGGGTGTCAGCTGTGGCACAGTTGGTAGTCAGAAGGTGTGTGGTTCAAATTCCCCTCCAGAGAATCCACATAATTTTGGCTGGCATTTCAGTGTGGTTGGTGGTACTGTCATAAGAACTAAAAGCTGGTGTCAGCCCTTCGAGCTTGCTCTGCCATTCAACAAGATCATGGTTGATCTTCTACCTCAACCGCACTATCCCCATATCCCTTTGTTCCCAAAAATGTATTGACCTCTGTCTTGAATATACTCAATGACTGAGCATCCACAGCTTTCTGGGGTAGAGAATTCTAAAGATTCACAACCCATTGAGTGAAGAAATTTCTCATCTCAGTCCTAAATGGCCTACCTCTTGTTCTGTGGCTGACCCTTTGTTCTAGATTCCCCAGGGAAATATTTTCCCAGCATTAACCCTGTCAAGCCCCTTAAGATTCTTCTAAACTCTAAGGAATATAGGCCTCATCTACTCAATCCCTCCTCACAGGACAATCCCCTCATCCCTGTCCTTTCGGATGAGACCTGAAACTGAGGCCCTGTCTGCCCTATAAGGTAGGCATGAAAGTTCTCATGGCACTGTTTCAAAGAAGAGCAGGTGAGTTATCCCCGGTGCCCTGGCCAATATTTAACCCTCAATCAACAACACTAAAACAGATTATCTGGTTGTTACCTCATTGCTGTTTGTGGGATCTTGCTGTGCGCAAATTGGCTGCCGTGTTTCCTACATCACAACAGTGACTACACTACAAAAGTACTTCAATGGCTATAAAGCACTTTGGGAGGTCCTGAGGTTACATCTTTCTTTCTTTTCTCTGTTTAAAAAAAATACCTATGGGCATTTATTTTAAACTATCCCCTTACCTGTGCCCTCTTGTTCCGTTGCCCATGGAATTCCTATAGTCTGGTTCAGGGTTTACTTTCTGTATCTTGTTAAGTATGTACCATAGTAAGGTTCCCTCTGAGACATTTCTTTAGATGCCCCAGTTTATCAAGCAGTTCCTGCTAATGCTGGCATTCAGCTCAATGCCTTCCTCTACTATCCTTCATATCATCTCACTCCCTTAATGTTGACTGTAAACCACTGACCAATGGCTTCGATATGAGATTGGAAACAATTCTGCAGTATTTGGTCCAAAAAAAATGTGCAGTCAGATTTATCTGCGAGACATGTCTGGCAACATTGGATGATTGTTGGCTGGATTACAGAAGCCGAGGTGAGTAGAATACAAAGTCATTGTATTAGATGAAGGAAAAACCCTTAAAAGGCGGAATGACAATATTTCACGTACAGCCTTAACAGGATAAAATTTTGAATCAAATTTAGTGATGGGAATCAAAGTCGTTCGTCATAAACCCGAAAAGCATCAACACTTGTCAAGCAGGTTAATCTGAGAGCCTCACAGTCACAACAGGATGGGGGTTACCCACTGCTATCTTTGTTACATGACTCATTCTTGGAGTCGTAAACAGGGACGTCAGTTCAAACACTCAAGGCTCTCCTAGTTGGTTGAAACGGGCATCAGGTTACATTCTCCATTGATATGATCTCACGGTTCCTCTGGCCGACATT
The DNA here is from genome assembly GCF_052327205.1 of Somniosus microcephalus. Taxonomy (NCBI): domain Eukaryota; kingdom Metazoa; phylum Chordata; class Chondrichthyes; order Squaliformes; family Somniosidae; genus Somniosus; species Somniosus microcephalus. Next base: position 50,611,912 of record NC_140999.1, on the reverse strand, counting down.
CCAGACTATTTTGGAAATAAAAACGTATTTAGCTTGAAATGACTGTCGGCTCTTTCAGTGGATGAAGAATTAGTATATCTGCATGAGGTCCCTTTGACTCTTATTTTATTGGAGGTGTTAACCCTTTATTGCTAAACACCACCTAAAGGAAGTTGTATAAAATCACCCAAAGTCTTGTTAATTCTGTCATCGCGGAGCTGATGTTCAGGGAGCTACAATTAGAGTCAGTGTCGCTTGGGATGATGAGAGTGCCTTGGACTCCCAGCTGGAGCCCGCTCGACAAGAGCACGATCAAAGAACTGGGGCTATGATCAAGCGAGGCTTTCTGCTGGGAACGCAGGTTCCCCGAGCTTAGTCTGAGCATTGATAGACGTTTCCCAACTTCAGTAAGTGCCAGTGTTGCATATCGGTTTCAGCAAGGAAATTAGAGACAGTCCCTTAACAATCAATCTCTGACAACCGGTTAGGCGACCGGTTTGCGGCGGACTGTCCAAGCAGGGGACAGACGATGGAGTGTCTGTGTTGAATACTGCTCTATATAATTTAATAAAGTTACTCCTTTTTCATTCAGTCTTGGATTACATAGCACCCTAAAACAAGTTCAAAATAAGAACGCTTATTCTCTTGGACTAAGCAGAGGAAAATCGTCCCTTGATCCCGCTGCTCAGTGACACACACTGGGCAGTGCCCATGTGCAGACACTGGGTGCGGCAGGAGTGGCCATGCCTGTGCTGAGCACCACTGTCGACATTCATCACAGGGTTAACATGAAGAAGAGACACTTACAGAAGGTACCAGACACCTAGCTTCCACAGGACTGCACCCTAGTCTGCAGGAAATGAGAGAATTCCATTTTAAAAAACAGTTAATGATGCTCATTGCCAGTGTTTAGTGTGAGCGTCTATATATTATCCCCTTTGTCAGTGGTGCTGTTTGAGTCCGCAGATACAGCAACAAGATATAATTTTGAAATACTCTCATGTTACCAGCTCTATGTCTTTTGGGAAGTGTTAAGATTAGGTTACGATAATCAATCATATTTTTGAATGTAACATTCATTAAAAGCAAAAGCATAATTTGCATAACTGAGAACAATCAGAGCTTTACCTCCTGTCAATACCTGGCCTTAAAAGACACTAGAGAGCGACAATGGGTCTAAGCAGTTTTCCATAAAATGGGATGACAATTCCCTTGCCCCACTTATTGGAATTGGCCATGAATTCCCCCTGATCTCCCAGGAGAGTTATCCCCAGTGTCCTGGCCAATATTTATCCCTCAACTAATATCGCTAAAACAGAGTATCTGATCAGTGATCTCATTGCTGTTTGCGGGAGCTTGCTGTGCGCGTTTCCTACAATACAACAGTGACTACACTTCAAAAGTACTTCATTGGCTGTAAAGTGCTTTGGGATGTCTTGAGGGAGTGAAAGGTGCTATAGAAATGCAAGTCTTTCTTTCTGTCATAGCCTAGGAAGCATTGCAGTCAGGATAGGCAAACAAAATAACCCACCAGTGCACACCAGCCTAGACCAATGGTAGAGCGATTAATACTAACGTGATTGGGGAATAGTTTAAGGTGTTCCCTCTCTGTTGTGGAACTTAAATTCTCCCAGAGCGAGAGAAAAGGGACTTTATATAGGACCTCGCAGAAGCCTCTGACTTCCAACAAATTACTTTGAAGGGCAGCGACAAACACAGTGGCCATTTTGCTCTCAGTGAGATCCACAAATAGAAATGGGATGAAGAACCAGTTAATCTGGGTTCTTTTGGTGGTGTTCTTGCAGGACACTGGAAGAACTCTCTGTTCTTCTTCAAGTAATACCATGACATTGTTAACATCCACCCAAAGCACCTTAACAGGCAGAGAGAACCTCAGTTTAACGGTTCATCTGAAAGATAGCCCCTCGGACAATGCAGCACTCCCTCAGTACCTCACTGAAGTGTGAGAATAGATTATGGCCTAGAAATTCGAGCGCATCCATTTTCAGAACGATCCCAGCAGCTGAATGCTGAGGCCCGAGGTGTGCCTGATAATTGGTCTCGGGCCTCATTACCATTATCATCGAGCCTGCCAGCTGTAGACACCTAATAGGCGTCCCAAGGCAGCTCACCAGATAAGAGGAATGGAAGATCGGGGCATTGTGACACCAGCAGTGGCCACCAGATAAATGGTTAAAGAGGGTGAGCAGGGAGGGATGAGATCGGGAGGCTGCAATGGCCAGCAGAGGCCCGAGTGCTTTGAACATGGGGTCGGGAAGCGCACTCCTGCTCCTCCCAGCTCTACATTCAGGGAAGTATATTTTAAACACTTATCTTGTTGGTTGCAGCCTGCAGCAGTCCCTTTTAGGACCGCTGGTTAGATCAAACGTAGGTCTGGTTTCCCTGAGTGCAGCCGGCAACTTCAGGTCAAACCAATCTTGCAGTGCGGGCCTCAAACAGGCATGAAAGAAAGAAAGACTTGCATTTATATAGCACCTTTCACGACCACCAGACGTCTCAACAGCACTTTACAGCCAATGAAGTACTATTTAAAGTGGAGTCACTGTTGTAATGTGGGAAACGCCAATTGGGTTCACAGTCCCACGCCAGGAACTTGAGCACATACAGCTAGGCTAACACTCTAGGCTAGACTAACGCTAGTGCGGTGCTGAGGGAGTGCTGCATTGTCGGGGGTGCCGTCTTTCGGATGAGACATTAAACCGAGGCCCCATCTGCTCTCTCAGGTGGATGTAAAAGATCCCATGGCACTATTTCGAAGAAGAGCAGGAAAGTTATCCCTGCTGTTCTGGCCAATGTTTCTCCCTTTACCAAAAACAGATTATCTGGTCATTATCACATTGCTGTTCGTGGGAGCTTGCTGTGCGCAAATTTGCTGCTGTGTTTCCTACATTACAACAGTGACTCCACTTCAAAAGTACTTCAATGGCTGTAAAGTGCTTTGAGACATCCGGTGGTCGGAGAAGGATCTATATAAATGCAAGTCCTTTCTTTCTTTACCTTGTCTATGGAAAAGCTGCATGGATCACAAGTGGGGAGATGTGCTATTTATCGGATGCTGGTAAATGAAGTGCTTTGCTGGCTTGTCAGATTGCTTTCATCCGATGTCACAATTTTGAGGATCATTTAATTATGTAGACAACCCGTGTCAGCAAATTCCACTGAGATTAATTTGTGTTAGACTCCACTGGAGTGACACACAGATGCCTTTGTGCCCTCCCCGACTATTTTCTGCTTCAGTAAGCTGGTAAACTGCACATAAATTCTACTCATGGCCTTGCTTTGTGAGTGAACTCAGACCATCAGTTTTAGTTACATCACTCACCAAAAGCCATAAACACTGGCCAGCCACTCAAAAGAGCAATGGGACATTTCTAAGATGGAGGTTGACTGCCACCTCCTGGTGATTATAAGCCATTATTGCCACTAGTTTGACAGAAGGAAGATTCAGGGAGATTTTTAAAAAAAGGAAAAACCACAAAGGCTGGAGTTGTGCAGCAGGCCTGGCCGCGGCCGAAAGAGAGAGAGAGAAAGATGGGCAATCGCTTCAGGTCAGAAACTATCGATGAAACGTAAAGAATAATTTTCCGACATCAAGCTGCTGGCAGAGATGCCTGAGTTCCGGCCCACTATCCGTGTCCAAAAACCTCCGGCCCGCTCTCCCTGCCCAGAAACCTCCGGCTCACGCTCCGTGCCCAGAAACCTCCGGCCCGCTCTCCCTGCCCAGAAACCTCCGGCTCACTCTCCGTGTCCAGAAACCTCCGGCTCACTCTCCGTGTCCAGAAACCTCCGGCTCACTCTCCGTGCCCAGAAACCTCCGGCTCGCTCTCCGTGCCCAGAAACCTCTGGCTCTCTCCCTGCCCAGAAACCTCCGGCTCACTCTCCCTGCCCAGAAACCTCCAGCTCACTCTCCCTGCCCAGAAACCTCCGGCTCACTCTCCATGCCCAGAAACCTCCGGCTCACTCTCCGTGCCCAGAAACCTCCGGCTCACTCTCCCTGCCCAGACACCTCCGGCTCGCTCTCCCTGCCCAGAAACCTCCGGCTCGCTCTCCGTGTCCAGAAACCTCCGGCTCGCTCTCCGTGTCCAGAAACCTCCGGCTCACTCTCCGTGTCCAGAAACGTCCGGCTCACTCTCCGTGACCAGAAACCTCCGGCTCACTCTCCGTGACCAGAAACCTCCGGCTCACTCTCCCTGCCCAGAAACCTCCGGCTCACTCTCCCTGCCCAGAAACCTCCGGCTCACTCTCCCTGCCCAGAAACCTCCGGCTCACTCTCCGTGCCCAGAAACCTCCCGCCTGCTCTCCATGACCAGAAACCTCCGGCTCACTCTCCGTGACCAGAAACCTCCGGCTCACACTCCGTGCCCAGAAACCTCCGGCTCACTCTCCGTGCCCAGAAACCTCCGGCTCACTCTCCGTGCCCAGAAACCTCCGGCTCACTCTCCCTGCCCAGAAACCTCCGGCTCACTCTCCGTGTCCAGAAACCTCCGGCTCACTCTCCCTGCCCAGAAACCTCCGGCCCACTATCCGTGCCCAGAAACCTCCGGCTCACTCTCCGTGACCAGAAACCTCCGGCTCACTCTCCGTGCCCAGAAACCTCCGGCTCACTCTCCGTGCCCAGAAACCTCCGGCTCACTCTCCGTGCCCAGAAACCTCCGGCTCACTCTCCGTGCCCAGAAACCTCCGGCTCACTCTCCGTGTCCAGAAACCTCCGGCTCACTCTCCGTGACCAGAAACCTCCGGCTCACTCTCCGTGCCCAGAAACCTCCGGCTCACTCTCCATGACCAGAAACCTCCGGCTCACTCTCCGTGTCCAGAAACCTCCGGCTCACTCTCCATGCCCAGAAACCTCCGGCTCACTCTCCGTGACCAGAAACCTCCGGCTCACTCTCCCTGCCCAGAAACCTCCGGCTCACTCTCCGTGCCCAGAAACCTCCGGCTCACTCTCCGTGCCCAGAAACCTCCGGCTCACTCTCCGTGCCCAGAAACCTGCGGCTCACTCCCCGTGTCCAGAAACCTCCGGCTCACTCTCCGTGTCCAGAAACCTCCGGCTCACTCTCCGTGTCCAGAAACCTCCGGCTCAGTCTCCGTGACCAGAAACCTCCGGCTCACTCTCCGTGACCAGAAACCTCCGGCTCGCTCTCCCTGCCCAGAAACCTCCAGCTCACTCTCCGTGACCAGAAACCTCCGGCTCACTCTCCGTGACCAGAAACCTCCGGCTCACTCTCCCTGCCCAGAAACCTCCGGCTCGCTCTCCGTGACCAGAAACCTCCGGCTCACTCTCCCTGCCCAGAAAGCTCCGGCTCACTCTCCGTGCCCAGAAACCTCCGGCTCACTCTCCGTGCCCAGAAACCTCCGGCTCACTCTCCATGACCAGAAACCTCCGGCTCACTCTCCGTGACCAGAAACCTCCGGCTCGCTCTCCCTGCCCAGAAACCTCCGGCTCACTCTCCCTGCCCAGAAACCTCCGGCTCACTCTCCATGACCAGAAACCTCCGGCTCACTCTCCGTGACCAGAAACCTCCGGCTCACTCTCCCTGCCCAGAAACCTCCGGCTCACTCTCCGTGTCCAGAAAACTCCGGCTCACTCTCCGTGCCCAGAAACCTCCGGCTCACTCTCCGTGACCAGAAACCTCCGGCTCACTCTCCGTGCCCAGAAACCTCCGGCTCACTCTCCCTGCCCAGAAACCTCCGGCCCGCTCTCCCTGCCCAGAAACCTCTGGCTCCCTCTCCGTGACCAGAAACCTCCGGCTCACTCTCCGTGTCCAGAAAACTCCGGCTCACTCTCCGTGCCCAGAAACCTCCGGCTCACTCTCCGTGACCAGAAACCTCCGGCTCACTCTCCGTGCCCAGAAACCTCCGGCTCACTCTCCCTGCCCAGAAACCTCCGGCCCGCTCTCCCTGCCCAGAAACCTCCGGCCCGCTCTCCGTGACCAGAAACCTCCGGCTCGCTCTCCCTGCCCAGAAACCTCCGGCTCACTCTCCGTGCCCAGAAACCTTCGGCCCGCTCTCCCTGTCCAGAAACCTCCGGCTCACTCTCCGTGCCCAGAAACCTCCGGCACTCTCCGTGACCAGAAACCTCCGGCTCACTCTCCGTGCCCAGAAACCTCCGGCTCACTCTCCGTGCCCAGAAACCTCCGGCTCACTCTCCGTGACCAGAAACCTCCGGCTCACTCTCCGTGACCAGAAACCTCCGGCTCACTCTCCGTGACCAGAAACCTCCGGCTCACTCTCCGTGACCAGAAACCTCCGGCTCACTCTCCGTGACCAGAAACCTCCGGCTCACTCTCCGTGTCCAGAAACCTCCGGCTCACTCTCCGTGACCAGAAACCTCCGGCTCACTCTCCGTGACCAGAAACCTCCGGCTCACTCTCCGTGCCCAGAAACCTCCGGCTCACTCTCCGTGCCCAGAAACCTCCGGCTCACACTCCGTGCCCAGAAACCTCCAGCTCACTCTCCGTGCCCAGAAACCTCCGGCTCACTCTCCGTGACCAGAAACCTCCGGCTCACTCTCCGTGACCAGAAACCTCCGGCTCACTCTCCGTGACCAGAAACATCCGGCTCACTCTCCGTGTCCAGAAACCTCCGGCTCACTCTCCGTGTCCAGAAACCTCCGGCCCGCTCTCCGTGACCAGAAACCTCCGGCTCACTCTCCGTGACCAGAAACATCCGGCTCACTCTCCGTGACCAGAAACCTCCGGCTCACTCTCCGTGTCTAGAAACCTCCGGCTCGCTCTCCGTGTCCAGAAACTTCCGGATCACTTTCCCTGCCCAGAAACCTCCGGCTCACTCTCCCTGCCCAGAAACCTCCGGCCCGCTCTCCGTGCCCAGAAACCTCCGGCTCACTCTCCGTGCCCAGAAACCTCCGGCCCGCTCTCCGTGCCCAGAAACCTCCGACCCGCTCTCCGTGACCAGAAGCCTCCGGCTCACTCTCCGTGACCAGAAACCTCCAGCTCACTCTCCGTGTCAAGAAACTTCCGGATCACTCTCCCTGCCCAGAAACCTCCGGCCCGCTCTCCGTGACCAGAAACCTCCGGCTCACTCTCCCTGCCCAGAAACCTCCGGCTCACTCTCCGTGCCCAGAAACCTCTGGCTCATTCTCCGTGCCCAGAAACCTCCGGCTCACTCTCCCTGCCCAGAAGCCTCCGGCCCGCTCTCCGTCTCCAGAAACTTCCGGCCCGCTCTCCCTGACCAGAATCCTCCGGCTCACTCTCCCTGCCCAGAAACCTCCGGCTCACTCTCCGTGTCCAGAAACCTCCAGCCCGCTCTCTGTGTCAAGAAAGTTCCGGCCCGCTCTCCCTGCCCAGAAACCTCCAGCTCACTCTCCCTGCCCAGAAACCTCCGGCTCATTCTCCGTGCCCAGAAACCTCCGGCTCACTCTCCCTGCCCAGAAACCTCCGGCTCATTCTCCGTGCCCAGAAACCTCCGGCTCACTCTCCCTGCCCAGAAGCCTCCGGCCCGCTCTCCGTGACTTTTCCTCCGTTCAGTTTAATGGTCTCAAGGGTGAGCACAGCGCACCCACATTGTCCGATACGCACGGCCGGCGGGCGAGGAATCCCTCAACAAACACCACCAAATCCAGATTAACTTGTCCTTCATCTCTTTGTTGCTGTTTGTGGGACCTTGCTGTGTACAAATTGGCCACTGTGTTTCCCTACATATGTGGGTAGAATAAATGAAGGATAGAGACACAATGAGTTGCTAGTCCATGTGCTTGCTTATTAGGCCAGAGTGAACTGAGCATGCTCATAGATACATAGATACATAGAAGATAGGAGCAGGAGTAGGCCATTCGGCCCTTCGTGCCTGCTCCGCCATTCGATGAGATCATGGCTGATCCTTTAATTCAGTATCCCGTCCCCGCCTTCTCTCCGTAACCCTTAACCCCTTTTGCCCGTAGAAATATATCTAATTCCCTCTTAAATATATTTAATGAGCTGGCGTACACTGCCCTCTGTGGCAATGAGTTCCACAGGTTCACCACTCTCTGAGTGAAGAAATTCCCCCTCATCTCTGTCCTAAATGGTTTAGCCCTTATCCTTAAATTATGTCCTCTAGTTCTGTTCTCACCCGCCAAGGGAAACATTCCTTCTGCATCCAGTCTGTCTAGACCTGTCAGAATTTTATACACTTCTATGAGGTCCCCTCTCAATCTTCTAAACTCCAGTGTGTACATCCCTAAACTACATAGTCTCTCCTCATAGGTCATTCCCGCCATTCCTGGTATCAGCCTGGTGAATCGCCGCTGCACCCCCTCCATGGCAAGAACATCCTTCCTCAGATGAGGCGACCAAAACTGTACACAGTACTCGAGGTGTGGTCTCACCAGTGCCCTGTACAGCTGCAGCAAGGTATCCCTGTTCCTGTATTCTAACCCTTTTGCTATGAAGGCCAGCATACCGTTTGCCTTCTTGACCGCCTGTTGCACCTGCATGCTCGCCTTCAGTGACTGGTGTACAAGAACACCCAGGTCTCTCTGTACTTCCCCCTCTCCCAATCTATTGCCATTTAAATAATAATTTGCCCTCCCGTTCCTGCACCCAAGGTGGATAACTTCGCACTTGTCCACATTATAGTGCATCTGCCATTTATCCGCCCAATCGCCCAGTCTGTCCAAATCGCTCTGGAGCTTCCTGGTCTCTTCCTCTGAGCCCACCCCCCCTCCTAGTTTAGTGTCGTCTGCAAATTTGGAAATGCTGCATCCGACTCCCTGATCCAGGTCATTAATGTAAATTGTGAACAGCTGGGGGCCCAGGACAGATCCCTGTGGTACCCCACTTGTTACTGCCTGCCATTCAGAAAATGAGCCGTTTATTCCAACTCTCTGTTTTCTATCTGACAGCCAGTTCCCTATCCACGCCAAAACTTTCCCCTTTATCCCATGAGCCTCAATTTTCCATGCTAATCTTTTATGTGGGACCTTATCGAAGGCCTTTTGGAAGTCCAGGTACACCACATCTACTGGCTCTCCCCCATCTATTCTACCAGTTACTCCCTCAAAAAATTCCAATAGATTAGTCAAGCACGATTTACCCTTTGTAAATCCATGTTGACTCTGTCCTATCCTGTCCCCATTTGCTAAGTGCTCCGCTATTTCATCCTTAATGATGGACTCCAGCATTTTGCCCACAACTGATGTAAGGCTTACAGGTCTGTAATTACCTGCTTTTTCCCTACCCCCCTTTTTGAATAGTGGGGTAACGTTAGCTACCCTCCAATCCATCGGCACTGTTCCCGAGTCTAATGAATTCTGAAAAATCATCCTTAGTGCATCCGCTATCTCTAGGGCCACCTCCTTCAGTACCCTAGGATGCATGTTATCAGGCCCTGGGGATTTGTCCACCTTCAATCCCTTTAGCTTCCTTAACACCAAACCACGTGACAAACGAGGTGACGAACCATGTCATAATACATTACACTGCTTTCCTCTTAAAAAGAAAAGTATTCCCCTCTCAAATACAACAAAACTATGGTCCTGTAGGAATTGTCAGATTCCTAATCAAAAGACTGAGATTGAGTCAGTCTCTTAACCAAACGAAGTTTAATACTGTTTTGCTGAAGTAACAATCAAACGCAGGAGAACTAACAAACAGGTCTATGCTCAATGCTGGCTCCACGAGGACTGAGAGAGAGAGCCCCTCCCTCTGACGTCATGATGTCATCACGTTTCCCACCGTTGGGAACGTCACATGACCCACGTGGTGACATCATCGCGTTTGGTCTTAACCCTCCAGAGACCGCGCTATTTACATGTAGTAAAACAAATACAGGTACAGATTCATTCTGTTACAGATAATTATGTACATCGATATAAGAGTCCCTTGGTGGCTCTGCCACATGCGCCCCCCCAGAATTGTCTTTAACAGTGAAAGTCAATCGAAGAGGAGGTCGGACAAGTCTGCTCGAACGACTCCTATATTCCCGGAGAGGAATTTGTTGAGCGGTAGATGGGCTGACAGGTGGAACGATCCGTTTGGACGTAGTAGCAGCGGGTGGTCGACCACGGCATGGTGGTTGTGCAGTTTCGACCGGCCGGTTGAGGTCCAGGTGCGCGGGCTTGAGGCGGTCAATCGAAATGTAGTCGGGTTTGCCCCCGATGTCGACCAAAAAACTCTTGTCGCCTGCCTCCCGCACCCGGAAGGGGCCCGTATAAGGAGGCTGGAGTGGACCGCGATGGGCATCATGGCAAATGAAGATGAACTCGGCCTGCCATAACTCCGTTGGAATATGAGAGGAAGGAAGGCCGTGGTGCGACGTCGGAATCAGCTTAAAGGAGTCGGCCATTTCTCGGTGGGTGCTGAGTTGATCAGCCGCGGACCACGGCTTAGTTGGCGATGGCAAGAAATTGCCCGGCACCCGGAGTGGCTGGCCGTACACCAGTTCCGCGGAAGATGACTGCAGGTCTTCTTTAGGCGCCGTGCGCAAACCAAGCAGAACCCACGGGAGTCGATCCACCCATGCAGTGTCCTGAAGGGTGGCCCTTAGCGATGTTTTTAGCGACCGATGGAAACGCTCACACAACCCGTTCGCCTGCGGGTGGTAGGCCGTGGTGCGATGGAGCTTGGTGCCCAAACCTGAGGCTACAGCGTTCCAAAGTTCAGACGAAGACTGTGGACCGCGGTCGGACGAAATATCTGACGGGACACCGAAACGTGCGACCCACGAGGAGATAAAAGCCCTGGCGACATCAGCGGAGGTAGTAGACGCCAAAGGAACCGCCTCTGGCCATCTTGTAGTGCGGTCGACCATGGTCAGGAGGTGTGTGAACCCTTGTGACGGCGGAAGCAGTCCAACGAGGTCTACGTGGACATGGTTGAAAACGGCGTTCTGACACTGCGAAAGTGGCCAAGGGGGCTTTTACATGTCGTTGAACCTTAGATTTTTGACACACAACACAGGTGTTAGCCCAGTCGCGAACATCTTTACGCATCCCTCTCCAGACGAATTTAGATGCCAGTAATCTTTGAGATGCCTTCACGCAAGGATGCGAAAGTCCGTGTATGGCATCGAAAACTTTGCGACGCCAGGAAGTCGGAACGATCGGGCGGGGATCCCCCAAGGAGACGTCACAGAGCACGGAGGTGCCTGCTGAGTGGAACTGCACATCTGCTGGCTGGAAGCAGGAGGAGTCAGAACGGAACGCCTGTGTTTCCGGATCGGTGGCTTGGTTGGCAGCCAGTTGGGAATAGTCGATCCCCAGCTGAACGGCTTGGACGGTCGCACGCGAAAGACAATCAGCCAACACGTTATTCTTTCCGGCCACGTGCTGGATGTCGGTAGTAAATTCCGAAATAAAGGTAAGTTGTCGCTGCTGTCGAGCCGACCACGGTTCGGCGGTCTTGGCCATAGCAAACATCAGGAGCTTGTGATCCACGAACGCGGTGAAGTGGCGTCCCTCTAATAAAAATCAAAAATGGCGGATAGCCGGAAACAGCGCCAACAACTCCCTGTCAAACGTGCTGTATTTGCGCTCATTACATCATAGTTGGCGACTAAAAAACACCAGTGGCTGCCACGTGCCGCTGACCCACTGTTCTTGCACGGCGCCTATGGCGTAGTCCGAAGCGTCGGTCGTGAGAGCAATAGTGGCACCTGGCAGTGGGTGTGCCAACATAGTTGCATTTGCAAGAGCGGTCTTTGTGTCGCTGAAGGCGCAGTCCATCTCGGGCGTCCAAACCATGGGCCCTTTACCCGGCTTTCCCCTGAGAGCCTCGTAGAGTGGTTGCATAAGTTGAGCAGCCCTGGGAACGAAACGGTGGTAATAATTTACCATACCCAGGAACTCCTGGAGGGCCTTGATGGACTGCGGCCATGAGAATGCTGTAATCGCCTCTACCTTCGACTGAAGCGGCATCGCACCCTCCGAAGTCGATATGTGGTAGGCCGAACTGACATTTGGCCGGGTTGATTATCAAACCATGTTGATGGAGGCGGCGAAAGAGGGTGCGCAACTGGCAGATGTGTTCCTCTTTGGTGGAGCTGGCGATCAGAATATCGTCAAGGTAGATGAATAAAAAGGGAAGGTCCCGCAGCACCGAATCCATCAGACGCTCAAACGCCTGCGCCGCATTCTTAAGCCCAAACGGCATCCGGAGGAACTCGAAGAGGCCAAAGGGAGTAATGACCGCCATCTTTTGGATGTCTTGGGGGTGTACAGGCACTTGATGGTATCCCCGTACGAGGTCGACCTTCGAGAATATTGACTTTCCTGCCAAATGCACGGAGAAATCCTGTATATGCGGTATTGGGTACCGATCGGGAGTTGTAACGTCATTAAGGCGTCGGTAGTCACCGCATGGCCGCCATCCGCCACCAGGTTTCAGGACGATATGGAGTGGCGAGGACCAGGGACTATTCGACTGGCAAATAATCCCCAACCGCTCCATTGCGGCGAATTCTGCCTTAGCGGCTGCGAGTTTGGTGGATTCCAGGGGCTGCGCTCGTGTTTAAACCGGAGAGCCGGTCATTGCGATGTGGTGCTCCACACCGTGTTTGGCGGTGGATGAGGAAAAAGTAGACTTGGTTAGCTCCGGAAATTCCCCGAGCAGGCGAGTGAATTCATTAGGCGCGGGCGTAGCACGGGAGACCGTGTGCGACACAACTGTGCTGCGGAAACAAGGGATGGAATTGAAGTTGGCCGCGTTAATCAGACGGCGATTTCTCACGTCCACCAAAAGGCTGTTGGCGCATAAAAAATCTGCGGCGAGGATGGCTTGCGAGATTTTGGCAGTGATGAAGTCCCATTGAAAACGCTGTCCGCCGAAACACACCTGGGCTCGCCGTTTACCGAAAGTATGGATAGCACCGCCGTTGGCGGCCTGGAGGGGAAAACCACGCCTCCCAGTCCGGATGTCGAGGACGGAGGCGGGCAGGATGCTACACTGCGCCCCTATGTCGCATAAAAACCATCGGCCGGAGATGGAATCAGTAATATCCCTCAGGCTCGGCCTTCCTTTCCCGGACTTGGCGCTGGTGTTTTTTCTTCGGTTGAGGCGTGAAACTGCAGGGAGGCCGGCAGCATCTGGCTCTCGCGCCGAAACGGGCGTGGTAAAAGCAGAAGCCGGGCGATGGAGGCATCGGGGCGGAATCCGCGAGTGGGGGTCGCCTCGTGGCGGCGCAGTGCTGCTGCGTGACCGCATAAATGGTGTCTGCCTCAGCGGCAAGTGCGACGCAATCCGTAGCATCCGATCTTGCGAGGGCTGCCTGTACCTGCTCGGGCAATTGGCTCAAAAAACAACTCTTGAAAGAGGAAGCATTGCGGTTCGGAGCCAAGGAGTGTGAGCATCTGGCTTGGAGTCGCCTAACCCGGGCAGCGTAAGTAAATGGCGTGCGCGTTCCGCCTTCGTGAGGCCGAAAACCTGAATTAACCGTGCTTTTAGCATTTCGTACTTGCCGTCGACCGGGGGGTTTTCAAGCAGGTTGATGATCCTTGAAGCCGTGGTGCCGTCGAGTGTGGAGACCACGTAGAGGTAACGGGTCTGATCCGTCACAATGTTTCGCAGTTCAAACTGAGCTTCCGCTTGCACGAACCAGGAGGCCGCCTGTTGTTCCCAGAACTGAGGGAGCTTCAAAGCCACCGCGTTCGCTTCCATCATCTCGTTGCGCGTCGCTTCCTCCGCAAAGATCGTTCGCGAAAGTTCAGGGTCACCACTGTAGGAATTGTCAGATTCCTAATCAAAAGACTGAGATTGAGTCAGTCTGTTAACCAAACAAAGTTTAATACTGTTTTGCTGAAGTAACAATCAAACGCAGGAGAACTAACAAACAGGTCTATGCTCAATGCTGGCTCCACGAGGACTGAGAGAGAGAGCCCCTCCCTCTGACGTCATGACGTCATCACGTTTCCCGCCGTTGGGAACGTCACATGACCCACGTGGTGACGTCATCGCGTTTGGTCTTAACCCTCTGGAGACCGCGCTATTTACATGTAGTAAAACGAATACAGGTACAGATTCATTCTGTTACAGATAATTATGTACATCGATATAAGAGTCCCTTGGTGGCTCTGCCACAGTCCCACCTTTTCCAGCATTACATGTACCACAAAACAAAAACTCCTGGCTTTTTTTCTTTTAAATGAAATACAAATCCAATTTAATAACAGGTTTGCGGAGCCTTCCTGATCTCCTTACAGAAGGTTTTGGTGTTGAACCAATTTTTGGGCTGTTTTGTTTTGGTTCCAAACTCAAAGATGATCCTGTTACTAACTCAGACTTGTTTGAACCTGGTACTTCAGTTACTGAAGTCTGAACTGAGTCACACTCATGTATGAGTTCATGATCAAGTGGTTCAAGATCATGTCTTGGTTCATCTCTAGCAGAGATCATTTGATCTACATGAACACTTCGGATGTTGGCACCAATTTCAATCAAACATCTCTTGGTTCCACCAACCTCGACTATGGTTCCTACATACCACTGTGTGAACTCGACTTTCATAGTTGCTCAGCATTATGTCTTTGAAGTATCTAGACTGAAGATGTTTTTCCAGTCTAGTTTTAACTTTCTCAACCAGTTTTTGCCCATGAGAGTTGGCCTGTTGTTGTAGCTCGCTACAATAATAGGCAACTTTTACTGACTGACCATTATGCTGAACTGTACATTCCATTTGTCCACCTGTCTCTAGGATTTCTCCAGAGTAGGTTTTTAACTCGACGGTACTCTTTGTAAGTGGTATTTGATTAAACTTACTGTCACATGTGTCCTTACTCATGATAGAGCAGTCCACTGCCGTGTCGATACACATATCAATATATTGCTTGTTGATCAAAGGTTTTGTACTGAAGTCTTTCTCATGACTGCTAGTGCTGCCACTAGTGGGATAGATACTGTAGATGCCTAGTTCTTCAACATCAGGGTAGTCACTTCAATATTGTGAACTCCTCCCTTTTGTTGTCGCTGCCTTGCATTGCCACTAGAATGGTTCTTACTTCCTGCTTTAGATCTAGCTTTGCAAGCTGTTGAAATATGGCCTTGCTTCTGGCAGTGAAAACACTTCGCATTTCTGTATTGGCAGGACTGTGGTGAGTGACTTCCATTGCAGCGATAACAATTCACTGAACTGCTCCCGCCGACATGCTTTTGACTCGGTCTCACAGCTTTAGGTTTGGCTTTGTGACTGTAGACCTCAGCTGCACTAGTCCCTTGAGTTGATCAGAGCTCCCTAACATTTTTAGATGCCATCTCCATAGATGGGGCAATTTTGCATGCTATGTCAAACGTTAGGTTTGGAGTGTTCAGTAACTTGGACTGTGCGCGCTCATCCACCAGTCCACACACAAACTTATCTCACAACGCACGATCCAAAAATGTGCTGAAGTTACAATGCAAAGACAGATTCTTAAGAGCTACAATATACTCACTGATGGTTTCACTTTGTTTTTGGTTTCTGGTACCAAACTTATAGCTCTCTGCTATTTCTAATGGCTGGGTCGAAATGGTCCTCCAGTTTCTCGACAATGCCTTCAAGCGACGTATCCTTCGCTTTCCCTGGCGCGAGTAGGTTTGTCAATTTTCCGTAGACATCTGGCCCGATCTCCGTTAGAAAAAATCCTTTCTTCCGTTCACGAATTACTTGATTTTGAAATTGAATATTCTCACCTGCGCCTTAAAAAACATCTCCATCCGTTCAATGTAAGAATTGAATGGTTTGCGAGCTTGCTCATACATGCCGAGGCTTCCGATGAATCCCGTAAGCACGGCCATGATTGTCCCGATCCCGTCGAACAGTGATTCAGCACGCTACCTGTGCACGTGAGAATCAATGCCGCTGTTGCTGTGTATACATACACGCAAAGGTGAAGCACAGCCAATTCCGCATCAGCATTAACGGTAAAACATCGCAAAAATTCTAATTAGGTGTCACAAATTCACCTTAAACTTGTCCACACGAATGTTGAACACTGTAACCTTTCATGATCCCTAAAAATAGCTTTGGGATCCCATCCTCATTGTCAAAATGTAATATATGTGGATAGAACTAATGAAGGACAGAGACGTGGTGAGTTGCTAGTCCATGTGCTTGTTAATTAGGCCAGAGCGAACTGAGCATGCTCATACTAAACCATGTGATAAACCATGTGATATACATTAAATACCTCACAACAGTGACTACACTTCAAAAGTACTTCATTGGCTGTAAAGAACTTTGGGAGGTCATGAAAGGCGCTATATAAATGCAATTCTTTGGGGGGAAAATTCGGTTGGTTTGCGACTTCCGTTAGCGTCCTAAGAGGGCACTAACAGGGAGCAAAGCAACTAGTGCCAGGGCGCGGTGCCGCCAACGCCTCCCGCGAAATTCAGCGGAAGGTTAGGGGTGGCGGTAACCGTTAGCGCCCCATGGCGCTGCGCCGCCGGAGATGACATCATCGCCGTGCTCGGCGCCCCGCTCGCGCCTCAGCCACGATCTTCCGTAGCACCCCCTGACTTACTGCCGGACGCTATGTCTGACGGGGTGAGGGGGCCTACCTGCGGCTGGGGCAGCGCAATTTAAAGGCGAGGTGCCGTGCGGCCATTTTTGTCGCTGGCCGCCTGCCAGGATCTGCCTCCGCTGCCGTCCCCGGCACTTCTCTTGAGTGCAGGGTTCTTTTACTGGCACTCCGATCCCCGGTGGCCCAGCTGGACCCCAGGTCGTGCTGTGCAAGGCCCCTCCCTTTAAGAAGGGTAGGAAGGCCTGCAATACCACGGCACGTGGCACCACGATATTCCCTCGCAGCGCCCCAAGAGGGAGGTGGGGCACTTCCAGTAGCGCCCCGCCTTCCTCTTGAGGCGCTACCACTCAATTTCGGCTGCGGGGGTGCTAATATTTTCGGGGTGCTAAAAGTTTTTCCCCCTTTGTTTCTTTTAGAGGAAGGGCTGAGGATAACAATAGCCAGGGGAGGGGGGCAATGGTCAGTGGGGGCTATAACAGGGAGGGGAGATGGTTGATATTATCTGGGGTGGGAGCAATGGGATTGGCTGACGTTGTACAATCTTCATATTGCTAGCTACAGCTCTGTGCCCTGATCCACCACTTTGTCCCTTTTTACTGCTCCCTCCTCCTCTTTCGATCTCCCCTTCACCATGTGCAATGTGCGAAGAGCCTGGTGATCAATCACTGACCCACTGTGGAGCCTTCCCCTGGATGGGGTGACAGAAGCTCACTGTACAACCTATCGCCTTTTTTGGAGTAACTTAAGCTGTGACGGGAGGAACAAGAGATTATTCTAACTGGATGAACTAAGATGGATCTAGCAGCCTTCCCCCTCCATATTTATCTTGTAATCTCAGGCACACTGTAGTAACTTGCTGCTTCTCCTCATTAACTCCCATTCCAGTTCCCGTCACACTGTGCCTGCTGTTGCTATGGATCTTTCTAATTTACTTATCACACTATCACTGCTGGTTAACACCATCCGCTGTATCTCCCCCTCCCTGTATCCAGGCAAGCAGCTGCCTTATGCAGGATTCAATCACAACAAGGCCGAGTGCTTCCTTCAGTGCGTAGCAGGCACGGGAACAGCTGGAACGCTCTAATGAAGAGTCTGAAGAGTCTGAAATATCAGCCGTTTCTGATGCTAACTGACCTGCTGAACATTTCCAGTGATACTTTTCTGTTTTTGGTTCAGTTTGTATCTGTAATGGTGCTTGTGGCGTAGGGGCCGGTGGGGGAGTCAGCAGGTCAGGGTTGAGTTGTCGAGTTGGGGGGTACCGTAGCATAGTGGTTATGTTACTGGATTAGTAATCCTAGAGGCTTGGACTATTAATCACAGCAGATGCAAGTTCAAATCTCACCACACCAGCTGAGTAATTTAAATTCAGTTAATTAAATGAATCTGAAATTAGAAAGCTAGGTCTAGAAATTTGGTGCATTTGTGCCTCTCGGAAACGGCTATTCACCCGGCTGCGCCACCGCAAACGACTCCCGCTAAATTCAGCAAGAGTTTTTAGCGGCGGCGGTAACCAGTAGTGCCCCGCTCCACTGCGCGGGCAATGACGGCGTCATCATCATGCACAGCGCCACGCTTTCGCCCCGCCTTCAAAATTGGACCGCGCCCCCTGAATCTGCGCCGGGCGATAACAGCGGCCGATTAAGGGGGCGGGAACAGAGTGGCAGGAGGCTCACAGGGCGCTAAGTAAAGGGGAGGTGGCAGGCGGAGAAAAAAAATCGTCCGCCTTGCTTGTCGCGGCCTGTTGCAGCTTTGAACATGGAGTCAATGCTCGGCGCTCCTCTTGTGTGCCAGGCTGCTGGCACGGCACCCCGCTCCCCAGTGGTCCAGGTAGGGCCCCACTGAGTAATGGGCTTGGGCCCTCCCCTTTAATGAGCAGAAGAGCCCTTCCATGCGGCAGCGCTACATGGCCCAGTGTGTAGCGCTGCAGAACGCACCGCCCCGATATTCGGGCTTAGCGCTCTAAGAAGGAAGTGGAGTGCTTGAATTAGCTTGAATTAGCGTTCCATTGTCCTGTCCCTCATTGTTAATCTTGACGCTATGCTGCCTTGCAGGCCTATTGGGTGGAAGTGCTGACCAGTGTAGCTTTAATCCTGACAGACCAGAATGTCCCAGGGTTCCATTCTCACTCTCTACAGAGTTGGCTGACTAAAGCCGGAGTGACGTCAAAAGCATCTGATTGGCCCTCGCCTCAGCAACAGGAAAACCAGGCAGTGTACTTGCTCCTGACAGGTATCCAGTGACAGCTGGCTTAACGTAGAAGAAGATCGTTAATTGGCCCAGCAAAAATAATTAAAAACATCTCTTTGTGGCCTCTTCGGGCCTATCGCCAGTAAGACTGGTTGGAGAATGCATGGCTCAGGCTCCTGCCAGGTCTATCCAGGCTGGCTCTAAGTCCCGTTCGCCCATCTCCTTGTGCTCGCTGACCTACATTGGCTCCTGGTTAAGCAGCGCCTCGAGTTCAAAATTCTCATCCTTGTTTTCAAATCCCTCCATGGCCTCGCCCCTTCCTATCTCTGTAATCTCCTTAAGCCCCACAACCCCCAGAGATATCTGTGCTCCTCTAATTCTACCCTCTTGAGCATCCCTGATTATTATCATTCAACGTTTGGCGGCCGTGCCTTCTGTTGCCTAGGTCCTAAGCTCTGGAATTCCCTCCCTAAACCTCTCCGCCTCACTACCTCTCTTTCCTCCTTTAAGACGCTCCTTAAAACCTACCTCTTTGACCAAGCTTTTGGTCACCTGCCCTAATTTATCCCTATATGGCTCGGTGTCAAATTTGTTGTCTTAAAATACTCCTGTGCAGCGCCTTGGGATGTTTTACTACATTAAAGGCACTATATAAATACAAGTTGTTGTTGTTGTTGTCCTAATATGGCAACCCAGTGTCTATAAAAGAAAGAGCTTGCATTTATATCATGCCTTTCACAACCACAAGGTGTCACAAAGCACTTTTCAGCTAATGAAGTACTTTTGAAATGCAGTCACTAGTAATGTAGGAAATGTGGCAGCCAAGTCTCACACAGCAAGGCCAATGAACAGCAATGAGATAATGACCAGATCATCTGTTATTTTTTAGTAATGTTGAGGAATAAATGTTTACCAGGATACCAGGGAGAACTCCCCTGCTCTTCTTCAAAATAGTGCCATGGGGTCTTTTACGTCCACCTGAGAGGGCAGATGGACCTCAGTTTAACATCTCATCCGAAAGACGGCACCTCCGACCTCTGATGTACGTCACAGGACTCCAATTTACAAATTAATTTTCAGGCCTACTGCCTGAAAATAGGGTCACTGTATAAATGGTGCCAGCCAAAGCATTGGTGTTAATGGGACAGTAAGGGGGAAAAATTTGGTTGCTTTGTGCCTCCTGTTAGCGCCCTAAGAGGGTGCTAACGGGGCACTAAGCAACTAGTGCCCGGGCATGGTGCCGCCAACACCTCCCGTGAAATTCAGCGGGAGGTTAGCGACAGCGGTAACCGTTAGCGCCCTGTAGCGCTGCGCCACCGGCGATGACGTCATCACCGTGTGCAGCGCCTCGCTCGCGCCCCGGCTGCGATCTTCGGTAGCGCCCCCTGACTTACCGCCGTATGTTATGTCTGACGGGGTCAGGGGGGCCTACCTGCGGCCAGGGCGGCGCTATTTAAAGGCGAGGTGCCAGGCAGCCATTTTTGTTGCTGGCCGCCTGCCATCACCTGCCTCCGCTGCCGTCCCCGGCCTCCTGACCCGCCCACCCCCCCCCCCACCCCACGGCGTGCCAGCTGCGCTTCATGAACCCGGCACTTCTCTTGAGTGCTGAGCTCTTTTGCCGGCACTCTAATCTCGGTGGCCCAGCTGGGCCCCGGGTCGTGCTGCGCAGGGCCCCTCCCCTTTAAGAAGGGGAGGGAGACCTGCAATACTGCGGCGTGATGTGCCGCGATATTCCCTTGCAGCGCCCCAAGAGGGAGGTGGGGGCGCTTCCAGTAGCGCCCCACTTCTCTCTTGGGGCGCTACCGCTCAAATTCGGCCGTGGGGATGCTACTTTTTTTGGAGCACTAAAAGTAGCGCCCCGGCGAAGTTAGCATCCCAAAGGAGGCGTGACTCAATTTTTCCCCCTAAGTCTATCATTCCCATTGTGAGACCATTAACAGCCCAGTTAAGACTGATTTTGCCTTGGGTTAAGTAATCTAAATTTTACATTTTTCTGATTATGCCGACTTACTAACAGGTATTAAAAAATGTTTACTGTCTTTCAGATGAGAGGTTAAACCAAGGCCCCGCCTACCCTTTGAAGTAAAAGATCCCATGGCCCTATTTCGAAGAAGAACAGGGGAGTTCTCCCCGGTGTCCTGGTCAATATTTATCGCTCAATCAACATCACAAAAAGTAGATTATCTGGTCATTTATTACTTGCTGTTTCTGGGAGCTTGCTGTGTGCAAATTGGCTGCCATGTTTCCAACATTACAACAATGACTATACTCCAAAAATACTTCACTGGCTGTAAAGCGCTTTGGGATGTCCTGAGGAAGTGAAAGGCATGATATAAGTGCAAGTTCTTTCTCTAGTGAATGATATTGTTTTCCTTTGGGGAGCTGACCCTGATCCCCAAATTCCTCGGTTGCAGTGGGATCACGCCAGCTGGTGCCCATGAGTGCTCACCCTGCAGGACTTTGCGGGTTCAGGAGAGGGCACCTCATTAGCATGGGGCAGACGCAAGCACCGTCACCAGAACGCCTCTAGGCTCCAGTTCCGTGCCCATGGAAAGGTTGTCTTTGGTATACTCTGGGGGGAGGGCTTGCCCAGTCTCCCCATTCCTTGCAACACTTCCCTAAAACCCCTGAAAAAGAGGGCATTCTGCACACTTTCTAAAATCAAAATTTTCACTCTACAAAGGTCCAGGCCTAGGATTGCCAACCTTCCAAGGACTGTCCTGGACTCTCCAGGAATTAAAGATTAATCTCCTAGACAGTGCTGCGAGAAAAACCCAGGAGAAAAATCATCGGGCAATCAAGTGTTTTTATTTCACTTTCTTTGAACACTTTTGTTCAGTAGTTATAAAAAGCGGGAAAAAAGGCTGTTTTACTAGGTGGGGCAACTGGAGGTCGGAGGTCATGTGATGAAAACTCCAGGAATATGTCCAATCAGAGTTGGTAACCCTACCCAAGCTGTATGCCTGGCTTGGACCCTCCCAATAGGGGCCATGTTTGCCCTTTTAGATGGAAGCACAGCCAAAACCAGGATACCAGTGGTATAGGATCAAGGAGACCCCCAGAACAAACCATCCAAACACCCTGCAACAACAACAAGAACTTGCATTTATATAGAACCTTTAACTTAGTAAAACATGCCAGGGAGCTTCACAGGAGTGTAAATCAGACTTAATTTGACACCGAGCCACATAAAGAGATATTAGGACAGCTTGGTCAAAGAGGTAGGTTTTAAGTAGCGACTTAAAGGAGGAGAGAGGGGTATAGAGGTGCAGAAGTTTAGGGAGGGAATTCCAGGGCTTGCGGTCTAGGCAGCTGAAGACACGGCCTCCAATGGTGGAGCGCTAAAAATCGAGGGTGCAAAAGAGGCCATAATTGGAGGGTTGTAGGGCTGGAAATGGCTACAGAGATAGGGAGGGGCGAGGCCATAGAGGGATTTGAAAACAAGGATGACATCTTAAAAATCGAGGCTTTGCTGGACCGGGAGCCAATGTAAGTTAGCAAGCACATTGGGCGAACGGGACTTGGTGCGAGTTAGGACAGGGGCAGCAGAGTTTTGGATGAATTCAAGTTGATGGAAGGTGGAAAATGGGAGGCCTTAGTTTTGTATGAGAATGCGTTGCTCCATTGTAGTATTTTTCTAGTATTTGTTGGCACCTGAATCCTTCATGCCTGACTGATCCACCAAAGCAAGTTGCAGGTTTGTGGTAATGAATCATGTAGACCAGGCAGGTCACAGGCTCCATCTCTTCTGTGTACCTCTTCTCTGCCAGGGCAGCAGTTGCTGGAACTCCCTCCCTAACAGCACTGTGGGAGGGGCTTCACCACACGGACTGCAGCTGTTCAAGAAGGAGGATCACCACCACCTTCTCAAAGGCAACTAGGGATGGGCAATAAATGCTGGCTTTGCCAGCAACGCCCATATCCCAAGAATATTTTTTTTTAATTGCCCTCAGCATCCCTTGTTGTGTATGTACCTTTAAGAGAATAACTGGTCTCAGACTGCAGTACCGGCAGTGACCACCCCTGTATAAAAGGCGCTAGTGAGCCTCTGTAGTTTCAGTTTCCCGATTGACTTCATTCAGTAAAGACTTGTTTTGTTCAACTCCTGCTGTCCGTGTCTCAATCATTCACGGACATAATACTGGTGATGAGCAGATACGAACTTACCTACAGTCTGCACCACCTCCTGGGATCCATTCCTGCAATGAAGTGAGCAGAGGTCGAGGCCAGAAGGAAGAAAGAAGCAGTAGAAATGGGCGTCAACCGTGGGCATCCACCCCTGTGTTAGCGGAGTTGAAGATTGCTGGAGAAGCCGTTGAAAGCGGGGCCTGGTTCCTGTCGATGGTGCTTCAGCTAATCGGGCTGGTGGCAGGTAGTACACTGATCCTTCCTGGGCTGCGGCGGTCATGAACTCAAGCGGGTGGCTTGCAACGGGGCCGAGCAGCGTTGTCGGGAAGAGGAGAGAGAGAGGGTGGAGCACACAGGGCGCGGCCGGTGCTACGAAGCCGGGCTGCGTATAGACCCGAGAAGAGAGAGGCAAGAGTCCCACAGGGTTGTTCCACGACGGGAAAATAATTTAAAAATTTTTTAAAGAAACATTAAACGTGCAGGAAACCGCGAGGAGCTGCAGGTTGCAACGGAAACCGCGGAAAGCAGCGCTAGCAACAGCGGGGAAGAAGGCAAAGCGCGGGAGGCGCCATCTTAATCAGCGGGGAAGAAGGCAAAGCGCGGGAGGCGCCATTTTGTTAAATCGGGGAAGAAGGCAAAGCGCGGGAGGCGCCATTTTAGATTTTCAAGATGCCGAAGACTGGCTGTATCACTGCCTTTGATAATACAATAGAGGACTGGACCACGTATGTGGAAAGAGTCGAGGTATATTGCGAGGCAAACGAAATAGCCGATGAGAAAAAGGCATCGGTATTGCTAAACTTAATGGGCGCTAGAACGTACGGCCTATTGCGGGACCTGATTACTCCAGCCAAACCGAAGGCGAAGAGTTTTAACGAAATTGTTGCTGTCCTACAGGAACACCTAAACCCTGCACCGCTGTTGATAGCAGAAAGATTTAAATTCCACAGGAGAACTCAGCATAAAGATGAGAGCAATGCTGAGTACCTTACGGAACTACGCAAGCTATCAAAGCACTGCCAGTTCGGAGCAGGACTGGCAGATACCCTACGGGACAAACTTGTCTGTGGACTCCTGAGTGAAGGAACACAGAAGAAGTTACTGTCAGAGAAAGAGCTGACGCTAGATAAGGCTTTCAGCGTGGCAGTATCGTATGAAGCAGCAGCCAGGGGAGCTGCGGAAATTCAACAAAAGCCACAGGAATACGGCACCCACGAAATGACACGGGGATTTGCAAAATGTTATCGCTGCGGCAGAACTAACCATGACCAGAAGGACTGCTGGTCCAAGGACAAAATATGCAGGCAATGCGGAAAGATGGGACACATTGCACGAGTTTGCAGGTCTGGGAAGAAGACCAGCGACAACAAAAAGGCTACTAAGGAACCGTACAAGAAAGTACAAAAGATGACGTACAGTAGTTCTGAAGACCAGATGAGTGCTAGTGAATCCGGGAACAGGAGACTAAGCTGTCTCAAACTTCACAATGTAATCGCAAAAGAGGATCACCGAACCATATGGGTCACCCTCACGATAGCAGGGTCCCAAGTTAAAATGGAATTGGATACAGGATCAGCGCTAACCGTCATGAATCGACGAGACTACAAGCGGCTATTCTCACACATACCCTTGAGAGAGACATCCATCGTCTTGACGACATATACGGGGCAAAAAGTATACCCCAGAGGAAAAATAATGGTGCCTGTCGAATACAATGGCAAGAAAATACGGAAATTGTATCTCTACATACTGCCAAATGGTGGACCACCGTTATTGGGACGTGAATGGATCAGGAAGATAAGCTTAGATTGGCACTCCATTCATGCAATGACGGTGGACGGTAAAAAAGATGAAGACGTCACTCCTGGACGATTGTCAACAATCTTAGCTAACGCCAAAGAGGTATTTCAACAAGAACTGGGCACTCTTAAAGGCGTAACCGCCTCGATAAAAATAGAAGAGAATGCAATTCCCAAGTTTTTCAAAGCAAGACCGGTACCATATGCAATTCGCCCAGCCGTCGAGGCAGAGCTGGAGAATCTGGAGAAGGCAGGCGTGTTGTCTAAGGTCGACTGGAGCGAGTGGGCGACACCCATCATTCCTGCCATGAAGAAAAAGTTAAGCAATAAGTCTGAGGAACCAAGGAAGGTTCGCATCTGTGGGGATTTCAAGGTGACGGTGAACCCAGTCCTTCACACAGTACAATATCCTCTTCCAAGGATAGAAGACATCTTCGCCTCGCTGTCTGGAGGGAAGCGTTTTACAAAAATTGACCTAGCACAAGCATATTTGCAGATGGAGGTTGAAGAATCCTCTAGGAAGTATCTCACGATAAACACTCACAAAGGTCTTTACCAGTATCATCGATTGGTATTCGGAGTAGCATCGGCTCCGGCGATATGGCAAAGAGCGATGGAACAAGTCCTGCAAGGGATTCCGGGGACTCAGTGTTACTTGGACGACATCCTTGTGACAGGTGAAGATGAGAGTGAACACCTTAACAACCTAGAACAGGTGCTCACTAGACTACGGGAACATGGGCTACGAGCCAACCGCCCCAAGTGCGAGTTTTTTAAGAAACAGATATCGTATTGTGGCCACGTGATTGATGAAGAGGGGTTACATAAGTCCCCTGACAAAATTGAAGCAGTTGTTAAGGCCCCAGCGCCTGAAAATGTGTCGCAACTGAGGTCATTCCTCGGATTGGTGAATTACTACCATAAGTTTTTGCCGAATTTGTCCACAATTCTGCACCCACTGAGCGCCCTGCTACGAACGGGAGTAGCATGGAAATGGAGCAATGACTGTCAGCGGGCCTTTCAGAAGAGTAAGGACTTAATCACTTCAAGAGAAGTATTGGCTCACTACAACCCAGCACTGCCGATCAGACTGGCGTGTGATGCGTCTCCCTACGGCATTGGGGCGGTACTGTCACATAAATTCCTTGATGGTTTAGAGAGGCCGATAGCTTTTGCGTCACGCTCGTTAACTTCTGCCGAGCGTAACTACGCCCAGATTGACAGAGAGGCCCTCAGCCTAGTGTGGGGGGTGAAGAAGTTCAATCACTACCTGCACGGTCAAAAATTTACTCTACTAACTGATCATCAACCTCTTGTCTCCATTTTCAACCCTCAGAAGGGCGTACCGATAATGACAGCGCAACGGCTGCAGCGGTGGTCCCTTTTCCTAGGGGCACACCAATATGACATCGAGTACAAAGGAACTAAACAGCATGGGAATGCTGATGGATTGTCACGCCTACCGTTGCCGACGGTGGAAGAAGAAGACCTTGCAGTGGATCCAATGGAGTTATTCCACTCGACCATAGTCGAATGTCTCCCTGTGACGAATGCAAACATAGAAAAGGAAACACGGAATGACCCAACACTATCACGGGTCTATGATTTAACGGTGAAGGGATGGCCAGCACATGGCGAACCACTGCTGCCAGCATTCTCGCCGAGAAGAGAACAGCTGTCAGTGTGCAGAGGAACCTTGATGTGTGGATCCAGAGTAGTAATTCCACCTAAGTTGACGGATAGAGTGCTCAATGAGCTTCATGAGGGTCATCTGGGTGGGGTAAAAATGAAGAACTTAGCCAGAGCGTTTGTGTGGTGGCCGGGAATCGATAGAGAAATCGAAGAGATGACCAAGAGCTGTGCAGGATGCCAGAAGGTCCAAAACGCCCCACCACAAGCTCCTCTACATCCATGGGAGTGGCCCTCATCTCCATGGCAAAGGGTGCACATTGATTTTGCTGGTCCCTTCATGGACTCGATGTTTTTAATTGCGGTGGATGCACATTCAAAGTGGCCAGAGGTAATAAAAATGTCCTCCACCACCACGGAAAAAACTATCACAGTTTTACGAACCATATTCGCCAGGAATGGGCTGCCTGAACAGATTCGCTCTGACAATGGACCACAGTTTGTGTCTGAAGAGTTCCGGAGGTTCTTAAAGAACAATGGTGTTAAGCATTACACATCTGCCCCACATCATCCAGCCACTAATGGATTGGCCGAGAGGTTTGTTCAAACATTCAAGAAGGCTATCAAGGCAATGTGTAATGAAGATATACCCCTACAGCACAAGGTGGACAACTTCTTGTTTGCCTACCGGAATGCGACACATGCGGTTACCAACCAAACTCCAGCCATGATGTTCTTCAATCGAAGACTACGATGCCGCTTGGATTTGGTTAAGCCAAACGTCCGAAGAGATGTGGAGAACAGGCAGTTTCAGAATATGAATGAAAGGCCGACCAGGAGTTTTAAGATAGGTCAACCAGTTTTGGCCCGGGACTACCGCACTGAGAAATGGCAGCCAGGAACGATTTGTGCACGGCAAGGACCTCTCATGTATACCGTGGACGTTGGAGAGAGCATTGTAAGACGCCATGCTGACCAGATTCTAGAGTCACTGGAAAACGTCAACTCCACACCACGATCTGATACACCTGGCAATGAAATCGACGTACCAATTGCAGCTACCGCAGAATCGGTGATATTGGAAGCAGATGAACCAAACAACGACATTAATCCCGACTCAACCTTGCCAGAAGAACCTGATACCCCAAAGAGGCGTTATCCAGACAGAATCAGGAAGCCTCCTCAAAGACTGAACTTATAATTGCTTAAACTTAACCAATGTATCTAGCAACCGTAATTGTGATTGTAATTAGTTATCATTTAGTTGTTAAATGAATGTTATGTACTGTTTATCTAAAAGGGGAGGAATTGTTGTGTATGTACCTTTAAGAGAATAACTGGTCTCAGACTGCAGTACCGGCAGTGACCACCCCTGTATAAAAGGCGCTAGTGAGCCTCTGTAGTTTCAGTTTCCCGATTGACTTCATTCAGTAAAGACTTGTTTTGTTCAACTCCTGCTGTCCGTGTCTCAATCATTCATGGACATAATATCCCTGGCCTAAGGGGAGGAAAAAAATCATCTGAAGTTCCTGCTCCCGACCGCTTCCCAGTGACTCCCACTGGGAAGTGTATTTGCCTGGATGTCGGCGAAGTGCAGGGTCGGGATTGGCAGAGAGCCCGCCAACGGTAACTGGCTGTATTCACACAGGAGAATGGGCACTTGACTGATCAGTGGACACATATGGCATTGCCCCCCCAGCAGGAGGCGATACCTTAGAAGAGATGAGGAGAAAACTGGGGTTGGTGGGGGAGGGGAAGTGAAGTTATTTTTTCGGTTTTTCAATCCTGTTAATGTTCCTGCTCAAGGAAAACGAGGGCTTGTCAATATCAAGGACAGGCAATGCATTGTCTCGAATCACAATGTGTCTGTGAGGATCCCTTTGAAGCAGAATGGGTAAAGGATGATGTATACAATGAACTGCTTGGCCTGCAGTGCACAAGACCACGGCAGCTGCATCTGCCAGACTGAGGGAAAGGAATAAAAGGACTTTTGGAAAAAGGAATAAAACATGAAATAGGACCTGGAGCAACAAGGTGAGCTAGTAAACAATTGTTTAGATGTCCCAAAGTGTATTGATTATATTGGGCCCAGAAGAAATTATCTTCATTTGCTTTTCAGATGATCGAGTCTTCACAGTGACGTTCATCTCATCTTCAAAGTCAATAAATATTATCGGAAATCCAGCCACTCACACTGACTCAGAGTCAGTCACTGGAACACCACTCCAGAGCTAGGAACATGGGAGCGTACGAGACCAGTAAAGATCACTGTGGTCTATCTGGCCAGTCCCAGTGTCGGGGAAATATCACATCCCACAAAACCCCTTTAACAAACTTTTCGGCTGGTATGTATCCAGCTATCTCTTTTTTCACTGTCCCTCTTCTAAGTTCAAGGTTATGCCCTCTTGTAGAATCTGTGATGATACTAAACATTTTGGGGTAGGTTTTTACTGCCTGGGTGTTAGACATCAGGAAAGAGGTCAAGAAGGAAAGTCTGCTGAGGAGAACCGCACACATGTAACAGAACCTGCCTCATTTTCCTTCCATTGAGAAGCTCTGTTAGGGGCAAGCGTACCTCTCCACCAGCTTGTCCCTTCTCCTCTTCATCAGGGTGATGCTTAGCGCCTAGGCGATAAGGACAAACATTTACCCCATTGAGGTACATCTTGTCTGTACCCTTTCCTCTCCTGAAGATGTTGGTCCTGAAAATCGTCCAGGACCCAGAAACACATGGGGCTCGATTTTTATTTCCGAGGCAGGTTGGAGTTGGGTTGCGTGGTGGGCAGGTTCCGGAGCCGCTTCCGGCGGGATCAGCTGCTGATGTCCGATTTTGATTTAATGAGCTTGTTGATTTCACTGGGGCGTGCTGGCCGGTCCAATGAGTGCGATTGGGTCGGCTGGCCTCCTCTGATGACATCATCATAGCAGTTGGTTTTAAAGCTGCCATTCAGCCTAAGCCTTTCTCCTCTGCATTCTGAAACTCAGTGATATTGCTCCATCCACAATGACTTCTACCAGAGGCAAGGCAGCTCCTCAATTTAATGATGAGTCCCTCCATGCTCTTGTCGATGCTGTCAGAGGGCACAGGGAGATTCTCTTCCCTCCTGATAGCTGGAGGAAGCCTCCTCAGCAGACCAAGGCAGCCTGGCTGCGCATTGCTGAGGAGGTGAGCGCAAGGTCCATTTGTTTACGCTCCTGGATCCAGTGCCGAAAATGGTTTAATGGTCTTGTGTGAACATCAAAAGCGAGTATCCCATCACACTTACCTTGAATCTGCATCCCTTCTCTTCTCATCACCAGCACTCTGCATTGTAAGCCTCCTCCTCCACATACCACACTACCCTTACTTCTCTTGCACCCTTACCTATCCATCTCTGTCTCTGCACTGAATCACTTCAGCATCCTGCCTATGCATCCCATAGACTCGCTCTCACTTTCATGCAGTGACAACAACTAACAACGTACAGGGAGCTACCTTCCTCTTGGCACCTCACCCCATCTTCGTCTCCCTCAAAGGTTCTCTGGTAGGGATTCGTCACACTCACTCCATTACTGTGTTTGAAACTCCACTTGTGTCCCTCCTTGCAGGAAAAGATAGTCCACAATAAGAGGGAGAGAGCACTGACTGGAGGAGGTACACCTACCCTAGCAACGTTGACAAGTGCTGAGGAGGCTGCAAACAAAATTGTTGGAGGTAGCGAAGACCTGGAAGTGGGCGATGGAGAGACGGGCACACTAGAGGAAGCTGGTGACATAATAGAGTTTCATCCCTCTCATTGACATTTAGTGATTGACTGCAATGGTATATGATGTTCATAGAGAATTGCGTTGTATCATCTGCTCAAAAGGATGTGTCTGCTACATCAATGTCAGATGTCTAAATCATGTCTTTACTCTCCCACAGGACCATCGAGCACCCCCTCCCCACGACCAAGGATGAAGAGCCAGACGACGCCTCAGAGGAACCCGAAGCCTCTGAAGGAGCAGCATCACCAGGACTCAGCGCACCCAGCACCAGCGCAGCAACGCTCACCTCGGTGGGGCCTTCACGAGTTAGAATAGTGTTGCCACCTGGTCTATCACAGTGCACAGGTGAGCATCAGCAGATGGTGGAGACAGCAACAGCAGTGGAGAGTCCTCGGCGGAGGTCGCAGGACTCTCCTAGCTCTGTTGAGCTGCATGCAGACGCTGTGCCTCTGGGCCATCCAGAATAAGAGCGGTTCGTGAAATACAGGAACAAGTGCAGGAGCCTCTGTAAGGGTTTGCCTCCAGGGTTAGTGCGAATGTGGTTAGAATGGAGGAGTCCATCTGTAACATCAGCACTGCTGTGGTGGAGGCAATGGCGCATGAACATAGCACCATGGATAGGATGACAACCTCCATGGATAGGATGGCTACCGCCATGGAGGAAATAAGTCACCAGAGTCAGAAAAACATGGTGACTGTTCAAAATAGATTGTCATCTCTGGAGGAGAGATGGGCAGCTATTGAGTTGAGAGACCAGAGCTTCATGGACGTCCTTGTGATGAGGACTGCCAGTGCAGATATGGGTCCTCATAGTCCCCCTGATATGCAGCAAGGTGCGCTCCAGCTACTTGCCAGCACTGAGGTGCAGCTGACCCATGAGAGGGATGTTGTTGGCAGGACACAAGAAAGTGTGGGCTCCTCTCCAAGCGCTCACACAACCATGCCACTGCGGAGCCCTCGGTCAGAGACCCACTTTGCAGAGCCAACTGAGATGGACATTTCAGCCCCTGCACAGCCACAGGAAGAGTAGGCTGTTGAAGAGCCCTCCCAGGCTCCCAAACCCAGAGGGCGCCCGCCAAAGGCATCTAAGCAGGTGCAGCATCTTAGTTAGCAAGGTGCCTCTACAACTGCTGAAGCCACAGGGGGTAGCACCACGTAGAAGCATGCGTAAGAAAAAGTTTAAGCACATATAGTCACAAGGGGACTCGTGGGTGTTTTGTCTTTTTTATTCTGACTGTTATTGGTTTGTGATGCTTTCGTCATGTGTTAAAGAAAAATTATGGCAAACAGTTGATTGTGTGGCCTATGTGTTCTGGGAAATGGCAAATGCACATTGAGGTCTCAGGGCGACTGGGTTTTCTAATGCTGATGGTGAAAGTTATAGGAAATAATTGGGTATAGCAGAGATGATGTATGACGATGGACTAATGTCGCCTACAATTATAGAGCCATATGGTAGCCACCTATGGCTGAAGAGTAAACTTATGCTAATGTGGCATGGCAGTGTGCATACCCTGCTTGACGGGCAACAGTGAACTGGAGGGATGCTGCATTGGTCACAACAGTGCATGTAAGGTGCCCCTCATCCTCCTCCTCCTCCTCTACCCAGGAAGATCTGCGCTGAGCCATGTGGCTGCTTCTCCTCCCATTATGAGGACCAGAATGAGAGGACATAAATTTTTCCCAACCCCTTGCTATAGATTTCATTTGAGGCAACAAGCTTGCAAGCGTACAGTCGAAGTGGGCTGAAAAGCCATTCAGGTCACACTGCAGATGGGTGTCAGCTTGAACAGTCACAAGGTCAGTAGATGTGCTAAATCTTATCCCATACCTTCAACCACAAAGTTGTTGCATTTGAATGTCAGCCATGTTTCAGGGGCGCTTTTAAAGTGCTCCACCAATTAATACAAATCATGTCCTCCAGCAACTCATCTCCTTGAACCTGGCCTGTTTCTGACAAGCCGGGAAACAGGAGCCAGAAGCACAAAAATGGGAAACCACAAACAAAATAGGATTAGCAAGGTAGTTAACAGGCTCTTAACTGCCTTAACTACCTGTCCCACCTGTTCCAGTCGGGTCAGTTAGGGTGCGGCTGAACAGACACTCACGAAAATCGGGTTGGGGCGGGGTGGAGGTGGGTTTGGTGTCTGAAGCCATTTTTTTTGATTTTTGCAACAGACCCGCCTCCAAACCGCCTCCTCAGGGCTATTAAAATTGAGCCCTAAGTCTCCGCCCCAAAGATACACAGAGAGGGAACCCTGCTGGGGCTGGAGTGGACGTAAATCCATCTGCCCTGTTGAAGCCCGTGAGATCAGAAGGGCAGCAGGCCTAGCGGGCGGGCCACGCCCCTGGCTGAGATCAACTAATCCAGCGCAGACTGGGGCTGAACCTGAAACTTTTAAGTCTGTCTAGCCTAGTGAGGGCACCTCTTAGCACCAATCTTCCTCTCCTGACGTTATCTGGGGGCAGTTAATGCGGATGTTACCCCCGCAAGGGCCAAGAGCTCAGCGTCCACACTTATTCTGGGGATGCATTTGAATTCAGCAGACGTGCACGGGCATGCGTGGTCGCACATAGAGACATATTATTGCCACGGCCTTGAACTGAAGAGGAAGTCATTGCCTCAGAGGAACCTTAAAGGGGCAGGCACAAAGGAAGCCCCAGGGAAAGAGGCATCAAGATATATGAATTTTCTGGATAATATTTGTACAGAAAATATTAAAAGTGCCGCCTGCAGATGAGAGAACTGAAATTAATTGTAAGCAGACAAAAATGTTTATTATCAGTTCTGTGGGCTTCTCCTTCAGTGAAATGGGACATGCCCAGTCAATGCACGTGTGCTGTCATGTCGTGGAAGCACACACACACATATACACACTCAAATACACTCACACGTGCATGCACACACTGATGTGATCAATGAGGACCTGGTTGTTAAATGAGCCTCATTGTAGTAATGTTCAGCTGCTTTCACAGAATCACAGAATCACAGAAACCCCACAATGCAGATAGAGGCCATTTCGGCCCATCGAGCCTGCACCGACACATATCCCACCCGATCCCCGTAACCCCTACACCAACACATATCCCACCCTATCCCCGTAACCCCACGTATTTAATCCCCCTAACACTAAGGGTCAATTTTATCATAGCCAATCAACCTAACCCGCACATCTTTGGACTGTGGGAGGAAACCAGAGCACCCGGAGGAAACCCACGCAAACACGGGGAGAATGTGCAAACTCCACACAGACAGTCGCCCGAGGCCGGATTCGAACCCGGGTCCCTGGCGCTGTGAGGCAACAGTGCTAACCACTATTCAACAAGGGGAAGGTCATCAACAATGGGGTGACTGGTACCCAATCCCGCAAGAGCCAGCTGTTCACAACAGAAGAATCCTCCAACACACCAGGGAGTGTGCAGGGCCCCATGACGAATGAACCATGCGCTGACCCAGGGTGTCTTGCATTCACCTGGGTCAACGGTGATTGTCACAAACTATCTAGTCATTGATGGAATGCAACCCTTTGTGATTCATAAATGGACACATCTTTCTCGAGGAGCTCAGAGTACAGATAAAGCCAAGAGCTCTAGTTTGCTGCTGTTGAGTGGACAAGAAGAAGCTGATGTACTGCTCCACCCTCTTAAAATTACAATTGCGTCCTGGGATATACACCTTTGAACAGTAGACTGGCTTATGCTGCTCAGCTCACCTGCACCCTGGAAGGGAATAAAATTGTATGAAATTGAGGGTCACGCTGACCTCGAATTCCACAGATAGAGCAGAGCCTATCTGGGAATGTGGCTGAAGGTTCACATATAGCTGTTCACACAGTTCCCTCATCAGGTCTTTGGGGAATCTTAGGTGATGTAGGCACTGCTCCTGGGTTAGAACCTCAAAACGTCTCCTCTTCAGACGCCGTCAGGGGCAAACATCAAAAAAGCCCTGGAGGAAGTTTGCGCGCAGTGCCATTCAGGAGAAAACTGGTAGCAACGGATTAGCATCCATTTCTGTTCTGCATTGCAACTATTTTTTGGCCACTATTTAGGAGCAGGGCAGAGGGAAATCTGCCCTTCTATTTTTAATCCTGTCACAGGACTCTGGTTTGCTTGTCCTTGAACAAATTGCAAAAATCATCCATCTTGTTTGAAGGAGAAGAATCCGTTCCTGGATGCCACAGAACTGACGCAACTTTGAGCCAAAATGATCCATTACTTTGTGGAGACTGCAATTTGGGCCTTTCTTAATATGAATAGATTGGTATTTGGGAATTGACAATGACAAGGGATATGGGGAGAAAGCATGGACAGGATACTGAATTTGGATGATCAACCATGATCTCATTAAATGGCAGAACAGGCTCGAGGGGCCAAATGGCCTACTCCTGCTCCTATCTTCTGTGTTTCTATGTTTCTATGTTTGTGTTGTGAATGTTGACTGAATAGTAAAACTTGTACATGGCAGCAGCGCACAATCTGCAGTTTCTTTTGGAATGTTTCACTTTTTATCAATACTCTCCCTCATGTTTAGTTCCTTCTCCTCGTTCTTCGGATGAAAGAGTAACTTGTAGCCAGATGTCTGCCGATGCTATGTTACAACCAGCCCCTGGTAGGTACATGAGTGGCCCCATGTGACACAGCCACTGATTTCCTTCCCTTTCTGTGGGAAGCAGGCAGTCTGCACTGAGTAAAGGAGCTCACTTGCTGCAGGAGCCTATAACCACTGGTCTTTCACCTAAGAATTCCACATCTTAATCCAGTTCCTACTAGGCATTGGGTATGCAGCATAACACTGCCATTAATTGGCAAACTCATTCAGCGAGTTATTTCAATGGTAATTATTTCAGTGATAATTGCACAATGTAGAAATTAAAATTTACAAAAGAAAACAAAAGAAAAACAGGTGCTAATTCTGAAGGTTTCATCGCTCTAACTGCCCCGCCCCCACGTTTCCCCCATTGGTCGCCCAACATGTCCATTCTCACAGGCCATGCCTTCACATAGCAATTGGAAAGCAAACAGACTCTTCATTACCCAATTGACTGTCAAACAACATTTTTTTTCAACTCCAGCACTTTTATTACTAATAAAATGTGTTGAAAGAAAATGATTCTTTTTAATGCTCCTGTGATTTTTCTCCTGGGTTTTTCCTGCAGCAGTAACGTGGAGATTAATCTTCAATTCCTGGAGACTCTAGGACAATCCTGGAGGGTTGGAAACCCTAATGAGGCCTCTTCATTGCAGTCTGACCAATGGAAAAATGCCATAATGGTAGGGGTGCTTTTCTGAGGTTGAGGTGGAGTAAAGGAAACTTTATTCAGCATCTAACTGCAGGTTTTTCAGACCTGAGAGCCTGTAAAGATATAGTATGAACAATTCTAGATGTTCCCTTACTTCAGTAATATCATGTCTATTTGAGTATGTCATTTAGAGACATTCCTCTAACAATTAGTATCTGACAATGTTTCAATTAACCAACTGGTTTCAGGAAAACTGCTCCAGACAGAGCATTGAAGATGGAGCTGAACTGTTGATGTATAGAATGTTTTAAAATCCATAATAAAGTTATTCATTCAGTCTTGCGTTGCAAAGAACTCTAAAACAAGTTCAAAAGGAGAATTTGAATATGCTGTCACTGGGTGCCTGGAATAGGAAAGTGCTCTATTCCCTTTGCATTTCACATAATGAACGCATGAAGTCATATAACATAAACACTGGCAGCTCAGCAGCTGTGGAGTGGCCGGTGTACATCCATGTAGAAGCAGGAGGTACATTGAGAGACTAGTCCAAAAGAAGGAAGGAAGGAAGCATGGGAGAAAGGAAGATAGATTTATATAAAGCGCCCTTCACAACCTCAGGACGTCCGTAGGAAACACAGCAGCCAAATTGCAGACAGCAAGACTGCACAAACAACAATGAGATAATGACCAGATAATTTGTTTTATTGATGTTGGTTGAGGGATAAATGTTGGCAAGGACACCGGGGAGAACTGCCCTACTCTTCTTCGAATAGTGCCATTGTATCTTTTACATCCACCTGAGAGGGCTGATGGGGCCTCGGTGTAATGTCTCATCCGAAAAACGGCACCTCCGACAATGTAGCGCTCCATTGAAGTGTGAGCCTGAATTTTGTGCTCAATTCTCTAGTGTGGGACTTGAACCCACAACCTTCTGACGCAGAGGCGAGACTGAGCCACAACTGATACCTAGGTGTATCTTCAAGGCTATTAGTGTACAGTTTTCACAATGGTTTGAATCACAGAATGCGATCCTCAAAAGCACCGTCAAAAATCTCAGCATCCCAGGTAATAAAAAAAGGAATTTGACTTTATTCAGTCACCTTAATTCAATGACACTGTACATCATCATCAGTTGGTTCCACACCACTGAAAAACATCTATTGTAGTGACTGATCCCATGACCTGGTTCTTATGATGTGTTGTCTAGTATTGCCTAATCATTGAAGACAAGGTCATCAATATGCCTTCCCTGCTTCACCAAAAGACACTGAATCATAGACGATCTATTTGCTGGCACTATAAATCCTTGAAAAATAATAAAATGAGTCGATAAAGAATGTAACAGACTATTTAAAGTATGCTGATGTCATGAAAAAATAATGCCTAGATGCCTGCTGACTTTGTCTCCAATACCTCACATTCCAATCAATTCTGAATGGTAAGTTATGTGAAGGGAGCCTCATATAAATGTGTCATGTACAAGTAAAAAAATATGAGTCCAAAGAATTATAGCCATATAACCACCAGTGCAGTTCATTCAATGGGAGAAAGAGTGCTTTGTGGTTTCAGGGAGCTAGCAGCAGATGCACGCAGCCTGTTGGCCCCAGCAAGGTAACCTGGTCACCAACCCTACCATTGCTGCTGCATTGTCTCACCGCTACTCCCTGCAGCTTTGTTAACTTAAGCGTCAACTTGGCTCGGTTGGTAGCACACTCACCTCTGAGTCAGAAGGTCGTGCTTTCCGAGCCCCACTCTGTGACTTAGGGGGCGATTTTGTGACTGGGGGCGCATTGGAGGCGGGACTGCTGCTTGTCGGGTCGATGTCCCGTCTCCATCAATTTGTGGCCAACCCACGCTATTTTCCCTTAATTGACCTTGTTAAGCCTGCCCAGCGGGTTTAGCAGGCCAATTAAGGGAAAGCCGGTTGTACAGCGCATCAATGTATGACGTTTCATCAAAAATTTTTGACAGATGAATTGTCATCGTTTGACAGCTCTGTGAAGCTGTCAAACAGTGACAATCTCTGCAGTTTGATGAGGTCTTGCATACAATTCCTCATCAACCTTCTTTCTTTTACAGAAATGAGATGTATGTTGCATCTGAGAATGCAATGGCCATCTCTCATCTGCAACATGGAGGTGCGAGAGTCTCCGCAAACAAACCGGCTGAAGCCTGCAGGAAGAAACAAAGGTAAGTACACTTTTAAAAACACTTTGCACTTAAGCTAACTAGTGGGGGGGAGGTTCCTAGAGAGCAAATAATAAAAATGACAACAGAGAAGGTCATAGACTTAGGTAGCAGTGGGGAAATTAAAAACCAGAGCGTGTCAGGAAGGGGCAG
Source organism: Somniosus microcephalus (assembly GCF_052327205.1). NCBI lineage: Eukaryota > Metazoa > Chordata > Chondrichthyes > Squaliformes > Somniosidae > Somniosus > Somniosus microcephalus. The sequence goes on along the minus strand of NC_140999.1, from coordinate 50,574,416 downwards.
AAGGTATGAAGTAAAAGGTAAAGTAATAAAAAGGGCAAAAGCAGGAACTAAGTGTCACAAAACATCTTTGAAAGTTCTCTATCTGAATGCACGTAGCATTCGTAACAAAATAGATGAGTTAATGGCACAAATAACTACATATGGGTATGATCTTGTGGCCATTACAGAAACATGGCTGCAGGGTGACAATGCCTGGGAATTAAACATACCAGGTTATTTAGCGATCAGGAAGGACAGGCAGGAAGGAAGGGGAGGTGGGGTGGCTATGTTAATAAAGGAAGGAATCACTGTAATACAGAGAAATGATATTGGGTCAAAAGATCAGGATAATGAAACAGTTTGGGTGGAGGTAAGGAATAATAAGGGGAAAAATACACTAGTGGGCATAGTCTATAGGCCTCCGAACAGTGGCAATTCTGTTGGACGGAGTATCAATCAGGAAATAGTTGAGGCTTGTAATAAGGGAACAACTATAATTATGGGGGATTTTAACTATCATATTAATTGGACAAATCAAATTGGGCAGGGCAGCCTTGAGGATGAGTTCATTGAGTGTATTAGGGATGGGTTTCTTGAGCAGTATGTAACTGAACCGACCAGGGGGCAAGCAACCTTAGATCTGGTCCTGTGTAACGAGACGGGATTAATTAAAAATGTCCTAGTAAAGGATCCCCTTGGAATGAGTGACCATAACATGGTTGAATTCCATATTCAATTAGAGGGTGAGAAGGTTGGATCTCAAACAAGCGTGCTAAGCTTGAATAAAGGAGACTATGAAGGTATGAGAGCGGAATTGAGTAGAGTGGATTGGGAAAATAGATTAAAGGGTAAGGCGATACATGATCAGTGGTGTACATTTAAGGAGTTATTTTACAACTTCCAAAAAATATATATTCCACTGAGAAGAAAAGGGTGTAAAAGAAAAGACAGCCATCCGTGGCTAAGTAAAGAAATTAAGGATAGTATTCGACTAAAAACAAGGGCATATAAGGTAGCCAAATCTAGTGGGAGGATAGAGGATTGGGAAAACTTTAAAAGACAGCAAAAAATAACAAAAAGATTGATTAAGAAAGGGAAGATAGATTATGAAAGTAAATTAGCAAAAAATAAAAAAACAGATAGTAAGAGTTTTTATAGTTATATAAAAAGAAAAAGGGTGGCTAAAGTAAATGTTGGTCCCTTAGAGGATGAGACCGGGAAATTAATGGTGGGAAATATGGAGATGGCAAAAAAACTGAATGAATATTTTACATCAGTCTTTACAGTAGAAGACACTAAGAATATCCCAACACTGGACATACAGGGGGCTAAAGGGGGGGAGGAGCTAAACACGATCAAAATCACTAAGGAAGTGGTACTCGGTAAAATAATGGGACTCAAGGCGGATAATCACCTGGACCTGATGGCTTACATCCTAGGGTCTTGAGGGAAGTGGCGGTAGGGATTGTGGATGCATTGGTAATAATTTTCCAAAACTCCCTGGACTCGGCAAAGGTCCCGGCAGACTGGAAAACTGCTAATGTAACACCCTTATTTAAAAAGGGCAGTAGACAGAAGGCTGGAAACTATGGACCGGTTAGCCTAACATCTGTGGTAGGTAAAATTTTGGAGTCCATTATTAAGGAGACAGTAACAGGACATTTGGATAATCATAATTTAATAGGACAAAGTCAGCATGGTTTTATGAAGGGGAAGTCATGTTTGACAAATTTGCTGGAGTTCTTTGAGGAAGTAACGTATAGGGTGGATAAAGGGGAACCAGTGGACGTAGCGTATTTCGACTTCCAAAAGGCATTTGACAAGGAGCCACACAAAAGATTATTGCTTAAGATAAAAAATCATGGGATTGGGGGTAATATTCTGGCATGGATGGAGGATTGGCTATCTAACAGAAGGCAGAGAGTTGGGATAAATGGTTCATTCTCAGACTGGCAATCAGTAACTAGTGGTGTTCCGCAGGGGTCAGTGCTGGGTCCCCAACTCTTTACAATCTATATTAACGATTTGGAGGAGGAGACCGAGTGTAACATATCAAAGTTTGCAGATGATACTAAGATGGGAGGAAAAGTAGTGAGTGAGGAGGACATAAAAAACCTGCAAGGGGGCATCAACAGGCTAAGTAAGTGGGCAGAGATTTGGCAGATGGAATACAATACTGGAAAGTGTGAGGTTATGCACTTTGGCAGGAAAAATCGTAGAGCAAGTTATTATCTTAATGGCAAGAAACTGGAAAGTACTGAAGTACAAAGGGATCTGGGGGTCCTGGTGCACGAAACTCAAAAGGTTAGTATGCAGGTGCAACAAGTGATTAAGAAGGCCAATGGAATGTTGGCTTTCATTGCTAGGGGGATAGAATATAAAAATAGGGAGGTATTGCTTCAGTTGTACAAGGTATTGGTGAGACCGCACCTGGAATACTGCATACAGTTTTGGTGTCCATACTTAAGAAAGGACATATTTGCTCTCGAGTCAGTACAAAGAAGGTTCACTCGGTTAATCCCGGGGATGAGCGGATGGACATATGAGGAGAGGTTGAGTAGATTGGGACTCTACTCATTGGAGTTCAGAAGAATGAGAGACGATCTTATTGAAACATATAAGATTGTGAAGGGGTTGGATCGGGTGGATGCGGGGAAGATGTTCCCGATGATGGGTGAAACTAGAACTAGGGGGCATAGTCTTAGAATAAGGGGCTGCTCTTTCAAAACTGAGATGAGGAGGAACTACTTCACTCAGAGGGTGGTAGGTCCATGGAATATGCTGCCCCAAAAAGCTGTAGAAGCTACATCATTACATAAATTTAAAACAGAAATAGACAGTTTCCTAGAAGTAAAGGGAATAAAGGGTTATGGGGAGCGGGCAGGAATTTGGACATGAGTCTAGGTTCGGATCGGTCATGGCCCTGTGGGTAGCGGAGCGGGCCCAGGGGCCGTGTAGCCTGATCCTGCTCCTATTTCGTGTGTCTAATTCTGTTAGATTCAGGAGATGGTTCTGTGATAGTAGATTGGCGGTTAGGATCAGATCAGCCATGATCTTATTGAATGGCGGAGCAGGCTCGAGGGGCCGATTGGCCTACTCCTGCTCCTATTTCTTATGTTCTTATGTTCTTATGTTCTTACCTCAGATACTCACCTCTCCACTCTTGCACCCATCACTTACCTTCACATCACACTTTTGCACCCCCCGACCCCCGCAGGCCCAGCACTCGCCTCGCTAGCGGGTTTTGGAGCCTTCGGGAAGCCCGCACTTGCGAGGGAAAAAAGGGGATTATCCTATTTTCTGCCTGTTAACTACCTGTTAATAGGCTCTAATCCCTTCCCGCCTCCAAGGAGACAGGACCCGGCGCGGGACAGCTACCCGCCTCCTGGGAAGATGGCATGGAGGCGGGTTGGGGGCGGGTTAGGCACCCGCCCCCAAATTCTGCCATTTTCCCGGCAGTCTCGCCTCCATACCCGCCTCCACAGGGCTGGCAAAATCGCCCCCATAAGTACAAAATCTCAGTTCACACATCTGCGCAGTACTGAGGGAGTGCTGCATTATTCGAAGTGATGAGATGTTGAACTGAGGCACTGTCTGGTGGTTCTCACTGATGTCAAAGGGCACATTTGCGCTACAACTGTATGTAGTGTCAGCAATTGCAGTGTAAATGCAGCCCAAAGTTCCATTCAGAAAAATGGCTTAGGTACAGGGCTTCTAACTCTGGTTAGGCATATTCCTGGAGGTGTCATCACATGATACTCGTGCCATTGGTCGCCCAACACGCCCATCCTTGTAGCGCACCACCTTCCTGCACCAATCAGAAAGCGAACAGACTCTTCATTACCAGATTGGATGATTCTTGACTGTCAGTCAAACAGCCTTTTTCCCCCATGTCCAATATTTTTATAACTAATAAACAAAAATGTTTAAAGAAAATTTTTTAAATGCTATAATTTTTTAATGCCTCTGTAAAATTCTCCCGGGTTGCTCGCAGCAGTGTTCTGGAGATTAATCTTTAATTCCTGGAGACTCCGGGACAATCCCGGAGGTTTGGCAACCCCTCATGGGTAGGAAATCGGGTGCGAGGACCTCTGTGCCTAATTGGCAGATATGTGATCCTATCAGAAGAAGCTCTGCACCAGGCACCCCAACCCCTCAAATTTACCTCATGATGCCCAGTTACAATGGCCCATACATGGCCTTTGCTGCGTGCTGACAGCGGCCTGTTTCAAATGATATCTCCCTTTACTATAAACTCCTCTGCCTTCATGAATTGTTCATGTCAGCAGATACTGGCAAAGAGATCCAAAGTGTTTATGCTTAAAAATGCAATCTATCTTTATTTAAATGGGCATTCTTTATTGCATTTGTGTTTTGCATGAATACAATTAACTTTGTGTACCTTCTATCACACTGATGTAAAATGCAGTTTGCAAATTAAATGGACCTCTCCTTTATGCATAACCAGCCCACACAAGAGTACTTCATCAAATCAAAAAATGTAATTAGACTGACAAAACAATCTTCCTTTCTCTATAACTACATGACTTGTGGTCCAAATTTGAATTAACTGCGAGTGGAAACGGCAAGAGAAGCAAACCGGATAAATGTCACCTTGGCTCGTTTGGTAGCGCTCTTGCCCATGAGTTCGAAGCTTGTGGGTTCCAAGTCCTACTGTGGGTGTGAGCACATAATCAGGCTGATACTTCAGTGCAATAGCAAGTGTAACTTCGGAGGTGCTGCGTTTTGGATGCGATCGTAAGCTCAGGCCCAGTCTACCTGTTCAGGAAGATGTAAAAGATCCCGTAGCACTATTCAAAGAGCAGGAGGGAGTTTCCAGTGTCCTGGCCAACATTCCTTCTTCAACTAATCCTAAAGTCAGATTGTGTGGTTATTTATCCACTTGTTATTTGTACAACCATGCTCTGTGCAGATTGGCAGCTGTGTTTACCCACATAACAACAGTGACTTTACTTCACAATAATTCACTGGTTTGGAAGCATTTTAGGATGTCCTGAGGATGTAATAAGGCTTATATAAAAGCAGGTTCTTTTTTCTACCCACTCCACCCCTGTAAGGACCCCATCCCTTCCTTCCAGTTTCTCCACCTCTGACCTATCATCCCAGAGCTTCTGAAATCTCCTCCTTTTTTCTCAGCCAAGGTTTTCCCCTCCCCAGTGGTCAAAGGACCCTTGACCATGTCTACTCCATTTCTCGGGCCTCCTCCTCCTCTCACATCAACAACAGGGCTCCCTTTGTCCTCACCTTCCATTCCAACAGTCTCTGCATTCCCCAGATCATCTTCCACCATTTTCACCACCTACAAGGCAGTCCCGTAATCAAGAAGATTTTCTCCCCCCTCTCTGCCTTTCAGAGGGTCTGATACTTACACAGTAAATTTTTCCACTCTTCCACCACCCCTACTTCCAGCGGACCTTCCCCTGGCACCTTCCTGTGTAACTGCAGGCAATGTAAAGCTTATCCATTTGCTCCCTCTCACAGCATTATCCAGGACCCCAAACACTCCTTCCATGTGAGACAGCAATTCACATGTGCTTGCTCCAATGCTGCATTCACTGTGTGGTCTTCTCTACATTGGAGAAACCAAAACACAGATCAGATCATGAGAATCCTCAGCATCATTGAAGCAGTGTAACATCAAGGTGACACGAACTGGTGGCTCCCCGTTGGAGGTAAAGGCTTTACATCTAAAAAAAAGCAAGAAATATCTTCAGGAACGAACATCCTTTCCCCATTAATGAAGACAAACATCAATACATTTATCCAACAGACAGATCTAAAATCACAGTACATAAACAATTTCCATTAATTATTTGATTGGGGTTGTCACTGGATAAATGTCTCATTCACTGTGTTCCAATGTATACCTCTATGTAAACAGTATATAAGGCTGCTTTCTATGAAGCATGTTATTCCCACAATCGTTGCTGAGGGCATAAGGCAGAATGTTCCTATGATAAATATTGGCCAGGACACCGGGAGAACTCCCCAACTCTTCGAATAGTACCATGGGATGTTTTCCATCCACCTGACAGTGGTTCTCAGATCAAATTTTCAAATCCTTAAATGCAACTTCTGACGTAAGAAAACTACTAGGCACTTGGTCTAAGCGTTAAACAAAGTTTTAATCAACTGTTTTACAACATGGAGATCTAGTTGTGTCCTTCACTAGTTCCTGTTAAGAATGTCCTGCACAAGCTGGACCCGTGCCCGAGTATTTATACTCTCCCTGGACAGCGCCACCTGTTGGCCGCTCAGTATTATTTCATAAGTCTTTCTTTCATGAATGACTGATTTACGTCAACTTCTTTTTTGAAATGGGAACTAAATTGTCCTGATGTAATGACTAGGAATCAAACACAGCTAAGCTACTTAGAAGTACACCATTGTACTGTGATACAGAGAGTCATATATCCATGTTTGCTGATGACACAAAGATTGGTGGCATAGTAAGTAGTGCAGACGGTGGCATAAAATTACAAAGAGTCATTGATAGATTATTGAGTGAGCAAAACTGTAGCAGATGGATTTCAACACAGATATATGTGAGATCATCCAATTTAGACCTAATAAGGATAGATACAAGTATTTTTGAAATGGTGAAAAGCCAGTGGAGGTCCAAAGAGATTTAGGGGTCTGTGTACACAGAATGCTAAAATGTAGTAGTCAGGTACAAAAAAATAAGCAAAAAGGCTAATGGAATGTTGGTGTTTATAACTAGAGGGCTAGAATATAAAGGGGAGGAAGTTTTGCTACAGCTCTACAAAGTCCTGGTTAGACCACATCTGGAGTACTGTGTACAGCTCTGGACACCACACCTTAGAAAGGATACATTGACCTTGGAAGGAGTGCAGCGCAGGTTCACCAGAATATTACCAGGGCTCCAAGGGTTAAATTACGAGGAGAGATTACATAAACTAGACTTGTATTCCATAGATTACAGAAGGTTAAGGAATGATTTGATTGAGGTTTTTAGGATTTTGAAAGGAATTGATAGGGTAGATAGGGGGAAACTTTTTCTGCTGATCACAGAATCACAGAAATCACAGAAACCCCACAGTGCAGATAGAGGCCATTTCGGCCCATCGAGCCTGCACCGACACATATCCCACCCGATCCCCGTAACCCCTACACCAACACATATCCCACCCTATCCCCGTAACCCCACATATTTAATCCCCCTAATACTAAGGGTCAATTTTTTTTATCATAGCCAATCAACCTAACCCGCACATCTTTGGACTGTGGGAGGAAAGCGGAGCACCCGGAGGAAACCCACGCAAACACGGGGAGAATGTGCAATGTGCAATGTGATGGGGGACTCTAGAACATAACCTTAAAATCAGAGCCAGGCCACTCAAGAGAGAAGTTAGGAAATACTTTTTCACACAAAAGGTAGTAGAAGTGTGGAACTCTCTCCCAGAAAAAGATGCTAGCTCAATTAATAATTTTAAATCTGCGATCGATAGATTTTTGCTAGCCAAGGATATTAAGGGATATGGAGCCAAGGTGGCCAGATGGAGTTAGGATGCAGATCAGCCATGATCTCATTGAATGGCAGAACAGGCTAGAGGGGCTGAATGGCCTAATATTCCTCAACTACACTTGTGCTGACTGGTTGGCAGCTCTATTTTTTAAAGCGTGCCTATGTTCAGTATTCTGCGGCGAGTGTCTCACCTCCTGACCCCCCAAAGCCTTTCCACCATCTATAAGGCACAAGTAAGGAGTGTGATGGAATACTCTCCACTTGCCTGGATGAGTGCAGCTCCAACAACACTCAAGAAGCTTGACACCATCCAGGACAAAGCAGCCCACTTGACTGGCACCTCATCCACCACCTTAAACATTCACTCCCTCCACCACCGGCGTACCGTGGCTGCAGTGTGTACCATCTACAGGATGCACTGCAGCAACTCGCCAAGGCTTCTTCGGCAGCACCTCCCAAACCCGCGACCTCTTCCACCTAAATGGACAAGGGCAGCAGGCGCATGGGAACACCACCACCTCCAAGTTCCCCTCCAAGCCACACACCATCCTGACTTAGAAGTATATCTCCGATCCTTCATCATCGCTGGGTCAAAATCCTGGAACTCCCTACCTAACAGCACTGTGGGAGTACCTTCACCACACGGACTGCAGCAGTTCAAGAAGGCGGTTCACCACTAGCTTCTCAAGGGCAATTAGGGATGGGCAATAAATGCTGGCCTTGCCAGCGATGCCCACATCCCACAAATGAATAAAAAAGGTCAGCTATGTCTGCGAGGGTGGTTAGTCACATCAGTATAGATTTTGCCCCACAATAGATACTAACCTTTCTATTACTAAAAGAGGAACCCTTTGGGTGCCCTATGTTCCTAGGATCAAATACACTCCAACTCTACAATCCTCTGAGAACTCTGTGTTCTTCCAATTCTGGCAATTTGTGCATCCCCACCTACCTTCACCCCACTACTGGGAGCCGTACCTTCAGCTGTCTAGGCCCTAAGCTTGGAATTCCCTCACTAAACACCTCCACACCTCTCTCTCCTCCTTTAAGGTGCTCCTTAAAACCTACCTGTTTGACCAAGCTTTTGGTCACCTGTCCTCATGTCTCCTTCTTTGGCTCATTGTCAATTTTTGTCTGATTACATTCCTGTGAAGCACCTTGGGACATTTTACTACATTAAAGGCGCTATACAAATGCAAGTTGTTGTTGTTAGACCTATTGGAATTTCAATGTACATTTTCTGTCCATCCCCAATGTTTAATGGGCAATGTTGCCAGGAAGCCTAGGCCTGCTTTGAAAGAAGTTAGACCTTAGGCCACCATGGTCACTCCTTACATCTGCAGGCTGTTGCCAAGGGTATGAAGGGAATGAGGATAAAATACTTGTTTCCCTCCTCAGAAGATACGTAGCACCCTGGGGCACCCAAAGTGTACCACTTTTAGTAATACCAGCAAGGCTGGTATCTATTGTGGGGCTAGGTCTACACTGGTGTGATCAACCACCCTCGCAGAAATAGCTGACTGAACACAGACACGATTTAAACAATAGAGCTGCCAACCAGTCAGTTCTCAACACGAGTGTAGTTGAGGAATATTATAAGCCAGGCTGCAGTACAGTGAAATTGATTACATCCATTTCAAATGAACCACAGCAGAAAGTGTGAGAGGGTCTCCAGGATCATCTGAATATCTAATATACAATTTTCTGTCTTCTTCTCTGATTAAACAAGAATGGGAAACATTGTGGTAGGAAAGAAAATCTAAGCCAGGGTTTTCGGTTTGAATTACTGCAGAGTGTCCACCAATGTAATACAGTGGGGCGTAAAACTGCCTTCCAAAGCACAGGTGACAGGGTCAATCCCTTATTAGCAGCTTTTTAACCACAAAAAGTACCTGTTTTCAAATTACAACTGAACTTTAGCAATTGGATCTGATTAGTGTTAAAGGGTGTCTTTGGTAAATAAGGAGATTAGGGAGAATTAAGGTTAAAAAACAACAACATCTCTGCTGGATTTTCCAGTTCCAACAATTCACATCAATAGTTAGATCTGTTTGAGTGCTGTTGCTTTCCAAACAGTTAACCTAGGTTAAGTTCCAATCCATCGCATTACAAGCCTTTATTATTCTTATTCATTCAAAAGTTGCATTTGAGCAACTTAGAGTTGGAGAATTGGATGTTACAGTCAGACAGTCATTGAATGCTACGGCACAGAAACAGGCCTCTTGGCCCACCTAGTTAATCACATTTCGCAGTCTATTCCCCGTGCTCTTTAACCCCACTACAGATCTCAGTAAGACACTCCAGTACAGTACTGAGGCAGAGCTGCATTGTCAGAAGAGATGTTAGATAGAGGCCACATCTGCCTGCTCAAGTGAACCTAAAAGTTCCCATTGCAAAATACTGCAGATGCTGGAAATCTGAAATAACAGAAAATGCTGGAAACACTCAGCAGGTCAGGCAGCATCGAGGAGAGAGAAACAGTCAACGTTTCGGGTCGAGGCAGATAAAAGCATGTATATTTCTTAACAATTAAACAATAATAGGAATACATGTTACTAATATTAAAAGCACAAGATTGTGGGCTAAAAATTGAGTAGCGCCCCATTTGGGGCACTAGCTTCGCCGGGGCACTACTTTTAGGGCCCCGGAAAAATTAGCGCCCCGCGCCGGAAATTGAGCGGTTGCGCCCCAAGAGGGAAGTGCCCCACATCCCTCTTGGGGCGCTGCGAGTCAATATTGTGGTGCTACGTGCCACGGTATTGCAGGCCTTCCTCCCCTTCTTAAAGGGGTGGGGCCTTGCGCAGCGCGACCCGGAGTCCAGCTGAGCCCCCGGGGATCAGGAGTGCCGGCAAAAGAGCCCAGCACTCAACAGAAGTACCAGGCTCTTGGAGCGCAACCAGCACTCTGCGGGGGGAGCGGTTCAGGAGGCCGGGGATGGGAGTGCAGGCAGGTGCTGGCAGGCGGCCAGCAAAAAAAATGGCCGCCCCGCACCTCGCCTTTAAATACCGCCGCCCCGGCCGCAGGTAGGCCTCCCTTACCCCGTCGGACATTGTGTCCGGCGGTAAGTCAGGGGGCACTCCCGAAGATTGCGGCCAGGGCGCGAGCGGGGCGCTGCACACAGCGATGACGTCATTGCCGGCGGTGCAGCACCGCAGGGCACTACTGGTTAGTGCCACCGCTAACCTCCCGGGAAGGCGTGGGCGGCGCCGCGCCCGGGCACTAGTTGCTTTGCACCCCGTTAGCGCCCTCTTAGGCACTAACGGGAAGCGCAAAGCAACCCAATTTCCCCCCCCCCCCATACTGTCTAAATGTGTGCACAATGAGAAAGACTTTAATGGGTTAATTACCCTTCAGAAGGCCATTTTTGCATGGAATATAAAATTGCCTTAGATTCTATAAAGCTAGTCCTGGTTTTCGATAGAGTGAATTTGCTCAGTTTTGTCTTCTCGTAGAATTTTCTGAATCAGGGCAAGGCATCATCACAACGTATCACTCTGGTAGAGAGTGAAATAGAGCTTTTGTGTCTGATCAGTTACCACAACTTGGAAAAGCCTCTAACTTGGTTTCAATTTCCTGTTGAGGTGACAAGCCCAATTCTTCTTTTGGCTCTTTTGAAGTAAGGGATTTCCAGACAAACTTAACCACGCATCATCTATAAATGTCTTCAAATACAAACATGGAACTATATAGAATTCACACCATACAACAGAAATAATGACGATAGAGATACAAACACAAATCATATTCCCCAGACCAACAGGTGTGCTAGTAACTGGATCAAGTTCTTTCACAAAGCAAATCTTTCAGTGACTGGAATCTTTCATGAATTAAATCAGTGAAACAAACCAGTTTGCTCTTTCGATCAAAAGGTGCAGTCTGGTCTTTAATTAAATGAAACAAGCAATTCACACTGCGATGTTTGGGTGTAGGTGTTTCAAGCTAAAACACACATATTGTCTACCAGCGTCTCAATATGTAGTAGTATGAAAGTATTACACATCTGTAAATGTACAGGAGGTTAATTACAATAGATATCACATTAAAATGCAATCAGATTAATCGCTTACAGAATATGTTATATTGCAGAGGAAACTTTCCTGGAAGCAGTACATGCCGAAGTCAATGGAAATAAAAATCGGGAAAATTGTAAAACGGGCTGTCGACTCGCTATCACCTGGTTTACACGTTTGCACAAAGTCAATGTCTACCCCATTGGCAGAGGTGAGATCAGAGGAGGGAAGCCTGGTTCCGATGATTGTTAAAGATCTCATGGCACTACTTGTAGCAGAAGTTATGTGGGTTACAATTCCTCTGTCCTGAAAAGCAGATTAGTTGGCCATTCATCCCAGTTAGATGTCCGCCCTGTTTGTCTGCATAATAACAGTCAGAGCAACAAAATGTGAAGCTCTTTCTTTTCTCCTCAACTTATGAACTGTTATAAGGCCCTGCTTTGCAATAAATTTTTTAAAAATCCACAGCTCATTCAGACAATAAAAGATATGAAATTAAAAATTCAGAAGACTTTTTGCTCGAAGTTGCTCATTTTGCAGTTGTGTGATTTATTGGTTGGAAAACTCTCGTTTGTTATGGATAAGTTCAGCCAATGTGAGATTCTGAGTATGTCGTAAATGTCCCCAACAGAACGACAGTGAAGGATTGTACTTCTACTTATTCCACATACATGAACAATCAGGACTCCCTGGTGTAGTGTATGTACCCGTCTACCTTTAAGAGAACTATTGTATGTAACCGTTCACCTTTAAGAGAACTACTTTAGGTGTGGCACTACTTTGTTTGACTTCTGTATACGGTAATACTGACGGTGACCACACCAGTATATAAGTGTTGTGCCAGGAGTTATTGGGCAGATTCGCCCTGACCTTCGAATAGTAAAGTCCTGTTTTAAGTTACTCTTGGAGTCTGTGCATTAATTAACTAAACAACCCACAGACTTTACAGTGGCGACGAGTTCGATCGTACCCTGCAGCAACAATACGTCCGAAGCAGTTAACGAGCGTCGAGAAGAGGCAACCGCCCTCGTCGTTCTGCTGGGAAAAAACTCGAGGCTGCAGAACTAGAAAGGAGGAAGAATTTAGAGACAAAGACTTCCATCAGCAACAGGCACTGACTGTCCCTTCTGCCACGGTGAGGAGTGAGCCGATCAGCACGAGAAGCAAGGCAGCCACGGTGACTGTGAGTAAGGGAAAGTAAAAAGAATAACCGGAGGATAAGGGCGGTGCACTCGACCACAGTCGAGGGGGAAAGGAGCCGGGCAGAAGTCGGGCCCAGAGGCGCTGAGACTGGGGCAGCGTGGAGCAAGGAAGCCGCGGTACAGACAGGCTGGGGGACGCAACGGCGTCGTGAGACAGCTAGACCGCGACCGGCGAAAAAGGCCGGGCAGCGACTGAAGCCACGAAGCGCTGCGACCGGGAACGTAGGCGCGGGAAGAGATAAACTCAGCCGCAGCCGGGGAGGGAAGCACCGGACTGCGAGAGGGCTGGGAGGCGCGATTGGGAGCCGAGTGAGCGGGAGAGAGACAGAGCCCGAGCAAGGGAGACTGCGCGAGAGCCAGTCCAGCGGCTGAAACTGTTCTCCGTCAACGGGGTGTACCCAGCGCCGGTAGAGCCGAGCGAGCGGGAGAGAGACAAAGCCCGAGCAAGGGGAACTGAGCGAGAGCCAGCCCAGCGGCTGAAACTGTTCGCCGTCAACGGGGTGTACCCAGCGCCGGTTGCCCTGCCGAGAAAAGGGAAAGCCCTGAAGCCGACGCGCAGGCTGTGAACCTGAAAGCCAGCGGCCGTCGCCTGTGGGGGAAAGTGTACCCCTCCCGCTAGGGAAGAAACGCGGGAAGCCGCCATTAGGCGGGGAAGAAGACAGAAGCGGGAAACCACCATTGAAGTGGGCGGGGAGAGAAGATAAGCGCGGGAAACCACCATTTTCGCGGGAAAACCGCCATCTTAGAAAAAAAAATAAGTTAAAGAAATAATTCGGGGTGTTATCAGAAAGAGAGGAAGATGCCTAAGCGTGGTAACATCAACGATTTTAATGCCGAGGTAGAAGACTGGGCCACGTACGTGGAACGCATCGAGATCTATTGTGAGGCCAATAAAATAGAAGAAGATGACAAAGCTATAACCTTGCTAAATTCGATGGGCGCGAAGACATACGGGCTCTTGAAGCATCTACTATCACCAGCTAAACCGGCGCATCAGACTTTCGATGATATTGTGGCTGTTCTGAAGGATCACTTGAACCCTACACCGTTGATGTTGGCGGAACGATTCAAATTCTATGCGAGAACGCAACGGAAAGATGAAAGCAACGCAGAATACTTGGTCGAACTGCGTAGACTAGCGAAATACTGCCAGTTTGGAGGGAATCTGACAGAGGCATTGCGAGACAAGTTCGCGTGCGGGTTGGCAAAGGAAGGAACGCAAAAGCGACTACTCGAAGAGAACGACCTTACACTTGACAGGGCTGTCCTTATTGCAGCATCGCACGAAGCCACAGCGAAGGGAACTGCGGAAATGCAGCTAAAGACAGCAGCACTAAGTGTGGATCAAATTACCTCGACAACAACAAAATGCTATCGTTGTGGGAAGACAACACACGACCAGAACCAATGCTGGTTTAAGAACCAGGAATGTAGGAAATGTGGCAAACTGGGTCACATAGCTAAGGTATGCCGGTCAGGGAAAAGGACCAACAACCAAAGGAAGCCATCACAAGAAAAGTACAACAAGGTACACAAGGTGGCTGAGAAGAGTTCAGACGAACAGAATTCAGACTCAGACCCAAACGGCCAGGAGCTGGGTAGTCTGAGAATTCACAATGTGAGTAAGGAAGCTGACCTACAAACTATCTGGGTCATGCTAAAAATAGCTGGAATCCAAGTGAAAATGGAGTTGGACACTGGATCAGCTCTATCAGTCATAAATCGAAGGGATTACCACCGGCTATTCTCACATATACCCTTAAGAGATACCAAGTTCGTATTGCAGACATACACGGGGCATAAAGTATACCCCATGGGAAAGATAAGAGTCAAAGTGAGAGATAGGGGTAAAGAACACCCAAGAATGAACTTATACGTACTACATGAGGGAGGACCACCACTTCTAGGACGGGAGTGGATAAAGAAAATAGACATGGAATGGCACTATCTAAAAGCCATAACGAGTGAGGACTCGGTGCAGACAATCAGCTCAGATTCTGAAACGGATGACGATAAGACCAACCCAAATATGAAAGACAAGGCTGAAATGGACTTGCTGACGAAGGTTGGGAAAACAAAGGCATGCATAAAGGCTTATGCTCCAGAGAAGAACAAAGTTTCAGAGCAGAACTCCACCGAACAACGACAACCTAGTTTGACAGAAAATTCTGAGCCTGTTCAAGTTACGGACATATCCATGACGGAAGAACACCGAGCTCGGACTGAAACTTATTTCAAATTACGACAACAATTAGAACAATTGAGTTACCGTCTCGTACAAGAGATGAAAACAATGAAAAAGTTCTATGACACCGAATGGGAGAATCTGGAAAGGCAACAGAAGCAGCTAGCTCAAGCAGAGAGCGACCATAGAGCCATCGTGACCAATTACCGATCACATCTCCCTTATGCTGTTCAGGAGTTAGAATATTTGCAGGAAGAAGCAAATGAAGAGGAATCTTCAGGAAGCCAGGATTTTATTCAAGTTCTTCTCTACGACTCCTTACAAGCAGAGTGTGAGAAGTTGAAAGAACAGTATGAACAGGCCCAGGCTACAATTCTGGAAGGGGTTAACTCGGCAACCTCCGAAAAGCTAGTTTCAGTGGAAGCATATGAGCAACTGAAGGTTGAACATGAGCAAGAAGTCCAAAGGCTGCAGGAAATTCTTGATGAGCTCAAGGCCAAGACAGACTCATCGGTAGAAGTTCCATCCATAGATGAGAAATTAGAGGTGAAAGACATGGCAGAACATGAAAGACAAGATGTACAAGAACTCATAAAAATATTAAAGGAAACCCAAGACAAATATGGGGCGGCAATGACCGAGATTCAACAACTTGAAGAACAGATTCAACTGGGAATCCGTTCAGTGGAAGAAAAGGGAACTGTAAGAAACACAGAGACTGTAAGAATGGCCCCTGAACATGAGCTAGAGAGCATCAATGCGCAACTCCTCCGAGCGCTGGAAGCCAAAGTACAAGAGGAAAAGAAGGTGAAAGCATTGGAGGAAAAGGTGGATGAAATGGAGAAGACTCTGACCCACAGTGTTCCCGTGGAAGAGTTAACGGTCAGCCAACTCCTTCATATGCTGAAGGACAAGACTCTACCATGGGAACAATCTGAACACGAGCTTCAATCTTCAAAGGGAAGGAGTTCGGAGCTCTCAAAAGTTATGGAAATAGCTGGGATTGCAACACAGATTTTACAGGGATGCCAAAAGTACGCTGAATCACGTCAATGTGAACAGCAGAATGTTGAAACAGCTGCTCCAGTAGAAGGATTGAATAGCCTGATCAATCAATCCCCGAGGGAAGGGGAAGTGTTGAAATCACAAACGAGGTCATTAGTGAAGGATTTGCAGGAAACCCAGGAAGAGCGGGATGAATATGAACGTATGAAGAAGTCTCTTCAGGAAAGATGTCTAGGGAGGGAACAACAGTCGGCTAAAGTCCAGTTGGGTACGGAAGAAGTAGCAGGCCCTCTCGCTAGACTAGCTCAGGACGACACTGAATATTACCATGACCTGTTGAGTGACACGGAATATTACGATGACTTGGTCTGCCCAGCTTGTGATGAAAACTCCCAAAGTGCAGAAATCAGGATGAAGCACTTAAAGTCTAAGGAACATAGGGAGATGGTGGCGCTACAGCTGGCAGCGGATAAGGGAGCCCCGAGAGTCTCCAAGAAGCAGAAAAGAAAAAGACAAAGCAGAAGACGATAACCACCTAAATCATTATCACTTCTATCAGATCATGCACGTGGGCCCTACGAAGGGGGCCAAATCAGTTGGAAAGTAGGAAAAATTACCAAGGCAGTCCAGCTGTTTGTAAAAGTCAGCACTGCTGGTTCAGCAGGACGGAAGTTCAAGCTGTTAAGCCAAGGAAAAGACTATTGGATGAGCCACGCTAGAAATGTGAACTGGCTACACCACAGAGATGTTGTTCGGACCGAGTCAAGACCAGAGACTGAATCTGTGAACTGTTCCCGCAGAGACTGAATCTGTGAACTGTTTCCCGCAGAGACTATATCTGTGAATTGTTTTACATGAAGTTGATTATATGTTATGTTTAATGGGGAATAAGTATGTTGTAAGCTAAAAAGGGAGGATTGTAGTGTATGTACCCGTCTACCTTTAAGAGAACTATTGTATGTAACCGTTCACCTTTAAGAGAACTACTTTAGGTGTGGCACTACTTTGTTTGGCTTCTGTATATGGTAATACTGATGGTGACCACACCAGTATATAAGTGTTGTGCCAAGAGTTATTGGGCAGATTCGCCCTGACCTTCGAATAGTAAAGTCCTGTTTTAAGTTACTCTTGGAGTCTGTGCATTAATTAACTAAACAACCCACAGACTTTACACCTGGGAGGACTTAATTCCTTGACTTGTCTTTAAAGAGAATCTGCTCTTTTTACTGCAGTAACTCCAGCACTATTTCCCCAGGGACGGGTGGGATCTGTGGAAGATCTGTGGGGTGCGGTACACTCACCGTATTATCTTCAGCTGAACCACTTGCACTCTGCTGCGGGCGGTGGTTGTAAGGGTTTGCTTCCATACCTGTCTCCATCCCTCCTGTGCTTTCGGCAAGACTCATTCCCAAGCCTCCCCTTCGGCCTTCCTGTGTTGTCTTTTGGTCTTGGAGGAAAGCGCAGTCATGTGTTTGCAGGTGCCTGCTGGGAATGGATGGAGAGTTCTGGAGGTGGGAGGTGGGGGAAGTGGTCAGTTCTCATTGGCGCTTTTGCAGCATGGACAGTAGAGTCATAACGGCACAGAAGAAGGCCATTCGGCCCATCGAGTCTGTGCCAGCTCTCTGTGGAGCGATCCAATCAGTCCCATTCCCCACTCTAGCCCCGTAGCCCTGCAAGTTTATTTCCCTCAAGTGCCTATCCAGTCTCCCCTTGAAAACATTGAGGGCTAAAAATTGAGTATCGCCCCAATTGGGGCGCTAACTTCGCCAGGGCGCTAAAAGTAGCGCCCCAGAAAAATTAGCGCCTCTGCGCCGGAAATTGAGCGGTTGCACCCCAAGAGGGAAGCGGGGCACTACTGGAGGCACCCCACATCCCTCTTGGGGCGCTGTGAGTCAATATTGCGGCGTTCTGTGCCGCAGCGCCACACGTTGCGGCACGTCGCGCCGCGGTATTGCAGGCCTTCCTCCCCTTCTTAAAGGGGCGGGGCCTTGTGCAGCGTGACCTGGGGCCCAGCTGGGCCCCCGGGGATCAGGAGTGCAGGCAAAAGAGCCCGGCACTCAAGAGAAGTGCCGGGCTCTTGGAGCGCAGCCAGCACTCCATGGGGAGGCCTTTCAGGAGGTCTGGGACGGGAGTGCAGGCAGGTGCTGGCAGGCGGCCAGCAACAAAAATGGCTGCCCCGCACCTCGCCTTTAAATTGCGCCTCCCTGGCCACAGGTATGCCCTCCTGACCCCATCGGACATAGTGTCCGGCGGTAAGTCAGGGGGCGCTCCCGAAGTTCGTGGCCGGGGCATGAGCGAGGCGCTGCACACAACAGTGACATCATCGCCAGCGGCGCAGAGCCGCAGGGCGCTACCGGTTAGCACCACCACTAACCTCCCAATGAATTTTGCAGGAGGCGTGGGCAGTGCTGCGCCTGGGGGGTTGTTGCGTTGCGTCCCATTAGCGCCCTCTTAAGGCGCTAACGGGAGGCACAACCAACTGAATTTTTCCCCCTGAGTGCCTCCGCTTCCACCACTTTCATCAGCAGTGAGTTCCAGGTTGTTACATTGTTATAGTATCACATCGTTAAATGGAACTACTTTGGTATGGAACTACTTTGGTGTGGTGTAGTTATATTGCTATGTGGCACACTGTGCACGGGCAGTGCACAGTGCAGCGTCGGACATCTTGTATCACTCCGCACCATGCAGCAGCACTGTAACAAAGCAGAAATACAGCTGAGTAAAAGCACTAACTAAAATGAACTAAAAGTGTCTGTAATATGTATAGTACTAGCTGGGGGTGCCCGGCGGTGCCGAGGCTTTTTTGAGGGCATGTTGTTGTTGGAAGAGAGAGAGGGAGCGACTGGGGGGGAAGAGAGAGAGCGACTGGGGGGGAAGAGAGAGAGCGACTGGGGGGGAAGAGAGAGAGCGACTGGGGGGAAGAGAGAGAGCGACTGGGGGGAAGAGAGAGAGCGACTGGGGAGAAGAAAGAGAGCGACTGGGGGGAAGAGAGAGAGTGACTGGGGGGAAGAGAAAGAGTGACTGGGGGGAAGAGAGAGAGTGACGGGGGAAGAGAGAGAGCGACTGGGGGGAAGAGAGAGCAACTGGGGGGAAGAGAGAGAGCGACTGGGGGGAAGAGAGAGAGCGACTTGGGGGAAGAGAGAGAGCGACTGGGGGGGAAGAGAGCGAGAGACTGGGGGGGAAGAGAGAGAGCGAGAGATGGGGGGAAGAGAGAGAGCGAGAGACTGGGGGAAGAGAGAGAGCGAGAGACTGGGGAAGAGAGAGAGAGCGAGAGACTGGGGGGAAGAGAGAGGGAGCGAGAGACTGGGGGGAAGAGAGAGAGAGTGACTGGGGGGAAGGGGGAGGAAGGGGAAGGGGGAGGAAGGGAAGGGGGAGGAAGGGGGCAGAGGGGGAGGGGGAGGGAAGGGGAGGGAGGGAAGGGGGAGCAGGAGGGGGAGAGGGTAGGGGGTAGGGAAGGGAGGGGGGAGAAGGTGGGGGAGGGAGGAGAGGGGGAGGGAGGAGAGGGGGAGAGAGGGGAGGGGGAGAGAGGGGAGGGAGAGAGGGGAGGCAGAGGGAAGGAGAGAGAGAGAGAGAGAGAGGGAAGGAGAGAGAGACAGAGAGAGAGAGGGAAGGAGAGAGAGACAGAGAGAGAGGGAAGGAGAGAGAGAGAGAGGGAAGGAGAGAGAGAGAGAGAGGGAAGGAGAGAGAGAGAGATTGGGAGTGTGAGAGAGAGAGATTGGGAGTGTGAGAGAGAGAGAGACTGGGAGTGTGTGAGAGAGAGAGACTGGCAGTGTGAGAGAGAGAGAGATTGGGAGTGTGAGAGAGAGAGAGATTGGGAGTGTGAGAGAGAGAGAGATTGGGAGTGTGAGAGAGAGAGATTGGGATTGTGAGAGAGAGAGACTGGGAGTGAGAGAGAGAGAGATTGGGAGTGTGAGAGAGAGATTGGGAGTGTGAGAGAGAGAGACTGGGAGTGTGTGAGAGAGAGAGACTGGGAGTGTGAGAGAGAGAGAGTTTGGGAGTGTGAGAGAGAGAGAGATTGGGAGTGTGAGAGAGAGAGATTGGGATTGTGAGAGAGAGAGACTGGGAGTGAGAGAGAGAGAGATTGGGAGTGTGAGAGAGAGAGAGAGATTGGGAGTGTGAGAGAGAGATTGGGAGTGTGAGGGAGAGATTGGGAGTGTGAGAGAGAGAGAGATTGGGAGTGTGAGAGAGAGATTGGGAGTGTGAGAGAGAGAGCGAGATTGGGAGTGTCAGAGAGAGAGATCGGGAGTGTGAGAGAGAGAGATTGGGAGTGTGAGAGAGAGAGACTGGGAGTGAGTGTGAGAGAGAGATTGGGAGTGTGAGAGAGATTGGGAGTGTGAGAGAGAGAGACTGGGAGTGAGAGAGAGAGAGACTGGGAGTGAGAGAGAGAGAGATTGGGAGTGTGAGAGAGAGAGAGATTGGGAGTGTGAGAGAGAGAGAGATTGGGAGTGAGAGAGAGAGAGAGACTGGGAGTGAGAGAGAGAGATTGGGAGTGTGAGAGAGAGAGATTGGAAGTGTGAGAGAGAGATTGGGAGTGTGAGAGAGAGAGATTGGGAGTGTGAGAGAGAGAGAGACTGGGAGTGAGAGAGAGAGAGAGATTGGGAGTGTGAGAGAGAGAGAGATTGGGAGTGTGAGAGAGAGAGAGATTGGGAGTGTGAGAGAGAGAGATTGGGATTGTGAGAGAGAGAGACTGGGAGTGAGAGAGAGAGAGATTGGGAGTGTGAGAGAGAGATTGGGAGTGTGAGAGAGAGAGACTGGGAGTGTGTGAGAGAGAGAGACTGGGAGTGTGAGAGAGAGAGAGTTTGGGAGTGTGAGAGAGAGAGAGATTGGGAGTGTGAGAGAGAGAGAGACTGGGAGTGAGAGAGAGAGAGATTGGGAGTGTGAGAGAGAGAGATTGGGAGTGTGAGAGAGAGAGAGACTGGGAGTGTGAGAGAGAGAGAGATTGGGAGTGTGAGAGAGAGAGAGATTGGGAGTGTGAGAGAGAGAGAGATTGGGAGTGTGAGAGAGAGAGATTGGGAGTGTGAGAGAGAGAGAGATTGGGAGTGAGAGAGAGAGATTGGGAGTGTGAGAGAGAGAGACTGCGAGTGTGAGAGAGAGATTGGGAGTGTGAGAGAGAGAGATTGGGAGTGTGAGAGAGAGAGATTGGGAGTATGAGAGAGAGAGAGATTGGGAGTGTGAGAGAGAGAGTTTGGGAGTGTGAGAGAGAGAGAGATTGGGAGTGTGAGAGAGAGAGAGATTGGGATTGTGAGAGAGAGAGATTGGGAGTGTGAGAGAGAGAGATTGGGAGTGTGAGAGAGAGAGAGATTGGGAGTGTGAGAGAGAGAGATTGGGAGTGTGAGACAGAGAGAGAGATTGGAGTGTGAGAGAGAGAGATTGGGAGTGTGAGAGAGAGAGAGAGACTGGGCCGTCGCGGCCGCTCACCTGATGGCTTTGGGTCGGGCTCTCGGCCAGGGCTGTTGATGCTGCGTGGAGGTTTTGTGCGCGGCAGCTCCCGGCACGGCCCGCCGTGGCCGGTGACCTGGTGGCTTTGGGTCGGGCTCTGGGGCGGGGCTGTTGACGCCGCGGGGAGGTTTTGTGTGCGGCAGCTCCCGGCACGGCCCGTGACCTGGTGGCTTTGGGTCGGGCTCTGGGGCGGGGCTGTTGACGCCGCGGGGAAGTTTTGTGTGCGGCAGCTCCCGGCACGGCCCGCCGCGGCCGGTGACCTGGTGGCTTTGGGTCGGGCTCTGGGGCGAGGCTGTTGACGCCGCGGGGAGGTTTTGTGTGCGGCAGCTCCCGGCACGGCCCGTGACCTGGTGGCTTTGGGTCGGGCCCTGGGGCGGGGCTGTTGACACCGCGGGGAAGTTTTGTGCGCGGCAGCTCCCGGCACGGCCCGCCGCGGCCGGTGACCTGGTGGCTTTGGGTCGGGCTCTGGGGCGGGGCTGTTGATGCCGCGGGGAAGTTTTGTGCGCGGCGGCTACCGGCACGGCCCGCAACTCAAGGCCCAGGCATCCCGGGCTGCTAGGCCGCGCCCGGCGCCGGCACAGCCGCTCGAAATGGCTGTCAAAGTAGGCGCGCCTCCGGGCAAAGGGCATGGGATCACTTCATTTCCTACTGTTGCTAAATACAATTTAAAACTCAAATAAATTGTTATTTTCCTTAGTTCCCTAACACACAGAAAGTGTGGGGAAAATATCGTGAAGAATCAAGATGGCGGCCACTCACCTTGGTTCAGAATGATAAGGCCCGCCCACACACGCACCGATTGGTCAACCGTCAGGTCACTGAACTGTAGGATTGGTCAATCATCAAGTCACTCAACACTCAACTGTAGGATGGCCCGCCCGCACGCGCAATGAACCCGCCCCCATGACGCAGCGATTGGTCAACCACCGGTCAACTGTCAGGTCGCTCGACCACACGATTGGTCAACCTTCACGTCACTCAATGCTAATGAGCAAATGAGCGGAACTTTTCCCATTTAATGAGCGGAATTTTGAACGTTTTTGGGATACCGTGGGCACGATTTTTGTCTGACGGAAAAGTAAATATGCCTATGACCGGGCCGTAATCGTAAGCTTTCTTTTGATGTGACGCGCGTGTAGGTACGCTCTATAACTTTCGAACGTATAGAGAACGGACAGACAGACAGACAGACAGATAGACAGACAGACAGACAGACAGACAGACAGACGAGGTCTTTTATATATATAGATAAGAACACAAGGAGACACAACATGGTGGCAGCGGTATGAGTGAGTACAAAATTGTGCTATACGAACTACGAATAAGACGATAAGTGATTTTATGAGCTGATTGTGAGTGCCGGTGTCTGCGGAGATTTGCACTGTGCAAGTGCAACCCCTCATGAACTGGCAAGCCGACGATATACTAGAAGCATTCCGCAAGTTCAAACAGAAATGTGAGCTTACATTCAAAAGCTTCCTGAAGGGTACTACCAATGAGGAAAAGGTTAGTTACATTCTGTTGTGGACAGGAGAAAAAGGTCTAGATTTGTATAATAGCTGGAGTTTGACTGAAGAGGAAAAGGGAAACCCTGCGAAAATTTTTGATAAATTCAGCAACCATCTAGAGCCTAAATCCAATCATCGTATACACAGATATAAATTCCAGAGTCTAAGACAGGAACCCAGTGAAACAGCTGACAATTTCCTGACAAGGCTGAGAAATGAAGCCAACAAGTGTAAATTTAAGGAAATGGAGGAAAGGCTTGTGGACCAGCTAATATGGGGGTCAGCGCATGTAGAGGTACAATAAGCCCAGATAGGGAAAAAAAAGCTCGGAATAACAGAGGCTGTAGATACTGCGAGAGCTCATGAAGCCATGAAGCAGCAAATGAAAACGCTGATTTCTCAAACGGCTGACATGCGGACGGCTTCTGAGACGGACAACAGAATGGATGCAGTGAGAGAAAAGTACAACACACAAAGACATGCACATGACAACGGGGGAAACATGTGCAGAAATTGTGGAAGACCGCACGATTACACAGACAAGAGGAAATGTCCAGCATATGGAACAAGCTGCAATGCATGTGGCAAACTAAACCATCAGGAAAAGAGGTGTAGAACGAAGAAAGAAGGAACATACATCAAAAACAAAGGCAGACAGCAGAACCAGAGAAAGAAACACAATATCCATGCCATGGATGAGCAGGATGATGATCACGACAATGCACTGAACGTCGAAACCATAAAGATACAGCTTCACGAGATGTCCAGAGTGGAAAATACTCCGAGGAGAGAATTGCACACCATCATCCAAATAAAAAAAAAGGTCAAAGGTCGGCCCACAACCATCAACTTAAAGTTGAAGCTGGACACAGGGCTCAGAGCAACATTCTCCCATTGAGACTGTACCAGCAGATCTTTCCTGAAAACCTGACAGAAGATGGCTACCCGAAAAATGGTTGTTTAAAGGCAAGTAATGTCATGCTGACAGCATACGGGGGGAGTGAGATTAAACAACTCGGAATAACCTTTATCAAAGGGACACATAAAAGAAAGAACATCAACTGCATGTTCTATGTCACCGACACTGAGGGGCCAGCGATCCTGGGATTAAACAGCTGCGAGAAGTTGAGAATGATCTCAGTGCATCACGAGCTGACGGAAATGCCACTGAAGATAGACAGCAACACCCCACTGGAGAACCGCTCACAAATCAAGAGTAAAAAAGACTTGATAGACATGTATCCGGAATGTTTCGATGATACAGTGGGATGTTTCAGAGATTTCCAATACCACATCACCATCGATCCAGAGGTAAAGCCCATTATCCATGCTCCACGAAAAGTACCCATCGAGCTGAAGACAAAGCTTGAAAGAGAGCTAAAGGAGATGGAAGAAAAGGGAGTGATCGTAAAGGTCACTGAACCCACAGACTGGGTAAACTCAATTGTGGTACGAGAAAAGCCAAACGGGCGTCTCAGAATATGTTTGGACCCCAAAGATCTAAACCAGGCGATAAAAAGGGACCACTATCCCACCCCAACGCTAGAGGAGATTACGTCATCACTGGCAGGAGCCATGGTTTTCTCAAAACTAGACGCCAGAAATGGATATTGGAACGTGAAGTTGGATGAGGAATCAACAACACTGACAACATTCAACACACCATTTGGGCGTTACAAATTCCTGCGGCTACCATTCGGGCTAAAGGTCAGTCAAGGTATCTTTCAACAGAAAATAGACGAGACATACAGAGGCTGTGAAGGAGCTATAGGAATAGCTGATAATATTCAGATCTATGGAGCAGATGAAAGAGACCATGACATGCACCTACATGAGGCCATGGAGTGTACCAGGAAGGCTGGCATCAAGTTAAATGCAGATAAGTGCATAGTTAAAGTCAAGGAATGCTAATTCTTCGGTATGATTTATACACCAGAGGGAGTCAAGCCAAATCCAGAGAAGATTGCGGCGATTGCTGAAATGAAACCACCCAAAGACAAGAAAGAGCTGAGGAGTTACCTCGGCTTGGTCCACTACATGAGTTCTTTCATCCCACACATGTCGGAACATACAACAAATCTCAGAGAGCTATTGAAAGAAGACGCCGAATACCAGTGGTCTGAATCACACGAAAGGAATTTCAAACAACTTAAAGAACTGTTGTGCAAAGAAACAAGTCTGTCATATTATGACAGAAGAAAACCAGTCACTCTGCAAGTAGACGCTTCTACCAGAGGACTAGGGGCAGCTCTGGTGCAGGAAGGAAAGCCGATAGCTTTCGCATCAAAGGCCTTGACGTCAGCCAAGACGAGATACGCCAACATAGAAAGAGAACTATTAGCAGTAGTGTACGGATGCGAGAAATTCTATACGTATGTATATGGCAGGCGATTTACAATAGAGAGTGACCATCGTCCACTAGAACAGATCTATAAGAAGAATCTGTGCAAAGCACCTGCAAGACTGCAAAGACTACTTCTAAGGATCCAAAGCTATGACTTCATGCTTAAATATAAGCCAGGAAAGGAAATGGTGCTAGCAGATGCGTTGTCTCAATTGTCACCATATGAGAAACACGAGGTGGAGGGCCTAACAGTAAAAATCCACTACCTAGTGAACTTTACCCCTACAAAGCTCAGTCAAATCAGAGGTGAGACTAGCAAAGATGAAGAGTTGCAACTACTCACACAACAAGTAATACAGGGGTGGCCGGAGAGAATCCAGCAGGTACAGGTGACAATTCGTCAATACTGGACGATTAAAGACGATATTGCAGTAGAAGATGGTATTCTCCTTGCTGGATCGAGGATCATCGTGCCAAAGACGATGCAGACACAACTTCTCCATCTCATGCATGAAGGCCACATGGGAATGGAGAAATGCAAGCTGAGAGCCAGATCAGCTGTATACTGGATAGGCATGTACAAAAATATCGAACAGATGGTCTCTGCATGTGGTATATGCCAGAAATACAGAAATGCACAACAGAAAGAGGAGATGATACCTAGTGAAATACCATCAAGACCATGGCACACTGTTGGGGCAGATCTCTTCATGTTCAATCAAGAATGGTATCTCATAGTGGCAGATTACTATTCCAGGTTTCCTTTTGTGAGAAGGATGAAAGACTTGAGAGCCACAACTACCACCAGGATTGCAAAGAGCTTATTTGCTGAACAAGGAATCCCGGAAAAGGTAATCTGTGACAATGGAACCCAGTTCACATCGAGTGAATTCAGAGCTCTGGCAGAAAAGTATGGGTTCAAAATAGTAACCTCATCCCCACATTTCCCAAGGGGACACGGGTTCATCAAAAGACAGATCCAGACTGTCAAAAGAACTCTCATCAAAAGTAGTGAGATGGGGGAAGACCAAGACCTTGCCCTCCTATCACTCAGATCAACACCACTGAAAGCAGACATGAAATCACCTGCGGAATTGCTGAATGGGAGGAAGTTTAAGACTACACTACCAGCAAAAATACATCCTTCCCAGGACCAGGAGGACTTCAGACAGAAGCTGGCAGAAGCACAAATCGTAGGGAGCAAACATTACGATAAACATGCAAAAACGCTACCAGAATTGTTGAATGGACAATCAGTGCATGTGCAAGGCCCGGTGTTGAAAACCTGGAATCCAGCCAAGGTCATTGGAAAAGCTGATACTCCAAGATCCTACTTCGTAGAGACTGAACCTGGTAACCAATACAAACGGAACAGACTCCACATCAGACCTTCACCTGAACTGGATAAGCAGCAGACAACATCAGCAACATTGACAACACCAGCTACCACAAGCAGTACAACACCAGAAACAAGCGCTACAAATCAAACAACCACGAGCATGCACACTCCAACTTCAAAGACGACAGCAACAACAACAACGAGAGCGGAACACACCAAAGCACCGCAGAGAGGAATGGTCACCACCAAATCCACAAGATGGAGGGACAACATCCAACCACCTGAGCGATATCGCGAATAAAGAAAAACTCACGATTCTTTGTAGTTGATAATAATAGTTTAGATATAATATTTGTTAATTTAAATTGTTAAATTTCATGTTTTAGTTTTTTGAGAAAGAGGGATGTTACATTGTTATAGTATCGCATCGTTAAATGGAATTACTTTGGTATGGAACTACTTTGGTATGGTGTAGTTATATTGCTATGTGGCATGGGCAGTGCACAGTGCAGCGTCGGACATCTTGTATCACTCCGCACCATGCGGCAGCACTGTAACAAAGCAGAAATACAGCTGAGTAACAGCACTAACTAAAATGAACTAAAAGTGTCTGTTATATATATAGTATAAGAACACAAGGAGACACAACACAGGTCCTCACCACTCACTGTGTAAAAAAGTTTTTCCTCACATCCCCCCTGTATCTCTTGCCCAAAACCTTAAATCTGTGTCCCCTAGTCCTTGTACCATCAACTAGTGGGAACAGCCTTTCCCTGTCTAGCCTATCCACACCCGTCATAATCTTGTACACCTCTTTCAAATTACCCCTCAACCTCCTTTGCTCTAATGGAAGCAAATCCAGCTTCTCCAACCTGTCCTTGTAGCTAAGATCCCCCATCTCCGGACCCATTCTGGTAAATCTCCTCTCCACCCTCTCAAGGGCCTTCACATCCTTCCTAAAGTGTGGTGACCAGAACTGGACGCAGTACTCCAGTTGTGGCCTAACCAGCGCTTTATAAAGGTTCAGCATAACTTCCCTACTTTTGCACTCAATACCACTATTTATGAAGCCCAAGATCCCATATGCTTTGCTAACCACTCTATCATATGTCCTGCCACCTTCAGGGACCTATGCACATTAACCCCCAGGTCCCTCTGTCCCTGTTATGAGGAAAAAATGTTTAATTTGATGGTAGTAGTACTGCTCATGTTGAGAAGAAGTGGGATTGTATGCCAGCTGTTGGAAGGAGTTAATCTGGCCTAGCCTGGTGATGCCTTCTTATGCCAGATCTGGAATCCAGCCTTGCTAAATGCATTTGGGAGATTTCCATTGCACCAGATTGGGGAGAGGGTCAATAGGTCCAACAAGATTTTCAGAGGGACACGGGTTTCTTTTTGGGGCATTTCTGGATCTCTGCTATTTTTTCTGGGGTTTTGTGAAGGACTGGTTGTGTAGGATGTTTTGTTTTGGAGGTTGTGGTCGCCATGCCCAGTGGGGTGGCTAAATTCTATACCCTAATTCCCTGGAGTTAGCAGGTATAGGCTCTGCCCCCTCTAGCCCATAGAGGAAACTCTAGGGAAAGGCCGGGGCTCGGGGTAACTGAGCCCCGGCCTAGTTTCCAGTTGTTCCAGGAGACTCTTGCCATAGTTACGGTGGGAGTAAATTGCAACAACTGTGGGTTTTCAAGGAACTTAATCAAACAGAGTGGGGTAGATGACCTCAGGCAATGTTCGAGTGGTTGGCCAGTGGAGCGGGTCAGTCGACTGCGCGATGTTCCTGGCGGGAGGCCTGGTTCATTGCGAGGGCCAACCTTGTGAAACACAGCTGCAGTATTTTCTATTTTCATTGCACATATTTAGCCGGTTGTCTTGTTAGCACCAGAAAGATTTAAAAATGAAAAGGCAGAAAGAATACTGGTGGAAACCCTGGAGAGATTGCTGCTTTTACCGGTTTAGGCCAGTTTTCCTGGGGTCCTGCTGATCTTACCCTGGAGAATCCCCACAAAAGTTCCAGAGGGGAAATTTAAAAGGTTCTCAGGTCTGCGGTGAGACGGGCTATTGAATGTAGATGGAATTGCCTGGTAATGGGTGCAGCAACTTAAACTGTGCAGCTTGTACAGTATGATACTGGGTTAACAAACTATGGTACATTACAGAAGGATTCGCCCTGAATAATTACTGCTATGTAAACAAAAGTGTAGATGTAACAATATATGCCACATTGACACACTTCATCAAATAACTGTGCATGGTTGCTTATGTAGAATGTATCCAGATACATATAATTTCTGAATCTTCTTTCTAAATCTTTTTGGCAGCAACTTGCACTCTTCCCCCACTCCCATGCCCCAGAACCTCAGCACATTTAGGACTGAGATGAGAAGAAATGTCTTCACTCAAAGGGTTGTGAATCTTTGGAATTCTCTACCCCCGTGGGCTGTGGAGGCTCAGTTGTTGAGTATATTTAAGACAGAGATCGATAGATTTTCAGATACTAAGAGAATCAAGGGATATGGGGATAGTGCGGGAAAGTGGAGTTGATGTAGAAGATCAGCCATGATCTGATTGAACGGCGGAGCAGGCTCGAAGAGCCGAATGGCCAACTCCTGCTCCTAGTTCTTATGTTCTTATAACCGCCGAGCAATGCCATGGGTGATCCGCTAATATCAGGAAAACATTTTTACTCAAAAGGTGATAATAACTTGGCAAAAACTGCCAATAAAGTAGATAATTCAAAGATATAAGGGGAGTTCAAGGCGCTGTTGGATGCTAGGCTGGGTGAGTTGGGTGAGCTTTGATGGGCCGAATGGACTTGTCGCATCCTTGACTTTTCTTATGCTCCTAAAATAAAAGGGAATGTGAGGACTAAAATTATAAAAGAGAATCAGATCATTTGTCCTGGAGATGGCATAAGGAAGTGAAAATGAGAATTGCAGAAATTATCCTAATGAGGTGTGAACCGATTAAAGGATTAACTCATAGGCCGGGGATAGTCAACTGCTGACATCTTCCTGGGGGTCAGGACAGAATAATCCAACCCCAAGGCTTGATGTGCAAAGGTTCAGTTAGTGTCCATGCCCAGGATTGGAAGAACTTGCATTAACTTATTGCTGCACGTTCTTCACAGGACTATGAGGTGCTATGAACTGCCTAGTTACAAGTGATGAGACCCCACCTCTTTACCGCAGCCCCACCTGGAACTCTGTGATCCCTATTAATGGATAAACAATGTAATTAGACGTTTATTTTGGTTTAGTTATGGATGCCTGAGGTATTTTAACCCATGGAATCAATCCCGACCTAGTGTCAAGGGTTATTGCTTTTGCAAGCACGTAGCACAGCTTGTGTACGGTTTAGGAAGATTAGAGTTTAGTTAAATGTGGCTCAAAGACTCTAACATGAATACACGGAAAAGCAAGTTATATCATGTCTAATTGTCTAGTTGATATCAGAGATGTGGTGGGATCTTGCAGAGATGGATGGGACAGGTGTAATTCTGGAGATGGAGAGTGGGTAGGGAAATCCTGAAGATGCAAAGATCCTGAAACCAGCCTCAGAACCCATGCTAAACAGATCCTAAAGACAGGCTCCAAGAACAGTTATTATTGTTTGTAATATTTGTCTGACATTATCCCTATCCTTGAGAGGGCCAGAACTAACACAATTCTGTGAATAAGGCAGAGGAGTTGAATGCTCTATTTCACCACCAACAACAACAACAACTTGCATTTATACAGCGCTTTTAATGTTGGAAAACATCCCAAGATGCTTCATAGGAGCATAATCAGATAAAAGTTGACACCGAGTTAAGGAAAGAGATATTAGTTGGGGTGACAAAAAGCGTCTTTAAGAAGGAAAGAAAGGTAAAGAGGTTTAGGGAGGGAATTTTCAATGCTGAAAGCAGAGCCATCAATGGTGGGACAAAGAGAGTGGGGGATACATAAGAGACCAAGTTAGAAGTATGTAGAGATCCACAGAGATCTTGTCGGGTTGTAAGGCAGGAGCACGTTACAGAGATAGGGAGGGGCGAGGCCATGGAGGGATTTAAACACTAATATGAAGCAGTGGCGTGGTCAAGAGGGGTGGTGGTGAGGTACAGCTGGATATTATCAGCGTACATGTTGAACCTGACATTGTGTCTTTGGCTGAGGTCACCGAGGGACAGCATGGAGATGAGAAATAGGAGGGGGACAAAAGTAGATCCTTGGGGAACTCCAGAGGTTATGTTGCAGAGATGGGAAGGGAAGCCATTGTAGGAGATTCTCTGGCTATGACTGGATAGATAGGAATAGAATCAAGTGAGAACAGTCCCACCCAGCAGGACAATGGAAATGTGTTGGAGGAGGATGTTGTGGTCAACCATGTCAAAGGATTCAGACAGGCCAAAAGGATGAGGAGGGATAACATACCATGGTCACAGTCACATAGGGTGTAATTTGTGACTTTGATTAGGGCCGTTCCAGTGCTGTGGCAGGGGCAGAAACCTGATTTCAGAGGTTTAAACATGGAATTGTGGGAAAGATGAGCAAAAATTTGGGAGGTAACAACACACTCAAGGATTTTGAAGCGAAAATGGAGGTTCGAGATGGGGTGGTAGATCGCAAGGACAGAGGGGTCAAAGGGTGAGCTTTTTGAGGTGAGGGTTTGTGACGGCAGATTTGAAAGGGGGATGGGGACAGTACCTGAGGAGAGGGAACAGGTTATAATATCAGCTAACATAGGAGCCAGGAAGGGAAGTTGGGTGGTCAGCAGTTTGGTGGGAACAAGATTGAGAGATCAGGAGGTGGGTCTCATGGACAAGATGAGCTCAGAGAGGGCATTCAGGGAGATGAGAGAAACTAAAGAAAAATGTGGCTTCGGGGCTCAGGCAGGAGGGAACCTTGGTGGACATTTGGCTTGGCAGGGAAAGCAAAGGGAGGGAAGTGCAGAGGCAATTGAACAGATGGTTTTAATCTTATTGACAAAGAAGTCCATAAGCTTCTCGCACTTGTTGTTGGAGGTAAGTGTGGAAGGAGCAGGGAGAGGGGTTTAAGGAGGCGATTGATAGTGGATAAAAGAAACCAGGGGTTATCTTTGCATCGCAGGATGATACTGGAATAGTGAGCAGTTTTGGCAGAGGAGAGCAGGACCCAAAAGTGCTTGATATGGTCCAGCCAGATCTGACGATGAACAGCTAAACCAGTTGTCCACCATAAACATCGAAGTCTGCATCCCTTGGACTTAAGGGAGCGGAGATGGTGGCTGTACCAGGGGGAAGGACTAGGGTGAGAGAATAAAGGTTTTACACTGGACAAGGACATCAAAGACAGAGGTGAGAGTATGATTGAGCAGATCGATAGCTGCAGAAGTATCGTGACAAACGGACAGCCAACGGTTAGATGATTGGTGTTTGAAAGTGCTGCTGTAAGTGAATTAGGGGAGAGTTTTTTCCAGGGGTGAATGCAGAAGGAAGTGGGTTGGAAGCAGTAAGTGGATGTGATTGGTGAGGGATATGAGGAAGTGATCAGAGATGGCCTTGTCTGTGATTAAGATGATGGGAATAGAGAGGCCTTATGAGATAGTACGGTCAGAGGGTGGCCATGAGTATGGGTGGGAGAGTTTGTATGGAACAAGAGGTTAAAGGCGGACAGGAAGACAGTGAGCTCTGAGCAGCGAGGGTGAGGTGAAATCAGAGGATGAGGAGTCGCTCAGTGCAAAGGCTGAGGGAGGAAAAGTGAGGATATCTCGATGAGAAACTCGGTGTGGGGCTGGGGGTGCAGTGCAGAATGAGGATTTTAAAGGAGAGGTGAGAGGGGTGGAACAAGATCCTCAAAAAAGAACAAGGTACCGGAGGTTTAGGGGGGAGACCCAAGTGACCTTTGGTGCCAAGGTCCACAACACCACCATGGCAGTTTCAGCGGGACAGATGTTGGAATCTATTGCCAGGTGACTAGGCTTCAGTAAGGGACAAAGGGGGAAAAATTCAGTTGGCAGCGCCACCCGTTAGCACCTTAAGAGGGCACTAAGTGGGGCGCAAACCAACTAGCGCCCGGGCGTGGTGATATCTGTGCCTCTCGCGAAATTGAGCGGACATTTTGCGGCGGCGCTAAAAAATACCGCCCGATCTCCTGCGCACGCAGATCTTGATGTCATGCGAGAGTGCAACGCCCTCGGGGCGCACCAGACCGGAAATTCAGTGGCGCCCCCCTCCTTTCCGCCTGGCGCGACCAACGACAGGTTGACTGGAATGCTTCCCAGTCGCTGTGGGGCTGGGGGGGCGCTATTTAAAGGGGGCCTCTTCCTGGCTTTTGTGTGGTAGCCATTTTTGTACCACTCGTCCTGAGAGAGAGAGAGAGATTTGGAGAGAGACAAAGAGAGAAAGAGAGACTTCTGCATTGAGTCAACGCTGTCTGAGGTAGTTTTGGCTTCTGACCATAACTTTGCAGGTATTTTGCTTTTTGACCATCATAACTTTGATTGCCCAGATATTATGGGGCTGCAATGGATGGGAACGTCGTCCTTCTCCATCACATTCAGAGGGCACAGAGACGCAGAGAGAGAGTGGCAATCATGGCCAGACAGAGGAGGGCCAACAGGTGTCGGTACAGGAGACCTTACCCTCCCAGGGTTTTTCGCCAATAGTTCTCATACATTAACATGTCTGAGGAGCAGTGTTTGCGAAGGCTGCGATTCAGCAAGGAGGTGGTCACTGAGCTCTGGCACCTGCTTCAGCCAGATCTGCAGCCTCAACTGAGGAGCAGGGCGTCTCTGTCGGTGGCAGTGAAGGTAACAGTGGCTCTCAACTTTTATGACACCGGCACATTTCAATCAGCTACTGGGGACATCGCCAATATCTTCCAGTTCGCGGTGCATTGCTGCATCCGTCAGGTCACAAATGCCCTCTTTAAAAGGAAACGAGAGTACATCTCTTTCCCCATGACCCCGGACAAGCAGCAAGAACGCGCAATGGGCTTTGCAATGATAGCGGGCTTCCCCATGGTGCAGGGCGCCATTGACTGCACCAATGTGGCTTTGCGGGCGCCGCAAGAGAATGCCGAGGATTTCCGCAACCGAAAGGGCTTCCATTCCTTAAACGTCCAGTTACATAGAAACATAGAAGATAGGAGCAGGAGTAGGCCATTCGGCCCCTCTAGCCTGCTCCGCCATTCAATGCGGTCATGGCTGATCATCCAAGTTCAGTACCTGGTCCCTGCTTTCTCCCCATATCTCTTGATCCCTTTAGCCTTAAGAAATATATCCAACTCCTTCTTGAACATATTTAATGAATTGGCCTCTACTGCCTTCTGTGGTAGAGAATTCCACAGGTTCACCACTCTCTGGGTGAAGAAATTCCTCCTCATTTCTGTCCTAAATGGCCTACCCCTTATCCTTAGACTGTGACCCCTGGTTCTGGATTCCCCGGCCATCGGGAAAACCCTCCCTGCATCTAGTCTGTCCAGTCCTGTCAGAATTTTATAAGTTTCAATGAGATCCCCTCGCATTCTTCTAAACTCCAGCGAGCACACACCCAATCGTCCCAATCTCTCCTCATACGTCATTCCTGCCATCCCAGGTATCAGCCTGGTGAATCTTCGCTGAACTCCTACCATGGCAAGAACATCCTTCCTCAGATAAGGCGACCAAAACTGCACACAATACTCAAGATGTGGTTTCACCAAGGCCCTGTACAACTGTAGCAAGACATCCTTGTTCTTGTACTCAAACCCTCTCGCTATGAAGGCCAACATACCATTTGCCTTCTTAACCGCCTGCTGCACCTGCATGCTTACCTTCAGCGACTGGTGCACAAGGACACCCAGGTCTCGTTGCACTTCCCCTTCTCCCAATCTATTGCCATTCAGATAATAATCTGCCTTCCTGTTTTTGACATCAAAGTGGATAACCTCACATTTATCCACGTTATATTGCATCTGCCATGCTTCTGCCCAATCACCCAACCTGTCCAAATCATCCTGTAGTTTCTCGGCATCCTCCTCACAGCACACATGTCCACCCAGCTTTGTGTCGTCTGCAAATTTGGAGATATTACATCTAGTTCCCTTGTCTAGATCATTAATATATATTGTGAATAGCTGGGGTCCAAGGACTGATCCCTGCGGTACCTCACTAGTCACTGCCTGCCACTCGGAAAAAGACCCGTTTATTCCAACTCTTTGCTTTCTATCTGCCAACCAGTTCTCTATCCAAATCAATACCTTGCCCCCAATCCCATGTGCCTTAACTTTACACGCTAATCTCTTATGTGGGACCTTATCGAAAGCCTTCTGAAAGTCCAAATACACCACATCCACTGGTTCTCCCTTATCTATTTTACTAGTTACATCCTCAAAAAATTTGTTGGTCTGTGACCACAGACAGCTGATACTCGCTGTCAATGCCCACTTTCCAGGCAGCAGCCACGATGCCTTCATCCTGCGCCAGACTTCTGTGGCAGACCTTTTCGAGGCACCGCTTCACCCAGGAGGTTGGCTTCTCGGGGACAAGGGATATCCCCTGTGCACCTGGCTGATGACCCCGTTCCGTTCACCCAGCACCCCTGCTGAGCTACGATACAAGAGCCATCAAGCTACCAGGAACATCGTTGAGCGCACAATCGGCATGCTCAAGCAACGGTTCCGCTGTCTGGACCATTCTGGAGGAGCCCTGCAATACTCGCCTGAGTGAGTCTCCCACTTATTTGTTGTGTGCTGCATGCTGCATAACCTTGTAATCCTCAGGACCCAGCCAATGCCACCAGACATTGGAGCACCAGCAGAGGAGGAGGAGGAGGAGGATGAGGAGGATGAGGAGGATGAGCATCAGCAACACCAAGGCAGGAGGGAGGCACAAAGTGGAAGGGCCATCCGTCAAAGGCTCATAGCAAGTCGCTTCTAGGCCCCCTCTGAGGGAATGGCTTTTGCCATTCCAACAACCTGAATGAAACCATCCCACAACCCCTAAGCCGGTCAGGGCAACAATGAGTGCATAGGCCAAACATGCACATTTTGAATACAGACACTTCTTTATTTCCAAACTGTGTCTCATTTCCGCATGACAAAGTAATAGAAAGAAACAGCAAAAAAAACAGTCATTCACATAACTGGCTCTCACAACCTGGAGACAATGTCCAAAACAGTAACAAAAATTTGACCACGACCCTCGGCCTTCAATAAAACAATGAAATACATTTTGCCACACCTCCTACTTTTTGCCCTTCGAGGGTGATCTGCCTCCCTTGCGAAATTGCCCCCTTCCCACCCTGCAGCTCCTCCATATTGGGACCCCAGTGGCTGCAGCAAGGCTGGGGGAAGGCTGCTGAGTGTCAGAAACTGAGACTGCAGATGCCCTTGAGGGACGGCCTGGACCAGCTCTGGGACTGGAGGGCCTGGCTGCTGACTGCTCCAACTCTGCATGGGCGGCAGCAGTCTGTCCTACTGGTGGTGGCAACTGCAGTGGAGAAGTGACAGTGTTGGCAGCAGGAATGCTGTCATCTTGAGAGAGGACAGCAACTCCCTGCTCGACCAACACACTGGCACTCCCACAGGGCAGCACTTCAACATGCGGAGCAATCTGCTGGAGCACAGATCGCTGGCCTGCTGCGGCGCGGTGAGAGCCCCGGGGAAATCTGCCCGATCCAGTGAGGGTGGCAGCAGTTAGTGCTCGCGTGGCCTCAATCTGCGTCTGCATGAGACCAGCCACTGACTGCATTGCAGCACTTAGCATTTGCGTGGCAGCCGCCTGTGCTACAGCGAAGTGCTCCACACTCCTTGCCAGTGATTCAATGGATTCGGGCATCCTTGCCACTGCAGCCATGAGCTCAGTGTGCCTTTGCTCCACCTGGGCGCTCATTTCAGCGAGGACCCGCTCCTCGTCTGCGTTCAGTGCAGCAGGACTCGAGGCCATACTCTCCGTCCGGGGAGAAGGCCCCCGAGCTTCCCTAACCCCCTCGCGTTGCTGCAGCTCGCTGGGTCCTGGAGCTTCACCCTCATCAGACCATTCCCCTCCCCGCTCTCCTCCAGGGAAGGCGTGTCCCCAGTATGGGCATGGGCTGCCTCGGCAGAGGGTTGCGCTGATGGTCCGGCTTCCTCTTCCTCCTCGCCTTCAGCTTCACTCACAGTGGCAGCTTGAGGGCCCGTCTCCTCACCTGGTGAATCACCATCTGAAAGCAGGGAGGTACAAGAGTGGCTTTAGCGTGAGGACAGGGTGGCAGCAAAGGAGACATGAGTGCAGCGATGTACTGATTTGGATTGAAAGTGTCAAAGGCTGCTGTTGTGAGGAACA
Source organism: Somniosus microcephalus (assembly GCF_052327205.1). NCBI lineage: Eukaryota > Metazoa > Chordata > Chondrichthyes > Squaliformes > Somniosidae > Somniosus > Somniosus microcephalus. Next base: position 50,537,635 of record NC_140999.1, on the reverse strand, counting down.
AGTGGAAGGAGAAAGGACAAAAAGGTGATGACCTTACCATTGCTGGCCAGAACGGGGTCAGCGTCTCCAGTGGCGACGGGACCAAGCATCTGGCTTACCACAATCCTGTGGACGGGCTGCTCAAGATCGTTGAGGGCTTGAAGGTGAGGCCGCCCTCCACTGGTCCATTGCTGCTGTCTCCTAGTATGAGCCAGCTTGGCTTGCAAGAAAAAGGATGGCGTCTGAGCAAATATGCAGCCATGATCTTGCCTGAAATGCCTCCCATGGTTGAATAGCCCTTACTGTATGCAGCCATGATCTTGCCTGGAATGCCTCCCATGGTTGAATAGCCCTTATTGTATGCAGCCATGATCTTGCCTGAAATGTCTCCCATAGTTGAATAGCCCTTACTGTATGCAGCCATGATCTTGCCTGAAATGCCTCCCATGGTTGAATAGCCGTTACTGTATGCAAAGTGTGGAATGTGCGTGTGTGTTTCATGAAAGGGCCATAGGTGTTGGATGAGTGCTGGGCATTGGGGCTTTCAAGACCCTCTGGCCATAAAGGTGGAGATGGAGGGATGAAGAGGTTCTGAAAAAAGGCACTCACCCTGACGACCCAAGTGAGGTCATTGAACTTTTTCCTGCATTGCACAGGGGTCCTAGGCACCATGCTGCTTGAGGTCACTCTGTGAGCCACCTCCCTCCACACTCTTCTGTACGCGCGTGGCAAAGGCCTCCTGCCACTCTCTGGGTACAGTAGAGATCTTCTGCGCTCCACCCCGCAAACCAGAGCCTCCAAGGCACGCGCGCTGAAATGCTGTGCTCGCTCCCTGGTCCTCTCCATAGTCCTTGGCTGGGAGATTTCGCCACAGGTCTGTCCAGGCCGAGATTCAAGGCTCCAGTGAGTAGGGTGTGACTGCAGAGCAAGATCGACCCTCCCCTTTAAGAACTGACCGGCGCCAGTGTGTCTGTGTTCAATCGCTAACTGACAGCACCTGCGCTGTGCCCGCCCTCTGAGGTAGCACCTCGCTCCTCGGGCTTAGCGCCTTAAGAGAGTTGTGTAGCGCCTGATTTAGCGCTCCAATCACCTCCAGGGGCGAGCGAGGCGAATTTTGCAGTCGGTGGCGATAATTTGCGCCGGGCGCTAAACTTTGCGCCCGGCCGATATTCGGGCCTCAAAATGGGCGGTACCGAATTTCATCATATGTGAGCCAAATTTCTGGCAAGGTCATGGTGTCAATGTAATCATCCACAATATGTTCATGGATGGCAAGGGCCTTGTTGTCAAGTAAACAGACATTCTGGAGGGAGATGAGGAGAGGACAATGATTATTGGTCCACTGGCAGAGTCCATGGGTTCAGCGATAGGTAAGTGGGTGCACTGGGTGGGAAGGTTGGTGAGAGGAGGATGAGGCAGTTGAGGTTACTGATCCTAACAAATGCCTTGATGGGTTCTTCGGAGAATGCCGAGAGTGTCACAAAGGGAAGCTGTGGGCTTGTCCAAGAGAGAGTCAAGTCTGGGACGGCATAGGACAGTAGGAAGTTTAGAAGAATAGTGAAGGGTTTTCCAAAACGTCATTTAAAATTCAAAGTCAGGTGACAAATCTTCCTTAGGAACTTAATATCAACAAAAGGAAGTTAGACTTCTCTTTCAAGAGCTCGATCCTGAAAATATAGTTCACTCCAGTGACACAGATTTGGGTTAGCTGAGAATTTAGCTTCCCTCTCAGTGCATCTGTTTCAAGTCCCCTTTAGCCAATGCTGGCCATCCACAAGACAGGGTTAAAACCAAACCTTGGGAAATGCAGACAAATCTTCCTTGCTGTCAATCACATTAACTCCAGTCAATGGACGTTAATCTCAACCACAGCTAGCTCCTCCTTTAAGGACATAAGAAATAGAAGCAGGAATAGGCCATTTGGCCCTTCAAGCCTGCCATTCAATAAGATCATGGCTGATCTTCTACCTCAACTCCACCTTTCTGCACTATCCCCATATCCCTTGGTTCCCTTAGTATCAAAAATTCTATCAATCTCTGTCTTGAATATCCTCCACAACTAAGCATCCGCAGCCCTCTGTGGTAGAGATTTCCAAAGATACACAACCCTCTGAGTGAAGAAATTTCTCCTCATTACAGTCCTAAATGGCTGACCCCTTATTCTGAGACTGTGACCCCTAGTTCTAGACTCCCCAGCCAGGGGAAGCATCCACCCTGTCAAACCCCTTAAGAATTTTATACATTTCAATGCGATCACCTCTCATTCTTCTCAACTCTACCAATTTGGTTCCAGAGTAAGTCAGTTAACAAGTGATGGTCAAGGGATATAATGATTAACATAGAAACATAGAAGATGGGAGCAGGAAAAGGCCATTCGGCCCCTCGAGCCTGCTCCGCCATTCAACGAGATCATGGCTGATCATCCAAATTCAGTACCCTGTCCCTGCCTTCTCCCCATATCCCTTGATCCCTTTAGCCTTAAGAAATATATCTAACTCCTTCTTGTACAGGGTGAGTTAACAGCAGCAGCCCTCAATACTTCAATATTGTAATGACACATTTGTCCCTTAGCAGGGCTGCCAGTAATAGGGAACTGCACCCAGCAGGAATCACAGCCTTCACAAAAGGAGGGAATAACAAAACAAGTAACTCCTCAGAGGATGCACACAACAGATGATGGTAAATAGACAATAATCATCCTTTTCATTGAGATTGGAAGGCATACATCCTCAATTATTCACCACGTAAATTAATAATGAATTTGAAATATTGGGGGAGAAATTCGATATCACCCCATTTGGGATGCAATTAACGGTTAGGCGCAAAGTTTAGCGCCTGGTGCTAATTATCGCCTCCAACTGCAAACTTGGCTTCTATCACCCTGGAGGCGATTGGAGTGCTAAATCAGGTGCTACACACCTCTCTTAAGACGCTAATGCGGAGGAGCGAGGTGCTACCTCACAGCACTGGCGAAGCTCATGTGATGTCAGTCAGCAATGGAACACAGACACACTGGCGCCGGCCAGTTCTTAAAGTGGAGGGTCGATCTTGCTCTCCAACCACACCCTGCTCATTGCAGCCTTGAATCTCGGCCTGGAGAGACCTGTACATCAAATCTGCTGGAAAGAACAATGGAGAGGCCCAGGGAAAGAGCGCAGCCCCCATAGTCTCTTCTAAATCGATGCAAGGAAGTTCAAATCAAAATGAACCTGCAAAACTCCTTCACACAGCGTTGAATCTCTCCAGAAGGCTCTCTCTCTCTCACATTGTGTGGTGCAAAAATGTCGCCGACAAAAAAAGGAACGGAAGCGGCCGCCTTTAAATAGCGCTCCCCCAGTCCCTTCCCGACTGCAAACCATTCCCCTCAACCTGTCATTGCTAGCGGCAGGTGGAAAAACAGGGAGCGCCACTCAATATCCGGTCTGTGGCGCTACCGGGGCATTGCACGCTCGACTGACGTCACGATCTGTGGGCACAGGAGATCGTGGCGGTAGTGTTTAGTGCCGCCACAAAATGTCTGGTCAATTTTGGGAGCGGCACAAACATCACCGCGCCCGGGCGCTAGTTGCTTTGCGCCCCATTAGCGCCCTCTATAGAATTGGGCAGAAGGAGCTCACAATTTTTCTGCCATTTCATTTAAATGGAGGGAAAATCGCACGCAGCATCTGCCCAGTTTTCATGATAAGGGCTTCCACCCCACCTGTGTCCTGGCACTGAATGGGAATATCTGCCCCCCCCCCACCCACCCACTGTCTGAGTTTACACATGATCAATGGGTAAAGTACATACTCTCACCCGTGAAACCATATCCTCGTACCAGACAGCACCATCCTCTTTTGAGCCATGTATCAATTGAAGCAACAGTTTAACACGGACGTAAACATAAGAGCATAAGAAGTAAGAGCAGGAGTCGGCCATACGGCCCCTCGAGCCTGCTCCGCCATTCAATAAGATCATGGCTGATCTTCGACCTCAACTCCACTTTCCCGCCCGATTTCCATATCTCTTGATTCCCCTAGAATCCAGAAATCTATCGATCTCAGCCTTGAATATACTCAAAGACTCAGCATTCACATCCCTCTGGGGCAGAGAATTCCAAAGATTCACCACCCTCTGAGTGAAGAAATTCTTCCTCATTTCAGTCTTAAATGGCCTACCCCTTATCCTGAGACTGTGCCCCCTAGTTCTAGACACTCCAGCCAGGGGAAACAACCTCTCAGCATCTACCCTGTCAATCCCCTTCAGAATCTTGTATGTTTCAATGAGATCACCTCTCATTCTTCTAAACTCCAGAGGGTATAGGCCCATTCTACACAATCTCTCATCATAGGATAGCCCTTTCATCCCAAGAATCAGTCTAGTGAACCTTCGTTGCACCGCCTCCAAGTCAAGTATATCCTTCCTTAGATAAGGAGACCAAAATTGTGCACAGTACTCCAGGTATGGTCTCACCAAGGCCCTGTACAATTGTAGCAAGACTTCCTTACTCTTATACTCCAACCCCCTTGCAATAAAGGCCCACAAGCCATTTGCCTTCCTTATTGCTTGCTGTACCTGCACGCTAGTCCAGGCCTGCTGGATTGCTAGTCCAGTAACATAACCACAATGCTACCGTACCTGCAATAAGGGCAATGCTCCAACACACTTTTACACGTTGGCTCTGAGAAGGAAAACCTACTCCAGCCTGTCAATAGGCCTTGTGACTATGGGGAGAATCAATCCTGACTTCACCCAACCTGCACTCATTCTTGCAGGAGTCACTGGGCAACGGCTGTAGAATCCATTGGCACATCTCGCTGGTCAGTTTTTGCACAGCCAGTAATTACAGTAAAATTGCTGAGATTATAGACTTAGGACTTTCCCAGTTAACTAATATTTATTAGCTTTTGTCAAAACATTTAATCAAGAACATCTTGGGTTTGCCATAGACTGCAGCTTCACACAGTTTTGATTTTTATATCATAGACTCATAAATCTTACAGCATTGAAGGAGACAATTTGGCCCACCGTGCCGGTGCTGGCTCTTTGAAAGAGCTATCCAATTAGTCCCACTCCCCTGCTCTTCCCCCACAGCCCTGCAACTTTATTTCCTTTTCAAGGGGGAAAAATTGAGTTGCGCCCCCTTTGGGGCACTAACTTCGCCGGGGTGTTACTTTTAGTGCCCCAAAAAAATTAGCACCCCCGCAGCCAAAATTCATCGGTAGTGCCCCAAGAGGGAAGCGGGCGCTAGTGGAAGCGCTCCACCTCCCTCTTGGGGCACTGCCAGGAATGTCACATCGCGCCACGGTACTGCAGGCCTTCCTCCCCTTATTAAAGGGGAGGGGCCTAGCGCAGCACAACCTGGGGCCCAGCTGGGCCACCAGGGATCGGAGTGCTGGCAAAAGAGCCTGGCACTCAAGAGAAGTGCCGGGCTCACGGAGCGCAGCCGGCACTCCACAGGGCACGGGGGGGGCTGGTCAGGAGGCCGGGGACGGCAACAGGGGCAGGTGCTGGCAGGCGGCCAGCGACAAAAATGGCCGACCGGCACCTCGCCTTTAATTTGCGCCACTCTGGCCGCTGGCAGGCCCCCCTGACCCCGTCGGACATAGCGTCTGGCGGTAAGTCAAGGGGCACTACTGAAGATCACGACCGGGACACGAGTGGGGTGCCGCGCATGGCGATGACGTCATCGCCGGCGGTGCAGCGCCACAGGGCGCTAACGGTTACCGCTGCCATTAACCTCCCGCTGAATTTCGGGCGCTAATGGGAGGCGCAAAGCAACCGAATTTTTAGACCCAATTATTTATTCAATTCCCTTTTGAAAGTTACGATTGAGTCTGCTTCCACCGCCCTTTCAGGCAGTGCATTCCAGATCACAACAACTCGCTTCGTGAAAAAGTTTCTCCTCATCTACTCCCTGGTTCTTTTGCCTGGTTTTTATTCGCCTGATTAAAGAAGGCGAAACATTTTGGTGACATAAACTATTAAACAACAAAAAACATCAAAGAAGTGAGGAATAACTGTTTATTACATGCAGTGGAAGCTGACGTTAAGTTCAATTTAAATTCCTACATGAAGATTCGAAAATGATTCTTTTGAATATTACTCACTCAGAGACAAATTATATGACTCCAGGGACTTATTTTATTTGCTTTGGATGAAAGTGCTGCAGGTGATGGAGAGCATCGTGGGATAAATCTTCCTGTAAAAGAACCTGTGGTTTTAATGTATCTGAGGCTGGAAATGACTGTTGACAATAACAGTGAGGAAAATCTGCACACGTTTGTACAGTTTGCCTCCGTCAGCCATTTTAATGGAGGCATTAATCTGTTTATTTTAAGTGAGTTAGCTGCTCCGTCAAAGTAGCAGAAAAACGTCTTCTGATCGGGTCAAACGTTCATCCATTATTGCTGCCTACAGTCACTTCTAGTCTATTTGTTTACTGCTGCTCATTGACTTGATGGAAAACCACTTCACAATCGCGGCACAGTACATTTTGGGAAATGGCAGGCAATCTGCCTCTAATTTTCCACCCATTAAGATTAAGGCCCAGAAATCATGGGCTGCATGCCCACGAGATCCCAGGGTGCGGTCCTTGCAGATGCTGCCCCCTGCTGGAAGCACCAGATCAGAGAATCACCCCAATGGATTTTGCACATCAACAACAACAACTTGTATTTATATGGCTCCTTCAACATAATAAAACGTCCCAATGTGCTTCACAGGTGTGGTATAAAACAAAATTTGACACCAAGCCACATAAGGAGAAATTAAGGCAGGTGACCAAAAGCTTGGTCAAAGAGGTACCTGCATCTACCTTGTCAACCCCCCTCAGAATCTTATACATTTCAATAAGATCACCTCTCATTCTTCTAAACTCCAGTGAGTATAGGCCCAGCCTGCTCAACCTTTCTTCATCTCAGGAATTAACCTAGTGAATCTTCTCTGAACTGCCTCCAATGCAAGTACATCCCTCCTTAAATAAGGAGACCAAAACTGTACGCAGTACTCCAGGTGTGGTCTCACCAATACCCTGTACAGTTGTAGTAAGACTTCCCTACTTTTATACTCCATCCCCCTTGCAATAAAGGCCAACATTCCATTTGCCTTCCTAATTACTTGCGGTACCTGCTTGCTAACTTTTTGTGTTTCATGTACAAGGACCCCCAGATCCCTCTGTACTGCAGCATTTTGTAGTCTCCCTCCATTTAAATAATAATTTGCTTTTTTATTTTTCCTACCAAAGTGGATAACCTCACATTTTCCCACATTATACTCCACCTGCCAAATTTTTGCCCACTCACTTAACCTATCTATATCCCTTTGCAGATTCTTTGTGTCCTCTTCACAACTTGCTTTTCCACCTATCTTTGTATCATCAGTAAATTTGGCTACGTTACACTTGGTCCCTTCATCCAAATCATTAATATAGATTGTCAACAGCTGAGGCCCCAGCATTACTCCCTGTGGCACCCCGTTAGTTACAGTTTGCCAACCTGAAAGTGACTCATTTATCCCGACTCTCTGCTTCCTGTTAGTTAGCCAATCCTCTATCCATGCTAATATATTACCCCCAACCCCATGAGCTCTTATCTTGTGCAATAACCTTTTATGTGGCACCTTATCGAATGTCTTCTGGAAATCTAAATACACGACATTTACTGCTTCCCCTTTATCCCCTGCTCATTACGTCCTCAAAGAACTCTAGCAAATTTGTCAAACGTGATTTCCCTTTCATAAAACTGTGCTGACTCTGCTTGACTGTATTATGATTTTCTAAATGTCCTGCTACTGCTTCCTTAATGATGGACTCCAGCATTTTCCCAATGACAGATGTTAGGCTAACTGGGCTATAGTTTCCTGCTTTCTGTCTCCCTCCTTTCTTGAATAGGGGGGGTGTTACATTTGCGGTTTTCCAGTCCGCTAGGACCTCTCCAGAATCGAGGGAATTTTTGGTAAATTACAACCAATGCATCCATATCTCTGCGGCCACTTCTTTAAAGACCCTAGGATGCAGGCCATAAGGTCCAGGGGACTTGTCCACCTTTAGTCCCATAAGTTTGCCTCGTGCTTTTTCTCTAGTGATGGTGATTGTTTTAAGTTCCCCCCTCCCTATGACCCCTTGATTATCTATTATTACTGGGATGCTTTTAGTGTCTTCTGCCATGAAGACTGATACAAAATATTTGTTCAATGTCTCTGCCATTTCCCTGTTTCCCATTATTAATTCCCCAGCCCCATCCTCGAAGGGACCAACGTTTACTTTAGTTACTCTCGAAGTGATACTTAACTGGGAGCCAATATAGGTCAGTGAGCACAGGGGTGATGGGTGAACGGGACTTGGCGCAAGTTAGAACAAGATATTGCAAGTAAAATTGTTGTTCTGGACTTTTCTCTTCACAGTAAGGTTGTTGGTTAATTTCCATCCAATTTCTTGCCCTCTCTCCAGATATTGATGACTTAACACAATGGCCCGTATTTTCCGATCCCTATGGGTGCATACGAGCTGTGTACACACCCGTAGGGGCCTCGCAAGTGCCGGTTTCAGGCATGTGAAGCGCATGCGCTGAAAACTGACACTTCCGATCTGTCGACAGATCGCACGCCTGCAGAAGAGAAGGGCCTCTGCGGGGGGAGAGTTCCGCTTTCTGCAGAACCTCCGCCCGCTGAAAACCTTTAAAAATCTTATGCCTGGTAAAAGCGGGCGTAAGGCCTGCTTTTACCAGCGTAAGAGTTTTAAAAAGTAAAAAATTAATTTTTTTTCACTCATTTATAATTTTTAAATACTTTTTAAAAAGGTAAGTTTATTTTTAGCCCCGTAAAAAACTTTAATTATTTTTTTCAAAAAATGTAATTTTTGTTTAAAATATTGAATTTATTGTAATTTTACCTAATTTTAAAAACGTGATTTAAAAAAATATATATTTAATGTTTTGATGTAAGTTTTGAGTGATCCCCATTCATACTTTTGACAGGTCTAAGCTGAGAGGCCTGTCAAAAGTGAGCAGGGGGAATCCCTTCTTCCATTGGTTCCCCATGGCCCACGTGACCCCAGGGGCACTTGCGAACTGCCTGCGCCCGTGGGATAGCTGGGCCTCTGCCAACATGGACCAGGAGAGGCCCAGGAGTGGAAGTGTCTGGACCTCTGGAGCCCTCAGTTAAGGGCGTAGATTTTTTCCAGATCAGAGGCATCCACACGCAGGAAGCCTGTGATCGGAAAATACGGGCCTATGTTACACAGGGAACAGCTACTCACCAGATCATACCTGAACCCAGACACTGAGGGGGAATATTTACCTAACCTGCCCATTGGGAAACTGACGGGATCGGGTGCAACGCCGGATTCACGTCCTGCCCAATTTTTACTCTCCATTGAAGTCAATGAGTAATATTGAGCGGGGTGCACTTCGCAACTGAACCATCAGGGAAAATTGCTGCAAGACTTTTCCGATTCTGCCAGTAACAATCAAGAAAGATGGTGCACTAATATTACTTCTGTGGGTAATCAATGGCTGCTTAAGGGATGGAATGTGAGCAAATTTACTGTTTTTTTCCCATTAATTTCCATCAAAAACAGTACCAATTAGAGCTGGTTTGATTTGATATCTTTCTGGAAAGTCTATCTCCTCTTCCCCAAGCTGGAATCCAATCCTCCACATGGGAATGGCCTGAGATGAACAAGTCAGGTGGCCCCACAATGCAGCCCTCGCAATAATCATTAACCGAGTGAAGGATGGAAATTGTCCATTAATTAGCTTAATATAAAAAACAGTTAGCATAGAAACATAGAAAAATAGGAGCAGGAGTAGGCCAGTCGGCCCTTCGAGCCTGCTCCGCCATTCAATATGATCATGGCTGATCCTCTCTCTCAATACCATATTCCCACTCTCTCCCCATACCCCTTGATGCCTTTTGTGTCCAGAAATCTATTTATCTCCTTCTTAAATATAGAAACATAGCAATTCCCAGCACATCTAACATTTGCAGTGGGACCCTCCAAGGAACACAGGAACAGGAATAGATCATTCAGCCCTTCGAGCCTGTTCCGCCAATCAATTAGAGCATGAAGATTAGACAAAGGACGGCGGGAAAACTGATGTTAAGAAATCTACTAGAGGGAGAAGAATAAGCCCAGAATTTAAATGTTATCATTAAATCAGGTGGAGGGTTTGAAGTGTTAATTTATGCATAGCTCTGGGGCCAGAAATGTAAAATTGTACGAATGCGCACACCCAGTACAGAAACTGGCAGCAGAATATATTGGACATTTATGATTTATTATTGGGTCGGGTTGCCTAATTCTGATGCTTGTTTATATTCTTAATTTGTAAAAAAAAAAGTAATTATTTTAGAACTATGTTTTTGATATTCCACCAGGTGACTGAAAATATAGTGCAAGTCGAAATAACTGACAATGTGCAGATTATTAAAAGTGGGGTGACCATTAGCCTGAGGACATGCAACCCCTGCAAGGGGCAGATCTTCAACAGGTATAGCTTCCAGATCACAGGCGGCAGAATGCCATTGATGTGAAGCCACTGACAGAAAAGATGGGAAACCCCAATCATAAGACTGGTATTACAGTCATCACCTGAGAAGCTTGTAAAAAATTAACACTTAATAAATAAAAGCAACCTAAGTTACAACCTATCGGAGGGCAGAGTTAAAATGTCGCCACCATTCCATCATGCTGAGGTTGATTCCGGAGCCTGGATATAGATTATACATTCAACGAGTCGTACAACTTATCTACCAAGCATCTGTTCCAAATAAAAGGAATGACAGGAGATAAAAACAAATGGAAGTTTTCGCAACCCTGTTTGTCAGGAAATTTCCCACACTGAAAGTAGCAGAAGGTGGATGCTTCCTATGAGGGTGCCTCAAATGCTGCACCATGTCCAGTATGAACGACCACCTCAAAAACGTAACCAGCTCTCCACAGAAGAATCCCGCACAGAGAACTGCAATCGACTACTGTACCATTAAAGTATCATTACACATCATCCCATTATCTTTAAAGAACAGGTTAAGTATGTAAGTTGCGGCACTTTTGTGTGATTTGGGGTCACCGGTGTTGCTTGATGGCACAGCCCATAAGACAAATCCGTACAACCAATTAGATCAGTGGGTGGATACAGAAGTAGATAATGGTGGGGCTTAAAATCCTATCCTGCAATTGACGCAATTTACGGCATAATTTGGAAGGTTTTTTTGTATCTTCCAAGGGTATATAACTCGACCCCAAACTCCAGCTCCAACATGGAACTCAGTCTCAAGTGACTTGGTTGGTCGTGCAGGCAACACCTTCACAAGGTGAGTTCAATGTTGCTTTCCTTCATTGGAACCTAGCAAAGTGTGGTCTGATATTAATATAGAAATAATAGTCTAAAATTACTCTGTGTGATACTTCGGATGCGAGCACATCCATAACAAGTTTTAATGGCGACGTTAGCCCATATATGGGAATGTTTCCATTAAAATAACAGACAAAGAAATTTGAAATGAACTCGGTAAGGGCTTGTATCACACGGTAAAACTGTGGTATGGTAAAGTTGGACTGAAAACTACAATATTGACAGTATTGTCAGTGCAAATTGAGTGGGAGTCAGATTTCTGTGGCCAGTGTATTACTGACTTGGGAACTGAGCTGAAGTTACAGACAGGTCTACAGCATTCTGAGTCCGCCTTCGGGTTTCACACAGCCAGGGAACTTTGCAGCCCCTGAAAACGAGTCAGCAAAACAATTGTACCAGATTTCGAAAATTGATAAAAGCTATCTCTTTAAAACAATGGCAGGATTAGTGTCGGTCGATGTGGATAGGCTATTGGAGTTAGATGGGTTAGGGAGGATGAGGGGACATGAGTATAAGTTAGGCAAAGGACAGTACTAGGTTAGACATCAGGGAGGTACTTCTATTCACAGAGAGTTGTCGATCTATGGAACAAGTTGCATGTAGTGAATGCGGATTCCTCACTGTAGGCATTCAAAAGGGGGCTGGTCAAGATCCTGAGTTTGGCCAACATAACAACACACTGAAGATAGGTGGGTATTGGAGGATGTGTAACCCAGTCACTGTTTTCTCCTGAAACTTCAGTGGTTCGAGAGGAATTTCTCAGAATCTTTCCTAAATTAGCCTAACTTTTTTGTTGTTGTTCTGCCTCTCCTAGGAGATTGCGTGGCTGGTAGGTGGGGGAGGGGTGGATAGGGGTCATGGTGTGCTTGCGTTACACCACAACAGTATGGGACAGACTCAGTGGACCAGCTGGTCTTTTCCTGTCCTTTGCTTTCGTATGGTGGGAACCCTTTCAGAGTTATTACAGCGATCGCATATTAAGGAAAAGCAATCATCAGATAATCACCATCTTACTCAAATTCACTCCCCAATCAGAGTGAAGCTCGCATGACACAGTGACTGTAATAGTCTATCTCCCAGTGGGCCCTCTTATAGGCCAGCATCTGTATAATGCTTTAAAGTTTCAACATGAAATGGAATGCCCCCTGTAGTACACTCATTGGGGTAGAGATTTACTTTGTGCGATAATGTAAAATGGGCAATAGATAATTGGCAGCCCATTTTACATCAATCCTGATTTTTATTTCCATTGACGTCTTAATTATCCCTTCCCTTGCAATTTTTAGCAGCCCTGCTATGATCAGCTAGCTCAGCATAGACTGCGTATTCAACCTGAGACCCATTAGTCTTTATTGTTGCTGCTATTTCAGGCCCATAACTTGTTTTAAGGTCATTTTCTTGTTCTTTTCCGTGTTGTTATATTATTTCCCTGCAGAGGGGCAGGTAGCCTTTTTACTCTGTAATTGCCATCAGGAGATGTACAAGATGGGCTGTGTCCACTCACCCTGCCATTCTCCCTCGTCCCTGAGCAGAGAAGCAGTGCACAGCTATACAGCTCCTCCTCACTGGAACAGCAGGGATTGGGACCCTGCCCTGTGGGGAAATGTCATGTAACGACGTGTCGAGCCTGCAGAATGGCTGCAATCATGTGTTGGTAAAGAAGCTGAAATGCAGAGGAAACTGTGGCAAGGTGACACAGTCTGGTGGAGTTTAGGTTTTCAAAGAATATTGGTTTGTTAACAGGGAATGTTAATAACGAGGGTAGGAATGTGAGATTATGGACTTGCATCACCTCTTCTCGTTCATCTCACTTTACTGCCCACAGCTTTTCACAAGGACAAGTTTGATCCATTAGAAACTTCACCATGGAAATCTCCATCTTTGTGACGTCCATCCTGACTGTTGCCTCCATGGCCTCGGCTAACCCGGTAAGGCGTGAGGATGAGGAAACCTGGCAGGAGACTTATGGGAAGGGCTACTCTCGCGTGGTAAGGAATCCAGGTCCAGAAAAAATTCATACAGAAGGAAATTCCTCATTCTGCTACAAACAAAGTTAGCGGTTCCAGAGCTTGATACCTAAGTGTGTTTTAGTTGATCTGCTCCAGTCATGGAGGCATGTTGAGCGGAGCCTATACCTATCCTGCTTCATGGTTCATCTCCAAATTTAGAATATTCACTGAAACATTCAAAAAGAACTGGGGGTGGGGGAGTGGGAACTTAGGAGTATTTTTTTTACACAGTGAGTTGTTGTGATCTGGAATGCACAGCCTGAAGCAGATTTAATAGTAACTTTCAAAATGGAATTGGATATATACTTGAACAGGAAAACAATTGCAGGGCATGGGGAAAGAGCAGGGGGAGTGGGGCTAATTGGATCGCTCTTTCAAAGAGCCGGCACAGGCATGATGGGTCGAATGGCCTCCTTCTGTGCTGTAAGATTCTATGTCAGCAACATTTTAAAATGTCCTTTCCAATTTTAAGGGGCAAAAGAGCCTATGAGCATCCCCCCCCCTCCCCAAAATGTGCCAATTGGCCTCAATTCTAATCTGCAGAAAATATTCTATTTATATAAATATGAATGGAAAATAAGAGACTAATTGCTGCCCAGGACAAAGAATGAAACTGTACATTTAAACTGGTCTTTGATCAATTTGCAGAGTGGGTGAGTAAGAGAATTGGATGCCTTTTCCTGGTTTAAGACTGGATGTAATGGATAGTAATCCTAGACTGGCTATGTAAACTAGTTTGTGGCACCTGGGACAGTGTGGGCCATTGCTTTGCCCAGGGGCCCAAATTGTGAACCTCAACTAGTTTAATCTGAGCAAATAATTCCCATGAGTAATGAGACCCGTTTATTGGAATGGATGTTGGTTCTTTGAAGAGTTTTGTTTTTACTTTATAGAAATATCTTCTTCTTCTTCTTAGGCAGTCCCTCAGAACCGAGGATGACTTGCTTCCACATTAAAAATGAGTTCTCAGGTGACTGATGAGTCCAAAGTGGAACCTACAGTCTCTGTCACAGGTGGGGCAGACGGTGGCTGAAGGGGCAGGTGGGTGGGGTGCTTGGGTTGACGTGCGCTCCTTGCGCTGCTTGCACTTGGCTTTCGCTTGCTCCCGACGAAGAGACTCCAGGTGTTCAGCGCCTTCCCGGCTGCTTCTCCTCCACTTTGAGCGATCTTGGGCCAGGGATTCCCAGGTGTCGGTGGGGACGTTGCACTTTTTCAAGGAGGCTTTGAGGATGTCCTTGAAGCATTTCCTCTGCCCACCTGGGGCTCTCTTGCCGTGTCGGAGCTCCGAGTAGAGCGCTTGTTTTGGGAGTCTCGTATCAGGCATGCAGACGATGTGACCCGTCCATCGTAGCTGATCGAGCGTGGTCAAAGCTTTGACATATACATTACTTGATTGTGCATCACTTTCCCCTCAGATATTCCAGGAGCTTGGCCAATTGTTGAGTGAGGAGATTGCAAATGAAATGCCAAAATATGTGGACCAAATTCTGTCGGATGCCAGACTGGAGGAGTTGAGTTCTATTCCAGATGAGAAGGATTGGCGTGACGATGGCTATGTTAGCAGCGTAAAGAACCAGGTGCCCATCACTTTTCACAATGTCATTCACAACTTCAATATGTCAGTTAAACGTCTTAAACCCTATAAACTGATTTAAAAACCCGACAAAAATAGCCTGTGCTAGGCTGCTGGCACAATCCAGTTGGATGTGATTTCCATTGTTAAGAGAAACAGGAAGTGCACACTATATGCAAGACTTATAATATATTTTATAGATATATACAGGTAAGGGGGTAGCTCAGAATTAAGTATTTTGAGGAACAGACTGTGTGCACTTACATAAGAAAATAAGAAATAGGAGCAGGAATACGCCATTTGGCCCTTCGAGCCATTCAATAAGATCATGGCTGAGTTTCTACAGCTATATAAAAAGAAAAAGTGTGGCTAAAGTGAACATTGGCCCCTTAGAGGATGGGACCGGGAAACTAGTGGTGGGGAACATGGAGATGGCAAAGACGCTGAACAAATATTTTGTATCAGTCTTTACAGTAGAGGACACTAAAAATATCCCAACACTGGACAAACAGGGGGCAATGGGGGGGGAGGAGCTAAACACGATTAAAATCACTAAGGAGATGGTACTCAGTAAAATAATGGGACTTAAGGCGGATAAATCCCCCGGACCTGATGGCCTACATCCTAGGGTCTTGAGAGAAGTGGCGGTAGAGATTGTGGATGCATTGGTGATCATTTTCCAGAACTCCCTGGACTCAGGAAAGGTCCTGGCAGATTGGAAAACTGCTACTGTAACACCCTTATTTAAGAAGGGAAGTAGACAAAAAGCTGGATACTATAGACCAGTTAGCCTAACATCTGTGGTTGGCAAAATGTTGGAGTCCATTATTAAGGAAACAGTAACAGAGCATTTGGATAAACATAATTTAATAGGACAGAGTCAGCATGGTTTTACGAAGGGGAAGTCATGTTTGACAAATTTGCTCGAATTCTTTGAGGATGTAACATACAGGGTGGTTAAAGGGGAACCAGTGGATGTAGTGTATTTGGACTTCCAAAAGGCATTTGACAAGGTTCCACACAAAAGATTACTGATCAAGATAAAAAATCACGGGATTGGGGGTAATATACTGGCATGGGTGGAAGATTGGCTATCTAACAGAAAACAAACAGTTGGGATAAATGGTTCGTTCTCGGGCTGGCAATCAGTAACTAGTGGTGTTCCGCAGGGGTCAGTGCTGGGACCCCAACTCTTTACTATCTATATTAACGATTGGAGGAAGGGATCGAGAGCAACATATCCAAGTTTGCCGACGATACAAAGATGGGAGGGAAAGCAGTGAGTGAGGAGGACATAAAAAACCTGCAAAAGGACATAGACAGGCTAAGTGAGTGGGCAGAGATTTGGCAGATGCAATATAATGTTGGAAAGTGTGAGGTTATGCACTTTGGCAGAAAAAATCAAAGAGCAAGTTATTATCTAAATGGAGAGAAACTGCAAAGTGCTACAGTACAAAGGGATCTGGGGGTCCTGGTGCATGAAACACAAAAAGTTAGTATGCAGGTGCAGCAGGTGATCAGGAAGGCCAATGGAATCTTGGCTTGCATTGCAAGGGGGATGGAGTATAAAAACAGGGAAGTCTTGCTGCAGTTATACAGGGTATTGGTGAGGCCACACCTGGAATACTGCGTGCAGTTTTGGTTTCCATATTTAAGAAAAGATATACTTGCTCTCGAGGCGGTTCAGAGAAGGTTCACTCAGTTGATTCCAGAGATGAGGGGGTTGACGTATGAGGAAAGGTTGAGTAGGTTGGGACTCTACTCATTGGAGTTCAGAAGAATGAGAGGCGATCTTATCGAAACATATAAGATTGTGAGGGGGCTTGATCGGGTGGATGCGGTGAGGATGTTTCCACTGATGGGTGAGACTAGAACTAGGGGGCATAATCTTAGAATAAGGGGCTGCCCTTTCAAAACTGAGATGAGGAGAAACTTCTTCACTCAGAGGGTAGTAAATCTATGGAATTTGCTACCCCAGAGTGCTGTGGAAGCTGCAACATTAAATAAATTTAAAATGGAGATAGACATTTTCCTAGCAGATAAGGGAATTAGGGGTTACGGGGAGAGGGCAGGGAAGTGGACGTGAGTCTAGATTCAGATCAGCCATGGTCCTATTGAATGGCGGAGCAGGCCCGAGGGCCGTATGGCCTACTCCTGCTCCTATTTCTTATGTTCTTATGTTCTTATGTCCACTTTCCTGCACTATCCCCATATCCCTTGATTCCCTTAATATTCAAAAATCTATTGATTTCTACTTTGAATATACACAATGACTGAGCCTCCACAGCCCTCTGGGGTAGAGAATTCCAAAGATTCACCACCCTCTGTGTGAAGACTGTGTCTACAGGACTGGTTCTTGACATTCAGATATCTAAATAATAAAATTCACATATAGGTAATCAATATTCTATATTTTCAAACTATTAGTTTTCAGTTAAAGTGATAAAGATTCCGTCTTTCGGGTGAGACATTAAACCGAGGCCCCATCTGCTTTCTCAGGTGGATGTAAAAGATCCCATGACACTATTTCAAAGAAGAGCAGGGGAGTTATCTCCGATGTCCTGGCCAATATTTATCCCTCAATCAACATCACTAAAACCAGATTATCTGGTCATTCTCATATTGCTGTTTGTGGGAGCTTGCTATGCGCAAATTGGCTGCCACCTTTCCTACATTATAACAGTGAATACATTTCAAAGGTACTTCATTGGCTGTAAATCGCTTTGGGATATCCTGAGGTTGTGAAAGGCGCTATATAAATACAAGTCTTTCTTAAGGTTCCAGAGAAAGAGTTTTGATATGTTGGTATTTTCAATGTATCTGCTTTGTTATCAGGGCCAGTGCGCTTCCTGCTGGGCGTTTACTGCAGCTGCGACAGTGGAAGGACAACTGTTCAATAGCACGAATACACTCGTCTCACTCAGCGAGCAAAACCTCGTGGACTGCTCATCCAGCTATCGATCTGAAGGGTGCAGCGGAGGATGGGTGAAACACGCATATAACTACATACGCAACAATGGCATTGAATCTAGTCAATCGTACCACTACCAAGCAAAGGTACACTTACTGTCTGACTGTTCCCATTTCACACAGTTGAACGTGGCTGTCCACTATCAGTTCTGAAAGATATTCTGGTTTAACTTTAACAAACTGTGTTTACAGGAGCTGAATATTCTCATATATAGTGCCAAATAAATTACATTCTGAAATAAGCAGAAGGGATGTCCCTTATTCATAAAGTGTATCAGTGCTGTGAATTTCCCATGTCCTTCCACAGCAGACCCTCTTTCTCAGTGATCAATTCTGAATTATAACATATTTCATTAAAACCTTCTCATTGATTGTGGCTGTTTTCATGTCTTTGCACTCTTCCCTTGGAGAATAGTGGAAGGATTAACAGTCTGACAGGCCTCGACATGCTCACTCCTTCCATGGCCATAACCACTTTTATACCAGTCGATGGGATGGTTAGTCCTGTATGGCGGGAGGGTTTTATGGGCTCCCACAACCCGTGCAATAACCCAGATGCAAACATCCCGCTGGATATCATCCCAGAATTTCGAGCTGAAGCTCTGATCTGCACACACTGGGATTGTCTCATGAGTGGGGTTTGAACCTTGCTACCTTCTCACTCAGAGGCAGGAATGCGACCAGTAAGCCAAAGACATAACTGAAAAGTCCTTACTTGCTGAAGTGGCCATTCTTCATGTTGGAAGCCTTGACTCTGAATGCTGGTAAGCTCTTTGTTTTTGGAGATCTTCACAGCCAAACTCGATAGCGATCAGGAGTGGGAATCCGGACTGATTATTACCCTCCATAAACCAGAGGTGCTGAGGCCAACTGTAGTGTTCCTACTGCTGCTCCTAACTTGATGACAGATCAGAGATAGTGTCTGGGGCATCCCTGGGCTGCATGGCTCAACTCCTCATTGAAGAAAGGGGCTTGAAATGATGTCCTCACACTGAGGTCCTTTACAGGAAAGATTATTATCCTGCTAATTTGATTTTTTTAAATGCTTCTTTTCCCCTCCAATCTGCAGAAGGGCACTTGCTCATTCAATATTGCGGACTCTATTGGCACCATCATTGAATACAGGGAACTTAAAAGGACAACCGAGGCAGAAATAATGAAGGTAGTGGCAAAGCATGGACCAGTTTCCATCTCTGTTTACATGTCAGATGAGTTCTTGAATTTTACAGGCACAGGTAAAGTCATTTCTACTCTGCTCTTCACTCTCTGTAGTTCAAATCATATCTTGCAATCTACTGCACTGGGCATCCATTTAACAGTCTCCACTCGGACTGAGCAAATCATTTGATATAACTTGTGATGATGGTAACCACACTTTTTAGCACATTAGTCAATGCATTTGCAAGATGCAGAGTAAAGCTCCCCCTACACTATCCCATCAGACACATCCAGGTATGGCAAAAGATGAAATATTGTTAATATGTAAATATGATTTTTTTTAATGGAAAATTAAGTTCTAAATTTGAAAAAATAATTTTACAATTGGACAAATTTAAAATTGAATGAATGCACCTTTTGGAAGCACTTTGGTGAAATTGTGTGTTAGTCAACAATGTCACTTGTCTGATTTTTTTAATCATCCCTTTGACTCTGAAATTTGGGCTTGAAATGATGTCCTCACACTGAGGTCCTTTACAGATATCTTTGATGATCCTAATTGCAACAAGACACCTAACCATGCTGTGACAGTAGTGGGCTATGTGAATAAGCCTACAGAAAAATATTGGATCGTTAAAAACAGGTAAGTGATATGTCTTATGTTCATTAATAAATAGACATTTTTATTATGAACACAGCTAGCTTTTGCTAGACATTTTTATTGAGCACATGTGGACTAGGTACAGTATCTGTAGAGGCTTCCATCTTGACTGCTGCCTTGTGGGTAGCCTAGTGCCTCATGGGTAATGTAGTCTTAATATACATACAGTTGGGTAGTGTAGTCTTATACATACAGCTATATACAGCTCTACACAGCTCTACGGCTCCACCTAGTGTCCACTATAGAATGACATGTTATTGATCATTACATCCCCCTTTCTTTGAGGTTTAACAAAATCAATATCAATCAACTTTCAAGAAAACAATAAAGATAATATCAGTAACACTTTTGTTAGTGCTCTATAAACATAAACATTTTCAAAACAGTCAACACATTTTCAAAGCTTTACATTGTACTCAAAGATTAAGTCTATCAGGCTTTTTTACTTCACGTGTGGATCTTCTCAACACGGGTAAGTCTGATGTGTCTTCATGAGATTGTTCTGGCGGTGAATGACAAGATGCAGTTGCGGCATTATCATCAATCTGCTCTTGAATAGTCTCTTGTGTTTTTAGGAGGGAACGGCGGTTCCTCCTGAGAATCTGTCCTTCCTCAGTTCTAACAGTGTATGACCTTGGTCCTACTTCCTCAAGAACTGTAGCTTTCCTGTTCCATGCATCTGGATCCTCAATCCTGATAACATCATCCCTTGTCAATGGTTTTAGAGTTTTGGATGACTTGTCATGGTATGATTTCTGTTTCAGCTTTAACAGTTGAAGTCTCTGTCTCAGTTCCTCACTTTGCTGTTCTTTTGCACAGCAGGGTAGCGTGGTGCGCAACTTGCGACCCATTAGTAGTTCAGCAGGTGAAGAACCACAGTCTAAAGGTGAGGCTCGGTAGTTCAGCAGGGCGAGATAAGGACCAGACTTGCTTTCTGTCGCTTTCTTCAGTAGCTGCTTGAGAACTTGAACACCTTTCTCTGCCTTACCATTTGACTGAGCATACAAAGGACTGGATGTGACGTGCTGAAAGTCATAATGTGCTGCAAACTGTTGCCACTCCTTACAGTTGAAGCACAGACCATTGTCGCTAACGGCAATCCTGGGAATTCCATGTCTGGCAAAGATGGATTTCACATGCATTATGACACTGCTTGCTGTGGTGCTTGAGAGCAGCGCCATCTCAGGATAGTTAGAATAGTAGTCAATCACTATTAGATAGTCTTTACCATTTAAATGAAAAAGGTCCATACCAACCTTTTGCCATGGTGCTGTTGGTATGTCAGCTACTATCATTGGTTCCTTTGCTTGTTTGTTTTGGTGTTTCTGACATGTCTCACATTTGCCTATCATGTTCTCAATGTCCTTATTTATGCCAAGCCAATAAACAGTGTCTCTTGCCCTCCTTTTGCATTTTTCAATTCCGAGGTGTCCCTCATGAATCCTTTTGAGCATGTCTTGACGTAGAGCCTGTGGAATGACTATCCTGTTCTGTTTTAGTAATAGTCCACTTGCGACACTCAATTCTGACCTTATGTGAAAATATTTTGGACAGGAACCTTTTGGCCAACCATGATGAATGTTCTCTATTACTGTTTGTAACACTGTATCTTTTACTGTTTCTTCTGCTATTTGCTTTGATTTTGTGTATGACACGGGCAGCGCAGCAGTGACCATTCTCACATGAACATCCACGTCTTCTTCAATAGAGCTCACATGACTCATTGTGGGTGCTCGGGATAGTGCATCTGCTAACATTATGTATTTGCCTGGTGTGTAGATCAGTTCAAAGTCATATCTTTGCAGCTTCATCATGAGTCATTGAATCCTTGGAGACATCTCATTCAGGTTTTTTTTTATGATGGCAACCAGAGGGCTGTGGTCTGTCTCAACTGTGAAGGTGGGAATTCCATATATGTAGCCATGAAACTTTTCTAGTCCAACTACCAAGCCTAGACATTCCTTTTCAATCTGGGCGTATCGACACTCAGTATCAGTCATAGACCTGGAGGCATAGACAACAGGCTTCCAATCTTCACCCTCTGCTTGTAGCAAGACCGCACCTAGGCCATCTTTTGATGCATCCATTGACACTTTGATTCTTTTTGTTGGGTCAAAGAAGGTGAGTACAGGTGTGGTTGTCAGCACTGTTTTGAGGTTTATCCACTCTTTTTCATGTCTTTCTGTCCATGCGAAATCATTTGTTTTATGTAGCAGGTCTCGCAGACAGGCTGTCTTGGCTGACAAATTAGGAATGAACTTTCCAATGAAGTTTATCTCTCCCCATGATGCGTAGCACTCCTTTTTTGTCAGTGGGTCGGGGCATTTTGAGTATGGTGTTTACTTTTTCCATATCTGGCTCTATTCCTTTACCAGATAGATTATCTCCTAGGAAAGTGACTTCCTGGACGCCAAACTGACACTTGGCTTTGTTGAGCTTCAATCCATTCCGGCGTATGCTCTGTAGCACTTTAGTCAGTCTCTCATTGTGTTCTTTCAGTGTGGAGCCCCAGATGATGATGTCATCAACATAGACCCGAACTCCTTCCAGACCTTCAATTATGTGTTCCATCGCTCTATGAAAGATTTCAGATGCAGATATTATCCTGAAAGGCATTCTGAGGAAACAATACCTGCCAAATGGTGTGTTGAAGGTACAGTATGTGGTGCTCTCTTCATCCAGTTTTAGTTGCCAAAATCCTTGTGAGGCATCGAGCTTTGTAAAGTATTTGGCACCTGACATTTCACTGGTGATTTCTTCTTGCTTGGGAATCTGGTAGTGTTCACGTTTTATGTTTGCATTTAAGTCCTTTGGATCCATGCATATTCTTAGATCATTGTTCTTTTTCTTTACTCATACCATGGAGTTAACCCAGTCTGTTGGCTCTTCGACTTTCCTGATGACTCCTAGTGTGGTCATTCTGTCCAGTTCATTCTTGAGCCGGTCACGTGCTGGAACTCTTCGTGGAGCATGTACCACTGGCTGAGCATCCTCCTTTAGCTGGATCTTGTATGTGAATGGTAGAACTCCAAATCCTTTGAACACATCCTGGAAATTACTCACTACAGAAACCACTGAGTCATCTGGTCTGCTTATGGCACAGTTTATACGGTAGGCTCTCTTGACCAGTTCTAAGTCCTCACAAGCTTTGTCACCTAATAGTGAATCAAGTCTTTCAGCCACAACAGAAAACATGAGATGATGCACTTTGTCTTTGACTGTCACTTTAAGTCTGCATACACCTAAGCTATCTATCTTCTGTCCATTATAGTCGTTCAGTAGTACTGGCTTTTTCTGTATTTTGGGCTTTTCTTTCATATTGTTAATGTCACTCATACTGATTAAGTTTGCTTTTGCCCCAGTGTCTAGTTTCAAGATAACTAATGCTCCATTTACCTGCAGTGGGATCATCCATTTGTCCTCTTTTACTGCATTAACTTTATGTTCAGCATTGTCCATTTCTGAGGGCTGCACATTTTCTGTATCCTTTTTGATATTGTCACATGACACCATTCCTACAAAAAATGTCTCAATCAGTGTCCTCAATTACATTAACTCGTTGCCCTTTCTTAGTTTTTACTTTTGAAAAGCATTGTTTGGCAAAATGATTCTTTCCATTACACTTTGTGCACATTTTTCCAAACGCTGGGCATTGTCTTAACTGGTGTTTGTAACCACAGCGTTTACAATTAAAAATTTCATCCTCCGATTGCTTTTCATTTCTGTTCTGCCCACGTTTCTTCCCCTTGTAGGACACAGCACCGACAGCAGCATTATCACTCATTACAATCGCATCATTATTGATTTCACTGAAAGTCTTCGCGTGCTTTCGAGCTAGCTCGCTGGCTTGGCATATTTTCACCACATTTTCCAAATTTAGTTCGGTTTCTCTCAACAGACGTTCCCTGGCTTTTTTATCATGAATACCAAACACAATCTGGTCACGAATCATGGATGCTTTGAGCTCAGAGAAATTACATGTCTGTGCTTTCAGTTTCAGATCAGTTATAAAGCTATCAAAAGTCTCATTTTGCTGCTGTGTCTGAGAATGGAAGATGTATCTTTCATAGGTCTCATTCTTTTTGGGAGAGCAATGTGCATCAAATTTTTTTAGCACATCTTCTAATTTTTCTCTGTTCTCCTCTGGATTAAATACAAATGTATTAAATACCACTATCGCCTGTGGGCCTGCAACCGTAAGCTGCAACGCTATCTTCCTTGCGTCTGGCTTTGTACCGAATCCGATGGCTGCAATGTAGAGTTCGAA
Source organism: Somniosus microcephalus (assembly GCF_052327205.1). Taxonomy (NCBI): domain Eukaryota; kingdom Metazoa; phylum Chordata; class Chondrichthyes; order Squaliformes; family Somniosidae; genus Somniosus; species Somniosus microcephalus. The sequence goes on along the minus strand of NC_140999.1, from coordinate 50,513,685 downwards.
TTGTTGTTTAAGAGTCTACCAATTGTAGTCGATGTTTCCTGTGAGTTTCAAACGCTCTGGTGGATTCAAATTCTCCATGTCGCTTTTCACAATTTTCAGCAGATCTTCACCACCCTGGTACCATCTTATGTTCATTAATAAATAGACATTCTTATTATGAACACAGCTAGCTTTTGCTAGACACTTTTATTGAGCACATGTGGACTAGGTACATATCTGTAGAGGCTTCCATCTTGACTGCTGCCTTGTGGGTAGTCTAGTGCCTCATGGGTAATGTAGTCTTAATATACATACAGCTGGGTAGTGTAGTCTTATACATACAGCTATATACAGCTCTACACAGCTCTACGGCTCCACCTAGTGTCCACTATAGAATGACATGTTATTGATCATTACAATATGGACTGCAGCAGAACAGTCAAACAGGTGGGAACACCTGAGATTTTAGAGACTGAACTGGTGAAAGATACTCAGCCATTACTTATCTGGTCATGACAAAAAGAGGAAACTTGCATTTACATGGGGCCTTTAATATAGGAAGTACCCCCAAATGCTTCAGAGAAAATGGATGCCAAGCTGTCGTAGAAGGGTTAGAGAAGGTGACTGAAAGTGTAGTTCAAGAAAGAAGTGTTGAAAGTGGGAAAAGGAAAACCAAAACAGTGAGTTTCAGGGAGAGATTTCCAAAGGGTAGGACAAGACAACTGATAGCTGTCACTGAATAGATTGGAGGCATAGGAGCCGAGAGCCAGGTGAGCAGAGAGTGTGAAGTGGGACACGGAGTGGAGACAGGTGTAGAGGTGGGGCAAGTCCTTGGGGGGGATTTGAATTCTACCAATTTTAGGATGTGCAGGTCTCAATTTTATAACAAAGCAATCATACAGTGACTCTTATCTTTACTTTGGATGTGACAGGACCTATTTTGGGTATTAACCAATATTCTTGTTTTTTTATCTAGCTGGGGAACAAACTGGGGTGATCAGGGCTTCATGAAGATGATTATGAACAAGAACATGTGTAGCCTTACCTACCTCGTCCACTACCCAATTGTCTAAGGATGTGTGGATTCAAAAGATAAAACCAACATTCTGGAGAAACAGATTCTGGAGAACTCCAACACTTCACTGCTTTGAGTGCGTTGCTTGACTGGGGCTGTGGGCTAAATCTTTTCTGTAGCTGAGTGTGAAATCCTGGTGACTGCAGCTCATGAATACTTTATTTCATTCGGATTCTTGAATGTGAGCAAGTTTGCAGGAAGAACCGATGACTGATGTATTTACTATGTTGCCAGTCACTGTTGGGAAATGGCCTCTTGTACTGTGAATGTTTGTGTGTCAAAATCTTTTACTTTTGGTGTCTTTCTATTGCCTTATATAACATGAATAAGGAAAAGCAATAAAAATGACTTAATGAAGCTTTAAGATTTGGTGTGTTTCTGTACACAATATGTGGGACCAGTGTTAGAGTCCAGTTGATTCATTTGCAGGGAACATAATATAGATAAAATGGAAAGTTTCATAGAACTAAGAGTCTATAGTCTTTTATAGAATTTTACAACTCAGAAGGGGGCCATTTGACTCAGAAAGGCAGGTATTTGGCCCAGTACACCTGTGCTGGCTCTCTGAAAGTGCTACCCTTTTCGCTTCCACCACTGGTTCTGGCAGAGCATTTCATGTCCTAACAATCCACTGCATAGAAATAATACATAAATAAACAAACAAATAGATATTAATTATCCTACCTCTACCTTTGTTGTATTGGTGACGATCTTAAATTTATGCCCTCTAGTCACTGACTCACTGGAACAAGTTTTCTTGAATCACCTGGTCAAAACCTCTCACATTTTCACAAAAAAGGAATGTGCTAATGACCAAACAATGGCCTGTATTTTCCGATCCCTACGGGTGTGTACGAGCTGTGTACGTACCCGTAGGGACCTCGCAAGTGCCAGTTTCAGGCATGCGAAGTGCATACGCTGAAAACCAGCACTTCCGATCTGTCTTGACAGATCGCACGCCTGCCTGGGAGAAGAGCCTCTGCAGGTGAAGAGTTCCGCTTTCTGCAGAACCTCCGTCTGCTGAAATCCCTTAAAAATTTTACGCCTGGTAAAAGCAGGCGTACGGCCTGCTTTTACCAGCATAAGAGTTTAAAAAAGTAAACAAATAATTTTTTTTCACTCATTTATAATGTAAAAATACTTTTAAAAAAGGTAAGTTTATTTTTAGCCCCATAAAAAAATGTAATTACTTTTTTCAAAAAATTAAATTTTTGTTTAAAATATTTAATTTATTGTAATTTTAACTCAGGTCTACCTGTCAAAAGTATGAAGGGGGATTCCCTTCTCCCATTGGCTCGCCTGGCCCACGTGATCCCAGGGACGCTTGCGAACCACCTGCGCCCCTGGGATACCTGGGCCTTTGCGTGCGCGCACCAGGAGAGGCCCAGGAGTGGAAGAGTCCGAACCTCGGGAGCCCTCAGGTAAGGGCGTAGATTTTTTCCCAATAGGAGGCATCCGCACGCAGGAAGCCTCCGATTGGAAAATACAGGCCATTCTGTTTTAGTGATGTTGGTTGAGCAATAAATATTGGCCCGGACACTGGGGAGAACTCCCTTGTATTTTCATCCAATAATGCCATGGAAACTTTTACCACCACGTGAGAGGGCAGACAATGCCTCGGTTTAACATTTCATCTGTAAGATGGCACCTCCGGCAGAGCAGCACTCCCTCAGTACTGCACTGGCATGTCAGTCTAGAATTTGTGCTCAAGTTTCTGGAGTGGGATTGAACTCATGACCTTCGGACTCAGAGGCGAGAGCGCATGCGCTCATACCAGCTCTCACCTGGTGCGAGGTCCAAGTGGGAGTAAAGGGAGGAATTTTGCAGGGTTCCTGGCATCTCCGCCCATGACATGCCGCTTGATGTAGGCAGGAGACGGCGGTGGTTGATCTACGACCATCCCCTGCCCCCACCCACCAGGAAACGACTTCAAGCCAATAACCAGGCACCCAGATTCTGCCCCAAATTCTGGATGCCGGTGGACAATCCACCCACTGGATCCAGACTGGGATTTCAGGGCCTTTAGCTGCAGGCTAGAGAGCCCTGTCACTGTTGGCAAGGCAACTGCTGTCAGCAACAAGGATAACTGAATCCGACTGCATCGTAGATACAGCATTGTCCAGTGAGGATCGAGGTCATCACTACCCTCAACTGTTCTACCTTGCAGACATAAGGGGCAGAATTTTCATTGGGCCATGGAGGCGGGATTGGCGGTGTGTGGGGGGTTAAAATCCCAAAATCGGGGGGCACGAACCCATCCCCCCCCCACCCGCCTCCATGCCAGTTTCAAAGGAGGCGGGTACCCGACCCGCACTGGGACCCGCCTACCCGAGACGGGAAGGGGATTGGTGCCAATTAACTGCCTGTTAACAGGTAGTTAACAGGCAGTTTTTAGCCTAATCCCTATTTTCATTCTTGAAGTGTAGGATTCCCGACGGCTCCAAACCACACCAAGTTAGCAAGGTGGGCCGTCGGGCTGAAGGGCTTGGAGGGTTCGAGATGTCCGGTGTTCAGGTGAGCGATGGGTGCATGAGTGCAGAGGTAAGTGTGTTTGGTGTGTTTAAAGTGTTTAAAGAAGTTTTACTTACCTTTACAACCTTCCTTCCTTCAGGTCTCGGGAGTCCCTCATCCCACCGGCACAGAAAGCAGAATGGCCGCCAGCTGTCAAAAATTGCCTCTAAATCAGCCTGAGAGGAAGGAATTAACCTGGAGTACAGATTGTCAGTGTTTGACAGCTTCAAACAGCTGTCAAACGCTGATATGTCATCTGTCAAAAGGTTTTGACAGATGAAGTATCAATCTGTGATGTCACCTGTTGTTGGGTGGCCCTTAATTGGCCTGTTGAGCCCACTGGGTGGGCTCAACAAGGTCAATCAAGTCAAAATCACGTGGGTTGGCTACAACTCGATCGAGGTGGGACTACAACCCCGAAAGTTGTAGTCCCGCCTCCTACCCGCCTCCTTAATGAAAATCCAGCCCAAGGAATCTGAAGTGTCAGCCAGTGTGCTGGCCACAGATCTGTCAAACAGATGACTGATGCAGTGGTCAGCATTGCCAGCATTTGTATTTCATGTCGCACAGAATAGCCACAGGCGAATGATATTACTGCCCAATTTCATCACACTGTCTCATTTAATGTCACTAGATAAGAGGGTTTTGGATTTGAGCTGCCTCTAGGCCATGAATGCATAATCCATGCTGATATTCCATGGCAGTCTAGTCCACTTTCCTCCTTTAAGATGCTCCTTAAAACCTACCTCTTTGACCAAGCTTTTGGTCATCTGCCCAATTATCTCCTTATGTGGTTCGGTGTCCAATTTTGTTTTAGAACGCTCCTGTGAAGCGCCTTGGGCTGTTTTACTACATTAAAGGAGCTATATAACTACATGTTGTTGTTGTTATTTCGGAAGTGCCATCCTTTAGATGAAATGCCTAATCCAATCTATGTCTCGCTGTTCAAGTGGACAATAAAGATCCCACTGTGGCAATAACTAATTTCCAGATGCACGGCAGCAACTCACCAAGCTGACTTCAATAGCAGCTTCCAGCCCCGCAACCCCTCTACCACCAAGGAGGACAAGAGCAGCAGCTTCATGGAAACACCATCACCTCCAAGTCACACACCAGCCGGACATGGAAATATACCGCCATGCCTTCACCATTGCTGGTTCAAAATGCTGGAGTTCAACACCGAACACTATCATGGGCGTATCATCACCATAAGGACTACAGTGTTTCACGAAGACCCACCAGTACCTTCTCATGCCAATTAGGGATAGGCAATAAATGTGGCCTTGCCAGCACTGTCCACTTCCTGGGAACAAATTTATGAAGGTAAGCTGGAGCAAATTGACTCCCGAGATTTTGGAAGCTGTTACAAGATCAACAAATGTTGCAGCCTGAAAACAGGCCAATTGGCCCATCAAGATATGAGCTAATGTTTTTTTTCCACTTGAGCCACTGTAAGATTCTAAAAAACGTAATAAAACCACTGCTACCGTGTGCAGATCGAAATTGTGAACGAATTGTGAAATGATACAGACGGACTCAAACTGGGGGACGTCAGCAGGGGGTCCTTTGCCTGTAAGGACTCAAAATGGAGATGGTCAGTGATGTAATAAAACTTACTACGCACTTGGTTCAAGTATAAAGCAAGGCTTTAATCAACTTGTTTCAGAACATGGAGGTCTAGTTGTACTTCACTAGTTCCTGTCTTACAAAATGTCCCTGGGCAAGTTGGGCCCATGCCCGAGTATTTATACTCCTTGGACGGCGCCACCAGCTGGTCATCCAGCGTTATTTCATGAGTCGTTTCTTCATGATGATGAGATTTATAACAGTCAGCATGTTTGTGAGACCACATAGACAGGAAGGAGAAACACCGGATGAAGAGGAAGTCCCACCTCCACACACATCACAGGAACATGAACGTGTCGTGCAGAAGGAACTCCAATCAGGGAAGGTTGGGAGTGAAACAGACCCTATTAGAGAGAGGCGGATGAAGAAATACGAGGGGGCCGGCAGGAAGGCCGTATAAAGGAATGACCCAGATACAGGAAATTCAGAAGAGACAAAGAGGACTGTTTGAAATGGCAATCTCCGTTTGCAATCTACTACTTTTTCTGGACTGATCACTCAGGGAGAAGTGTATGTATGAAAGTCAGACATAGAGCACAGATATTGCTAAAGGGTACTTTTATGTACGGTTAATTGTGAGCATATTGATTGCGTGGATGCTTCTATGTATTGCTTGAATAGTGGTTGGGGTTTTCAATCTGTCTTAGAAACAATAAAAGGTTAAAGACAGAACTGGTGTGTCTGGTGTAATTTCTCATAAGACTTAAATCTGAACTCTATAACCTGTTGGACGGGGCGAGGGGTAATTCCGCACGTCCTTCACCATCTAGTGTCCTCCCACTCATGTGGTCATACCATGCACTCTTTATAGTTCTCTTATTCAAACAACTATCTCATTCCCTCACCAGAAGTACACAATGACAGTCAGATTCTTTGAAACTTTTTTTATTCATTAGAAGAAACTCTATTCAAACAACCCATCAACAAACTGACAAAATACTCTTCACAGTGTGAACAAGATATTGAAAAATGAAGTTGAGAACACAGGAGGTTGAATGTAGTGGGTTCAGTTTCATTCTGCTTCTAGAGTCAAATGAGTCTTTAGTACAGATTTGGCCAAGAAGCTGGCATCTCAGTTACAATATAATTCACACCAAACTTTAAGTCATCTAAACTAATTTCTTCCGAGTGATTGCTTTTGTCATTGAAGTCGAAAGTCTTCAGATTACAGGATACGAAGCACAGTAGTTAATTCCACACATGTTCTTGCCCTTAATCAGGCGCATGTAGCCGTTCTCACTCCAGTTTGTTCCCCAGCTGCAAAAGCAAGAATATTTGTGTGATAAATCCAGAAAGTGGAACAAGGAACTCAGAGAGGCTAGATGTTAGAATTAACATGAGTACTTTATTAACAACTGGGAAACACATTTACAGACAGCCTGCATCAGCATCCTGGCATTCCACCTTGTGCTGACTTTGACAGGAAGCAAACCTCTGACCTTAACAGGAAGCAAACCTCTGACCTTAGCAGTAGCATTGGCTACAGCACCACCTGGTGGATAACCTTAATCATAACATCCCAGATTACTATAATTTGTGAATATCCAAGACCAGTCTAGTCACATCCAAAGTGAACACAGTAAGGAACCCTGCAAGTTTGCTTCTGTAACATTTGCAACATTTTGATTTGGCTTGAATGGATTTTGATTTAATTTAGATGTTATCGACAGAACGCAGGGTCAGTTAACAAAGGGTTTACTTCTGAAGAAGTACAAATCCATCTAGAAAGGTGATTAGGATAATTAGGTGGAATACCAAATAAAAGAGCCAACTTAATTGTGTACTCTTGCATATCACATTAGCTTTGAGAAAATGAGGAATCATTGAGCACATCCCATCGCAGTTTTCACCCTTACTGCAAGGATGGTTAGTAATCAATTTGCCCAGCAGAGGACTTAGCAAATCAAACAATATAGTGAGCTTCCACATCATGTGAAGGGGGCTGGGTGGGGTTCCACTCAAGGTGGAAACATTGATTGGCTGGGCAGGGCAATATTTAGTTCATTGAATTGCAGGAAGGATCAAAGGTCAGCTTTTGCCTCTCTCCTTTCTACCTGGAGAAGTCAATCTGAGGCAGCCAGAGAGACAGAGAGGTCACACTTTCTACTCAGCCAAAGCGAGGCTGAGATACTCCAGGTGAAGGAACAAACATATACAGCCTGTGAGGGTAAAGGGAAGCACCAGTTAGTTAAGGGGCTTCTAAGTTGCCAGTGAGTTCACGCCACACTGAAGCAGGGCTATATATTCTCAATGGCCCAGAAATTTGGGTCTCCAAGGATGAGTACGCATGGGGTACTCACCCGTAAGCCCAATGGGAGTGCCGGTTTCCTGCATGCACTGCGCATGCGCGGGAAACCGGCGCTTCCGTTCCCCTGAACGAAGAGGTTTAGAGGTCGAACGCGTGCGCGGGAGAGGTTGTGCGTGCGCATCGAACTTCGTTTTTTTTTACAGGTTTTTCCGGGAGGGTAAGTCTGCAGAATTTACACATTTAAAAAGCAAGCGTAAGGCCTGCTTTTTACAAGGTAAGTGGTGAATTAATTAAAATTAAAACATTTTTTCCACAGGTTTATTATTTTTAAATACTTTAAAGCAAGGTAAGTTTATTTTTAGCCCCGTTAGAAAATAAAATTATTTTTTTCAAAAATTTCAATTATTGTTTAAAATAGTTATTTCATGTAATTTATAGTTTATTTAAAAAATGTGATTTAAAAAAAAAATTCTTTGAAGATTTAGTGCTGTTTTGGGCCCGTAGTATTTATAAGTTTTGACAGCTCTTCCTGTCAATCTTATGAATGGAGCATTCCCTGCTCCGATTGGCTCTGCATGGCACACGTGATCCCAGGGGACGCATCGAACTAACTATGCCCCTGGGATACGCAAGCACTGCACGCCGGCAGTTGGAGCAGGCCCAGGATCGGAATCCCACGGGGGCCCACAGCTCAACGGCCGGCGCGCAAGGTATGTGCAGGTCGGGGGCTTGCACCCGCGGGAAGCCCCCGACCCCGAATTTCTGGGCCAATATATTGACCGTACATGGTGCGATGGGAAAAAAATAGCGCACTGTAAAAATTGTATTTTGCTCAATCATATATTTTACTGCATCGGTTCACAATTGGCGTCATTTTCATGCCCTTGAAAACTTCAGGCAGGCGAAGTCAAGTCTCTGTTCCTTAATCCTCCCTCATCAATGTATAACTGAATCCCAGGCATTCTTTGACAGCATCCGCTCTGTATAATCTCTGGGATTCTGAAGCTTTCCATCATGCCTGACTGTCCTTTAACGTAGATATTATTTACCTGTTTTTAATGATCCAGTAATCTTTTGGATGCTGATCCACGTACCCTACCAAGAGCACTGCATGGTCAATATGTTTGATATTGCAGTTGACATTGACATAGATACCTGTAAAATGGAGGAGAGTGCTGTAGGCATAAACAATTCTAAACTCACATCTGAAATAACATTATATAACACTGTGAAGGTCTATGCAACAAGATTTTGCATTCATTTAGCGTCTTTCACAAAGCAAATTGTCTCAGGGACACCAAGCAGGAAGTTGTTAGGGAAGGTAAATAAAAGATTAGAATATTCTTTACCTGACTTGTAACACTTCCAGAAATGAGGTGATGAAATGAATGAGTACAGCAATTGGTCCAACACCTGTCACCATTTGAGCTAATTGTTTGTCATTATAGCACTTAATCCCTTTGAATCCTTTAATTTTGGTGACAGACTTGGAGCTGCTGAATAAGCACTCTCTGCTTCAGTTATTAAAAAAAGTAAAATCTGATTACAAATTGACAGATAATAATTTCCATAACTTCAACATCCAAATCCCATCACACACAAAATCCCACTCACCTATCACCCCAGCCCTCCACTCTCTCTTATCCCCTCAGAACATCGATGACAAAACCATCGCCCACTTCTTCAAATCTCACCACAGCCTTGCTCATCCCAAACTCTGAAAACTTCTTTCGGCCGAACATTCCATCTCTTGTCTCCTGTACATTCCCCGGTCCCCTCCACTCTACTATTGATGTGCCTCAATAATTCCGAGACTCGAAGTTAGCAGAACAAAACAAGGCTTTTATTAACTTAGAACGTAACACGTAAGAGAGAGAGATGTCTTCCTTCTGGAGACTGAGGCCAGACTGAGGCCAGACTGAGCTAGCTTACAAACGGGGCCAGGTATGGGCGGAGCCCTACACACAGCACATTCCAGCACATTCCAGTATACAATACAGCACATTCCAGTACACAATACAATGAGGTCTGGGGGAAGGGAAATGACACTGAAACCGATCTCAGTCACAGGCAGTGATGAATGGAAATATTTCATCACATTCACCCCTTCTATAGATTTAGTCTGTTCGGGGGTTTGATAGTCCTCTGCGACCGACGTGGCTGTTGCGGTGCCGCGGGTGTCGGCTGGGTGTCCCCGGTAGCCTCCTGGGTCTCTGCCGGGGGTGCCGCCAGGGTTGTTGAAGGGGTAGTTGGTGGGGGTGCCATTGGTCGGTGTTCTTCCGGGGGTGATGAAAGAGTAGTGGGTGGGTAAGAGTTGCTGTGATCGTCGTTGCCGCTATTGCCGTGGTTGTTGTCGATGCCGGCTGGGGCGACGTCTTTTATGGACACGGTGTCCTCCCTTCCGTCGGCGTGCCGGACATATGCGTATTGGGGGTTGGCGTGGAGTAGGTGTACTGGCTCCACGAGAGGGTCCGTCTTGTGGCCCCTCACATGCCTTCGCACGAGTACCGGACCTGGGGTGGAGAGCCATGACGGCATGGATACGCCTGAGGTGGATTTCCGGGGAAAGACAAACATTCGTTCATGAGGCGTGGTATTAGTGGCCGTACACAATAGCGACCGTATCGAATGGAGCACATCCGAGAGGACTTCCTGCCAGCGGGAGATAGGGAGGCCCTTGGTCCTTAGAGCTAGAGTGACTGCTTTCCATACTGTCCCGTTCTCTCGCTCCACTTGGCCGTTACCCCGGGGGTTGTAGCTGGTGGTACGGCTCGTGGCGATCCCCCTGGACAGCATGTACTAGCGTAGCTCTTCACTCATGAAGGACGCCCCCCTATCCGTATGGATGTAGCTCGGCATACCGAACAGGCAGAACAGGCTGTTGAGGCATTTAATGACCGTGGCGCTGGTCATGTCTGGGCAGGGGAAGGCGAATGGGAACCGGGAGTATTCGTCCACAATGTTCAGGAAGTAAACATTGCGGTCGACGGACGGGAGGGGGCCCTTGAAGTCTAAGCTGAGCCGCTCAAAGGGCCGTGTAGCTTTGATTAAGTGGGCTCTATCTGGGCGGTAGAACCGAGGCTTGCACTCAGCGCAAGTGCGGCAGTTCCTGGTCAGGGACCGAACTTCCTCAATCGAGTAGGGTAAGTTACGGGACTTTATGAAGTGGAACAGCCGCGTGACCCCTGGGTGGCAGAGGTCGTTGTGGAGGGTCTGTAGCCGATCCCCGGTGGCGCTGGCACACATCCCTCGTGAGAGGGCGTCAGGGGATTCGTTAAGGGCCCCTGGCCGGTAAATGATGTCGTACTCGAAGGTGGAGAGCTCAATCCGCCACCTAAGAATCTTATCATTTTTAATCTTCCCCCTCTGTTTATTATTGAACATAAACGCTACCGACCGCTGGTCGGTAAGTAGGGTGAAGCGTTTGCTGGCTAGGTAGTGGCGCCAGTGGCGCACTGCCTCCACGATGGCTTGGGCCTCCTTTTCCACGGAGGAGTGTCTGATCTCGGGCCCTTGGAGGGTCCTCGAGAAGAAAGCTACGGGCCGCCCCGCCTGGTTGAGGGTGGCCGCCAAGGCGAAGTCAGACGCATCACTTTCCACTTGAAATGGAGTGTTCTCGTCCACTGCCTGTAGCGTGGCCCGCTCAATATCCTGCTTAATGCTTTTGAAGGTGGCGTGGGCCTCAGCAGAGAGCGGGAAAGAGGATGCTTTCAAGAGGGGGCGGGCTTTGTCGGAGTAGTTGGGGACCCATTGGGAATAATAAGAAAATAACCCCAGGCACCTTTTCAGGGCTTTGGGGGTGTTGGGCAGGGGCAGCTCCCGTAGGGGGCGCAATCGGTCGGGGTCTGGTCCGATTTCCCCATTCTCCACCACGCTGCCTAGTATGTAGAGGCGCGTGGTGTTGTAAACGCACTTGTCCTCGTTGTAGGTGAGGTTGAGTTTTTGTGCGGTTTTCAGGAACCTCTCGAGGTTCGAGTCGTGATCCTGCTGGTTGTGACCGCAGATGGTGACGTTGTCGAGGTAGGGGAAGGTTGCCTGCAAGTGGTGGTCATCGACCATGTGGTCCATCTCCCTCTGGAAGACCGAGACCCCATTCGTCACCCCAAAGGGGACTCTGAGGAATTGGTAGAGGCGTCCGTTCACCTCGAAGGCGGTGTACGGGCGGTCCTCTGGTCTGATAGGGAGCTGGTGGTACGCTGACTTGAGGTCGATGGTGGAGAACACCCGGTATTGGGCGATTTGGTTCACCATTTCTGATATGCGGGGTAGCGGGTAGGCGTCTAGTAGGGTGTACCTGTTGATCGTTTGACTATAGTCGATCACCATCCGTTTCTTCTCACTACCCCTTACCACTACCACTTGGGCGCGCCACGGGCTGTTGCTGTGTTCAATAATGCGCTCTTTCAGCAGCCTGTCTACCTCGGTCGCGATAAACCGCCTGTCCTCCCAGCTGTACCTCCTGCTTTTGGTCGCTATTGGCCGGCAGTTAGGGGTAAGGTTCGCGAATAGCGAAGGCGGCTTTACCTTCAGGGTAGCCAGACCGCACACTGTGAGGGGCGGCTGGGACCCACCGTACTTGAGCGTGATGCTTTGGTGGTTGCACTGGAAATCCAGGCCCAAGATCACGCTCGCACATAGGTTCTTCATGATTAATACTTTAAAATTATCATATACAGTTCCGTTAACGCACAATTGTACCGTGCAGTAACCCAGAATGGTCGATGTCTGGGTTTTGTCAGCCATAGAGATGGTACCCTGAGTAGGGACCACCTTTAGGGAGAGTTGTTGTGCCAGTTCTGGGTGGATAAAGCTCTCCGTGCTTCCACTGTCAATTAAGCATTTAACCCGGCACCCGTTTACCTCGATGTCCACCATTGATCTGGATAGCGGGTGCGGCCTGGTCTGGTCCACTGTGACCGATGCCACTGTAGGGCCCTGATCGATACAAGATGGTGTCCACGCTGTCTGCTCACAAGATGGCGGACCCCACGAGGTCGGGCAAGATGGCATCCAAGATGGCCGCTCCCACGGCGCACACGCGGCGGTGGCGGGTTTTCCGGCGGGGTTCCCTCTGCACGCCTTCCCGAAGTGCCCCTTCTTACCGCACTTAAAGCAGGTGGTGCCTTTCGCCGGGCACAGGTTTCTGGTGTGCTTTGGCTGCCCGCAGAAGTAGCAGTTGGGTCCCTGACGCATCGCGGCTGTCGTAGGGCTTCTGGGGGGAGAGCGGGGCCCAGCCGGTGTCGGACTGTCGGGCGGGGAAGATGCCTTCCAAGATGGCGGCGCCCTCGGTGCACACGTGGCGGCGTGGACGGCGCGGGCTGAAGAGTAGGCGTCCGAGTTTCTCTGGGCCACATCCAGGGATCGCGCGGTGTCCGCAGCCTGTTTCAGGTCCAACCCCGTTTTTTCCAGCAGTCTTTGCCGGATGTAAGTGGAGCTGAGGCCTGTGATGAAGGCATCGTGAACAAGCTCATCAGTGTACACTGCGGCTTTTACATCTTGGCACTTGCAGTCTTTGCCAAGCATTTTCAGGGTGCTTAGGAACTCCTCCACCGATTCCCCAGGTCGCTGTGCGCGGGTAGCGAGCAGGTGCCTAGCATACACCTCATTCGTAGGCTGCTGGTAATGCGCCTTTAAGATGTCGCAGGCGGCCAGGTACGTCTCGGCGTCTTGGATGAGGGGGTAAACCCGGTGGCTTACCCAATTCCACAGAATTCCGAGTCTCATCCTCGCAGCGTCCGTAGCGTCTTTGACGGCTGCGGAATTGTCCAGGAAGAATTCCATACACTCAAACCAGTGTCCGAAGCATGCTGATGCGTCCGGAGCATGTTGATCCAAATCCAAACGTTCGGGTTTCAGGAGTTGATCCATAGTGTTGAAAAATAAGTTAATAAAATTGATGTGCCTCAATAATTCCGAGACTCGAAGTTAGCAGAACAAAACAAGGCTTTTATTAACTTAGAACGTAACATGTAAGAGAGAAAGATGTCTTCCTTCTGGAGACTGAGGCCAGACTGAGGCCAGACTGAGCTAGCTTACAAACGGGGCCAGGTATGGGCGGAGCCCTACACACAGCACATTCCAGCACATTCCAGTATACAATACAGCACATTCCAGTACACAATACAATGAGGTCTGGGGGAAGGGAAATGACACTGAAACCGATCTCAGTCACAGGCAGTGATGAATGGAAATATTTCATCACATTCACCCCTTCTATAGATTTAGTCTGTTCGGGGGTTTGATAGTCCTCTGCGACCGACGTGGCTGTTGCGGTGCCGCGGGTGTCGGCTGGGTGTCCCCGGTAGCCTCCTGGGTCTCTGCCGGGGGTGCCGCCAGGGTTGTTGAAGGGGTAGTTGGTGGGGGTGCCATTGGTCGGTGTTCTTCCGGGGGTGATGAAAGAGTAGTGGGTGGGTAAGAGTTGCTGTGATCGTCGTTGCCGCTATTGCCGTGGTTGTTGTCGATGCCGGCTGGGGCGACGTCTTTTATGGACACGGTGTCCTCCCTTCCGTCGGCGTGCCGGACATATGCGTATTGGGGGTTGGCGTGGAGTAGGTGTACTGGCTCCACGAGAGGGTCCGTCTTGTGGCCCCTCACATGCCTTCGCACGAGTACCGGACCTGGGGTGGAGAGCCATGACGGCATGGATACGCCTGAGGTGGATTTCCGGGGAAAGACAAACATTCGTTCATGAGGCGTGGTATTAGTGGCCGTACACAATAGCGACCGTATCGAATGGAGCACATCCGAGAGGACTTCCTGCCAGCGGGAGATAGGGAGGCCCTTGGTCCTTAGAGCTAGAGTGACTGCTTTCCATACTGTCCCGTTCTCTCGCTCCACTTGGCCGTTACCCCGGGGGTTGTAGCTGGTGGTACGGCTCGTGGCGATCCCCCTGGACAGCATGTACTAGCGTAGCTCTTCACTCATGAAGGACGCCCCCCTATCCGTATGGATGTAGCTCGGCATACCGAACAGGCAGAACAGGCTGTTGAGGCATTTAATGACCGTGGCGCTGGTCATGTCTGGGCAGGGGAAGGCGAATGGGAACCGGGAGTATTCGTCCACAATGTTCAGGAAGTAAACATTGCGGTCGACGGACGGGAGGGGGCCCTTGAAGTCTAAGCTGAGCCGCTCAAAGGGCCGTGTAGCTTTGATTAAGTGGGCTCTATCTGGGCGGTAGAACCGAGGCTTGCACTCAGCGCAAGTGCGGCAGTTCCTGGTCAGGGACCGAACTTCCTCAATCGAGTAGGGTAAGTTACGGGACTTTATGAAGTGGAACAGCCGCGTGACCCCTGGGTGGCAGAGGTCGTTGTGGAGGGTCTGTAGCCGATCCCCGGTGGCGCTGGCACACATCCCTCGTGAGAGGGCGTCAGGGGATTCGTTAAGGGCCCCTGGCCGGTAAATGATGTCGTACTCGAAGGTGGAGAGCTCAATCCGCCACCTAAGAATCTTATCATTTTTAATCTTCCCCCTCTGTTTATTATTGAACATAAACGCTACCGACCGCTGGTCGGTAAGTAGGGTGAAGCGTTTGCTGGCTAGGTAGTGGCGCCAGTGGCGCACTGCCTCCACGATGGCTTGGGCCTCCTTTTCCACGGAGGAGTGTCTGATCTCGGGCCCTTGGAGGGTCCTCGAGAAGAAAGCTACGGGCCGCCCCGCCTGGTTGAGGGTGGCCGCCAAGGCGAAGTCAGACGCATCACTTTCCACTTGAAATGGAGTGTTCTCGTCCACTGCCTGTAGCGTGGCCCGCTCAATATCCTGCTTAATGCTTTTGAAGGTGGCGTGGGCCTCAGCAGAGAGCGGGAAAGAGGATGCTTTCAAGAGGGGGTGGGCTTTGTCGGAGTAGTTGGGGACCCATTGGGAATAATAAGAAAATAACCCCAGGCACCTTTTCAGGGCTTTGGGGGTGTTGGGCAGGGGCAGCTCCCGTAGGGGGCGCAATCGGTCGGGGTCTGGTCCGATTTCCCCATTCTCCACCACGCTGCCTAGTATGTAGAGGCGCGTGGTGTTGTAAACGCACTTGTCCTCGTTGTAGGTGAGGTTGAGTTTTTGTGCGGTTTTCAGGAACCTCTCGAGGTTCGAGTCGTGATCCTGCTGGTTGTGACCGCAGATGGTGACGTTGTCGAGGTAGGGGAAGGTTGCCTGCAAGTGGTGGTCATCGACCATGCGGTCCATCTCCCTCTGGAAGACCGAGACCCCATTCGTCACCCCAAAGGGGACTCTGAGGAATTGGTAGAGGCGTCCGTTCACCTCGAAGGCGGTGTACGGGCGGTCCTCTGGTCTGATAGGGAGCTGGTGGTACGCTGACTTGAGGTCGATGGTGGAGAACACCCGGTATTGGGCGATTTGGTTCACCATTTCTGATATGCGGGGTAGCGGGTAGGCGTCTAGTAGGGTGTACCTGTTGATCGTTTGACTATAGTCGATCACCATCCGTTTCTTCTCACTACCCCTTACCACTACCACTTGGGCGCGCCACGGGCTGTTGCTGTGTTCAATAATGCGCTCTTTCAGCAGCCTGTCTACCTCGGTCGCGATAAACCGCCTGTCCTCCCAGCTGTACCTCCTGCTTTTGGTCGCTATTGGCCGGCAGTTAGGGGTAAGGTTCGCGAATAGCGAAGGCGGCTTTACCTTCAGGGTAGCCAGACCGCACACTGTGAGGGGCGGCTGGGACCCACCGTACTTGAGCGTGATGCTTTGGTGGTTGCACTGGAAATCCAGGCCCAAGATCACGCTCGCACATAGGTTCTTCATGATTAATACTTTAAAATTATCATATACAGTTCCGTTAACGCACAATTGTACCGTGCAGTAACCCAGAATGGTCGATGTCTGGGTTTTGTCAGCCATAGAGATGGTACCCTGAGTAGGGACCACCTTTAGGGAGAGTTGTTGTGCCAGTTCTGGGTGGATAAAGCTCTCCGTGCTTCCACTGTCAATTAAGCATTTAACCCGGCACCCGTTTACCTCGATGTCCACCATTGATCTGGATAGCGGGTGCGGCCTGGTCTGGTCCACTGTGACCGATGCCACTGTAGGGCCCTGATCGATACAAGATGGTGTCCACGCTGTCTGCTCACAAGATGGCGGACCCCACGAGGTCGGGCAAGATGGCATCCAAGATGGCCGCTCCCACGGCGCACACGCGGCGGTGGCGGGTTTTCCGGCGGGGTTCCCTCTGCACGCCTTCCCGAAGTGCCCCTTCTTACCGCACTTAAAGCAGGTGGTGCCTTTCGCCGGGCACAGGTTTCTGGTGTGCTTTGGCTGCCCGCAGAAGTAGCAGTTGGGTCCCTGACGCATCGCGGCTGTCGTAGGGCTTCTGGGGGGAGAGCGGGGCCCAGCCGGTGTCGGACTGTCGGGCGGGGAAGATGCCTTCCAAGATGGCGGCGCCCTCGGTGCACACGTGGCGGCGTGGACGGCGCGGGCTGAAGAGTAGGCGTCCGAGTTTCTCTGGGCCACATCCAGGGATCGCGCGGTGTCCGCAGCCTGTTTCAGGTCCAACCCCGTTTTTTCCAGCAGTCTTTGCCGGATGTAAGTGGAGCTGAGGCCTGTGATGAAGGCATCGTGAACAAGCTCGTCAGTGTACACTGCGGCTTTTACATCTTGGCACTTGCAGTCTTTGCCAAGCATTTTCAGGGTGCTTAGGAACTCCTCCACCGATTCCCCAGGTCGCTGTGCGCGGGTAGCGAGCAGGTGCCTAGCATACACCTCATTCGTAGGCTGCTGGTAATGCGCCTTTAAGATGTCGCAGGCGGCCAGGTACGTCTCGGCGTCTTGGATGAGGGGGTAAACCCGGTGGCTTACCCAATTCCACAGAATTCCGAGTCTCATCCTCGCAGCGTCCGTAGCGTCTTTGACGGCTGCGGAATTGTCCAGGAAGAATTCCATACACTCAAACCAGTGTCCGAAGCATGCTGATGCGTCCGGAGCATGTTGATCCAAATCCAAACGTTCGGGTTTCAGGAGTTGATCCATAGTGTTGAAAAATAAGTTAATAAAATTGATGTGCCTCAATAATTCCGAGACTCGAAGTTAGCAGAACAAAACAAGGCTTTTATTAACTTAGAACGTAACATGTAAGAGAGAGAGATGTCTTCCTTCTGGAGACTGAGGCCAGACTGAGGCCAGACTGAGCTAGCTTACAAACGGGGCCAGGTATGGGCGGAGCCCTACACACAGCACATTCCAGCACATTCCAGTATACAATACAGCACATTCCAGTACACAATACAATGAGGTCTGGGGGAAGGGGAATGACACTGAAACCGATCTCAGTCACAGGCAGTGATGAATGGAAATATTTCATCACATTCACCCCTTCTATAGATTTAGTCTGTTCGGGGGTTTGATAGTCCTCTGCGACCGACGTGGCTGTTGCGGTGCCGCGGGTGTCGGCTGGGTGTCCCCGGTAGCCTCCTGGGTCTCTGCCGGGGGTGCCGCCAGGGTTGTTGAAGGGGTAGTTGGTGGGGGTGCCATTGGTCGGTGTTCTTCCGGGGGTGATGAAAGAGTAGTGGGTGGGTAAGAGTTGCTGTGATCGTCGTTGCCGCTATTGCCGTGGTTGTTGTCGATGCCGGCTGGGGCGACGTCTTTTATGGACACGGTGTCCTCCCTTCCGTCGGCGTGCCGGACATATGCGTATTGGGGGTTGGCGTGGAGTAGGTGTACTGGCTCCACGAGAGGGTCCGTCTTGTGGCCCCTCACATGCCTTCGCACGAGTACCGGACCTGGGGTGGAGAGCCATGACGGCATGGATACGCCTGAGGTGGATTTCCGGGGAAAGACAAACATTCGTTCATGAGGCGTGGTATTAGTGGCCGTACACAATAGCGACCGTATCGAATGGAGCACATCCGAGAGGACTTCCTGCCAGCGGGAGATAGGGAGGCCCTTGGTCCTTAGAGCTAGAGTGACTGCTTTCCATACTGTCCCGTTCTCTCGCTCCACTTGGCCGTTACCCCGGGGGTTGTAGCTGGTGGTACGGCTCGTGGCGATCCCCCTGGACAGCATGTACTAGCGTAGCTCTTCACTCATGAAGGACGCCCCCCTATCCGTATGGATGTAGCTCGGCATACCGAACAGGCAGAACAGGCTGTTGAGGCATTTAATGACCGTGGCGCTGGTCATGTCTGGGCAGGGGAAGGCGAATGGGAACCGGGAGTATTCGTCCACAATGTTCAGGAAGTAAACATTGCGGTCGACGGACGGGAGGGGGCCCTTGAAGTCTAAGCTGAGCCGCTCAAAGGGCCGTGTAGCTTTGATTAAGTGGGCTCTATCTGGGCGGTAGAACCGAGGCTTGCACTCAGCGCAAGTGCGGCAGTTCCTGGTCAGGGACCGAACTTCCTCAATCGAGTAGGGTAAGTTACGGGACTTTATGAAGTGGAACAGCCGCGTGACCCCTGGGTGGCAGAGGTCGTTGTGGAGGGTCTGTAGCCGATCCCCGGTGGCGCTGGCACACATCCCTTGTGAGAGGGCGTCAGGGGATTCGTTAAGGGCCCCTGGCCGGTAAATGATGTCGTACTCGAAGGTGGAGAGCTCAATCCGCCACCTAAGAATCTTATCATTTTTAATCTTCCCCCTCTGTTTATTATTGAACATAAACGCTACCGACCGCTGGTCGGTAAGTAGGGTGAAGCGTTTGCTGGCTAGGTAGTGGCGCCAGTGGCGCACTGCCTCCACGATGGCTTGGGCCTCCTTTTCCACGGAGGAGTGTCTGATCTCGGGCCCTTGGAGGGTCCTCGAGAAGAAAGCTACGGGCCGCCCCGCCTGGTTGAGGGTGGCCGCCAAGGCGAAGTCAGACGCATCACTTTCCACTTGAAATGGAGTGTTCTCGTCCACTGCCTGTAGCGTGGCCCGCTCAATATCCTGCTTAATGCTTTTGAAGGTGGCGTGGGCCTCAGCAGAGAGCGGGAAAGAGGATGCTTTCAAGAGGGGGCGGGCTTTGTCGGAGTAGTTGGGGACCCATTGGGAATAATAAGAAAATAACCCCAGGCACCTTTTCAGGGCTTTGGGGGTGTTGGGCAGGGGCAGCTCCCGTAGGGGGCGCAATCGGTCGGGGTCTGGTCCGATTTCCCCATTCTCCACCACGCTGCCTAGTATGTAGAGGCGCGTGGTGTTGTAAACGCACTTGTCCTCGTTGTAGGTGAGGTTGAGTTTTTGTGCGGTTTTCAGGAACCTCTCGAGGTTCGAGTCGTGATCCTGCTGGTTGTGACCGCAGATGGTGACGTTGTCGAGGTAGGGGAAGGTTGCCTGCAAGTGGTGGTCATCGACCATGCGGTCCATCTCCCTCTGGAAGACCGAGACCCCATTCGTCACCCCAAAGGGGACTCTGAGGAATTGGTAGAGGCGTCCGTTCACCTCGAAGGCGGTGTACGGGCGGTCCTCTGGTCTGATAGGGAGCTGGTGGTACGCTGACTTGAGGTCGATGGTGGAGAACACCCGGTATTGGGCGATTTGGTTCACCATTTCTGATATGCGGGGTAGCGGGTAGGCGTCTAGTAGGGTGTACCTGTTGATCGTTTGACTATAGTCGATCACCATCCGTTTCTTCTCACTACCCCTTACCACTACCACTTGGGCGCGCCACGGGCTGTTGCTGTGTTCAATAATGCGCTCTTTCAGCAGCCTGTCTACCTCGGTCGCGATAAACCGCCTGTCCTCCCAGCTGTACCTCCTGCTTTTGGTCGCTATTGGCCGGCAGTTAGGGGTAAGGTTCGCGAATAGCGAAGGCGGCTTTACCTTCAGGGTAGCCAGACCGCACACTGTGAGGGGCGGCTGGGACCCACCGTACTTGAGCGTGATGCTTTGGTGGTTGCACTGGAAATCCAGGCCCAAGATCACGCTCGCACATAGGTTCTTCATGATTAATACTTTAAAATTATCATATACAGTTCCGTTAACGCACAATTGTACCGTGCAGTAACCCAGAATGGTCGATGTCTGGGTTTTGTCAGCCATAGAGATGGTACCCTGAGTAGGGACCACCTTTAGGGAGAGTTGTTGTGCCAGTTCTGGGTGGATAAAGCTCTCCGTGCTTCCACTGTCAATTAAGCATTTAACCCGGCACCCGTTTACCTCGATGTCCACCATTGATCTGGATAGCGGGTGCGGCCTGGTCTGGTCCACTGTGACCGATGCCACTGTAGGGCCCTGATCGATACAAGATGGTGTCCACGCTGTCTGCTCACAAGATGGCGGACCCCACGAGGTCGGGCAAGATGGCATCCAAGATGGCCGCTCCCACGGCGCACACGCGGCGGTGGCGGGTTTTCCGGCGGGGTTCCCTCTGCACGCCTTCCCGAAGTGCCCCTTCTTACCGCACTTAAAGCAGGTGGTGCCTTTCGCCGGGCACAGGTTTCTGGTGTGCTTTGGCTGCCCGCAGAAGTAGCAGTTGGGTCCCTGACGCATCGCGGCTGTCGTAGGGCTTCTGGGGGGAGAGCGGGGCCCAGCCGGTGTCGGACTGTCGGGCGGGGAAGATGCCTTCCAAGATGGCGGCGCCCTCGGTGCACACGTGGCGGCGTGGACGGCGCGGGCTGAAGAGTAGGCGTCCGAGTTTCTCTGGGCCACATCCAGGGATCGCGCGGTGTCCGCAGCCTGTTTCAGGTCCAACCCCGTTTTTTCCAGCAGTCTTTGCCGGATGTAAGTGGAGCTGAGGCCTGTGATGAAGGCATCGTGAACAAGCTCGTCAGTGTACACTGCGGCTTTTACATCTTGGCACTTGCAGTCTTTGCCAAGCATTTTCAGGGTGCTTAGGAACTCCTCCACCGATTCCCCAGGTCGCTGTGCGCGGGTAGCGAGCAGGTGCCTAGCATACACCTCATTCGTAGGCTGCTGGTAATGCGCCTTTAAGATGTCGCAGGCGGCCAGGTACGTCTCGGCGTCTTGGATGAGGGGGTAAACCCGGTGGCTTACCCAATTCCACAGAATTCCGAGTCTCATCCTCGCAGCGTCCGTAGCGTCTTTGACGGCTGCGGAATTGTCCAGGAAGAATTCCATACACTCAAACCAGTGTCCGAAGCATGCTGATGCGTCCGGAGCATGTTGATCCAAATCCAAACGTTCGGGTTTCAGGAGTTGATCCATAGTGTTGAAAAATAAGTTAATAAAATTGATGTGCCTCAATAATTCCGAGACTCGAAGTTAGCAGAACAAAACAAGGCTTTTATTAACTTAGAACGTAACATGTAAGAGAGAGAGATGTCTTCCTTCTGGAGACTGAGGCCAGACTGAGGCCAGACTGAGCTAGCTTACAAACGGGGCCAGGTATGGGCGGAGCCCTACACACAGCACATTCCAGCACATTCCAGTATACAATACAGCACATTCCAGTACACAATACAATGAGGTCTGGGGGAAGGGAAATGACACTGAAACCGATCTCAGTCACAGGCAGTGATGAATGGAAATATTTCATCACATTCACCCCTTCTATAGATTTAGTCTGTTCGGGGGTTTGATAGTCCTCTGCGACCGACGTGGCTGTTGCGGTGCCGCGGGTGTCGGCTGGGTGTCCCCGGTAGCCTCCTGGGTCTCTGCCGGGGGTGCCGCCAGGGTTGTTGAAGGGGTAGTTGGTGGGGGTGCCATTGGTCGGTGTTCTTCCGGGGGTGATGAAAGAGTAGTGGGTGGGTAAGAGTTGCTGTGATCGTCGTTGCCGCTATTGCCGTGGTTGTTGTCGATGCCGGCTGGGGCGACGTCTTTTATGGACACGGTGTCCTCCCTTCCGTCGGCGTGCCGGACATATGCGTATTGGGGGTTGGCGTGGAGTAGGTGTACTGGCTCCACGAGAGGGTCCGTCTTGTGGCCCCTCACATGCCTTCGCACGAGTACCGGACCTGGGGTGGAGAGCCATGACGGCATGGATACGCCTGAGGTGGATTTCCGGGGAAAGACAAACATTCGTTCATGAGGCGTGGTATTAGTGGCCGTACACAATAGCGACCGTATCGAATGGAGCACATCCGAGAGGACTTCCTGCCAGCGGGAGATAGGGAGGCCCTTGGTCCTTAGAGCTAGAGTGACTGCTTTCCATACTGTCCCGTTCTCTCGCTCCACTTGGCCGTTACCCCGGGGGTTGTAGCTGGTGGTACGGCTCGTGGCGATCCCCCTGGACAGCATGTACTAGCGTAGCTCTTCACTCATGAAGGACGCCCCCCTATCCGTATGGATGTAGCTCGGCATACCGAACAGGCAGAACAGGCTGTTGAGGCATTTAATGACCGTGGCGCTGGTCATGTCTGGGCAGGGGAAGGCGAATGGGAACCGGGAGTATTCGTCCACAATGTTCAGGAAGTAAACATTGCGGTCGACGGACGGGAGGGGGCCCTTGAAGTCTAAGCTGAGCCGCTCAAAGGGCCGTGTAGCTTTGATTAAGTGGGCTCTATCTGGGCGGTAGAACCGAGGCTTGCACTCAGCGCAAGTGCGGCAGTTCCTGGTCAGGGACCGAACTTCCTCAATCGAGTAGGGTAAGTTACGGGACTTTATGAAGTGGAACAGCCGCGTGACCCCTGGGTGGCAGAGGTCGTTGTGGAGGGTCTGTAGCCGATCCCCGGTGGCGCTGGCACACATCCCTCGTGAGAGGGCGTCAGGGGATTCGTTAAGGGCCCCTGGCCGGTAAATGATGTCGTACTCGAAGGTGGAGAGCTCAATCCGCCACCTAAGAATCTTATCATTTTTAATCTTCCCCCTCTGTTTATTATTGAACATAAACGCTACCGACCGCTGGTCGGTAAGTAGGGTGAAGCGTTTGCTGGCTAGGTAGTGGCGCCAGTGGCGCACTGCCTCCACGATGGCTTGGGCCTCCTTTTCCACGGAGGAGTGTCTGATCTCGGGCCCTTGGAGGGTCCTCGAGAAGAAAGCTACGGGCCGCCCCGCCTGGTTGAGGGTGGCCGCCAAGGCGAAGTCAGACGCATCACTTTCCACTTGAAATGGAGTGTTCTCGTCCACTGCCTGTAGCGTGGCCCGCTCAATATCCTGCTTAATGCTGTTGAAGGTGGCGTGGGCCTCAGCAGAGAGCGGGAAAGAGGATGCTTTCAAGAGGGGGCGGGCTTTGTCGGAGTAGTTGGGGACCCATTGGGAATAATAAGAAAATAACCCCAGGCACCTTTTCAGGGCTTTGGGGGTGTTGGGCAGGGGCAGCTCCCGTAGGGGGCGCAATCGGTCGGGGTCTGGTCCGATTTCCCCATTCTCCACCACGCTGCCTAGTATGTAGAGGCGCGTGGTGTTGTAAACGCACTTGTCCTCGTTGTAGGTGAGGTTGAGTTTTTGTGCGGTTTTCAGGAACCTCTCGAGGTTCGAGTCGTGATCCTGCTGGTTGTGACCGCAGATGGTGACGTTGTCGAGGTAGGGGAAGGTTGCCTGCAAGTGGTGGTCATCGACCATGCGGTCCATCTCCCTCTGGAAGACCGAGACCCCATTCGTCACCCCAAAGGGGACTCTGAGGAATTGGTAGAGGCGTCCGTTCACCTCGAAGGCGGTGTACGGGCGGTCCTCTGGTCTGATAGGGAGCTGGTGGTACGCTGACTTGAGGTCGATGGTGGAGAACACCCGGTATTGGGCGATTTGGTTCACCATTTCTGATATGCGGGGTAGCGGGTAGGCGTCTAGTAGGGTGTACCTGTTGATCGTTTGACTATAGTCGATCACCATCCGTTTCTTCTCACTACCCCTTACCACTACCACTTGGGCGCGCCACGGGCTGTTGCTGTGTTCAATAATGCGCTCTTTCAGCAGCCTGTCTACCTCGGTCGCGATAAACCGCCTGTCCTCCCAGCTGTACCTCCTGCTTTTGGTCGCTATTGGCCGGCAGTTAGGGGTAAGGTTCGCGAATAGCGAAGGCGGCTTTACCTTCAGGGTAGCCAGACCGCACACTGTGAGGGGCGGCTGGGACCCACCGTACTTGAGCGTGATGCTTTGGTGGTTGCACTGGAAATCCAGGCCCAAGATCACGCTCGCACATAGGTTCTTCATGATTAATACTTTAAAATTATCATATACAGTTCCGTTAACGCACAATTGTACCGTGCAGTAACCCAGAATGGTCGATGTCTGGGTTTTGTCAGCCATAGAGATGGTACCCTGAGTAGGGACCACCTTTAGGGAGAGTTGTTGTGCCAGTTCTGGGTGGATAAAGCTCTCCGTGCTTCCACTGTCAATTAAGCATTTAACCCGGCACCCGTTTACCTCGATGTCCACCATTGATCTGGATAGCGGGTGCGGCCTGGTCTGGTCCACTGTGACCGATGCCACTGTAGGGCCCTGATCGATACAAGATGGTGTCCACGCTGTCTGCTCACAAGATGGCGGACCCCACGAGGTCGGGCAAGATGGCATCCAAGATGGCCGCTCCCACGGCGCACACGCGGCGGTGGCGGGTTTTCCGGCGGGGTTCCCTCTGCACGCCTTCCCGAAGTGCCCCTTCTTACCGCACTTAAAGCAGGTGGTGCCTTTCGCCGGGCACAGGTTTCTGGTGTGCTTTGGCTGCCCGCAGAAGTAGCAGTTGGGTCCCTGACGCATCGCGGCTGTCGTAGGGCTTCTGGGGGGAGAGCGGGGCCCAGCCGGTGTCGGACTGTCGGGCGGGGAAGATGCCTTCCAAGATGGCGGCGCCCTCGGTGCACACGTGGCGGCGTGGACGGCGCGGGCTGAAGAGTAGGCGTCCGAGTTTCTCTGGGCCACATCCAGGGATCGCGCGGTGTCCGCAGCCTGTTTCAGGTCCAACCCCGTTTTTTCCAGCAGTCTTTGCCGGATGTAAGTGGAGCTGAGGCCTGTGATGAAGGCATCGTGAACAAGCTCGTCAGTGTACACTGCGGCTTTTACATCTTGGCACTTGCAGTCTTTGCCAAGCATTTTCAGGGTGCTTAGGAACTCCTCCACCGATTCCCCAGGTCGCTGTGCGCGGGTAGCGAGCAGGTGCCTAGCATACACCTCATTCGTAGGCTGCTGGTAATGCGCCTTTAAGATGTCGCAGGCGGCCAGGTACGTCTCGGCGTCTTGGATGAGGGGGTAAACCCGGTGGCTTACCCAATTCCACAGAATTCCGAGTCTCATCCTCGCAGCGTCCGTAGCGTCTTTGACGGCTGCGGAATTGTCCAGGAAGAATTCCATACACTCAAACCAGTGTCCGAAGCATGCTGATGCGTCCGGAGCATGTTGATCCAAATCCAAACGTTCGGGTTTCAGGAGTTGATCCATAGTGTTGAAAAATAAGTTAATAAAATTGATGTGCCTCAATAATTCCGAGACTCGAAGTTAGCAGAACAAAACAAGGCTTTTATTAACTTAGAACGTAACACGTAAGAGAGAGAGATGTCTTCCTTCTGGAGACTGAGGCCAGACTGAGGCCAGACTGAGCTAGCTTACAAACGGGGCCAGGTATGGGCGGAGCCCTACACACAGCACATTCCAGCACATTCCAGTATACAATACAGCACATTCCAGTACACAATACAATGAGGTCTGGGGGAAGGGAAATGACACTGAAACCGATCTCAGTCACAGGCAGTGATGAATGGAAATATTTCATCACAATTATCAGTGGCAGACCCATCTGTACCCAACCCCCCACACCCACCCCGCCACTCTGGCTCTCTCGCTATAAACTCTTCCGCCTTGCTACATCCCTCTCCACTTCAAAAGCCTCCTTAAGACCTGTCTCTTCAACAGTCCATCTGGCCACTTCCTGTAATCTCCCTTCTGCTCCAGCTAAGACCATCGTGGTGAAATTGGGCAAACCACACCATGCATCTGCTAAAGGGGAGCCCAGGCTTCCATTCCCATTGTTGTCCCAAACCCAAGTCCCAACTCCAGCTGGTCTCATCAATCCAAGATTCAATTCCCATGAAAATCTGGGTAACCTTGCCCTCTGGAAAAACTCTCACAGTAAACAATAGTGCGGATAATCGGGACAAAGACGGTCGAGGCTGCACACTTCACACAAAAGCACTGCAGCTTCTTTTCACTGTTTTTTTGAAGCATGTGATTCCATAAATTAAAAGTACTAAAAGCCCACTTGTAAATCAGCTTTGATTATTTTATTTTGAATCTGGATCTTTGAGCATCCGCCAGGCACCAAAGTGTTAGATCAGAATGTTGACACTGGAAAGTTCTGAAGACCCTGAATTTACATCTATATTTATTAAAGTTCAAAAATCTAACAGGAAAATATATATCTCTGTCATCAATTTGAATTAAACACTTATAACCCAATTGCCTGCTGCTGTTCTCATTGTCTACCTACTGTCTCTTAGGGGAACAGCACCCTTGACTCTTTCCTCGTGCTATATGACACAGCTCTAACCTTTGTCAAACACCAGGTAGTTGGAAATGTTAAAAGTTAGAGGCATCCAAGGGTTATTCGTGCCTACAGAAATCAACAATCCTCAGGGTCAAAATATTCAACAGGAATCATTCCACAGCCCCAACAAACACAAGAGTTTCAACAGTCCTGCACCGAGGCATTGAACAGAAGTTGTGAAAAGTAGTAGGTACCTGGTTCTTTACTTTGCTAACAAAGCCCATTTGACGCCAGTCCACCTTTTTGGGAAGAACACCGACTTCCTCCACTTCTGCCAGTTCCTCCAGTTCAACATCCAATAATGCCTTGTCTGTGTAATTTGCCATTTCATATATCCTTGCATCAGTGTACATTTGAACGAACTCCACGGGCGTCTGGAAGAAATGGTTGAATAATACTTCCTACAAGGCTATTTCTACAAAATATGCAAAGCCAAAATCTATTTGTTTACGCAATTGTAGCTCCACATCATTCCGTTGTTTGTAATTTGCATCCACGATTTTTGTGAAAGAGAATTTGATTATAACAGAGATGGATGTTTCTGGCTGAGGTACGCATAAGATGGAACCCCTGTGAATAGGGACAAGAGACATGAGGGAAGAAAAGTAGCTCTTGGCATCTGCTGTAGACCACCAGCTCAAGAGGAGGAATTGGACCAAGAATATTGAAGTCAAGTAAGGGAAGCATCTACAGGAACTGATGCAATTGTTGTGGATAGCATCAATTTATTAGGAAAAGATGAGGAATATTTAAAAGGTGCAACAGGAGAGAAAGCATGATCCTGGAGACAGAATTGGATAGTTACATGGAACAATTGATCAATAAATTCCTGTAAGCAGAGGCACTGTTGGACTGGATATTAAAAAATAACTAGGTGGAACTTGTTAAGTCTGTGTGTTCCAGTTGTACTAAGATTAATTACTGACACAGACTACAAGAATAAAGTTTCAACAGGTCTTTACTAGTTGGAGGTCAGGACTATACTAAATACAATATCACTACACAGTACTTATATACCGGTGGTCACCACCGGTATTACGTATACAGCAGCCAGAGAAAGTAGTACATCCGTGGAACAGGCTTAAGTTCTCTTAAGGTGGAACAGGTTACATACACCACAATCCTCCCTTTTTAGCTTAACAGTCATATCCCCATTTAACATAACATAACAACATATATACATATATAACTTCAGGTATAAACAGTTCAAAGGTTCAGTCTCTCAGGAGGCCTTCTGATTCGGTTTGGATAACGCCTTTCAGTGGTCTCTGATTCTTGTTGCTGAGGTGACTCTTCTTGTTGGTTTCCTATGTGTTGGACGTCATCATCAGGTACAGTCCCTGCCGAGGTAGATGCTTCAGGTTCATTAACGTCTTCCACAGTTGTCTCTGTCGCAACCATGGGTTCGACCCTTGCTCTTGATTCTACCAGTTGATCCGCATGACGCCTTATCACATTGTTACCAATATCTACTGTGTACATCAGAGGTCCTTGTCTGGCCCGAATTGTTCCAGACTGCCATTTTTCGTTTCCATAGCCCCTTGCCAACACTGGTTGTCCTACATCGAAACTTCGAGTGGACTTGTTATTAATATGCCGGAACTGTTTGTTTTCCACTTCCCTCCGCACATTTGGTTTTAACAAGTCCAACCTGGACCGCAACCTCCTGTTATAAAACATCATGGCAGGACTTTGGTTAGTCACTGCATGAGCGGCGTTTCGATATGCCATTAGGAAATTGTCCACCTTGTGTTGTAACGGAATCTGATCATCGTTCATGGCCTTTATTGCCTTTTTGAATGTTTGGACAAATCTCTCGGCCAACCCGTTTGCCGTCGGATGATATGGGGCAGAGGTATAATGTTTCACCCCATTCTTCTTTAAGAATTTTTGGAATTCTTCCGACACGATCTGTGGTCCGTTGTCCGAACATATCTGTTCTGGCAATCCGTTCCTTGCGAATATTGTTCTTAACACCGCAATTGTCTTTTCTGAAGTAGTGGTATTCATCTTGATCACTTCTGGCCATTTGGAATGTGCGTCCACCGCAATTAGGAACATGGAGTCCATGAATGGACCAGCAAAGTCAATATGTACGCGTTGCCATGGGGCTGAAGGCCATTCCCATGGGTGTAGCGGTGCGATCGGAGGTGCATTTTGCACTTTTTGGCACCCAGCGCAGCTTTTTGTCAACTCCTCTATCTGTTGGTCAATGCCCGGCCACCATACATAAGCCCTAGCAAGACTTTTCATCTTAACTCCCCCCAGATGACCTTCATGCAGTTCCTTTAGAATTCTTTCCCGTAACTTGGGAGGAATAATCACTCTTGTCCCGTACATCAAAGTACCATGGCAGACGGACAGCTGGTCTCGCCTTGCCGAGAATGCCGGTAACAGAGGATCACCATGTGTTGGCCATCCTTTCACTGTCACCTCGTAAACTCGGGACAGTGTCGGGTCGTTCCTGGTTTCTCTTTCAATACTTGCATTGGTGACTGGTAAACACTCGATGATGGTCGAATGAAATAACTCAACAGGGTCAACTTTCGTCGTCTCTTCCGCTTCAGGTAGTGGCAGGCGCGACAGCCCATCAGCATTGTGTAAGAGTTTCGCAAAATTCCCCTGAAAACAAGAGAAACATTGGTCCACATCGTGGATGAAGATTTATGTGTTTTTGAATTGCCTCTGGGTCAGATCAAGGTTTTGAAGCATGCTCAGAGCCACGAAAGACTGCTGGACTGGACTACAACGGAGTCGAGGAAATTCGTGGAGGTATTCACACACATTGAGAAGGAACATCTTTTAAGGCTTGTGCTTTTGAGCCCGGTCAAACACAGAGGTTTACAGCTTGTAATGTGTTTGTGTGAAAGACCTGTCAATCAAACCAGGGAGGTCAGGAGTTGCCTACTTGACCCGAGGTCGATTATGGCTGGCTATGATTCAGCAGCCAATCACAGTCCCTTTTTTGTGTACTGGTCAGACAGAACGGCAGCAGAATGAAAGACCTGGCAATCAAACCAGGGAGGTCAGGAGTTGCCTACTTGACCCGAGGTCGATTATGGCTGGCTATGATTCAGCAGCCAATCACAGTCCCTTTTTTGTGTACTGGTCAGACAGAACGGCAGCAGAATGAAACACCTGTAAATCAAACCAGGGAGGTCAGGAGTTGCCCACTTGACCCAAGGCCGATTATGGCTGGCTATGTTTAAACAAGCAATTCAGCAACCAATCACAGTCCTTTTGTTTGTGTACTGGAACTTTAGGCGGGAATTTTTCCAGCCAGAGCAGCAGCAGCAACAGGTATAAAAGATAGCTACTGAGAAGCTATCGGGTCTCTTTTTACTTCGCTGGATCACAGGTAAGCAGAGTGTTCTGACTCCTCAAACAAGACAACCTAGCAATGACTTTGGGGTGGTGATTTAAGGGAATTGCTAAGATTGTTTAAATAACATTGTAGCCACTGTATCCCTCGTTTTTGCCGTGTGTACCCCCTTGTTATATACTTTTACTGCATTTACTGTGTTCGTGTGGTATAGTTTATATTTGATTATGGTTCTTTAGTTTAATAAATTTTGACTTTGCTCATATCCAAACAAATTGTCCGCTTTAACATCATTAATTGTAAGTCCTCCAGTCAGAACTGAAAGGTGGGGTAGCGATTCGGAACCGCTGTTAAAATTGGTTTACAGTGCAGCAGGCAAAAAGGCTGCTGGCCAGGTATGTTACCATAAACCAGGAAATAGATGCCCCCCCTACAAATGGCGACCCAGATGGGACTGGAGGCAGTTCTTGATTTGATGAGGGAGCAGCTCTTCTCTTTCTTGCTTTCAGTCTGTGGGCAGTCCTGTGGAAGGTAGTGGCAGCGTGTAGGCTGACCTATCGGGGTATAGGTGGCTGGGTTAGGAAGGGTGAGAGGAGAGAGCAGGAGGAGGATAAGGAGGCCAAGAGTCAGGAGTCCCAGTTTGAAAAATGCCAGGCATTTATAGAGCGCCTTGTGCAGGAAGTCACTGAGGCCAGAGATAGTGAGATGAGACTGCGGGAAGAGAATGTCCGCCTCATCTCAGAAGTAAAAGAGCAGGAGGAAAGGTTTAGGGAAGTAAGGACAGCTTATAAGCTGGCTTGCGCCCAAAGGTTTAGTGAAGCAGATCATGGCCCCTGTAGGGCAGAGATAGAAAGCCTGAACATGGCTTTAAAAGCAAGGGGGATGATTTGCATGATCAGCCCGAAGGCAGGTCAGCCAGATTTTACTGGCAGCCCAAGTGAAACCATCCCACAGGCAACACCCAGGGAAGGGCTGGATAGGGAATTAGAGATCCCAAGACCGCAGCCCACAACCCCGAGTCTCCAGGGGCTCTGGCGGCAAGACGGGGTGAACAATGAGGCGGTAGGAGGACGCCAGCAGGTCCCGCGGGGCAGGCAGGGACCAGGACCAGTGTACCCCCTCCGACAACGGAGGTACGGTCAGCCCGTGAATGCTAATGACCCAGGGGCTGTTCAGAATACCTATCTGGTCCCTTATGATACCCCACAGCTCAGGGGTATGGTGAAACACATTCCCATGCTCTCTGAAAAGGGAGACCCCTCACTGCACTTCCAACAAGTAGACCAGGCAGCCAGTGTTAACGGCTGTGATGATGAAGAGAAAGCCAGAATGTTGCTTTTCTCTGTGGATAGCAGGCTCTATCAGACCCTTTCGGATGAGGCCAAGAGAGGGCAGAAGGGTTTTGAGGACATGAAGGAGGAAATACTGGAAGCCATGGGTGCGAACGACGGCAATCCGTTCGATCGCATAAGAAAAACACTGCAGCAGGAAGGGGAGACTCCACAGGCATTTGCAGATAGGCTGTGGCCAGTCTACAACAGTGCGTGTACAGGGGGACAAGATAGAGCACAGCTGAACCAGCGGCAGCGGA
Source organism: Somniosus microcephalus (assembly GCF_052327205.1). Lineage (NCBI taxonomy): Eukaryota > Metazoa > Chordata > Chondrichthyes > Squaliformes > Somniosidae > Somniosus > Somniosus microcephalus. Next base: position 50,482,051 of record NC_140999.1, on the reverse strand, counting down.
CCCAATGGCTTCGTTGTCTGGTGTCCAATTGCCTGCCCCGGATAAGAACAAAAGCTGATGCTTGGTTTGACTCCCGAGACCCCCTAGCTACCAAAGGGACTGTAATCCGGCAGCTCACGGTAGCATTTAGGAACGGGAAGAATGGGGAGAGCCCCCAGCAAAAGGGTAAGGTCCACGAGGTTAAACCTGGGGACCGATATAGGAAAGAATGGCGCCAGGAAGGGAGCCATCCCTCCCAGAACAGGGTCACTTGTTACAAGTGCGGGGAGGAGGGCCACTGGCGCAGGGATTGTAAAAAGCCTGGGAGAAATGATACAGCCAGGAATGCCACAGCCCCAGCCCAAAGGGTAGAGACAGGAATTTCCCCCGCCTCAGTCGAGTCGCTACTGGAGGCAATGCGGTTTCTCCTGACCAACCAGGGAAGGGGAGCAGCCATCAGTGGTGCTATAGCCCCCTCGCCCACCTCTGCCTCCCCACATTGACTGGAAAGAAAGGGGTTTAAAGTCAACCCCAACCAGGCAGCTGGGAGTGAGCCTGAGAATAGGAATCCTCAGCCCACAGCAGGTACAAGTTCACAGGCAAGTGCGGTGGCTTGTGTGGGGGGAGGAGCCATTCCTGGGCAGAGTAAGCTGTTTAAGCCAGGGAACAGGGAAGGAGAGTTCTGGGACCCCTGTAGAGCAGGTCCAGTAGCAGAAATCCTGGACAAGGGAGGCACACAGGGAATAGTTTTGGCCCCAGACCAAAGGCAGGTCCAAGTCCAAAATTCCCCATTTAAAGCCACTCGGGGAAGGGAACATGAGTTTGCCCACCAGTCAAGTTCAAGTTCACAGCCTGTAAAGACAGGTGCTGTGGCTTGTTTTCAGGGTAAAGTTGTCCAGCCCACAAATTGGGACACTTCCCTACCCCAGTGGGACCTAAATTTTGGCAAAAGTTCGAATTTGAAATGGTTCGGTGGCTTAGGAACAGAGAAACAGCAGCCTGGGATCAGAAATCAGCAGGCTGCTGCCACTCCATCCACTGAAACGGATTGCGCAGGCGCGGCCGCCTGCTTGAAGACAGAGGCTTCACAGCCTCTGCCGCGGGACTCCGGAGAGGAGATTCACGCAGGCGCACTCGCCTGTTTAAAGGGACCAGCTTCCCAGCCAGCCTCTAGAATGGTTTCCCCCATGATGTGGGACCCTGGGGGGGCAGGGATAGCAATTCCTCTTGCAGGGGAGCTGGTAACAGGATTTGGACATGGGGGAGAAGGTTCCCAGCCAGCTAGGGCTGTGACCCAAGCTCAGGGTCTGCCAGCCAAAGTTTCCCCCACAGAGACGCCCCTCAGAAGGTCTCTTCGGGTGCCCCAGCCCAAGAAAGCATGGTCACCCACTTTACAGTGGAGTAAGGCGGTCTCCCGGGCCAGGGAGAAGCCAAAGAACAGAGGTCCCCACTCAACAGCCAGAAGGTCGAGGGACCAGCAGCAGGAGGCAGTCCAGCTTCGCTGCAGCCAGCAGCAATCTGCGACGGGGCCAGAGATTAGCCTGGCCGCCCGGAGACGGGCGGCATTTGTATTATAGCTGTGTATTGATTGTGTTTTGATCGTAGCGTGCTTTTAAGATGTATTTTAAGTTTAGAATGTTTTCAAATGTTTTGAGTTCAAGTGTAAGTTTAAATTTACAAGTGTGCCAAATGTTTGTGTTTTGGTCCGAGGTCGAGGGACCCGACCACGCCTCCACCTAAAGCAGCAGGTCAGGGAGAGACCTGGCTGCATGTCCTTTTATGTTTTGCAGGAGAATGGATGAAAACCAAGGAGCAGCCCTGTTCGCCCAGCCCGAGCTGGGCATCAAATGAAGATATGGAGACAGAGTGTTGGGGATCATCTCACCACGGGACGAATCCAGGAGACCCCGCAGCGATCTTCGGGAAAACCTGGACAGGGTCCGGAGGAACTTGCCTACTCCTCCTACGGGGAGGAGATGGCCCCAGCTGGGTGGGGCACGGCCCCCAACCCAGCACTATCCTGACCAAAGTTCACTTGCGGGAGACCTCGCTGTCGAGGAGTCACGATGGGGAAGCGCGGGCGCCTTGTGATAGGGATGCGTTCCCTGGGGGTGGGTGGTGATGGCCCGGGAAGATTGTACAGAGGAGGGGGAGACCCAAGAGTCACGTGGGTGCGGTCGGGGGAGGGAGGAACTCACCCAGGAGCCCACGGGCAAAGAGGATAAGTGTGGCTGGGAAGGATGAGTGGGTGGCCGGATCAGTGTGGGGCCAGGGAGAGCCGCCACACAGGCACCCATCATTTTCTGCAGCCAGTCGAGGGAAGACGGGAGGGGGAGGGACTGGGAGTCATGAGATCCCATACTCCCCGGTCTCGGTCTGTGCCAAGGTAATTTTAAACGTGAGGGGTACCCCGCCTCCACAAAAGGACAAGGGAACGGCTCGGGGCTGGCGGAGCAGGCTGGTCGCTAAATCCATTCTGCCTGTTTTAAAGTTTAAGCTGATCAAAGGGGGGGTGGAAGGTACTTTTACTGCCCGAGTGGGAGGAGCAATACCCACTCGAATTTCGCGACCCATCATCGGCACGTGATGATCGGGGTTCATTTAAGCATGTTGCTTAATGATTTTTTTGTATTTTGTGTTGCAGCCCAAGTTGAGCAGAGGCGTCAGATCCTCTCCGTGCTTGGGACCAGTTTGTGACAACTCCAAGTTGAGCAGAGGCGTAGGACCCTCTCCGTGCTTGCAATAATTTGAGTACATTGTGTAACTAAGATTGCAACATTTTGTAATAAATTATGATGTAAAAAAAAAGGTGTTTGTAAATTTGGATTACATTGTATAATTTTACAAGCGTGTAGGGGTATGAGACCCATTATTGAAAATTGATGTATCTGTAAGATGCCTACCGTACCACGGTTTTGGTTTCCTCGAATTTTGAGGAGAATAGACGGGACGGGGATCAGTGGCAGATAGCTATTAGGTAAATACAGGGGATGGTTGTTTGTGAGGGGTTCAGAGAATTTTGCTCACTCCTTTGAGTCGATACTACAATCAAGTTTGAAGTATCAAAAGGGGGGAATGTAAGAGTTTCGCAAAATTCCCCTGAAAACAAGAGAAACATTGGTCCACATCGTGGATGAAGATTTATGTGTTTTTGAATTGCCTCTGGGTCAGATCAAGGTTTTGAAGCATGCTCAGAGCCACGAAAGACTGCTGGACTGGACTACAACGGAGTCGAGGAAATTCGTGGAGGTATTCACACACATTGAGAAGGAACATCTTTTAAGGCTTGTGCTTTTGAGCCCGGTCAAACACAGAGGTTTACAGCTTGTAATGTGTTTGTGTGAAAGACCTGTCAATCAAACCAGGGAGGTCAGGAGTTGCCTACTTGACCCGAGGTCGATTATGGCTGGCTATGATTCAGCAGCCAATCACAGTCCCTTTTTTGTGTACTGGTCAGACAGAACGGCAGCAGAATGAAAGACCTGTAAATCAAACCAGGGAGGTCAGGAGTTGCCCACTTGACCCAAGGCCGATTATGGCTGGCTATGTTTAAACAAGCAATTCAGCAACCAATCACAGTCCTTTTGTTTGTGTACTGGAACTTTAGGCGGGAATTTTTCCAGCCAGAGCAGCAGCAGCAACAGGTATAAAAGATAGCTACTGAGAAGCTATCGGGTCTCTTTTTACTTCGCTGGATCACAGGTAAGCAGAGTGTTCTGACTCCTCAAACAAGACAACCTAGCAATGACTTTGGGGTGGTGATTTAAGGGAATTGCTAAGATTGTTTAAATAACATTGTAGCCACTGTATCCCTCGTTTTTGCCGTGTGTATCCCCTTGTTATATACTTTTACTGCATTTACTGTGTTCGTGTGGTATAGTTTATATTTGATTATGGTTCTTTAGTTTAATAAATTTTGACTTTGCTCATATCCAAACAAATTGTCCGCTTTAACATCATTAATTGTAAGTCCTCCAGTCAGAACTGAAAGGTGGGGTAGCGATTCGGAACCGCTGTTAAAATTGGTTTACAGTGCAGCAGGCAAAAAGGCTGCTGGCCAGGTATGTTACCATAAACCAGGAAATAGATGCCCCCCCTACAATTGCCATGCTGCTTTGTACCTTTGAATTCTATTTGATATTGATGTGCCCCTAGGAAAAGGGACCATCTCTGGAGTCGCTGTGCTGTCATCACCGAAACACCCTTCTTAGCATTAAAAATGGACACCAACGGCTGATGGTCTGTCAGAAGTGTGAATTTTTTGGCCCTGCAGGTAATGATTAAACATCTTCACTCCCCATGCAAGGCTGAGAGCCTCCCTATCGATCTGCGCATAGTTACGCTCAGCGGAGGTCAATGATCTGGATGCAAACGCGACTGGCCTTTCCATGCCCTTTGGCAACTTGTGTGAGAGTACTGCCCCAATACCATATGGAGAAGCATCACAAGCCAACCGAATAGGCAGTGTCGGGTTGAAGTGAGCCAACACTTCCTCTGAGGTGATGAATTCTTTGCTTTTGCGAAATGCCTTCTTACAGTTTTCGCTCCATTCCCATGGTACCCCCTTCTGTAAAAGAGCGTTCAGCGGGTGCAGTACCGTGGATAGATTCGGTAGAAACTTATGGTAATAGTTAATCAATCCCAGAAACGACCTCAACTGAGAGACATTATCCGGAGTGGGAGCCTTTACAACTGCCTCTATCTTGTCAGGAGACTTATGAAGCCCCTCCCGGTCAATGACATGACCACAGTACGAGATCCGCTTCTGAAAGAACTCACATTTCTGCCGATTAACTCTAAGTCCATACTCTTTCAGTCTGTTGAGCACCAGTTCCAAGTTTGCGAGGTGTTCTTCATCACCATCACCTGTAATCAGAATATCGTCCAGGTAACATTGTGTGCCTGGAATTCCCTGTAATACCTGCTCCATGGCCCTCTGCCAAATTGCCGGAGCCGCTGCCACTCCAAAAACCAGCCTATTATACCGGTACAAACCTCTATGCGTGTTGATCGTGAGGTACTGGCGTGACTCTTCTTCAACCTCCATCTGCAAGTACGCCTGCGCCAGGTCTATCTTGGTGAAGTGTTTCCCGCCAGACAATGAAGCAAAAATATCCTCAATCCGCGGAAGCGGATACTGCACCATGTGAAGCACCGGATTAACGGTGATCTTGAAATCTCCACAGATGCCAACCTTCCCTGATTCTCCTGGCTTGTTGCTCGAAGGACGTTTCATAACGGGAACAATGGGCATAGCCCACTCACTCCAATCTACCTTAGACAGTACACCTGAACGTTCTAGCGCTTCCAGTTCCGCTTCTACAGTAGGTCGTATTGCATAGGGTACCGGTCTGGCTTTGAAAAATTTTGGTTGTGCATGTTCATCAATCTTGATGTTTGCCGTAATTCCTTTCAGTGTTCCCAGTCCTTGCTGGAACACCTCTTTAGCATCATCCAATATTTTGGACAATCGTTTAGGTTTGACATCTGTTTCCCCGGAATCTACCGTTAGTGCTTTTAAGGAGTGCCAGTCCATATTTATTTTCCTAATCCACTCCCGTCCCAGTAGTGGTGGACCTCCTTCAGGTAGCACATATAAGTCCATTACTTGGCTTTCTTCACCCTTGTGGACCACTTTTACCTCTATCTTTCCGATGGGATACACTCTTTGCCCCGTGTATGTTTTCAATATAATCTCCGTATCCCGTAGGGGAATATGTTGGAATAACCTTTTGTAATCTTTCTTATTCATGACCGTCAATGCCGATCCAGTGTCCAATTCCATCTTTACTTGGACTCCTGCTATCTGAAGAGTGACCCAAATTGTCTGGAGATCTGCATCCTTACCAACGTTGTGTACTCTTAAGCTACCCAGTTCATTACTGCTAGCGTCTGAATCTGACTTCTGTTCGTTCGAACTGGTCTTTGTCACCTTGTGCACCTTTATGTATTTTCCTTGCGGTGACTTTTTGTTGCTGGTCTTCTTTCCTGACCGGCATACTTTAGCTATGTGGCCAAGCCTGCCACACGTTCTGCATTCTTGGTTTTTAAACCAACACTGGTTCTGATCGTGTGTTGTCTTTCCACAACGATAACATTTTACAGTACTCAAACCCAATTTATTTGTACTGAGTTCCGGTGACCGTAGCTGCATTACTGCCGTGCCTCTCGCTGCGGCTTCGTGTGCTGCTGCCATAGTGACCGCTTTCTCAAGCGTCAGCTCATTCTCCTCGAGCAGTCGCTTTTGTGTATCTTCTTTTAATAATCCACACACAAATTTATCTCGTAGCGCGTCTGTTAGTCCCGTTCCAAACTGACAGTACTTTGCTAGCTTACGCAATTCCATTAAATATTCAGCATTGCTTTCATCCTTCAGCTGCCTTCTGCTGTAAAATTTAAATCGTTCCGCTAGCATCAGCGGCGTGGGGTTTAGATGATTTTTCAGGACAGTAACAATCTCCTCGAACGTCTTATCCGCCGGTTCATCTGGTGATAAAAGGTGTTTCAATTGCCCGTATGTCTTCGCACCCATTAAGTTCAATAAAGTTAGTGCTTTCTCTGCATCTGGGATTTTATTTGCTTTACAATAATTTTGTATGCGTTCTACATACATGGCCCAATCTTTGATGTCGCTATCAAAGGTATTAGTGTTCCCATGTTTAGGCATCGTTGCAATTTATTTTAATTTTTTTTTTTTTTTTAATTTTATCCCAAGATGGCGGCTTCCCGCTCTTGTCTTCGTCCTCCGCCTACAAAATGGCGGTTTTCCCGCGCTTGGTGGTCTTCACTCACTGGCTGCAATGGCGTTTGGCGTGCCGCTGCTGCTCCCCTTTCCCAGCGGTTAGTAACTCCCCCGACGCTGTCTCCGCTTCACCGCGGCTCCCTCGGGCATTCGCGCTTCCCCGATGTCGCGCCTCGCAGCCCGGTTATTAGCACTGGCTGCATTCGCCTTCACCGCGGCTCTCGCGCCTTCAGTCGCCCCAGACGCTGCGCCTTTTTGGCCCGAAAGCGGCCCGGCCCTTATCACCAGCCGCGATCGATGTCCCCGCGCTGCGCCTTTCGGCCCGAATGCGGCCCGGCCCTTATCTCCGGTCGCGATCGATCTCACCGCCCTTATTCCTCCGTCTTCCTCCCCCCGTCTGTACAGCCAACGCGGCCGACTTTCTGCTCGCGTCGCTAACCGGCTTACCCACCACCGAGGTAGAAAGAAGATAGCTGACTGCCGCTGATGGAGGCTTCGAGTTCAGGATGTCTTCTGCACTCCGGGTTCTCGATGCCTGCCGCGCGACGTGTCTTCCAGCAGGGTGATGAGGGTGGATGCCTCTCTTCGACGCCCGTTCTGTGGACGAAGCCGCCGTGGATATAAACTGCGGCAGGGTAAGAATCGGACTCATCGCCACTGTTAAGTCTGTGTGTTCCAGTTGTATTAAGATTAATTACTGACACAGACTACAAGAATAAAGTTTCAACAGGTCTTTACTAGTTGGAGGTCAGGACTATACTAAATACAATATCACTACACAGTACTTATATACCGGTGGTCACCACCGGTATTACGTATACAGCAGCCAGAGAAAGTAGTACATCTCTTAAGGTGGAACAGGCTTAAGTTCTCTTAAGGTGGAACAGGTTACATACACCACAGAACTGGTCAGAGTTTGAGAAGACTGTGGAAAAGTGAATACAATATGGTGTAGTTTAAGGTTGGGCTTAAGATGGAAAGCAGACTGAGTACAATAGAAACATTTATCCTTAGAGAGGGAGATTTTGAAGGGATGAGGAGTGGGTCAACGAGACTGGACTGGAGAGCACCGTTAAATGGAGAATACATAGAAGTGGCTCATGCTTGGAAATAGAATACACAGAGGAGATACATACCAGTAGAGATGGAGCATGACAGAGGGAAAAGTCTGATGCAGGAAGTACTGTGCAGAATATGGGCAAAAGATTGTTCTTAAAGTATAAAGCTATGGGCGGTAGACTGAGACACATATAAAAACAAGATAAAGGAGATTAGGAAACTGGTCAGAATAACTAAAATAGGAAATGGGGTTAGGATAGCAGGAAATATTGCAAGAAATGTCAACCATTCTTACAAATGGGAGTAATGGCAGGAAGGTCTTGATTATCAGGTTTCCTGGAGTTCTTTGAGGAAATGGACCTCAGTAAATCTGCGGAGGTGATATATTTTGGTTACAAGCAAGGTTTTTGGTACCGGCCGCAAAAGAACTAGCCCACAAGGCACGATGGCATCGAATAGGAGGCAGACCTTTGGGCCGGATTGACAATTGGCTAAACCAGAGACAGTGAAGTGTGGTTGTGAATGGAGCTGTGTTGATGTGTATAATTCTGGACGCAGTATCTCAGCAAGAATAACAAGGCACTGGAAGCAGTGCAGACAAGGGAAAACAAACTGATGCCTAGGTTGAGATATTGAAGTTATAAGGGTCAGTTAAAGAGCCTGGGATATTTTACTCTGCAGGAGAAGTCTCAGGGGAGATATTATTCAAGTGTTTGAGAGCCTTAAGGGAAAACATTGGACATAGCAGTGACTCCAGCTGATATATTCTTGTCCCAGAAACCATAGACAGATTTGGTTAAATGGTCTAAAATTGTTCTCCATCATGCCCAGCATCAAACCAACAATTCTGATCCTGTAGTATTTGCGTATCTCACCAAGTCTCCAAATTGATTCATGGCCATTTCATACGTCGAATTTCCTTGACTATGCTGAGCATTGTGAGCTGCAATCTTCTCCAGGTTTTCCAGCCATACTACTCTCCTGGTCTGATCTTCTTCCTACACAAACAAGATTGAGTTCCTGTAATATACTGTCAACAGCACACAACGCTCTATGTTACTACTTGGCTTCAAGTAAATGGAAGATACCATTGGCCATGTTATGAACAGCGTGTTTGGTCCGTGAATGAAGACAACTGAATATCCAAGTAGGGGGCGACAACATTTGATGTCAGCCACAGCAGTAGAAGAGATTGGAACAGAGGAAGGAGGTTGTTGGTCAGGATCATCAAAATTAGATTTGGAGGAGAAAAGCGAACCAAACAATCATGCTTCCCTCTAGAACACAGCTAGCAATAGAACCATCAGGAGCAAAGAAACGAAAAGAGGAATCAAAGAAGCTTCCAGAGACGGTTTTGGCAAGAATTAGAAAGAACCATAAGGGTAAGAAGACCAGTTCATGCTTCATTTCGATAAAGTATGATTAACAATGGGAATTACACTGTGAGCAAAGAAACTAGGAGATGAATACAGTTTCACAAATCTGAAACAAGGTTTGAGATTACATAGTATTTCTTTCCCACAGAACATTAGACATATGGAATAGATTACTGGCTAACCCAGATCACGGTATGTCAGACAGGAGTTGGATAAACAGGCATCGTACTTGCACCCCTAGTGGTGTGGGAACCTACCATTAACATACGAATTAAGTGAGCTCCCCTTGATCCTGCTAACTTCAGCAGGGTAAGTGATGGCAGATTTGCAGTCCCATTTTCATCAGGTTGCCCAGTGAAGTTCAATTTAGGTTCTTGGGAAGTGTGAAAGCAGCCTAATTCTAGAGAGTCATGATTGGCTGCTTCTCTGCCATTACCATAATTTGTGTTTTACAAATTTAACTGGAAGAAATGTGTTGTGTCCGTGTGTTAATGGAGACACGGAATGCAGGAGTTGGTTTCACAGGTGTTTACTGAACAAAGTCTGGAGGTGAACTAACAGATACAAGACACTATACAGGCTTATATAGCCCAAGTGGCCATTACCGGCATTACAGTACACAGGGGCTCTTAAAGGCACATACACCACAATTCCTCCCCTTTTAGACAACCAGTACATAACATTTTAAGTAATCATTAATTAACATGTTACAAGAACAATAACCTACACATTTGCTGCAGTTAATCAATTATAAGTCAGTCTCTCTGGAGGCTTCCTGACTCGGTCCAGATAACGCCTCGGTGGTGCAGTAGTTTTTGGTGGTGTAGTAGATTCTTTTGGCAAGGTCGATTCGGCTTGAATGCCAGTGTCGGGTTCATCTGGTTCCAGTATCACCGGATCGGAGGTAGATACCATGGGTATCTCTGCTTCATCATTAGGCGTATAGAGTTGTGGTGTAGGTTGTCCCTTTTCGGATGACGCTATGATCTGGTCAGCATGGCGCCTTATTATGCTTTCTCCAATGTCCACGGTATACATCAGCGGTCCTAGTCGTGTGCAAATAGTTCCAGGCTGCCATTTCTCGGTACGGTAGTCCCGGGCCAAAGCTTGTTGACCTATCTGGAAGGTTCTAGTTGGCCTTTCATTCATGCCTTGAAATTGCCGGTTCTCCACGTCCCTTCTGATGTTTGGCTTGATCAAATCCAGCCGGCATCTTAGGCTTCTATTGAAGAACATCATGGCGGGAGTTTGGTTTGTAACCACATGTGTTGCATTCCTGTATGCAAACAAGAAGTTATCTACCTTATGCTGTAGATTTATGTCTTCATTACCCATGGCCTTTATGGCCTTCTTGAAGGTCTGGACAAACCTTTCAGCCAATCCATTGGTGGCGGGATGGTATGGGGCGGACGTATAGTGCTTAACCCCATTGTTTTTTAAGAACTTCCTGAATTCTTCGGACACAAATTGTGGTCCATTATCAGAACAGATCTGTTCAGGCAGCCCATTCCTGGCAAATATGGTCCTTAATACTGTGATGGTTTTTTCCGTGGTGGCGGAGGACATCTTTATTACTTCCGGCCACTTGGAGTGTGCATCAACCGCGATTAAGAACATTGAGTCCATAAATGGACCAGCAAAGTCGATGTGTACCCTTTGCCATGGAGATGAGGGCCACTCCCATGGATGTAGAGGGGCTTGTGGTGGGGCGTTTTGGACCTTCTGGCATCCTAGGCAGCTCTTGGTCATTTCTTCGATGTCTCCATCGATACCTGGCCACCACACAAACGCTCTGGCTAGGTTCTTCATTTTCACTCCACCCAGATGCCCCTCGTGAAGCTCCTTTAGCACTTTATCCTGGAGTTTGGGTGGAATTACCACTCTGGATCCACACATCAAGGTTCCTCGGCATACTGACAGCTGTTCTCTTCTTTGCGAGAATGCTGGCAACAGTGGTTCGCCATGTGCTGGCCATCCCTTCACCGTTAAATCGTAGACTTGTGAGAGAGTCGGGTCATTTCTCGTTTCCTTTTCAATGGCAGAATTTGTTACTGGTAGACATTTCACTATGGTTGAGTGGAACATCTCCACTGGGTCCACTGTAGGTGTAAAGTCTGTGGGTTGTACAGTTAATAACGACACAGACTTCAGGAGTAACAAACAAACAAGTCTTTACTGTTCAGAGGTCAGGGCGAATCTGCCCCAGTTATCCTGCCACAACACTTATATACTGGTGTGGTCACTGTCGGTATTACAGTATACAGAAGCCAAACAAATAGTGCCACACCTAAAGTAGTTCTCTTAAAGGTGAACGGTTACATTCAATAGTTCCCTTAAAGGTAGACGGGTACATACACTACAATCCTCCCTTTTTAGCTTATTACTTACAGAGTCCCCGTTAAACATACATATCTTCAACTTCATATAAAACAATTTACAGATATAATCTCGGTGGGAACAGTTCATAGATTCAGTCTCTGATCTTGACTCGTTCCGAACAGCATCTCTTTGGTGTAGCCGGTTCACATGGCTAGCGTGACTCCTCCATAGCCTTTTTCTTGACGTAACAGCTTGAACTTTCGTCCTGTTGAACCAGCAGTGCGGACTTTTACAACCAACTGGCTGTCTTGATAATTTCCGGTTTTTCAACTAATTTAGCTCCTTTCGTAGTGTCCCGCCTGAGATGGTAGAATTGATAATATTTTAGACGATTATTATCTTCTGCTTCTTCTTTTTCTTTTCTGCCTTTTTGAAACTCTCGGAGCTCCTTTCTCGGCTGCCAGCTGTAGCGCCACCAACTCTCTATGTTCCTTAGACCTTAAGTGCTTCATCCGGATTTCAGCACTTTGGGAGTTTTCATCACAAACTGAGCAGACCAGATCCTCGTAATATTCAGTGTCACTCAACAGGTCATGGTAATATTCGGGGTCATCCTGAGTTAGGCCAGTGAGAGGCCCTTCTACTTCCTTCTTATCCATCTGGACGTTAGCCGACGGTGGTTCCTTCCCTAACCATCTTTCTTGAAAAGACTTCTTCAAACATTCATATTCATCCCGCTCTTCCTGGGTTGTCTGCCATTCCTTCACTACTGACCTCATTTGTGAGTTCAATACCTTCCCTTCCATCGGGGATTGCGTTATCAGGCTATTTAATCCTTCTACTGAAGCAGCTGTTTCAACATTCTTCTGTTCACATTGACGTGATTCAACGAACTCTTCATAGAGTAAACTGTAATACAAAATCTGTGTTGCCACCTCAGTTATTTCCGTAACTTTTGGGAGCTCCGAATTCCTTCCCTTTGAAGATTGAAGCTCGTGTTCCCATTGTGGAGTCTTGTCTCTCAGCATGTGAAGGAGTTGGCTGACCGTTAACTCTTCCACGGGGACTCTGTGGATCAGAGTCTTCTCCATTTCATCCACCTTTCCCTCCAATGCTTTCACCTTCCTTTCCTCTTGTACTTTGGTTTCAAGCGCTCGAAGAAGTTGCGCCTTGATGCTCCCTAGCTCATGTTCAGGGCCCATTCTTACAGTTTCTGTGTTTCTTACAGTTTCCTTTCCTTCCACTGAAAGGATTCCCAGTTGAATTTGTTCTTCAAGTCGTTGAACCTCGATCATTGCCGCCTCATATTTGACTTGGGTTTCCTTCAATATTTTTATGAGTTCTTGGACATCTTGTCTTTCATGTTCTGCCATGTCTTTCACCTCTAAATTCTCATCTATGGATGGAACTTCTACCGATGAGTCTGTCTTGGCCTTGAGCTCATCAAGAATTTCCTGCAGCCTTTGGACTTCTTGCTCATGTTCAACCTTTAGTTGTTCATATGCTTCTACTGAAACTAGCTTTTCGGAGGTTGCCGAGTTAATCCCCTCCAGAATTGTAGCCTGGGCCTGTTCATACTGTTCTTTCAACTTCTCACACTCTGCTTGTAAGGAGTCGTAGAGAAGAACTGGAATAAAATCCTGGCTTCCTGAAGATTCCTCTTCATTTGCTTTTTTCGCAATTTCCTGTTGGAGTTCAGCCAAGGCTGCTATGCTATCTGCCTCTTGAAGTCTCACTGCCATCAAATCTTCTTTATTCTTGCAGTCTATCTCAGCCATTTTCCGTTTACTTTCATTTAACTGAGTGAGTAGACCCTTATTCTGGGCTGAGAGATATTGCACCTTCTCATGTAGACCATAGCACTCCTTCTCTGCTCGACATAGCTGGTTACTGCTGATTTGGTTCTGTGTTTCAAGTTCCAACATCCTTTGCTTAGCTTCTTCCAGTTTCGCCCCTATAAGCTCCTCTTGCAACATGGCCACATTATTCACATCAGGTAAAGAAGCGTTTCTCTTTTCCATGTCCAAGATTTTTTTCTGCATCTCTTTAAGTGCACACTGCGATTCAGCTTCTCTTAACCTTGCCTGCACTAGCTCCATCTCCAATTGCAGAACAAAATCCTCAGTGTAGCGTGGTTTGCCTTTATGCTGTATCTCTAGATCATGCAAATATTCTAACTCCTGAACATCATAAGGGAGATGTGATCGGTAATTGGTCATGATGGCTCTATGGTCGCTCTCTGCTTGAGCCAGCAGGTTCTGTTGTCTTTCCAGACTCTCCCATTCGGTGTCATAGAACTTTTTCATTGTTTTCATCTCTTGTACGAGACGGTAACTTAATTGTTCTAATTGTTGTCGTACTTTGAAATAACGTTGAGTTCGAGCCCGGTGTTCCTCCGTAATGCATATGTCTGTAACTTGAACAGACTCAGAATTCTCTGTCTTTATGCACGCCATCGTTTTTCCAACCTTAGTCAGTGAGTTCATGTTAACCTTGTTTTTCATACGTGGGCTGGACTTACCGTCTTCCGGCTCAGAGTCTGAGCTGCTTGTCTGCACCGAGTCCTCACTCGTCATTGCTTGTAGGTAGTGCCATTCCATGTCTATTTTCTTGATCCACTCCCATCCTAGAAGTGGTGGTCCTCCCTCAGGTAGTACGTACAAGTTCATTCTTGGGTGTACTTTACCCCTATCTCTCACCTTGACTCTTATTTTTCCCATGGGGTATACTTTATGCCCCGTGTATGTCTGCAATACGAACTTGGTATCTCTTAAGGGTATGTGTGGGAATAGCCAGTGGTAATCCCTTCGATTTATGACTGATACAGCTGATCCAGTGTCCAACTCCATTTTCACTTGGACTCCAGCTATTTTTAGCATGACCCAGATAGTTTGTAGGTCAGCTTCCTTACTCACATGGTGGATACTCAGACTACCCAGCTCCTGGCCGTTTGGATCTGAGTCTGGATTCTGTTCGTCTGAACTCTTCTCAGCCCCCTTGTATACCTTGTTGTACTTTTCTCATGATGGCTTCCTTTGGTTGTTGGTCTTCTTCCCTGACCGGCATACCTTAGCGATGTGACCCAGTTTGCCACATTTCCTACATTCTTGGTTCTTAAACCAGCATTGATTCTGGTCGTGTGTTGTCTTCCCACAACGATAGCATTTTGTTGTACTCGAGGTAATTTGGTCCACCCCGAGTGCCGCCGCCTTTAGTTGCATTTCCGCCGTTCCTTTCGCTGCGGCTTCGTGTGATGCGGCTATAAGGACAGCCCTGTCAAGTGTAAGGTCGTTCTCTTCGAGTAGGCGCTTTTGCGTCCCTTCCTTGGACAATCCGCCTACGAACTTGTCTCGCAGTGCCTCTGTCAGATTCCCTCCGAACTGGCAGTATTTCGCTAGCCTACGCAGTTCGACCAACTATTCTGCGTTGCTTTCGTCTTTCCGTTGCGTTCTTGCATGGAATTTGAATCGTTCAGCCAACATCAACGGTGTGGGGTTCAAGTGGTCCTTCAGAACAGCCACAATCTCTTCGAAAGACTGATCCGCCGGTTTAGCTGGTGCTAGTAAATCCTTCAAGAGCCCGTATGTCTTTGCGCCCATCGAGTTTAACAATGTTATCGCCTTGTCGTCTTCCTCTATTTTGTTGGCTTCACAATAGATCTCGATGCGTTCCACGTACATGGCCCAGTCTTCTATCTCAGAATTAAAATCGTTAATATTCCCTCGCTTAGGCATCTTCCTTTCCTTGGAGCAGCACAGTATTTCTTTAAGTATTATTTATTATCTGTTTATTTCTAAAATGGCGGTTTTCCCGCGAAAATGGCGGTTTCCCGCTCTTCCTTTCTCTCCCCGCCCACTTCAATGGCGGTTTCCCGCCTCTGTCGTCTTCTCCGACTAATGGCGGCTTTCCGCGTTTCTTCCTGGTGGAAGGGGTACGCTTTCCCCACAGCGGACAGGTTCAGCCGCTGGGCTGGCTCTCGCACAGCTCCCCTTACTCGGCTCTGTCTCTCTCTCCCGCCCGCACGGCTCTACCGGCGCTGGGTACACCCCGTTAACGGAGGACAGTTCAGCCGCTGGACTGGCTCTCGTGCAGTCTCTCTCTCCGTACCCGGCTCTGTCGCTCTCTCCCCCGCACGTTCGGTTCTACCGGCTCTGGGTACCCCGTTGGTGGAGAACAGTTCAGCCGCTGGACTGGCTCTCGCGCAGTCTCTCTCCCCTTGTTCGGCTGTGTCTCTCTCCCACTCCCGCACGTTTGGTTCTACCGGCTCTGGGTACCCCGTTGGTGGAGAACAGTTCAGCCGCTGGGCTGGCTCTCGCGCAGCCTCCTTTGCTCGGCTCTGCCTCTCCCACACGCTCGGTTTCAGCGCTCCGCGGCTTCGTCACCGCCCGGATCTTTTCCGCCGATCGCGGTCCGGTTGTCACCCGACGCCGTTGGACCCGACTTCTGACCGGCTCAGCTCCCCCTCGACCGAGGTCGAGTGCTCTGCCCTTATCCTCCGGATACTTCTACACCTTCCCCTACTCACAGTCTCTTCGGCCACCTTGTTCCCTGCTGATCGGCTCACTCCGTACCGTGGTAGAAGGGTACTCAGTGCCTGTTGCAGACGGAAGCTTTTGTTGCTAAGTCTTCCACCTTTCTCCTGCTGCAGCCTCGTGTTTTCTCCCAGCAGAACGACGAGGGCGGTTGCCTCTCTTCGACGCTCTTCTTGCTTTGGTAGTCTTGCCACAGGGTACGATCGGACTCGTCGCCACTGTAAAGTCTGTGGGTTGTACAGTTAATAATGACACAGACTTCAGGAGTAACAAACAAACAAGTCTTTACTATTCAGAGGTCAGGGCGAATCTGCCCCAGTTATCCTGCCACAACCCTTATATACTGGTGTGGTCACTGTCGGTATTACAGTATATAGAAGCCAAACAAATAGTGCCACACCTAAAGTAGTTCTCTTAAAGGTGAACGGTTACATTCAATAGTTCCCTTAAAGGTAGACGGGTACATACACTACAGTAGGTGCCTCTTCTACCGTTGGCAACGGTAGGCGCGATAAACCGTCAGCATTTCCATGCTGTTTTGATCCTTTGTATTCTATGTCGTATTGGTGTGCCCCTAGGAAAAGGGACCACCTCTGTAGCCTTTGCGCTGTCATAATGGGAACACCCTTTTTAGGGTTGAATATGGAGACGAGGGGTTGATGGTCAGTCAACAAGGTAAATTTTTGTCCGTGTAGGTAATGGTTGAATTTCTTCACTCCCCATACCAGGCTGAGTGCTTCCCTGTCGATCTGGGCATAGTTACGCTCAGCTGAGTTCAATGAGCGTGACGCAAAAGCTATCGGCCGCTCCGAGCCATCAGGGAATCTATGCGATAATACCGCTCCTACGCCGTAAGGGGATGCATCGCACGCCAGTCTGATTGGCAGTGATGGGTTGTAATGAGCCAAAACTTCCTTGGACGTGATCAAGCCTTTACATTTATGGAAGGCACGTTTACAGTCTTCGCTCCATTTCCAAATTACTCCCGTTTGTAGCAGTTCATTAAGAGGGTGCAGAACAGTTGACAAGTTCGGTAAAAATTTATGATAGTAATTTATCAATCCCAGGAATGACCTTAATTGTGAGACATTTTCAGGTGCTGGGGCTTTTATGACCGCTTCAATTTTTTCAGGTGACTTATGCAACCCTTCCTCGTTAATTATGTGGCCACAATATGATATTTGTTTCTGGAAAAATTCGCACTTGGCGCGATTTGCTCGTAGGCCCCGTTCTCTCAGCCTAGTGAGCACCTGCTCCAAATTGGCAAGGTGCTCGTTGTCGTTTTCTCCTGTTACAAGGATGTCGTCCAGATAGCATTGAGTCCCCGGAATCCCTTGGAGGACTTGCTCCATAGCTCTTTGCCAGATAGCTGGAGCTGATGCTACTCCGAAAACCAGTCGATTGTACTGGTACAGGCCTTTGTGTGTGTTTATCGTGAGATACTTTTTAGAGGCCTCTTCAACCTCCATTTGTAGATATGCCTGTGCCAAGTCAATTTTGGTGAAACGTTTCCCCCCGGATAGTGAGGCGAAAATATCTTCTATCCTCGGAAGAGGATACTGTACCATGTGAAGGACCGGGTTTACAGTCACCTTGAAGTCCCCACAGATGCGAATTTTTCTCTGTTCTTCAGATTTATCATTATTCAACATTTTCTTCATGACTGGGATGATGGGTGTTGCCCACTCGCTCCAATCTATCTTGGATAATACGCCTGCCTTTTCCAAATTCTCCAGCTCTGCCTCGACTGCTGGACGAATTGCGTATGGCACCGGCCTTGCCTTAAAAAACTTGGGAATTGCCGCATCTTCCACTTTTATTGAGGCGGTGACGCCTGTCAAGGTTCCTAGTTCCTGTTGAAACACTTCCTTGGCGTTGGCCAAGATGTCTTTTAATCGTTCAGGTATGATGTCATCACCATTTTTTTTCTTACTGGTCACCGTCAGGGCCTGAATGGAGTGCCAGTCTAAATGTATCTTCCTGATCCACTCACGTCCCAACAGCAGTGGACCACCATCTTGCAGAACGTATAAATACAACTTCTGTATTTCCTTGTATACAACAGGCACCCTTATTTTCCCTTTGGGGTATACGTTCTGCCCCGTATATGTTTTCAAGATAATGGATGTGTCTTTCAAAGGTATATGCGGAAATAGCCGCTCGTAATCCCATCGACTTATGACGGTCAGAGCTGATCCTGTATCTAGCTCCATTTTACCTGGGGACCCTGCTATTGTGAGGGTAACCCAAATGGTCTGGTAATCTTCTTTGGCAATTACACTATGTAATTTGAGACAGCTTAGTCTCTTGTTTTCGGAGTTGCTATCGCTCTTCTGGTCTTCGGAGCTACTGTCCGTCATCATTTGTACCTTTCTGTACTTTTCCTTATTGATTTTTTTCCTGTCCGTGGATTTTTTGTTTCCAGATCGGCATACACGTGCAATGTGTCCAATCTTTCCGCATTGCCTGCATGCTTTGTCCCTGAACCAGCAGTCCCTCTGGTCATGGGTGGATCTGCCGCAGCGATAACATCTCTCGAAACCCTGTGTCATTTCATGGGTGCCGAAGTCCTGTGGCTTTTGCTGTATCTCTGCAGCTCCTCTTGCGGCTGCTTCGTATGATACAGCCACACTGAAAGCCTTGTCCAGTGTCAAATCTTTGTCAGAAAGTAGCCTTTTCTGTGTTCCTTCACTTAGGAGACCGCAGATGAATTTGTCTCAAAGAGAATCTGCCAGTCCTGCCCCGAATTGGCAGTGCTTTGACAGCTTCCTTAATTCGGTGAGGTAATCAGCGTTACTTTCATTCTTGTGCTGATTCCTCCTGAAGAATTTGAATCGTTCCACTATCAGCTGCGGTGTTGGGTTTAAGTGCTCCTGTACGGTATCAACAATCTCCTTAAAATTCTTGTCCCTCGGTTTGGCTGGAGTGATTAAGTTTCGTAACAGCCCGTATGTCCTTGCGCCCATTAGATTTAGAAGTACTGATGCCTTTTTATCATCCTCTATTTCATTTGCTGTGCAATATACCTCCACTCTTTCCACATATGTGGTCCAATCCTCCATATCGCTATTGAAAGCAGTAATATTGCCAGTCTTAGGCATCCTGAAAAAAAAATGGCGCCTCCCGCGCTTTCCTTTCTTCCCCGCAGAAAAAAAATGGCACCTCCCGCGCTTTCCCGCCGCTGCTGCTGCTGACAACGCTGTTCTCCACGTTTTTTATTTACACAGGTATTTTTAATAGGTGGAGACTCGTTCCCGCCGGACTCTCTGGGACTTTTCCCTCCCTCTGCTTGGTCCGAACGCCGACCTGCTTTGCAGTGCCGGCCGTCTCCCGAGTGCTCCACCCACCGTCTCTGTTTGCCTCCGCCTTCGCTGCTCGGCCCCGCTGCAGAGCCAGCCGATCGAGCCCCAGCCCGCCGCCCAGGAAGGATTATTGCAGTACCTGCCACCAGCTCGGCTAGCAGGTGAAACCACAGTTTTTTTTCTTTCTTGTTTTTCTTCGACTTTCGTCTGAGGAATCAATCTTCTTGAGGTGCTGCCGAATTGCAGGTAAGTCCGTTTCCAATTCGTCGCCACTGTTGTGTCCGTGTGTTAATAGAGACACGGAATGCAGGAGTTGGTTTCACAGGTGTTTACTGAACAAAGTCTGGAGGTGAACTAACAGATACAAGACACTATACAGGCTTATATAGCCCGAGTGGCCATTACCGGCATTACAGTAAACAGGGGCTCTTAAAGGCACATACACCACAAAATGGACAACAGCTAACATGTCAGATGTTGGCATTAAATATCTAAATCACCATGGAAGGACATTTTAAGGGAAACCTGCTCTTCGATTACTGCTGTGGGATACTCACATCCAACTGAACAACATTAACAGGCAGATGGGGCCACAGTTTAGATAGACCCCCCAAACAATGCAATTGTCCCTCAGCGCTCTACTAGAGCGTCAGCCTAGATTTCTTACCACGCTAGGGTAGCTCTTCCCATAATACTGCTTCCAGATTTCCCAATCATCGTCTATGATTGTGATAGCCAACGCCATGGAGACAACAGTCAGAATGCACATCACAAAGCGGGAAAGCTCCAGGGTGAAGTGTTTAACACGTCAAACGTGTCACAAGTTCGATGTCTTTGTGAAAAGCTGTGGGCAATAAAATAAGAAGAAAGTGGTGAGATGATGCAAGACCATAATCTCACATTCTGACCCTCGTTATTAAGATCCACTGTTAACAAACCAATATTCTTTGTGTCACCTGAAGATAGAGTCAGGGTGAGACATTGCTGCCTGTAGCTTCAGATTTGACTAACTCGAAGTTCCCAATCAGTAATACATTGATCCCAGGAATCTGTGATTCCCACTGAATTTGTCCTCACAATAAATCTGAGTTTAGAAATACTGTTAGTAATTTTAGTGGAAAAAACTGATGTGTTTTTATGACATTCCTCTGTCTGCTATGTGTTAGCCCATTTATTTTACGTTAATTTCTCTGCTCCAATGTTTAACAGTTTTCAATCTAGTTTTCTTTCCTACATAGCATTTAATTACACTACAATATTATGGCACACACATTCCCTCCAATCGAGCAGACTTTCTTTGCTGTGTTAAAGTGCTAAACCGCACAGTGTTATTTCAGTCTATTAATTGTACATTAATATCAGACCATTCACTCGATTACAGTCGATGTAAGAAAAACTATATTGCACTCACCTCACAAAGACACCTCTGTTTCTTCTTAAGCCACACAAACCACTGGAGACCAAGCTGTGTACTCCTGGAGTTTGGTTTGGGCTTTATATACTCTCAGAAGATGCAAAATAAAATAATTTCCTTCTAAATTCCATCCATTAGTTCACAGGGCCTTAAGGCCCAGCATTATCTTTGTTCGTTTTGATCTAAAATGATCTGCCACCTGTTTGTTCCGAGGCTTCAACCATCAAGCCCCATTGGTCACCCAAATCACACACAAATACTCGATGTGCTGTTAATAACATAGTCTTAAAAGATAATGAGGTGATGCAAATCTTATTTTCATGATGCTGGTTGATGGGTTCTCGGTGGAAAATCCTATTTGCTTTAGAGAATTGTTGGCTGTACATTTCTGTTACGCTGCCTTCATGCCCCAGGGGTATTTCCATGGCAATTATCCAATTTCCACTGCCTTCGGCGAGTGAGACTTTTCAGTTACCAGGTGAGCGTGGATTCCTCCGATCACTGTGGAGCCCATAATGTGATGACAGGAACCCGAAGCACCTCCGCACCAGGACTGCATCGTCAGCTCCTTGTGTGTGTACCAGCACCATAGAAACCTTTACCAAATCTGTTCATTTCTCATAATAAACGTCTTCTTTTACAAAAATTTCTCATTTCACTAAATGAAATCTTCGCCAACCCATTTGCAATGTTGTGAGAACCAGGACAATTCTCATCTCAGAGTTGTGTAGATTTCAGGGACACTCTTGGCCTGCGAGTTCCTGCGTATTTGCTGCTGGAGACACATGCGTAAGTTAAATACGCCCAAATCTCCTCTTTCTTCTACGATCATCTATCGACACCTCCGCCCAAATGCATCTCTGCCCAAAATGCCAGGAGCAGCACCAGGCGTGCCTCAAATTGAGGTGCCAACCTGGGGAAGCTACAAAACAGGACTACATGCATGCTAAACAGCGGAAGCAGTATGCTATAGACAGAGCAAAGCAATCCCACAAACAACGGATCAAATCAAAGCTCTGCCATCCTATCACATCCAATCATGAATGGTGGTGGACAATTAAACAACTAACGGGAGGATGCTCAATAAATATCCCCATCCTCAATGATGGCAGAGCCCAGCATGGGAGTGAAAAAGATAAGGCTGAAGCGTTCAGCCAGAAATACCAAGTGGATGATCCATCTCGGCCTCCTCCTGAGGTCTCCACCATCACAGAAGCTAATCTTCAGCCAATTCGATTCACTCCACGTGATATCAAGAAATGGCTGAGCCCACGGGATACAGCAAAGGCTATGGGCCCCGACAGCATCCCAGCTGTCGTGCTGAAGGCTTGTGCTCCAGAATTGGCACGCTTCTAGCCAAGCTGTTCCGGTACTGCTACAACACTGGCATCTACCCGACAATGTGGAAAACTGCCCAGGTATGTCCTGTCCACAAAAAGAAGGACAATTCCAAACCAGCCAATTACCGCCCCATCAGTCTACTCTCAATCATCAGCAAAGTGATGGAAGGTGTCGTCGACAATGCAATCAAGCAGCACTTACTCACCAATAACCTGCTCACTGATGCTCAGTTTGGGCTTCACCAGAACCACTCAGCTCCAGACCTCACTACAGCCTTGGTCTAAACATGGTCAAAAGAGCTGAATTTCAGAGGTGAGATGAGAGTGACTGCCCTTGACATCAAGGCAGCATTTGACTGAGTGTAGCATCAAGGAGCACTAGTAAAATTGATGTCACTGGGAATCAGGGGGAAATTCTGCACTGGCTGGAGTCATACCTATCACAAAGGAAGATGGTTGTGGTTGTAGGAGGCCAATCATCTCAGCCCCAGGACATCACTGCAGGAGTTCCTAGACCCAACCATCTTCAGCTGCTTCATCAATGGCCTTCCCTGAATCATAAGGTCAGAAGTGGGGATGTTCGCTGATGATTGCACAGTGTTCAGTTCCATTCACAACTCCTCAGATAATGAAACAGTCCATGCCCACTGCAGCAAGACCTGGACGGCATTCAGGCTTGGGCAAGTGACATTCGCGCCACACAAGTACCAGGCAATGACTATCTCCAACAAGGAAGAGTCAAATGACAGTGCCTTGACATTCAATGGCATTACCATCACCGAATCCCCCACCATAAACATCCTGGGAGTCACCATTGACCAGAAACTTAACTGGACAAGTCACATAAATAGTGTGGCTACAAAAACAGGTCAGAGGCTGGGTATTCTGCGGTGAGTGTCTCAACTCCTCAAAGCATTTCCATCATCTACAAGGCACAAGTCAGGAGTGTGATGGAATACTCTCCACTTGCCTGGATGAGTGCAGCTCCAACAACACTCAAGAAGCTCGACACCATTCAGGACAAAGCAGCTCACTTAATTGGCACCCCATCCACCACCTTAAACATTCACTCCCTCAACCACTGATGCACTGTGGCTGCAGTGTGTACAATCTACAAGATGCACTGCAGCAGCTCGCCAAGGCTTCTTCGACAGCATCTCCCAAACCAGCAACCTCTACCACCTAGAAGGACAAGGGCAACAGGAGCATGGGAACAGCATCACCTCTAAGTTCCCCTCCAAGTCACACACCATCCTGACTTGGAAATATATCGCTGTTCCTTCATCGTCGCTGGGTCAAATTCCTGGAACTCTTTTTAATTGATGTTAGCCGTGGATCATTTAGTAGCACTCGTGCCTTTGAATCAGAAGGTTGTGGGATCAAGTCCCACTCCAGAATTTGAGTGCAACATCTAGGCTGACACTCCAGTGCAGTACTGAGGGAGTGCTGCACTGTTGGAGATGCTGACTATCAGATGAAACGATAAACCAAGGACCCATCTACCCTCTGATACACTATCAATTCCTTATAAAAGACAGAGAGTTAATTAATAGGCTTTTATTAGCAAAGAACAGAGCATGCCTCTCGTGGTAGCCTGGTATCCAAAAGGGCAGGGGACTGCAGAGCAGTCACCTTTATACCCGGGCATGTGGGCGGAGTCAGCTGAGGCATGCAAAGACACAACAGTGTGCAACAAGAGCAACTACAACAACAACAATAACAACAGTGGTTTACCACATTCACCCCTTGTTTAAAATTGAGTCCGGCGGGGTGAAGTGTACTAAAAGTTCGTGTAAACTAAAAGTTCATGTAATTAAGTCTATCAGGTGGCCTTGTATGCCGTCCTGATCGTCGTAGCAGCGGCGGTAATGGTGCAGCATCCAACGCCGAACCTGGCGTCTCGTTGAGAGGTTGTGTAGTCAATGGCGGGTCCTGGGGCTGCGGCATGCTGTCTACAGGGGTCGGGGTGTGGGTAGTGGTGGGTGGCGATGGTGGTGTCTCAGGGGCACCCGAAGGTGCGAGGTCTCGTGTGGAAACTGTGTCCTCCCGCCCGTCCGGATACGCTACGTAAGCAACCTGGGGGTAGGCGTGGGTAGTGGTGGGTGGCGAAGGAAGTGTTTCGGGAGCACCCGAGGGTGCGAGGTCTCGTATGGAGACTGTGTCCTCCTGCCCGTCCGGGTACACCATGTAAGCGTACTGAGGGTTGGCGTGGAGGAGGCTCACCCTCTCGACCAGGGGGTCCATCTTATGGGACCTCACGTGCTTCCGCAGTAGGACGGGTCCTGGAGAAGTCAGCCATGTCGGTAACGAGATCCCCGATGTGGACTTCCTGGGGAAGGAGAACATTCTCTCGTGAGGGGTGGCATTGGTGGCTGTACAAAGCAGTGACCGAATGGAATGGAGCGCCGCAGGGAGGACCTCCTGTCAGCGAGAGGTCAGAAGGCCCTTAGATTTCAAGTTTAGAAGGACTGCCTTCCAGACCGTCGCATTCTCTCGTTCCACCTGGCCATTCCCCCGGGGGTTGTAGCTGGTGGTCCTGCTTGTAGCAATACCTCTCGCGAGCAGGTATTGACGAAGTTCGTTGCTCATAAAGGATGAGCCCCTGTCGCTATGAATATAGCTAGGGAAACCGAACAAGGCGAAGAGGTCATTCAGACATTTAATGACCGTGGTACTGGTCATGTCTGAGCAAGGGATGGCAAACGGGAAACGGGAGTACTCGTCAATTATATTGAGGAAGTACACATTGCGGTCGGAGGAGGGGAGGGGCCCTTTAAAATCGCCGCTCAGCCGCTCAAAGGGGCGCGTGGCTTTGTTCAGGCTTGCCCTGTCTGGCCTATAAAAATGCGGTTTGCACTCGGCACAGATTTGGCAGTTCCTGGTCAAGGTCCTGACCTCCTCGATGGAGTAGGGCAGGTTACGGGATTTGATGAAGTGAAAAAACCTGGTGACCCCCGGGTGGCAGAGGTCATTGTGGAGGGTCTTTAGTCTATCAACCTGCGCGTTGGCGCATGTACCACGTGATAGGGCATCAGGGGGCTCATTGAGTTTCCCGGGCCGGTACAAGGTATCGTAATTGTAGGTGGAGAGTTCGATTCTCCACCTCAAGATCTTGTCATTCTTGATTTTGCCCCTCTGCTTATTATTAAACATAAAAGCTACTGAACGCTGGTCAGTGAGCAGGGTAAATCGTTTTCCGGCCAGGTAATGCCTCCAATGTCGCACCGCTTCCACAATGGCCTGGGCCTCCTTTTCGACAGAGGAGTGTCGAATCTCGGGGCCCTGGAGGGTCCTTGAGAAAAAGGCCACGGGTCTCCCTGCCTGGTTAAGGGTTGCAGCTAGGGCGAAGTCGGATGCGTCGCTCTCCACTTGGAAAGGGATGGACTCATCCACTGCGTGCATTGTGGCCTTCGCAATATCTCTTTTTATGAGAGTGAAGGCTGCACATGCCTCTGCTGTCAGAGGGAAGGAGGCGGACTTGATGAGGGGTCTGGCTTTGTCCGCATAGTTGGGCACCCACTGAGCATAGTACGAGAAAAACCCTAGGCATCTCTTCAGTGCTTTTTGGCAGTGGGGGAGGGGGAGCTCCATAAGGGGGCGCATCCTGTCGGGGTCGGGGCCGATGACTCCGTTCTCCACTACACAGCCAAGAATGGCAAAGCGCGTGGTACGAAACATACATTTGTCCTTGTTGTATGTTAGATTCAGCCGCTGGGCCGTACGGAGGAATTTCTCTAGATTAACATCATGGTCCTGCTGGTCGTGGCCGCAGATGGTGACATTGTCTAGATAGGGGAAAGTGGCCTGGAGCGCATTCTGGTCAACCATCCGGTCCATCTCCCGTTGGAAGACTGAAACCCCGTTGGTGACGCCGAAGGGAACTCTGAGGAAGTGGTAGAGATGACCGTCAGCTTCAAAAGCCATGTACTGGCGGTCCTCAGCCCTGATGGGGAGCTGGTGGTATGCCGACTTCAGATCAATTGTCGAGAACACCCGATATTGTGCTATCTGATTGACCATGTCAGATATGCGGGGGAGTGGGTATGCATCCAACTGGGTGTAGCGATTGATCGTCTGGCTGTAGTCAATAACTAGGCGCTGTTTTCCGCCAGTCTTCACTACCACCACTTGTGCTCGCCATGGGCTGGTGCTACTCTCAATAATCCCTTCCTTCAGGAGTCTCGCTACCTCGGATTTAATGAAGCTCCTATCCCCGGCACTGTAACGCCTGCTTTTGGTAGCGATGGGCTTACAGTCGCAGGTGAGGTTAACGAACAAGGACGGGGGGGGGACTTTAAGGGTGGAGAGGCTGCAAATGGTGCGCGGCGGGCGATTTAAAAACTGCTGGCTGCAGACTGTGAGTGGGGGGAGGGGTCCGTCATACGCTAATGTGACACTCTTAAGGTGGCACTGGAAATCCAACCCCAGTAGAACGGCAGCACAGAGATGGGGCAGGACCAGAAGTTTAAATTTTTTGTATTCTGTGCCCCGTACTGAAAGGGTCACTACACAGTAGCCATCGACGTCCGCTGACTGGGCTTTGGAAGCCATAGAGATCCGATGGCGCATCGGCAGGACCGGGAGAGAGTAACTGCGCACCGTGTCGGGGTGGATAAAGCTCTCCGTGCTCCCGCTGTCAAAAAGGCAGGTAGTGGCGCGGCCGTTTACCGTAATGTCCATCATGGACCTGGACAGTTGATGAGGGAGAGATTGGTCCAGCGTCACGGAGGCCAGCGTATGGTCAAGCGAGTCGACGTGATCGTCAGATGAGGCGGTGGTTGAGTCCGGGTCCCCCGTGATTGAGGTTGGCGACGTCCAAGATGGCGGACAAAATGGCGTCGCCCATGATCCCGATCCCCACGCGGCTGGGGGAGCCCAAGATGGCGGACAAGATGGCTGCCCCCACGGTTCGCACGCGGCGCTGCTGGCGTTAGCGGTTTTACCTTTGCAGGCGCTGACATAGTGTCCTTTCTTCCCGCAGCCGGAGCAGGTAGCATTCCTCGCCGGGCAGCGTGCTCTGGGGTGTTTTGCCTGGCCACAAAAATAACATTTCTGTGCCTTGGACATCGCAGCAGCAGTTGGAGGTGGCGGTCCCATGACCCAAGGTTGCGGCGTCCACGGTGCGGAGCGGTTAGGGGAGAAAGCGTCCATATTCCTGTGGGCCGCGTCGAGCGAGAGCGCGAGGGACACTGTCTTTCTCAGGTCCATTTCTCCCTTTTCCAACAGTCTCTGCCGGGAGTAGTCGGACCTTAGACCCGCAATGAAAGCATCTCGGATCAGTCCCTCCGTGTGTGCTGCGGCTGATACTTCTTTGCAATCGCAGCCTCGGCCGAGTATCCGTAGTGCCCGTAGGAAGGCCTCCACCGATTCCCCGGGCTGCTGTCTGCGGGATCTTAAGAGGTGCCGGGCATAGACCGTATTTACCGGGCGTGCGTATTGCCCTTTTAGCAGATCGATAGCCGCCGCGTATGTCATCGCGTCCTGGATTATTGTATAAACTTGGTGGCTCACCTTTGAGGCCAGGATTTCCAGCTTGTTTTCGTCCAGGGTCACAGTTGAGGCTTGCAGGTAAGCCTCGAAGCAACGCAGCCAATGTGCGAATTTGGTAGCCGAACCCGCTTCTTGGGGGTCTAGGTCCAGGCATGTTGGTCTGAGGGCTCACAGCAGCTCCTGCTGCTCAGCGTTTGGCGCCGTGTGATGCAGCTCCTGCTGTTCAGTATTCGGACCGAGATTTGACATTTTGTTTTGCTAATAAAATTGATACACTATCAATTCCTCATAAAAGACAGAGAGTTAATTAATAGGCTTTTATTAGCAAAGAACAGAGCATGCCTCTCGTGGTAGCCTGGTATCCAAAAGGGCAGGGGACTGCAGAGCAGTCACCTTTATACCCGGGCATGTGGGCGGAGTCAGCTGAGGCATGCAAAGACACAACAGTGTGCAACAAGAGCAACTACAACAACAACAATAACAACAGTGGTTTACCACACCCTCTTACATGAACATAAAAAGATCCCATCGCCCAATTTCAAAGAGGAGCAGGAGAGTTCTCTACGTTGTCCCAGCCAATATTTATTCTTCAACCAATACCTAAAACAGATGATCTGGTCATTAGCACATTGCTCTTCGTGGGACCTTGCTGTACTCAAATTGGCTGCCATGTTTCCTACATTGCCAATGGCGCACCTTCACATAACAACAGCCAGTCCACTTTCACCCACTACTTTCTGTAGTAAGTAAGGTGTTTGCTCCACTGCCAGTCATTTCAAATCCCCACACGCTGGTGCCGGCTGATGACAAAAGAAGAGTGGCCTGGAATCCCCTGGAGTCTTTTGGTGTAACTACAGCATAAGGACGAAGTCACATCATTTTTTCCAAGGAAATTTACACGTAACTGATTTACACCAAAACATTACTACCCCAGAATTTCTTCAATCGTTTGTCTTATGTTCATTAATAACTAGACATTCTTATTATGAACACAGCTAGCTTTTGCTAGTTACTTTATTGAGCACATGTGGACTGGGTACTGTATCTGTAGAGGCTTCCATCTTGACTGCTGCCTTGTGGGTAGCCTAGTGCCTCATGGGTAATGTAGTCTTAATATACATACAGCTGGGTAGTGTAGTCTTATTATATACATACAGCTATATACAGCTCTACACAGCTCTATGGCTCCACCTAGTGTCCACTATAGAATGACATGTTATTGATCATTACAGTTTGCAGCACTCCCGATTTAAATTATATCCTTATTCTTCCTTCCTCTCGCTGTGTGTTAGGTACATTCTAAACACAGTAGGAAGAATTCCTCTGATTTCCAGTCAAATCGTAAACGCAGGGATAGATTTTCCTCCGTCATTCTGCCTGATTTGGGGTGGATGTGGGGCGAAGTGATAGAGTAATTCAGGCAGAGAGTCATTGCACCAACTCCCCACCATCCAGTGCCACTTCCACAATCTGCCACCAGTTTCATCAGGCGTACAATACACCTACCCAATAATGGGTGGGGTAATGTAATGATACACAAATGAGGGAATTCATCATGTGGCATAATCCCATCTTTTGCACCATAGCAACACTGGTTCCTTTACCAAAGCGATTGTGTGGCAAGTTCCTGTCTTGTGATGCTATCGCTCTGACTGTTTTTTCCGTCACCTTAATTTTCTCCCTGGAGAGCACTGTGGTCTGGTTCTACAGGTGCCAAAGGCCCTCACCCATATGGTCATTGTTCATGTGGAAGTAGCAACTGCCCTTTCAAGCATGGAGAGCATCACATCCCAATCGAATCATGCCCTCACCAACATCCACTCGCACACACTTTCCAGCAGAGGTCACTGGATAGCCATCAGTAACATGAAACCCAGGCTGATTTTTGCCTTCTCCAACCCAGGAACCAATTGTAGCACCTCGACTGACATCAAGTCTTTGCCAGTGTTTTCCTCCACATGAACAACCATGAGTCTAATCCCATTCTCCTGCTTGCTAGTTAACTCAGACCACACCAGGGACCTGGAAAAGCATTACTTTTAAAGAACTCCCAGACTATAATTTTACTCCCAGTACCTCCCAAACCTGTGACCGCCACCATCTTGAAGGACCAGGGCAGCCGATGTATGGGAACATCATCACTCCAAGATGCCTCCACGTAACACACCATCCCACTTTGTACGTATATCGCCAAACTTTCATCGTCGCTGGGTCAATATCCGGGAATTTCTACTTAACCGCATTGTGGGAGTAGCTTCACCACACAGACTGCAGCGGTTCAAGAAGAAGGCTCAACAACACCTTCTCAAGGGCATCTAGGGATAGGCAATAAATGCTGGCATTGCAAGCGACACCCATACCTTGAGAATTAATTTTTTTTTAAAGTAAAACCATAAATTAGGATCTCAGTTATGGATAAGACCTTAGCCCTTATAAGTACGCTATGTGATATTAGCACATAAATGCCTATCATTAAAATGGATGGTGTAACTAAAATACTTTTCCGACACGCTGACCTCAACTACTTTTTATTCTTGTCAATGAGCATCAGTGATACACAATAGGACTAATTTTACCAGCTTGCCCTGTTGACATGGAAGGCAGGATTTTCATTGGGCCATGGAGGCGGGATTGGAGGCGTGTGGGGGGTTAAAATTGCAAAAACTGGTGGGTGGGCCGCAAAAACTGGTGGGTGGGCCCAACCCCACCTCCATCCTGCCTCCAAGCAATTTTCATTAATTCGTGTCTAATGGTCCTGTCTCCGTCCCACCTCCAAGAGGCAGGATAGGCCGTTAAGGCCCTTAACAAGCACTAAATTGCCTCAATAATGCCATTTTGAAAGGCCTTTGCGATTTTAACCCTTTTCCCACGTGAAACACGCCTGTTCTGAAACACGACGGTGAAACCTGGCGGGAGCACAATTGGATTGCTGACTATCAGCTGCAGCTCAACTATTAAAGAGGAGATTTGATCAGCCATCATTTGCAGGTGGCAGGACTTTGTTGTCTCAGGTCTGGGGGAACTTTTAGAAGGCATAACCACAGCTGTGGAAGTTTGGAGCCTGACACCCATCTCCAGTGTGACCTCCTGGGAAACCCCTCTCGCCACCTTCACTGAGCACTTCCTCAACTGAGGCATATACCAGAAGCATGGGAGCCATTTATTTCCTTCCCTTCTGGACATTAGATGAGCATGAAGACCAGCCGCAGCACCAGCAGAACCAGGAACAACAGCAGCACCAACAGCAGCAGCACCAACAGCAGCAGCAACAACAGGAGCGCCAAGCTGCTGCTCACCCACCTGAAGCTGCACAAGCCAGAAGGGGCCAGCGCATGGAAGCCCATCAGCTCAGGAGATAACCCCCAAACAGGGTCTACACACACAGGGTCAGCTACCTCAACATGTCTGAGCAGCAGTGCCAAAGGTGGCTCCAACTTTCGCGAGAGGTACTGGATGACATCTGCGCAATGCTGCAACAAGACCTGCAGGCCAGAGGACCAGGTGGACAATCCTTACCAGTGGCCGTCAAAGTCACCACCACACTCAACTTTTTTGCCTCAGGCTCATTCCAGGGATCAGCAGCAGACACCAGTGGCATCTAGCAGGCGGCCGCACACTCTTGCATCATGCAGGTAACCGATGCCCTCTTTGCCATCGCGCACAATCACATCCATTTCACCAAGGATCAAGCAAGTGTCACGGTGCGTGCAGTTGGATTAGCTAATCTGGCAGGCTTTCCAAGGGTGCAGGACGTCATTGACTGCACACATGTGGCCCTTAAGGCACCCCATCGTAATCCAGGTATTTTTGTCAACCGCAAGGGCTTCCACTCCCTTAACGTTCAGCTGGTGTGTGACCACAAGAAGGAAATGTTGCATGTTTGTGCCAAGTACCCTGGCAGTTGCCATGACTCCTTCATACTGCGCCAGTGTAGTATGCCTCCGCTATTCAGTCCGCCAGACCAACTTAACGGATGGCTACTTGGAGACAAGGGCTATCCCCTGAAGACGTGGCAAATGACACCGTTGAGGAGCCCATCCAATGAAGCTGAGGAGATCTACAATTCCAGCCACATGTCCACCAGAGCCATAATCGAGCAAACCATCGGTTTGCTGAAGATACGCTTCAGATGCCTGGATAGATCAGGTGGAGCCCTGCAGTACTCAGCAGGGTCTCCAGAATCATCGTGGTTTGCTGTGCACTTCACAACATGGTACAGCGTCATGGCTTGCAGATTCCTGAGGACCAAGTGGCTCCTCACATATCCTCCTCAGGAGGAGAAGCAGGAGGAGGAGGAGGAGAGCGAAAACGAACATCTTGCAGAGGCCCATCAACCAGCGGCAGCAGTACGCGAGAACATTGCTGCCCGGGATGCAAGGAATGCACTCATCTTGGCCAGATTTGCTTAGCCTAGCCAATCAAGCACTTTTGCCTCGCAGCTTCTTACCTGAGCATCGACAATGGCCAAGGACCAGCTGATTCCTAGCAATTTGCCCACCATACTGACAATTGCAAGTAATCCTAAGCCCTCAATGTGAAAGTCCCAATCGCGAAATGACACACGCCACAACTACAGCAGTAGCCATCAGATTTTTTATTTACATTATTCATCTGATGGCTTTTTCACAGAAAACATCAAGTTTCACCCAAGTGACTACCCTTGTGACTATTTGTGCAGTATCTTTCTCTTACGCATGCTCCTATGTGGTGCTTCCCCTGTGGCTTCAGCAGATGTGGAGGCCCTTGCTCACTTTCCTGCTGCTCCTGTCTCGACACCTTTGGTGGGCGTCCTCTGGGGTTGCAAACCTGTGAGGGCTCGGCAACAGTCTGCTGCTCCTGCAGCTGTGCAGGGTTTGAGATGCCGATCTCAGTTGGATGTGGACTCTGGTGGGGCTCTGACCGAGGGCTCTGCAGTGGCTTGGAAGTGTGAACGCTTGGAGAGGAGCCCCCACTTCCTTGATGTCTGCCACCAACTTCCCTCTCATGGGTCAGATCCCCCTCAGCGCTTGCAAGTGGTTGAGAGCACCTTGCTGCACATCAGGGGGGCCATGGGGACCCGTATCTGCACTGGCAGTTCTACTCAGAAGGACTTCCATGAAGGTCTGGTTTCTCTGTTCAATAGATGACCATCGCTCCTCCAGAGATGTCATTCTATTCCAAACACTGACCATGTTTTCTGCACTCTGGCGACTTATCACTTCTATGGAGGTTGCCATCCTTTCCATGGTGATGCGTTCGTGCACCAATGACTCCACAAAGGCTCTGCTCATGTTCGCTATGGACTCCTCCATTTGCTCCACACTCGCAGCAATCCTGGATACAAAACCTGCCAGAGAATCCTGCATCTGTTCCTGGAGTTTCAGCACCGCTGATCGTATGGATGGACCCAGAGGCAGAGGGTCGACATGCAGCTGAGCCGAGCTGGCAGAGTCCTGCGCCTTCCGACTAGGACTCTCCACTGCTGTCCCTGTCTCCACAATCTGCTGATGCTCACTTGTGAGCTGTGATACACCAGGTGACAACACTACTCTATGTCCCGAAGGTCCCACCGAGGTGTGAGTGTCTGCGCTGGTGCTGGGTGCGCTGAATTCTGCTGACGCTGCGTCCTCAGAGGTTGCAGCTTCCTCTGAGGAATCTTGAGGCTCATGCTCTTCCCCCTGGCTAGTGGGGACGGGTGCTTGCGATGGTCCTGTGAGGGAGTAAAGGAAAGAGTCAGAGATGTGATGCCAAGGCTACATGCACATTGCATATTGCAGATGATCATAAGTCCATCTGTTAGAGCTTCACAATCATTATCAGCGACTCATACAATGTCAATGAGAGAGATGGAAAACTATTCTGTCACCAGCTTGCTGTGATGCACCCCTCTGTCCGTCCCCCAATTGCGCATCATCCTCCACTCCTACGATCTCCAGGACCGCCTCCTCCCAGGGGGTGAGGTGGGCTACTGAGGGTGGCCCTCCTCCTGTCCTCGCTCTTTCTCGCTTATTGTGAGCTCTCTTTTCCTGCAATGAGGGAGACAAGTGGAGGTTGAGTGAGAATGAAGGAGTGAGTGTAGAGGTTCCATAGCATAGAAACTTAGAAGGAGACAAAGATGGAGTGAGGTTGCAAGACCAAGGGCCCTCCCTGTGTGTTGTCAGTTGTTTTCATAGCATCACAGTGATAGGGAGTGTGAGGGCTGCATAGTCAAATAGTTAGGTGAATGTGACCATAGAGAGAGAGGGAATGGGTAAGGGTGCATGGATGTCAGTGTCAAGTGGGATGTGGAGGAAGAGATTGCTAAAGCTGAGTGCTGGTGAGGAAAGGCAATGGGGATCAGATTGAGGGTGATGGGAAATTCATACTCACTTTTCCAGTGCACAGAAGGTCATGAAATCTCTTCCTGCACTAAATCCAGGTTCTGCGGTTTACTGATAATGAGTTGTCCTCCTCTGCCACCTGGAACCACACAGCCTTGGTCTGCTGAGGAGGCTTCTTCCTCCCTGAACAAGGGAGGAGCACCTCTTTATGAGCCCTTGCTCCCTCCACTAAAGCCTGCAGGGCAACATCATCAAACCTGGGAGCAGCCCTAGTTCTCTTGCTGGTCATTCTGCCTCCAGGTCCCTCTAGCATGAAAGGCCAAATGGTTGGCAGTCTGCAGAAGAAGCAAGGCTTGTTGCAGACCTTAAATGCAGCAGCAATGATGACGTCATCGGAGGCGACTTTCAGACTGGAAAAACTCACTTGCCATGGGTTCCCACACGTTGGAACTCAATTGGCCAATTAAGTTCAAATCGCATCAATCTCCCACATCGATTTAGATTAAAATCCAGCCCGGAGTCTCTCTAGTGGAAAACACGGGTTGGAAAATTGGGGTTATAGATGTTAAAGTCTCTAACTGTGCTCACGTCTAGCAGGGGAGCTTCAAAAATTGCCCATTGTCCCTGAATTTACTCATTGTCTTCAACACTTATAGGAAGAAAGATAGTGCAATTCGTGACCTTAGGACGTCCGAAACTGCTTTACAGCTAGAATTGTTTTTTAAAAATTCGTTTATGGGATCTGGGCATCGCTGGCAAGGCCAGCATTTATTGCCCATCCCTAATTGCCCTCAAGTAGGTGGTGGTGAGCAGCTTTTTTGAACGGCTGCAGACCATGTGGTGAAGGTACGCCCACAGTGCTGTTCGGTATGGAGTTCCATGATTTTGACCCAGCGACAATGAAGGATCGGCGATATACTTCTAAGTCAGGATGGTCTGTGGCTTGGAAGAGAACTTGGAGGTGGTGGTGTTCCCATGCACCTGCTGCCCTTGTCCTTCTAGGTGGAAGAGGTCGCAGGTTTGGGAGGTGCTGCCGAAGAAGCCTTGGCGAGCTGCTGCAGTGCATCTTGTAGATGGTACACACTGCAGCCATGGTACGCCGGTGGTGGAGGGACTGAATGTTTAATATGTTGGATGGGGTGCCAATCAAGTGGGCTGCTTTATTCTGGATGGTGTTGAGCTTCTTGAGTGTTGCTGGAGCTGCACTCATCCTGGCAAGTGGAGAGTATTCCATCACACTCCTTACTTGTGCTTTGTAGATGGTGGAAAGGCTTGGGAGAGTAAGGAGGTGAGACGCTCGCCGCAGAATACCTAGCCTCTGACCTGCTCTTGTTGCCACAGTATTTATGTGGCTGGTCCAGTTAAGTTTCTGGTCAATGGTGACCCCCAGGATGTTGATGGTGGGGGATTTGGTGATGGTAATACCGTTGAATGTCAAGGGCAGGTGGTTGGGCTCTCGCTTGTTGGAGATAGTCATTGCCTCCACTTCTGTGGTACGAATGTTACCTGCCACTTATCAGCCCAAGCCTGAACATCATCCAGGTCTTGTTGCCTGCGGGCATGGACTGCTTCATTATGTGAGGAGTTGTGAATGGCGCTGAACACTGTGCAGTCATCAGCGAACATCCCCATTTCTGACCTTATGATGGAGGGAAGTTCATTGATGAAGCAGCTGAAGATGGTTGGGCCTAGGACACTGCCCTGAGGAACATAGGAACATAGAAACATAGAAGATAGGAGCAGGAGTAGGCCATTCGGCCCCTCGAGCCTGCTCCGCCATTCAATGAGATCATGGCTGATCATCCAAATTCAGTACCCTGTCCCTGCCTTCTCCCCATATCCCTTGATCACTTTAGCCTTAAGAAATATATCTAACTCCTTCTTGAATATATTTAATGAATTGGCCTCCACTGCCTTTTGTGGTATAGAATTCCACAGGTTCACCACTCTCTGGGTGAAGAAATTCCTCCTCATCTCTGTCCTAAATGGCTTACCCCTTATCTTTAGACTGTGCCCCCTGGTTCTGGACTCCCCCGCCATTGGGAACATCCTTCCTGCATCTAGCCTGTATAGTCTTGTTAGAATTTTATAAGTTTCAATGAGATCCCCACTCATTCTTCTAAACTCCAGCGAATATAAGCCCAATCGACCCAATCTCTCCTCATATGTCATTCCTGCCATCCCAGGTATCAGTCTGGTGAATCTTCGCTGCACTCCCTCCATGGCAAGAACATCCTTCCTCAGATAAGGCGACCAAAACTGCACACAATACTCAAGGTGTGGTCTCACCAAGGCCCTGTACAACTGTAGCAAGACATCCTTGCTCCTGTACTCGAATCCTCTCGCTATGAAGGCCAACATACCATTTGCCTTCTTAACCACCTGCTGCACCTGCATGCTTACCTTCAGCGACTGGTGCACAAGGACACCCAGGTCTCGTTGCACTTCCCTTTCTCCCAATCTATTGCCGATCAGAAAAAAATCTGCCTTCCTGTTTTTGCCACCAAAGTGGATAACCTCGCATTTATCCACATTATACTGCATCTGCCATGCATCTGCCCAGTCACCCAACCTGTCCAAATCATACTGGAGTTTCTCGGCATCCTCCTCAAAGCACACACGCCCACCCAGCTTTGTGTCGTCTGCAAACTTGGAGATATTACATCCAGTTCCCTCTAACTCCTGCTGCGATATCCTGGGGCTGTGATGATTGACCTTCAACCACCACAACCATCTTCTTTTGTGCTCGGTATGACTCCAGCCAGCGAAGCGTTTTGCCCCCCGATTCCCATTGACTTCAGTTTTATTAAGGGATCCTTGATGCCACACTCGGTCAAATGCTGCCTTGATGTCAAGGGCAGTCACTCTCACCTCACCTCTAGAATTCAGCTCCTCTTCATCCTTATTTACAAATCCCGGGACAGCTTCACCCCTCGGTCCTGTTACCTCCCTCACCATTTCTGGAAACCTCCTCAAAGCCTACCTTTTTTTATCATGCATTGAATTACCATCTCTAATGATTCTTCTATTACAACTCAACATTCCTTTTTTGCCTCTATGAACACCTGCGACATATTGAGATTTATACCTATTTGGATTTAAAGGGATCTACATTGAATTGACATCAAACTGTTGGTGTAAGGTCAGCTCCCAAAGATACACTTTGTTACCTCTAGACTTGACTATTCCAACGCACTCCTGGCCAGCCTCCCACTTTCTACCCTCTGTAAACTTGAGTTCATCCAAAACTCTGCTGTCCTTGTCCTAACTCTCACAAAGTCCCGTTCCCCTGAGCTCGCTGACCTACATTGACTCCCTTTTAAGCAAAGCCTCGATTTAAAAATTCTCATCCTTGTTTTCAAATCCATCCATGGCCTCTCCCCTCCCGATCTCTGAAATCTCCTTCAGTCCCACAACCCTCCAAGATATCTGCGCTCCTCTAATTCTGGCCCCTTGAGCATCCCCGATTATAATCGCTCCACCATTGGTGGCCGTGCTTTCAGCTGCCGAGGTGCTAAACTCTGGTATTCCCTCCCTAAACCTCTCTGCCTCTCTACCTCTCATTCCTTCTTCAAGATGCTCCTTAAAACCTATCTCGTTGCCCAAGCATTTGCCTCGGTGTCAAATTTTATTTTATAGCACGCCTGAGGATGTTTTACTATGTTAAAGGCACTATATAGATACAAGTTGATGTTGTTGAAGACATTAATTAGGTGAAGTGTCAGACATAAAGGCCATTGAATTGAGTATGTTTGCATATAACATTAGTTTTGAGACAATGGGAGGCCAATGAACACGTCCCAGAGCAGTTTGCACTCTGGGATTAGAATGGGTTTTTGTTCAAATTCCCAGGGAAGGAGGGGGCGAGCTGGTCAGACAATGTAGTTGCCAGGAGCTCCCACCAAAAACGAGGGGGCAGCATCTAATTCAATGTGATAACTTTGTTTGCCAGCTTGTCAGGCCAGTCCTCAGCACGTTGAGCTGAGGAAAGGGGTCAGAGGTCAGTGCTTGTGTCTCTATCACTCTCTGGCGAAGACAGTCTCTGGAACAGTGAGAGACAGAGAGAGAGAGAGGTCTCAATTTCTAGTCGTTTAGAGAAAGGCTGTGAGAATTTGAGAGGCTGAGATATGAATGCTTATAACCCGTGAGAGAAACTATTAGTGCTAGT
The DNA here is from genome assembly GCF_052327205.1 of Somniosus microcephalus. Taxonomy (NCBI): domain Eukaryota; kingdom Metazoa; phylum Chordata; class Chondrichthyes; order Squaliformes; family Somniosidae; genus Somniosus; species Somniosus microcephalus. Next base: position 50,444,031 of record NC_140999.1, on the reverse strand, counting down.
TAGTTCAGGGGCTGTCAACTTTCTAGTGAGTTCAGCCTCTAATACAAGCAGGGTTACCAATTTATCATTTCACTGCATGAGCAGATAGAAAGTAGACGAATCTTGCTGTGAAATCTGTATTCTGTTCATTCATATATCTCATTGACCTTAAACCAATTGGTTAGATCCTAATTTTCCCAAAAGAGTTCTTTTCCATCCAGCTTTGGAAAAGATAGGAAAGCGCAAGTTTCAACAGGTGGAAGATCATAGTATCCAGTGCACACAATGAGAAACTCTTTCCATTCCTCGGCCATCACACTGAAAGTATCGTAAGTTGACCAATTTGCTCTGCAGCAATCTTACTATAGAGGGGTGCAGATCACATGTAAAGTCAATTCTGTTCAGCCAGTACAGGAAGGTTTTAAGGCAACTCACAGTGTATTTTTCCCCTTTTGACCAGGAGACAATATATGGACAAGACACATGCAAAGAGAGAGAGGAGGAGAAGGGGTCTCCAAGTTATGAGGAGACGCACAGAGCCAAACTTGTTTTCTTTGGAGAAAAGAAGATTAGCCCTGAGAGGTGGGTGTAAGCAGGCTAGCTGGTCTGTGTAGAAAGCATCCAGGATTTGTTCCCCTCACCAAGGAATGATCTGAAGCAGATTCACAGCAAAGGCAATTGTTGTAACATTGATTAATCCCCATGAGTAGGTATTTAGTTGGGAAAGGGACTGAGATTAGAAGGTATGTTTTGGTTGAGATGATCAAATACTCCACAGGACATGATGCAATAGTTCCTGTGTTACGTAGGCCAGAGTGCGGCTATCAGTGGAGGACATCTACTCGGGCACAAATTGCAAGAATAGATGATGTTGATCACGGGGTAGATAGCATCCTGACTGTGGGTGCAGAGAGCTTGATGTACTCAATGGCTTTTTCTCATTCCATGTTTTCTTCTATAATTGCTGTGATTTTTATGTTTTCTCATAAAGAACACAGACAGAGTGAAATACAGAATCCAGACACAGGACGAGCTATTTCGTTTTTGTCTGGAGTGAACATCTCAATTTTCCTCTTCCTGCCCACTCCAACATACCCTCCCATCTGCTCTGTACCTCCAACACTCATCTTCTATTCACTTTGTGTCTTTACGATTCCTCTCCCTTGTGTCCTCACAATCCATCCTCCCCTCTGGTCCAAGATGATCCTGTTGTTCCAGTGTGTTATCAGATCTCGATGTCTGCCCTGTGTCTCCAATAATCGCTACGATTCCAAGGTGTCCCAGACGACTAGGTATTTACGGGAAATCCACCCTCTCCAGGATCCTTTCTGCCTCCTTCATCTCTACAAGTCCCATCACCATCTCAGATATCAACCCCACCTCAGCCTAAATGGCCAGCACACAAGTTACTTCAACTTTTTATTGTGTTAGAGTCTCTGAACCTTGTGTAAAGGTATTCAAATCTCTCCAGGTAAAACAGAAAATGCTGGAAGTACCCAGCAGGTCCAGCAGACTGGGGAAGAAGACAGGTTAACACTTCATGTTGAGGCCCTTATCTCTAATCTTCTTAACCTACTTGCTTAAAAAACTATCAACAAATGTCCAGGGTTAAATTATCTCAGACATCCATAACTAAACCAATTCTAACGTCTAGTTACACTGATTATCCATTAACAGGGATCACAGGCTTCCAGGCAGGATGGACGGTAACAAAGATGTGTGCTTCATGAATTCTAACTTGGCAATTGATAGCATGTCATAGCTCTTTGAGAACTTGGAGCAATAATTTAATGCACACCCCTTCGATCCTGGGCATGTGAATCATCTGAAACTTCGCACACCAAGCCTGGTGTTAGATTATCCTGTCCTCATCCCCAGGAAGATGTCTGCAATTAAATATCACTGCCCTGTGAGTTCATCCTTTAATTGGTTTACAGCACTTTTGAATAATTTCTGCAATTCATATTGTCATTTCTTTATCCTGATTCCTGAGCAGGTGAACGGATTTGCTTTTAAAATGTTATTTAATTGTTCTTCATTTAGTTTTATTCACCCATCTATCAGCCTTGTTTGAAGATATTAACCTGCAGAATTTGTGCTTTAATGATAGGGCCACAGGTGAGATTCTCCCTGACCGAAATCTAAAGGATAGAATAACAAAGGCAATTCTTTGATGACAAACCAATTACCACGAGGCACAATACAGTATAAAGATGGTGCTCATTATTAATAATATTATCGATGTAGTTTTTCATCTGCGATTGGAACTCCAGTTTGTAATGCCCAGGAACCTGAGGTAATTTGTGATGATGAGGTTAACCTGGTTTTCACTGACCTTTTTCTGTTACTGCAATCACACAATGTAGAAAAACTAAGTTGGCTGTGCAGTAATATTTGTGACCTGCTCCATGCTAATTTGTTCCATGCCATGAGGAGCAGTCCACGTGGCCTCTAAATGTGATGTCGTGGGTCCCAGTTCAGCAACGTCTCGATTTTAAAATTCTCATCCTTGTGTTCAAATCCCTCCATGTCCTCACCTGTCCCGATCTCTGTAAACTCCTCCAGCCCTACAACCCTCCGAGAACACTGACTTCCTCCAAATCTGGTCTCTTGCGCATCCCCGATTTCCTTCGCCCCTCCATTGGTGGCTGTGCCTTCCGCCATCTAAGCTCTAAGCTATTGGATTCCCTACCTAAACCTCTCTGCCACTCCACCTCTCTCATCGCCCTTAAGTCGCACCATAGAAACGATGTTTTAGGAAAACAGCAACTTGCTTTTATATAGTGCTTTAAATGTATTAAAATGTCCCAAGGTGATTCGTAGAAACATTATCAAACATAATTTGACATCGAGCCACATAAGGAGATATTAGCACAGGTGACCAAAAGCTTTGTCAAAGAGCATGGTCAAACACTGCTGCACTATTGGAGGTGAATTCACAGGATCGCGAGATAGTTACACATAGGAAGGCCATTCAGCCTACCATTATTTAGCTATCCAGCAAGATCCCCAAATCTATCCATTGTAACATCCAATCTTTTCTTAAACAATTCCAGGGTTTTTGCCTTCACTACTCTACCTGGAAGCCCATTGATCACTTGAAGAAGAATTTCCTGATATCAGGCCTAAAATTACCTTTTTCCAGTTTGAGCCTGTGACCTTTGCTGTACTCCCACAATTAACTTGATGGTTTACTTTTCCCATTCGCTCAACAATTTTATATACCTGTACAAGATCAACTTTCAGAGGCCTCCTTTCCAGGATATTAAAAACCCAAGTATCTCCAGCCTTTCCTCATAACTCTGGCCCCTAAAACCAGGGAGCAGCCTCTTATCTGCATGGTTTCCATTGCTTGAGTGTTTGGCCTAGAAATTCAGTTGCGTTCGCCAGCCGTTAGCGCCTTAGGAGGAGTAGCTCTCGAGCGCTAGGCACTTAGCGGCCGGGCGCAGAACGATTTGCGCCTACGCCCAACTTCAGTAGACATTTAGCGCCGGCGCAAAGTGTTTGCGCGTGCTCAGCTGCGCGCGCAACTTATGACGTCATTTCGTCGTGCAACGCCCTTTGTGCGCCCCAAACCGGAACTTCAGTCGCGCCCGCCCAATGTGGGCGTGGCGGTGTTAAGAACTGTGAAGTGGAACGCAGCAGAGGCCCTGCGGGCCTCGGGGAGCGCTAATTAAAGGGCACTTAGACTGAACTATAAAGGCCAGCCATTTTGCTGCAATGACTTTAGTGCAACGGATTTCTGGACAGAGACCAAGGAAGACACCTTACTGATTTGGCCCAACATAGGAGAGGTATTTTTGGCTTCTGGCCAGAGCTTGGAAATTTGACTCATTGTGATTTCACTGTTTGCAAGTATATTATGGGGGCTGCATGGGGTTCCAACCCTCAGTTCCAGCATTATGTGCGAAGGGCTCGCAGACGCTGTGTGAGAGGGGCAGCCATGCCTAGACGCAGAGGGGGCATCAGGCGTCAGCAACGTAGGCCTTACCCACTCAGGGAATACCGCCAGCAGGTGTCCTATCTCACCATGACTGCCGCGCAGTGTGGTAAGAGGCCGCGCTTCAGAAGGGAGGTGGTTGCAGAGATCTGCCAGCTGCTTCACAGAGATCTGCGTCCACAGCTGATGTGCAGGACGTCTCTGTCGGTGGAAGTGAAGGTCACGGTGGCTCTGAACTTTTATGCAAGCGGCTCCTTCCAAGCCGCTGCTGGGGACATAGCTAACATCTCCCAGTTGGCCGTGCATCGCTGCATCCGGCAGGTCACCGATGCCCTTTTCACAAGGAGACACCAATTCATCTCCTTCCCCATGACCCTAGAGAGGCAGGAGCAGCGTGCAGTCAGATTTGCGAGGATCGCCGACTTCCCCATGGTGCAGGGCGCCATTGACTGCACGCATGTGGCTTTGCGGGCACCTATCGACAATGCCGAGGATTACCGCAACCGGAAGGGCTACCATTCCCTCAATGTACAGCTGGTGTGTGACCACAGGCAGCGCATCCTAGCTGTCAATGCCCGCTTTCCAGGCAGCAGCCACGATGCATTTATCCTGCGACAGACTACTGTGGCTGACATGTTCCAGGCACAGCCTCCCCCAAGAGGATGGCTTATCGGGGACAAAGGCTATCCTTTGTGTACATGGCTCATGACCCCGCTCCGTGCGCCCAGGACCCCTGCTGAGGAGGCATACAACGAAAGCCATCAAGCCACAAGGAACATCATAGAGCAAACGATTGGCGTCCTCAAGCAACGGTTCCGCTGCCTGGATCGCTCCGGCGGATCTCTGCAGTATTCGCCGGATAGAGTCTCCCAGTTCGTCGTCGTTTGCTGCATGCTGCACAACCTGGCTATCCGCAGGACTCAGGCACTGCCACCTCACGTTGGACCACCACCTCAGGAGGACGAGCAGGAGGACCATGAGGAGGAGGAGGAGGAGGAGGAGGAGTACCAGCCCAGGAGGGAGCCACAAGGTCCAAGGGCCGTCCGTCGGCGGCTTATTGAACGACACTTCTAGGCCCCCTGTCAGGGAATGGCTTGCGGCAATGAACGCACATGAATGCAGCCGCTCCGCAAGCCCTCAGCCGGTTAACGCAACAACCACTTGAAACATCACACATGGACAAGCTGAATAAAGAAATAGCTTTATTGAACAAACTCAGGGCCCTTCCCACATGAAACCGAAAAACAGACAACACCCCCAAAAAACACTCAAATACATATCTCACTCCCACAACCTGGGGAGGAATAACAAACCTTCATCCTCGGCCTTACCAAAAGAACCCCCCCCATAGACAAGACAACCACCCCCATATAAAAAAACGTTTGCCAACACACTCTACTTTGTGTGCCGAGAGGGCGAGTCCTTGTCCAGGCTTTTCCGGCCCCTGGCCGACCTGCTGCTCCGCCTCAACCTGGGCCCTGTGGGTGCTGCAAGGCTGGGGGAAGGCTCCTGAGGGGCACATTGCGTGACGGCAGATGCCCTTGGGGGTCGGCCTAGACGAGCTCTGGCCCTCGAGGGGCCGGCTGCTGACTGCTGCAGCTGTGGCTGGGCAGCATCAGTCCCTCCAGCAGCTCGTCGCAGCTTCGCTGGGGGAGTGGCAGTGGCGGCTGCAGCAATGGGGGCAAGCTGGCTGATGCCAGGCGCTCGCTGCTCGCCTGAGACACTGGCACTCGGACGGGCTGGCACTGCAGCAAGCGCAGCAATCTGGTGAAGGCCAGACTGCTGTGCTGCAGCAGCGCGGCGGGTGCCCTGGCGATGCCTGCCTGACACAGCGAGTGTGGCAGCAGTGAGTGCCCGTACTGCCCTGGTCTGTGCCAGCATCAGACCAGCCAGTGACTGCACGGCACCACTGATCAACTGTCCACTCGCTGCCTGTGCTGCCCTGAATTCGTCCCGACTCACGTCCTGTGCTGCCCTGAATTCGTCCCGACTCGCGACCTGTGCTGCCCTCAATTCGGCCCGACTCGCGTCCTGTGATGCCCCGAATTCGGCCCGACTCGCGTCCTGTGATGCCCCGAATTGTTCGAGACCCCTGGCCTGTGCTGCCGCGAGTTGTTCGAAACCCCTGGCCTGTGAGGCCCCGAAATCGGACACACTATGAGCCAGGGACTCGATGGCCTCAGGCAACCGTGCCACAACCCCCATGAACTCGGTGTGCCGACGATCCGAGTCCGCTGACATTTGATCAAGGAGGCGCACCTCCTGGGCGAGGACCGTCTCCGGACTGGAGGCCGGACTCTCCCTCTGGGGAGAAGGCCGCCGAGCTGGCCGACCCTTCCCACGTGGCTGGACGCCACTGGGCCCAGCAACTACACTCCCCTGCAACACTTCCCCCCTCTGGGGAGAAGGCAGCCGAGCTGCCCGACCCTTCCCGCGTGGCTGGACGCCACTGGGCCCAGGAGCTACACTCCCCTGCAACACTTCCCCCCTCTGGGGAGAAGGCAGCCGTGCTGCCCGACCCTTCCCGCGTGGCTGGACGCCACTGGGCACAGGAGCTACACCCCCCTGCAACACTTCCCCCTGGCTCTCCTCCAGGGAAGACGTGTCCCCTCCATTGCCATCCCCTGGCGCGGATGAGGGTTCCCCCGATGTGCCGCCTTCCTCTTGCTCCTCCTCGTCCTCCTTTTCCGAGGGACTGACACTCGCAGCTTCAGGGACCTCCTCCTCACCAGCTGAAAGCAGGAAGGCACAAGAGTAGCTTTAGAGTGAGGACAGGGCGTCAGCGAGGGAGGCATGAGTGGTGGCATTCTGCGCATTGGTCGGACAGTGGCAAAGGATGTAGATCTGAAGCGCAAGGGGAACGAGAGAGGTCCAAACGGTCATGTCCTTACCATTGGGGCCCAGCACAGGGTCGGCATCTCCAATTGCAACGGGGCCAATCACCCGGGCACCCATGAGTCGACCCACGCGCTCCTCCAGGTCACTGAGCTGCTGGAACTGGGCACGGCCTCCCCCGGTGACAGTCCGGCTCTTCAGGTTCTGGGCCAGCTTGGCCTGCAAGAGAAAGGACGGCCTCTAAGTACAGTGTGGTGCCCTGTTGTTGTGTGCACTGCCTCCCATGGTCGAATAGCTTGGCCAGTGTGGTGCCCTGTTGTTGTGTGCACTGCCTCCCATGGTCGAATAGCTTGGCCAGTGTGTAAAGTGCAGAAAGTGCAATTGATGTTCATGCCAGTGCCATAGCTGCTGGATGAGGGCTGGCCATTAGGCCTTTGAGGTCCCTTTGCCCATAATGTGAGGTGCACATGCAAGGATGAGGAGGACACTGGAAAGGGTACTCACCCTGACAATCCGAGTGAGGTCGTTAAACTTTTTCCGGCATTGGACACCAGTCCTGGGGACATCGCAGGTGGCTGTGACCCTCTGGGCGATATCCCTCCAGGCTCTCCTGTACACCCTCTTGGGAGGCTTCTTGCCACTGTCCGGGAACAAGATATGGCTTCTCTTCTCCAAAGCCCTAACCAGCAACTTCAAATCATGGGCAGAGAAGTGCTGCGCTCACTCACGGGCCCTCTGCATCCTTCCTGGCGCTATTTCTCTCCAGCAGCAGTGTTTAGGCCTAGCTGGAGGGCTGCAGTATCCAGGGCGTGGCAGCAGACCAAGTCGACCCTTCCCCCTTTAAGAGCTGGCCGGCGCCAGGGTGTCTGCTGTCAATCAAAACATGACTGCACCTGCGCTGCGCCCGGCCTCGGCGGTATCAGTCTGCACCGCCGGCTTAGCGCCTAAAGATAGCCGTGCATCGCCAGTTTTAGCGCTCGAGCAAACTCCTTGGCCAAAGCTACTGAATATCGGCGAAGTGGCCTCCACTTTCCGGCGGGCGCAAACTTTAGCGGCCGCCCGACTTTACCACCCCAAAAGTGGCTATACTGAATTTCTAGGCCTTTCTCTTTTTTCTTGGTGATCATAACTGGACAATATTTTCTAGGAGCAGTCTGACTAGAGCACTAAAAAGTTTGATCACTCCCTCCTCTGACTTGTATTCTATTGTCTTGGCAATGTAGTTCAACATCCTATTGGCTTTCTTTATTGCTGCTTGTACAGGTTGGACATGTTTAGCGTCAGGTCTACTAAGACCCCTAGGTCTCATTCAGCTTTACCATTACCGTTAGATAATTCAATGCCATTCATGGAATACATGTGTCTTCCTGTTTTCCTTCTGTTTTCCTTCTGATGCAGCTCTTTACACTTGTCTGCATTAAACTTCATCTGCCTTTGTTCTGCCCACTTACATATTTTACCCTTCTCATTCAATAGGCTCTGAGCAGCCTCTTCCAATTTCACTGCCATTCCTAGTTTGGTATCATCTACAAATGGATCCCGAGAATTGTGAAATGGTCCTGCCACAAAATATATCTGTTTTACAATGAGCGGCAGGTGGGATATTGTGGAGTTAATTCTGTGCTTCAAATATGACATAACGCTACATAATCGGCATCTATTTTGTAAGCATGCAAGCGCTCAGCTCCATTTGACCTTACAAGAAAATGATGTGGAGCCAGCGGTATAACTAGGTGCTGCCAGGTCACACTATTCACAAGCAGCTGCTGGTGTCAAACAGAAATGTATTAGAGGTGTGTCAGAAATGAAGAATCACCCGGGAATATGATGAAGATAACATTGAGGGTGACTTTCCTCGGGATTTCTCCCACTGCGCCGCCAAATTGCCGCCTAAGTTACAGGGGGCGCTGTGAGAGAATATTGTCTCCTTGTGGGTTTTTCAAGGAAGGGCATACCTGTTGATCAGGGAGTGTGCAATCTGAGAGATGGCCACTGAGTGGCAGCACTGCTCCATGTTAGAGGAGGGTTAATGGGAACGCCTCACTCAGAAAGCTTTGATTTACTGCTCATTTTATTTATTTCTGTCTTCATTCTCTATGTTCAAAACTATATTGAGGAATCTCCATTATCCACCATTTTAATTTTGCAGGATTTTGATTATTGACTATTTTCTTTCCCCAGCCGATTGTTTACAGGATAAAGTTTTAAGCAAGGTGTCAAACCAATAAATGTTTCTCTCCACGATGATAAAATGACTAATCCTTTATTATTTGTATTTTACCTGTCTTCATTCACATACCAAGGGTATTTTTTAATTCATTCTCGGGATGTGGGCGTTGCTGATAACGCTGGCATTTATTGCCCATCCTTAGTTATCCCTCAGAAGGCAGTGGTGGGCCTCCTTCTTCAACCACTGCAGTTCGTGTGTTGAAGATGCTTCCACAGATCTGTTAGATTATGACTCGGTGACAATGCAGGCACAGCAATATATGTCCATGTCAGGGTCTTGTGTGTCTTGGGGGGGAACTTGGAGTTGATGGTGTGCCCGTGTGCTGTAATCTGATCTGGAAACAGCAACAGAACTCGAGAGCAAGAAAGCAGCTCTACAGAAGCCTGAAGGCCGAGGTCCAAAAAAAACTCGCGACATAAAGAACAGATGGTGGGTGGAGAAAGCGCAGGAGATCCAGCAGCTAGCCGACAACCACGACATGTGTGGATTCTTTAGCGCAGTCAAGACCATCTACGGCCCAAGTACCCAAGGCCCTTCCCCACTGCGGGCCAAGAACGGAGAGGTACTCATCAAGGACAGGGAAGCAGTCAGTGCCCGCTGGAAGGAGCACTTCGAAGATCTCCTTAACCATGACTCTGTCTTCGACATGAGTGTCCTCAACTCCATCCCACAGCATGCTACCCGCCACCATCTCAGCACAACCCCAGCCTGGCATGAGGTTGAAAAGGCCATCCGACAACTGAAGAACAACAAGGCCTCAGGAGCAGATGGAATCCCCGCCGAGGCACTAAAGCATGGCGGAGAAGCACTACTGGCGCGAATTCATGAACTCATTTCTTTTATCTGGAAGGAGGAGAGCATGCCAGGGGATCTCAGAGACGCCGTAATTGTGACCATCTTCAAGCAAGGTGACGAGTCCGATTGCGGTAATTACAGAGGAGTTTCCCTGCTATCTGCCACAGGGAAAGTCATTGCAAGAATCCTCCTCAATCGCCTTCTCCCAGTGGCCGAAGAGCTCCTCCCAGAGTCGCAATGCAGATTCCGCCCACTAAGGGGCACAATGGACATGATCACCGCACGTCAATTACAAGAGAAATGCAGGGAACAACACCAACCACTGTACATGGCCTTCTTTGATCTCTCAAAGGCCTTCGACACGGTCAACTGTGAGGGATTATGGAGTGTCCTCCTCAAATTCGGCTGCCCTCAAAAGTTTGTCACTATCCTCCGCCTGCTTCACGACGACATGCAAGCCATGATCCTGACTGACGGTTCCACCACAGACCCAATTCATGTAGGAACCAGGGTCAAGCAAGGCTGTGTCATCGCACCAACGCTCTTCTCGATCTTCCTTGCTGCAGTGCTCCATCTCACCCTCAGTAAGCTCCCCACTGGAGTGGAGCTAATTTACAGAACAAACGGGAAACTGTTCAACCTCCGTCGCCTCCAGTCCAGATCCAGGGTCGTCCCATCCTCTGTCGTTGAATTACGGTATGCAGGTGATGCTTGCGTCTGCGCTCACTCGGAGGTCGAACTCCAAACCATCGTCAACACCTTCACCGAAGCATACGAGAGCATGGGCCTTACACTAAACATCCGTAAGACAAAGGTCCTCTACCAACCTGCCCCCGCCACACAGTGCTGCCCCCCGATTATCAAAATCCATGACAAGGCCTTGGACAACGTGAACCACTTTCCATACCTCGGGAGCCTACTGTCAACAAGGGCAGACGTCGATGATGAAGTCCAACACCGCCTTCAGTGTGCCAGTGCAGCCTTCGGTCGCCTGAGGAAGAGAGTGTTTGAAGACCAGGACCTCAAACCCGGCACTAAGCTCATGGTCTACAGGGCAGCAGTGATACCTGCTCTGCTGTATGCCTCAGAGACATGGACCATGTACAGCAGGCACCTCAAAGCACTGGAGAGGTACCACCAATGCTGCCTCCGCAAGATCCTGCAAATCCATTGACAGGATAGGCGCACCAACGTCAGTGTTCTTGCTCAGGCCAACATCCCCAGCATCGAAGCTCTGACCACGCTCAATCAGCTCCAATGGACGGGTCACATTATCCGCATGCCTGATACGAGACTCCCAAAACAAGCGCTCTATTCGGAGCTCCGGCACGGCAAGAGAGCCCCAGGTGGGCAGAGGAAACACTTCAAGGACACACTCAAAGCCTCCTTGAAAAAGTGTAACATCCCCACCGACACCTGGGAATCCCTGGCCCAAGACCGCACAAAGTGGAGGAGAAGCATCCGGGAAGGCGCCGAACACCTCGAGTCTCTTCGCCAGGAGCAAGCGGAAGCCAAGCGCAGGCAACGCAAGGAGCACACGTCAACCCAAGCACCCCACCCACCCGCCCCTTCAACCACCGTCTGCCCCACCTGTGACAGAGACTGTAGGTCCCGCATTGGACTCATCAGTCACCTGTGAGCTCAATTTAATGCGGAAGTAAGTCATCCTCGGTTCCGAGGGACTGCCTAAGAAGAAGAAGAATGCCAAACGTGCAAAATCAATAATTGGGAGTTCTTCATTATCTTCCAATTTCCATTATCCACCAAAAAGGATCATCTTCATTATGTCGGGTAATGGAGTTTCACTGTGCACATGTATTGAACATATGAGAGCAAATTTAACCTAAGCTAGGGGACTGGTGCAAACGAGAAACTAGGAATGTATGACAAATATTTGTTTTAAAATTAATAATTTAACTAGTTAAATTAGTTCGTTTTAACAAAACTAAAAATAAACCAAGTGAATTAGTTACATGAAACTTTAATTAATTAAATATATAAAACAAGGTTAGATAGCGATGGCAGTGCAGGAAGTGTGCCGCACCTGCAGCATGTAGGGCCTTGTGGAGAGCAGCATGGCCCCGGCAACCACATCTGCAGCACATGGCTGCAACTCGAGGACCTTTAGCTCAGAGTTGTTCAGCTGAAGTCCGAGGTGCAGACATTGAGATGCATCAGGAAGGGGGAAAGTTACCTAGACATTTTGACCCAGGAAACAGTCACACCCCTTCGGTTACATAGTGGTTTAGATCTGGTTAGTGGTCAGGAGGATGTGACTGGAGTAAGAGATACTTTCTACCGGTGTGAATGGGAACAAAGACTGCAGGAAGTATGGGCAAATTGAACACAGCGCTGTGGCACAGGAGGCCATTCAAGTCGGGGGAGCAAAAAGAAATGTAGTGGTGGCAGGAGATAGTATAGGCAAGGGGATAGATTCTGTTCTCTGCAGCCGCGACTGGGAGTCCCGAAGGCTGTATTGCCTGCCCGGTGCCAGAGTTAAGGACATCTCCTCACAGCTGGAGAAGAATTTGAAGCAGGAGGGGGAGTATTCAATTGTCGTGATCCACGTAGGAACCAATGAAATAGGTAGAACTAGGAAAGAGGTTCTGCTGACGGAGTTTGAGGAGCTAGGGTACAAGTTAAAAAGCATAAACTCTCAGGTAATAATCTCTGGATTGTTACCTGAGCCACATGGAAATTGGCATTGGGACAAAGAGATCAGAGGTTTAATTGCGTGGTTGAAAGAGTGGTGCATGAGGCAGGCGTTTTAATTCATGGGGCACTGGCACCAGTACTGGGGGAAGAGGGAGCTGTTTCATTGGGACGGACTCCACTTAAACAGGGCTGGGACCAGTGTCCTGGCGAATTGAAATACTAATAAGGAGATGGGAGCATTCAGGTAAGGGTGAATTTTTAATCCTGAAGAGACAAGTCAAGGCTGTAGAGCAGAGTAGCGATTTGGTAAAATCAAGCAGATTGGGGGAGGTTAAAGTATTAAAAATGTGAATCCCAACACCAACCCGGCAACAACCCGCCCAGTTCCGGGTTTAATGGAACAGGACAGGGAGTGGGCTGATAAACCGCTCCCAGGAGGCAGGTTGGCACATTAAATCTTATAATGCTGCTGGAAGCCTCTGATTTAACCTGCTGGGCAGGTTTAACTGTGGCCGACCAGGGTACCTGGACCTCATGAATCCCAGCAGCTGCAGCGAGGTGAGGACAGCCTCGGGGAGCAATCCATGTGGGCCAGGAGGAGCAGCAGAGCTTCCAACCGGCCCCCCAAACTACACCCCCATCAGCCCACCCCGATACAAAGCACCCCCCAACACCGACCCTGCCAGCTCGGGATAAGAACACCAGCCCCCCTTCCCCCGGGGTCGGGGCTCGCACCTTCCTATGGTGCAGCCTCCTGTCCTGTGTTCCCCACCAGACTGGAAGCCAGCCTGTCAATCAGGCTGACTTCCAAGCGGGGAACCGATCCTTGACGTCACACGCACGCAGTGGCATTAAAACTCCACAGCCTGCGGGGAAACCCAGACTTCCGTGGGTTTCCCATGTTTTACTGAGCGCCGCCTCCACTCCCCACTCAGGCGGGTCAAAAACTTTATATTCCAGCCACTGTGTAGGAAGGGACAGGGAGTTTAACAATGGTAATAGCCTATTAGCGACTAAGACCATGTCAGGCGAAAATATTAAAAGTTAAAATTAATGGTGCTATAACAGAATACACGGAACATTCGTAACATAATAGATGAATTAATGGCACAAATAGAGATAAATGGGTTTCATCTAGCAGTCATTACTGAGACGTAGTTGAAGGGTGACCAAGTTTGGGAACTAAATATTCCAGGGTACTTGACTTTTTGAAAAGACAGGCAAAATGGAAGAGGAGGTGGGGTAGCCCTAATAATAAAGGATGAGATAAAGGCAGAAGTGAGAAAAGGATCTTACCCCAGAATATAAGGTTGTATTACCAGTATGGGTGGAACTGAGAAATGACAGGGCAGAAAACACTGCTGAGAGTTGTTTATAGACCCGCTAACAGTAATCATAGTGTTGGACAGTATACAAATCAGCAAATTAGAGGAGCATGTAACAAGGGTACTGCAATAATTGCGGTGGACTTTAATCTTCATATAGACTGGGCAAACCAATTGGCAAAAGTAACTTGGCGGACAAGCTAATGGAATGCATTCGAGACAGTTTTCTAGCACAATATGGCGAGGAACAAACTAGGGAACAGGTTATATTTACATCTAGTATTGTGCAATGAGACAGGATTAATTAGTAATCTTACAGTAAAGGATCCTCTGGGCAATAGTGATCATAATATGATAGAATTTCATATTAAGTTTGAGAGTGATGTGGGCTGTCCAAAACTAGGGTCTTAAATTTAAACAAAGACAATTATGGTGATATTAGGGGCAAGTTGGCTAAGGTAGATTGGGAAATTAGATTAAAGGATATGATGGTAGATAAGCAATGGCATACATTTACAGAAATAATTCATAAATCTCAATGAATATACATGACCTTGAGTAACAAAAACACCATTGGAAAAGTGGTATAGCCATGGCTAACGAGAGAAGTTATGGATAGTATTAGATTAAAAGAAGAGGCTTACAATGTTGCCAAATCGAGTAGTGAGCCTGAGGATTGAGAGAGTTTTAAAAATCAGCGAAGGATGACCAAGAAATTGATAGAGGGAGAAAATAGAATGTGAGAATAAACTAGCAAGAAATATTAAACCAGATTGTAAGAGCTTTTACAAGTATGTACAAAGGAAGAGATTAGCGAATGTAAACATGGGGAACCAAGGTCTAATGAGGGTGAGGACCTTAAAGTAATTAATATTAGTAAAGAAGTAGTAATGGAGAAATGAATGGGACTAAAAGCCAACAAATCCTTTGGTCCTGACAGCCTACATCCTAAAAGAAGTGCCTACAGAGATAATGGATGCATTAGTTTTGATCTTCCAGAATTCCCTAGATTCTAGAACGGTTCCCATGGATTGGAGGGTAGCAAATGTAACCCTGCTGTTCAAGAAAGGAGGGAGGGAGAAAACAGGGAACTACTGGCCACTTAGACTGACTGAAAATGCTAGACTCTATTATTAAGAATTTGGTAATAGGGCAATATCTTGTTTGTCAAATCTATTGGAGATTTCTGAGGGTGCAACTCGTAGGGTAGATAAGGGGGAACCAGTGGATGTAGAATATTTGAATGTTCAGAAGGCATTTGATAAGGTACCACACAAGAGGTTGTTACACAAGATTAGGGCTCATGGGATTGGGTGCAATATATTAGCATGGATTGAGGATTGGTTAACGGACAGAAAACAGAGAGTAGGAATAAATGGATCATTTTCGGGAAAGCAGAGTGAAGTGCTGCAAGGATCAAAGCTTGGGCCTCAGCTATTTACAATCTATATCAATGACTTAGATGAGGGGACCGGGTGTAATATATCCAAGTTTGCTGACAATACAAAGCTAGGTGGGAAAGTAAACTTTGAGGAGGAAGCAATGTGTATGCAAAGGGATAGAGACCGGTTAAGTGATTGGGAAAGAAGCTGGCAGATGGAGTACGATGTGGGACAAAGCGAAATTATCCACTTTGGTAGGAAGAATAGAAAAGCAGAATATTAGTTAAAAGTTGAGAGATGAGTAAATGTTGGTATTCAGAGG
The DNA here is from genome assembly GCF_052327205.1 of Somniosus microcephalus. Classification (NCBI taxonomy): domain Eukaryota; kingdom Metazoa; phylum Chordata; class Chondrichthyes; order Squaliformes; family Somniosidae; genus Somniosus; species Somniosus microcephalus. The sequence goes on along the minus strand of NC_140999.1, from coordinate 50,428,568 downwards.
GATTTGGGTGTTCTTGTACACGAATCACAGAAAGTTAACATGCAGATAAAGCAAGCAGTTAGGAAGGCAGATGGTATGTTAGCCTTTATTGCAAGGGGGTTAGAGTATAAGAGTAAGGAAGTCTTGCTGCAATCATATAGGACTTTGGTGAGACTACACCAGTAGCACTGTGTACAGTTGTGGTTTCCTTATCTGAGGAAGGATATACTTGCCTTAGAGGGGTGCAATCAAAGATCACTAGATTGATTCCTGGGATGAGTGGGCTTTCCTGTGAGGAGAGATTGAGTAGAATGGTTCTATATTCTCTGGAGTTCAGAAGACTGAGAGGTGATCTCAGTAAAATGTATAAAATTCTTAGGTGGCTTGACAGAGTTGATGCTGAGAGGTTGTTTCCGCTGGCTGGAGAGCCTAGAATTAGGCGTCAGTGGCATCGAAATTGGACCACTTACCGCCACCCGTTTGCTCGTTGTCCTGGCAAAAAATGGCAGCCGCCCCTCTAGAGGCCTTCTCTGGCGCAGGTCTCGGCGGCAGTCCTTTTGCTGAGGGCCTTAGTGCTGCCAATAGCAGCGCTTACCCTGGAAAAGTAAATTAAGAGAGGGTGACGTGCAACGGCGACTTAACGTCACCTCAGTGAACTTTGACCTTCGCGCTGAGTTCAGCACTGGGTCCTAAGTTCACCATGAAAACCCAGCATTCAGCAGACTCACAGAGATGCTATCAGCACCTCTTAAATGGACACACACATCTTTTAAGTAAGTTTGGATTTTTTTTTGATTGGAGTAGAGGTGTGCTGCAGTAAATGTTTAAGGAATTTTTAAGACTACAGGGAGTGCAGAGAGTGCTGCTGCATGCTTGCAAGGCCTCAGATGGGAAAGGAAGGTGTCTGAGAAGACAAAAAGTGCTGGAAATACTCAGAAGGTAAGGCGGCATCCGTGCAGAGAGAAACAGAGTTCACGTCTCAGGTCAGGATGCTGCCTCGCAGAGGATAGAGGAAGACACGGAAGTGGAGGAAGCAGAAGAGGAGGAAGCAAAAGAGGAGGCAGCAGAAGGTAGGATGTAACCCAGACAGCCCCTGTCTGGCCGGGATATCCGGGATGGAATCATATGCTTGCGGTACCAGTGACCATAACCCCAATTCCCCTTTCAACATTTGTCCCACACCATACCTTCCCTCTGTTGCTGACCATCACAGCGTCCTCTTCGCCACAATGCTGACCACAAAATAAACTATCCAATCCAACTTTTTGTATCTAATCATCCAATATGACATCAGGAAAACAACTCACCAACTAGATGCACTCCCTTAGTGACGATCTTGTGTGTGCCTTTGCCTATGCTACTGATGTCATGCAGTGCTACCCCAGTGCCTGCAGCATGGCTGGTGGAGGCTGCTGACCTTCAGTGGGGGACACTGCAAATGGCCTTGCAGATCAAGCTTGAGGAATTGGTGGCTGAGAATGTCAAATCGAGTGATGGTGTTTCTTCTTCTTCTTCTTCTTCTTCTTCACCCACTGGCTGTGCAGGCTGCATTTCTTGGGTGTGTGAAATGAGAAGGCACAAGGGCGGTGTTGTGGTGAGGGGAGGGCAGGAAAGCGAGAGGTGCATGTGAGAAGGAGGAAAATGTATGAGTATCTTTGATCCTTTCCGCCCCGCCGCTGGCCAAGGGCTCAGCCATGCCCCTGCCAAGGGGGTGAAGTGAAGCTGGGAATGGGAGGTGTGCCTCATATTTGGGTCGAAGTCATGAAGCTTCTTTGGGCACTGAAGCCAGGTGGTGGAGGCGACATTGCTGGCAGTGACGGCCTTGGTGATGTGGTCCCACATCCTGCTTTCTGGAAGGTCTCCTGGCCCCTGTGGGTAGACGACCTCTCTTGCAGTATTGCAGCATGGCAGATGCAGTATAATGTGGATAAATGTGAGGTTATCCACTTTGGTGGCAAAAACAGGAAGGCAGATTATTATTTGAACAGCAATAGATTGGGAGAAGGGGAAGTGCAACGAGACCTGGGTGTCCCTGTGCACCAGTCGCTGAAGGTAAGCATGCAGGTGCAGCAGGCGGTTAAGAAGGCAAATGGTATGTTGGCCTTCGTAGCGAGAGGGTTTGAGTACAGGAACAAGGATGTCTTGCTGCTGTTGTACAGGGCCTTGGTGAGACCACACCTTGAGTATTGTGTGCAGTTTTGGTCGCCTTATCTGAGGAAGGATGTTCTTGCCATGGAAGGAGTTCAGTGAAGATTCACCAGGCTGATACCTGGGATGGCAGGAATGACGTATGAGGAGAGATTGGGTCGATTGGGCTTGTACTCGCTGGAGTTTAGAAGAATGAGAGGGGATCTCATTGAAACTTATAAAATTCTGACAGGACTGGACAGACTAGATGCTGGAAGGATGTTCCCGATGGCGGGGAGTCCAGAACCAGGGGTCACAGTCTAAGGATAAGGGGTAAACCATTTAGGACAGAAATAAGGAGGAATTTCTTCACCCAGAGAGTGGTGAACCTGTGGAATTCTCTACCACAGAAGGCGGTAGAGGCCAATTCATTAAATATATTCAAGAAGGAGTTGGATATATTTCTTAAGGCTAAAGGGATCAAGGGATATGGGGAGAAAGCAGGGACAGGGTACTGAATTTGGATGATCAGCCATGATCGCATTGAATGGCGGAGCAGGCTCGAGGGGCCGAGTGGCCTACTCCTGCTCCTATCTTCTATGTTTCTATGTTTCTGTTGACCCCCTGCACAAAGCTGGAGTGCTGAGTGCGAGACCCTGGGTGCCCCTTTCCTGGCTTGCTGACCCGTTTGTGTTAGTGCTGAGGCACTTTTCCCATTTATTTAGTTGCAGAAGGGAATTCAGCTTTAAGAGTTGAAGACTCCCATTTGGGAATTCTTTTTAAGGTTAACTTTTTTTTCAGAAGGCAGTTGAAATATAAGGGCTAAAAACTGTATATTTTTACATCATTTTCTTTTCATTTCAGAAGGCTTAGGAAGGCTAATGCAATGTTGGCTTTTATTGCAAGGGGTATGTAGTATAAAAGTAGGCAAGTTTTTACAGGGCGCTGGTGAAATCACACCTGAAGTACTGCGTACAGTTTTGGTCTCCATATTTAAGGAAGGATATACTTGCATTGGAGGCAGTTCAGAGAAGGTTCACTCGGTAGATTCCTGGAATGAAGGGGTTGACGAATGACAAAAGGTTGAACAGGTTGGGCCTATACTCATTGGATGAGAAGAATGAGAGGTGATCTTATTGAAACATATAAGATTCTGAGGGGGATTGACAGGGTGGCTGCTGAGAGGATGTTTCCCCTAGTGGGGGTATCTAGAACTAGGGGGCATAGTTTCAGAATAAGGGATTGCCCATTTAAGACGGAGATGAGGAGGAATTTTTTCTCTCAGAGGGTCGTGAATCTGTGGAATTCTCTACCCCAGAGAGCTGTGGAGGTGGAGTCATTGAATACATTCAAGGCGGAGATTGACAGACATTTGAACTACAAGGGAGTCAAGGGGTATGGGGAGAGAGCGGGAAAGTGGTGTTGAGGTCAAGATTGGATCAGCCATGATCTTATTGAATGGTGGAGCAGGCTCGAGGGGCTGGTTGGCCTACTCCTGCTCCTGTTTCTTATGTTCTTATTGCCCCTTTAAGAAACTGACAGTTCTTTCTGAAATGACAGCCTCGTTGCAGAGAGGCTGTTCATGATGCATTGACACTTTGGCTATGCGACATTGGGGCCTCCTGCTGGGACCAACGCCACCAGGACAGCATTGCACAGTGAGTTAAGCACTGGGCTAATGTAAATTAGCTATCAGCGCCAATTTTTCGGTCCTGCCAGCACCACCATTTTCGGCGGCCATTAACACCCAGCCGCAGTGGCACGGCTACTTTTGTGACAGTCACAAATTTCTAGGCCATAGTCTCAGGTTAAAAGCTCGGCCATTTAGAACTGAGATGAGCAGAAATTTCTTCACTCGGAGGGTTGTGACTCTTTGGAATTCTCTACCCGAGAGAGCTGTGGTCGCTCAGTCGATGAGTATATTGAAGGCTGAGATTGATAGATTTTTGGACACTAAGGGAATCAAGGGACATGGGGATAGAGCGGCAAAGTGGAGTTGAGGTCGAAGATCAGCCATGATCTTATTGAATGGTGGAGCAGGCTCGAAGGGCTATATGGCCGACTACTGCTCCGGTTTCTTATGTTCTTATCACCACAAGGACTACAGTCTTTCTACCACTACCTGCTCATGGCTTCTAGAGCTGGGCAATAAATGTGGCCTTGCCATCACTGTCCTCATGCTGGGAACAGATTGAAAAAGGTAAGCTGGAGCAAAGTGTCTCCCGGGATTGTGCAAGCTGTTACTAAATCATCAAATGCTGCAGCCATAAAGCAGGCCATTTGGCCCATCGAGATATGAGCCAGTGGTTTATCCCACCTGAGCCACCGAGTGTCCTCCCACTCACGTGGGCACACCCTGTACTCTTTAAAGTTCTCTTATTCAAACAACTATCTCATTCCCTCACTAGAAGTACAGTGTCAGTGTTCTTGCTCAGGCCAACATCCCCAGCATCGAAGCTTTGACCACGCTCAATCAGCTCCGATGGACGGGTCACATTGTCCGCATGCCCGATACGAGACTCCCAAAACAAGCGCTCTCCTCGGATCTCCGGCACGGCAAGAGAGCCCCAGGTGGGCAGAGGAAACGCTTCAAGGACACCCTTAAAAAGTGTAACATCCCCACCGACACCTGGGAATCCCTGGCCCAAGACCGCACAAAGTGGAGGAGAAGCATCCGGGAAGGCGTCGAGCACCTCGAGTCTCTTCGCCGGGAGCAAGCGGAAGCCAAGCGCAGGCAGCGTAAGGAGCGCACGTCAACCCAAGCACCCCACCCACCCGCCCCTTCAACCACCGTCTGCCCCACCTGTGACAGAGACTGTAGGTCCCCGCATTGGACTCATCAGTCACCTGAGAACTCATTTTTAATGTGGAAGCAAGTCATCCTCGGTTCCGAGGGACTGCCTAAGAAGAAGAAGAAGTACACAATGACAGTCAGATTGTTTGAAACTTTCTTTTATTCATTAGAAGAAACTCTATTCCAACAACCCAGCAACACACTGACAAAATACTCTTCAAAATGTGAACAAGGTATTGAAAAATGAAGTTGAGAACACAGGAGGTTGAATGTACTGGGTTCAGTTTCATTCTACTTCTAGAGTCAAATGAGTCTTTATTACAGATTTGGCCAAGGAGCTGGCATCTCAGTTACAATATAATTCACACCAAACTTTAAGTCATCTAAACTAATTTCTTCCGAGTAATTGCTTTTGTCATTGAAGTCGAAAGTCTTCAGATTACAGGATACGAAGCACAGTAGTTAATTCCACACATGTTCTTGCCCTTAATCAGGCGCATGTAGCCGTTCTCACCCCAGTTTGCTCCCCAGCTGGAAAAGCAAGAATATTTCTGAATATCCAAGACCAGTCTGGTCACATCCAAAGTGAACACAGTAAGGAACCCTGCAGGTTTGCTTCTGTAACATTTGCAACATTTTGATTTGGCTTGAATGGATTTTGGTTTAATTTAGATGTTATCGACAGAACTCAGGGTCAGTTAACAAAGGGTTTAATTCTGAAGAAGTACAAATCCATCTAGAAAGGTGATTAGGATAATTGGATGGAATACCAGATGAAAGAGCCAACTCAATTGTGTACCCTTGCATATCACATTAGCTTTGAGACAATGAGGAATCATTGAGCACATCCCATCGCAGTTTGCTCCCTTAATGCAAGGAAGGTTATCAGTCAATGTGCCCAGCAGAGAACTTAGCTAATCAGACAATATAGTGAGCTTCCACACCATGTGAAGGGGGCTGGGTGGGGTTTCACTCAAGGTGGACACATTGATTGGCTGGGCAGGGCAATATTCAATTCATAGAGGGAAGGATCAAAGGTCAGCTTTTGCCTCTCTCCTCTTCGGAGGCAGCCAGAGAGGTCACACTTTCTACTCAGCCAAAGCGAGGCTGAGATACTCCAGGTGAAGGAACAAACATATACAGCCTGTGAGGGTAAAGGGAAGCACCAGTTAGTTAAGGGACTGCTAAGTTGCCAGTGAGTTCATGCCACACTCAAGCAGGGCTATGTATCCTCAATATATTGACTGTATGTAGTGATCAATAACATGTCATTCTGTGGTGGACACTAGGTGGAACAGTAGAGCTGTATATAGCTGTATGTATAAGACTACACTACCCAGCTATGCATTATATTAAGACTACATTACCCATGAGGCTAGGCTACCCACAAGGCAGCAGTCAAGATGGAAGCCTCTACAAGATGCTGTACAAGTCCACATGTGCTCAATAAAAGTAACTGGCAAAAGCTAGCTGTGTTCATAATAAGAATGCCTATTTATTAATGAACATAACATGGTACCAGGGTGGTGAAGATCTGCTGAAAATTGTGAAAAGCGACATGGAGAATTTGAAGCCACCAGAGCATTTGAATCTCACAGAAAAAATTGACTACAATTGGCAGACTTTTAAACAGCAATTCGAACTCTACATTGCAGCCATCGGATTCGGTACGAAGCCAGACGCAAGGAAGATAGCATTGCTGCTCACGGTTGCAGGCCCACAGGCGATAGAGGTATTTAATACATTTGTATTTAATCCAGCGGAGAACAGAGAAAAATTAGAAGATGTGCTAAAAAAATTTGATGCACATTGCTCTCCCAAAAAGAATGAGACGTATGAAAGATACATCTTCCGTTCTCGGACACAGCAACAAAATGAGACTTTTGATAGCTTTATAACTGATCTGAAACTGAAAGCACAGACATGTAATTTCTCTGAGCTCAAAGCATCCATGATTCGTGACCAGATTGTGTTTGGTATTCATGATAAAAAAGTCAGGGAACGTCTGTTGAGAGAAACTGAACTAAATTTGGAAAATGCGGTGAAAATATGCCAAGCCAGCGAGCTAGCTCGAAATCACGCGAAGACTTTCAGTGAAATCAATAATGATGTGAATGTAATGAGTGATAATGCTGCTGTCGGTGCTGTGTCCTACAAGGGGAAGAAACGTGGGCAGAATAGAAATGAAAAGCAATCGGAGGATGAAATTTTTAATTGTAAACGCTGTGGTTACAAACACCAGTTAAGACAATGCCCAGCGTTTGGAAAAATGTGCACAAAGTGTAATGGAAAGAATCACTTTGCCAAACAATGCTTTTCAAAAGTAAAAACAACGAAAGGGCAACAAGTTAATGTGATTGAGGACACTGATTTAAGTGAGACATTTTTTGTAGGAATGGTGTCATGTGACGATATCAAAAAAGATACAGAAAATGTGCAGCCCTCAGAAATAGACAATGCTGAACATAAAGTTAATGCAGTAAAAGAGGACAAATGGATGATCCCACTGCAGATAAATGGAGCATTAGTTACATTGAAACTGGACACTGGGGCAAAAGCAAACTTAATCAGTATGAGTGACATTAACAATATGAAAGAAAAGCCCAAAATACAGAAAAAGTCAGTACTACTGAAGGACTATAATGGACAGAAAATAGATAGCTTAGGTGTATGCAGACTCAAAGTGACAGTCAAAGACAAAGTGCATCATCTCATGTTTTCTGTTGTGGCTGAAAGACTTGATTCGATACTAGGTGACAAAGTTTGTAAAGACTTAGAACTGGTCAAGAGAGTCAACCGTATAAACTGTGCCATAAGCAGACCAGATGACTCAGGTGATGAAGCAGAGAGCCCATCAAGGATGAAAAGGCCAAAGGGTATCCATGTCTTCAAAAAGCCTAGTTTCTCCAAGAAGAAAGAAAAAGACTTTAAGGTCAAAGAGAAGCCAAAGGAAGAAAAGCACAAAGAGGAAAAACACAAGGAGAAAAAGTCCAAAGATATAACCGCAGCAGATGTTGTTAAGCAGTGGAAAGAGAAAAAGAAAAAGAAGAAGCCTGCACCAGAGCAGGAAGCAGTTCCGGTTGATACTCCTTCTTCCCTCAGGCCAATCTTTGGTGTTCCATTAGCTGAGGCTGCTGAGAGGACTATGCTGTATGATGGGATCCAGCTGCCAGCAGTTTTTCGAGAGTGCATTGATTACATTGGTAGTTATGGCATGAAGAGTGAAGGAAACACTGAAACCCTCTCCAAGCAAAGATTGCAAGGAGACCTCGATCTATACAAGAGCAGATTGATGACAATGCCGCAAATGCATCTTGTCATTCACCACCAGAACAATCTCATGAAAACACATCAGACTTACACGTGTTGAGAAGATCCACACGTGAAGTAAAAGAGCCTGATAGACTTAATCTTTGAGTACAATGTAAAGCTTTGAAAATGTTTATGTTTATAGAGCACTAACAAAAGTGTTACTGATATTATCTTTATTGTTTTCTTGAAAGTTGATTGATATTGATTTTGTTAAACCTCAAAGAAAGGAGGATGTAGTGATCAATAACATGTCATTCTGTGGTGGACACTAGGTGGAGCAGTAGAGCCGTATATAGCTGTATGTATAAGACTACACTACCCAGCTATACATTATATTAAGACTACATTACCCATGAGGCTAGGCTACCCACAAGGCAGCAGTCAAGATGGAAGCCTCTACAAGATGCTGTACAAGTCCACATGTGCTCAATAAAAGTAACTAGCAAAAGCTAGCTGTGTTCATAATAAGAATGTGTGGCGACACGCCACCACTGGACACAATCCGCTCACTGCGGTACGGACAGTTTAAGCAGACGCCCCCAACCGGGGGCCCTTTCCTCCAGCAACTTGTTTCCCACAGGGACAGGCTGCCGGGAGCACTTCCTGTCTGGGGAGTATTTAAGTCAGGCGCGGGCTCTTCCAGTTCCTGTTTTGCCATGAGGCTGAAATAAAAAGCTGTTCTGTTTACTAGCTCTGGTCTCGACTCCCACGTTTGCCGCGGTATCTCAACAAATGCCTATTTATTAATGAACATAACAGTATCTATATATATAAAGCAATGCTTCTGTCCTTCTGTCTGTCCTTCTGTCAGTCTGTCATTCTGTCTGCCATCGCGTGTGCGTCTGTCGGGCTATGCGCTCGAAAGTTACAGGGCGTACCTACACGTGCGTTACGTCGAAAGAAAGCTTACCTTTCCAAAACGGTCTTAAGCGTATTTACGTTTCGGCCTGGCTAAAATCGCGCCCGCGGTATCCGAAAAACCTTCAACATTCCGCTCATTAGCATCTCATTATCCGCTCATTAGCGACAGAGTGACCTCGAGGTCGACCAATCGTACGCCGGCTTACTGCCGCGTGCGGCCGGGCCCTCCTACGGTCGAGTGACGGGACGATTGACCAATCCTACGCTTTGGTCACCTGACGGTCGACCAATCGGTGCGTGTGTGGGCGGGCCTTATCGTTCTGAACCGAGGTGAGTAGCCGCCATCTTGCTTCCATTCTTTTTCCTGCTTTCTGCGTCTTTCTTTTCAAATATACATTTCCAGCAAAATAAAATTGAATTTATTAAATTGTTTTAAAATAAATCACTCATTTGTAAATATTTTATCTAACCTGAAGATTCTTTTTCCTACCTTTCCCCGTTTTTTTCTTAGGCCTGAAAGCCTGGGCCTTTCTTGCCCAGCCAGGCCCGAGCTAGGTAATTGGGCTGCTGCTAAGCTCCTCACCCTCCCCCCCCACCCCCGGTGTCACGTTACCCGGGGCAACGGCGTCAGCCACGAGGGTCAGGGTGCGCGCGCAGCCGGGCGTGGCCGTCTCTCAGCCTCAAGCCCTCCCTTCCTCCCTCCCTCCCCCCTTCCCCTCCCTTCCCCCCCACCGCCCCGCCCCTCCCCCCCTCCCCCGCGCCCCCTCCCCCCCGCCGCCCTGCCCCCCCGCCCCTCCCCCTCCCCTCTCCCTCCCTTCCCCCCCGCCCCCCCGCCCCGCCCTCTCTTCCCCCCAGTCTCTCTCTCTCTTCCCCCCAGTCTCTCTCTCTCTTCCCCCCAGTCGCTCTCTCTCTACTCCCCAGTCGCTCTCTCGCTACCCCCCAGTCGCTCTCTCTCTTCCCCCCCCAGTCGCGCTCTCTCTCTCTCTCTCTCTCCCCCCCTCCCCCCCCAGTCGCTCTCTCTCCCCCCCCCCCCCAGTCGCTCTCTCTCTCTCTCTTCCAACAACAACATGCCCTCGAAAAAGCCTCGGCACCGCCGGGCACTTCAGCTAGTCCTCAATATATTTACTGTACGTGGTGCGATGGGAAATAAAATAGCGCACTGTAAAAATTGTATTTTGCTCAATCATATATTTTACTGCATCAGTTCATAATTGGCCTCATTTTCATGCCCTTGAAAACTTCAGGAAGGCCAACTCAAGTCTCTGTTCCTTAATCCTCCCTCATCAATGTAGAACTGAATCCCAGGCATTCTTTGACAGCATCCTGTTAAGTATGTGTATTGTATTGAACAATTAACACAAAGACTTAAACGTATAACTCAAACAGGTCTTTACTGGTTGGAGGTAGGGACTGCACGTAGGTCTTTACTTCATGCCCACAGGCGGGAACTGAGGGGAGATCAGTACCCACAGTACTATTTATACCCCTATGGCCAGGAGTGGTACTGCGTATCACTACGCCCTACAAGTAGTGCAGTCCTGTCCATAGGTTCAAAGTAGCACACATATTACATACACAAAATTCCTCCCTTCTTAGCTTTACAGTCATCTCCCCATTTAACATAACGTAATAACATATATACATATATAACTTCAGGTTTACATAACAGAATAACATAGATACATAGATAACTTCATGTCAAAACAGATCACAGATTCAGTCTCGGTGGTGTAGTCGGTTCACGTTGCTGGAGTGACTCATTCAATAGTCCCTCCATGGATTTAACAGTTTGAACTTCCGAACTGAATTGGCTCCGTTCGGAGGGACCACGTGTGTGTGATCTGGTAGAGGTAATAATGGTTCAGATGGGTCATCTTCTGTTTCGACTTTTCCTTTTCTGCTTCTTGGAGACTCTCTGGGCTCCACTGTCAGCTGCCAGCTGCATGCGCAGTTCCTCCTTCTCTTCCTCCTTTTTCCGTAGTAGAGCCACCTTCTCCCGATGTTCCATAGACTTTCGGTGCTCCTCCATGATTTCTGTATGGTGGGAGTCGAAGTTACAAGTTGGGCAGGACAGGACATAGTAATATTCGGTGTCGTCCTGATCTAGGCCAGCGAGAGGGTCTTCTATTTCCTCCATACCCAGCTGGGCGTTAGCCAGCTTTTGTTCCAAGTCCAGGCATCTTTCCTGAAGAGACTTCTTCATGCGTACCTCTTCATCCAGCTTTTTCTGGGCTTTCAGCAAGTCGTTTACCAATGACCTCATTTGAGATTTTACTACTTCAACTTCTTTTGGAGATTGATTGATCGGACTATTCAATCCCTCTACCGGAGCAGCTGTTTCAGCGGTCTGTTGTTCTACGTTGACGTGAGTCAGCGTACTTTTGGCATCCAAGGGCTGCTCTGTTGCAGTCATCTCAGTCTGTGTTGCCACCTCAGCTCTTCCAATAACCTTTGAGAGCTCCGAACCCCTTTCGTTTGAATATTGAAGTTCGTGTTCAAGTTTTTCCCATTTCAGAGTCCTGTCCTTCAGCATATGCAGGAGTTGGCTGACCGTTAACTCCTCTGACATCAGACGTTTTGTGTGCTCCTGCTCCATTTTCTCCATCAGCTGCTTCTGTTGTCTTTCCAGATTCTCCAACTCTATATCAAAGAACTCTTTCGTTGCATTCAACTCTTGCTCAAAACGGCGAAGCATTTGTTCTAATTGCTGTTGTAGTTTGAAATGGAGTTGAGTTCGAGCCCGGTGTCCCTCAGAAATGGGCACATCAGTAGACTTGCCAGACTCAGAATCCACAGTTAAACTATGTTGTTGTTGCTCAGTGGAATTCTGTGCTGAAACTTTGTCTTTTGCACCTGAGTTGGGCTTACCATCATCCGTTCCAGAGTCTGGGCCGACTATCTTCACCGAGTTCTCACTCGTTATTGTTTGTAGGAAATGCCAGTCCATATTCATTTTCCTAATCCACTCCCATCCTAGTAGTGGAGGACCTCCTTCAGATATCACATATAAGTCCATTATTTGACTGTCTTCGCCCTTGTGGACCACTGCAACCTCTATTTTCCCGATGGGGTACACTCTTTGCCCCGTGTATGTTTTCAATATAATCCCCGTATCCTGTAGGGGAATATGTTGGAATAACTTTCCGTAATCTTTCTTATTTATGACCATCAATGCCGATCCAGTGTCCAATTCCAGTTTTACTTGGACTCCTTCTATCTGAAGAGTGACCCAAATTGTCTGGAGGTCTGCACCCTTACCAGCGTTGAGTACTCTTAAGCTAGGCAGTTCATTACAGCTTAAGCTAGCCAGTTCATTACTGCTAGCGTCTGAATCGGACTCCTGTTCGGTCACCTTGTGTACCTTTGCGTATTTTCCTTGCGGTGACTTCTTGTTGCTGGTCTTCTTCCCTGACCTGCATACTCTAGCTATATGTCCAAGCCTACCACAAGTTCTACATTCTTGGTTTTTAAACCAACACTAGTTCTGATCATGCGTTGTCTTTCCACAACGATGACATTTGCCAGAACTCACACCCAATTTGTGTGCACTGAGCTCCGGTGACCGTAGCTGCATTACTGCCGTGCCTCTCGCTGCGGCTTCGTGTGCTGCTGCCATAGTGACCGCCTTCTCAAGCGTCAGCTCATTCTCCTCGAGCAGTCGCTTTTGTGTATCCTGTTTAAATAAACCACACACAAATTTGTCTCGTAGTGCATCTGTCAGTCCCGTTCCAAACTGGCAATATTTCGCTAATTTACGCAATTCCAGCAAATATTCAGCATTGCTTTCATGCTGTAGCTGCCTTCTGTCATAAAATTTAAATCGTTCCGCTAGCATCAGCGGCGTGGGGTTTAGATGATCTTTCAGGACAGTAACAATCTCATCGAACATCTTATCCGCCGGTTCATCTGGTGATAATAGGTGTTTCAATTGCCCGTATGTCTTCGCACCCATTAAATTTAATAATGTTAGAGCTTTATCTTGGTCACGAATTTTATTGGCCTTACAATAATTTTTTACTCTTTCAACATATATGGCCCAATCTTCGAGGTCACTATCAAAGGTGCTAATATTCCCGTGTTTAGGCATTGTAGATTTGCAATTTCTCAGATTTTCTTTTCTTTACTTGTTATCAAAGATGGCGGCTTCCCGCTCTTGCCGTCGTCCTCCGCCCACAAAATGGCGGTTTTCCCGCGCTTGGCGGTCTTCACCCGTCCCCCGACGCCGTCTCCCTTCAGCCCCCGAGTGCGGCCCTTATCTTCGCCGCGATCGCCCGAGTGCGGCCCTTATCAGCGGATGCGATCGCTGGATCGCGAAGTGGCTCCCGACCGAAGCGGCTCTCGGCCCTTATCTTCTGTGCGATCGATAGCCCGCGCTGTGCACCGCGGCTCTCGCACCTTGAGCTTCTGCAGCCGCCGCGCCTTTCAGTCCGAGTGCGGCCCTTATCTTTGGTCCCGATCGCTGGCCCGCGCTGCGCCTCGCACTTGAAGCGGCTCCCGGCCTCTGGCTCACCCGCTCGCGCGGCTCTTGCTCGCTCCCTCCCGGGCTCTGGCTTACCCACGAGGTTATGGAGGCTTCAGGGTCCTAATGCCTGTCGTTTCCAGTCGCTGGAAGCTGTCAGGATTTCTGCTGCCCTTCAGTTTTGAGTGGGGTGTTGAGGATTGAAACCTCTCTTCAACGTCCTGTCTTTGGACGAAGCCGCCGTGGAATAACTGCCGCAGGGTTCGAACCGACTCGTCGCCAGTGTTAAGTATGTGTATTGTATTGAACAATTAACACAAAGACTTAAACGTATAACTCAAACAGGTCTTTACTGGTTGGAGGTAGGGACTGCACGTAGGTCTTTACTTCATGCCCACAGGCGGGAACTGAGGGGAGATCAGTACCCACAGTACTATTTATACCCCTATGGCCAGGAGTGGTACTGCGTATCACTACGCCCTACAAGTAGTGCAGTCCTGTCCATAGGTTCCAAGTAGCACACATATTACATACACAACACATCCGCTCTGTATAATCTCTGGGATTCTGAAGCTTTCCATCATGCCTGACTGTCCTTTAACGTAAATATTATTTACCTGTTTTTAATGATCCAGTAGTCTTTTGGATGCTGATCCACGTACCCTACCAAGAGCACTGCATGGTCAATATGTTTGATATTGCAGTTGACATTGTCATAGATACCTGTAAAATGGAGGAGAGTGCTGTAGGCATAAACAATTCTAAACTCACATCTGAAATAACATTATATAGCATTGTGAAGGTCTATGCAACAAGATTGTTTTTTTATTCGCTTATGGGATCTGGGCGTCGCTGGCAAGGCCAGCATTTATTGCCCATCCCTAGTTGCCCTTGAGAAGGTGGTGGTGAGCCACCTTCTTGAACCGCTGCAGTCCATGTGGTGAAGTACTCCCACAGTGCTGTTAGGTAGGGAGTTCCAGGATTTTGACCCAGCGACGATGAAGGATCAGCGATATACTTCTAAGTCAGGATGATGTATGACTTGGAGGGGAATTTGCATTCATATCACGTCTTTCACAAAGCAAATTGTCCCAGGGTCACCAAGCAGGAAGCTGTTAGGGAAGGTAACTGAAGGCATGGTCAAAGAGGTAAAATTCAATGAATAATTTCAAAGAAGAGAGGTAGCAAAGTGAAGATGTGTAATTCCATTGTTCCTCTTACATTGATGCCTTGTACAGTGAAGTTTGTGAGACAGGATCTGAAACATGGTGAATGAATAAAATATTAGAATATTTTTTACCTGACTTGTAAAACGTCCAGGAATGATGTGATGAATGAATGAGTACTGTAAAGTCTGTGGGTTGTGCAGTTAATAAATACACAGACTTCAGAAGTAACAAACAAACAGGTCTTTACTATTCGAAGGTCCGGGCGAATCTGCCCCAGCAATCCTGCCACAACACTTATATACTGGTGTGGTCACTATCGGTATTACAGTATACAGAAGCCAAACAAATAGTGCCACACCGAAAGTAGTCCTCTTAAAGGTGAACGGTTACATTCAATAGTTCCCTTAAAGGTAGACGGGTACATACACTGCAATCCTCCCTTTTTAGCTTATTACTTACTAAGTCCATCGTGAACATACATTCTAACATATATACAGGTTTATGTAAGACAGTTCATAGATTCAGTCTTTCCGGGGGTTTCCGGATTCTGTCCGGATAACGCCGCAGTGGTGTCGTCATTTCAGGTGGGCTAGGAGGTGCTTCTGGCAAGGTCGGTTCGGCTTGAAAAGCCGTGTCAGGTTCAGCTGACTCCAGTATCACTAGATCGGAAGTAGGTGTTCTGGGTATCTCAGTTTCAACATTACCCGGATAAGGTGGTGAAGTCGGTTGCCCATTTGTGGCGGACCCTATGATTTGGTCAACATGGCGCCTTATTATATTGTCTCCAATGTCCATGGTGTACATCAATGGCCCCAGCCTTTTCCCAATAGTTCCAGGCTGCCATTTCTCAGTACGGTAGTCCCGGGCCAAAACTCGTTGACCGATCTGGAAAGATCTAGTGACCCTGTCGTTCATGCCCTGGAATTGCCGGTTCTCTACGTCTCTTCTGACGTTTGGTTTTAGTAAATCCAGCCGGCATCTTAGGCGTCTATTACAGAACATCATTGCGGGAGTTTGATTTGTGACCGCATGTGTCGCATTTCGGTATGCCAACAAAAAGCTATCCACCTTATGTTGCAGACTTATATTTTCATTACTCATGGCCTTTACGGCCTTCTTGAAGGTCTGGACAAACCTTTCAGCCAATCCATTGGAGGCGGGATGGTATGGGGCTGACGTGTAATGTTTAACCCCATTGCTCTTTAAGAATTTCTTGAATTCTTCGGACACAAATTGTGGTCCATTATCAGAACAGATCTGTTCTGGCAGGCCATTCCGAGCAAACATAGTCCTTAACACTGTGATGGTTTTTTCCGTTGTGGTGGTGGTCATCTTAATTACTTCCGGCCACTTGGAGTGGGCATCCACCGCTATTAGAAACATCGAGTCCATAAATGGACCAGCAAAGTCGATGTGTACTCTTTGCCAAGGCGATGAGGGCCACTCCCATGGATGCAGAGGAGCCTGGGGTGGCGCGTTCTGCACCCTCTGACATCCTAGGCAGTTCTTCGTGATCTCCTCTATGTCTCCATCAATGCCTGGCCACCACACAAACGCTCTTGCTAGATTCTTCATCTTTACTCCCCCCAGATGTCCTTCGTGCAGCTCCTTTAGCACCTTCTTTTGGAGTTTGGGTGGAATCACCACTCTAGATCCACACATCAGGGTTCCTCGACACACTGACAGTTGTTCTTTCCTCTGTGCAAATGCTTGCAGTGTTGGTTCGCTCTGTGCTGGCCATCCCTCCACCGTTACATCATAGACTCGTGAAAGAGTCGGGTCACTCCTTGTCTCATTCTCAATCATTGAGTTTGTTATCGGTAGACACTCCACTATGGAGGAGTGGAACAACTCTACTGGGTCCACTATACTCGCTTCTTCTACCATCGGCAATGGCAAGCGTGACAACCCATCAGCATTTCCATGCTGTTTAGACCTTTTGTACTCAATTTCGTATTGGTGTGCCCCAAGTAACACGGACCACCTTTGTAACCTTTGTGCTGTCATGGTGGAAACGGCCTTATTTGGGTTGAATATGGACACCAACGGCTGGTGGTCTGTCAGCAATGTGAACTTTTTACATTGTAGGTAATGGTTGAATTTCTTCACGCCCCACACAAGACTGAGGGCCTCCCTATCTATTTGGGCGTAATTTCGCTCCGCGGGTGTCAATGATCGGGATGCGAAAGCCACTGGCCTTTCTGAGCCATTTGGTAGCCTGTGCGAGAGTACTGCCCCAATTCCGTACGGGGAAGCATCGCAAGCTAGACGAAGGGGTAATGCTGGGTTGAAATGAGCCAACACTTCTTCAGAGGTAATCAACTCCTTGCTTCTGCGAAGAGCCTTTTTGCATTCTTCACTCCACTTCCATGGTGTCTCTTTCCGCAACAGATCATTCAGCGGATGCAGCACCGTGGATAAATTTGGCAGAAACTTGTGATAGTAATTAATCAACCCCAAGAATGATCTTAACTGTGATACGTTTCCTGGAGCGGGGGCCTTCACGACCGCTTCTATCTTTTCAGGTGACTTATGCAGTCCTTCTCGGTCAATGACATGACCGCAGTATGAGATCCGTTTTTGGAAGAACTCACACTTCTTGCGATTAACCCGAAGGCCATACTCCTTCAACCTGGTGAGTACCTGTTTCAAATTCGTGAGGTGTTCTTCCTCATCTTTTCCCGTGATTAAAATGTCATCTAAATAGCACTGCGTGCTTGGAATTCCTTCTAACACCTGTTCCATGGCCCTCTGCCAAATTGCTGGCGCCGAAGCTACCCCAAAGACCAGTCTATTGTAGCGATACAAGCCTCTGTGAGTGTTGATGGTGAGGTACTGGCGTGACTCTTCCTCAACCTCCATCTGTAGATATGCTTGAGCCAGATCTATTTTCGTGAAATGCTTCCCTCCAGCCAACGAAGCAAAGATATCTTCAATCCGCGGAAGCGGGTATTGTACCGTGTGAAGCACTGGATTCACAGTAATCTTGAAATCTCCGCAGATACGGACCTTCCCCGGTCCCCCTGGCTTATTACTCGGTGAGGACTTCATGACGGGAACAATGGGCGTGGCCCACTCACTCCAGTCCACTTTTGACAGAACCCCTGATCGTTCAAGTTCTTCCAGTTCTGCCTCCACAGCTGGTCGTATTGCGTAAGGTACCGATCTGGCCTTAAAAAACTTTGGGCTTGCATTTTCTGCAATCTTAACCTTTGCTTTAATACCTCGCAGTGTTCCCAGTCCTTGCTGGAATACCTCCTTAGCTTCGTCCAATATTCTGGATAACCGTTCAGGTTTGACATCCTCTTTTTCGGAATCCACCGTCATGGTGTTTAGTGACTGCCAGTCCAATTTTATTTTTCGGATCCACTCCCGTCCCAGAAGTGGTGGTCCTCCCTCAGGCAATACATACAGGTCCAACCAGTGATGATCTTTATCCTTGTATCTCACCTTGACTTCTATCATTCCGATGGGGAATACTTTGTGCCCCGTGTATGTCTGTAGTACTAGTTCCGTATCCCGTAGTGGAATATGCTTGAAAATGTTTTTATAGTCATGCTTATTCATGACCGTCAACGCCGATCCGGTGTCCACTTCCATTTTTACTTGGACCTTTGCAATCTGTAGCGTTATCCAGATAGTTTGTCGGTCAGCTTCATTGCTCACGTTGTGAATTCTCAGACTGTCCAGTCCTTTGCATTTGGAGTGTGAGACCGACTTCTGTTCCCTCAGACTCTTCTTAGTCACCTCTTGTACCTTTCCGTACCATTTTTGTGGTGACTTCTTATTGTTGTACGTTGCTCCTGACCGGCATACCTTAGCTATGTGCCCGATCTTGCCACATTTCCTGCATTCTCGGTTTTTAACCCAGCATTGATTCTGGTCGTGTGTTGTCTTCCCACAACGGTAGCATTTTGTTGTGCTTGAAGTAATTTGGTCCACCCCTAGTGCCGCCGCTTTTAGCTGCATTTCCGCCATGCCTTTCGCTGCGGCTTCGTGCGATGCAGCTATGAGGACAGCCCTGTCCAGTGTGAGGTCATTTTCTTCCAGTAGTCGCTTCTGCATTCCTTCTTTGGACAATCCGCATACGAACTTGTCACGCAGTGCCTCTGTCAGATTCCCTCCAAACTGGCAGTATTTCGCTATCCTACGCAGTTCGACCAAGTATTCCGCATTGCTTTCGTCTTTCCTCTGCGTTCTTGCGTAGAATTTGAATCGTTCAGCCAGCATCAACGGTGTGGGGTTCAAGTGATCCTTCAGCACTGCTACAATATCATCGAAAGTCTGATCTGCCGGTTTAGCTGGTGAGAGAAGATGCTTCAACAACCCGAATGTTTTCGTACCCATCATGTTAAGTAAGGTTAAAGCTTTTTCCTCCTTAGCTATTTTGTTAGCCTTACAATGTATCTCAATACGTTCTACGTACGTGGCCCAGTCTTCTATCTCCGAATTGAACTCGTTGGTGTCCGCCCGCTTAGGCATCTTTCTTTCCTTGGGTACAACACAAGTATTTCTTCAAGTATTCTTATTTATTTGTTTATTTCTAAGATGGCGGTTTTCCCGTGAAAATGGCGGTTTCCCGCTCTTTCCTTCTCGCCCCGCCCACTTCAATCGTCTTCTCCGCCTAATGGCGGCTTCCCACGTTTCTTCCCTGGTGGAAGGGGTACGCTTACCCCACAGCGGACAGGTTCAGCCGCTGGGCTGGCTTCCGCACAGCTCCCCTTACTCGGCTCTGTCTTTTCCTCCCGCCCGCACGGCTCTACCGGCGCTGGGTACCCCGTTGGTGGAGAACAGCTCAGCCGTTGGACTGGCTCTCGCGCAGTCTCTCTCCCCTTGCTCGGCTCTGTCTCTCTCTCTCACCCGCACGGTTCCTGTTCGCCTCCCAGCCCTCTCGCAGACCGGTGTTTCCCTCCCCGGCTGCGCTGGGTTTCTCTTCCCGCGCCTACTCCCAGTCTCAGCGCTTCGTGGCTGCGGTCGCTGCCCGGCTTTTCCCGCCGATCGCGGTCCGGCTGTCACCCGACGCCGTTGGACCCGACTTCTGACCGGCTCAGCACCCCCTCGACCGAGGTCGAGTGCTCTGCCCTTATCCTCCGGATACTTCTACACCTTCCCCTACTCACAGTCTCTTCGGCCGCCTTGTTCCCTGCTGATCGGCTCACTCCGTACCGTGGTAGAAGGGTAGTCAGTGCCTGTTGCAGACGGAAGCTTTTGTTGCTAAAGTCTTCCACCTTTCTCCTGCTGCAGCCTCGTGTTTTCTTCCAGCAGCACGACGAGGGCGGTTGCCTCTCTTCGGCGCTCTTCTTGCTTTGGTAATCTTGCCGCAGGGTACGATCGGACTCGTCGCCACTGTAAAGTCTGTGGGTTGTGCAGTTAATAAATACACAGACTTCAGAAGTAACAACAAACAGGTCTTTACTATTCGAAGGTCCGGGCGAATCTGCCCCAGCAATCCTGCCACAACACTTATATACTGGTGTGGTCACTATCGGTATTACAGTATACAGAAGCCAAACAAATAGTGCCACACCGAAAGTAGTCCTCTTAAAGGTGAACGGTTACATTCAATAGTTCCCTTAAAGGTAGATGGGTACATACACTACAAGCACAGCAATTGGTCCAACATCTGTCACCATTTGAGCTAATTGTTTGTCATTATAGTACTTAATCCTTTTGAATCCTTTAATTTTGGTGACACTCTTGGAGCTACTAAATAAGCACTCTCTGTTTCTCTGTTATTAAAAAAAGTAAAATCTGTTCAGCAAATTGACAGATAATAATTTCCATAAACTTCAGCATCCACATCCCATCACACAAAAAATCCCACTCACCTATCACCCCAGCCCTCCACTATCTCTTATTCCCTCAGCGCATCGATGACAAAACCATCGCCCACTTCTTCAAATCTCACCACAGCCTTGCTCATCCCAAACTCTGAAAACTTCTTTCGTCCTAACATTCCTAATCACACATTCCTACTCTTGTCTCCTGTACGGTCGAGGTTGCACACTTCACACAAAAGCACTGCAGCTCCTTTTCACTGTTTTTTTGAAGCATGTGATTCCATAAATTAAAAGTACTAAAAGCCCACTTGTAAATCAGCTTTGATTATTTTATTTTGAATCTGGACCTTTGAGCATCCGCCAAGCACCCAAAGTGTTATATCAGAATGTTGACACTGGAAAGTTCTGAAGACCCTGAATTTACATCTATATTTATTAAAGTTCAAAAATCTAACAGGAAAATATATATCTCTGTCATCAATTTGAATTAAACACATAACCCAATTGCCTGCTGCTGTTCTCATTGTCTACCTACTGTCTCTTAGGGGAACAGCACCCTTGACTCTTTCCTCGTGCTATATGACACAGCTCTAACCTTTGTCAAACACCAGGTAGTTGGAAATGTTAAAAGTTAGAGGCATCCAAGGGTTATTCGTGCCTACAGAAATCAACAATCCTCAAGGTCAAAATATTCAACAGGAATCATTCCACAGCCCCAACAAACACAAGAGTTTCAACAGTCCTGCACCGAGGCATTGAACAAACGTTGTGAAAAGTAGTAGGTACCTGGTTCTTTACTTTGTTAACAAAGCCCATTTGATGCCAGTCCACCTTTTTGGGAAGAATACCGACTTCCTCCACTTCTGCCAGTTCCTCCAGTTCAACATCCAATAATGCCTTGTCCGTGTAATTTGCCATTTCATATATCCTTGCATCAGTGTACATTTGAACGAACTCCAGGGGTGTCTGGAAGAAATGGTTGAATAATACTTCCTACAAGGCTATTTCTACAAAATATGCAAAGCCAAAATCTATTTGTTTACGCAATTGTAGCTCCACATCGTTCCATTGTTTGTAATTTGCAGCCACGATTTATGAGAAAGAAAATTTGATTATAACAGAGATGGATGTTTCTGGCTGAGGTGCGCATAAGATGGAACCCCTGTGAATAGGGACAAGAGACACGAGGGGAAGGAAACTAGCTCTTGGCATCTGCTGTAGACCACCAGCTCAAGAGGAGGAATTGGACCAAGAAGATTGAAGTAAAGTAAGGGAAGCATCTACAGGAACAGATGCAATTGTTATGGATAACATCAATTTATCAGGAAGAGATAAGGAATATTTAAAATGTGCAATAGGAGAGAAAGCATGACCCTGGAGACAGAATTGGATAGTTACATGGAACAATTGATCAATAAATTCCTGTAAGCAGAGGCACTGTTGGACTGGATATTAAATAATAACTAGGTAGAGCTGGTCAGATTTAGAGAAGACCGTGGCAAAAGCGACTAGAATATGGTGTAGTTTAAGGTTGGGCTTAGGATGGAAAGCAGACTGAGTACAATAGAAACATTTATCCTGGAGAGGGAGATTTTGAAGGGATGAGGAGTGGGTCAACGAGACTGGACTGGAGAGCACCGTTAAATGGAGAATACATGGAAGTGGATCATGCTTAGAAATAGAATACACAGAGGAGATACATACCGGTAGAGATGGAGCGTGACAGATGGAAAAGACTGATGCAGGAAGTACTGTGCAGAATATGGGCAAAAGATTGCTCTTAAAGTATAAAGCTATGGGCGGTAGACTGAGACACATATAAAAACAAGATAAAGGAGATTAGGAAACTGGTCAGAATAACTAAAATAGGAAATGGGGTTAGGATAGCAGGAAATATTGCAAGAAATGTCAACCATTCTTACAAATATAATAGTCAAAGGGGAGTAATAGCAGGAAGGTCTTGGCTATCAAGCTTCCTGGAGTTCTTTGAGGAAATGGACCTCAGAAATTCTGTGGAGGCGATATATTTTGATTTTAAGTAAGGTTTTTGATACCAGGCCACAAAAGAAATTAGCCCCCATCGGCAGCATCGAATAGGAGGCAGACTTCTGGGCCGGATTGACAATTGGCTAAACCAGAGACAGTGACGAGTGGTTGTGAATGGAGCTGTGTTGATGTGTATAATTCTGGGTGCAGTATCACAGCAAGAACAACAAAGCATTGGAAGCAGTGCAGACAAGGGAAAACAAACTGATACCTAGGTTGAGATATTGAAGTTATAAGGATCTGTTAAAGAGCCTGGGATTCTTTATTCTGGAGGAGAGAAGACTCAGGGGAGATATTATTTAATTATTTGAGAGCTTTAAGTGAAAATATAAATTGAACCCAATAATATGTTTGAGATTATCAGAGATTGCAGAACAAGGAGACCTGGGCGCAAACTGAGAAAATAGGTGCACAGGCAGTTTAGATTGAACCACTTTACCTAGAGGAGGTGAATGTGTGGAATAGACTGCCCACCAAGGCACTGGAGGCGGGTTGTGCAGAAAAGTGTAAGAGAGAATTGGATAGATGTTTGAGGGAGTGGGTGATTGAGATACATTGGGGCAGTAATTCCTCCCCAAACGCGTGAGTACAGAAGGGGTACTCACGCGTCTGGCCGGAGGAAATGCCGGTTTTCAACATGCACAGCACATGCGCTGAAAACCGGCATTTCCTCTCCTCTAACCCAAGAGGTGAAGAGGCTAGCGCGTGCGCTGTAGGGGGCAGCGTGTGCGTCTTGGATTTCCTCTGTTTTGGGGGATTTGCGCATGTGTAAAGGCCTCCGGTCTTTACGCTTGTAAAAAGCACACGTAAGTATTTATTTTTACAGGTAAGTGGTGTTTTAGTGCAATTTAGAAAAAAAATTTCCACAGGTTTATTATTTTAAAGAATATACAATAAGGTAAGTTTAGTTTTAGACCCTTTTTATTAAAAATTTATTTCTTTCAAAAAAAAAATATTGTTTAAATTATTTTTTTTAACTTATTTATACTTAATTTAATGATTGGGATGTTTTTTAAATTTTTATTTAAAGTTTAAATAGTGTTTTGGGCCCCCGTAGTTTTCATGAGTTTGACAGCTACTACTCTCAAACTCATGAATGAACCTTCCCCTCCCCTGATTGGTTGTACAGTGCTCACCTGATCCCAGCCGGCACATCGCACTAACTACGCCGCTGGATCAGGTAAGCACTGCGCGCTGACATCTGAACCGGGCCAGGGACAGGAAATGCAAGCAGGCCCGGGCTTCAGATGTCAGCGCGCCGGGTGAGTGCAGATCGGGGGCTTGCACGCGCAGCAAGCCCCCGATCCTAATTTCAGGGCCATTATATTTCCAGACCAGCCATATGTCTTTTCTCGTTCTGTATTCTTCCAGATTACCATGTTCCTTTTTAAAAATATTTTTCTCAGGATTTGGGCATCGCTGGCAAGGCCACATTTTTTGCCCACCCCCAGTTACTCTGAGAATGTGGTGATTGTAGTGTATGTAACTGTTCTACCTTTAAGAGAACTATTGTATGTAACCGTTCACCTTTAAGAGAACTATTTTAGGTGTGGCACTACTTTATCTTGGCTGCTGTATACTGTAATACCGACGGTGACCACACCGGTATATAAGTGCTGTGTCAGGATTTATTGGGCAGATTCGCCCTGACCTTCGAATAGTAAAGTCCTGTTAAAGTTACTCTTGTAGTCTGTGTATTAATTCGCCATAATACCTACAGACTTTACAGTGGCGACGAGTTCGATCTTACCCTGCGGCAACAATACTTCCGAAGCAGTTAACGAGCGTCGAGAAGAGGCACCCGCCCTCGTCGTTCTGCTGAGAGAAAACTCGAGTCTGCATAGCAAGGAAGAAGGAAGAATTCAGACACGAAGCCTTCCATCAGCAACAGGCACTGATTGTCCCTTCTGCCACGGTGGTGAGTGAGCCGATCAGCACGAGAAGCAAGTCGGCCACGGTGACTGTGAGTAAAGGGAAAATAAAAAAATAAACGGAGGATAAGGGCGGTGAGCTCGACCACGGTCGGGGGAAAGGAGCCGGACAGAAGTCGGGCCCAGAGGCGCTGAGACTGGGGCAGCGTGGAGCACGGAAGCCGCGGTACAAGCGGGCTGGGAGACGCAACGGCGTCGTGAGACAGCTAGACCGCGACCGGCGAAAAAGGCCGGGCAGCTACCGAGGCCACGAGGCGCTGCGACCGGGATCATAAGGCGCGGGAAGATACAAAAATAAATAAACCGCGGAGAACTCAGCCGCAGCCGGGGAGGAAAGCACCGGACTGCGAGAGGGCTGGGAGGCGCGATTGGAGTGAAAAAGGCCGGGCAGCGACCGAGGCCACGAAGCGCTGCGACCGGGATCGTAAGGCGCGGGAAGATATAAAAATAAATAAATCATGGAGAACTCAGCTGCAGCCGGGGAGGAAAGCACCGGACTGCGAGAGGGCTGGGAGGCGCGATTGGAAGCCGCTGAGGGAGAGACAGAGCCCGAGCGAGCGGGAGAGACAGAGCCCGAGCGAGGGAGACTGAGCGAGATCCAGCCAGCGGCTGAAACTGTTCGCCGCCAACGGGTTGTACCCAGCGCCAGTTGCCCTGCCGAGAAAAGGGAACAACAGAGCCCGAGCGAGGGAGACTGAGCGAGATCCAGCCCAGCGGCTGAAACTGTTCGCCGTCAACGGGTTGTACCCAGCGCCGGTTGACCTGCCGAGAAAAGGGAACAAGGAACGCACTGAAGCTGACGCGCAGGCTGCGAACCCCGGAAGCCAGCGGTCGTCGCCCGAGGGAAAAGCTTACCCCTCCCGCCAGGGGAAGAAACGCGGGAAGCCGCCAGTAGGCGGGGAAGACGACAGAAGCGGGAAACCGCCATTTTGAAAGTGGGCGGGGGAAGAAGACAAGCGCGGGAAACCGTCATTTTGAAGAAAAAAAAAGTTAAAGAAAAATTTCGTGTTTGTTTCGCAGAAAGATAGTGAGAGATAGTGAAGATGCCTAAGCATGGTAACATCAACAACTTCGATTCCGAGGTGGAAGATTGGGCCATGTACGTAGAACGTATCGAGATATATTGTGAGGCCAATAAGATAGCAGATGATGATAAAGCTCTCACCTTATTAAACGCAATGGGGGCAAAGACATATGGGCTATTGAAGCACCTTCTATCACCAGCTAAACCGGCGGATCAGACTTTCGCTAATATTGTTGCTGTCCTGAAGGATCATTTGAACCCCACACCACTGATGTTGGCGGAACGATTCAAATTCTATGCGAGAACGCAACGGAAAGAGGAAAGCAACGCGGAATACTTGGTCGAACTGCGTAGACTAGCGAAATACTGCCAGTTTGAGGAAAATCTGACAGAGGCATTGAGAGACAAGTTAATGTGCGGGTTGTCGAAGGAAGGAACACAAAAGCGTCTGCTAGAAGAGAACGATCTCACACTTGATAAGGCTGTCCTTATTGCAGCATCGCACGAAGCCGCAGCGAGAGGCACAGCGGAAATGCAGCTGAAGGCAGCGGTACTCAGTGTGGATCAAATTACTTCGGGTACATCGAAATGTTATCGTTGTGGGAAGACAACACACGACCAGAACCAATGCTGGTTTAAAAACCAGGAATGTAGAAAATGTGGCAAACTTGGTCACATAGCTAAGGTATGCCAGTCAGGAAAGAAGACCAACAACAACAAAAAAAAGTCACCGCAGGAAAAGTACAATAAGGTACACAAGGTGGCTGAGAAGAGTTCAGATGAACAGAATTCGGATTCAGACCCAACCGGTCAGGAACTGGGTAGTCTGAGAATTCACAATGTGAGTAAGGAAGCTGACCTGCAAACTATCTGGGTCATGCTAAAAATAGCCGGAGTCCAAGTGAAAATGGAATTGGACACAGGATCAGCCCTATCAGTCATAAATCGAAGGGATTACAACCGGCTATTCTCACACATACCCTTGAGAGATACCAAGATCGTATTGCAGACATACACGGGGCAGAAAGTATACCCCATGGGAAAGATAAAAGTCAAGGTGAGAGACAGGGGCAAAGAACACCAAGGAATGTATTTATATGTACTACCGGAGGGAGGTCCACCACTTCTGGGACGGGAGTGGATCTGGGAAATAAACATGGAATGGCACTACTTAAAAGCAATAATGAGTGAGAACTCGGTGAAGACAATCAATCAGCTCAGCATCTGAAACGGATGACGATAAGACCAGCCCAGGTGCGAAAGACAAGTCTAAAATGGACTTGCTGACTAAGGTTGGAAAAACGAAGGAGTGCATAAATGCTTATGCTTCAGAGGAGAACAAAGTTTCAGAACAGAATTCCACTGAACAACAGCAACAGAGTTTGACAGAGAATTCTGAGTCTGTCCAGTTTACAGATATGCACAATTCTGAGGAACACCGGGCTCGAACTCAACTCCATTTCAAATTGCAACAGCAATTAGAACAATTGAGTTGCCGTTTCGAACAAGAGATGAAAGCAATGAAAAAGTTCTGTGACACAGAGTGGGAGAACCTGGGAAGACAACAGAAACAGCTGATGGAGAAAAAGGAGCAGGAGCACACAAACCGTCGGGGCAAGGAGGCCAAACAAATCAAAGCTGATTCGGTTTCTGAAGGTGCGTGCTCTAATCTGGTGGAGCAAGATGTTCAGCAACTGAAAGCGCTTGTTAGCGGATTGCAGGCAGAAAAGACTGATTTGGTCGCCATGAACTCCGAGCTCCTACTGAAGTTGGGTGCAGCATCACCGGACGATTCAAGTGTGGAAATTCGAATGGTGGAGGCTGCGGATGATGGCGAAGTAGAAACAGCAAAGGAGCCTCAGGGCAAGGTTATAAACAGCCCTGCAGCTACTGGAAAACGTATGAGATCAGAAGAGTTAACGGTCAGCCAACTCTTTCATATGCTGAAGGACAAGACTCTGAAATGGGAACAAATTGAACATGAGTTTAAATCTTCAAAGGAGAGGGGTTTGGAGTTAACGGTCAGCCAACTCCTTCATATGCTGAAGGACAAGACTCTGAAATGGGAACAAATTGAACAGGAGTTTAAATCTTCAAAGGAGAGGGGTTTGGAGCTCCCAAAAGTTATTGAAATAGCTGAGGTTGCAACACAGACTGAGAAGATGGCAGCAGAGCAACCCTGGAATGCCAAAAGTACGCTGACTCATGTCAATGTTGAACAACAGAAGGTTGAAACAGCTGCTGCAGTAGAGGAATTGAATAGTCCGATCAACCAATCTCCGAATGAAGTTGAAGTATTGAAATCACAAATTACGTCATTAGTAAAAGACTGGCAGGAAGCCCAGAAAAAGCTGGATGAAGCTGAACGCCTGAAGAAGTCTCTTCAGGAAAGATGTCTGGATTTGGAACAAAAGCTGGCTAATGTCCAGTTGGGTATGGAGGAAATAGAAGACCCTCTCACTGGCCTAGCTCAGGATGACACCGAATATTACCATGACCTGTTGGACGACATCAAATATTACGATGACCTGTTCTGCCCAGCTTGTGATGAAAACTCCCAAAGTGCAGAAACCATGAAGAATCACAAAAAGTCTAAGGAACATCGGGAGATGGTGGCGCTACTACGGAAAAAGGAGGACGAGAAGGAGGAACTGTGCATGCAGCTGGCAGCTGACAGTGGAGCCCAGAGAGTCTCCAAGAAGCAGAAAAGGAAAAGACGAAGCAGAAGATGATGATCATCTGGACCATCATCATCACTACTAGATCACGCACGGGGTCTCTTCAAACGGAGCCAAATCAGTTGGAAGTAGAAAAACTTCCCAAGGCACTCAAGTTTTTACAAGCCAACAATGCTGGTTCAGAAGGACGGAAGTTCAAGCTGTTAAGTCCAGTGAAGGACTATTGGATGAGTCACTCCAGCAACGTGAACCGGCTACACCACAGGGAACTGCTACACCACTGAGGTGTTGTCAGGACCGAGTCAAGAAGCACGGAAGGCGCATCCACCGAGATTGAATCTGTGAACTGTTTTCCGCAGAGACTGAATCTGTGAACTGTTTCTGCAGAGACTACATCTGTGAACTGTTTTAACATGAAGTTGGATATATGTTATGATGTTATGTTTAATGGGGAATAAGTATGTTGTAAGCTAAAAAGGGAGGATTGTAGTGTATGTAACTGTTCTACCTTTAAGAGAACTATTGTATGTAACCGTTCACCTTTAAGAGAACTATTTTAGGTGTGGCACTACTTTATCTTGGCTGCTGTATACTGTAATACCGACGGTGACCACACCGGTATATAAGTGCTGTGTCAGGATTTATTGGGCAGATTCGCCCTGACCTTCGAATAGTAAAGTCCTGTTAAAGTTACTCTTGTAGTCTGTGTATTAATTCGCCATAATACCTACAGACTTTACAGTGATGGGCCTTCTTCTTGAACCACTGCAGTCCTTGTAGGGGTGTTGGGTGATTGATGGTTCATGGGAATGTTTTGCTCACGTTAAGTTAGTTGCATAGTTGAGGATGACAAGTGCACCACTGGACATAGCAGTGACTCCAGCTGATAAATTCTTGTCCCGAAAACTATAGACAGTTTTGGTTAAATGGTCTAAAGTTGTTCTCCATCATGCCCAGTATCAAACCAACAATTCTGACCCTGTAGCATTTGCATCCCTCACCAAGTCTCCAAATTGATTCATGGCCATTTCATACGTCGAATTTCCTTGACTGTACTGAGCATTGTGAGCTGCAATCTTCTCCAGGTTTTCCAGCCATACTGTTCTCCTGGTCTGATCTTCTTCCTACACAAAGACGCCTGAGTTACTGTAATGTACTGTCAGCAGCACGCAATGCTCTATCTTATTTCTTGGATTGAAGTAAATGGAAGATACCGTTGGCAAAGTTATGAACAGCGTGTTTGGTCTGTGAATGAAGACAACTGAATATCCAAGTAGGGGGCGACAACATTTGATGTTAGCCACAGCAGTAGAAGAGATTGGAAAAAAGGAAGGAGATTGATGGCCAAGATCATCAAAATTAGATTTGGAGGACAAAAGTGAACCAAACAATCAGACTTCTCTCTAGAACAGAGCTAGCAATAGAACCATTAGGAGCAAAGAAACGAAAAGAGGAATCAAAGAAGCTTCCAGGTTTTGGCAAGATTTAGAAAGATCCATAGAAGTAGCAAGACCGGTTCATGCTTCAGTTCGATAAAGTATGATTAACAATGGGAATTAAACTGTGAGCAAAGAAACTAGGAGATGAATACAGTTTCACAAATCTGAAGCAATGTTTGAGATTACACTATATTTCTTTCCCACAGAACATTAGACATATGGAATAGATTACTGGCTAACCCAGATCACGGTCTGTCAGACAGGAGTTGGATAAACAGGCATCATACTTGCACCCCTAGTGGTGTGGGAACCTACCATTAACATACTAATTAAGTGAGCTCCCGGTGATCCTGCTAACTTCAGCAGGGTGAGTGCTGGAGGTCCCGTTGCAGATTTGCAGTCCCATTTTCATCAGGTTGCCCAGTGAAGTTCAATGTAGGTTCTTGGGAAGTGTGAAAGCAGCCTAATTCTAGTGAGTCATGATTGGCTGCTTCTCTGCCAATACCATAATTTGTGTTTTACAAATTTAACTGGAAGAAATGGACAACAGCTAACATGTCAGATGTTGGCATTAAATATCTAAATCACCATGGAAGGACATTTTAAGGGAAACCTGCTCTTTGATTACTGCTGTGGGATACTCACATCCAACTGAATAACATTAACAGGCAGATGGGGCCACAGTTTAGATAGACCCCCCAAACAATGCAATTGTCCTTCAGCGCTCTACTGGTGTGTCAGCCTAGATTTCTTACCATGCTAGGGTAGCTCTTCCCATAAGACTGCTTCCAGATTTCCCAATCATCGTCTATGATTGGGATAGCCGACGCCATGGAGGCAACAGTCAGGATGCACATCACAAAGAGGGAAAGCTCCATGGTGAAGTATTTAACACGTCCAACGTCTCACAGGGTCGATGTCTCTGTGAAAAGCTGTGGGCAATAAAATAAGAAGAAAGTGGTGAGATGATGCAAGACCATAATCTAACATTCCGACCCTCATTATTAAGATCCACTGTTAACAAACCAATATTCTTTGTGTCACCTGAAGATAGAGTCAGGGTGAGAAAGAGCTGCCTGTAGCTTCAGATTTGACTGACTCGAAGTTCCCAATCAGTAATACGTTGATCCCAGGAATCTGTGACTCCCACTGAATTTGTCCTCACAATAAATCTGAGTTTAGAAATACTGTTAGTAATTTTAGTGGAAAAAACTGATGTGTTTTTATGACATTCCTCTGTCTGCTATGTGTTAGCCCATTTATTTTACGTTAATTTCTCCGCTCCAATGTTTAACAGTTTTCAATCTAGTTTCCTTTCCTACATAGCATTTAATTACACTACAATATTACGGCACACACATTCCCTCCAATCGAGCAGACTTTCTTTGCTGTGTTAAAGTGCTAAACCGCACAGTGTTATTTCAGTCTATTAATTGTACATTAATATCAGACCATTCACTCGATTACAGTCGATGTAAGAAAAACTATATTGCACTCACCTCACAAAGACACCTCTGTTTCTTCTTAAGCCACACGAACCACTGGAGACCAAGCTGTGTTGTACTGGAGTTTGGTTTGGGCTTTATATACTTTTAGAAGATGCAAAATAAACTAATTACCTCCTAAATTCCATCCATTAGTTCACGGGGCCTTAAGGCCCAGCATTATCTTTGTGCCTTTTGATCTAAAATGATCTGCCACCTGTTTTTTCCGAGGCTTCGACCATCAAGCCCCATCGGTCACCCAAATCACACACAAATTCTCGATGTGCTGTTAATAACATAGTCTTAAAAGATAATGAGGTGATGCAAATCTTATTTTCATGATGCTGGTTGATGGGTTTGATGCGCCTCAATAACTTCAAGGCTCAAAGTTAACTGGATAAAACAAGGCTTTTATTAGCAAAGAAAGATGCCTGTGTCTTCACCTAGCTTCACCTAGCATTCTGGTGTTCTGCTGCAAGACAAGCCTGGGCTTGTCTTAAGTAGGGCCAGGTATGGGCGGAGCCGACACACCCAATGGGGAGAAAGGGGGCGGTGCACTATATACAATAAAAGGTAAAACACAGGAGTAGGCAATACAAACACAGGAGCAGGCAATACAATATATGTAGTTAAATACAGAGGCTGATGAATGACATATTTCATCACAGGGTTCTCGGTGGAAAATCCTATTTGCTTTAGAGAATTGTTGGCTGTACATTTCTGTTATGCTGCCTTCATGCCCCAGGGGTATTTCCATGGCAATTATCCAATTTCCACTGCCTTCGGCGAGTGAGACTTTTCAGTTACCAGGTGAGCGTGGATTCCTCCGATCACTGTGGAGCCCATAATGTGATGACAGGCACCCAAAGCACCTCCACACCAGGACTGCATCGTCAGCTCCTTGTGTGTGTACCAGCACCATAGAAACCTTTACCAAATCTGTTCATTTCTCGTGATAAACGTCTTCTTTTACAAAAATTTCTCATTTCGCTACATGAAATCTTCGCCAACCCATTTGCAATGTTGCGAGAACCAGGACAATTCTCATCTCAGAGTTGTGTAGATTTCAGGGACACTCTTGGCCTGCGAGTACCTGCATATTTGCTGCAGGAGACACATGCGTAAGTTAAATACGTCCAAATCTCCTCTTTCTTCTACGATCATCTATCGACACCTCCGCCCAAACGCATCTCTGCCCAAAATGCCAGGAGCAGCACCAGGCGTGCCTCAAATTGAGGTGCCAACCTGGGGAAGCTACAAAACAGGACTACATGCATGCTAAACAGCGGAAGCAGTATGCTATAGACAGAGCAAAGCAATCCCACAAACAACGGAACAAATCAAAGCTCTGCCACCCTATCACATCCAGTCTTGAATGGTGGTGGACAATTAAACAACTAACGGGAGGATGCTCAATAAATATCCCCATCCTCAATGATGGCAGAGCCCAGCATGTGAAAGCAAAAGAAAAAGCTGAAGCGTTCAGCCAGAAATGCCAAGTAGATGATCCATCTCAGCCTCCTCCTGAGGTCTCCACCATCACAGAAGCTAATCTTCAGCCAATTCGATTTACTCCACATGATATCAAGAAATGGCTGAGCGCTCAGGATACAGCAAAGGCTATGGGCCCCGACAACATCCCAGCTGTCGTGCTGAAGGCTTGTGCTCCAGAATTGGCACGTTTCTAGCCAAGTTGTTCCGGTACTGCTACAACACTGGCATCTATCCGACAATGTGGAAAACTGCCCAGGTATGTCCTGTCTACAAAAAACAGGACAATTCCAAACCGGCCAATTACAGCCCCATCAGTCTACTCTCAATCATCAGCAAAGTGATGGAAGGTGTTGTCGACAATGCAATCAAGCAGCACTTACTCACCAATAACCTGCTCACAGATGCTCAGTTTGGGCTTCACCAGAACCACTCAGCTCCAGACCTCATTACAGCCTTGGTCCAAACATGGAGAAAAGAGCTGAATTTCAGAGGTGAGGTGAGAGTGACTGCCCTTGACATCAAGGCAGCATTTGACTGAGTGTGGCATCAAGGAGCCCCAGTAAAATTGATGTCAATGGGAATCAGGGGAAAATTCTGCACTGGCTGGAGTCATACTTACCACAAAGGAAGGTGGTTGTGGTTGTAGGAGGCCAATCATCTCAGCCCCAGGACATTGCTGCAGGAGTTCCTAGACCCAACCATCTTCAGCTGCTTCATCAATGGCCTTCCCTCAATCATAAGGTCAGAAGTGGGGATGTTCGCTGATGATTGCACAGGGTTCAGTTCCATTCACAACTTCTCAGATAATGAAACAGTCCATGCTCACATGCAGCAAGACCTGGATGGCATTCAGGCTTCGGCAAGTAACATTTGCGCCACACAAGTACCAGGCAATGACTATCTCCAATAAGCAAGAGTCGAACGATGGCCCATCGACATTCAATGGCATTACCATCACCGAATCCCCCACCATAAACATCCTGGGAGTCACCATTGACCAGAAACTTAACTGGACATGTCACATAAGTAGTGTGGCTACAAAAACAGGTTAGAGGCTGGGTATTCTGCTGTGAGTGTCTCACCTCCTCAAAGCCTTTCCATCATCTACAAGGCACAAGTCAGGACTGTGATGGAATACTTTCCACTTGCCTGGATGAGTGCAGCTCCAACAACACTCAAGAAGCTTGACACCATTCAGGACAAAGCAGCCCACTTGATTGGCACCCCATCCACCACCTTAAACATTCACTCCCTCCACCACTGGTGCACTGTGGCTGCAGTGTGTACAATCTACAAGATGCACTGCAGCAACTCACCAAGGCTTCTTCGACAGCTCCTCCCAAACCCACGGCCTCTACCACCTAGAAGGACAAGGGCAGCAGGAGCATGGGAACACCACCACCTCCAAGTTCCCCTCCAAGTCACACACCATCCTGACTTGGAAATATATAACTGTTCCTTCATCATCGCTGGGTCAAAATCCTGGAACTCTTTTTAATTGATCTTAGCTGTGGATCATTTAGCAGCACTCGTGCCTTTGAATCAGAAGGTTGTGGGATCAAGTCCCACTCCAGAATTTGAGTGCAACATCTAGGCTGACACTCCAGTGCAGTACTGAGGGAGTGCTACACTGTTGGAGATGCTGACTATCAGATGAGACAATAAACCAAGGACCCATTTACCCTCTTACATGAACATAAAAGATTCCATGGCATTATTTCAAAGAGGAGCAGGAGAGTTCTCTACGGTGTCCCGGCCAATATTTATTCTTCAACCAATACCTAAAACAGATGATCTGGTCACTAACACATTGCTCTTCGTGGAACCTTGCTGTGCTCACGTTGGCTGCCATGTTTCCTACATTGCCAATGGCGCACCTTCACATAGCAACAGCCAGTCCTCTTTCACCCACTACTTTCTGTAGTAAGTAAGGTGTTTCCTCCACTGCCAGTCATTTCAAATCCCCACACGCTGGTGCCTGCTGATGACAAAAGAAGAGTGGCCTGGAATCCCCTGGAATCTTTTGGTGTAACTACACCACTTTTTCCAAGTAAATTTACGCGTAACTGATTTACACTGAAACATTACTACCCCAAATTTCTTTAATTGTTTGCAGCACTCCCGAGTTAAATTAGATCCTTATTCTTCCTTCCTCTCGCTGAATTCCTCTGATTTCCAGTCAAATCGTAAACGCAGGGATAGATTTTCCTCCATCATTCTGCCTGATTTGGGGTGAATGTGGGGCGAAGCGATAGAGTAATTCAGGCAGAGAGTCATTGCACCAACTCCCCACCATCCAGTCCCACTTCCACAATCTGCCACCAGTATCATCAGGTGTACAATACACCTATCCAATAATGGGTGGGATAATGTAATGATACACAAATGAGGGAATTCATCATGTGGCATAATCCCATCTTTTGCACCATAGCAACACTGGTTCCTTTACCAAAGCGATTGTGTGGCAAGTTCCTGTCTTGTGATGCTATCGCTCTGACTGTTTTTTCCGTCACCTCAATTTTCTCCCTGGAGAGCACTGTGGTCTGGTTCTACAGGTGCCAAAGGCCCTCACCCATATGGCCATTGTTCCTGTGGAAGTAGCAACTGCCCTTTCAAGCATGGAGAGCATCACATCCCAATCGAATCATGCCCTCACCAACATCCACTCACACACACTTTCCAGCAGAGGTCACTGGATAGCCATCAGTAACATGAAACTCGGGCTGATTTTTGCCTTCTCCAACCCAGGAACCAATTGTAGCACCTCGACTGACATCAACTCTGTGCAAGTGTTTTCCTCCACATGAACAACCATGAGTCTAATTCCAATCTCCTGCGTGCTAGTTAACTCAGACCACACCAGGGGCCTGGAAAAGCATTACTTTTAAAGAACTCCCAGATTATAATTTAACTTCCAGCACCTCCCAAACCAATGACCTCCACCATCTAGAAGGACCAGGGCAGCCGATGCATGGGAACATCATCACTCCAAGATCCCTCCACGTCACGCACCATCCCACTTTGTACGTATATCGCTGAACCTTCATTGTCGCTGGGTCAAAATCCAGGAACTTCTGCCTAACTGCATTGTGGAAGTAGCTTCACCACACAGACTGCAGCGGTTCAAGAAGAAAGCTCAACAACACCTTCTCAAGGGCATCTAGGGATAGGCAATAAATGCTGGCATTGCAAGCGACACCCATATCCTAAGAATGAATTTTTTTTTAATGTAAAACCATAAATTAGTCCAAAAAATAAAAAAAATCCAAAAAAATAAAAACATAAATTAGGATCTCAGCTATGGGGAAGACCTTAGCCCTTATAAGTACGCTATGTGATATTAGCACATAAAAGCCTATCATTAAAATGGACAGTGTAACAAAAATACTTTTCTGACATGCTGACCTCAAGTACCTTTTATTCTTGTCAATGAGCATCAGTGATATAAAATAGGACTAATTTTACCAGCATGCCCTGTTGACACGGAGTCTCTCTAGTGGTAAACACGGGTCGGAAAATTGGGGTCATAGATGTTAAAGTCTCTAACCGAGCTCATATCTAGCAGGGGAGCTTCATAAAATTGCCCATTGTTCCTGAATTTACTCATTGTCCTTACCACTTATAGAAAGAAAGAACTTGCATTTATATAGTGTAATTCTCGAGCCAGGGTGTCCGAAACTGCTTTACTGCCAGTGATTTTTTTATTTTTAATTCGTTTATGGGATGTGGGCGTCGCTGGCAAGGCCAGCATTTATTGCCCATCCCTAATTGCCATCGAGAAGGTGGTGGTGAGCCGCCTTCTTTAACCGCTGCAGTCCGTGTGGTGAAGGTAATCCCACAGTGAGGAAGTTCCAGGATTTTGACCCAGCGACAATGAAGGATCAGCGATATACTTCTAAGTCAGGATGGTGTGTGGCTTGGAAGAGAACTTGGTGGTGGCGGTGTTCCAATGCGCCTGCTGCCCTTGTTCTTCTAGGTGGGAGAGGCCACGGGCTTGGGAGGTGCAGCCGAAGAAACCTTGGCAAGCTGCTGCAGTGCATCTTGTAGATGGTACACACTGCAGCCACGGTACGCCGGTGGTGGAGGGAGTGAATGTTTAATGTGGTGGATGGGGTGCCAATCAAGTGGGCTGCTTTGTCCTGGATGGTGTCGAGCGTCTTGAGTGTTGTTGGAGCTGCACTCATCCTGGCAAGTGGAGAGTATTCCATCACACTCCTTACTTGTGCTTTGTAGATGGTGGAAAGTCTTTGGGGAGTAAGGAGGTGAGACACTCGCCGCAGAATACCTAGCCTCTGACCTGCTCTTGTTGCCACAGTATTTATGTGGCTTGTCCAGTTAAGTTTCTGGTCAATGGTGACCCCCAGGATGTTGAAGGTGGGGGATTCGGTGATGGTAATACGCTTGAATATCAAGGGGAGGCAGTTGGACTCTCGCTTGTTGGAGATAGTCATTGCCTCCACTCCTGTGGTACGAATGTTACCTGCCACTTATCAGCCCAAGCCTGAACGTCTTCTAGGTCTTGTTGCATGCAGGCATGGACTGCTTCATTATGTGAGGAGTTGTGAATGGCGCTGAAAACTGTGCAGTCATCAGCAAATATCCCCATTTCTGACCTTATGATGGAGGGAAGGTCATTCATGAAGCAGCTGAAGATGGTTGGGCCTAGGACACTACCCTGAGCAACTCCTGCAGCGATGTCCTGGGGATGTGATGATTGACCTTCAACCACCACAACCATCTTCTTTTGTGTTCGGTATGACTCCAGCCAGCGGAGCGTTTTGCCCCCCGATTCCCATTGACTTCAGTTTTATTAAGGGATCCTTGATGCCACACTCGGTCAAATGCTGCCTTGATGTCAAGGGCAGTCACTCTCACCTCACCTCTAGAATTCAGCTCCTCTTCATCCTTATTTACAAATCCCGGGACAGCTTCACCCCTCAGTCCTGTTACCTCCCTCACCATTTCTAGAAACCTCCTCAAAGCCTACCTTTTTATCATGCATTGAATTACCATCTCTAATGATTCTTCTATTGCAACTCAACATCCCTTTATTGCCTCTATGAACACCTGCAACATATTGAGATTTTTACCTATTTGGATTTAAAGGGATCTACATTGAATTGATATCAAACTGTTGGTGTAAGGTCAGCTCCCAAAGATACACTTTGTTGCCTCTAGACTTGACTATTCCAACGCACTCCTGGCCAGCCTCCCACTTTCTACCCTCTGTAAACTTGAGTTCATCCAAAACTCTGCTGTCCTTGTCCTAACTCTCACAAAGTCCCGTTCCCCTGAGCTCGCTGACCTACATTGACTCCCTTTTAAGCAAAGCCTCGATTAAAAAATTCTCATCCTTGTTTTCAAATCCCTCCATGGCCTCTCCCCTCCCGATCTCTGTAATCTCCTCCAGTCCCACAACCCTCCAAGATATCTGCGCTCCTCTAATTCTGGCCTCTTGAGCATCCCCGATTATAATCGCTCCACCATTGGTGGCCGTGCTTTCAGCTGCCAAGGTGCTAAACTCTGGTATTCCCTCCCATAACCTCTGTGCCTCTCTACCTCTCATTCCTCCTTCAAGATGCTCCTTAAAACCTATCTCGTTGACCAAGCATTTCCCTCAGTGTCAAATTTTAATTTATAGCACGCCTGAGGATGTTTTACTATGTTAAAGGCACTATATAGATACAAGTTGATGTTGTTCAAGACATTAATTAGGTGAAGTGTCAGACATAAAGGCCATCGAATTGTGTATGTTTGCATATAACATTAGTTTTGAGACAATGGGAGGCCAATGAGCACGTCCCAGAGCAGTTTGCAATCTGGGATTAGAATTGGTCTTCGTTCAAATTCCCAGGGAAGGAGGGGGCGAGCTGGTCAGACAATGTAGTTGCCAGGAGCTCCCACCAAAAACGAGGGGGCAGCATCTAATTCAATGTGATAACTTTGTTTGCCAGCTTGTCAGGCCAGTCCTCAGCACGTTGAGCTGAGGAAAGGGGTCAGAGGTCAGTGCTTGTGTCTCTATCACTCTCTGGCGAAGACAGTCTCTGGAACAGTGAGAGACAGAGAGAGAGAGAGGTCTCAATTTCTAGTCGTTTAGAGAAAGGCTGTGAGAATTTGAGAGGCTGAGATATGAATGCTTATAACCCGTGAGAGAAACTATTAGTGCTAGTTAGTTCAGGGGCTGTCAACTTTCCAGTGAGTTCAGCCTCTAATAGGAGCAGGGTTACCTACTTTGTCATTTTACTGCATGAGCAGAGATAGAAAGTAGACGGATCTCGCTGTGAAATCTGTATTCTATTCATTCATATATCTCATTGACCTTAAACCAATTGGTTCGATGTTAATTGTCCCAAAAGAGTTCTTTTCCATCCAGCTTTGGAAAAGATAGGAAAGCGCAAGTTTCAACAGGTGGAAGATCACAGTATCCAGTGCACACAATGAGAAAGTGTTCCCATTCCTCGGCCATCACACTGAAAGTATCGTAAGTTGATCAATTTGCTCTGCAGCAATCTTACTATAGAGGGGTGCAGATCACATGTAAAGTCAATTCTGTTCAGCCAGTACAGGAAGGTTTTAAGGCAACTCACAGTGTATTTTTCCCCTTTTGACCAGGAGACAAAATATGGACAAGACACATGCAAAGAGAGAGAGGAGGAGAAGGGTGTTACGTCCGTGTAATAATAAGAAAAGGACTGCAGAGAACGATACAACAGGTGTTTACTCAACGTGGTTCAAACTGCAACTGAAACAACAGATTACTACTCAGCGTTATATACAGGTGTGGTCACTGCCGGTACTACAGTATACATGAGCTGTAGAAAGTAGTTCCCCCCTTAAAGGTACATACATTACAATTCCTCCCCTTTTAGATTAACAGTACCATAACACTCATTTAACAATTAAATATCAAACTAATTACAATTAACACTTTTAACATGCAACATTAGCTGAAAATAGTCTATTTATAAATTCAGTCTTTGGGGAGGCTTCCTGATCCTTTCTGGATAGCGCCTTTCCCGAGTGCCTTGCTCTTGGTACCAAGGCGATTCTGGCCCCCTGTCGTCGGTTGGTTCATCAGCTTCCGATGCTACTGTTTCTGGGGTAGATGCTACCTGTACGTCGGGTTCATCACCAGGTACATATGGGCAAGGCATGGGGTTGATTCGTTCCTGTGACTCTAGGATCTGGTCAGCATGGCGTCTCACGATGCTCTCCCCAACGTCCACTGTGTACATTAGTGGCCCCTGCCATGTGTATATCGTTCCTGGTTGCCATTTCTCTGTTCGGTAGTCGCGGGCCAAGACTGGTTGCCCTACATTGAAGCTCCTTGTCAGCTTCTCATTGATGTGCTGGAATTGCTTACTCTCAACATCTCTTCGTACATTTGGTCTGAGCAAATCCAGACGAGATCTCAACCTCCGGTTAAAGAACATCATGGCCGGGGCCTGGTTGGTGACTACATGTGTCGCATTTCTGTAGGCTAACAGGAAATTGTCCACCTTATGCTGCAGTGGAATGTCGTCATCGCACATGGCCTTTACTGCTTTTTTAAAGGTTTGTACGAACCTCTCAGCCAATCCATTTGTGGCTGGATGATACGGGGCAGATATGTAATGCCTCACTCCATTCCTTTTCATAAATCTTCGAAACTCTTCGGACACAAACTGTGGTCCGTTATCAGAGCAAATCTGCTCTGGCAAGCCATTCCTGGCAAAAATGGTCCGTAGGACTGCAATAGTTTTCTCTGTGGTGGTGGAGGACATTTTGATCACCTCAGGCCATTTCGAGTGCGCATCCACGGCTATTAAAAACATTGAGTCCATGAATGGACCAGCAAAATCAATATGCACCCGTTGCCATGGAGATGAGGGCCACTCCCATGGGTGTAGAGGGGCATGTGGTGGTGCATTTTGGACCTTCTGGCATCCTGAGCAGCTCTTTGTCAGGTCCTCGATTTGCTGATCGATCCCCGGCCACCACACATAAGCCCTAGCAAGGCTTTTCATTTTCACCCCTCCCAGATGACCTTCGTGAAGCTCATTGAGCACTCTCTCCCTTAACTTGGGTGGAATTACCACTCGGGATCCACACATCAAGGTCCCCTGGCATACTGACAGCTGTTCTCTTCTGGATGGGAATGCTGGCAACAGTGAGTCGCCATGTGCTGGCCATCCCTTCACCGTCAAATCATATACCCGAGACAATGTCGGGTCATTTCGGGTCCCCTTCTCTATACCAGCGTTAGTTACTGGCAAGCATTCAATTATAGTCGAATGAAATATTTCGACAGGATCCACTGCTGGTGCTTCCTCTGCAGTAGGCAGTGGCAGGCGTGATAGCCCATCAGCGTTTCCATGCTGTTTCGTGCCCTTATACTCGATTTCATATTGGTGTGCCCCTAGAAAAAGGGACCGTCTTTGTAGCCGTTGCGCAATCATCACCGGAACGCCGTTCTTTGGATTAAAGATGGAGACAAGTGGTTGGTGGTCAGTCAGCAAGGTGAACTTCTGCCCGTGCAGATAGTGATTGAACTTTTTCACTCCCCACACTAGGCTGAGGGCCTCCCTGTCAATCTGGGCGTAGTTACGCTCGGCTGAGGTTAGTGACCGAGACGCAAAGGCTACTGGCCTCTCCGAGCCGTCCGGGAATTTGTGCGACAGCACCGCTCCAATGCCATAGGGTGATGCATCACACGCCAACCGAATTGGTAGTGCTGGGTTGAAATGAGCCAACACCTCTTTTGATGTGATCAATGCTTTGCTCTTCTGGAAAGCTCGTTTACATTCGTCACTCCACTTCCATGGTACCCCCGTTTGCAGTAGGGTGTTCAATGGGTGTAGTACGGTAGACAAATTGAACAAGAACTTATGGTAGTAGTTCACCAGCCCGAGGAACGACCTCAGTTGTGACACATTTTCCGGTGCTGGAGCCTTGACTACTGCCTCAATCTTTTCAGGGGACTTATGTAACCCCTCTTTATCAATAACGTGGCCACAATACGAGATCTGCTTCTGGAAAAACTCGCATTTGTGGCGATTAGCTCGGAGCCCATATTCCTTCAATCTAGTGAGCACCTGCTCCAGGTTGGCGAGGTGATCACTGTCATTTTCGCCCGTGACCAGGATGTCGTCCAAATAACACTGGGTCCCTGGAATCCCTTGCAGGACTTGTTCCATTGCCCTTTGCCAAATAGCCGGAGCTGATACTACCCCAAACACCAGCCGGTTGTATTGGTAGAGAGCTTTATGAGTGTTGATCGTGAGGTACTGTTTCGAGGCTTCTTCTACCTCCATTTGCAGGTACGCCTGGGCCAGATCAATCTTAGTGAAGCATTTCCCTCCAGATAGCGAGGCGAAAATATCTTCAATCCGCGGAAGCGGATATTGTACAGTGTGAAGGACTGGGTTCACTGTTACCTTAAAGTCCCCACAGATGCGTACCTTCTTTGGTTCCCCAGGCGTATTACTCAACGGCCTCTTCATTACAGGAACGATGGGTGTAGCCCACTCGCTCCAGTCCACTTTGGACAGTACTCCTGAACGTTCCAAACCTTCCAGCTCTGCTTCGACGGCTGGGCAGATCGCATAAGGTACCGGTCTGGCCTTAAAAAACTTTGGGCTTCAATTTTCCTCTATTTTGATCGTCGCTGTTATGCCTTTTAGTGTTCCGAGTCCCTACTGGAACACTTCTTGTGCATCAGTTAGCATTTTTGACAGTCGTCCAGGTGTGACGTCGTCATCATTTTTGGCATCTACAGTCAGTGCTTGTATGGAATGCCAATCTAGCTGGAGCTTCCGGATCCATTCACGTCCTAGTAGTGGTGGTCCTCCATCTGGCAATACATATAGGTCCATTTTTGGTGTTTCCTTGCCGTTATATATAACGTTCACCCTTATTTTTCCTTTGGGGTAGACTTTTTGCCCCGTGTACATCTTCAAGACAATCTTTGTATCTCTCAAGGGTATATGTGAGAATAGCCACTTGTAGTCCCTTCGGTTTATGACTGTTAGGGCTGATCCTGTGTCCAATTCCATTTTCACTTGGACTCCTGCTATCTTGAGCGTGACCCAGATAGTTTGGTGATCCTCCGATTTGATCACATTATGTAGTTTCAGGCAACCCAGTTCCTTGCTTCCGGAGTCAGTATCACTCTTCTGTTCATCTGAACTACTCTCCGTCACCTTATGTACCTTCTTGTACTTCTCCTGTGGAGATTTCTTGCTGCTGGTTTTCTTTCCCGACCTGCAGACTCTTGCTATGTGTCCTACTTTTCCTCACTGTCTGCACACTTTGTCCTTGAACCAGCAATCATTATGGTCCTGTGTTGTTCTGCCGCAGCGATAGCACTTCACTGTTCCGTATGACATTTCATTTGTGCCATATTCTTGCGGTCTCCGTTGTATCTCTGCAGCGCCCCGTGCTGCTGCTTCGTGTGATACTGCAATGCTGAAAGCCTTGTCCAGCGTAAGATCCTTTTCTGATAGAAGCCATTTCTGGGTTCCTTCACTTTGAAGCCCACACACAAACTTGTCCCTTAAAGTATCTGCTAGTCCCGTTCCAAACTGGCAGTGTTTCGATAGCTTGCGCAGTTCCGTTAAATATTCAGCATTACTTTCATCCTTATGCTGGTTCCTTTTGTGAAACTTAAATCTTTCTGCTATCAGCAGCGGTGTGGGGTTCAAGTGGTCCTGTAGGATTGACACTATGTTTTCAAAATCCTTTTCTACTGGTTTCTCTGGGGTTACTAGGTTTCGTAGTAAGCCATACATTTTTGCACCCATTGAATTCAACAATACCAGCGCTTTCTTGTCATCTGGCACTTCATTCGCCTTGCAGTATACTTCTATGCGTTCGACATATATCGTCCAATCTTCGACTTCATTGTCGAACGCTGTGATACTGCCACTCTTCGGAATTTTTGGGTGTGGTTAGACTGGCTTAAAATGGCATCTCCCGCGCTTTCCTTTCTTCCCCGCTGCGGCTTAAAATGGCGTCTCCCGCGCTGCTGCCAACGCCGCTCTCGGTGGTCCTCGTGGCAAATGGCGACGCCCTGTGGGTTTCGTGCGCTGCTCCTGCGCTGTTGCCAATGCCGCTCTCTGTGGTCCTCGTGGCAATGGCAGCGCCTCGCGTTTTCCTGCGTGCCTCTCTCCCCCGTTGACGCTGCTCGGCCCTTGACCACCGGCTGCGCTCTGCTCTCTCTCGCCTCTCTCCCCCGTTGACGCCGCTCGGTCCTGAACACCGGCTGCACCCTGTGCGCTCTGCCCTCTCTCTCTCCCCCGTCGACGCTGCTCGGCCTTTTTCTGTGCCGCTCGGTCGGGCTCTAGCCCGTCGCTGTCCGGGAAGGGTCTGCGCAGTACCTGTTGCCAGCCCGTTTCGCTGGACCACCGTGACTGGAAAGCCAAGCCTGGCTCTCGACAGCCTCCCCTGCGATGCTCAAATCTCCGCTGGATGACTGGGCGGTTGCCCATGGTCGATGCCCGTGCTTCTGGACTCGACCTTCTTCCACTGTTCTCCAGGAGCGAATCCCTGGGAGGGGATGCAGAGTTGCAGGTAGGTTCGAACTTGCTCGTCGCCACTGTTAGGTCCGTGTAATAATAAGAAAAGGACTGCAGAGAACGGTACAACAGGTGTTTACTCAACGTGGTTCAAACTGCAACTGAAACAACAGATTACTACTCAGCGTTATATACAGGTGTGGTCACTGCCGGTACTGCAGTATACATGAGCTGTAGAAAGTAGTTCCCCCCTTAAAGGTATATATATTACAAAGGGGTCTCCAAGTTATGAGGAGACGCACAGAGCAAAACTTGTTTTCTTTGGAGAAAAGAAGATTAGCCCTGAGAGGTGGGTGTAAGCAGGCTAGCTGGTCTGTGTAGAAAGCATCCAGGATTTGTTCCCCTCACCAAGGAATGATCTGAAGCAGATTCACAGCAAAGGCAACTGTTGTAACATTGATTAATCCCCATGAGTAGGTATTTAGTTGGGAAAGGGACTGAGAGTTAGAAGGTACATTTTGGTTGAGATGATCAAATACTCTACAGGACATGATGCAATAGTTCCTGTGTTACGTAGGCCAGAGTGGGGCTATCAGTGGAGGACATCTGCTCAGGCACAAATTGCAAGAATAGATGATGTTGATCACGGGGTAGATAGCATCCTGACTGTGGAAGCAGAGAGCTTGATGTACTCAATGGCTTTTCTCATTCCATGTTTTCTTCTGTAATTGCTGTGATTTTTATGCTTTCTCATAAAGAACACAGACAGAGTGAAATACAGAATCCAGTCACAGGACGAGCGATTTCATTTTTGTCTGGAGTGAACATCTCAATTTTCCTCT
The DNA here is from genome assembly GCF_052327205.1 of Somniosus microcephalus. Classification (NCBI taxonomy): domain Eukaryota; kingdom Metazoa; phylum Chordata; class Chondrichthyes; order Squaliformes; family Somniosidae; genus Somniosus; species Somniosus microcephalus. The sequence continues at coordinate 50,383,654 of NC_140999.1, read as the reverse complement.
TCCTGCCCACTCCAACATACCCTCCCATCTGCTCTGTACCTCCAACACTCATCTTCTATTCACTTTGCGTCTTTACGATTCCTCTCCCTTGTGTCCTCACAATCCATCCTCCCCTCTGGTCCAAGATGATCCTGTTGTTCCAGTGTGTTATCAGATCTTGATGTCTGCCCTGTGTCTCCAATAATCTGTATGATTCCAAGGTGTCCCAGACCACTAGGTATTTACGGGAAATCCACCCTCTCCAGGATCCTTTCTGCCTCCTCCATCTCTACAAGTCCCATCACCATCTCAGTTATCAACCCCACATCAGCCTAAATGGCCATCACACAAGTTACTTCATCTTTTTATTGTGTTAGAGTCTCTGAACCTTGTGTAAAGGTATTCAAATCTCTCCAGGTAAAACAGAAAATGCTGGAAGTACCCAGCAGGTCCAGCAGACTGGGGAAGAAGACAGGTTAACACTTCATGTTGAGGCACTGATCTCTAATCTTCTTAACCTACATGCTTAAAAAACTATCAACAAATGTCCAGGGTTAAATTATCTCAGACATCCATAACTAAACCAATTCTAACGTCTAATTACACTGATTATCCATTAACAGGGATCACAGGCTTCCAAGCAGGACTGACGGTAACAAAGATGTGTGCTTCATGAATTCTAACTTGCCAATTGATAGCATGTCATAGCTCTTTGAGAACTTGGAGCAATAATTTAATGTACACCCCTTCGATCCTGGGCATGTGAATCATCTGAAACTTCGCTCACCAAGCCTGGGGTTGGATTATCCTGTCCTCATCCCCAGGAAGATGTCTGCAATTAAATATCTCTGCCCTGTGAGTTAATCCTTTAATTGGTTTACAGCACTTTTGAATAATTTCTGCAATTCATATTTTCATTTCTTTATCCTGTTTCCTGAGCAGGTGAACGGATTTGCTTTTAAAATTTTATTTAATTGTTCTTCATTTAGTTTTAGTCACCCATCTATCAACCTTGTTTGAAGATATTAACCTGCAGAATTTGTGCTTTAATGATAGGGCCACAGGTAACAAAAGCTCAGTGAGATTCTCCCTGACCGAAATATAAAGGATAGAATAACAAAGGCAATTCTTTGATGACAAACCAATTACCGCGAGGCACAATACAGTATAAAGATGGTGCTCATTATTAATAATAATATTGATATAGTTTTTCATCTGCAATTGGAACTCCAGGTTGTAATGCCCAGGAACCTGAGGTAATTTGTGATGATGAGGTTAACCTAGATTTCACTGACCCTTTTCTGTTACTGCAATCACACAAAGTAGAAAAACTAAGTTGGCTGTGCAGTAATATTTGCGACCTGCTCCATGCTAATTTGTTCCATGCCATGAGCAGCAGTCCATGTGGCCTCTAAATGTCATAGAGTCATAGAGTTTTACAGCACAGAAAGAGGCCCTTCGGCCCATCGTGTCTGCGCCGCCCATCCATCCCTGTCCAGTCTAATCCCATTTTCCAGCATTTGGTCCATAGCCTTGTATGCAATGGCATTTCAAGTGCTCATCCAAATGCTTCTTGAATGTTGTGAGGGTTCCTGCCTCTACCACCCTTTTAGGCATTGAGTTCCACATTCCAACCACCCTCTGGGTGAAAAAGTTCCTCCTCAAATCCCCTCTAAATCTCCTGCCCCTTACCCTGAATCTATGCCCCCTTGTTATTGACCCCCCTACCAAGGGGAAAAGTTCCTCTTTATCTACCCTATCTATGCCCCTCATCATTTTGTACACCTCAATCAGGTCCCCCCTCAGCCTTCTTTGCTCCAAGGAAAACAACCCCAGCCTGTTTAGTCTTTCTTCATAGCTGAGGCGCTCCATCCCAGGTAACATCCTGGTGAATCTTCTCTGCACCCTCTCCAAAGCAATCACATCCTTCCTATAGTGAGGCGACCAGAACTGCACACAGTACTCCAGCTGTGGCCTCACCAGCGTTTTGTACAGCTCCATCATAACCACCCTGCTCTTATATTCTATGCCTCGGCTAATGAAGGCAAGTATCCCATATGCCTTTTTAACCACCTTATCTACCTGTTCCGCTGCCTTCAGGGATCTATGTACATGTACACCAAGGTCCCTCTGACCCTCTGTACTTCCTAGGGTCCTACCACTCATTGTGTATTCCCTTGCCTTATTTGTCCATCCAAAATGCATCACCTCGCACTTTTCAGGGTTTAAATTCCATTTGCCACTTTTCCGCCCATCTGACCAACCCGTTTATGTCGTCCTGTAGCCTGAGGCTTTCCTCCTCGCAATTTACCACCCCACCAATTTTCGTGTCATCTGCGAACTTACTGATCATACCTTTTACATTCTCATCCAAATCATTTATGTAGATCACAAACAACAAGGGACCCAGCACCAATCCCTGAGGTACCCCACTGGACACAGGCTTCCAGTCACAAAAGCAACCTTCGACCATTACCCTCTGCCTCCTGCCACTCAGCCAGTTTAGGATCCAATGCGCCAAGGCACCCTGGATCCCATGGGCTCTTACCTTCTTGACCAGTCTCCTATGCGGGACTTTGTCAAAAGCCTTACTGAAGTCCATGTAAACCACATCCACAGCATTTCCCTCATCCACCCCCCTAGTCACCCCCTCGAAAAATTCAATCAGATTTGTCAGACATGATTTACCCTTGACAAAGCCATGCTGACTATCCCCGATTAATCCTTGCCTCTCCAAGTGGAGACTAATTTTGTCCCTCAGAATTTTTTCCAATAATTTCCCTACCACAGATGTTAGGCTCACTGGCCTGTAATTCCCTGGTTTATCCCTGCTACCCTTCTTGTATAATGGTACTACATTAGCTGTTCTCCAGTCCTCTGGTACATCCCCTGTGGCCAGAGAGGTTCTGAAAATTTGTGTCAGAGCCCCTGCAATCTCCTCCTTTGCCTCCCACAGCAGCCTGGGATACATCTCGTCCGGGCCAGGGGATTTATCCACTTTTTGGCCTGCTAAAACCGCTAGCACCTCCTCCCTCTCGATGCTAATATGTTCAAGTATGTCACAGTCCCCTTGCCCGATTTCTATGTCTGCATCGTCTTTCTCCATAGTGAACACAGATGCAAAAAATTCATTTAAAACCCCGCCTACATCATCTGGCTCTACACACAGATTGCCACTTTGGTCCCTAATGGGCCCTACCCTTTCCCTGGTTATCCTCTTGCCCTTAATATACTTATAAAACATCTTAGGATTTTCCTTTATTTTGCTCGCCAGTGTTATTTCATGGCCCCTCCTCGCCCTCCTAATTTCTTTTTTAAGTATGCCCCTGCACTTTTTATACTCCTCTAGGGCTTCTTCCGTCTTTAGTAACTGCCAAAAGCCCCCCTTTTATTTCTAATGCATTTTTGTATATCCCTTGTCATCCAAGGTTCCCTTTGCTTGTTGGTCCCACCCTTGACCTTTACAGGAACATGTTGGCGTTGTACTCTCTCTATTTCCCTTCTGAAAGTCTCCCACTGTTTTGATGTGGATTTTCCTATAAGTAGCTGCTCCCAGTCCACTTTGGCCAGATCCTGCCTTATCATATTAAAATCGGCCTTCCCCCAATTTAGAACCCTTATTTCCGGGCCGTCTTTGTCTTTTTCCATGACCACCTTAAATCTCACCGAATTATGGTCACTGTCGCCAAAATGCTCTCCTACTGATACTTCCACCACTTGCCCGGCTACATTCCCCAGAATTAGGTCCACTACCGCCCCCTCTCTTGTAGGACTTTCTACATGTTGGCTCAAAAAGCTCTCCTGGATGCACTTTAAGAATTCTGCACCCTCTAAGCCTTTCACACTCTGACTGTGATGTCGTGGGTCCCAGTCCAGCAACGCTTCGATCTTAAAATTCTCATCCTTGTGTTCAAATCCCTCCATGTCCTCACCTGTCCCAAACTCTGTAAACTCCTCCAGCCCTACAACCCTCCGAGAACACTGACTTCCTCCAAATCTAGTCTCTTGCGCATCCCTGATTTCCTTCGCCCCTCCATTGGCGGCTGTGCCTTCAGCCATCTAGGCCCTAAGCTATGGGATTCCCTACCTAAACCTCTCTGCCACTCCACCTCTCTCTTCTCCTTTAAGACACACCATAGAAACTATGTTTTATGACAACAACAACTTGCTTTTATATAGCGTCTTAAATGTATCAAAATGTCCCAAGGCGATTCGTAGAAACATTATCAAATATAATTTGACACCGAGCCACATAAGGAGATATTAGCACAGGTGACCAAAAGCTTGGTTAAAGAGCATGGTCAAACACTGCTGCACTATTGGAGGTGAATTCACAGGATCACGAGATAGTTACACATAAGGATGACCATTCAGTCTACCATCATTTAGCTAACCAACAAGATCCTGAAATCCATCCATTGTAGCACCCAATTTTTTCTTAAACAATTCCAGGGTTTTGGCCTCCACTACTCTATCTGGAAGCCCTTTGATCACTCTCTGTGTGAAGAAGAATTTCCTGATATCAGGCCTAAATTAACCTTTTACCAGTTTGAACCTGTGACCTTTGCTGTACTCCCACAATTAACTTGATGGTAATACTTTGGGTTTACTTTTTCCATTCACTCAACAATTTTATATAGCTGTATTGTAAAGGAAATAGCCATATTCCAAGAGATACACCATCCTATGAACAGATTTCTGATATTATTAATACATGACATACTGGGATTAAAAGTCTGCAAAGCCTCGACGACACAGGCTGCAAACAGGACACAGGCTTTTGAGATAAGATGAAGTGTTAACACAAAAGTTGAAAACACCACACAAGCTTTTGTAATGGGAATTGATAGTTAATACTAAGACAATGGCCCTATTGAAACAGCAGGCTGGAGGTTCCTCTATGTCTGAACATTGGAACCAACACAATAGCTATGCCCAAGTAAAGTGTTAAAAACTATCACTTCGAACAGGAACACAGAATATTAAAAAATCATGTGCCTTCGTAAAAGTAACATCAAATGAGAAACAGGAAACACGATTACATATGCAACCCATTGAAGTAGCTAAGAAATGCATGGGACACCCTGGTTGATTTTGGCGGATATTCTGGATTAAGAATAATAGAAATGTAAAAATGTACGAAGTTAAAATTTGAGAATAAGAATCTCTGAGAAGAAGAAATGTAAGCTATTTGTATTTTGAACTGTTAAAGTTGTGATTGACTCAACAGCTGTTAACTGTATGTCGGCTCTTAAATAAATCTATATATTTTTAGAATTGTCTCAAGTAGTATTTCTGTATCAAACTCACAAACTCAATTTCTGTACACTCTTTGGTGAGGAGTTGCAGATTCTGGGGGAGTATTCCGGACCCTCATAATATCCGGAAGGTTACAGTCTAGTTAAACTTATTAAAAGCGCTATCTGGAGGACAGTAACATCTTTACGTCGTTCCTTTCCTTTAGGGAGAGATAGTCTGAATCTTTAGACCCAATTAAGCGTCTTATAGAATTCGGCTATCTCTAACTTTAGTTGAAGGTGAACGTCTGGGTAATACGCCTGATCTGGGGTAGCCCGAAAAGGGCTAGGACTAGTAATTCTCCCTTCAGTATAAGATCAACTCTCAGAGTCCACCTTTCCAGGATATTAAAAACCCAAGTATCTCCAGTCTTTCCTCATAACTCAGGCCCCTAAAACCAGGGAGCAGCCTCTTCTCTACATGGCTTCCATTGCTTGAGTGTTTCTCTTATTTCGTGGTGATCAGAACTGGACAACATTTTCTAGGAGCAGTCTGACTAGAGCACTATAAAGTTTGATCACTCCCTCCTCTAACTTATATTCTATTGTCTTGGAAATGTAGTTCAACATCCTATTGGCTTTCTTCATTGCTGCTTGTACAGGTTGGACATGTTTAGCCTCCTCCATCTCTACAAGTCCCATCACCATCTCAGATACCAACCCCACCTCAGCATAAATGGCCATCACACAAGTTACTTAATCTTTTTATTGTGTTAGAGTCTCTGAACCTTGTGGAACGGTACTCAAATCTCTCCAGGTAAAACAGAAAATGCTGGAAGTACCTAGCAGGTCCAACAGATTGGGGAAGAAGACAGGTTAACTCTTCATGCTGAGGCACTTATCTCTAATCTTCTTAACCTACGTGCTTAAAAAACCATCAAAAATGGACACTAGGATGAGATTGATGCCCTGGGTTAAATTATCTCAGACATCCATAACTAAACCAATTCTAACGTCTAATTACACTGATTATCCATTAACAGGGGTCACAGGCTTCCATGCAGGACTGACGGTAACAAAGATGTGTGCTTCATGAAATCTAACTTGGCAATTGATAGCATGTCATAGCTCTTTGAGAACTTGGAGCAATAATTTAATGCACACCCCTTCGATCCTGGGCATGTGAATTATCTAAAACTTCGCACACCAAGCATGGGGTTGGATTATCCTGTCCTTATCCCCAGGAAGATGTCTGCAATTAAATATCTCTGCCCTGTGAGTTAATCCTTTAATTGGTTTACAGCACTTTTGAATAATTTCTGCAATTCATATTTTAATTTCTTTATCCTGCTTCCTGAGCAGGTGAATGGATTCGCTTTTAAAATTTTATTTAATTGTTCTACATTTAGTTTTATTCACCCATCTATCAGCCTTGTTTGAAGATATTCACCTGCAGAATTTGTGCTTTTCTGAACTAATGATAGGGCCACAGGGAGCAACAGCTCAGTGAGATTCTCCCTGATCTAAATTTAAAAGATAGAATAACAATGACAAACCAATTACCACGAGGCACAATACAGTATAAAGATGGCGTTCATTATTAATAATAATGCCGATAGAGTTTTTCATCTGCAAATGGAACTCCAGGCTGTAAAACTTACTCAAATGCCCAGGAACCTGAGGTACCTTGTCATGGTGGAGTTAACTAGATTTCACTGTAGACACGGACGCCAATGGTGAAGTGATGAAAATCGGGGATGGGCGAGAGGCCAAAATTGGAGGAGATCTTGGAGGGTTGTAGGGCTGGAGGAGGTTACAGAGATAGGAAGGGGCGAGGCCATGGACTTCTCTGTGCCTTTTTGGAGATTGACTGCAAATGTACCATCACTCTCTCATGTTTATGCTAAATATCGGGAAGAGTGGTGTAGTGGTTATATTACTGGATTAGTAATCCAGCAAAACACGAATTCAAATCCCACCGTGACAGTTTGAGAATTTAAGTTCAGTTTTCAAAAAATCTGAAATTAAAAAAAGTTGGCATTAGTAAAATTGGCCATGAAGCTGTCAGATTGCCATTAAAAACCCAACGGTTCACTAATGACCTTAGGGAGGGAAACCTGCTGTCCTTACCCAGCCTGGCTTATATGTGAGTGCAGTCCAACATCAACGTGGTTAATTCTTAACTGCCATCTAAGGTGGCCTAGCAAGCCGCTCAGTTGTATCAAACTTCAAGAAGAAGACCCACTACCACCTTCTCAGAATAACTAGAGGTGGGCAATAAATAACGGCCTTGCCAGCAATGCTCATAGCCTGATGATGTGCCTTCAATCTCCTGCAGGTTAGTTGGAGGCACATTTGGAAAATGGTGGTTCTGTCTCCTGGACAGGACCCATCCAACGAGCCTAAGAACAACGGAGGCACAGGATGGTAACATTTGTATCTGCATAATATCTTAGCTTCCACCCCACTCCCCTCCCCATCTTGCCCCCCCTTACCACGGGACCCACCACATTCTATTTAAAGAAATTGAAGCTATGATGATTCATCTCATTTCATCTCACGGCGACACTGCTTTGTACTGTGATGAAAGCACATCGATTCACTGAACCAGGGGGGCCAAAGGACATGGCCATTGCTCTTGTGACAGATCGAGAAACCATCTCTCTGCTGTCTTCAACTGAACGGAGATCCGTGAGTTGATATTTGCTCGTACTATTCATTGTGTGAATATTGCACGTAGTGAATCAATTGGCACTGCAGGGAGGTAAAATTTCCTTCCTCCTCCAGGTAATTGATAGAAAGGAAAAAAGACTTGCATTCATATAGCGCCTTTCACAACCTCGGGATGTCCAATACAATTTACAGCTAACAAAGTAATTTTGAAGTGCAGTCACTGTTGTAATGTAGGAAACGTGGCAGCCATTTTGCACACAGCAAGCTCCCACAAACAGCTATTAAATGAATGACTAGATCATTCCTTTCTGGTGCTGTTTGAGGAATAAATGTTGGCCAGGACACCAGGGAGAATTCCCTTTCTCAGAATAGTACCATGGTAACTTTTACATGCACCTGAGAGGTCAGATAGGGCCTCAGTTTAATATCTCATCCAATAGACAGCACCTCTGACAGTGCAGCATTCCCTCAGTACTGCACTGAGTGTCAATTGAGATTTTGTGCTGAAGTCTCTGGAATGGGACTTGAACCCACAACCTTCTGACTCTGAGCCAAGAGTTCTACCCACTTTTTTTTATTTTTTTATGATACTTTATTGAACATTAAGAACATTTACAACATCGTGATCATTACATTGTATGATACAAATCAATTCCACAGCCCTGCACAGCCATTCCGCCACCACATTTTAACATCAAAACCTGAAGTTTAATTTATCACCTGTAACATATATTAATCGATTGTACTTTAAAAATTGGTTGTAAAATACTGTACTTAAATTCCTTTCTGAATAAAACATCCACAGAGCCTTATAATGGTCTTTTAGCTTATATTTAAAATACTCTTTTAGATTGATTCTCCTCCCCTTAAAAAACAGAGCATTCCTTCTTTGCACAATCACGTATCTAGCCAAACTGAACATTAAATTAATTGCTGCTCCGCTAGACTCTGGCAGACTCTCCTGCAATCCCCATCTCAAAATTGAGTCCCACGGGATTCCCATTCTCGCTGTTCGGTCCCCACCCAGCAAAAAAACTTTACACAACTGTTGAACATAGTACTTAAAGTCATTTAACTGCGGACATAACACCAGTAAATGGGACAGAGTCTCATCCCGTGTCCCACACACTGGGCAAGTTGCCCCCTCCACTCGTTCAATCTTGCACAAGATCGTCATGGTAAAAATCCGGTTATGAGCCAATTTGAAATCCAGTTCAATCCACTCTGGGCATTTAAAATTCGCCCACACTCCCTTCCAAATCCTGTTGAAGTCCAGCTGTGGGTATATACTCTGCCAAAACTCCTGACCAGCAGGTGTCTTGAATCTCCATTCTCTGAATACCTCATAGAAATCTCGAGTATTACAGTTGTCAAATTGAACTAACTCTCCCCCTTTCTCCAGTACAAAGCTTGGAAAAGCAGGACGCATTTTACTTCCTTTGGAGATTTCCGCATTTATTTCTTCCATCCAATCCTGTGGCATTGCCCTCACAATCTTCTCATACATGATTCCTATTGCTTTTCCTTCTACCTCCTGATCCTCCTCCCACACCATGTCCCTCACTATCGCTTCCGGCAACCAACCTGGAATCACCGCGTATAATACATCTTTCACCGATGTAATCCCAGCTTTTATAAAAGCTTGATTAAATAAAACCTCTCCTTCGATGTTGACCCACCTGTTCAAAAATAAGGGCTGTTCTAAAAATTCCTCAGCCCCCTTGGGCGTAAACTGCACACTTTTTAAAAATTGAGCCAAGTCTCTACAACCCCCTTATAAAACCTAGGGAGAAGCTTAATCGATTTCAAAAACATATTATTGTATTCCATATACAATATCCCCTGCCCTCCTATCCCACTTCGTTTTAAAAAATGCTCCAAACAACTCTTCCAAAAACTTGAATTTGACTTCTGAAGAAATCTCTTCACCCATTTGATTCTAAAGGATTTTTTCTTCAAGTCAATATCTGGGAAATTGAGTCCTCCCTGATTTCTCCATCCAATGATGGTATTGTAAGCCACCAAGGCTGGTTTCCCTTCCCATAAAAACCTCACACAAGCCTCTCGGATGGACTTTTCTGCCCACTCAGGAATATCCTCCACCGTCAATAAGTACCATAGCTTAGATAGCAGGACAGCAGACACCACTGTCGCTCTTCCTTGCATTTTCAACCACCTTCTTTCCCATCTTCCCAAAATCTTTTTAATTTTCATAACCTTCGATTCCCAATTTAATCGATCCACTTCTTCCCTGTCTTTCTTCCACCCCATATGCACCCCCAGAACTTCCAAAACCTCCACCACCTTAAAGGGACATACCCCCAACCATTCCCCCCTACCCCTCCCTGCAACCAGGCATTGGGACTTACTATAATTCACTCTGGCACCTGAAGCTCTACAATATTCCTTCACTACCTCGATAGCTTTCCTCACTGACTCCCCATTTCTCAATGTTAAGGTTGTGTCATCTGCATATTGGTGTATCACAGACACCAGCCCGGAACTGGGGACCACAATCCCAACTACACCTTGTTTCTTTCGCATCATGTAACCTAATGGTTCTGCTACCAATGTGTACAGCAGTGGGGACAGGGGACAACCCTGTCTCACTGATCTCTGTATCGGAAAATACTTAGATAAAAAACCATTACATTTAACACAGCTAAATATGTTTGAATAAAAAATCCTTATCCACTCAATGAAATTTTCCTTGAAACCAAATGCTTCTAAAACCTTCAATAAAAACTCATGAGAGACCCTATCAAAGGCTTTCTCTTGATCTATCTTTAATACATAAGCCTCCCTCCCACTCTCTTCCATGAGCTCTATCGCATCTCAGATTGAGACCACAGAGTCTGCGATGTCCCGGCCTATGACTCCATAGGACTGAGAGGGCCAAACTATCTCCGGTAACACCTCCTTCAAACGATTTGCCATAACCCTCGCCAAGATCTTATAATCCACATTTAATAGTGTGATGGGCCTCCAATTCTTCAGATCCCGTCTATCCCCTTTATTTTTATAAGCTAAGCTTATGATACCTCTCCTCATAGATGGGGCCAGGCTTCCCTCAATTTTAATTTCCTTAAAAACTTCTAAGAGCAATGGACTTAAAATCTCGAAAAATTCCTTATAAAATTCTGCACTTAGTCCATCAGACCCTGGGCTTTTCCCCCCCTTCATTCCACTTATTGCTATTTTTATTTCCGCTAATCCTACTTCTTTATCACACATGCTTCTCATCCTCCTTTAAACCCTTTTCAATAAAAGCAGTAACCTTCTCCATCTCCAAATTGGCAATGTCTTCTTTTGTATATAGCTCTTGATAAAAGCTGCTAGCCGCCTCCAAAATCTCCTCACTTTCATGAATGATCTTCTCCCCAACCTTCAACTCCTCTATTAACGATAATCTCTGTCGCAGCTTCTCTTGCTCTAGAAAATATCTAGTGCATCTTTCGCCCTCCAATGCATCTCTAGCCTTTGCACGGAGAATGGCCCCCTTGCATTTTTCGGCTTGCAATAATTCCCACTCTTCCTTTAGCACCCGGAACTTAGTCTCAGCTCCCTTATCCCCTCCGTCAACTACTTTACAGACATCCGTAAACCTTTTGTTTATATTCTCTTCTCGATGCCGGTTAGCTGCCGCCCTCTTTTTCCCATAACGTACCGAAAAAACTTTTACCTCATATTTGAAATTGTCCCACCAAACTCTTCTTTCTTTCAAGAACAAAAGTTCCTTCCGAGCATTCTTTATTATTTTTATAATCCCTTCTTTATAAGCACTTTCCTTCAGGTATTGATTGTTTAAAATCCACACCCCTGAACCAATCTTAACTCTGCTGTTCCTAATTCTAAGAACCAAAGCCGAGTGATCACTAAAAAATACTTTTTTATAATAAATCTCCATCACCTCCGAACTTAACCCTTCTCGCATTAACACAAAATCTATTCGGCTCTGTTTTAAAACATCACCCACCCAACCTGCTCTGGAGAACTCCCTTTTTATGGGGTTCCGGTCCCTCCATAAGTCTCTCAAATTTAAATTTGCCATCATTTTTATAATCATCCCTCTGGAGTTATCATCCTTAAAAGGACATCTGGGCTGAAATGTCCATCCGAGATAAAAATACATTAAAATCCCCCACTATACAAGGATTTTCCACCTCTGCCACTTCAGTGAATAACCCCCGAAAAAACTCGCGACGCTTGCAATGTTCATTCGGTGCATAGATATTAAAAAGATCACAATTAAATCCCTCCAATTTTACCCTTAGCCGTAAAAATCTCCCCTCAGTGTCCTTGTCCACCAAGGCAACATTCTCTTCTATGGACGGACTCACCAAAACAGCCACCCCTCTACGGTTATTGTTTGCACAACTTGCAAACATCTCTCCCTTCCAAACCTTCTGAACTCTTTCTAGAATATCCTCATCCCAAAAGGTTTCTTGCAGACACAACAAATCCGTGCCTTTAAAACCCTGCAACAACTGCTGCAATTTCTTCTCACCCCTCAGTCCGTTCACATTGATCGAGACCAATGTAATCATGGCTCCAAAGAAGGGAAGTATGCCCAATAATCTCCCCATCATTTAATCTCTGGCTCTTCCCTCCTCTCATGCTCCTCCTCAACTTTTCGGGCAGCTGTTGCTTTTTCCTGCAGCCTCCGGCTCTTTTTCCCCTCCTGTTTGAAACCTCCCTGCTGTTTCAGTAAGTTTGGACCCAGGAGCTGCCCTTTCTCCCTCCTTCTGCCCCTCACTAACCTTTCCCTTTCCACATGATGCCACCCCATCCCCAACTTCCATGTCTCTGTCCCCCTCTAATTCCTCACACTCAAGCTCTTCTGCAACCCCCTGTGCCTGCTCCCCGTCAGATACATAATCCTGCTCCCCGTCAGATACTTCATCTCCCATTGAGAGTCTTCCTGCTATCGCAGTTTCTCCCACTGTGCCGCCCCCTTCGACCACGTCTCTACCTCTGACCCTTGCACCTTGTTCCCTCACTCCATGGGACAATGGCGCACCTAAATTGTTCCCTTCTGACGTCTCTATCTCGCCGATCCCATTCTGCTGTCCCTTTAAGGCTTCTGCCTCTTGCACCCTCTCCCCACCCTGCCCCCCTCCCGCTCACCAAAATATCCAACTCCCCGCCTCTCCCCGGAGCACTCACTTCCACCACACACCCCGCTCCCTTCTCCTCTCCCCCCACAGACACCACACTCCCCAGGGGGAGCTGAACTGCACTAAGGCTTGAGTCTGCACTCGACCCTTGCTGCCCGCTGCTGTCTTTGTTCCCCTCCATAGCACTCGCCGTGTTTTCCGCCATCTCCATCTCTATCTCGATCTCCGCTCCGCCAACCTCTGCCTCTTCCTGTGCACCTTTTTCCTTCATTTTACCGGCTGTGTCCTCCGACTGCACCGCACCTCCGGCCGTTCCACACTCCTCTCCTGCTCCTTCTCCCATCTCCTCATCACTCATTTCACTCCCTTCTGCCACACACTCACAGCGGGTGGGGCCTTTACGACACACCCCATAACTCTCTGCCTTGCAGCTCCGCGCGATATGTCCCGACTCACCACAATTGTAACAATACAAATCAGGACAGTTTCTTACGAGATGGTCATGTCCCAAACAATAGTAACACACCTTTACTTGGTTATCGTGCAGCACACAAAAGTACTGTACTCCTTCCAGTGTCTCGAACTTCATACTGTAAGGCAAAGACCTCACCCCCTCTGGGAACCGCACCTTTACATACCGGGTTCCGTCTGCTACCCGTGTTCCCGGATAGTACCTCCTCTTTATTTCGGAACAGATTTTAATGTCCCACGACTCCAACTTTTTGCTCAGCACTTCGTCCTCGATGTACACAGGCAAGTTCAAAAATGAAACCAGCACCTCCTCTGAATATAGCAGAGTCACCTCCAAAAATTTCTCCCCAACTTTCAGGCTGAGCAGCAGTTTTTCCAACTCCTCACAGCCACTGACCGTCACCTCAAATCCCACATTTGGTTTTGGTCGGCAGGCAAAACAGCTTCCCTCACCACAGTCCTCATGAGCCACCTGGATTATATCCCAGGCTCGAATCTTCTTATCTTCACATTGCACCACCACTGTATTTTCTTTACCAAACCTCCTGAGGTCCCGACCCAAATCTTTGGGCCTTTTTTTTCCCCTTCCCACCACAGTTTCTTCCCTAATAAAATTCCTCTCGGGAATATTGTCCTCTGAGGGGCTCGGCACTCTGGACCCCTCAGCAGCCATCTGGCTGTTTTTTGTGGGCCAAAAATGCCCTAAAACCTGAAAACAACACCCCAAAACCCTCCACCAACTTTTTACAAAACTTCCTCCAACACCCAGCTGCAATTAGGCAACCAGTCACACCTGGCTCACTCCTAGCCCCTCCCACCTAGAGAGTGCTACCCACTGAGCCACAGCTGAAGCTGTAAAGCCATCTTAAATGTGAGAATAGAAATCACCCCTTAATTATCCTTGTTAATCTTAATTCCATTTCCATTTCTATGTTTTAAATCTTTGACCTTAATTAGACTACATATTTTACCTGAGGCAACAGACAATTTACATATCATGCTTTAGCATTTTATAACCCCCATTTGTCACTTAAGTAGCCATTGCTTGACAATTAGGCCAGCCTGGTTACAATAGCCCCGATAATAACCCGGAAGAAGTCTTGGCGCGTCGGAATGTTCAATTTCGACAGGGCCACATCATTCTAATTTTTATTCCGGGTCCAGGGCACCACAACGGGTGTGGTGCAGACCCGCGTGACGCGATCTCAACGGGAAAATTTAAAGGGCCAATCAAAGGATGCTGCCTCCCCTTCCGATGGCCGAGTCTGCCCCTGCACAGATTCGAGTGGCGTAGTCTTTGACAAGGCCCTCCACAGGCTCCAACACCCAGTGGCTTTCGACCAAAAGCATCTCAACAGTCAGAGCAGGGATCTGAGCAGCCTGTCTCTACCTCTGCTGAAGCCACAGGGGTTGCACCATGCAGGAGCAGCAGGAAAAGGAGGAGAAAAGTTTTATAGTTCAACAATAGTGCACATGGGTGTAACTTTCCATTGTTTATTAGAATCACATAAAACTTAGACTTTGCACCACTTTCCCCTGTTGCCCATTCTTGGTTGCTGGGTGGCAACTCATCTTTTCAGTTACTTGTCGATGAATGGGAAGACATGAATTGACAGGGACCAATGCGGGATGTGCAATGGGTGGTTGGTTGGTTAAAGGACTGCTTTGTGTCAGTGGGATTGGAGGTGGGAGTGGCCATTGGATGTAATAATTGCATTGGTCCAGTGGGAGTGACTAACTGAACCTTACAGCGAGAGGGAATCCCTGGAATCCCAGGCAGCAATCTGAGAGGCTGGTGCGGCATTGGAGGCGCCATTTTCCTCCACCTCCTCTGCCTCTTCATTGGAATCGTCTGCAGACGGTGTGTGCTGAGCACCTTGTTCCTCCTGCAGCTGCAATCCTCGCTGCTGCGCAATGTTGTGCAGAGCGCAGCATGCCATGATCACTCTAGAGACCCTCGCTGGTGAGTACTGAAGAGCGTCTCCAGATCTGTCTGGGCACCTGAAGCACATCTTGAACATGCCAATGGCCTCGGAGGGCATAGCCTTCTCCAAGCTCTGCTCAGCTAGACAGAGAGGCTGAACCCAGGGGATCATCAATGGAAAGGAGAATGTTGGATGCTCAGTAGCAACTGTGCGAGGATGGAGGATGGAGGAGACCAAGTGAATATTTGTGGAGTGATGTTGCAGGCCCTTTCAAAGTTACAATCTTCCATTGAGAGTCGGGCCACCTCTATGGAACTTGAATCACGGCGCACTTGTAAGGGGTGGTGTGTGTGTGGTCAGCTTTGCCTTTGACTCCTGAGCGGTTCGAATCGCTCCAACTCCCTTGGTTCTAGACCTGGATTATTTGGGGGTTGTAATGAAATTGCAGCAAACAACTGAATTTGATACAAGAACTTTGGGTTTTATTTGAGACAAGAAAATATACATGATGCGCTATCAATTACTCAAAAGACTGAGGTTAAGCGAGTAACTAACAGGCTTTTATTAACAAGAGAATGAAGGTGTGCCTCGAGTGGTCGACCAGTCCAGAATACAGAGGGACTGTGGAGCAGTCACTGTAGTGTCCGTGTGTAGATAAAGACACTGAAGACAGGAGTTGGTTCATAGGTATTTACTAAGCAAGTCTGGGGGGGGGTTTCTAAAGGATATACACAATACACAGGCTTATATAGCCCAAGTGGCAATTACCGGCATTACGCACACCTGGGGCTCTTAAAGGCACATACACCACAATTGCTCTTAAAGGCACATACACCACAATTCCTCCCCTTCTAGCTAACTAGTACATCATATTTTAAGTAATTATTAATTACATGTTATATGCAAAATAATATACATTGCTGTATTAATTAATTATAAGTTAGTCTCTCAGGAGGCTTCCTGACTCGGTCCGGATAACGCCTCGGGGGTGTAGTAGTTTCTGGTGGTGTAGTAGGTTCTTCTGGCAAGGCTGATTCGGCTTGAAGGCCAGTGTCTGGTTCATCGGGCTCCAGTATCACCGGATCGGAGGTAGATATGGGTATCTCTACTTCATCGTTAGATGTATAGAGTGGTGGTGTAGGTTGTCCCTTTTCGGATGACTTGATGATTTGGTCAGCATGGCGCCTTATTATGCTGTCTCCGATGTCCACGGTATACATCAGTGGTCCTAATCGTGTGCAGATAGTTCCAGGCTGCCATTTCTCGGTACGGTAGTCCCGGGCCAAAACCGGTTGGCCTATCTGGAAGGCCCTAGTTGGCCTTTCATTCATGCCCTGAAACTGCCGGTTCTCCACGTCCCTTCGGATGTTGGGCTTGACCAAATCCAGCCGGCATCTTAGGTTTCTATTGTAGAACATCATGGCGGGAGTTTGGTTAGTAACCATATGCGTTGCATTCCTATATGCAAATAAGAAGTTATCCACCTTGTGCTGAAGTTTTATGTCTTCATTACCCATGGCCTTGATGGCCTTCTTGAAGGTCTGGACAAACCTTTCAGCCAATCCATTGGTGGCGGGATGGTATGGGGCGGACGTGTAGTGCTTTACCCCATTGTTCTTTAAGAACTTTCTGAATTCTTCGGACACAAATTGCGGTCTATTATCAGAACATATCTGCTCCGGCAGCCCATTCCTGGCAAATATGGTCCTTAATACTGTGATGGTTTTTTCCGTGGTGGTGGAGGACATCTTTATTACCTCCGGCCACTTGGAGTGTGCATCAACTGCGATTAAGAACATTGAGTCCATAAATGGACCAGCAAAGTCGATGTGCACCCTTTGCCAGGGAGATGAGGGCCACTCCCATGGATGTAGAGGGGCCTGTGGCGGAGCATTTTGGACCTTCTGGCATCCTAGGCAGCTCTTGGTCATGTCTTCGATGTCTCCATCGATACCTGGCCACCATACAAACGCCCTAGCTAGGTTCTTCATTTTCACTCCACCCAGATGCCCCTCGTGAAGCTCCTTTAGCACTTTATCCTGGAGTTTGGGTGGAATCACCACTCTGGATCCACACATCAAGGTTCCTCGGCACACTGACAGCTGTTCTCTTCTTTGCGAGAATGCTGGCAACAGTGGTTCACCATGTGCTGGTCATCCCTTCACTGTTAAATCGTAGACCCGTGAGAGAGTAGGGTCATTTCTTGTCTCCCTTTCAATGGCAGAATTTGTCACCGGTAGACATTCCACTGTGGTAGAGTGGAATATCTCTACTGGGTCTACTGTAGGTGCCTCTTCTATCGTTGGCAACGGTAGGCGTGATAAACCGTCAGCATTCCCATGCTGTTTTGACCCTTTGTATTCAATGTTGTACTGGTGTGCCCCTAGAAAAAGGGACCACCTCTGTAGTCTTTGTGCCGTCATAATGGGGACACCTTTTTTAGGGTTGAATATGGAGAT
Source organism: Somniosus microcephalus (assembly GCF_052327205.1). Taxonomy (NCBI): domain Eukaryota; kingdom Metazoa; phylum Chordata; class Chondrichthyes; order Squaliformes; family Somniosidae; genus Somniosus; species Somniosus microcephalus. Next base: position 50,365,793 of record NC_140999.1, on the reverse strand, counting down.
GAGGGGTTGATGGTCAGTCAGCAAGGTAAATTTTTGTCCGTGTAGGTAATGGTTGAATTTCTTCACTCCCCATACCAGGCTGAGTGCTTCCCTGTCTATCTGGGCATAGTTACGCTCAGCTGAGTTCAATGAGCGTGACGCAAAAGCTATCGGCCGTTCCGAGCCATCAGGGAACCTATGGGACAATACCGCTCCTATGCCGTAAGGGGATGCATCGCACGCCAGTCTGATTGGTAGTGATGGGTTGTAATGAGCCAAAATTTTCTCGGATGTGATTAAGTCTTTACATTTATGGAAGGCACGTTTACAGTCTTCGTTCCATTTCCAAATCACTCCTGTCTGTAGAAGATCATTAAGAGGGTGTAGAATAGTTGATAAGTTCGGTAAAAATTTATGATAGTAATTTATTAATCCCAGGAATGACCTTAATTGTGAAACATTTTCAGGTGCTGGGGCTTTTATAACTGCTTCAATTTTTTCAGGTGACTTATGCAACCCTTCCTTATTAATTATGTGGCCACAATATGATATCTGATTTTGGAAAAATTCGCACTTGGGGCGATTTGCTCGTAGGCCCCGTTCTTTCAGCCTAGTGAGCACCTGCTCCAAATTGGCAAGGTGCTCCTTGTCGTTTTCTCCTGTTATAAGGATGTCGTCTAGGTAGCATTGAGTCCCCGGAATCCCTTGCAGGACTTGCTCCATAGCTCTTTGCCAGATAGCTGGAGCTGATGCTATTCCAAAAACCAGTCGATTGTACTGGTACAGGCCTTTGTGTGTGTTTATTGTGAGATACTTTTTAGAGGTCTCCTCAACCTCCATCTGTAGATATGCCTGTGCCAAGTCAATTTTTGTGAAACGTTTCCCTCCGGATAGTGAGGCGAAAATATCTTCTATCCTCGGAAGAGGATACTGTACCGTGTGAAGGACCGGGTTTACAGTCACCTTAAAGTCCCCACAGATGCGAATTTTTTTCTGTTCCTCAGAGTTATTTTTCAATGTTTTTTTCATGACTGGAACGATGGGTGTTGCCCATTCGCTCCAATCTATTTTGGATAATATGCCTGCCTTTTCCAAATTCTTCAACTCTGCCTCGACTGCCGGACGTATTGCGTATGGCACCGGTCTTGCCTTAAAAAATTTTGGAATTGCTGTATCTTCCACTTTTATTGAGGCGGTGATGCCTTTCAAGGTTCCTAGTTTCTCTTGAAACACTTCTTTGGCGTTGGCCAAGATGTCTTTTAATCGTTCAGGTATGATGTCATCATTGTTTTTTTCCTTTCTGGCCACCGTCAGTGCCTGAATGGAGTGCCAGTCTAAACGTATCTTCCTTATCCATTCACGTCCCAACAACGGTGGACCACCATCTTGTAGAATGTATAAATACAACTTTTGTATTTCTTTGCCGTTGTATACCACAGGCACCCTTATTTTTCCTTTGGGGTAGACTTTCTGCCCCGTATATGTTTTTAAGATAATGGATGTGTCTTTTAGAGGTATATGCGAAAATAGCCTCTCGTAATCTCGTCGATTTATTACGGTTAGAGCTGATCCTGTATCTAGCTCCATTTTAACTGGGGACCCTGCTATTGTGAGGGTAACCCAAATGGTTTGGTAATCCTCTTTGGCAAGTACATTATGTAATTTGAGACAGCTTAGTCTCTTGTTTCCGGAGTCGCTATCGCTATTCTGGTCTTCGGAGCTATTGTCCGTCATCATTTGTACCTTCCTGTACTTTTCTTTATTGATTTTTTGTTTTCTGTCAGTGGATTTATTTTGTCCAGATTGGCATACCCGTGCAATGTGTCCAATCTTACCACATTGCCTGCATGCTTTGCCCTTGAACCAGCAGTCCCTCTGGTTATGGGTGGATCTGCCGCAGCGATAACATCTTCCGAACTCCTGTGTCATTTTATGGGTGCCGAAGTCCTGTGTCTCTTGTTGTATCTCTGCAGCTCCTTTTGCTGCTGCTTCATATGATACAGCCATACTGAAAGCTTTGTCCAATGTTAAATCTTTTTCAGAAAGCAGTTTTTTTTGTGTTCCTTCACTTAAGAGACCGCAAACAAATTTGTCTCGAAGATAATCCGATAGTCCTGCTCCGAATTGGCAGTACTTTGATAGCTTTCTTAATTCGGTTAGGTAATCAGCGTTACTTTCATTCTTGTGTTGATTTCTCTTGAAGAACTTGAATCGTTCCGCTATCAGCAGCGGTGTTGGGTTTAAATGCTCCTGCAGGGTATCAACAATTTCTTTAAAAGTCTTGTCCTTTGGTTTGGCTGGAGTGATTAAATTTCGTAACAGCCCGTATGTCTTCGCGCCCATTAAGTTCAGAAGTACTGAAGCTTTTTTTTCATCTGTTATTCAATTTGCAGTGCAATAAACCTCTACTCTTTCCACGTATGTGGCCCAATCTTCTACTTCGCCATCAAAAGCCTCAATATTACCAGATTTAGGCATTTCAGAAAAGATATGGCGCTTCCCGCGCTTTTTTTTCTGTAGCAACGATATGGCGCTTCCCGCACTTTCCCGCTGCTGCTACCGATAACAACGCTGTTTTACTGTGGTTTCCGTTTATTCACTGTTGGAGACTCGTTCCCGACGGAGGTCTAAACGCTGACTTGCTTGCCGCGCCGGCCGTCTCTCGAGTGCACCCTCCCAGTCCGTTATTGCTTGCCTCCGATTTCGCTGCCTGTCTCAGCTGTAGAGCCCGCCGCTGGAGCTCCAGCCTGACGCCCAGGAAGGATTAGCGCAGTACCTGTCACCAGCTTGGCCAGCTGGTGAAACCACAGTTTCTCTTACTTCCTTGAGTCTTCTGGACGCTGGAGGAATCGATGTCCTTGAGGTGCTGCCGAATTGCAGGTAAGTCCGTTTCCACTTCGTTGCCACTGTAGTGTCCGTGTGTAGATAAAGACACTGAAGACAGGAGTTGGTTCATAGGTATTTACTAAGCAAGTCTGGGGGGGGTTTCTAAAGGATATACACAATACACAGGCTTATATAGCCCAAGTGGCAATTACCGGCATTACGCACACCTGGGGCTCTTAAAGGCACATACACCACAATTGCTCTTAAAGGCACATACACCACAGTCACCTTTATACCTGGACTCGTGGGAGGAGTCAGCCGAGGCATGTACAGACATGTACACAGTGGAATACAAAAACCCACAAGGCAGGTATAACAGTGGTTTACCACATTCACCCCTTGTTTAAAAATGAGTCCGGCGGGGTGAAGTGTATTAAAAGTTTGTGTATTGGAGTCTCTCCGGAGGTCTTGTCTGCCGCTGTGATCGACGTGGCGACGGCAGGGGTAGTGAAGCTTCCGGCATCGAGTCCCCTGTAGGCTGGGGCACTGGTGTGTAGTCCTCGTGGGTGTCGAGCGGGTCGCGGGGCCCAGGCGTGCTGTCTGCTGGGGTTGGATATTGGATCGTGGGGGGGGGGTGGTAGTGGGTAGTGGGTTACTGGGGCCCCCGGGGGTGCGAGGTCTCGTATGGAGACTGTCCTCCCGCCCGTCCGGGTACGCAATGTAAGCATACTGAGGGTTGGCGTGGAGGAGGTCGACCCTCTTGACCAGGGGGTCCGTTTTATGGGTCCTCACGTGTCTTCTCAGTAGCACCGGCCCTGGGGACGTCAGCCATAGTGGTAGCGATGTCCCCGATATGGACTTCCTTGGGAAGACAAACAATTTCTCATGAGGGGTGGCGTTAGTGGCAGTGCAGAGCAGTGACCGAATAGAGTGGAGCACATCGGGGAGCACATCCTGCCAGCGGGAGGTCGGAAGGCCCCTAGACTTTAAGGCTAGCAGGGCGGCCTTCCAAACTGTCGCATTCTCTCTTTCCACCTGTCCGTTCCCCCGGGGGTTGTAACTGGTGGTCCTGCTTGTGGCAATACCCCTAGCGAGCAGGTACTGGCGGAGTTCGTCGCTCATAAACGATGAGCCCCGGTCGCTGTGGATATAGCTGGGGAAACCGAACAGGGTGAAGAGGTCGTTCAGACATTTAATGACCGTGGCACTGGTCATGTCCGGGCAGGGGATGGCGAACGGGAAACGGGAGTACTCATCAATAATGTTGAGGAAGTACACATTGTGGTCGGAGGAGGGGAGAGGCCCTTTAAAATCAACGCTCAGGCGCTCGAAGGGGCGAGTGGCTTTTATCAGGTGAGCCCTGTCTGGTCCATAAAAGTGCAGTTTGCACTCAGCGCAGACTTGGCAGTTCCTGGTCATGGTCCTGACCTCCTCAATGGAGTAAGGCAGGTTGCGGGCCTTGATGAAGTGGAAGAACCTGGTGACCCCCGGGTGGCAGAGGTCATTGTGGAGGGCCCGCAGTCTATCGATCTGTGCGCTGGCGTAGGTGCCACGCGATAGAGCATCCGGGGGTTCATTGAGCTTCCCGGGCCGGTACAGGATCTCGTAATTGTAGGTGGAAAGTTCGATTCTCCACCTCAAGATCTTGTCATTTTTGATTTTGCCCCTCTGCTTGTTGTTAAACATAAAAGCAACTGAACGCTGGTCAGTGAGCAGGGTAAATTGTTTTCCGGCCAGGTAGTGCCTCCAATGACGCACAGCCTCCACAATAGCCTGGGCCTCCTTCTCAACAGTGGAGTGTCTGGTCTCCGGGCCCTGGAGGGTTCATGAAAGGAAGGCCACGGGTCTCCCCGCCTGATTAAGGGTAGCGGCCAGGGCAAAGTCGGACGCGTCGCTTTCCACCTGGAAGGGGATGGATTCGTCCACTGCGTGCATGGTGGCTTTGGCAATGTCTTCCTTGATACGGTGGAAGGCTAAGCGGGCCTCTGCCGTCAAGGGAAAAGAGGTGGACTTGATCAGCGGACGGGCCTTGTCCGCATAGTAGGGGACCCACTGGGCGTAATAGGAGAAAAACCCTAGGCACCTCTTCAGGGCCTTGAGGCAGTGGGGCAGTGGGAGTTCCATAAGGGGACGCATCCGGTCGGGGTCGGGACCGATGACTCCGTGTTCCACAACACAGCCAAGGATGGCGAGGCGGGTTGTGCGGAATATGCACTTCTCCTTGTTATACGTCAGGTTCAGAAGTTGGGCGGTGCAGAGGAATTTTTCGAGGTTTGCGTCATGGTCCTGCAAGTCATGGCCGCAGATGGTCACATTGTCCAGATATGGGAAAGTGGCCTGCAACGCATTTTGATCAACCATTCGGTCCATCTCCCTTTGGAAGACGGAGACCCCATTGGTGACGCCAAAGGGAACCCTAAGGAAGTGATAGAGGTGGCCGTTTGCCTCAAAGGCAGTATACTGGCGGTCCTCAGGGCAGATAGGGAGCTGGTGGTACGCTGATTTCAGGTCAATGGTCGAGAAGACGCGGTACTGCGCGATCTGGTTGACCATATCAGCTATGCGGGGGAGTGGGTAAGCGTCCAGCAGGGTGTAGCGATTTATTGTCTGGCTGTAGTCGATGACCAGGCGCTGCTTCTCTCCGGTCTTAACGACCACAACCTGGGCTCGCCAGGGGCTGGTGCTACCCTCAATAATCCCCTCCTTCAGGAGCCGCTCCACTTCGGTTTTAATGAAAACCCTGTCCCCGGCACTGTATCGCCTGCTCTTTGTGGCGATGGGCTTACAGTCGGGGGTGAGGTTAGCAAACAGTGGGGGGGGGGGGGTGACTCTGAGTGTGGAGAGGTTGCACCTGGTGCGCGGCGGGCAGTTTGGAAGCTGCTGGCTGCGGACTGTGAGTGGGGGGAGGGGTCCACCGTACGCCATCGTAACACTTTTAAGGTGGCACTGAAAATCTAACCCCGTTAGAACGGCAGCGCAGAGGTGGGGCAGGACCAGAAGTTTAAAATTATCGTACACAGTCCCGTCTACTAAGAGTGTCACCACGCAGTAGCCGCCAATGTCCGCCGACTGGGACTCGGTGGCCATAGAAATCCGCTGGTGCGCAGGCAGGACTGGGAGAGAGCAACACATAGATACATAGATACATAGAGATAGGAACAGGAGTAGGCCATTCGGCCCTTCGAGCCTGCTCCGCCATTCAATGAGATCATGGCTGATCAGGGTGGATGAAGCTCTCCGTGCTCCCAGAGTCAAAAAAGCAGGTTGTTTCGTGACCATTTACCTTAATGTCCATTGTGGACCGGGCCAGTTGGTGCGGTCTCGCTTGGTCCAGCGTAACGGAGGCCAGCGTAGGGGTCGGTGTGTCGCTGCGGGTATCAGATGAGGCGGTGTTGGGGGCCTGCTGCGTCCCGGCTGGCGTCCAAGATGGCGGCGTCCATGATTCCCATGTGGCTGGAGGCGTCCAAAATGGCTGCTGTTCCGGTGGTTCGCACATGGCTGGGGAGGTCCAAGATGGTGGCCCGCACGGCCCACACACGGCGCTGCTGGGGTTCGGGGTGGCTTTGGCCCTGCAGATGCTGGCGTAGTGTCCCTTCTTCCCGCAGCCCGAGCAGATCGCTTTTTTCGCCGGGCAGCGCGCTCTGGGGTGTTTGGCCTGGCCACAGAAGTAGCATTTCTGGCCTTGGGACACTGCTGCGGTAGTTGGGCCATTGCTGGGATGTGGCTGGGGTGGCACGGCACTATGAGACGGTCCTGCCGTGTCCCAGGCTGTCGTTCCCCGCGGCATCTACGGTGCAAAGGAGTAGTCATCCATGCCCCGGTAGGCTGCGTCCAATGATAGTGCGAGTTCAGGGGCCTTGTTGAGGTCGAGGTCACTCTGCTCCAACAGTCGCTGTCGGGTGTAATTGGACCTGTGGCCCGCTACAAAAGCGTCCCGGATAAGTTCCTCTGTGTACACAGCGGCCTTTACATCCTTACAACCACAGGCCCGGCCAAGCACAGACAGTGCCTGAAAGTATTCCTCGGTCGATTCCCCAGGTTGTTGTTTACGACTCCCCAGGAGGTGCCTGGCGTACACCTCGTTCACTGGGTGCGTGTACTGGTCCTTGAGGAGCTTGAGAGCAGCCGTGTACGAGGTCGCGTCCTGGATGACCGAGTACGCTCGGTGGTTCACTTTGGAGGTCAGGACATCCAGTTTGTCCTCATCCGATTTGACCGTTGCAGCGGAGGCGATCAGGAATCTTTCAAAGCACCTAAGCCAGTGAGCAAACTTGGTGGATGCGTCCGCCTCCCGATGGTCTAAGTCCAGGCATGCTGGTGTGAGGATCTTCTCCATTATAAAAAAATCTTGTTAATAAAATTGATGCGCTATCAATTACTCAAAAGACTGAGGTTAAGCGAGTAACTAACAGGCTTTTATTAACAAGAGAATGAAGGTGTGCCTCGAGTGGTCGACCAGTCCAGAATACAGAGGGACTGTGGAGCAGTCACCTTTAGACCTGGACTCGTGGGAGAAGTCAGCCGAGGCATGTACAGACATGTACACAGTGGAATACAAACACCCACACAGGCAGGTATAACAGTGGTTTACCACAATACACAACACAATAATCTTATCACTCTAAAAGGGGGAACACTTCGGAATATACGAGGGAGAATGACAATAGACAAAATACTTCACCCCTCCCAATCCCACTACACTAACTAGGTTGGATTCCAGAGGACCAGGGAAATACTCACCAAACGCAGGAATAGTTTGTAGAGTGGGAAAACTTGCAGATCTTCAGTTTCTTCCAGGTTGGGTTCTTTTTGGTCGCGGTGGCCCAATATTACCTAGTTGTTGGTAATATTGTTGGTTGTTTGTTTCTTGGGGCCCTTGGTGCCGCGATTCCTTCCATTCTCCTCCTGTTGTCCTTTCGTCGATTGATTGGGGGTAATATTCTGGCATGGATAGAGGATTGGCTATCTAACAGAAGGCAGAGAGTTGGGATAAATGGTTCATTCTCAGACTGGCAATCAGTAACTAGTGGTGTTCTGCAGGGGTCAGTGCTGGGTCCCCAACTCTTTACAATCTATATTAACGATTTGGAGGAGGGGACCGAGTGTAACATATCAAAGTTTGCAGATGATACTAAGATGGGAGGGAAAGTAGTGAGTGAGGAGGGCATAAAAAACCTGCAAGGGGACATCGACAGGCTAAGTAAGTGGGCAGAGATTTGGCAGATGGAATACAATACTGGAAAGTGTGAGGTTATGCACTTTGGCAGGAAAAATCGTAGAGCAAGTTATTATCTTAATGGCAAGAAACTGGAAAGTACTGAAGTACAAAGGGATCTGGGGGTCCTGGTGCACAAAACTCAAAAGGTTAGTATGCAGGTGCAGCAAGTGATTAAGAAGGCCAATGGAATGTTGGCTTTCATTGCTAGGGGGATAGAATATAAAAATAGGGAGGTATTGCTTCAGTTGTACAAGGTATTGGTGAGACCGCACCTGGAATACTGCGTACAGTTTTGGTGTCCATACTTAAGAAAGGACATACTTGCTCTCGAGTCAGTACAAAGAAGGTTCACTCGGTTAATCCCGGGGATGAGGGGATGGACATATGAGGAGAGGTTGAGTAGATTGGGACTCTACTCATTGGAGTTCAGAAGAATGAGAGGCGATCTTATTGAAACATATAAGATTGTGAAGGGGTTGGATTGGGTGGATGCGGGGAAGATGTTCCCGATGATGGGTGAAACTAGAACTAGGGGGCATAGTCTTAGAATAAGGGGCTGCTCTTTCAAAACTGAGATGAGGAGGAACTACTTCACTCAGAGGGTGGTAGGTCCATGGAATATGCTGCCCCAAAAAGCTGTAGAAGCTACATCATTACATAAATTTAAAACAGAAATAGACACTTTCCGAGAAGTAAAGGGAATTAAGGGTTACGGGGAGCGGGCAGGAATTTGGACATGAGTCTAGGTTCGGATCGGTCATGGTCCTGTGGGTAGCGGAGCGGGCCCAGGGGCCGTGTAGCCTGATCCTGCTCCTATTTCGTGTGTCTAATTCTGTTAGATGCAGGAGATGGTTCTGTGATAGTGGATTGGCGGTTAGGATCAGATCAGCCATGATCTTATTGAATGGCGGAGCAGGCTCGAGGGGCCGATTGGCCTACTCCTGCTCCTATTTCTTATGTTCTTATGTTCTTATGATTGTCCTGAGGCTGATGTGTTTCGAATGAGCTGTGCCTCTGTCTGTATGAACTGTACCTTCAAGTTCAAACACCATCCGAATAATCTTCACTGACTGTCCGTGTGACTCTCTGACTGTTTCTGTGTAAAAGCAGGCCTTAATTATACTGTTTTGAGGCCTTGCTTATCTGCCCGCCATATCTTCTCTGGCCCATTGTTAATTTTGGTGGGCTCATTAACTTTAATAGTTTTTAAATTCTTTATCGAGTTTCGGGCTGGTCCCATCTATTTTTAATTGACTTTTAACTGGTTTCGGGATTGCTTCGACATCAGTTTAAGTGTGCGAAGTGGTTTTGGATGTTTCTCTGAGTAGTTTAAACTGTTGTTTGATTGTCTTCTCCTGCTGGGGCCAGGGTCTCTTTTGTTGATTTGTGGCATGTATTGTATTATTCATATTCTTGATGACCCTGTCGTTTTTGGTGGGAACTGTCCTTCCGTAGGCCTATTGGCCTAGAAATTGGGTATAGCCCCGCTTGAGGCATTAGAACTGGCGATGCGCTAAGTTTATAGCCAGACGAGAGCTATCCGCGCCTGGGGCGATATTGGGTTGCATCGCCCCCAAAGGGGATTCAGGCGCTAAATCAGCCGTTGCACGGTGCTCTTAAGGCGCAAAAGGTCAGGCGCTACTCAATTTCGACGCAGACGGGCGCAGCGCAGGTGAACTCAATTACGGCAAAGCACGACACCTGCAGGCGCCGGCCGGCTCTTAAAGGGGTGGGTCAGTCAGACTGAGCTTCAGCACCCAACGCCCTGTAGGCCTCAGATTCGGCGCTCGCCCTTGTCTGGCGGTACAAAGTTCATCATTATGGAGAAGGTTAGGCAGAGAGCAGAGCGCTTCAGCACTGAGGCTCTGGACCAATTGGTGGCTGCAGTTGAACACCGTCGACAGGTGCTGTACCCGGATAATGGCAAGAGGCCAAATCAGAAGGCTTACCGACGATCTTGGAGGGAGGTTGCTGTGAGGGTCAACTCCAGCAGCATGGTGACCAGGACCCCTGTTCAGTGCAGGAAGAAATTCAATGATCTCACACGGATCGTTAGGGTGAGTGATGGTTTACCAAACTTGTGCTTCCCTCCATCTGCAGCTGACTTCGGGCACCCTGCTGCAATGATGTGCCACTGGCCATCTGTCGGTATGCACCCATGGCCCTTTCTGGGCAGACACATGGACAGATGTCTCAAGGCCTCATGTAAGGGCTCTTGTACAATGGGGGGCATGCGATGATGTCTGAAGGCCTCATGTAAGGGCTCTTGCACAATGGGGGGCATGCGAGGATGTCTCAAGGCCTCATGTAAGGGCTCTTGCACAATGGGGGGCATGCGATGATGTCTCAAGGCCTCATGTAAGGGCTCTTGCACAATGGGGGGCATGCGATGATGTCTCAAGGCCTCATGTAAGGGCTCTTGCACAATGGGGGGCATGCGATGATGTCTCAAGGCCTCATGTAACAGAACACCCCCTTCTTTCCCCTGCAGTCGAAGATGGCGCAGATTAGAAAAGAACAGCGTCGAACCGGTGGCAGACCTGCACAAGTGGTCACTCTCACGGATCTGGAGGAGAGAGTGCACCAAATACTTGGAGGACGTCTGTGTGGTCCAGTGACCACTGCATCTGCCGACCCCATTACCGACAGCGAGGGTAAGACTCTCGCCTTTTCCACCTGTTGCCTTCCACTTGGTCCCCCCGCCAGCATGCATCCTCAGTGTGCAGCCATGTCAGAGCCATGCCGCAATCTGGCATGCCTTTCAGCAAACCTGTCCTTTTGCTAAAGCCACTCTTCCACCTCCCACTTTCAGATGAAGCAGCACCAACTCGGGCTCAACGCGCTGAAGCTGCCAGTGCCAGTGCCACCGGAGGCGAGGACCAGGAGGAATCCGGACCAGCCGTTTCAGAATCCGGGGAGCTGAGACATCTGCAGACTGGGGATAGTAGTCCCCTGGAGGGGAGGGGGGGTGGCTCTGAGGATGAACCAGTTGCCGGACCAAGCGGCATGGAGCAACGCAGGGGGGCTAGGCAAGTTCGGCCACCGTCTCCCCGCAGGGCAAGGCAGGTCATCATGACTGCTGCACAGAGTGCAGATGAGGTCCGGCGCCTGGCAGAGATGAGCAAACAGGCCCGGGTCAGACACACGGAGCTGATGGCTGCAGTGGAGAAGATGCCTGAGTCAATAGATTCATTGGCTAGGAGTATGTTGGACTTCGGGGCAACAATGGAGAGGACTCTGCAGGGCTTTGGCGCAACAATGGAGAGGACTGTCCACGGCTTTGAGTCGGCAATGGAAAGGACTGTTCAGGGCTTCGGACAATCCCTGGAAAGGTCTGTGCAGGGCTTGTCCGAGGCAGTGGAGCGGTCGGCTCCTGCCTTGTCCGAAGCCATGGGAAGAACTGTCCAGGCCTTCTCCGAAGCACTGGCACCTGGCACACAGGTCCTCACTGTTGCCACGCATTCACTTGCTGGGCTCCTCCACAGCCAGACTGACGCAACGCGATGTCTCACTGCAGCCACCCTCTCTGCATCAGATAGGATCACCCCGGGCCCTTCTACTCCCGTACAAGGCCAGGAATCCGTGGAGCCTGCGATTGTGGCAGATGAGCCGAGCCGCTCCCCTCAGATAGCCAGTGTGTCGTCCGACCATGGTGCAGGTGTCCTCTCTCGGCAGGAGACCATTGCACATGCCAGCGCTGGGACGCCTGCATTGCAGCTGCCACCACCTGCAGGCCACACTGCTCCCAGCCATGCTCAAAGCAAGCATCCCGCATCCGCACCCTCCAAGCCCAGAGGTCGGCCAGGCCGTGCCTCAGGGGCTTCTGCGCTTCCAGTCGGCAAGCATCCCCCAGCCTTGAGGCCACCACTGGGGTGCAATTACGTAGGAGCAGCAGGGCGGGAAGGGGCCGGGCGCGAACGAGAAGTCGTTCTCCCTCAAGGGGCCAGTTGTAGAGGGAGGTGCTGAGACGTTTGTTTGTCCAAATTCACGGACACCCTCACCTGCTGTTATAGGTGCAGATTTTTGTTGAGTTTTGCTGCTTTGCCGAACAGGTCACTTTTATTTTGGCAGTGATGGTTTCTGCTCACTTTACATTGTTTAGCTGTAATGAAAGACTTTTGTGTCAATAAACAGAAGTTTAAATGTTGCTTGGTGCATGTGACTACTTTCAGTGATGCTGGCATGCAGAGGCCCTCAAACATCCAAAGTGCCCATGAGGTAAGACTCTCATCATTCTGCCACAGTGGTGTCGAGACGAGTCCAGAGGAGCCTCTGACGAATGGACCTTCCACTTTCAGCAGCCCTTCCATCTTCCTCCTCCTCCTCCTCCGCCTGCTCTTCCTCCTCCTCCTCCTCCTCCTCCTCATACTCCTCCTCCTCCGCCTGCTTGTGCAGGGTCCGAGGGAAGGTAATGAATGGACGCGTTCGCCTATAAAGGGCATCTGTCACTTGCCGGATGCAACAGCGGACTGCAGCCTGAGCGACAGTCGCATTGTCCCCAATGGCTGACTGAAAGGAGCCGTTGGTATAAAAATGGAGGCCTTCAGTCAGTGTAGCCATCACGGACAGAGAGGTTCTGCAGCATTCACGCGGCTGCAGATCCTGACCAAGCAGGTGGCACAGATCAGTAACAATGTCCCTCCAGATTCGGAGCCTTCGCAAACACTGCTCCTCCGACATGTCAAGGCTTGTCACCTGCTGCCTAAAGACCCTCGCAGCCCCCCGTCAGATTGGCCGACCTCCATTGCCCCTCCTCCTTCTGGACAATCCCGGCCCTCTCTCCCGCCGTCTCTCTGCCCCTTCACAATGTTGGGCGATGAGACCGTCGCCCTCCAAACAAGCTCCCATTCGGATGCCAGTTGGTCAAAAGGCTTTTAGGTGTAGTGCTGCAAGTGCTTCGGACAGGGTTGAAGGTCCCAAGTACTGTAAAGCTCAAATCCCAGAACTCCGCTCCACATTAGCTCGCCAACTCTCTCCAGCAGCGACCACAATGAGCAGGCCAAGTGGCAGAAGATTCTGCACTAGAGCTGTCCCCTTTAAATAGCGCCGCCCTACTCCGAGAAGGGCCTGTTAGCCCTCCTTCAAACTGTCACTAATAGCGCTGGGCGCTAAGGCTCCGGGCGCCACCCAATATGCGCTCAGGCGCTCCTAAAAGGCGTTGCACACTGAAATGACGTCATGAGCCGTTTGCGCTCGCGGGCACGCGCAAACACTTAGCGCAGGCGCTAAATGTATAGTCAATTTCTGAGTCGGCGCTATCCTCATAGCGCTCGCCCCAACATAGGGCTTCGCCCCAATTCTAGGTCTCTTTAGGCGCTCAGCGCCGGCGCTACCAACCCAATATCTAGGCCCACTGGCCTAGAAATTCAGTAAGGCGCCGCCAGCTTTGTGGCCAGTTACCGCCTAAAGAGGGCTTCTGCGCCAATACAGGAGGTTGCGCTGATATTCAGCGCAGCGGTTATGGCGGCGGTAGCCGTTAGCGCTCCGCCGGCACCGATGACATCATCGGTGTGCGCAGTGCCCCGCTACCGCCCCGCTACCGCCCCGCTACCGGCCCGATCCCCATATTTAGTTGCGGCCGCCTCTTCCGCAGCGGCCGCAAACAGCGACCAGAAAACGGGGCCGTACTGTAGCCTTAGTGGGGCGCTTTAAGGTGAAGGTGCGGCCGGCCGCTTTTTCGGCGGCCGCCTGCCCGCACCTCCTTCCCCGGCCTCCTCCACCCCCCCCCCCCGCGGCATTGCCGGCTGCTTTCCGCGAACCCGGCACTTCTCCGTGGTGCTGGGCTCATTTGCCGGCACTATCCAGCGGCGATCTCCCCGTTGCAGGCACCTCCCCCTTAAGAGAAGGAGGAGGCCTGCAGTACCGCAGCCTGCCGCTCCGCAGTGGGTGGCGCAGCGGCGCCTGGAGCACTGAAATTCAGTTTCAGCGCCCCAAGCGGGGGCAGGCACACCCTGGAATAGCGCCCGGTTCCGACTTGGGGCGCAAAAAGTGAATATCTGACGGTCCCAAATGGCTCCGCGCCCAGCGCTAACTTTTGGGCGCTAGCCAGCTGGCGGGGCCATAGTGAATTTCTAGGCCACTGTCTTTAGGTGGAATGACTGAGATGGTCCAGAACATTCCCAGACAATCTGGCCTTTGCCAACACACAAATTGTTTGTATTACAGTGCCCCATCCCAACTCCTTTGTTGCAGCCTTCCACAGGCCTGGACATGCCTTTTTAAAATAGTCAAAATCCTGGGGTTTTGACTTTAAGCCCCTTTCTGGCCCAATATTCTTTAAAACAGTCCAAAATCTCTTCTCTTCTTGGTTTGGGGGAACCTGTAGAATTTTGTACACACCCCCCTGTGATACTTTATTACTGCAGTATCATCCTGGGTGTGCAAAATTTCTGATCCCCGAGAGCCAACCTTCCCCTGTATTATCTAAACTAAAAACCCAAAACAAAACACTTTCCCGTTCCCCTTTAGGTGTAATGTTTAACAGATATACAAGGTACAAAAAATTCAATTACATTCACATCCAAGCACGGAGGGGGTCTAACACACCTGCACCACTTGGAAAAAATTACATACACATAGGAAAAATAATGACACACACACTCATCAAACTTCATTTTTAATAACGGTCAAGGTTGGTTTTATACCTGGTCATAGACTTTATTTTGTCCCATGCTCCCTCATGTTGAGAGCGGAGCATCCTGTCCCTTCCCTTGCACTTTGTACACAGCAAGTAGAAGACTATACCGAGCTCGCAAACCACTGAATGATGTGAAGCCAGTCAAATCCAAGAAGGGAACTCTGTATATTCAAAATGTCCCACCAGGATGGAACTACAATATAAGAACATAAGAAGTAGGAGCAGGAGTAGGCCATATGGCCCCTCGGGCCTGCTCCGCCATTCAATAGGATCATGGCTGATCCGAACCTAGACTCACGTCCACATCCCTGCCCTCTCCCCATAACCCCTAATTCCCTTATCAGCTAGGAAACTGTCTATCTCCGTTTTAAATTTATTTAATGTCGCAGCTTCCACAGCTCTCTGAGGTAGCAAATTCCATAGATTTACTACCCTCTGAGTGAAGAAGTTTCTCCTCATCTCAGTTTTGAAATGGCAGCCCCTTATTCTAAGATTATGCCCCCTAGCTCTAGTCTCACCCATCAGAGGAAACATCCTCCCCGCATCCACCCGATCAAGCCCCCTCACAATCTTATATGTTTCGATAAGATCGCCTCTCATTCTTCTGAATTCCAATGAGTAGAGGCCCAACCTACTCAACCTTTCCTCATCTCCGGAATCAACCAAGTGAACCTTCTCTGAACTGCCTCGAGAGCAAGTGTATTTTTTCTTAAATATGGAAACCAAAACTGTATGCAGTATTCCAGGTGTGGCCTCACCAGTACCCTGTATAACTGAAGCAAGACTTCCCTGCTTTTATACTCCATCCCCCTTGCAATAAAAGCCAAGATTCCATTGGCCTTCCTGATCACCTGCTGTACCTGCATACTAACCTTCTGTGTTTCATGCACCAGGACCCCCAGGTCCCTTTGTACTGTAGCACTTTGCAGTTTCTTTCCATTTAGATAATAACTTGCTCTTTGATTTTTTCTGCCAAAGTGCATAACCTCACACTTTCCAACATTATATTCCATCTGCCAAATTTCTGCCCACTCACTTAGCCTGTCTATGTCCTTTTGCAGGTTTTTTATGTCCTCCTCACTCACTGCTTTCCCTCCCATCTTTGTTTCATCGGCAAACTTGGGTGCATTGCACTTGGTCCCCTCCTCCAAATCGTTAATATAGATTGCAAAGAGTTGGGGTCCCAGCACTGACCCCTGCGGAACACCACTAGTTACTGATTGCCCACCCGAGAATGAACCATTTATCCCCACTCTCTGTTTTCTGTTAGATAGCCAATCTTCCACCCATGCCAGTATATTACCCCCAATCCCGTGATTTTTTATCTTGTGCAGTAATCTTTTGTGTGGCACCTTATCAGGTGCCTTTTGGAAGTCCAAATACACCACATCCACTGGTTCCCCTTTATCCACCCTGTTTGTTAAGTCCTCAAAGAATTCGAGCAAATTTGTCAAACATGACTTCCCCTTCATAAAACCATGCTGACTCTGTCCGATTAAATTATGCTTATCCAAATGTCCTGTTACTGCTTCCTTAATAATGGACTACAACATTTTACCAACCATAGATGTTAGGCTAACTGGTCTATAGTTTCCAGCCTTTTGTCTACTTCCCTTTTTAAATAAGGGTGCTACATTAGCAGTTTTCCAATCTGCTGTGACCTTTCCTGAATCCAGGGAGTTTTGGAAAATTACCACCAATGCATCCGCAATCCCTACCGTTACTTCTCTCAAGACCCTAGGATGTAAGCCTTCAGTTCCAGGGGATTTATCTGCCTTAAGTCCCATTATCTTACCGAGTACCATCTCCTTAGTGATTTTAATCATGTTTAGCTCCTCCCCCGCTAAAGCCCCCTGTTCGTTCAGTGTTGGGATATTTTTAGTGTCCTCTACTGTAAAGATTGATACAAAATATTTGTTCAGCGTATTTGCCATCTCCATGTTCCCCACTACTAATTTCCTGGTCTCGTCCTCTAAGGGACCAACATTCACTTTAGCCACCCTTTTTCTTTTTATATAACTGTAGAAACTCTTGCTATCTGTTTTTATATTTTTTGCTAGTTTACCTTCATAATCTACCTTCCCTTTCTTAATTAATCTTTTAGTTATTCTTTGCTGGCTTTTAAATGCTTCCCAATCTTCTATCCTCCCACTAGATTTGGCTACTTTATATGCCCTTGTTTTCAGTCGGATACTATCCTTTATTACTTTACTTAGCCACGGATGGCTGTCTTTTCTTTTATGCCCCTTTTTCCTCAGTGGAATATATTTTTCTTGAAAGTTGTGAAATATCTCCTTGAATGTACACCACTGCTCATGTACCGTCTTACACATTAATCTATTTTCCCAGTCCACTTTAGTCAACTCTGCTCTCATACCTTCATAGTCTCCTTTATTTAAGCTTAGTATGCTGGTTTGAGATCCAACTCTCTCACCCTCCAACTGAATTTGGAATTCAACCATGTTATGGTCACTCATTCCAAGGGGATCCTTTACTAGGACATTTTTTATTAATCCTGTCTCATTACACAGGACCAGATCTAAGATTGCCTGCCCCCTAGTTGGTTCAGTAAAATACTGCTGAAGGAACCCATCCCTAATGCACTCTATGAACTCTTCCTCAAGGCACTTCCAAGATCTTGGCCCCTATCTCGACTGTCTTCTGCTCTAATGTATAGAAATGTTTCTGTGAGATGACCAGTGCTTTTAATAGGGCAGTAAGATGTTCGGGTAGAGGGGGAATTTCATAGCCGAAATGTGTCCCGTAATTTTGCAGCTTGGTAATGTTTCCCCTGACAGTGAGGTGAACAGTTGAGGGTTCAGGGATGGGTACAATCTGTAATGTATATACCTTTAAGTGGGGAACTATCTTTTACAGCTCATGTATACTGCAGTACCGGCAGTGACCACACCTGTATATAGCCCTGAGTAGTAATCTGTACAGATCAGTTGCAGTGTGAGCCACGTTGAGTAAACACCTGTTGTACCGTTCTCCGCAGTCTGTGTCTTATTATACATGGACGCAACATTGACGACGAGGCAAGTTTGAACCTACCTGCAACTCTGCATCACCTCCCGGGGATTCGTTCCTGGAGATCAGTGGATTGGAGGTCAAGGCCAGAGACTCGGGCGTCGATCACGGGCAACCGCCCAGTCATCCAGCAGAGACTCGAGAATGGCGGGGGAGGCTGTCGAGTGCCAGGCTTGGCTTTCCAGTCAAGGTGGTCCAGCGAAACGGGCTGGCAACAGGTAGTGCGCAGACCCTTCCCAGACAGCGGCGGGCTAGAGCCCGACCGAACGGCACAGCAAAGGGCCGAGCAGCGTCGACGGGGGAGAGAGAGAGAGGGCAGAGCGCACAGGGTGCAGCCGGTGTTCAGGGGCCGAGCAGCGTCGGAGAGAGGGAGAGAGAGACGCGCAGAAACCCGCGAGGCGCCGCCATTGCCACGAGGGCCGCCGGGAGAGGCGTTAGCAGCAGCGGGGGAGGAAGGAAAGCGCGGGAGACGCCATTTAAAGAGTTTTGAAGACATAGTAATGATACTAAAGGAACATTTAAACCCCACACCGCTGCTGATAGCAGAAAGATTCAAGTTTCACAAACGGAACCAGCATAAGGATGAAAGCAATGCTGATTATTTAACAGAACTGCGCAAACTATCGAAACACTGCCAGTTTGGAGCGGGTCTGGCAGATACCTTAAGGGACAAGTTTGTGTGTGGGCTTCAAAATGAAGGAACCCAGAAACGGCTTTTATCTGAAAAGGACCTTACGCTGGAAAAGGCTTTCAGCATTGCGGTATCATATGAAGCAGCAGCACGGGGCGCTGCAGAGATACAACAGAGACCGCAAGAATATGGCACAAACGAAATGTCATATGGAACAGAGAAGTGCTATCGCTGCGGCAGAACAACACATGACCAGAATGATTGCTGGTTCAAAGACAAAGTGTGCAGACAGTGTGGAAAAGTAGGACACATAGCACGAGTCTGCAGGTCAGGAAACAAAACCAGCAAAGAAACCGATCAAAGAAAAGTACAAGAAGGTACATAAGATGACGGAGAATAGTTCAGATGAACAAAAGAGTGATAACGACTCCAAAAGCAGGGAACTGAGTAGTCTGAACCTACATAATGCGATCACAACGGAGGATCACCGAACCATTTGGGTCACTCTCAAGATAGCAGGAGTCCAGGTAAAGATGGAATTGGACACAGGATCAGCCCTAACAGTCATAAACCGACGGGACTACAAGCGGCTATTCTCACACATACCCCTGAGAGACACAAAAATTATTTTGAAGACGTACACGGGGCAAAAAGTCTACCCCAAAGGAAAAATAAGGGTGACCGTTATATATAACGGTAAGGAAACACCAAAACTAGACCTGTATGTATTGCAAGATGGAGGACCACCATTACTGGGACATGAATGGATCCGGAAAATACAACTGGATTGGCATTCCATACAGGCACTGACTGTGGCTGACAAAAAGGATGACGACATCACACCTGGGCGACTATCAAAGATCCTAAGTGATGTGAAAGAAGTGTTCCAGCAAGGACTCGGAACACTAAAAGGCATGACAGCGACGAATAAAATTGAAGAAAACGCAAGCCCAAAATTTTTTATGGCCAGACCGGTACCGTATGCGATCCGCCCAGCCGTCGAAGCAGAGCTGGAGAGTCTGGAACGTTCAGGTGTACTGTCCAAGGTAGACTGGAGCGAGTGGGCTACTCCCATCGTCCCTGTGATGAAAAAGTCGTTGAGCAGCACGCCTGGGGAACCAAGGAAGGTTCACATCTGTGGGGACTTTAAGGTAACAGTGAACCCGTCCTTCACACCGTACAATATCCACTTCCGCGGATTGAAGATATTTTCGCCTCGCTATCTGGAGGGAAACGCTTCACTAAGATTGATCTGGCCCAGGCGTACCTGCAATTGGAGGTAGAAGAAGCCTCGAAACAGTACCTCACGATCAACACCCATAAAGGTCTCTACCAATACAACCGGCTGGTATTCGGGGTAGCATCAGCTCCGGCTGTTTGGCAGAGGGCAATGGAACAAGTCCTGCAAGGGATCCCAGGGACCCAGTGTTATTTGGACGACATCCTGGTCATGGGCGAAAATGACAGTGATCACCTTGCCAACCTGGAGCAGGTGCTCACTAGATTGCAGGAATATGGGCTCCGAGCTAACCGCCCCAAATGCGAGTTTTTTAGAAAACAGATCTCGTATTGTGGCCACGTTATCGATAAAGAGGGGTTACATAAGTCCCCAGAGAAGATTAAGGCAGTAGTCAAGGCTCCAGC
The DNA here is from genome assembly GCF_052327205.1 of Somniosus microcephalus. Classification (NCBI taxonomy): domain Eukaryota; kingdom Metazoa; phylum Chordata; class Chondrichthyes; order Squaliformes; family Somniosidae; genus Somniosus; species Somniosus microcephalus. The sequence continues at coordinate 50,345,828 of NC_140999.1, read as the reverse complement.
ACCGGAAAATGTGTCACAACTGAGGTCGTTCCTCAGGCTGGTAAACTACTACCATAAGTTCTTGCCAAATTCGTCTACAATACTACACCCACTGAACACCCTACTGCAAACTGGGGTGCCATGGAAGTGGAGTGACGAATGTAGACGAGCTTTCCAGAAGAGCAAAACACTAATCACATCGAAAGAGGTATTGGCCCATTACAACCCAGCATTACCAATTCGGTTGGCATGTGATGCGTCACCCTACGGCATTGGAGCGGTGCTGTCGCACAAATTCTCGGATGGCTCAGAGAGGCCAATAGCCTTTGCGTCATGATCACTAACCTCAGCCGAGCGTAACTACGCCCAGATTGACAGGGAGGCCCTCAGCCTAGTGTGGGGAGTGAAAAAGTTCAATCACTAGCTGCACGGGCAGAAATTCACCTTGCTGACTGATCACCAGCCTCTTGTCTCCATTTTTAATCCGAAGAAGGGCGTTCCGGTGATGACTGCGCAACAACTACAAAGATGGTCACTTTTTCTAGGGGCGCACCACTATGAGATTGAATATAAGGGCACGAAACAGCATGGAAATGCTGATGGGCTATCACGCCTGCCACTGCCTACTGCGGAGGAAGCACCAGCAGTGGATCCTGTCGAAATATTCCATTCGACTATAGTTGAATACCTACCGGTAACTAACGCTTGTATCGAAAAGGAAACCCGAAATGACCCGACACTGTCTCGGGTATATGATTTGACGGTGAAGGGATGGCCAGCACATGGCGACTCACTGTTGCCAGCATTCTCGACAAGGAGAGAACAGCTGTCAGTGTGCCGGGGGACCTTGATGTGTGGATCCCGAGTGGTAATTCCACCCAAGTTAAGGGATAGAGTGCTCAATGAGCTTCATGAGGGTCATCTGGGAGGGGTAAAAATGAAAAGCCTAGCCAGGGCTTATGTGTGGTGGCCGGGAATCGATAAACAAATCGAGGACCTGACCAAGAGCTGCTCAGGATGCCAGAAAGTCCAAAATGCACCACCACAGGCCCCTCTACACCCATGGGAGTGGCCCTCATCTCCATGGCAACGGGTGCATATTGATTTTGCTGGTCCATTCATTGTCTCAATGTTTTTAATAGCCGTGGATGCACACTTGAAATGGCCAGAGGTCATCAAAATGTCCTCCACCACCACGGAGAAAACTATTGCAGTCCTACCGACCATTTTTGCCAGGAATGGCTTGCCAGAACAGATTTGCTCCGACAACGGACCACAGTTTGTGTCCGAAGAGTTCCGGAGGTTCTTGAAAAAGAATGGGGTAATGTTAGATCCGTGGTTCAGTGGATAAATAATTACACGGATGCTGTACATAAACAAACAACAGGTCTTTACTGGAGGAGGGTCATCTCTAGACTGGGGTACAGAGGCATGCACACAGCTTATATACCGGTGTGGTTACTGCCGGTACTACAGTATACAGGAGCTGTAAAAAGTAGTTCTGACTTAAAGCACATACACTACAGGTAAGGCATTACACATCCGCCCCGTATCATCCAGCCACAAATGGATTGGCTGAGAGGTTCGTACAAACCTTTAAGAAGGCAATAAAGGCTATGTACAATGACAACATTCCGCTGCAGCACAAGGTGGACAATTTCCTGTTCGCCTACCGGAATGCGACACATGCAGTCACCAACCAGGCCCCAGCCATGATGTTCTTTAACCGAAGGTTAAGATCTCGCCTGGATTTGCTCAGACCAAACGTACGAAGAGATGTTGAGAGTAAGCAATTCCAGCACATCCATGAGAAGCCAACAAGGAGCTTCAATGTAGGGCAACCAGTCTTGGCCCGCGACTACCGAACAGAAAAATGGCAGCCAGGAACGATATGCACACGGCAGGGCCCACTAATGTACACAGTGGACGTTGGGGAGAGCATCGTGAGACGCCATGCTGACCAGATCCTAGAGTCACAGGAACAAGTCAACCCCATGCCTCGCCCATATGTACCTGGTGATGAACCCGACGTACAGGTCGCATCTACCCCAGAAACAGTAGCATCGGAAGCTGATGAACCAACCGACGACAGGGGGCCAGAATCGCCTCCGCACCAAGAGCAAGACACTCGGGAAAGGCGCTATCCAGAAAGGATCAGGAAGCCTCCCCAAAGACTGAATATATAAATAGACTATTTTCAGCTAATGTTGCATGTTAAAAGTGTTAATTGTAATTAGTTTGATATTTAATTGTTAAATGAGTGTTATGGTACTGTTAATCTAAAAGGGGAGGAATTGTAATGTATATACCTTTAAGTGGGGAACTATCTTTTACAGCTCATGTATACTGCAGTACTGGCAGTGACCACACCTGTATATAGCCCTGAGTAGTAATCTGTACAGATCAGTTGCAGTGTGAGCCACGTTGAGTAAACACCTGTTGTACCGTTCTCCACAGTCTGTGTCGTATTATACACGGACGCAACACAATCCATTCCTGGGCCACTTGAACTTCTGCCTCGGGTTTAAAGCAGAAACTACCGTCACTCACCGGACACCAGATGTGCTGTCCATGCTGGTAGTGGGGCGCACTTGTGGTGACACAATATGTGCCACCCCCTATGAATGCTACCTGTGGGGAAACATGGCCTTGTGCAATTACCTCCATGGTACAGTTCACAGGTTGTGCGCCAGCAGCTTTAAACCCGCACTGTGGTCTCGAATAGGCATTCAAGTGCTGGGGACACAGTATTATGTGTGCTCCCCGGCTCCGGCACCCGGAGAGGTCTGTACCTGTCATAGCATGCTCCCACTTTATGACATAAGGTGGGACCTCTGCAAAACGGACGTGTGCACCCCCTTGAATGATCCCAATGTTCTCCACCCTGTATACCAGTATGGGTCGGGCTGTCCCACCCATGACCGGCATCCTCACTACTATCCCCATGATAGTGTGATTGGAACGTCCACAATCCACTGGGACAGGGTAGGCTTCAGCGGCTAGGCGGAGCTGACATGGGCTCAGCGAATTACTAAACGGGTGGAGGGCTGTGAGGTGCTTGTTGCTAATCCAGGAGGGGACTAAACCCTGTTTTAAATTTTCCAGGTTACTGCGGCCCTCACCCAGCAACCATGCCCTGTATAGCACGCACACCTCATTCTGTGCAGCTTGATCCGAATCATTCCTGTCCTCCCGTATAAGTGCATTTATTGTTTTAGCGTGTCTTTCCAGCTCAGCTATTATTTCCTTTAAATGGACCGTCATAGCCTGGTCCTCATGTAGCTCTGAGCCGACCACTGTGTTCTCCTCTGTTAGGATTTTTCTTAATTGGGTCTTTAAACCATTTAACTGAGTTTGTAACTCCATATCGTCTAGGCTGTTTATTACTGAGGATCCTGTACTATAGGCAGTGAAAATGTCATTCCAGGTCCCCCTTCTTTGTCTCCCCGTGCCCATAGATGTGAGTCCTCCATGTCTCCTCGGTCACCGATGCTCACCCCTACCAGGGCGAGCAGGAGCAGAACCTTTCTCATGCTGATTTCCTTTCTGTAGGGACACACAAACAAAATAGCCATGTCCCGAGAAGGCTCTCTGGCCTGACACAGTTATCAAAATTTCCAAAACTTAACTTATCATAAACTAAAATTAAACACTCTTAAACTAAAAGTCTATATACATCCGCCGCCCGTCTCCGGATGGCCAGGCTAATTCCTGTTAGGCCTCTGCCTTTTGTGGAATCTGGGTAGCTTGTACGCCTGGGCGTAAGGTGACCTGTGCCACCGGACCCGGAGAGTCCTCCTTAAAACACCTGGGAGATTTTTCATTTCCCAACTGACCAGGGGAGTGTGCCCTCCTGTGCTGCAGCACACTACCCCTCTCTGTGTAGCTGCCGAGTCCCTATCCTGTCCTGTGGGTTCCGCGCAGCCTGATGCCGCAGGCTGGGGACCCTTCTCTCTCTCTCTGCCCAACGCTACCTCTCCTGTGAGTCCCTCACCTTTGGAGGTGGCAGGCTAGGGATCTGTGTCCTTAGACTTGTCCCTGACCTTGGTTTTTCCCTTTCTGGGTTGCGGCCCTTCTGGGGCTGGACCGTTTAAACTGGTCCACTGGTGACCATGGGAGTTTCTGCAGTGGTATGCAAGGAGACCTCCTTAGGGCTCCGACTACTGGGGGCGTGTCTCAGATAAGTGGTGGGAGTGCCCCTCCAGTCACACAAGCCACTGCCCCCGCCGGCGCTGTCTGTGAATCTGCCACGGCTGCAGGCTGATGATCTCTATCTTTAAAACGGTTCACCCTTGCTTGCCGTTCCCCTTTCTCGGGTTTAAACAGTTTACACTGGTTAATGTAACTAGCAGCCTGCCAGTGAACCTGTTTTAAAGTCTCGTCTGCTGCCCCGAACGGACCTTCTATGGACTCCCCATTCTCTCTCTTTACCAGGACGGCCTTAAGGACGGAATCCTGGGCTTGGACCTGCTTTAAGTCCGGGGACAAAGCTACCCCCTGTGTGCCTCCCTTGTCCCGGATTGTGGCTACCGGACCTGCTCTACAGGGATCCCAGAACGCTCCTTCCCTGGCCCCCTGCTTGGTCACCTCGTCGGTCTTTTGGTTACCCTCCCACGTGGTATGGAGGGATCCTAAATCTATGGCCAAAGGTTTGGACATTTCCCCAGCCTGCTCGTTCCCTGTGAATCCCATTAGGCTAAATGGGACTTTGTTAGACCTGGGTGAATTGGTCGGGTCTTCCGAATGGACCACCGTGCTGGATCTCCAGTGTCCACCAAATATCTCCCCTGCACCATCTCCACCCCCATCTTAACACAGGGCCTACCCCCCTCATCGTATTCAAGGGGACACAAGTTGACAGGCTGCACTGGTTCGAGTCATAGGTCTGGGTTGTATGGGGCAGATGGGGTTAAAGCACCCGTGGTTGTGGCTACCCTCCCTGGGCCAGCCAACAAAACTCAGAAGTGCAGTTACTATTGAATCAAGCGTGGGGGGAGAGGTCGGTGTTTCTGTTTTTGGGGCAGGAGCTGGGGAGTTCTTTCCTATGTTATCCTTCCATGGATTCCTACAGTCCCTTCTCCAATGCCCATTTTTCCCGCACCCGAAGCAGTTACGCCTCGTATCGGAAGGGCTACCCCCTTCCTGGTGCCATTCTTTCTTACTCTGGCTAGGTTTTATTTTATATACTTCTCCTTTTGGTGGGTGCTCTTCTATCCCTCTACCGTTGCGGTAAGCCAGGGTCAGTTGTCTGACCACTGTCTCCTCGGTGACCCGGGGGTCTTTCGGGTCAAACCAAAGCTTAGCCTTAGCCCTGATCCACGGCAAGCTGTTTGCCACCAGGCTCCGGAGCCAGTGGGCCAGCTCATTCTGGTTCAGGTGAGCCCGGTTGAGAACTCCATTACAGGCACTCCTGTACACAGGCCACAGCCTGCCTGTGAAAGCCTGTGGGGTCTCCCCTGCTAACTGTGTAGTGTTCTCCACCCGGGAGAACAGACTACCATCGTTCATCCCCATCGCCTCCAGAACTTGCTCCCGGATGGCAGCGTACCCGCCCTGTCCCTTCTTGCTCTCAGCAGAGAGGGACTGGTACAGCTTGCCATCCAAAGAGAACAGAAGCATTTTGGCCATTTCTGAGTCGTCGCACTCATTAATGCCTGCTGCTTGTTCCACTTCCATGAAGTGAACTGAGGGGTCTCCCTTGTGGGTGAGTTTGTTCAGGTGGCTTACCATAGCCCTAAGCTGTTGGGTACCGTGGGTAATCACGAATTGGCTTTCAAGGGGCCCCTGGCCCCCACCACCGCTGGGCGGGCCGAACTTTTGCTGCCGAGCCGGGCACATCAGCCCCGGCTCCGACCTTTCCTGCATTTGTTTACCCACTTCTGCCTGCTGCCAAATGGAGTCAAAACCCGGCACCACAGGTGGTGGTGGTGTGCACTCCTCCCTGCCCTCCCTGCAGATTGCTTGTCCCTCCTGCTGCCCAACCGGGTTGTTCCCCGGCGCCACAGGTGACGTCTGAACAGTTTCTCCTTCTCCTTCCAGGTCTACCCGGGCCGCACCCGGGCTTACTAGGCATACCATGCCTTTTGCCCTGGACAGAGCAAGTTTTAAACTGTCGATCTGCTTTTGGCAGGGGCCGTGATCTCCTGCTTCAAAATCCCTAGTGCTTGCTACCTTATACGCTGCCTGCACGTCTCTTAACCTTTGCTCCTGTTCTTTTAACTGTCTGGTTAGGCGAGCGTTCTCCTCTCTTGACACTAACTCATTGCTTTTAGCCTCGGTGACTTGACACCAAAAATATTCCTGTTTGTTCCTATGTTTCTCTACTATCTGTAGTCTTTCCTGATTTTGGGTGTTTAATTCCTCCAATAATCGTTCCCCTGCTTGAGACAGTTTGGCTGACTCCTGCAGCTCTTCTGTTAACACGTTAATGTGCCGATCTAAAAGCTGGATCTGTCATAGGGAGCAGACCAACCAGATGGCCTTCTCCACCGACTTCTTATGATCCTTGCTCTCAGTCCATTTGGCTGCAGCGTCCATGGGACGCTCAGCGCGCAACAGACTGGTCACCCATTTCTTGGTGATATTCACCTTCTCAAACACATAAGAGGAAATCCTCGCTTCCATCTTTGTTCTGTCCTCAAAAACAGTGTCTACTGCATTACATCACTTTTGCCAAGCTCGTGCCATGGTCGCCATTCTGTAAGGGGTGGTGTGTGTGGTCAGCTTTGCCTCTGACTCCTTTGAGCGGTTCAAATCGTTCCCACTCCCTTGGTTCTACACCTGGACTTATTTGGGGGTTGTAATGAAATTGCAGCAAACAACTGAATTTGATACAAGAACTTTGGGTTTTATTTAAGACAAGAAAATATACACAACACAATAATCTTATCACTCTAAAAGGGGGAACACTTCGGAATATACGAGGGAGAATGACAATAGACAAAATACTTCACCCCTCCCAATCCCACTACACTAACTAGGTTGAATTCCAGAGGACCAGGAAATGCTCACCAAACGCAGGAATAGTTTGTAGAGTGGGAAAAACTTGCAGATCTTCAGTTTCTTCCAGGTTGGTTTCTCGTTGGTCGCGGTGGCCCAATATTACCTAGTTGTTGGTAATATTGTTGGTTGTTTGTTTCTTGGGGCCCTTGGTTGCCGCGGTTCCTTCCGTTCTCCTCCTGTTGTCCTTTCGTCGATTGATTGTCCCGAGGCTGATGTGTTTTGAATGAGCTGTGCCTCTGTCTGTATGAACTGTACCTTCAAGTTCACACACCATCCAAATAACCTTCACTGACTGTCCGTGTGACTCTTTGATTGTTTCTGTGTAAAAGCAGGCCTTAATTATACTGTTTTGAGGCCTTGCTTATCTGCCCGCCATATCTTCTCTGGCCCATTGTTAATTTTGGTGGGCTCATTAACTTTAATAGTTTTAAAATTCTTTATTGAGTTTCGGGCTGGTCCCATCTATTTTTAATTGACTTTTAACTAGTTTCAGGATTGCTTCGAAATCAGTTTAAGTGTGCGAAGTGGTTTTGGATGTTTCTCTGAGTAGTTTAAACTGTTGTTCAATTGTCTTCTCCTGCTGGGGCCAGGGTCTCTTTTGTTGATTAGTGGCATGTATTGTATTATTCATATTCTTCATGGCCCTGTAGTTTCTGGTGGGAACTGTCCTTCCGTAGGCCTATTGTCTTTATGTGAAATGACTGAGACGGTCCAGAACATTCCCAGACAATCTGGCCTTTGCCAACACACAAACTGTTTGTATTACAGCGCTCCATCCCAACTCCTTTGTTGCAGCCTTCCACAGGCCTGGACATGCCTTTTTAAAATAGCCAAAATCCTGGGGTTTTGACTTTAAGCCCCTTTCTGGCCCAATATTCTTTAAAACAGTCCAAAATCTCTTCTCTTCTGGGTTTGGGGGAACCTGTAGAATTTTGTGAGTCTTACACACTATTGAGTCCCTGCAGGGACAGATGGCAGCCTTGCAAAGTACCGTCGCCATCATGTCTACCTGCTTCCACATGCTGGCAGATAGAGAAGACGTGGGATTCCAAGGCATCACTGATCTCCTCCAAGCTGCTGTCCCACAGGGCGTCAGGAGTGATGTGCTGCTGGCTCAGGGGAGGGAGAATGATGAGAAGGGAGATGAACGTGCACAATCTTGTTAAATCGTTTTCAAATCTCACCCGTTGCTCCCCCTCAACCAGCACCCGACATGCTGCCTCCTCTCCCGTTGGTCCAGTCTGCCCCTGCACCAGAGATCCTTGGCTGCGAGCACCTCAAAACACAGAGCAAGGCACAGAGCAGTCTCCCAGCTACCTCTCCTGAAGCCTCAGGGATGTATGCCAAGCAACACGCGGCGGTGCGCGTGCGCAGTAGCACTGTTGCGGGCTGACGTCACATCGAGCTCGGAGGAGCTTGGCAGCGGCAGAAGCCAGATGGGCTGGATAGCGCGGAAAAAAAAGTGTCGGGGGTGTGAACAAGCAGCGGCTGATGTGATCACGTGGTTAGTGTGGCGTGAAGCAGTGTAGAAGAAAGGAGCAGAGTAAAAGAGAGGACCAGAGTAAAAGAGAGGAGCAAGTAAAAGAGAGCAGGAACACCTAGGGATCATGTTGAGCGAATCTTCCTCATTCTCACGGGCTTGTGTGTATTATTATATTGTGGCAGAACCACTGAATGACTCTGGCTAACTGTATATAATTCTCTTTAACAATGTTCTAACACCAGCCTAAACCTGTACCATTGTGTTAGGCATTACTGTGTTTTGTATATAGAGTTTGCATGTACGGGGCGTGGCCCCTTTAAGAGCGCGGGAAAACGCGGGCAAACGCGATGACGTCACGTCGCAAACCACGGGACTGCCCAGTCAGTCCTCGTGGCATCTCCATTGAGTAAAGACCTGTTTAATTGTTCTTTGGTGTCGATCTCAGTTATTCGTAGGAATTCGTCAATTCCTACATTGGTGACCCCGTTTTTGTGAACGTTTTCGCAAAAGAAGAGCACAGCATGGAAGCAAACACCGTTTCGCTAAAGCTACCGCAGTTCTGGGAGCAGCAAGCGCCCTCGTGGTTTATTCAGGTCGAGGCCCAGTTCGCCCTGAGGAACGTCGATGCGGATCAGACCAAGTATCTTTACGTGGTCTCCGCACTCGACAGCTCTACCACCTCTCGGATCGTCAGCCTCCTCGAAAAACCCCCAACGGAGCGCAAGTATGAAACCCTCAAAGCGCGGTTGTTGCAGGTTTTCGGGCTCACAAAATCGGAGCGCGCCCATCGATTACTCGCTATGCCCGGGCTCGGGGACTCCAAGCCTTCAGAGTTCATGAGCCAAATGCCCACACTCCTGGGCTCAGAACGGGAATGTTTCCTATTCTGCGAGATTTTCCTCAGCCAACTGCCTGAACAGGTACAAGCTGCCCTGGCCAGATCTGAAACTGAAGACTGTGCAACACTCGCTGCGGAAGCTGACAAAATTTTCGCTGTAACTCGGCAGTACTGCGCCACCACGAAACATGGTGTGGAACACCACATCACCACCAACGGCCCCCCGGTCTACGCGCGGGCCCGGCACCTAGAACCTGGCAAGCTGGCGGTCGCATAGGCGGAGTTCGCAACCATGGAACGGTTAGGGATTATTCGCCGGTCGAATAGTCCCTGGTCTTCACCCCTCCATATCGTCCCGAAGCCTGGCGGCGGATGGCAGCCATGCGGCGACTATCGACGGCTAAACGACGCCACCACTCCTGATCGGTACCCGATCCCCCATATCCAGGATTTCTCTGCCCATTTGGCAGGGAACACCGTGTTCTCAAAAGTCGACCTTGTCCGGGGCTACCACCAGGGTTCAGTTCATCCACAAGACGTCCAGAAGACTGCAGTCATCACCCCATTCGGCCTCTTCGAGTTTTTACGGATGCTGTTTGGGTTAAAGAATGCCGCCCAGGCTTTCCAACGCCTGACGGACTCCGTGCTGTGGGACCTCAAGTTCCTCTTCGTCTACCTTTGATGATATTCTAATTGCCAGTCCTACTAAGGAAGAACATACCTGTCACCTACGCACCCTTTTTCGACACCTCAGCCAACACGGCCTGATTATCAACCCGGCCAAGTGTCAGTTTGGCCTGCACCAAATTGACTTCCTGGGGCATCGCATCACCTCAGAGGGAGCGGTTCCTTTACCTTCGAAGGTAGAGGCGGTGACATCCTTTCCACGCCCGCAGAACATAAAGGCCCTGCAGGAATTCCTAGGCATGGTAAACTTTTACCACCGTTTCGTGCCTAAGGCAGCACTACTCATGCAGCCCCTGTACGAGGCCCTCAAGGGCAAGACTGGCAAGAACCCGGTAGACTGGACGGATGACATGGCCCGAGCGTTTGCCGACACCAAAAGCGCCTTAGCCAATGCAACTATGCTGGCGCACCCGCTGCCAGGAGCCACCATCGTCCTCACCACTGACGCGTCGGACTACACAGTCGGTGCCGTGCAACAGCAGTGAGTGAACGGGACATGGCAGCCATTGGCATTCTTCAGCCGTCAACTACGGCAGAACGAGAGAGCATACAGCACATTCGACCGGGAGTTGCTCGCCCTTTTTCTGGCCATCCGCCATTTTCGGTTCCTTCTGGAAGGACGTCCTTTCACCGCCTTTGTGGACCATAAGCCGTTAACCTTTGCAATGTCCAAAACCGCCGAACCGTGGTCAGCTTGACAACAGCGTCAACTGACCTACATATCCGAATTCACCACGGATATACGGCACGTGGCCGGTAAGGACAACCTGGTGGCAGACTGCCTCTCCCGCGCGATCATCAATACGGTTCATTTGGGCATCGACTACGCCCTAATGGCAGCGGACCAAGCCTCAGACCCGGAAGTCCAAGCTTACCGAACGGCCATCACTGGCCTCCAGTTGGCCGACGTCAAGTTCCATTCGGCAGGTACCACGCTGTTGTGTGACGTCTCCATACAGGATCCTCGCCCTGTCATGCCGGTCGTCTGGCGCCACAAACTGTTCAACGCCATACATGGGTTGTCACACCCTGGAATGAAGGCCTCTCAGAAACTGATGTCAGCGAAATTTGTATGGCATGGCATGCATAAGGATGTCCGCGACTGGGCCAACACCTGTGTGGTCTGCCAAAAGGCCAAGGTACAGCGCCACATCAAAGCACCGTTGGCCGCCTTCACAGTTCCGGAGCGACGTTTTGACCACGTCAACGTGGACCTGGTAGGACCACTCCCACCCTCCCATGGTTTTTCACACATCCTGACCACGGTTGACCGCACCACCAGATGGCCAGAGGCAGCCCCCCTGTCATCCACTACTTCGGCGGATGTGGCCAGGGCGTTCATTTCCTCCTGGATCACCCGTTTCGGAGTACCCGCCGATATTTCGTCAGACAAGGGACCGCAGTTTTCCTCCGAACTCTGGAATGCAGTGGCTCAAGGAATCGGTGTCAAATTACAGCGCACCACAGCCTACCACCCACAGGCGAATGGCCTCTGCGAACGCTTCCACCGGTCAATGAAGGCCGCCCTGAGAGCCAGCCTCCAGGACGCTGGATGGGCAGACAAGCTACCGTGGGTCCTGTTGGGCCTTCGCATGGCCCCCAAAGAAGACCTTCACACGTCATCAGCGGAGCTGGTGTATGGTCAGCAGCTGCGAGTCCCGGGGGACTTCCTACCAACATCGACGGAGCAATGGTCCGCGTCTGCCCAGCTTGCTAGTCACCAAGAGGTGGCCAGATGTTTCGCACCGGTGCCCACTTCGCACCACGGGCCGCAGAGGTCACACGTTCCCACGGAGCTTCACAAGGCTGAATACGTTTTTATTCGCCATGACGCACATAGGGATCCGCTCAAGGCCCCATATACCGGTCCCTTCCGCGTATTGGAAGCAGGGGACAAAACCTTCACGGTAGATGTCGGTGGTAAACCGGACCACATTTCGGTTGACCGCTTAACGCCAGCACATTTGGGCCTCGACCGCCCCGTCGAGACAGCACAACCGCCGAGACGGGGTCGGCCACCCGTTGTCATTACGGCAGACCAAGTGCGACCGCCCGCCAGACCGCCAGTCGCCCAGCAGCCTCCACCTCGAGAATACAGGAGTCGTTCTGACAGGCTTGTCAGACCCCCTCACCGTTTGACTTTGTCTGTTAAAGCGAATTCTGGGGGGGGCGCATGTGGCAGAACCACTGACTGACTCTGGCTAACTGTATATAATTCTCTTTAACGATGTTCTAACACCAGCCTAAACCTGTACCATTGTGTTAGGCATTACTGTGTTTTGTATATAGAGTTTGCATGTACGGGGCGTGGCCCCTTTAAGAGCGCGGGAAAATGCGGGCAAACGCGATGACGTCACGTTGTTAAGCTGGATTAATCCCATACTGCCTTACCAACGATTCGCAAAGCATGATGGACTACTTGACATACAGTGAATGGTTTAAATGTAAAAAGCTGATACAGGACTGTGGGAATGCAATACACATAGATAAGAAAGGACGAAACAGAATGTTTATAGAACAGAGTAGAGACAGTCTCAGGGCCAAATTTTGTTGAAAGCTAAAGTGAATTTTAAACAGAACTCTGTAAAAAGAAACAAATGACTCGTGCAGCGTGTGATCGCCTAGTTTTCTGTATTCTCATGATGACTTGCAATTTATGAAAATGTATAAATATTGTAGCCCCGTGAGTCCAAGGCTCACTCTTTGGGAGGCATACTTGTGTGCAGAAACACAAAGGGTTTCTCAGAGTGAAGTCCAGTACCGGTGACCGGAATAAAACTTTACTTATTTTACAGTTTCTGACTTTGTGTATTACTGAGAAAGTGACAATAGACTGACCGGCGTGTTGAGTCTCCTAAAGCAGCGAACCCTGATACCCCGAGTTAGGGGTAGATCCTCCTCACAGAAGCGAGGGGTTAACAACATCGCAAACCACGGGACTGCCCAGTCAGTCCTCGTGGCATCTCCGTTGAGTAAAGACCTGTTTAATTGTTCTCCGGTGTCGATCTCAGTTATTCGTAGGAATTCGTCAATTCCTACAATATAGTCTGTAATTCTGTGTCTTGTAAGAACAGGCCATATCCTGTAAATTTTGCTGTAGCTTTACCAAACTTAAAAGTTGACCAAATTTACTATACCAGCATGCTTCGGGAGGCTGAGAGGCTACTTCCTGTGAGAACTTTGTACGAAAACTGTTAAACAGATAAAGATGGACAGGAACAGAGACTTTCTGCTGAAATGTAGAACAGACTGCTATGGTTATAAGATGTAAAGGCTGCCAGCTGCCTTTTAACAGATAAGGAAAACAGACCTTGATAGTTCTGTAGGAAGAAACTAATGAACTGTTGAGCCATCGCAAAAACAGAAACATCTTCAGACTATGGAATGTAGCCGGCCTTGAGGCCCACGGGTGCTTAACGGACTATTGATAAGAAGAACTGAAAAACAACTAATGACCATTATTCGTATAGTTTGCGACACGTACGCAGTGGGAGGGTTGACAAATTTTACGGTATAAAAGGTGCTGTAAAAAGACACTCAGGGCTGCTTCAGTTGGGGCAACTTGGTCAGTTAAAATTGTACACCTAGTCATCGCCGAATTGACCACTCGCTGGTGTTCGTACATATGTAGTGTTGGCTTATCTTAAAGCAAGGGAATAAATCTGTGTATGCTTAGTTAGAATCGGGAGTATTATATGCAACAGTTTTGTGTGAGCTTACTTGTAACCTCTTGCTGATTTTAAGTAAAGGAATTTATTCCTGAATCCTTGGGTTTTGTGCTGTCTGTTCGAAGGGTCTGGACTTTGGAAACTGTTGGACGGGTTAAAGGACAAGGGTGAATTTAAACGTCTTACAGTCTTGGAATAACTAAGTCACCACATTTAATGACTATCTAAAATTGTGTAAAAATAGAGGATAATTATTAAATATATGAGATAAATAAAATGGATTTGAGAACCAATGAAGAATAACGCCTAGTGATGAACAAACCGGGATTACTCGGTTCCCCAGCGGAAAGTACCCATTTCCCTTAAGGGAGAAAGATTCTTCCCAACTGACTAAAAATAAAACAAGACCCAGTTAATTAGTAAATTTATTGTACGAGAGGAGACCTCCAGGTGGTAGCTGGACCCACTTAACAGGAGGGTAAAATACTCATAATTGTTACAGATTGCACCATGTAGAAGTGCCAGAGATAGGAAAAGAAAAGCTTTATAGTTCACCAAGGGTAAGTACCAGGGAGTTTTTTTGATTTAATTTGTTTGATACTGAAGGTGGAAAGATGAATTGATTGACAAAAAGTGGAACCAGTGGAAGGATGGTTACAGAACTGCTTGTCTGGTGGGGGAGCGGGGGAGCGGGTATGACATTGGCCCATTTGTGAGTGACTTACTGAACCTTCGAGCTATCAGGGCATCCCTGGCATCTCAAGCAGCAATGTGATTGGCTGGTTTTGCATTGGGAATGCCATCTTCCTCCTTACCATTGGAATCCTCACCAGATGAGGAGACCCGAGTGGCTTTTCCTCCTGGACCTCTAGTCCTCGCTGCGGCGCTATGTTGTGCATAACACAGCACATTATGATTATCATGGAGACTCTCGCTGGTGAGTACTGAAGGGTGCTTCTAGACCTGTCCATGCACCTGAAGCACAACTTCACCATGCCGATGAATTGCTCGATGACACATCTGGTTGCCATATGGCTCGCATTGTACCTCTCCTGGAGTGCATCTGCGCGGTTCCTCAAAGGTGTCATCAGCCAGGTTGGAAGGGGCTATGGCTTGTCGTCTAACAACCACCCTTTAAGGATTGTTCCAGGTCAGAACAAGTTGGGGATGTTGGACTGCCGCAGTATGAAAGCATCATGCCACCTCCCAGGGAATCTGGCACAGAACTGCGTGAACCTTTTTTTCGTGGCTGCACATTGATGGAATTAAATCCCTTGCGGTTGACGAATGCTCCTAATTGGTTAGACGGTGCTCTGATTGCCACATGTGTGTAATCGATGATACCCTGCACCTGTGCGAAGCCAGAGACGCAAACCCCAGTGAACGCAGATTCTGGCTATTGTCATCACAGGGGAAGTTTGTATGCCTCCCAGTCCTGGCAAACAACCTATTCGTCACCTGCCTTATGTATTTATGTGCAGCCGACTGTGAGACCCTCGCTAGGAGACTGCAGACGTCTGCGACCACCTGACGTGACAATCTCAGCCTTCGGAAGCACTGCTCCTCCAACAGGTCAAGGAAGCTAAGCCTCTGTCTGTCGACCCTGTTAGGTGGGTAGGGTGTTCTGTGAGCTCGTCCTCTCTGTTGCCCCTTTCTCTGCTGGCCACCTGCAGCTCCGTCGACAGCACACCCTTGCTGATGTTGATCCTCATTTTCCTCAGTTCAATCGAGAGCAGCCATGGTGCCACCCATCATGAGCTTCTCTGTATGAACACCTCAAGATTCTCCAAATAACACTCTCACACCAAGTACTCTCACCAAACCGTATTCCACAGGGAACTGAGAAAGGACGTGCGAGTACTGAACCTTTATTGACATCAGGCCTTTAACCACTCTAACGAGCAATGTCACCTCCATTTCCTTGGCAAACCCGGGCTGCGCCAGTAAATTTCAATTCCAGCTGCAAATGGCATAACAGGAGCCAGATTTAAATATGTTAACAAGCGCCCCGCCTCTTCATGGTGAGACACTCGGATGCCCCAATATCTGCCACCGTAAAAATGGCAGTGGGCACCGAGTTGGGATTGGGTTCTGTAAATTTGACATTTTCACCCATGACCCTCTTCCACCCGTCGAGCTGGGGGTAATATCGAGGCCTATGTTTCCGCATTTCCCACATTACAACAGTGACTACACTCCAAAAGTACTTAATTGGCTGTAAAGCGCTTTGAGACGTCCGGTGGTTGTGAAAGGGGCTATAGAAATGTAAGGGGGGAAAATTGGGTGGCGCCCCTCAAGGTTAGCACCACTCCGCTGGAAATTCATTAGTAGCGCCCCAAGCAGGAGGGGGGGGGGGGCGCTACTAGAAGCGCTCCCCCTCCTTCTTGGGGCGCTACAACTGTTATGTAGGCACGTAGCGCTGCATCATTGCGGGCCTAGTGCTGCGTGCACCGGGGCCCTGCTGGACCACCGGTGAGCGGGGTGCTGTGAAAACAGCGATCACGACCGGTTCCTCGAAAAAATAAGGGGAAGGGGGCAGGTGCTGGCAGCAGACCAAAATAAAAATGGCCGCCCGACACCTGCGCCTTTTAATAGCGCTGCCACCGCTGCAAAAACGCCCCCCTGATGCTGTCAGCTCGAACTCCACCATTCCACGGACAGAACAATGCGCAAAAAAATGTATGATTTGATGCGATCTGCCAAGGTTTGCACAGTTATTAGAAATGTCAACTGTAACATTTGTTTAAATTTAACTGAACTATTTTTTAAAATGTCTTGTACAGATGGGTGATCTAAAGTAACTTCATTATCCAGGCATCTGAGCTTGTCATAAAATTTTATGGCTTTGGGGTTAGCTCCGGGTCATCCATTGTCCTCTTATCTTTACTCCACAGCTGTGAGTTCTGAAATTGAGAGTGAAAAAAACCATCTCCAAAGCAGCATGTGGTCCTGTCTCAAAGGCAGGTGGGTGGTCTCTGCAGGAAAAACTGAAGTTTCATTTTATTTTGTTTTCATTTGAGAGTAAAATTGTTAACAACACCAGCGAGCATACCCTGACAGGCGGTGGTGTTGTCACTCTGAGAGAGTTATCGGAGCAAGAGGAAATGGTCACGCAATTGCTTGGAATCAGTAGTGGCTGTTCAGTGTCTGGTGCCCAATCAGACATTGGGGTAAGGAACGTTGAGTTGGTCTGCCCAGCTATTTGTTTAAAACTATTAGGTGTGTGTTGAATATCAGCTTCTGTGATGTGGCAGATTGTGCTTCACCTTTGTAAATGTTTACAGTTTCTTTCCCACAGGTGGACAGCTTCCTTCTCACACACGGGATGAACAATGCGTTGAGTCTGCGGCTGCAGAGGGCATTAGGGAAGGGGTTATAGATGCAGTGGGAGCAATGAGGTGGAGAAGGAATTTGCGCTGTGTCAGCTAGTGGAAGGGGAGGGTATGGACCGCTCCATCTCCTGGCCCCTCTCGCTCTGTGCCAGGCACAGATGACTGTGGTTCCACAGCCAGACACCAACCTGATACTGCTTCTCCCACCTGCTCTGCAGTAAGACGCTCAACGCAACGGAATTACATAGAAGCTTAGGTGCAACAGGTTGAAGGGTTGAGGCAAGAGATGTGTACTCTTCACGGGAAGAAAGTTAACTCTCTTGCCTCTATCAGACAGGCAATTGATGATGTTACAGTACGATGGCACTTGATCACTTGTAGTTGCTTAAAACAGTTTCTGCTGCCATTACTTTGACTCCCGCAGAACCGCCCTTGCCTGCTCCCAGCGCAGACACAGTGCAGGCCCACGAGACAGCAGCACTTCCAATTCTGATGCAAGCAAACGTTGCCCTTCAGCAGCAGCGGCAGCAGCAGCAACCCTGTCACGAGCCAATTGCTGAAGGGCAAGACATGGCACACAGGGGCCCTTCACTCGGCAGCAGAGGGCTCCGGTCATGGTGAAGGGGAAGGAGAAAGCACAGGAGACAGTAGGCGTCACCTTTTGCACAATCCACCTCCTTTGACCTTCAGGCACAGATGCGATTCAATTCTTTAATGTTTCGTTTTATTTAAGTGTTAAATGTTGTCGTTGCTTTTTTTATTGAAATATATATTTGTGACTGAAAGTGTATGTAACCGTTTCATTTAAAAAAAACAGCCTCTAGTCACTTTGAAAAAAATTTCAACTTTTTTATTTGCAAAAGCATTCAACATTACAACTGTTTGAAAATTAGAAAATAGCTAGTTTCCATCTTGAATCTTGAATGTCTTTATTGCACTAAGAAACCAAAAAAGTCACTTTAAACTGTTTACAAATTTTATCCAAAAATTTATCTTTGCAAATGTTTGCAAAGTAGAAAATAGCTAGGTGTCATTTAAAAGTTAAAAACTAAGAACATCAAAACTGAACTTCAAAAGTCTTTGATGCTGCAATAAAAGTTCACAGTTTCACTTTAAATTGTGTGTGTTCCTTTCTTTGCCTTGCTGGGGGAGAGGGAGGTACAAGGCGACACTATCATCACCTTGTGAAGGCATTGGCTACTAGCAGTTCCCGAGCAGCCGTGCTTTCGGCATCACTTGGCTCCTCCGTGTCAGGCCTGGCCTCAGGCACATTGGCATCATCCATGTCCTCCATTTCAGCATGAAGCTCCTCTGCAGCGTTAAGGGTCAGTCCTTCCCGCAGGGCAAAGTTATGCAAAGCACAACAGGCCACCACAATCTTTGCCACTTTCAGAGGAGAATACTGCAAGGTTCCCCCTGACCTGTCCAGGCACCGGAAGCGTGATTTCAGAAGCAGGATTGTCCTCTCCACCACTTGCCATGTGGACACATGTGCCTGGTTGTATCTCTCCTGAGCCTCTTTATTGGTCTTGTGGTAGGGAGTCATCAGCCATGGTTTTAGCGGGTAGCCCTTGTCGCCCAATATCCATGCAGATCCTGGAGGCAATGTGCTGAGGGTGTCATATAAGTCTGAGTGACGGAGGACGAAGGAGTCATGAGCACTTCCCCGGTGATTTGCATTCACGTTTAGGATCCTGAGTTGCGCATCACAGACTATCATAACATTTAATGAATGAAACCCCTTGCTATTGATGTATGTCACAGGTGCATCAATTGGTGCCTTCAATGTAACATGGGTTCCATCGACAGCCCCAATCACTTTGGGGAATCCAGCAATACTACAAAATGCAAGGGCCCTCTCCTTTTGATGATGAGTGGACAAGTCAAAGTCTATGAACTCTGAAGCCCTACGGAATATGGCATCTGTGACCTGGTGAATGCAGGCCAACGCAGCACTCTGGGAGATGTTCGAAATGTCACCGGTGCTTACCTGAAATGACCCACTTGCAAAGAAGTTCAATGCTGTGGTTACCTTCATGTTCACTGACAAGGCAGTGCGGGTCTTCGAGCGTGGTTGAAGGTCGTCCTTTAACAGGTCACATAGTCGGCCGATTGCCTCTTTACTGAAGCGCAGCCTCCTCACACACAACTCCTCCGACAGCGTCTCAAACGACAGCCTCCCCCTGTACACTCTCTGGGGTGGGTAGTAGTTCTTCCTGATCAGGAGACGGTGATGGTGCTTCAGTCTTCTTTGTTGTTCCCTGGCATTTTTGATTCTATGGTCCAGAATCACACCGAGGATCAGGGCAACATCATCAAAGGGCATGTTTCTCCCTCACAGGCTTCCTCTTTAAACAGATGAAGTACATGTAAGGAAAAAATTGAAAGAGTTGTAAAAGTAATTTTAATAAAGTGAGTGGCTGGAAATTCACGTCCGGCTGTGGTGGGAAACATGCGGTATCGGATCGGGTACATGTTAAACCCACCTGATGAATATCACAGCTCGAGATGATTTTCTAAGAACTTTAACATTTTCACAAAGTCATACATACAATTTTTAAAGGGCATAGAAAAGTTAACATATAACGAATTCATATATTCTGGCATAATCATTTAAAACATTTGTAAATGTGAAATAAATCAGGCTTTCTACAAAGAACTTTGCTCACTTTCACAGTTAAAAATGTTCCGTTTCCAAAACCCCTACTAAGAAAAGGTCTTCTTCCTACAGCTTCTTCTGGTAGAATGCAGGCTGTAGGCCTGCTTTTACTGATCGCAGCTGTTCCGGATTTACCTGAACTCAAGCACTTGAGAAATCATCGGAACTCTGAGCCGGTGAGGCTACCTTTCCTGCGCATGCGGATCGTAAACAGGTCGGAAAATACGGCCCAATGTTTTCCCCCTTCATGGAGCCCATTGTCCTGAGCCATGAGAGGCCGGAACTGAAAACCAAAGTCCCGTTGACCAGTCGGACACAGTTAGAGCGCCCTCCGCGTGCACCCGAGCTTGCTGGAGGAGGCGGGCTGATTGGCGGAGATTTTAACCAATAGGGAAGCGATAAATGGAAAGACGGATGAGATGGTCCAATGGGTGCGGCGCGGCGGGGCAGGTTGGCGGTTTGGTTGGAGCGGAGCGGAGCTCGGAGCTGCTGAAAGATGTCGGAGCGGAAAGTGTTGAATGTGAGTGCGGGTGCCGAAGGGTTTTTTTTTATTTGCCCACCGCCCGGGGCACCAGCCGCCCCTCGGCGGCTCACTCCAGGACCCGAACTCCTGACCTTGGCTGGCGCTCCAGCGCTGAGCGAGTGCCGTGTTGTTGGAGGCAGTGTGGGGTTGGGCCGGGAGTGGGACGAGCTGGGGTGTTCTTGTAGAGAGCCGGCACGGGCCCGACGGGCCTCCTTCTGTGCTGTAACCATTCTGTGATTCCTTGTCCTCCAGCAGGGAGTTCCTCCTGGTGCCCTAGTCACTGTTACGCCCTGAATCATTGCTGCCTAAAACAGGTCATCCATCTCACTGGCTGCTTGTTTATTTACTGTGGCCTGTTTTTATCTATGTAACAACAGTGACTACAGTTCAAAAGTACTTCATTGGTCAGGTTGGACACTGTAAATGTGAGTTAGGAACCGGAGTAGACCATTCAGCCCCTTGAGCCTGTTCTGCCATTCAGTGAGATCATAGCTGATCTGTGACCTAACTCCATATACTCGCCTTTGCCCCATATCCCTTAATACCTTTTGATTAACAAAAATATATCACTCATTTAAATTTACCAATTGATCTAGCATCAATTATATTATCCTCATTGAGTGCACTTCCAGAACAATTATACACTTAATGGCACAGTTTTAAAGAGTGCAGGGACAGAGGCACCTGGGAGTTAGTGTGCATAGGTCCCTGAAAGTGGCAGGACATATTGAGAGTGTGGTTAGCAAAGCATATGTGATCTTGGACTTCATAAAATAGAGGTATTGAGTACAAAAGTAGAGACGTTATGCTGAACCTTTATAAAGCGCTGGTTAGGCCACAACTGGAGTATTGCGCCCAGTTCTGATCACCACACTTTAGGAAGGATGTGAAGGCCCTTGAGAGGGTGCAGAGGAGATTTACCAGAATGGTTCTGGGGATGGGGATCTTCGCTACAAGGACAGGTTGGAGACGCTGGATTTGTTTTCATTAGAGCAAAGGAGGTTGAGGGGTGATTTGATGGAGGTGTACAAGATTATGACGGGTTTGGATAGGCTAGATGGGGAAAGGCTGTTCCCACTAGTTGATGGTACAAGGACTAGGGGACACCGATTTAAGGTTTTGGGCAAGAGATACAGGGGGGATGTGAGAGAAATCTTTTTTACGCAGAGAGTGGTGATGATCTGGAACTCGCTGCCGACGGAAGTGGTGGAAGCGGAGACACTCAATGTTTTCAAGGGGAGACTGGATAGGCACTTGAGGGAACTAAACTTGCAGGGCTACGGGGATGGAGCGGGGGAATGGGCTTGACTGAATTGCTCTACAGAGAGCCAGCACGGACTCGATGGGCCAAATTGTCTCCTTCTGTGCCGTTATGACTCTGACTCAATTGCCATTTGTGGAAGAGTTCCAAATTTCTACCACCCTTTGTGTGTAGAAGTGTTTGTAATTTCACTCCTGAAAGGCCTGGCTTTAATTTTTAAACTATGCCCCCTAGTCCTAGACTCCCCAACCAGCAGAAACAGTTTCTATCTACCCTATCTGTTCCCCTTAATATCTTAAACTTTGATCAAATCACCCCTTAACCTTCTAAATTCCAGGGAATTCAACCCTAGTTTGTGTAATCTCTCCTCATAATTTAACCCCTGAAGTCAGGTATTGTTCTGGTAAACCTAATCTGTACTCCCTCCAAGGCCAATATAGTTCTTCTAATTGCAGACACTTCCATTCACTCAAGGGGTTTGCATTTATGTGTGTGGTTGTTCTGGAAGTGCAGGCATTGCACTCAATGAGGATAAGTTTAATACAAAGTGGTGAAGGTATCCAATGTTCAGTAGTGCTGGAAAAATCAAGTAAAGTGTTTGCCCAGTGGGACAGGGGGCGTTGTTCTGACTCCACACGCATACACTTCTAATAAAGGTCGCTGAGGCACCATGCTGCAGATCCAGTGAATAACTCAACCTAGACTGGCGATCAAAACTGGGTCCGTTTGGCTCATCCATCAGGGATGTCCTTGAGAAGCCATTTCAATCTAATGATGAGATCTATTTGTGCTCATGGTAACATATAACCTGCAATTCAAGTTGAACTTTACCACGAAAATCAACTTGACCAATTTAGTTATTGTACTTGCCAATAAATAGTCACGGGTCAAGGTTCACATCCAGGGCAAACTAGGTGCAATAGGTTAGACACTGATGTTTCACCCCTGGGATCTGAGTTCAAATCCAGTCCAAACTGATGGTTAAATGTCTGCTGGCTGGAAGAGCCCAATGTGAAAGGAGTTTAGGCAGTTTCTGTCTAGTTCCTAATCTATATTGACCTAATGCACAAAACTGCAATTCATTTGGTGCTAATTGACAGAGTCACTCAGACAGGCCAAAGGATGGGATTGGTAAAAAAAAAATCACACTGCTTCAGTCCTGTTCTGAGGTTGGAACAGAGCGGAGGGAGTCGGTCTGCATCTGACTGCTGTACTTGACCTAGATGCTTGATGCTGTCACTGGGTTCCAACATCTGTCATCTTGATGAGCATACAAAACATTTTAGAGACAATTTAATTCCTTAAACATTCACCATTTATTGAACTGCTTCTCCCTCCCCCAGAAATACTACCCACCGGACTTTGATCCGTCAAAGATCCCGAAACTCAAACTTCCCAAAGATCGACAGTATGTGGTCCGATTAATGGCTCCTTTCAACATGAGGTAGGTACATGCAGCTCATCAGCATTTCACCTACTAACCAGTTTTGTACGCCAAAATAAAATGTTTGCAACTACATTAATGCAATTGCTTTATTACAGACTTTAATAACAGAAGATGAAGTATATGATTAACAATCGGTGCTGATTGCTTGATGCAAGGTCTCCGCTACCTCAAATACTGTGACCCACAATCTGTCCCAGTATCCTGAGATGGCTGCCAGACTCCATTTTTATTCCCACTCTAAGGAGAGATTTTTATCAGGTATCTGATCTCTTCCTCCCCTGACTTTTAATTACTCAGCTCTTCGACCCAGTTCTTTTTGTTACTTATTAATTCAGCTACATATCAGTCACCGTGCTTCAAATTAATTCAGTGCTTCGAGATGTTTCAGAGATATGATAAGGCGATATATAAATGCTTTTATCTTCAGTTATCTCGAAGCTATGGAACTCTTCAACTCCCTTAGTCTTTCCCTCTACAATCAACAGGCTTTTCAAACCCAAGCTCCCCATCACCTAACCATTACCTCTCGACTTGCTGCTTTTCAGCATGCATCAAATGGAGTTTTTGATGAAGCAAAACATGGCTGTAAGAGCCTTCCCACTGTCTTACCTCAGACTTGTCATCTCCAAGTGAATTGAAGCAATCGGTAGCAGTGGTCACGTTTATTCCCAGCCTGCACTGTCCTTCAAAATCAATACAAAAGCCTAAGGACAGAAGCGTGATCCTGTACCATGTCGATTGACAGTGACACTCGCCATCTGCTTTAACCAGGAGATGGTAATTCTGACATTGTGCACCCAACTAGCTTTAGAAAAACAAAACTACTTATTGATGGTGCAACTATCAGTGATAACAATGGAGTTTCCTCTCGCCGCTGGCAACCTTAACACATCACAAGCCTGAGGTGGCTGGCCAATCAATCTGGGCTTGATGAGAGGCTGCTTATAGACGGATGTAAACAAAGACAGACCGATCTCCCCCCTCGCCACCCCCTCCCCTCTTTTCACGCTAGTCCTTTGTAAAGACAACAGCGGATCTCTGCCAGAGAGAAGTAATTTTAAAATTGTCACAATACTAGACAGAGCTACACGTTCCCATATAAATATATAACCTGGAGATTATGATCTGAATCATGGGTGCATCACCATGTTAAACTGAGGCCCTGTCTACCTACACGGGTGAATGTAAAATATCTTCGACACTATTCACAGAAGAGCAGGAGCTCTTCCAGTGTCCTGGGCCAACGTTCTTCCCTCAACCACCACCAAAACAAAAAACAGGTTAACTAGTCATTCATCTCATTTAGTGTTTGCACCTTGCTGATGCTGGATAGCTGCCACATTGGCTTGCATAACTGCAGTCACTGCACTCCAACATAATGAGACATGATATGAATACCACTATTAATGGCTTTCATGTCTATTTTTAATTATATTTTCAAAGTAACTTGTAAATGCACCTGTTTTTCTGCTGCCTCTAGGGGCCTGCCCTTTCTGGAGCAGGGTTCCCACTGCTAAAAAGACTTAACGGTTGCTTTTTCCCAACCAATCAAGGGTCCGTATTATACACTTCGACCTGCCCACGTTATTGAAATGCCCAGGTCAAACCCCGTGTGTGTCCCAAGCGCAGTATGAGATGCTGCAGCCTCTCGCCAGGTTTGCTTGGCAGTAACAGGTGGCGCTGCAATGAGGTACCCCCTCTTTGGTGTCTGAAGCGTTAAGAATATTTCTGCTGATTCTTCCTTTCATTAAATGCAAGAAAATTACTTTTCACAACAAGAGGGAATTTAACTGTTTGTGCTTTTAAAAAGTGTAGACTTGGGGGCAATTTGATCGAGGTTGATGTGGACCAATTATTTCAACTGGATGGGTTAAGGAGGACCAAGAATCAAGCCTACAATTTATGTAAGGCAGAACTAGGTTGGGTGTTAGGCAGTTGTCTTTTTCTCGGAGAATAGTGGACCTGTGGAACAGGCTGCCGGCTCGTGTGGTGAACACTGATTCACTATATAAGATTGGATAGGCTGGGCTTATTTTCTTTGGAACGGAGAAGGCTGAGGGGAGACTTAATTGCGGTTAAGTTATGAGGGGCCTAGATAGAGTGGATAGGAAGGACCTATTTCCCTTAGCAGAGAGGTCAATAACCAGGGGACATAGATTTAACGTAATTGGTAGAAGAATTAGAGCAGAGTTGAGAATCTTTTACACCCAGAGGACAGTGGGGGTCTGGAACTCACTGCTTGAAAGGATGGTAGAGGCAGAAACCCTCATTGCATTTATAAAGTATTTGGATATGCACTTGAAGCGCCGTAACCCACAAGGCTACGGACCAAGAGCTGCAAAGTGGGATTAGACTGGATAGCTCTTTTTCGACCGGCGCAGACACAATGGGCCAAATGGCGGCCTCCTGTGCCGTAAATGTCTATGATTCTATTCCTTCAAGGGAGAGCTGGACCTGTTTGTGGCTGGGGCAGAGATCACCTCGTGCAAAAGTTAGATATCCTGTAACATCGTTTTCTTTCCCAAATTGACCTGAGTTTTTATCTGGTTTTTCGCCGCTCCCAGGAGATTACGTGTCTGCCAGTGGAGAGGGAGTGCCTGTATTGCGATGCATGGTGCATCACACCTGCATGGGACTGACTAGATGGACCATTGGCTCTTTTCCTGTCTGTCATTTTCACATGTTCTTGTGTTGTGCCAGGTGTAAGACATGTGGAGAGTACATATACAAAGGCAAGAAGTTCAATGCACGTAAGGAAACTGTACAGAATGAAGTCTACCTGGGACTGCCCATCTTCCGCTTCTACATCAAGTGTACCAGATGTCTGGCAGAAATCACATTTAAAGCAAGTACCTCTACATCTCTTTACTTCATTTGTGCATAGTTCCCTTGACCCCAGGTTCTATCTACACGGAATTACTTCAACCAGGGCAGTCAGGAATGTAACTTTCTCCAGGACTACAGTGAATGTTACGCCATATTATCAGCCCCTCCCCATGTTCTCCACTCCTCTCCTGATGGCATTGATTCTGGCTGGCGTATGTATCCACGGGTACAGACCATAAGCTGCCTCAGTCAAGTGGCATTCTTCAAGTGAACCTAGGTAGCAAGTGTTGTCAGGATATTTGACTGTTGATGCACATCACAGCCGAGTCTGATCCTGTACTAACCTATGTTAGTCTGTTCACACATGCGCTTGCCAGTAAGAGTCCTTGGGTGATCAGGAGCAGGAACCCCTGGCTGATTTTTCATTCCCTAGCCCGGGGTGCTGAAGCCAGTTGCAGCATCCAAACGGCACCCTGGCTCAGATCGTCCGATTTGACACAGATTCAGCTCAGTGCCTCACTGGATGGTGCGTTTACCCGGAGTGAGTGGACAAGGATGGCTGACTGTGGGAAGTGGAAAATATTACACTAGTGCAGTAGGCACTGCAATTCTGAGATGGGGATTAAGGCACATTGTTGGAGATTAGTGGGAGCTTCACTCTGCATCTAGCCCGTACCTTACCTAAACTGGGAGTGATTGAGGAGGCGATGTAGAGGGAGCCTTACTCTGTGTCTAGCTTGTACTTCAGCTGAACTGGGTGCTTGATGAGGACAACACAGGATCAACAAGAAATGTCGTATCCTCATAGATTTTGTTCCTGAAAGCCAATTCCTTCTGCACAACCAGAAATGATCAGTTATTACAGCCTGGTGATCAATGTTTCCTCTCTTTTTTCGTGCACGGACCCTTTAAATTTGCTTCCAGCTGTCTCTTCCAGCTTGTGAGTGACCTTCGCGGGACCTCCCGATTGGTGCCTCCTTAGGGGGAACATTACTGGTAATCCTCCTGGATTTCAGCTTGGATGGTGTCTAACCTGGCAGTTAATTAGTTGATACTCAAGCTAATTGCAAATAAATGACTTCACATAAAATTCGATGTCAAAGCTGCAGTTGTTTAGTGGTTTCTGATGTACAAGGCAAGGTGTGACTTCTGGGGTGGGGGGGAAGTGCAAGTTATTTATTTCAGCCCAATGTTTAGTGCTGAGTGTTACCATAGCAACACCCAGTGTCAAGGGACAGGGATACGTGCAGCTTTGACTTTGATCAGAGCTCCTTCAAGAGGCTGCAGAGTCTTGTAGGGGACAGAGGGAGAAAACCAGAGAGAGAGAGTGAGCTGCATTGCCCAAACTCAGTGTCACTTTCTACAAGTTATAATATCCCGTGTGAATGCCAAACATTGGGGTGGGGGGGAAACTAAATGAGACCTGTGAGTCACACATGGGTGGTCCATAGGTTGTGGTAGTGCCAGCTGTAGGGCACATTGTCTATGGGCTTGGAGCAAGCCTTGTGCCAACCCCACAGCTCCAGATGTGTCATGCCCAGAGACAAAAGAATGAGGGACCTAAAAATAGCAGAACGCCTCTCCCTCAAATCCCCAGAAATGGAGAGCTTGAAGAAATGCCCCCCCCCCCGCCAATTTCTGCCCTCTCCTGAAGGTGCTGACTCCTACTAGTGTGTAGTTTCACAGACACCAGCAGTCTACTCTTGATAATAATTAAGTCATTTGTTTTGCACTAAGAAACATTTGAATCATCTAATAATTTTAATTAAGCAACGTCAATAATACAGCAGAATGGGAATTTAGTGCTAAAGAAAATTGAATGATCAGATAATTTAAATTAAGCAACTTTTAGCGAAGAGGAGTTGATGGGAGTGTGGTGGTTATATTACTGGACTAGTAATCCAGAGGCCTGGGCTAATCCAGAGAATGCGAATTCAAATCCCACCATGACAGTTTGAAAATTTGAATTCGGGTTAAAAATAAATAAATAAATAAAAGTGGCCATGAAGCTGTCATAAAAACCCAACTGGTTAACTAACGTCCTTTAGGGAAGGAAAGCTGTCATCATTACTTGGTCTGGCCTATCTGTGTCTCCAAGCCCACACCAGCATGAAGTGGCCGAGCAAGCTACTTAAGTGTAACTAGGGATGGGCGACAAATACCAGCCTTAGCCAGCGATGCCCACCACCCGAGAATTATTTTTTTTTAAACTGCTGCGCCCATTCCTCTGGTGTAAGCCTTGATGGTAAATGTCATTATTCGAGCAGGAGTGGCATCATAGCCAAGAAGCATCCTGTCCTCACTTGGCTGGCCCATTCTGTCCTCCTCCACCATTTGCCCAAGTGCACGGAGGCTAATTGTAGGAACGTTAACAGCGCCCTGCCTGAAATCAGCTAAGTCTGCAGAGCCCAGGGTTCGAGCCTGCGATTTCCCTGTCCTGTGTAGCTCAGCAACCGGAGAGCCTATCGTAATACTTACTTTTACCATCTAATTTCTTTTTTTAGCCCACAGTTTATATGCGCACATTACTACTTAAGCCTTCAGGAAAAGTTTTGTTTTTTAAAGCTCTTTGCAGGTTTCTCTTCCCTGTTTGGACCCGGGATATGAATTTCGCTTGAAACGTGCCCATTTATTCATTGCTGCTGTGCATCTAATCTTGTAGACTGACCCCGAGAACACAGACTATGTGATGGAGCACGGAGCGACACGGAACTTTCAAGCGGAGAAGCTGCTGGAGGAGCAGGAGAAACAAATTCAGAAAGAGCGGGAGGATGAAGAGCTGAACAACCCGATGAAGGTATTAGACTATTTACAGCACAGAAACAGGCTCAACAAGTCCATGCCAGTGTTTATGCTCCACACGAGCCTCCTCCCACCCTTCTTTATCTAACCCTCATCACCATATCCTTCTATTCCTTTTTCCCTGATGTGCTTATCTAGGTAGGTTAACACGGGTCAGTGTGCAGTGTCTGGGCGTGGTTTTAGAGCCTAATTAAAATGTTGCTGTTAATGAAGTTTCTTTTGGATGAAGATTTGAAAAGGAAAGTGCGTTGTAAGTACTCAGTGCCATATTTTTCAGGCAGATTTTGAAACAATCCAGTCACCATATGAAGGTTTTATTATTCAGAAACCTGGGTGAAGGACAAAAGGAGTTGAAGGGATATGAGAACAGGAGGGAGGAAGGAGTCAATGTGATTAGAACTATTTGCTTGCATGAAGGATAACAGCAACTCGGCCAAAGGGCCTGTTTCTGTTCGAAACACAGCATTGAGATGGCCTATATCAGATGTGTTTAGGAACAGGACTAGGCCATTCAGTCCCTCGAGCCTGTTCAGACATTCAATTAAATCGTGGCTGAATTATATCATCATAACTCCATCTACCCGCCTTGGTCCGTAACCCTCCATACAGCTGCCTAACAAAAATCTATCTCTCAATTTTGAAATTTTTAATTGACCGAGTCTCAACAGCTTT
Source organism: Somniosus microcephalus (assembly GCF_052327205.1). NCBI lineage: Eukaryota > Metazoa > Chordata > Chondrichthyes > Squaliformes > Somniosidae > Somniosus > Somniosus microcephalus. Next base: position 50,316,649 of record NC_140999.1, on the reverse strand, counting down.
TTAGGGGAGAGAGTTCCAGATTTCCATTACCCCTTGTGAGAAGAGGTGCTTCCTGACATCCCCCTGAATGGCCTAACTCAAATTTTAAGGTTATGCCCTCTTGTTCTGGAATCTCCCACCAGAGTAAATAGTTTCTCTCTACACTATCAAATCCTCCAATCATCTTAAACACCTCAATTAGATCGCCCCTTAATCTTCTATACTCTAGGGAATACACGCCTAGTTATGCAATCTGTCCTTCTAACATAGCCTTTTTAGTCCCAGTATCATTCTGGTGAATCTGTGCTGCACCCCCTCCAAGGTCAATATATCCTTCCTGAGATGCGATGACCAGAACTGAATGCAGTGCTCTAAATGGGGTCTAACCAGAGATTTATACAACTGTAACATAACTTCCACCCCTTTGTATTCCAGCTCCATTAACTAGGTTGTCACTTTTGTACAATAACATCACCTAGACTTCTTGCATATTTGAGGTCCTCCCATTTTTTCCATTGATTAATTTATAAACAATGTATAATTCTGTCAAAAAACACAGGCATTCTCCCCACCTGTCCCCTTTCTGGGGATCCACAGGTATCTTCCAGTAGCTCATCCAAGGACCATTCTTCATGTGTGAGCCTAGACAGTGAGCGCTGGAAGATGGTTCACCATCAAGGGAGCAGTGCTGGCGAGCCAATCCTGATTTATTCGAGATTATGTGCGCACTCTCCAGCAGAGGTCACTGGGTAGTGTTCAGGAGCCCGATTGACTTTTTCCCCTTATTAAGTGGTGAGTTTAATTGTAGCAGCTCAGTCCCTACACCATGAGAGATCAGGGAGAGCAGCTGGCTCCTTCCTGGTCTGTGCGACTCGGTAGCTGCAGGATTTCGGCGATCCCAGCACTCATGGTCTTCCCGTGTGTTTGTCTTTTTTTAAGATTCTGGAGAACAGGACAAAAGACTCCAAGATGGAAATGGAGGTCTTGGAAAACCTGCAGGAGCTGAAGGAGCTGAACCAGCGGCAGGCCAACGTGGACTTCGAGGGCATGTTACAGGAGTATCAGAAATATGAGGAGGACTTGAAACGACAGCAGGAGGAGGATGATGAGCGAGAGATGAAGTAGGTTAAACTCTCAAAATGGAGAATTGTTCCATTCCCGCTACTGATACCTGCAAGCGTTGAGACACAAATAATATAATGGCTTCTGAGGAAAACTTTCTGCTGAGTTAGCTGATCACAGCTATGGTTGGGGGGGGGCGTGGGTAGGAGCATTCCAGTTAGGGTCAGTGCCCTAAGGCAGAACTTGAGATTTGGGGGAAATAAATCAAGGTTCCCTTTCCACCAACGTGTGGACAAGATCTGGGCTCGCCTTCACAGTGGACTAGCCTGCCAACACTTGCCGTCCAGATGCACACGAGGAACGGCTATTACCGCAAGGTACTGGAAGAGAGGTGACGCCTATAGAATGGTGCCCCAGCGAGAGAGGGAGGAGAGAAAAGGCCCGCAGCCATTATTTTCCTCCCGCCTCCAAAGAAATCTCTTTTTGTCTGCTTTTTCCTCCCATTACTTTACAATACAACATGTAACCCCCCGAAATATCTGCGCTCCTCTAATTCTGCCCTCTCTCACATCCCTGATTATAATCGCTCAACCTTTGGTGATCGTGCCTTCTGTTGCCTAGGCCCCAAGCTCTGGAATTCCCTGCCTAAACCTGTCCGCCTCGCTACCTCTCTTTCCTCCTTTAAGATGCTCCTTAAAACCTACCTCTTTGACCAAGCTTTTGGTCACCTGCCCTAATTTATCCTTATGTGGATTGGCGTCAAATTTTTTGTCTTAAAATACTCCTGTGCAGCGCCTTGAGACAATTTACTACGTTAAAAGTGCTATAGAAACATAGAAAAATAGGAGCAGGAGTAGGCCATTCGGCCCTTTGAACCTGCTCCGCCATTCAATATGATCATGGCTGATCCTCTATCTCAATACCATATTCCCGCTCTCTCCCCATACCGCTTGATGCCTTTTGTGTCTAGGAATCTATCTTATCTCCTTCTTAAATATATTCAATGACTTGGCCTCCACAGCCTTCTGTGGTAGAGAATTTCACAGGTTCACCACCCTCTGAGTGAAGAAATTTCTCCTCATCTCTGTCCTAAATGTCCTACCGTGTATCCTGAGATTGTGACCCCTCATTCTAGACCCCCCCCAGCCAGGGGAAACATCCTCCCTGCATCCAGTCCGTCTAGCCCTGTCAGAATTTTATACGTTTCAATGAGATCCCCTCTCATTTTTCTAAACTCCAGTGAATACAGGCCTAGTCGACCCAATCTCTCCTCATACGACAGTCCTGCCATCTCAGGAATCAGTCTGGTGAACCTTCGCTGCACTCCCTCTATGGCAAGTATATCCTTTCTTAGGTAAGGAGACCAAACCTGCACACAGTACTCCAGAGGTGGCCTCACCAAGGCCCTGTATAACACTAAGTAAGACATCCTTGCTCCTGTACTCAAATCCTCTTGCAATGGAGGCCAACATACCATTTGTCTTCCTAACTGCTTGCTGCACCTGCATGTTTGCTTTCAGTGATTGGTGTACAAGGACACCAAGGTCCCTCTGTACATCAACATTTCCCAATCTATCACCATTTAAATAATACTCTGCCTTTCTGTTTTTCTTACCAAAGTGGATAACTTCACATTTATCCACGTTATACTGCATCTGCCATGTATTTGCCCACTCACTCAACTTGTCTAAACCGCCTTGAAGCCTCTTTGCATCCTCCTCACAACTCACAATCCCACCTAGTTTTGTGTCGTCAGCAAACTTGGAAATATTACATTTGGTTCCCTCATCCAAATCATTGATATATATTGTGAATAGCTGGGGCCCAAGCACTGATCCCTGCGGTACCCCACTAGTCACCGCCTGCCACCCTGAAAAAGACTCATTTATTCCTACACTCTGTTTCCTGTCTGTTAACCAATTTTCAATCCATGCCAGTATATTACCCCCAATCCCATGTGCTTTAATTTTGCACACTAACCTCTTATGTGGGACTTTAATCAAAGGCCTACTGAAAATCCAAATACACCACACCCACTGGTTCTCCCTTATCTATTCTACCAGTTACATCCTCAAAAAAAACTCCAGTAGGTTTGTCAAACACGATTTCCCTTTCATATATCCATGTTGACTTTGTCTAATCCCGTTGATATTTTCTAAGTGCCCTGTTATCACATCCTTTATTATAGACTCTAGCATTTTCCCTACTACTGATGTTAGGCTATCCGGTCTGTATATATAAATACAAGTTGTTGTTGTAGAGGTGGCTTGCTTTACCTGGAGACCTATATTAGTAACGGTGCATTCACACAACTCATTTACTGGTTTGTGTGTGTCTCATGTTCTTGTTCCTCTATTCCAATGTCTGATGCAGATTACTGACTTGTGTTCCAGTAAAATGAAGTGCTGCAGGCACGCTGAGTGTACAGTGAGGCACAGGTCCCTGCTTTCATACAATGCAACTGGAAACCATTCACCAGCGCACTTTGCATTTGAGCAAAGCTGAAAATTAGGAAGCAATGGGACAGTATTCGAACAAGATTTCTCTCCTTGAAGCCCTAGCAATGGATTGTACAACATGCTTTGCTATTAGTATGGTTTCCTGAAGTCTGGAAGCCCTGGATCCAGTCAAAATGTTGTTTCCTCACCCCTCCGTCCTTTCCTTCCCTCTTGACCCTGTCTTCTCTTTCTCTCCTATGCTCCTCACACTTCCTCAACCAAGCTTGCGTATCAGTAAGTTGCCCTGTGCCGAGTTTACTTGCCAGGAATAGATTCCCTGTGTAGATTTTCTCACCTGTTTATATCCTGACAGGTCCATGCTGGACAGTGCCCATGTGAAGAGAATTCTAGAAGACTCGGACTCGGATGAGGAGCCCCTTAACCCACCTTGCAAACCAAAACCACAAATCCCTCACAAGCCCACGGATATACTCAATGAGGTAGGAGTCTGATTCCTTTCCAAGTGCTTGAAAACTAAGAAATGGACTTCTTGCTTTGTCACAAGGTAGACACATTTCAGGAAGGCCATTCCGCCCATCTTGGCTCAGATTATGCAGGAAAAACCTCCAGTCTTTGCCCCTTTCCCCACTCTATCCTACCCAGAAGTCCTTTCCATTTGTTGATCACTGTGCGCGAGGAACTTCCTGCCATCAGTCCTAAATTTCCCTTTCCCCAGTTAGACCCTGTGTCCTATTGTCACGGCTTAGTATGAAGTGGATTTACCTTTTCATACCATTTACTATTTTGGATCTTCTCTCTGTTGCTGCCTTTAAGGATGAACATTCCCATTTCTCCAGTCTTTCCACATATGACTCGATCCTCTGACCTCCGCGATTAGCCTCGTGGCCCAGTACTGCTTCCAGAGATTTATCCTGATGAATGATACAGGCATCAAGTAACAAATGACCAATCCAATGTGCTCTGATTTACCCAGCACCAAGTGACGGTCGCGGCTCTGAGCACAGGATGATTAGAAAATGCTGACTTTCCGGTGTGGACCTGAGCCAGACCGCACAGAAAGCTCCCAGATTCCATCTCCCGTTTGCACGAAGATAGCTGATCCCAGCCACGGCACGAGTAGAGCGGCTCTGATTGGCCTCAGCTCTCCTTGGTCAAGGAAAGAAAACAATCCACCATGGTTCCTATTACTGATTGATTGTCATCTAGAAATCCCAACTGGAAGTGTGCACACACAGGAAAGGGCAGGATCAGAGTTGGCACACCCGGGTAAGGGCAGGGTTAGAGTTAGCACACGGGTAAGGGCAGGGTTAGAGTTAGCACACGGGTAAGGGCAGGGTTAGAGTTAGCACACGGGTAAGGGCAGGGTTAGAGTTAGCACATGGGTAAGGGCAGGGTTAGAGTTAGCACACGGGTAAGGGCAGGGTTAGAGTTAGCACACGGGTAAGGGCAGGGGTAGAGTTAGCACACACGGGTAAGGGCAGGGTTAGAGTTAGCACACGGGTAAGGGCAGGGGTAGAGTTAGCACACACGGGTAAGGGCAGGGGTAGAGTTAGCACACGGGTAAGGGCAGGGTTAGAGTTAGCACACGGGTAAGGGCAGGGGTAGAGTTAGCACACGGGTAAGGGCAGGGGTAGAGTTAGCACACGGGTAAGGGCAGGGGTAGAGTTAGCACACGGGTAAGGGCGGGTAGAGTTAGCACACGGGTAAGGGCAGGGTCAGAGTTAGCACATGGGTAAGGGCAGGGTTAGAGTTAGCACACGGGTAAGGGCAGGGGTAGAGTTAGCACACATGGGTAAGGGCAGGGGTAGAGTTAGCACACACGGGTAAGGGCAGGGGTAGAGTTAGCACACACGGGTAAGGGCAGGGGTAGAGTTAACACACGGGTAAGGGCAGAGGTAGAATAGCCTGCCGACACTCCATCAACATGAAGAATGGTGACGAGCAAGATACCAGGAGGCCCTCTGTGCCTGTGTGACCATGAATTATGGTATGTGTGTATGAACAAGCACCTTTTGAAGAGAGAAAGGAAGGAATTGGGGAAGGGTGAGAGGATTTGATTGAATTGTCCAACTTGTAAATCCCTGATTAATCCAGCAAGGGAGGAACAGAGTAGAGGGATTACTCATGTTATCCTCACTGCACTTGATGTGCTGAAGGCTGCACTAACAACCCTATATTTTTTTTTACTTTGAGAAGTTGCAGCCCCTGTGCAAGTTAATCGGGTATTTATCATTGTCCTTTTATTTCTTGTTGCGGTTTTAATTTCTGTGTCTCTTTGCGACAGAATCCTGATCATCAGAGTAAGAAACTGAAGCCGGAGAGTTGGGAGATGAGTGTGGGAAAGCTCAGTGGAAAGTCTCATCTCTCTGGGTTGGTGGTGAAGCGAACGCAGACCAAGAAAGCAGATTCAGCGGACCTGGGGAAAGGAGTCGGTATCCATAAGGCCTGCCCGACAAACAGTGGTGAGCATTGGGTCCAAAATGTAGGGAATTGATTGTGTTTCTTTTTTCATTTTAGACTGAATAGAGTATGTTTTGTTACAAAAATCCTGTGGTTAATTTACTTCTCCAGGCACTGTGGGCTCACCAGTGAGTATTCCCATCAATAGCCCCTCTCTTGATTTTGATGTTGAAAAGTTGTCTGATCTTCTATGACACACAACCCTGTCACTCTTCACATCTTCGACATTTGATAAGCTGACAACCTCAGTTGGTAGCATTCTCGCTCAAAGTCCGAAGGTTTTAAATTCAAGTCCTACTCCAGAGACTTGAGCACACAACCCAGGCTGACACTCCAGTATTACACTGTCTGAGGTGCCGTCTTTCAGATGAGACGTTAAACCGAGGCCCAATCTGCCCCCTCAGGTTGACATAAAAGATTCCTGACCCTATTCAAAGAAAAGCACAGGAGTTCTCTCCAGTGTCCTGGCCAATATTTATCCCTCAACCAACATCACTAAAACATATTATTTGGTCATTATCATATTGCTGCTTGTGCAAATTGGCTACTGCGTTTCCTACAAATAAAAATGCTTAATGGGCTGTAAAGTGTTTTTGGGACGTCCTGAGGTCGTGAAAGGCGCTATATAAATGCAAGTCCTTTTAATCAGCTGTCAATTTTTGTAAAGCTGCTCCCACCTCGGAAATAAATGCTCTTGAAAAATGAAGGCTGAGCGGTGACCTAATGGAGGTCTTTAAAATTATGGAAGGTTTTGATAGAGTGGATACAGAGAGAATGTTTCCACTGTGGGGAAGAGCATAACTAGAGGCCATCAATATAAAATAGTCACCAAGAAATCAAATAGGGAATTCAGAAGTAACTTCTTTACCCAAAGAATGGTGAGAATGTGGAACTCACTACCACAGGGAGTGGTTGAAGCGAATAGTATAGATGCATTTAAGGGGAGGCTGGACAAGCATATGAGGGAGAAGGGAACAGAGGGTTACGCTGAGAGAGTTAGATGAGGAAAGACGCAAGGAGGCTTGAGTGGAGCATAAACGCTGGCATGGACTGATTGGGCTGAATGGCCTGTTTCTGTGCCGTATATCCTATGTAATCTTATGAAATACAGACATGGAAAAGGTTCACTTTACTCCCACTGTTGAGCCTCGGTCTCTGCTATGTTGTGTAATCTCGGCTGGAGTGGCAGCAACTACCTTGTCCTTGGTGCCGATGGGTCCGGGGGGGTGGTGGGGAAGTGGGGTTGTTAAATGGTCAGCCAAGATTCCTCCTCCTGATCACTACACTGACCCACTGCTGTAAAGGGAACCTGTGTGCATATGGGGATGAGGAGAGAATTGGGCTGTGATGTGATGCCCTCATGGTAAACTAGCCCAATGACGTAAGAGGGCGAGGTACAAGAGGGTACCAGGCATCCATGGAACTGCACCCAAGCATGATTCGGGTACGGAGGAGAAACTTTTGTCCCTTGAAAGGAGAAAGAACGTGCAGTTATATAATGCTTACCACATCCTTGGGACATAGAGTGCTTTACATTTAACAAATTTTGAAGTCAGTGTTATTAGTTAAAGCTGACAGCAATGTGTACAAAACAAGATCCCACTAATGAGTGACCAGTTAATTTTTTTTTAAAGTGGTGTTGATTGAGGTAGGGATTTAGGGTCCTAGTATGGGATCTTTAATGCCCACCTAAATAGGCAAGCGGGGTTTCATTTTAACATCTCATCCGAAAGGCAGCACCTCCAACAGTACAGCACTCCCTCCATATTGTGCCAGCCAAGGTTAAGTGCTGGAGTGGGACTTTTCTGAATGACTGACTGGTGAGAGTGCCGCTACTTAACCCAGCTGTGATTCTAGTGGAACTGCTGATCTGGGGAGGGGTTCAAAAACGTTCACACGTTATCACACTTATTAGTGTCCTCAAATGAGACTGCGGAACAATTTGTGCACCAGCTGAGTTGCTCTGACTCATCATTTAACAAACCTCTGTCTTTTAAATAGTTGGACTAAATTTTTATTTTCGTGTTCTAGATGGCAGTGATCGGAATTCTGTGGTGTTGCCTGCCTCAGTAGTGTTTGCAGCTCTGAGCCCGCAAGTATCAGCAGCCTGTAATTCCTCCTTGAGCCTTCTGGGGGCGTACTCTGACAGTGAAGGAAGCAGCAGTGATTAAGCATTGCGATGGTTTGAGCCGACAGTGGAGTTGTTTCAAGAGATGGACAATTCTAACTAATGTCTTGATGGTGTTTTTCTTCTACTCCTGTAAATAGCTGCAGGTGTTTGATTTCAAAATTGTAGTTACATCCAGATCTTGTTCATAGTTAAGGTTGAAATTTCTTCTTTAACCAAAAAAAAATGGGAGAATGCTTTGCTTTTCTCTGTTATATTTAATCAAATCACAGGTTTTCACAATCTCGCAACATGGATACAGATGAGGGCGGCCGTTTGCCCCACGTTACAGAAATTCCAGCACCGACGGAGGCCGTTCATCTGATCACACCTTTGCCAGTGCACATCTTCAACTGGAGTTATCTGCTCAGATATCAGTCCCTGTCTATCTCGGCTCATCCATCCCGAAAGACCCTGCTGTCCCCCTGCCACTGTAAATGACTCCTGGGATTTTGTTTCTGTGACCTAATGCAGAAGGTCACTATATGTGACTATAATTACCCTGGTTGGTATGTGATGAACTTTCTGACATCAGTCCTAACTTACAACCTGTGGACCTCCCCCCCCCCCCCCCCCCCCCCGCATTGTTAATGGGTAATCCACAATAGCAGAATTCAGGCTGCAGGCGTTCTCCCACATTTCAAAAGAAGTGGAATTTCAACCCTGCTGTGCGTTTCCCCCCCTCGCTACATATTTTGTTGAGATGTTGTATTGATTTTAACTTATGTATATTAAGTGCTGTATTTTACTACAAATCTATAATAAAAGATTTTTTGTTTTTTTTGTGGCCAAGTGCAAAAGTTATTGAAATTCTTATTTTGTATTTATAGGTATAATTATTCATGTGATTATATGACCTGTAAAATATATAATTAACGTGTAAATAGAATATGTTACATACATAATTGGAATATCTATTATATATTAAATCCAATGCATGGGGCATGCACTTCATTTAAAATTTATAAGTAGCTGTTACTCCTGTAGGTGGTGTAATCGTCCTTTTCAGTGTTAAAGGTGTCACATTGTGAGACACAATATTTTGTGGTGTTTTATAGTAAGGGTATATCGCCCTGTGGCTGCACAATCTTGTCACCAGGTTCCCATTGATTTTTTTTCATCTGCCATTTTTATCTCAGCGACTGATCTAGCTTTTGTGTCTTTTTACTTGAAAGCCTTTCCCAAAAGCCTGAGTTTGGACTTGTTACTTTTACCCAGAGCTGTGACTCTTGTGAGCTAAATTCGGATTGTGCCATTGAGCGTGTGTCGTGTGCCTAATTTCTCACGATACACCAGTGACGTTAAGTCGGATATACTGATCAGACTATTAGAGATTAGTGCAGGGGGGAGAGAATAGAATACCTTCAGTTATTTCAATTTTTTTAAAAGATGAAGTTTGAAGTCAACGAATTGCCTCACCTGGGTTGATGGTGAGAAAGAAAAATCAATCCTAATTGTTTACACCCGTGTGACAGATTCTAGTTTCTAACAAAACAGAAAGACTTGCATTTATATAGCGCCTTTCACGACCATCGGACACCTCGAGGCACTTTACAGCCAATGAAGTACTTTTGGAGTGTAGTCACTGTTGTAATGTGGGAAACGCAGCAGCCAATTTGCGTACAGCAAGCTCCCACGAACAGCAATGTGATAATAACCAGATCATCTGTTTTTTAGTGATGTTGATTGAGGGATAAATATTGGCCAGGGCAGTTATAAGACAGAGGGAGAGAAAGGCGAACGGGCAATTCTGGTCCCCTCATTCTGATTAATGTTTTAAAAATTGAATTTTGAAAGCAATCATGGCCCCTTTAAGGGAAACCTAAAAATGGAAGGTAAGAGAGAAGCTGGTTAATGGTGAGGGGGGGCCTCTGGCCTCTTGGCACCCGTTCTGGGGGCTTGATAAAAGGCCTTGGATAAGGTGAGATATGGTGGCGGGGAGAATATATGGAATTAGTGAGTTCACGGAAGGGGTAGTGATGGGGGTAAGAGGATGATAGAGCTGTGGGAAGATGGGGGAAGCATGAGTGATTTGGGGAGGGGGTGAGACAGCAGTTGCTGAGGGCCACATTTTCTGATCAGTCGCCACTCAATGCGGCCTGCAGCTGTTGGTGGCTCCTTTCCCTGCTGCACCCTGCCATACCACCCACCTGAAAGGAATAGTAGACCAGAGAAGCGAAATGAGTAACGCAGAGAAGAGAGAGGGACAAGAATGACTGCAAAACACAAAGACATCAGTACAAGAGTGACTATATTCTCAATGCATGCAATGTCATTGATAGACATATGCATAACTGATGAGTAATTAATGTGTAATTATGCATGTAATTGGACTATACATAATTGATGTATGCAATTAGAATATTCATAATTAGAATATATGTAACTAATATGATTAATTATACTTCACACAAAGTTTATAAATGGTATTGTGCACCTGGGCTGTGACTAAAGTCTAGGGCTATGAGGGATATTTACTTTGGGGAAAAGCAGTTCAGAGGTAATCTTAATGTCATATAAAAGATCTTCAAGGGAGCAGGTAAACTGCATTCCAGAAGAGGTTCAATATTTAGCTCTAGGACAAAGGGGACATGGATCCAAACTTATACCCGAGGCATTGAATACACTGTTAAGGCATAACTTCACAAGGTAAACGTGGAATGGCCATCCCAGGGAGGCAGAGAAGTGGAGGATCTTACACCTTTTAAGAGGATGGTGACAATATTTATGTCTAGTGATGCAACATGAGTAGCCATGGTCTTCTGAAGCCTTGGGAAGGAATTTTCCAGAGTTTTTCCTGAAATTGATCACAGGTTTTTTCCTGGTTTGTTTCCTTTACCCCAGGAGCTCGCATTACTATTGGTAGAGAGGGGGTGCGTGTGTTTAAACAGTCTCATGGATAGGGTGAGCATGATAGGCCTGATGGACTTCCATATGTTTGTATGATAGTACAGCAGAGACATGTCATGTCATCAGCTAAAACAGAATGTTGCAGCCTTGTAGTCCTGTTCTGAAGATGCTGAGTTCCCCTGGGGTATTGTTCCATGGCGGCTGGGCTTCGTCCAAGTAGGCATTCTCCACATGCGAGTCCAGACAGTGAGGGTCAGCAGGCTGGTCTGTTGTGTCATTGAAGCTGGGCCTGACACCGACATATGTGACACTTTGTCACTGGATAGCATTCAGGAGCAGGAACACTTGCTGACTTTTTTTCCCCCAGCCCAGGGGTTGAGACCAATTGTACCACCCCTCCTGGCTGAGCTCAGTTAACCCAGCACAGCCCAAGGATCAAATCTGAGACCTTTTAGTCTCTCCAGTTCACATTGGAGAGTGGCTGAACTGGGGGATTCAAATCTTGCACAGTAGATTAATAGCTTTTCCTTAATAGGCCTTTGGATATTTATTGGTTGTATCTGGAAGGCATGCACTGGACATCATTGCATATTTAGGATATGGAATAAAGAACTAAGTATAAATGTAATAAAGCTCTTCACAATTAAACAGCACAGGACAATTACCTAAGCAATTGTAAGGCAGCATTCTAATCTGATGAAGGGTCATCGACCTGAAGCGTTAACTCTGTTTCTCTCTCCACGGATGCTGTCTGGCCTGCTGAGTGTTTCCAACTTTTTCTGTTGTTATTTCAGATTTCCAGCATCCACAGTAATTTGCCATTGTATTCTAATCTTGGGGTCTGAATGACTTAATTAATCACCCAAACTTACTTTTGTAGTTTGGTGTTATCTGGCCCCCTTGAATAGATCTGCCAAGTATCCATTATTCTGTATCTAAAGAGGAAGTTGTAGCAGTTTTATTCTAGAATATTTCATTAGCAATATTATTGGATAAGTGTAGCTCCCGGGTGGCATTGGGTCCCTGTTTAGACCAGTCAGACTATCAGAACTCATTATACTTTGTTGAACAGTTGTCTTCTTTCCCCACTGCTCCTGTGAAGCCATTAATTGCTGTTCAGGTACAGTTCAGCAGGAGTTGGCACTGCAACAGGAATCTTTGGGCTGGCCAATTGAAACTCCCAAACTATTGCCCCCAGCTAAAGTCATGCAATTCGAGACAGACTGTGGATCAAAGTTGGGGCCCTCCTGATCTCTGAAGGGATCTTCTCATTACCCTGGCTAAAATCACTGTTTACGGATCCCTTTCAGGCTGCTGGATAGGGACAGAAGTGCAAGCGTGTGTCTGTAATAAATCATTGTTGGTTATGTATGTGTGTGGGTGACTAGGGCATCTTCTAAAATGCTATCCAGGTAATTTCACACAGTCAGCGGATAAGAAGTGAGGACGTCCATTATTTGTTAGCACTGGTGTGTTTTTATAAATTGGGCCTTGGGCTTTTGTCTAGATTTCTCAAAATGCAGGATCACCAATGTTAAGAATAGGAGAGAAGAGCCGCTGAATCAGCGAGGTAATGGTGGAGTAGATACATTGGAGGAAGATGGTGTGGTCAACTGTGTCAAAGGCTCCAGAGAGGACGGGTGGAATAATGCACCATGGTCACAGTGTCATTCATTACTTTGGTTCGGGCTGTTTCAGTGTTGTGGTAAGGGCAGAAACCTGATTGGAGGGATGTAAACAGGAATGTGGGAGAAATGGGCACGGATTTTTTTTAAATTTGTTCCCGAGATATGGGCATCACGAGCAAGGCTCCATTTCTTGCCCTGTAAAGGTGGTGGTGAGCCACCTTCTTGAACCACTGCAGTCCTTGTGGTGATGGTGCTCCCACACTGGTGTTAAGTGGGAATTCCAGGATAACGGCCCAGTGAAGATGAAGGAATGGTGAGGATATGTGTCCAAGTCAGGATGGTTTGTGACTTGGAGGGGAACTTGAAGGTGATGGTGTTCCCATGGTTTGGCTGCTCTTGTCCTTCTCAGTAGCAAAGCCAAGGTCTAGGTCCTTAGAAACTACAGCTTTTGTCAAAATAAATGAGATCATCTTGACTTAGTGAGACTAAGATGAGTCATCTGACACATTGGGGGTAATTTTAATCTATGTCACTGGGCAGGAAACCCACGGGATCAGATGGAATGCCCGTTTTAGACTCCACCCAATATTACTCTCCACTGATTTCAATGGGGAGTAAAATTGGGTGGGGTGTGAAACCAGCGCTGCTCCCAATCCTGTCAGTTTCCCTATGGGGAGTTAGGTTAAAATTACCCCCATTGTTTCAGGTCGAAGTGGCATGCGAGCAACAACATTCTACAAACTTGTCCATCCAGTGTTAATACACATTTCCCCCCCCCCCACTCCCCAATCACCCACCAAATGCTGTTAAAATGTTATTAGTATAAATCATACTAAGAACATTTCCATGGCACAATGGTCAGAAATCCCGAAACATGGCAACCCAACCATACGCTTAATGTATTATTCTGCTGCTGAGGTGGATCTGTGTTTAAGGTGGTCTGATTGCAGGAGATCCTGAAATCAATTAGCGTGTGGGGGACTACGGTCTCCCGCGTAAAGAAATAGGCAACACAGCGAGCTACAAGAAATAGGTCTTTACTCCAACTCTCACAATACAGTACTGAATTCGTGAAGCCCGCGAACCTGTGATGACTCACGGATTGGTCACCTGCTGGAACCTGATTGGTTTTCCTTCTATCAGCAGCAGGCAAGTCTGAACGTGCCTTATTCCTCTCAGCTTGCAACTGTCTTGCGAGGGGAGGGGAATACAGCAGTTAAAAGGGGATTATACAGGTTTATCTACATACACACAGTGTTTCCCCAATGTGGCAACGCCACATACGCCCCCCCAGAATCCTCGTTAACTGTAAAAGTCAGTCTCTGCGGAGGTTTGACCAAGCGGCCGTAGCGGCTGTAGTAGCCATCTGGCGTGTGAGGAGGGCTGTCTGGGAGGTCGGCCGGTTGGTTCATCGGCTGGTCTGGCAGCTGGTCTGCCGGTGGGCTGGCTGGACGGGCTGCCGGCGAAGCTGGGGCGGCGGCCGGGAAGTAAGGTTCTGGCGTGTCTTGGTCCTCTTGTGGGGCCGCCGCCAACGCGGGAGGTCTGCCCCGCCGTGGGGGAAGAGCCGGCCGAAACGGGAAGCTGAGCTCCAGGTGCGCCGGTTTGAGGCGGTCTACTGAAATAAGGTCCGGCTTCCCGCCAACATCGATAAGAAAAGCTTTGTCCCCCGTCTCCAATACTGGGAAGGGGCCGGTGTATGGTGCCTGCAGCGGGCCTCTGTGCGCGTCCCGGCGCACGAAGACGAACTCCGCATGTCGTAAGTCTCGAGGCACGTAGGACGGCTGCGGGCCGTGTTGCGAAGTGGGCACTGGACGGAATTGCTGGGCCGCGTCCTGGTGCAGGGAAAGCTGTCTGGCGGCCGACCACGGCTCCGTTGTCAGGGGGAGGAAGTCGCCTGGTACTCTGAGCGGTTGGCCGTAGACCATCTCGGCCGCAGAGGCGCGAAGGTCCTCTTTGGGCGCGGTACGCAATCCCAGGAGAACCCAGGGTAGTTTGTCGATCCAGCTGGTGTCGGCCAGGCTGGCGCGGAGGGAGGCTTTCAAAGAACGATGAAAGCGCTCGCAGAGCCCGTTGGCCTGCGGGTGGTAGGCTGTTGTCCTGTGCAACTTGGTGCTGAGGCCGGCGATGATGGCATTCCACAAGTGGGAGGTGAACTGGGGGCCTCTGTCCGAGGATATGTCGGTCGGCACGCCGAACCGGGCCACCCATGTCGAGACGAATGCTCGCGCGACGTCGGTCGTGGTGGTGGAGGCAAGGGGAACCACCTCGGGCCATCTGGTGGTGCGGTCGACGATCGTGAGCAGGTGTGTAAAACCATGCGACGGCAGCAAGGGGCCTACCAGATCGATGTGGACGTGGTCGAAACGCCTCTCGGGCACCGGGAAACACTCCAATGGCGCCTTGGTGTGCTGCTGGACCTTAGCGCGCTGACACAGCACGCATGTGTTGGTCCAGTCTCTCACATCCTTGTGGAGTCCAGGCCAGACGAACTTGGCGGACATAAGTTTCTGAGATGCACGCATCCCTGGATGTGAAAGGCCGTGGAAGATGTCGAAAACTCGCTTGCGCCAGGTGGATGGAACGACCGGCCTAGGCGAGGGGACTGAGACGTCGCACAGGAGGGTTGTGCCGGCTGCGTGGAAGTGGATGTCGGCCAGGGTGATGCTGGTAGTTGACGTCCTGAGGGCCTGGATCTCCGCGTCGGCAGCCTGGTCTCTCGCCATGCTGGCGTAGTCGACGCCCAGGTGCACTGCGTGGAGCGAGGGTCTTGAGAGGCAGTCGGCCACCAAATTGTCCTTGCCGGCGACGTGGCGGATGTCCGTGGTGAACTCCAAGATGAACTTGAGTTGGCGCTGTTGGCGCGCGGACCAGGGTTCGGTTACTTTGGCCATGGCGAAAGTGAGCGGCTTGTGGTCCACGAATGCGGTGAACGGCCAGCCTTCCAGAAGGAAACAGAAGTGCCGGATTGCCAGGAACAGGGCCAGAAGCTCTCTGTCGAACGTGCTGTAGGCCTGCTCGTTCTTGCGCAGCTGTCGGCTGAAAAATGCCAGTGGCTGCCACGCGCCTTCGACCCACTGTTGATGGACGGCGCCGACAGCGTAATCCGAGGCGTCCGTGGTGAGGGCGGTCTTGGCGCCCGGGATGGGGTGGGCCAGTAGTGTGGCGTTGGCCAAGGCGCTTTTGGTCTGGTGGAAGGCTGTCGCCATCTCGCTGGACCAGGTGAGTTGCTCTTTGACCGTTTTGTCTCTGGTGGCTTCGTAGAGGGGGCGCATGAGTGCGGCGGCCTTGGGCACGAACCGGTGATAGAAATTGACCATCCCCAAAAATTCCTGCAGCGCCTTAACCGAGGTGGGCTGGGGAAAGTCCGCCACCGCCTGCACCTTGGAAGGTAGGGGAATGGCTCCCCTTGGCGAGATTCTGTGGCCGAGAAAGTCAATTTGGGCTACTCCGAACTGGCATTTGGCCGGGTTGACGATTAGCCCGTGTTGGCTGAGGCGCTGGAAAAGGGAGCGCAAATGCGCGATGTGCTCGGCCTTGCTGGTACTGGCCACGAGGATATCGTCCAGATAGACGAACAGAAAGCTCAGGTCCCGTAGGACGGAGTCCATGAGCCGTTGGAAGGCCTGTGCGGCATTCTTAAGCCCAAAGGGCATGCGCAGGAACTCGAACAGTCCGAAGGGGGTGATGACTGCCGTCTTCTGGACGTCTGCGTGGTGGACGGGGACCTGATAGTAGCCACAAATCAGGTTGATCTTGGAAAAGACGGACTTTCCTGCTAGGTGTGCCGAGAAGTCTTGGATGTGCGGAATGGGGTATCTATCGGGCGTGGTGGCGTCGTTGAGCCGTCTGTAGTCGCCGCAGGGGCGCCAGCCACCGCCCGGCTTGGGCACAATATGGAGGGGGGACGACCAAGGGCTGTTCGAGCGGCGGATGATGCCCAGTTTTTCCATCGTGGCGAATTCTTCCTTGGCCACCGCCATCTTGGCTGGGTCCAGGCGTCTGGCTCGAGCGAAAACTGATGGTCCCGTAGTGGCGATGTGGTGCTCGACCCCATGCTTGGCTGCCGCGGCTGAGAAGGTCGGTTGTGTGAGCCTCGGGAAATCTGCGAATAGGCGGGCGTAGTCGTCATGCGCCGGGGCGGAGCAGGACCCGATGAGGGCCGGGCTGTTGCTCTGCTGGCAGGCCAGTGAAGCGAAAGTTGCTGCGTCGATCCAGTGCCTGTCGCGGACGTCGACCAGGAGTCCGTGGGCGCAAAGAAAATCGGCGCCCAGCAAAGGATGTGCCACCGAGGCCGTCACGAAATCCCACGTAAATCACTGGCCGTTGAAACAAACCTCGGCCCGTCGCTTTCCGAAAGTAGCGATGGCTGCACCATTTGCCACCACGAGGGGTGGGCCTCTGCGGCCTGCCTGGATGTCGAGCTGGGAGGCAGGAATTATGCGGCATTGGGCTCCGGTGTCGCAAAGGAATCTGCGCCCTGAAAGAGAGTCGGTTATGTACAGCAGTTTACCTGCAGTGCCGATGGCCATCGTGGCGGCGGGGGTGTGGTCGAGCGGGCCTAGGCGGCGGCGCGGGGCTGGTGCGTTGGGCCGGGCGGCCATCTTGGTTTGATCGAAAGAGCAGGGTGCTCTGCAGCATTGGGCCTTGTGGCCGAAACGCGCGTGGTAGTAGCATAGTTCTGCGGCCTGGCGTGGCGGCGCGCGCTCGGTGGTGTCGGGGAGCCTCGCGGCTGCACAGCCGAGTTGGGCGATGGCAAAAACTTTGTCCGCGGCGGCTGCCAGTTGTACGCAGGCCGTGATCGGGGACCCCGCGAGGGCAGTCTGTACCTGCTGAGGAAGCAGGCTGAGGAAAAGGGCCCGAAACAAAAAGCACTGCGGTTCAGAGCCCAGGAGCGCAAGCATCTGGCTCATCAACTGGGTCGGGGTAGAATCGCCGAGGCCTGGTAGTGAGAGAAGCCTGCGGGCCCTCTCCTCTTTGGACAGGCCGTAAGCCTGCAGCAAGCGGCCCTTAATGGTTGAGTACTTGCCGGTCTGTGGTGGGTTCCCCAGCAGGTCGAGAACTTCGGCGGCGGTAGAGCTTGCTAGTGCTGAGACTACGTGGAGGTACCTTTCTTCATCGTCTTGAACCCTGCGAAGGGTGAATTGGGCCTCCGAGTGCGCGAACCAAGCTGGTGCTTGGTGTTCCCAGAAGGTGGGGAGCTTCAAGGACGCGGCGCCGGCCGACACCAGGCTGCTGCTGGTTGCCATCGGGTCGTTGCTGGCCTCTGTAGGGCTGCGTGAGTCAGGGGCTTCGACCGCCGACATTCGGGGTCACCAATGTGGGGGACTACGGTCTCCCGCGTAAAGAAATAGGCAACACAGCGAGCTACAAGAAATAGGTCTTTACTCCACCTCTCACAATACAGTACTGAATTCGTGAAGCCCGCGAACCTGTGATGACTCACGGATTGGTCACCTGCTGGAACCTGATTGCAGCAGGCAAGTCTGAACGTGCCTTATTCCTCTCAGCTTGCAACTGTCTTGCGGGGGGAGGGGAATACAGCAGTTAAAAGGGGATTATACAGGTTTATCTACATACACACAGTGTTTCCCCAATGTGGCAACACCACAAGCGGTTAATTGCTGTTGGCGAGGGAGGTTTGCAGATTGGCAGGTCCGTGTAAATTTCCAGCTCAGGCCAGAACAAACCAGTCTAAAATAACCGGCCTTTCTTTAAATGCTTCAGACACTTTGCAGTGTGACATATGGAAATATGACAGACATGCATCACATGCAAGACCTTCTTGTATATAGACACACCCCAAATTTGTACTCTACGATCCTACCCTACAGAAAAAATTATTGAAAAACTGCAAATAGGCTGCACCCCAAACTAAAACTGATTTTTTTATACACTTAAAAGTGCAGCTTATATTCAAGTGAATATGGTATGTCGATATTTTGTCACCTGTTATACAATACCGGTGAATTAGTCAAATGGAGACCTGCTATTTTGGGCTTCCTTCTGTTGCAGTGATGATGTTACAAAGCAGGGACCACGGGCATCCCAGAACAACTCAATTCACAGTAGTGGGGGCTTTACACATCAGAGGACCCTGGGAGTGGACCCGGAGCCACACTACCCTGGAAAAACCCCACTATCGGCTTGCTACTACCCACGTACTGAGCTGGTAGAGAACTGTCAGCAATCAGGTAGCTGCAGATTGGCAGTCAGGTCTGCCATAGGTGGCGACCCCATGCAGTGGATGGAGGTATTCCAGAATATGCGTAACCACTCCAATCAACCTTCAGCCCACCTTAACACCCCACCCCGCCCCCACCCAGTGTCTGCCTAGAATAATAATAAATCAATAGAATTATATATTTGTCACCTATATTACAATATATGTGATGGCACTATTTCGAAGAAGAGCAGGGGCGTTATCCCTGGTGTCCTGGCCAATACTTATCCCTCAACCAACATAACAAAAACAGATTATCTGGTCATTATCACATTGCTGTTTGTGGGAGCATGCTGTGCGCAAACTGGCTGCCGTGTTCCCCACATTACAACAGTGACTCCACTTCAAAAAGTACTTCATTGGCTGTAAAGCACTTTGAGGCATCCAGTGGTCATGAAAGGCACTATATAAATGCAAATCTTTCTTTCTTTTATGTGCTCCCCTAATGAGCTATTTGGTAAAGGCAGTGTCGGGGGTATACAGTTCAGGTGTTCCGTGCTGAGGTACCTGATCTCCGTTAGGGTGGCAGCACAGATGCTACAATTGGCCTCAGTGTCCCTTGGCTGAAGGGGGGCAAGCCAGCCAGGGCTCCTGTCCCTGATCACTAGCTAGTCACCCTTTCTGGACATTGGTCAAGAAAAAGAAAGAAAAACTTGCATTTACATAGCGCCATTCACGACCACTGGATGTCCCAAAGCGCTTTACAGCCAACGAAGTACTTTTTTATGGAGTGTAGTCACTTGTTGTAATGTAGGAAACACAGCAGCCAATTTGCGCACAGCAAGCTCCCACAATCAACAATGTGATAATGGCCAGATAATCTGTTTTTGTTATGTTGGTTGAGGGATAAATATCGGCCAGGACACCAAGGATAACTCCCCTGCTCTTCTTCAAAAAAGTGCCACGGAATCTTTTAAACAGGGCCTGGGTTTAACTTCTCATCTGAAAGACGGCACCTCCAACAGTGTAGCACTCCCTCAGCACTGCACTGGAGTGTCAGCCTAGATTTTTGTGCTCAAGTCCCTGGAGTGGGACATAAACCCACACCCTCCTGACTCAGAGGCAAGAGTGCTACCAACTGAGCCACAGCTGACATGGTTGAGCAGGAGAGGGCTCTGATAAGATGGCCACCGTGGTTGGATATTCTGCTGACTTTCACTGCCTAGAAGAAAAAGAAATTGCATTTATCTAGCTCCTTTCACATCCTCAGATGCTCCAAAGAGCTTCACAGCCAACACAGTACTTTAAACGTGTCGTCGCCATGGTAATATAAGCCAACATGTGAAGAATGGCCACGAAGGAGTGGTCAGTACCCTAGCAAAAGTCAGCGCTTCAGAAGAGGGGAGACACTCAAAGCTCAAAAACACATCAAATTGTAGCCTGAAATGTCTTACCATTTCAGGCCTCCTTCCCAGGTGCTGCAGTGAGCTGAGGGAGCAAGGGAGCACAATAAAATGTAAGGAAGCAGCCAGCCATTGAATGGATTATCCTTGTGATTAAAATGGTCACTCCAGCCACTATAATTTCATTCCTTCAGGATAATGGAATGAAATCACATCGACCCTTCACGGTGCAAAGAAAATACAGGGCTGGGAAGCAGAAATCACATTGTTTAAATGGTACTTTTCTTGCGATATTACGAATTGTGACAGTAATACTGAAGGGCCCAACATGACATCCTTATCTCACTTGACGTAGATATCTACTCCCTTGTGGAATCTTTGCTCCTCTAACAGAACTGAACATACATATATATTGTTTTTTGGCAAGGAAGACAGCAGATTATTTTACCCTGTTATGTTTTGAATTCAGTGGCATTTTTTTATTAAGTTACAAATCATTATAATTTCAGGCTGTCACACACTTGCAACGCACATTAAATCAACATTTTTCTTTTGAAAATCATATTAAGTGAATGATTATGAGATTACCCGAAGGGAGAGTGGAACCAAATTGAGAAAATGGAATGGAAAAATGTCAACAACATTCTGTGTTGTCCTCTGTAATAGATTTAAGTGATTTACTCTTTCAATCTTCAGGCTGACAACCCAATTTCTAACAGGGCCGTGGAGTGTAACTAAGGCTGGCAATATTATAAATCACCCTGCTCGCTGTGACCACATTCAGTAGAGTCACAGAGGCAAAACTGGGTGTCACAATTTTTCACGAGTCTTCATCTCTCTGCCTGTCTCAAAATACTGGAACCACCCCAACCGCCCCCCCACCCCAGTGATTCCGTGAGTTTATCCAATGATTGGCAGACTCCTGCTCATTAGGAAGGTCTTGGTTCATTTCCCAGTCTGCCTTGGTTAGCTGACCTCAGCCTGGACATTAGGGGCCCTACAATTGGCCACAACTGCCCCTGAGTTTCAGCTGTGGCTCAGTGGGTAGCACTCTCTAGGTGGGAGGGGCTAGGTGTGAGCAGGTGTTACTGGTTGCCTGATTGCTGCAGGGAGTTGGAGTGAGTTTGTAAAAAGTTGGTGGTGGTTTTTTTTTCAGGTTTTAGGGCCTTTTTGGCCCATAAACAACAGCCAGATGGCTGCTGAGGGGTCCAGAGTGCCGGGCCCCTCAGAGGACAGTGTTCCCAAGATGAATTTAATTAGGGGAGAAACTGTGGTTGGAAGGGAAAGAAAAAGGCCCAAAGATTTGGGCCGGGACTCCAGGAGGTTTGGAAAAGAAAATACAGTGGTGGTTCAGTGCGAGGATAAAGAGATACGAGCTTGGGATATTATCTAAGTGGTACATGAGGACTGTGGCGAGGGAAGCTGCTTTGCCTGCCGACCAAAGCCGAATGTTGGGTTTGAGGTGACGGTCAATGTCCGAGAGGAGGTGGAAAGACTTTTACTCAGTTTGAAAGTTGGCGATAAGTTCTTGGAGGTATTTCTGCTATATTCGGAAGAGGTGGTGATCTAATTCTTAAACTTGCCAGTTTATATTGAGGATGATGTGCTAATCAAAAAGTTGGAGGTGTGGGACATTAAAATTTGCTCAGCAATAAAGAGGAGATACTATCCAGGAACATGGGTAGCAGATGGAACCCGTTACATAAAGGTGCGGTTCCCAGAGGGGGTGAAGTCATTACTGTACAGCATGAAATTTGAGACAATGGAAGGAGTGCAGTACTTCTGAGTACTGCATGATAACCAAGTGAAGGTTTGTTATTATTGTCTTGGACACGACCACCTTATAAGAAACTGTCCAGTCTTGTACTGTTATAATTGCGGCGAGTCTGGACACATCGCTCAGAGCTGCAAGGCGGAGAGCTGTGGGGTGTGTCACAAATGTAAAGTCTGTGGGTTGTTTAGTTAATTAATACACAGACTACCAGAGTAACTTAAAACAGGACTTTACTATTCGAAGGTCAGGGCGAATCTGCCCAATAAATCCTGACACAGCACTTATATACCGGTGTGGTCACCATCGGTATTACAGTATACAGAAGCCAACAAAGTAGTGCAACACCTAAAGTAGTTCTCTTAAAGGTGGACGGTTACATACAATAGTTCTCTTAAAGGTAGACGGGTACATACACTACAATCCTCCCTTTTTAGCTTACAACATACTGATTCCCCATTAAACATACATTATAACATATATACAACTTTATGCAAGACAGTTCACAGATTCAGTCTCTCTGGAGGTTTCCGGACTCTGTCCGGATAACGCCTCGGTGGTGTCGTAACACCCGGCGGGGTAGTAGGTGCTTCTGGCAAGGTTGATTCGGCTTGAAGGACAGTGTCAGGTTCATCTGATTCCAGTATTACCAGATCGGAGGTAGGTGTTCTGGGTATCTCTGTCTCAACATTAACCGTGTAAGGTGGTGGAGTAGGTCGGCCATTTGTGGCTGACCCTATGATCTGGTCAACATGGCGCCTTATTATACTGTCCCCAATGTCCACCGTATACATCAACGGCCCTAGCCTTTTTCCAATAGTTCCAGGCTGCCATTTCTCGGTACGGTAGTCCCAGGCCAAAACTTGTTGACCTATCTGAAAAGATCTAGTTGGCCTTTCATTCATGCCCTGGAATTGCCGGTTCTCTACGTCCCTTCTGACGTTTGGCTTAAGCAAATCCAGCCGGCATCTTAGTCGTCTATTAAAAAACATCATGGCGGGAGTTTGATTTGTGACCGCATGTGTTGCATTCCTGTACGCCAACAAGAAGCTATCCACCTTATGTTGTAAGTTAATGGCTTCATCACCCATGGCCTTTATGGCCTTCTTGAAGGTCTGGACAAACCTTTCAGCCAATCCATTGGAGGCGGGATGGTATGGGGCTGACGTGTAGTGCTTAACCCCATTGCTCTTTAAGAATTTCTTGAATTCTTCGGACACAAATTGCGGTCCATTATCAGAACAGATCTGTTCCGGCAGCCCATTCCTAGCAAACATGGTCCTTAACACTGTGATGGTTTTTTCCATGGTGGTGGTGGACATCTTTATTACCTCCGGCCACTTGGAGTGTGCATCCACCGCTATTAGAAACATTGAGTCCATAAATGGACCAGCAAAGTCGATGTGTACCCTTTGCCAAGGAGATGAGGGCCACTCCCATGGATGTAGAGGAGCCTGTGGTGGCGCGTTTTGGACCTTCTGGCATCCTAGACAGCTCTTAGTGATTTCTTCGATGTCCCCATCAATGCCTGGCCACCACACAAACGCTCTTGCTAGGTTCTTCATTTTCACTCCACCCAGATGTCCCTCGTGCAGCTCCTTTAACACCTTCTGTTGAAGTTTGGGTGGAATCACCACTCTAGATCCACACATCAGGGTTCCTCGACACACTGACAGCTGTTCTTTTCTCTGCGAAAATGCTGGCAGCATTGATTCGCCCTGTGCTGGCCATCCCTCCACCGTTAAATCATAGACTCGTGAGAGAGTCGGGTCATTTCTTGTTTCGTTTTCGATCATCGAATTTGTTACTGGTAGACATTCCACTATGGATGAGTGGAACATCTCTACCGGGTCCACTGTAGTCGCTTCTTCTACTATCGGCAATGGCAAGCGCGATAATCCATCAGCATTTCCATGCTGTTTGGACCTTTTGTATTCGATGTCATATTGGTGTGCCCCAAGTAACACGGACCACCTCTGTAACCTTTGCGCTGTCATGGTGGAAACGGCCTTGTTAGGGTTGAATATGGACACCAACGGCTGGTGGTCTGTCAGTAATGTGAACTTCTTGCCCTGCAGGTAATGATTGAATTTCTTTACGCCCCACACAAGGCTGAGGGCCTCCCTATCTATTTGAGCATAATTTCGCTCCGCGGAGGTCAATGATCGGGACACGAATGCCACTGGCCTTTCCGAGCCATTTGGTAACTTGTGTGAAAGTACTGCTCCAATTCCATAGGGGGAAGCATCACAAGCTAGACGAAGAGGTAACGTTGGGTTGAAATGAGCCAACGCTTCTTCAGAGGTAATCAACGCCTTGCTTCTGCGAAAGGCCTTTTTACATTCCTCACTCCACTTCCATGGTACTTCTTTCCGCAACAGAGCATTCAGCGGATGCAGCACCGTGGATAGATTCGGCAGAAACTTGTGATAATAATTAATCAACCCCAAGAATGATCTTAACTGTGATACATTTTCCGGAGCGGGGGCCATCACGACAGCTTTTATCTTGTCAGGCGACTTGTGCAGCCCCTCTCGGTCAATGACATGACCGCAGTACGAGATCCGTTTTTGGAAGAACTCACATTTCTTGCGATTAACTCGAAGGCCATATTCCTTCAACCTAGTGAGCACCAGTTTCAAATTTGTGAGGTGTTCTTCCTCGTCTTCTCCCGTAATCAGGATATCGTCTAAGTAACACTGCGTGCTTGGAATTCCTTGTAATACCTGCTCCATGGCCCTCTGCCAAATTGCTGGAGCCGAAGCTACCCCAAAAACCAGTCTATTATAACGATACAAGCCTCTGTGTGTGTTGATGGTGAGGTACTGACGTGACTCTTCCTCGACTTCCATCTGTAAGTATGCCTGTGCCAGGTCTATCTTGGTGAAGTGTTTCCCTCCAGCCAACGAAGCAAAGATATCTTCAATCCGCGGAAGCGGGTATTGTACCGTGTGAAGCACCGGATTCACTGTGATCTTGAAGTCTCCGCAGGTGCGGACCTTCCCCGGTCCCCCTGGCTTGTTACTTGGTGAAGACTTCATGACGGGAACAATGGGCGTGGCCCACTCACTCCAGTCCACTTTTGACAGTACCCCTGATCGTTCAAGTTCTTCCAGTTCTGCCTCCAAAGCAGGCCGTATCGCGTAAGGTACCGATCTGGCTTTGAAAAATTTTGGGCTTGCATGTTCTGCAATCTTAACCTTTGCTTTAATTCCTCGCAGTGTTCCCAGTCCTTGCTGGAATACCTCTTTAGCTTCGTCCAATATTCTGGACAACCGTTCAGGTTTGACATCTTCCTTTCCGGAATCTACCGTCATGGTGTTTAGTGAATGCCAGTCTATCTTTATTTTCCTGATCCACTCCCGTCCCAGAAGTGGTGGACCTCCCTCAGGCAACACATACAGGTCCATCCTTTGGTGATCTTTGTCCTTGTATCTCACCTTGACTTCTATCTTTCTGATGGGGTATACTTTGTGCCCCGTGTATGTCTGCAATACTAGTTCCGTATCCCGTAGGGGAATATGCTTGAATAACTTTTTATAATCATGCTTATTCATGACCGTCAACGCCGATCCGGTGTCCACTTCCATTTTCACTTTGACTTTTGCAATCTGTAGTGTGATCCAGATAGCTTGTCGGTCAGCTTCATTACTCACATTGTGAATTCTCAGACTATCCAGCTCCTGGCCGTTTGGGTCTGAGTCCGAATTCTGTTCGTCTGAACTCTTCTCAGCCACCTTGTGTACCTTGTTGTACTTTTCCTGTGATGGCTTCCTTTGGTTGTTGGTCTTCTTCCCTGACCGGCATACCTTAGCTATGTGACCCAGTTTGCCACATTTCCTACATTCCTGGTTCTTAAACCAGCATTGGTTCTGGTCGTGTGTTGTCTTCCCACAACGATAGCATTTTGTTGTACTCGAGGTAATTTGATCCACACTGAGTGCCGCTGCCTTTAGCTGCATTTCCGCAGTTCCCTTCGCTGCGGCTTCGTGCGATGCTGCAATAAGGACAGCCCTGTCAAGTGTAAGGTCGTTCTCTTCGAGTAGTCGCTTTTGCGTTCCTTCCTTTGACAACCCGCACACGAACTTGTCTCGCAATGCCTCTGTCAGATTCCCTCCAAACTGGCAGTGTTTCGCTAGTCTACGCAGTTCGACCAAGTATTCTGCGTTGCTTTCGTCTTTCCTTTGCGTTCTCGCATAGAATTTGAATCGTTCCGCCAACATCAACGGTGTGGGGTTCAAATGATCCTTCAGAACAGTCACAATATCATCGAAAGTCTGATCCGCCGGTTTAGCTGGTGCTAGTAGATGCTTCAAGAGCCTGTATGTCTTCGCGCCCATCGAGTTTAGCAAGGTTATAGCTTTGTCATCTTCTTCTATTTTATTGGCCTCACAATAGATCTCAATGCGTTCCACATACGTGGCCCAGTCTTCTACCTCGGAATTAAAATCGTTGATGTTACCATGCTTAGGCATCTTCCTCTCTTCCTGATAACACCACGAATTATTTCTTTAAATTTTATTTATTTATTTTTTCGAGAAGATGGCGGTTCCCGCGCTTATCTTCTCTCCCCGCCCACTTCAATGGCGGTTTCCCGCTTCTGTCTTCTTCCCCGCCTAATGGCGGCTTCCCGCGTTTCTTCCCTAGCGGGAGGGGTACACTTTCCCCACGGGCGACGGCCGCTGGCTTTCAGGTTCACAGCCTGCGCGTCGGCTTCAGTGCTTTCCCTTTTCTCGGCAGGGCAACCGGCGCTGGGTACACCCCGTTGACGGCGAACAGTTTCAGCCGCTGGGCTGGCTCTCGCTCAGTTCCCCTTGCTCGGGCTCTGTCTCTCTCCCGCTCGCTCGGCTCTACCGGCGCTGGGTACCCCCCGTTGACGGCGAACAGTTTCAGCCGCTGGACTGGCTCTCGCTCAGTCTCCCTTGGTCGGCTCTGCCTCTCCCGCTCGCTCGGCTCCCAATCGCGCCTCCCAGCCCTCTCGCAGTCCGGAGCTTCCCTCCCCGGCTGCGGCTGAGTTTTTATATCTTCCCGCGCCTACGCTCCCGGTCGCAGCGCTTCGTGGCTTCGGTCGCTGCCCGGCCTTTTTCGCCGGTCGCGGTCTAGCTGTCTCACGACGCCGTTGCATCCCCAGCCTGTCTGTACCGTGGCTTCCTTGCTCCACGCTGCCCCAGTCTCAGCGCCTCTGGGCCCGACTTCTGTCCGGCTCCTTTCCCCCTCGACCGTGGTCGAGTGCACCGCCCTTATCCTCCGGTTATTCTTTTTACTTTTCCCTTACTCACAGTCACCGTGGCCGGCTTGCTTCTCGTGCTGATCGGCTCACTCCTCACCGTGGCAGAAGGGACAGTCAGTGTCTGTTGCTGATGGAAGTCTTTGTCTCTGAATTCTTCCTCCTTTCCAGCTCTGCAGACTCGAGTTTTCTCCCAGCAGAATGACGAGGGCGGTTGCCTCTTCTCGACACTCGTTAACTGCTTCGGAAGTATTGTTGCCGCAGGGTATGATCGGACTCGTCGCCACTGTAAAGTCTGTGGGTTGTTTAGTTAATTAATACACAGACTACCAGAGTAACTTAAAACAGGACTTTACTATTCGAAGGTCAGGGCGAATCTGCCCAATAAATCCTGACACAGCACTTATATACCGGTGTGGTCACCGTCGGTATTACAGTATACAGAAGCCAACAAAGTAGTGCCACACCTAAAATAGTTCTCTTAAAGGTGCACGGTTACATACAATAGTTCTCTTAAAGGTAGACGGGTACATACACTACAACAAAGGCCCCACCCACTGTGAGTGTGAGGCAGAAGGAAGCTCTATGAGTGATGAGGAGGTGGGAGAAGGAGCAGGAGGTGTGAGTGGAACAGCCGGAGGAGCGGAACAGTCAGAGGACACCGCTGGTAAATTGAAGGAGAAAAGGCAGAAAATTGCGGAGCAGAGAACAGAATGGAGATGGTGGAAAACACACCAAGTACAGTGGAAAAGAACAAAGACAGCAGAGGGCAGCAAGGGTCGAGTGCAGACTCGAGCCTTAATACGGTTCCGCTCTCCCTAAAGAATCTGGTGTCCGCGGGGGGAGAGGAGGCGGGAGCGGGGTGCGTGGTAAATGTAAGTACTCCAAAGAATGACGGGGAGTCGGACATCTCAGTGAGCCGGAGGGGGCAAGACAAGGAGAGGGTGCAAGAGGCAGGAGCCTTAAAGGGGCAGCAGGACGGGAGCGGCGAGACAAAGATGGCAGAAGGGAGCAATATAGGTGCGCCATTGTCCCAGAGAGAGAAGGATCAGGGAGCAAGGGTCAGAGGTGGAGATGAGGTTGAAGGGAGCGAGGGAGCGGCACTGTTGGAGAAACCGCGATAGCAGGAAGACTCTCTATGGGAGATGATGCATCTGACAGGGAGCAGGATTACGTATCTGACGGGGAGCAGGCACAGAGGGTTACAGAAGAGCTTGAGAGTGAGGAATTCGAGGGGGACAGAGACACGGAAGTGGGGGGTGGGGTGGCATCATGTGGAAAGGGAAAGGTTAGTGAGGGGCAGAAGGAGGGAGAAAGGGCAGCTCCTTGGCCCAAACTTAATGCAAGGAAGAGGCTGAAACAGCAGGGAAGGTTCAAACAGGAGGTGAAAAAGAGTCGGAGGCTGCAGGAAAAAGCAACAGCTGGCCGAAAAGTTGGGAAGGAGCATGAGAGGAGGGAAGGGCCAGAGATTAAATGATGGGGAGATTATCAGGCATACTTCCCTTCTTCGGAGCCATGATTACATTGGTCTCGATTAATGTGAACGGACTGAGGGGTGAGAAGAAATTGCAGCAGTTGTTGCAGGGTTTTAAAGGCACGGACTTGTTGTGTCTGCAAGAAACCTTTTGGGATGAGGATATCCTAGAAAGAGTTCAGAAGGTTTGGAAGGGAGGGGTGTTTGCAAGTTGTGCAAACAATAACCGTAGAGGGGTGGCTGTTTTGGTGTGTCCGTCCATAAAAGAGAACGTTGCCTTGGTGGACAAGGACATTGAGGGGAGATTTTTACGGCTATGGGTAAAAATGGAGGAATTTAATTGCGATCTCTTTAATATCTATGCACCGAACGACCATTGCAAGCGTCGCGAGTTTTTTCAGGGGTTATTCACTGAAGCGGCAGAGGTGGAAAATCCTTGTAAAGTGGGGGATTTTAATGTATTTTTATCTCGGATGGACATTTCAGCCCAGATGACCTTTAAGGATGATAACTCCAGAGGAATGTAGAAATGATGGCAAATTTAAATTTGAGAGACTTATGGGGGGACCGGAACCCCATAAAAAAGGGGTTCTCCAGAACAGGTTGGGTGGGTGATGTTTTAAAACAGAGCCAAATAGATTTTGTGTTAATGCGGGGAGGGTTAAGTTCTGAGGTGATGGAGATTTATTATAAAAAAGTATTTTTTAGTGACCACTCGGCTTTGGTTCTTAGAATTAGGAACAGCAGAGTTAAGATCGGTTCAGGGCTGTGGATTTTAAACAATCAATACCTGAAAGAAATAGTTTATAAAGAAGGGATTATAAATATAATAAAGAATGCTCGGAAGGAACCTTTGTTCTTGAAAGAAAGAAGAGTTTGGTGGGACAATTTCAAATATGAGGTAAAAGTTTTTTCGGTACGTTATGGGAAAAAGAGAGCGGCAGCTAACCGGCGTCGAGAAGAGAATATAAATAAAAGGTTTACGGATGTCTGTAATGCAGTTGACGGAGGGGATAAGGGAGCTGAGACTAAGTTCCGGGTGCTAAAGGAAGAGTGGGAATTATTGCAAGCTGAAAAATGCAAGGGGGCCATTCTCCATGCAAAGGCTAGAGATGTATTGGAGGGCGAAAGGTGCTCTAGATATTTTCTAGAGCAAGAGAAGCTGCGACAGAGATTATCATTTATTGGAGAGTTGAAGGTTGGGGAGAAGATTATTCATGAAAGTGGGGAGATTTTAGAGGCGGCTAGCAGCTTTTATCAAGAGTTATATACAAAAGAAGACATTTCCAATTTGCCGATGGAGAAGGTTAGTGCTTTTATTGAAGAGGGTTTAAAGGAGGACGAGAGAAGCATGTGTGACAAAGAATTAGGATTAGCGGAAATAAACGTAGCAATAAGTGTAATGAAGGGGGGGAAAAGCCCAGGGTCCGATGAACTAAGTGCAGAATTTTATAAAGAATTTTTTGAGATTTTAAGTCCATTGCTCTTAGAAGTTTTTAAGGAAATTAAAATTGAGGGAAGCCTGGCTCCATCTTTGAGGAGACGTGTTATAAGCTTAGCTTATATAAAAATAAAGGGGATAGAAGGGATCTGAAGAATTGGAGGCCCATCATATTATTAAATGTGGATTATAAGATCTTGGCGAGGGTTATGGCAAATCGTATGAAGGAGGTGTTGCCGCAGATAGTTTTGCCCTCTCAGTCCTATGGAGTCATAGGCCGGGACATTGCGGACTCTGTGGTCTCAATCCAAGATGCGATAGAGCTCATGGAAGAGAGTGGGAGGGAGGCTTATGTATTAAAGATAGATCAAGAGAAAACCTTTGATAGGGTCTCTCATGAGTTTTTATTGAAGGCTTTGGAAGCATTTGGTTTCGGGAAAAATTTCATTGAGTGGATAAGGATTTTTTATTCAAACATATTTAGCTGTGTTAAATGTAATGGTTTTTTTATCCAAGTATTTTCCGATACCGAGATCAATGAGACAGGGTTGTCCCCTGTCCCCATTGTTGTACACATTGTTAGCAGAACCATTAGGTTACATGATGCGAAAGAAATAAGGTGTAGTTGGGATTGTGGTTCCCAGTTCTGTGTTGGTGTCAGTGATACACCAATATGCAGATGACACAACCTTAACATTGAGAAATGGGGAGTCAGTGAGGAAAGCTATGTAGTGGAGGAATATTGTTGAACTTCAGGGGCCAGAGTGAATTATAGTAAGTCCCAATGCCTGGTTGCAGGAAGGGGTAGGGAGGAATGGTTGGGGGAGTGTCCCTTTAAGGTGGTGGAGGTTTTAGAAGTTCTGGGGGTGCATATGGGGTACAAGAAAGACAGGGATGAAGTGGATCGATTAAATTGGGAACCAAAGTTTATGTAAATTAAAAAGATTTTGGGAAGATGGGAAAGAAGGTGGTTGAAAGTGCAAGGAAGAGCGACAGTGGTGTCTGCTCTCCTGCTATCTAATCTATGGTACTTATTGACAGTGGAGGATATTCCTGAGTGGGCAGAAAAGTCCATCCGAGAGGCTTGTGTGAGGTTTTTATGGGAAGGGAAACCAGTCTTGGTGGCTTACAATAACATCATTGGATGGAGAAATCAGGGAGGACTCAATTTCCCAGATATTGATTTGAAGAAAAAATCCTTTAGAATCAAATGGGTGAAGAGATTTCTTCAGAAGTCAAATACAAGTTTTTGGAAGAGTTGTTTGGAGCATTTTTTAAAACAAAGTGGGATAGGAGGGCTGGGCATATTGTATATGGAATACAATAATATGTTTTGGAAATCGATTAAACTTCTCCCCAGGTTTTAATAGGGGGTTGTAGAGACTTGGGCCCAATTTTTAAAAGTATGCAGTTTATGCCCAAGGGGGTGAGGAATCTTTAGAACAGCCCTTATTTTTGAACAGGTGGGTCAACATCGAAGGAGAGGTTTTATTTAATCAAGCTTTTATAAAAGCTGGTATTATATGTGTGAAAGATGTATTATACGAGGTAATTCCAGGTTGGTTGCCGGAAGTGATAGTGAGGGACATGGTGTGGGAGGAGGATCAGGAGGTAGAGGAAAAAGCAATAGGGATCATGTATGAGAAGATTGTGAGGGCAATGCCACAGGATTGGGTGGAAGAAATAAATGCAGAAATCTTCAAAGGAAGTAAAATGCGTCCTGCTTTTCCAAGCTTTCTGCTGGAGAAAGGGGGAGAGTTGGTTCAATTTGACAACTGTAATACTCGAGATTTCTATGAGGTATTCAGAGAATGGAGATTCAAGACACCTGCTGCTCAGAAGTTTTGGCAGTGTATATACCCACAGCTGGACTTCAATAGGATTTGGAAGGGAGTGTAGGCGAATTTTAAATGATCAGAGTGGATTGAACTGGATTTCAAATTGGCTCACAACCGGATTTTTACCATGACGGTCTTGTGCAAGATTGGACAAGTGGAGGGGGCAACTTGCCCAGTGTGTGGGACACGGGATGAGACTCTGTCCCATTTACTGGTGTTATGTCCACAGTTAAATGTTTTTAAGTATTATGTTCAACAGTTGTGTGGAGTTTTTTTGCTGGGTGGGGACCGAAGAGCGAGAATGGGAATCCCGTGGGAGTCAATTTTGAGATGGGGATGGCAGGAGAGTCTGCCCGAGTCTAGCGGAGCGGCAATTAATTTAATGTTCAGTTTGGCTAGATTCGTGATTGTGGACAAAACATGCAGGCAATGCGGAAAGATGGGACACATTGCATGAGTTTGCAGGTCCGGGAAGAAGACTAAAGACAACAAAAAGACTACTAAGGAACAGTACAGGAAAGTACAAAAGATGACGGACAGTAGTTCCGAAGACCAGAAGAGCGATAGTGAATCCGGGAACAAGAGACTAAGCTGTCTCAAACTACACAATGTAATCGCAAAAGAGGATCACCGAACCATTTGGGTCACCCTCACGATAGCAGGGTCCCAAGTCAAAATGGAATTGGATACAGGATTAGCCCTGACCATCATGAATCGACGAGACTACGAGCGGCTATTCTCACACATACCCTTGAAAGACACATCCATTGTCTTGAAGACATATACGGGGCAGAAAGTATACCCCAGAGGGAAAATAAGGGTGCCTGTCGAATACAACGGCAAGGAAATACAGAAATTGTATCTGTACATACTGCAAGATGGTGGACCACCGTTATTGGGACGTGAATGGATCAGAAAGATAAGTTTAGAATGGCACTCCACTCAGGCACTGACTGTGGCTGGTAAAAAGGATGACGACGTCACACCTGGACGATTGTCAAAAATCTTAGCTAACGCTAAAGAGGTATTTCAACAAGGACTGGGAACTCTTAAAGGCGTAACCGCCTCGATAAAAATAGAAGAGAATGCAATTCCCAAGTTCTTCAAAGCAAGACCGGTACCATATGCAATTCGCCCAGCCGTCGAGGCAGAGCTGGAGAATCTGGAGAATGCAGGCGTGTTATCTAAGGTAGACTGGAGCGAGTGGGCGACACCCATCGTTCCTGTCATAAAGAAAACGTTAAACAATAAGTCTGAGGAGCCAAGGAAGGTTCGCATCTGTGGGGACTTCATTGTGACTGTGAACCCAGTCCTTCACACAGTACAGTATCCTCTTCCGAGGATAGAAGATATTTTCGCCTCACTATCTGGAGGGAAACATTTTACAAAAATTGACCTAGCGCAAGCATATTTGCAGATGGAGGTTGAAGAATCCTCTAGGAAATATCTCACAATAAACACTCACAAAGTTCTTTACCAGTATAATCGACTGGTATTCGGAGTAGCATCAGCTCCGGCTATATGGCAAAGAGCGATGGAACAAGTCCTGCAAGGGATTCCGGGGACTCAGTGTTACTTGGACGACATCCTAGTGACAGGTGAAAATGACAGTGAACACCTTGTCAACCTAGAGCAGGTGCTCACTAGACTAAGAGAACATGGGCTACGAGCCAATCGCCCCAAGTGCGAGTTTTTTAAGAAACAAATATCGTATTGTGGCCACATGATTGATGAAGAGGGGTTACATAAGTCCCCTGACAAAATTGAAGCGGTAGTTAAGGCTCCAGCGCCTGAAAATGTGTCGCAACTGAGGTCATTCCTCGGATTGGTGAATTACTACCATAAGTTTTTGCCGAATTTGTCCACAATTCTGCACCCACTGAACGCCCTGCTACAAACTGGAGTAGCATGGAAATGGAGCGATGAATGTAAGCGGGCCTTTCAGAAGTGTAAAGGCCTGATCACTTCAAGAGAAGTATTGGCTCACTACAACCCATCACTACCGATAAGACTGGCGTGTGATGCGTCTCCCTACGGCATTGGAGCGGTACTGTCACAAAAATCCCTTGATGGTTCAGAGAGGCCGATAGCTTTTGCGTCACGCTCGTTAACTGCAGCCGAGCGTATCTACGCCCAGATTGACAGAGAGGCCCTCAGCCTGGTGTGGGGGGTGAAGAAGTTCAATCACTACCTGCACGGACAGAAATTTACTCTACTAACTGATCATCAACCTCTTGTCTCCATTTTCAACCCTAAGAAGGGCGTCCCGATAATGACGGCTATAGAGGTGGTCCCTTTTCCTAGGGGCACACCAATATGACATCGAGTACAAAGGAACTAAACAGCATGGGAATGCTGATGGATTGTCGCGCCTACCGTTGCCGACGGTGGAAGAAGCACCTGCAGTGGATCCTGTGGAGATATTCCACTCGACCATAGTCGAATGTCTACCTGTGACGAATGCAAACATAGAAAAGGAAACACGAAATGACCCGACACTCTCCAGAGTCTATGATTTAACGGTGAAGGGATGGCCAGCACATGGCGAACCACTGTTGCCAGCATTCTCGCTGAGAAGAGAACAGCTGTCAGTGTGCCGAGGAACCTTGATGTGTGGATCAAGAGTAGTAATTCCACCCAAATTGAAGGATAGAGTGCTCAATGAGCTTCATGAGGGTCATCTGGGAGGGGTAAAAATGAAGAACTTAGCCAAAGCATTTGTGTGGTGGCCGGGAATCGATAGAGAAATCGAAGAGACGACCAAGAGCTGTACAGGATGCCAGAAGGTCCAAAACGCCCCACCACAAGCCCCTCTACATCCATGGGAGTGGCCCTCATCCCCATGGCAAAGGGTACACATTGATTTTGCTGGTCCATTTATGGGCTCGATGTTTTTAATTGCGGTGGATGCACATTCAAAGTGGCCAGAGGTAATAAAAATGTCCTCAACCACCACAGAAAAAACTATCACAGTCTTACGAACCATATTCGCCAGAAATGGGCTGGATGAACAGATTTGCTCCGACAATGGACCACAGTTTGTGTCTGAACAGTTCCGGAGGTCATCCGCCCCATATCATCCTGCCACCAATGGATTGGCTGAGAGGTTCGTTCAAACATTCAAGAAGGCTATCAAGGCAATGTGTAATGAAGACATACCCCTACAACACAAGGTGGATAACTTCTTGTTTGCCTACCGGAATGCGACACATGTGGTTACCAACCAAACTCCAGCCATGATGTTCTTCAATCGAAGCCTAAGATGCCGCTTGGATTTGGTTAAGCCAAACATCAGAAGAGATGTGGAGAACAGGCAGTTTCAGAATATGAATGAAAGGCCAACCAGGAGTTTCAAGATAGGTCAACCAGTTTTGGCCCGGGACTACCGCACAGAGAAACGGCAGCCAGGAACGATCTGCACACGGCAAGGACCTCTAATGTATACCGTGGACGTTGGAAAGAGCATTGTAAGACGCCATGCTGACCAGATTCTAGAGTCACTGGAAAACGTCAAATCTACACCACGACCCTATACACCTGGTGATGAAACCAAAGTACCAATTGCATCTACCTCAGAATCGGTGATATTGGAAGCAGACGAACCAAACAACGACGTTGATCCCGAATCAACCTTGCCAGAAGAACCTGATACCCCAAAGAGGCGTTATCCGGACAGAATCAGGAAGCCTCCTCAAAGACTGAATTTATAATTGATTAACTTCAGCTAATGTTTATAGCAACTGTAATTGTAAATATGTTATTTAATTATTAATCGAATGTTATGTACTGTTTAGCTAAAAGGGGAGGAATTGTAGTGTATGTACCTTGAAGAAGGAACTATATTCTGCAGCCCCTGTATACTGCAGTACCAGTAGTGACCACCCCTGTATATAAGCCTGTGCAGTAACTTTGTATAGTAGTTCCAGTTTTGTCTCCATTCAGTAAACACCTGTTATAACCAACTTCTGCAGTCCGTGTCTCAATTACACACGGACATTACAGTTGGCATTCATTCCTAAACAGACCAGAAGGTGGTGCTGTCTCCTTGGGAAGCTCAGCGTTCGATGTATCATTGACTCCAGATTGCCACAGCAGGCCCTCCA
This sequence comes from Somniosus microcephalus, assembly GCF_052327205.1. NCBI lineage: Eukaryota > Metazoa > Chordata > Chondrichthyes > Squaliformes > Somniosidae > Somniosus > Somniosus microcephalus. The sequence continues at coordinate 50,280,627 of NC_140999.1, read as the reverse complement.
GACGCAGATTCAGTTTTGGTTCCAGATGATGCGTTGATAATTTTACATAATGTTTCTGCAGGATAGAAGGCAGGCGTTGTACTCGTGCTCTGCTGCAGCTGTTCTCATTAAAGGAGCTTATTAGCGTGAAAGGACCAGGGACAGCCCACAATGCAACTGGGAGCGGAGCTGGGGTTAGTTTGAACATCGACGTTTTTTTTCCTATTACTGGGGGAATGTAACTGGCACATCTCCCAGTCGCATTATCTCCACCGTTGTGTTTCTTTATCCTGCACTTTCCTCTCCCGAAGCTGCTGCCTCACACCAGGGTCTGGTTCCAAGGGCAGCAGCAGCCCTTCCTGTACCTTGTCCAAGTGACCATTCTTCATGTGTCAGCCCAGACAGCGAGTGCCAGTCAGCAATTCGAATATGGGGGGCATCACAGTTCGGCCCAATCCACTCTCTCAACCCCACCCCCCACATCTACACATATGCAGTATCCAGAAGATGGAGCAGGATATCAAACAGGAGCAGGGACCCAGGATTATATTTTTTTCCTCCTCTCCTGCCCAGCCTCGGGGCACTGGACCAAATAATAGCACCTCACCTGCTGCCCCAGCTGAAATCAGCTAACTCAGCACAGACTGTGGATCTGTAAGGTTGAGTTCCACACTGGGCAGTCCATGTAAACCATTAAGCTCTCCATCCAGGACATCCAACTTGATTCAATGAAATCACCCGCACAGCAGCAGCTCCCTGTTTCCAAAATGAGACTTGCATTAATTCCCCCCGCCTTACCCCCCCGCAGCCCCCCCCAAGGTGACTCGTTTCCTTCAAATGATGAAAAGTCTTTCTGTTTAAAACATCAAAGGCCTCTGAATGATTCTTCTTGCGACGCTTCACACTGAATATTCTTCAAACCAATCGACCCATTTTTTTCCCTCTCCTTCCCTACCTCATTTGGAACAAGAGGAAGCTGAATATCAGAAATAAGAACAGAAAATGCTGGAAACACTCAGCAGGTCAGGCAGCATCAGTGGAGAGAGAAACATTTCAGGCAGATGGCCCTTCGTCAGAACTGGAAGAAGAGGCACTGGTGTGAAGGTGGCAGTGTCGGAACAGACGTGACGGAGACAGAGAACCTGGGAGAATGAATTGCTGTCAATTTTCAAGGATCTTAGGCAGGCTTGGAAATCTGCGTCAGGGGTCCGCAATGCCATTGGTTCCAGTTAGGTCAGGGCGCTGACACTAAGCAGGGCAGCTGACAGGGAGAGCTGCTATTGGTTGCACTCCTGTAATGTGATAGTGCCTATTGTGTGGACACCGTCCCCAATCATGGAACGTCTCAAGACCCAGGCCACAGTTTCAGTAAAAAGACCATTTCTCTTATTGACCTGTTGCACTATTGAGGGGTTTTGATAGAGTATGTACTGTAAGGTGAAACTGTTTCCACTGGCAGGAGGGGCGGTAACCAGAGGACACAGATTTAAGGCAATTAGCAAAAGAGCCAGAGGCGAGATGAGGAGACAATGTTTTACGCAGCGAGTTGTTATGATCTGGAATGCACTGCCCGAAAGGGTGGTGGAAGCAGATTCAATAGTAACTTTCAAAAGGGAATTGAATAAATACTTTAAGGGGAAAACTTTGCAGGGCTATGGGGAAAGAGCAGGGGAATGAGACTAATTGGATAGCTCTTTCAAAGAGCCGGCACGGGCATGATGGGCCGAACGGCCTCCTTCTGTGATGTATGGTTCTATGAATATTATTAAATTAGTAGCACAGGAGCATAATCAGACAAAAGAGCCAAAGAAGGAGATGTTAGGACAGGTGAGCAAGCATTTGGTCAAAGAGGTGGGGTTGAAAGAGCGGCTTAAAGGAGGAGAGAGAGGGAGTGAGGCGAAGAGGTTTAGAGAGGGAATTTGAGAGCTGAGGGCCTAGACGGCTGAAGGCACGGCCGCCAATGGTGGGGCGAAGGAAGTGGGGGATGCACAGCAGGCCAGAATTGGAGGAACGCAGAGTTGGGGGAAGGAATTTCAGCAGTGCTCCATTATAAAACCTGCTAAACATAACAAACTCGGCTGTGATGTTCACAGCCTCTCACCCTCAGCTGAATAATCTGTTACCCATTAACTCTCGTCTCTGCAGCAAGGTACCTGTCAGGGACTGGCACCTGCGGAACTGTACCACAGCCTGAGTCCGTGCCCTTGGGATGGGGTGGGGGATGGTAGATCATTATTGCTATCATATTAAATGGTGGCAATTTTTATTTATAAAAGAAGCAGAGAGCAGATGCTGTACTTACAAAAAAAAAGCAAACAAAATAATGGCCTTTCTCAAATAAGTTTCCTTCAGGATTTATTTAAGAATTTGGGAAATGCTATTTTAATTATAATATTCCTTCTAACAAACCATTTACAAATTTGCATTCCTATAGCACCTTTACAAAATACCTCAAAGCATGAGCCCATTTTTTGAAGTGCAGTTACTATTGTTATGTAGGTGAACGCAGCAGCTGGTTTTTGCACAGCAAGATCCCACAAACAGCAATGGGATGAATAAACAATGGACCTGTTTTTGGTGGTGGATGGTTGAGGGACGAGTGTTGGCCAGGACACCCAGGGGGAGCTCCCTGCTATTCTTGGAGTAATGGTACTGGATCTTAAACACCCAACCGAACAAGCAGGCTGGGCCTCGGTTTGACGTCCCATTTAGTAAGGCACTGATGTGCCAGCCTAGATCACGTGCTCACGTCCTTGGGCGGGGGCGTCTGCCTACTAAACCGCACCTGCTTCAAGCTCCTTGACACATTTCAACGTGATAATTAATCTGATAATGAGCATTTATTATAAAATACAGCGGATGCTGGAAATCTGAAGTAACAACAGAAACTGCTGAAAATACTCAGCAGGTCAGGCAGCATCTGTGGCGAGAGAAACAGAGTCAACGTTTCAGGCCGATGACCCTTCGTCAGAATGAGCATTTATTATTTTGTTGGAAGTAGAACATTGCCAAATTACAAAGCTTGTAGAGTTTGTCCTTTTTAGTGAATGAAAGCAGCTGACTGTTGGGGAAGGTGCTCAGTGATTGGCTTGTGTTCCCCTCCTGTGGCTGAAGTTTATTATTTTATTTTGTGTCGGCCAATAGAGCCATCTGCCCAAAGGAGCGAGCGTTCTTCCCCTTTAATGAAAAGAGAGAGCAAAGCGAGACATGTGGCCGTGGGCTGTTGCTGATGTTTCACACCTTGGAGCTACAGCGAGCGAGAGAGAGAGAGAGCTCCTGAAACCAGCCTCGCCGAGCTGACTGCAGCCCCCAGAGTCTCTCACTCAGTCACTCCAAACTGCAGCCTGCTCAAGTCTGCGAAACATCGCATTTGGAGTTTGTGAGTTTCAGCGGGAGACAGACAGGAGGCGAAGAGACGAGGTTGATGCAAAACCGTCACATCACTGCCACATCACTGCAAGCAGCAGCGAGCAGGTAAGCAACTCTCAATCTCAGGACGATCTTGGCTGGGCACAGTGACTATTATGCGCTTGTTTTAACAAACACAAAAACAAATTCTTAATTATTCGTTGCAATCTTTTGTATGCCTATTGTTGAAACTTTTTAAAAAATTATTAAATTGAAAGTTAAACTAGAGACTTACACTTATTTGGGAAATTGGCCTGGAATATATTTAATTGAGCAGTTTAATTTTTTTATTGCATTGGCACTAGGAGTTTATTTTCTATGTTCTCCGTGTTTTTATAAGCCGGTTGCTGGAACCCCGCAGGTCGGTTTCGCCTGAAATTTAACACAATTTTTTTTTGTTGGTCAGTTTCAAAGCGAATCTCCGACGCCAGAAATGGCCAAGTGGTTGAAGGATTACTTGAGTTTCGGGAGCCGCAGGGTCCCTCCTCAGCCTCCCAAGCCCGACTACAGCGAGAGCGAGATCCTCAAAGCCTACCGAGCCCAGAGGAACCTGGACTTCGAGGATCCGTACGAGGAGAGCGAGAGCAGAGCCCGGGCTTCGGAGGGCGAGCACCCGCCCGCAGCCTCCTCCCAGCACCAGAAACCAGCCTCCCCGGACATCAAGTACGTGTCTCCCAAGCACCGGCTCATCAAAGTAGACAGCACCGACCTGGGCAGCCGGGCAAAGATACTGGGCAGCGAGGAGGCGAAAGGCAAGCCCGAGACTGTAAGTACCAGCGAGACCCCATTGGACTTATTTCACTCTCCCCTGCTACTTGAGGTACGTGTGTGTGTGTTAGCTGTGGCTCAGTTGGTAACACTCTGAGTCAGAAGGTTGTGGGTTCAAATCCCACTCCAGAGACTTGAGCACAAAAATCTAGGCTGACACTCCAGTGCAGTGCTGAGGGAGTGCTGCACTGTCGGAGGTGCCGTCTTTCGGATGAGACGTTAAACCGAGGCCCCGTCTGCTCTCTCAGGTGGATGTAAAAGATCCCGTGGCACTATTTCGAAGAAGAGCAGAGGAGTTACCCCGGTGTCCTGGACAATGTGGCACTGGACAACCGCTGCACTATAGAGAGCATCCTGACAAACTGTATCACAGTATGGTATGGCAGCTGTAGCTACTATGACCGGAAAGCCCTGCAGCGGGTAGTCAAAACTGCCCAACGCATTACCGGCACCCGGCTACCGACCATAGAGCACATATACCAGAAACGCTGTCTACGGAGGTCACGGTCCATCATCAAAGACCCTACCCACCCCAGCCACAGTCTGTTCGCCCTCCTGCCACCTGGGAGACGCTACAGATGCATTCGCACCCGTACGACCAGATTTAGGAACAGCTTCTTTCCCAGGGCTGTCATCCTACTGAACTCCACAAATAAACTCTAAAGCCTGCACATCTGCCAATGCACTTTATTATGGTTATATTTATGTTAATATACTACAAGCCAAATGTATGTTGAATGTTTTAATGTCTTAATCCAAATGTACACTCTCGGGAGCCGCAAGCCTATATTTCGTTGTACTGCACTTGTGCACTAACAATGACAATAAAAGTTGATTTGATTTGATTTGAATAGTTATCCCTCAATCAACATCTATAACAGATTAGCTGCTCATTATCACATTGCTGTGTGGGAGCTTGCTGTGCACAAATGGCTGTAAAACACTTTGGGACGTCCAGTAGTCACGAAAGGTGCTATATAAATTCAAGTCATTCTTTCTGGACAATGCCGACAACTCATGGTTAATAATTATGGTCGGGGCGGGGTGGATGTTCTCCGCCCTCGTCGGTGGTGAGACACTTGTGAATTGGGCTCCACCTAATGAGTTAGTGAGAGGCTGATCCATACCAAGGAGAGAGGTCCCGCGTGAAGTGTGTCCCCCTAATATACGCCTCTCGCTCCCCCACAGCCCCCTGCCTCTCGCTCCACACGGTCTCCTCTCTCTCTCTCCCCGTCTCCTCTCTCTCTCTCTCTCTCTCTCTCTCTCTCTCTCTCCCCCCCTCCTCCCTCTCTCCCCCCTCCTCTCTCTCTCTCTCTCTCTCTCTCTCTCACCCCCTCCTCTCTCTCTCTCCCCCCTCCTCTCTCTCTCTCCCCCCTCCTCTCTCTCTCTCCCCCCTCCTCTCTCTCTCTCCCCCCTCCTCTCTCTCTCTCTCCCCCCTCCCTCTCTCTCTCCCCCCCTCCCCTCTCTCTCCCCCCTCCCCTCTCTCTCCCCCCTCCCCTCTCTCTCCCCCTCCTCTCTCTCCCCCCTCCTCTCTCTTCCCCCCCCTCCTCTCTCTTCCCCCCCTCCTCTCTCTCCCCCCCCTCCTCTCTCCCCCCTCCTCTCTCTCCCCCCCTCTCTCTCCCCCCTCCTCTCTCTCCCCCCTCCTCTCTCTCCCCCCTCCTCTCTCTCCCCCCTCCTCTCTCTCCCCCCCTCCTCTCTCTCCCCCCTCCTCTGTCCCCCCCTCCTCCTCTCTCTCCCCCCCTCCTCTCTCTCCCCCCCTCCTCTCTCTCCCCCCTCCTCTCTCTCCCCCCTCCTCTCTCTCCCCCCTCCTCTCTCTCCCCCCTCCTCTCTCTCCCCCCTCCTCTCTCTCCCCCTCCTCTCTCTCCCCCTCCTCTCTCTCCCCCTCCTCTCTCTCCCCCCCTCCTCTCTCTCCCCCCTCCTCTCTCCCCCCCTCCTCTCTCCCCCCCTCCTCTCTCCCCCCCCTCCTCTCTCCCCCCCCCCTCTCTCCCCCCCCTCTCTCCCCCCACCACCGCTCTACCCCCCACCCCCGCTCTCCCCCCCACCCTCCGCTCTCCCCCCCACCCTCCGCTCTCTTCCCCCCCCCCGCCCTCTTCCCCCCTCCGCTCTCTTCCCCCCCCTCTGCTCTCTTCCCCCCCCTCCGCTCTCTTCCCCCCCTCTGCTCTCTTCCCCCCCCTCCGCTCTCTTCCCCTCCTCCGCTCTCTTCCCCCCCCTCCGCTCTCTTCCCCCCCTCCGCTCTCTTCCCCCCCTCCGCTCTCTTCCCCCTCCGCTCTCTTCCCCCCTCCGCTCTCTTCCCCCCCTCTCCGCTCTCTTCCCCCCTCCACTCTCTCCCTCTCCCCCCCCGCTCTCTCCCCACCCCTCCGCTCTCTCCCCCCCTCCGCTCTCTCCCCCTCCGCTCTCTCCCCTCCGCGCTCTCCCCCCCTCCGCTCTCTCCCCCCCCATCCGCTCTTTCCCCCCCCTGCTCTCTCTGCCCTCTCCGCTCTCTCTCCCCCCCTCGCTCTGTTCCCCCTCCGCTCTCTTCCCCCTCCGCTCTCTCCCCCCCGCTCTCTTCCCCCCTGCTCTCTTCCCCCCCCCGCGCTCTCCCCCCTCCGTTCTCTCCCCCCCATCCGCTCTCTCCCCCCCTCCGCTCTCTCCCCCCCTCCGCTCTCTCCCCCCCTCTGCTCTCTTCCCCCCCCTCCGCGCTCTCTCCCCCCCTCCGCTCTCTCCCCCCCTCCGCTCTCTTTCCCCCCCGCCTCTCTCTCTCCCCCTGCCCGCCTCTCTCTCTCCCCCTCCCCCCCCGTCCGCCTCCTCGCACTCTCTCTCCTCTCTCACTCTTTCTCTCCCCTCCCCCCCCCCCCCCCCCACACACTCTCCTCTCTCCTCCGTGCACCCACCCCCCTATATGCCCATCTATGTGCCCGGTATATTGATCTCAGCCAGGGCGATGTTAAGGACCCATTGCAATTGGTTTCAGGACCCCCTGTCTTCAGGAGATGAAAACCAGTCAGCGTTTCTGCTGCTGATTGGAACCCCTACCAGGAGGGATGTGGCAGTCAGACAGGGTAATACTTGATTCGGCTCTTGGGTGGGGTTCTGAGGAGCACAAATAGAACTTGCCCCCCCCCTCCCCGCCACCCCCAAGAGGACTCAATGGATTCAAGGGGCACGGGGAGGAAAGGAAGGACGAACGCTTTTTAAAACTAGGCGGCTTCAGGTGATCTAAGTTATGAGAGTTTTATAACTAAAGCCCTAAGGTTACATTACTGCCTTAAAATCATCCCAGCTTGCACTTCATTTTCATTTTATTGTTTTCTCCCCTGCCTGCTCTTCTCTCACTGTTTGGCGCCACATGAAGAGAGGCTATATGGGCTGCTTGCACCTGCGGGGCTGTACCCCTGTGTGAAACTGCGATTTCAGAGGAGGGGAGGAAGAGAAGAAAAATCTCTTGCGGGATAACACGACCTAGTAACTGAGAGCAGGGAGGGAGATGCTAGGCTGACGTTCGATTTCTGCAGACATTCAATAATCATCAGTTTAACATCCTCCATCTCCTTCTTGAGTGACAGGCTCATAACTGTCTGTCTGCCGCCTATTGTATATTCTACATGTCACTTACAGGTTTGTAATGCATTAAATTTTCACAGGGCCAAACCATTGCAGCCCTATTAATCCTCTATGATTTAGCAAAATGCTGACCTGGAGCCCTAATATTACCGAGGTATCGCACTTAGAAAAGCAGTTAATGAACGTATATTTTTTTGCCTATTTGCCCTATACATTAGTGTTCTTCAGGATGCTGCATTTGTCCTCGTAGTAATAGTTACCTTGGATTAGTATCATTGCATTTTGCTAATAGTTCCATGCAGCCTACAAGACTGCACATTAATTGACAGTGATGTTAAATGTATTGCTATCCGACTGGGTACCTCAGCCCCTGGCTCATTAATTCCAGTCAATTCCCATCAAATGATAAAGGTTTTCTACATGTTTTATTCCCCCAAACCAATTCCAATTTTCTTCCCCTCTCTTCTGAAGTCGCTGACTCTTACTGGAGGGCAACCATACTATGCTACCTAGGATAGCCAACTCTGGTTGGGTGTATTCTGGAGATTTCATCACATGACCTCCTGCCCCGAACCCCCCCCACTCCCGCCATTGGTCCTTCCTCCAGGTGCACCACCTTCTCACGGCCAATTGGAAAGGGAACAGACTCTGTTACCCAATTGGATTCATCCTGACTGTTTGTGAAACTGCATTTCCCTATCTCCAATATTTTTATAACTAATAATGAAAGTGTTCAAAGAAAATGAAAAAAAGACAATTTTGTTCAATGCCTCTATGATTTTTCTCCCGGGTTGCTCGCTGTGGTGTCCTGGAGATTAATCTTCAATTCCTGGAGACTCCAGGGCAATCCCGGGGGGTTGGCGACCCTAATGCTACCTCACGCAGTTGGCCATTCTTCAACGACGAACCTAGGTCGTGAGTGTCAGCAGGTTATTCACGTGTTACGGGGAGGGGCAGAGCCAATTCTGAACCTGCCTTCACCTGACGTCTACACATGCACACCTGTGACATCCCCACAGGCTAGTGATCAGGAGCAGAACCTTAACTGACCTCCCACCACCTGAGGCTGAGACCAAATGTACCACCGTAACTGCCAACTTGGCTGAGACCAGCTGACTCAGTACAGACTGCGTACCGAACCTAGGCCGCCCTGGAAAACTGCTAATGTAACGCCCTTATTTAAAAAGGGAGGTAGACAAAAGGCTGGAAACTATAGACCAGTTAGCCTAACATCTGTGGTTGGCAAAATGTTGGAGTCCATTATTAAGGAAGCAGTAACAGGACATTTGAATAAGCATAATTTAATCGGACAGAGTCAGCATGGTTTTATGAAGGGGAAGTCATGTTTGACAAATTTGCTCGAATTCTTTGCGGACGTAACAAACAGGGTGGATAAAGGGGAACCAGTGGATGTGGTGTATTTGGACTTCCAAAAGGCATTTGACAAGGTGCCACACAAAAGATTACTGCACAAGATAAAAAATCACGGGATTGGGGGTAATATACTGGCATGGGTGGAAGATTGGCTATCTAACAGAAAACAGAGAGTTGGGATAAATGGTTCATTCTCGGGTTGGCAATCAGTAACTAGTGGTGTTCCGCAGGGGTCAGTGCTGGGACCCCAACTCTTTACAATCTATATTAACGATTTGGAGGAGGGGACCAAGTGCAACATATCCAAGTTTGCCGATGATACAAAGATGGGAGGGAAAGCCGTGAGTGAGGAGGACATAAAAAACCTGCAAAAGGACATAGACAAGCTAAGTGAGTGGGCAGAAATTTGGCAGATGGAATATAATGTTGGAAAGTGTGAGGTTATGCACTTTGGCAGAAAAAATCAAAGAGCAAGTTATTATCTAAATGGAGAGAAACTGCAAAGTGCTACAGTACAAAGGGATCTGGGGCTCCTGGTGCATGAAACACAGAAGGTTAGCATGCAGGTACAGCAGGTGATCAGGAAGGCCAATGGAATCTTGGCTTTTATTGCAAGGGGGATGGAGTATAAAAGCAGGGAAGTCTTGCTTCAGTTATACAGGGTACTGGTGAGGCCACACCTGGAATACTGCGTACAGTTTTGGTTTCCATATTTAAGAAAAGATATACTTGCTCTCGAGGCAGTTCAGAGAAGGTTCACTTGGTTGATTCCGGAGATGAGGGGGTTGACTTATGAGGAAAGGTTGAGTAGGTTGGGCCTCTACTCATTGAAATTCAGAAGAATGAGAGGCGATCTTATCGAAACATATAAGATTGTGAGGGGGCTTGATCGGGTGGATGCGGGGGGGATGTTTCCACTGATGGGTGAGACTCGAACTAGGGGGCATAATCTTAGAATAAGGGGCTGCCCTTTCAAAACTGAGATGAGGAGAAACTTCTTCACTCAGGGTAGTGAATCTATGGAATTTGCTACCCCAGAGAGCTGTGGAAGCTGCAACATTAAATAAATTTAAAATGGATATAGACAGTTTCCTAGCTGATAAGGGAATTAGGGGTTACGGGGAGCGGGCAGGGAAGTGGACGTGAGTCTAGGTTCGGATCAGCCATGATCCTATGAATGGCGGAGCAGGCCCAAGGGGCCGTATGGCCTACTGCTCCTACTTCTTATGTTATGTTCCATGGGGCTGAGTGCTACGCAAGGCAACTGGGCCGCCAAGGAAAAGCTTCAAATGGATGGCCGCTCCTGAAAATGAGTCTTCATCGTGATGATCTATTGTCACATTACTGTATTTCCCATAGTGATTGGAATATGGGGCAAACCATTTATCAATTATATTTCATTTCATTTATTCCTGTTTCACGGAACAATGATTGCAGAAGAGCATGTCTACCGTAAAGTTCCCTAATGGGATTTAGAGTTAGATGGATTCTTGTATTTAGTGCTTCTGTATTTTTTTCCACGGGCTCCGATTTGCAAAGGCATTTCATGCTGCAAGTTGCTATCAAGTGGATTAGATTGTCTGTATTTGAGAAATCCAGGTCAAAGGTCACAGTGCAGGCCATCACCACGATTGAAGAGTAGGAGGGAAGACACGATAAATTGAGCAACAACTGATGAGATGATACCAAGGTTGAGTTTTAAAAACTTGTAGATTGTAGGAGGAACAGAACATAGAAGTAAGGACGATTGCAAAATACTGCAGATGCTGGAAATCCGAAATAACAACAGAAAATGCTGGAAAAACTCAGCAGGCCAGGCAACATCCGTGGAGAGAAATTAGAGTCGACGTTTCGGGTCAAACCCTTTTTCAAAACTGGAAAGGAAATGAAATAGATCGAAAGGCAGGGCTGGGGAGGGAACAAAAGAAGTGAATAGACATTAAGAGGTATTCAAAACGAGACGAGATGGTGATAGGACTAGTAAAGAGACAAAAGACGGCTCAGATTAGGTGTGAAATGTACTGGCAGAATGAGAGACAGCTGCCATGTAAAAAAAAAAGAGGGAAGGGGTGGGGGGGGGGGGGGGGGGAGGGAAAACCCAAAACAAAGGGGTGGAAAAAAAATATATAAGTAAAAATGTAACAGGGGCCGAGGTTATGATCTGAAATTGTTGAACTCGATATTGAGTCCGGAAGACTGCAAAGTGCCTAATCGGAAGTAAGGAGTTCCACTGGTCTAAGGGGGAAATAATGAATTTGAGCAAGAGTCCATGCATTGAGTCTTGAATTCAACAGAGTGAGGATCCAGGGAGGTGTAAGAGAGTGTAGGACGTTGTATTCGAAACTTGGGAAGAACTATAAAGGAAGGTTCAGTGGCCCGATGACCATTGTATCAATTAACAGGAAACCAGAAAGGCTGCAACGCAGAGAAAGTTTGGAACCTACAGCTGGGAGAAAGATCAGATAACAAGCTTTTCTTATATCTTGTCCAGGAGTGCAAGGGAGATGTCGGGACCTCGTCATATGTGAGAGCAGCAGTTATATCTTGCATGGGACTTCAGCTTTACAGGATTTAAGAGATTGGGACTGTTCAGAGAGTATGACTTTGGATCCTTCTGTGTCCAAAAGAGGAGACTCCTATCCAATGTTCCCTTTTAAAAATTTTTTTTAGGTGCGCAGTGTAGTGTCCGCGCCTTAATAATACACGGACTGCAGGAGAACAATAAAACAGGTATTTACTGAACAGAGGGTAACTTAAGACTGACGTACAGAAGCCTGTTATGGCTTTATATACAGGGGTGGTCACTGCCGGTACTGCAGTATAGAATCAGCTCTTCTCTAAAAGATACATACACAACAATTCCTCCCCTTTTAGATAAACAGTACATAACATTCATTTAACAACTAAATAATAACTAATTACAATTACAATTTTCTCTGTACTATACACATCAACTGAAATAATCATTTATAAGTTCAGTCTTTGAGGCGGCTTCCTGATCCTGACTGGATAGCGCCTTTCTCGAGTATCCTGTTCTTGCGGCGGAGTTGATTCTGGTTCATTGTCATTGGTTGGTTCGTCAGCTTCCAATACCACTGCTTCTGAGGTAGACGCAATCTGTACTTCGGGTTGATTACCAGGTGCACCTGCTCGTGGTATGGGTTTGGCTTCAAATCAGAATCAAATCAACTTTTATTGTCATTGTTAGTGCACAAGTGCAGTACAACGAAATGTAGGCTTGCGGCTCCCGAGAGTGTACATTTGGATTAAGACATTTAAACATTCAACATACATTTGGCTTGTAGTATATTAGCATAAATATAACCATAATAAAGTGCATGGCAGATGTGCAGGCTTTAGAGTTTATTTGTGGAGTTCAGTAGGATGACAGCCCTGGGAAAGAAGCTGTTCCTAAATCTGGTCGTACGGGTGCGAATGCATCTGTAGCGTCTCCCAGATGGCAGGAGGGCGAACAGACTGTGGCTGGGGTGGGTAGGGTCTTTGATGATGGACCGTGACCTCCGTAGACAGCGTTTCTGGTATATGTGCTCTATGGTCGGTAGCCGGGTGCCGGTAATGCGTTGGGCAGTTTTGATTACCCGCTGCAGGGCTTTCCGGTCATAGTAGCTACAGCTGCCATACCATACTGTGATACAGTTTGTCAGGATGCTCTCTATAGTGCAGCTATAGTTCCTGTGACTCTAGAATCTGGTCAGCATGGCGTCTCACGATGCTCTCTCCAACGTCCACTGTGTACATTAGTGGTCCCTGCTGTGTGCATATCATTCCTCGCTGCCATTTTTCTGTTCGGTAGTCGCGGGCCAAGACTGGTTGCCCTATCTTGAAGCTCCTGGTTGGCTTCTCATTTATGTGCTGGAATTGCTTATCCTCAACATCTTGTCTTATGTTTGGTTTGAGCAAATCCAGGCGACATCTTAGCCTTCGGTTGAAGAACATTATGGCTGGAGCTTGGTTGGTGACTGCATGTGTCGCATTCCGGTAAGCAAACAAGAAATTATCCACCTTGTGTTGTAGTGTTATGTCGTCATTATGCATTGCCTTTATTGCCTTTTTAAAGGTCTGAACAAACCTCTCAGCCAATCCAGTTGTGGCTGGATGATATGGGGCAGATGTGTAATGCTTCACCCCATTATTCCTCAGAAACCTCCGAAAATCCTCTGACACAAACTGTGGCCCATTGTCGGAGCAAATCTGTTCTGGCAAGCCATTCCTGGCGAAGATGGTCCGTAGGACTGCAATAGTTTTCTCCGTGGTGGTGGAGGACATTTTGATGACCTCTGGCCATTTCGAATGGGCGTCCACAGCGATTAGGAACATTGAGTCCATAAATGGACCAGCAAAATCAATGTGTACCCGTTGCCATGGAGATGAGGGCCACTCCCATGGATGTAGCGGGGCCTGTGGTGGAGCGTTTTGGACCTTCTGGCATCCTGTGCATCTCTTGGTCATATCCTCGATTTCTTTATCGATTCCTGGCCACCACACAAACGCCCTGGCTAGGCTCTTCATTTTTACCCCTCCCAGATGACCCTCATGAAGCTCATTGAGCACTCTATCTCTCAACTTGGGTGGAATTACCACTCTGGATCCACACATCAAGGTCCCCCGGCACACTGACAGCTGTTCTCTCCTTGGCGAGAGTGCTGGCAACAGTGAGTCGCCATGTGCTGGCCATCCCTTCACCGTCAAATCATAGACCCGAGAGAGTGTCGGGTCATTTCGGGTTTCCTTCTCTATACTGGAGTTTGTAACAGGTAGACATTCGACTATGGTCGCATGGAATATCTCCACAGGGTCCACTGCAGGTGCTTCTTCCTCCGTAGGCAACGGTAGGCGCAACAGCCCATCAGCGTTTCCATGCTGTTTCGTACCCTTGTACTCTATGTCGTAATGATGTGCCCCTAGAAAAAGTGACCATCTTTGCAGCCGTTGCGCCATCATCACCGGAACGCCCTTCTTTGGGTTAAAAATGGAGACCAGGGGCTGATGATCAGTCAGTAGGGTGAATTTCTGCCCGTGCAGATAGTGATTGAACTTCTTCACCCCCCACACCAGGCTGAGGGCCTCCCTGTCAATCTGGGCGTAGTTACGCTCGGCTGAGGCTAACGAGCGCGACGCAAAGGCTATTGGCCTCTCTGAACCGTCAAGGAATTTGTGTGACAGCACCGCTCCGATGCCATAGTGAGACGCATCACATGCTAACCGAATCGGTAGTGTTGGATTGTAGTGGGCCAATACTTCTTTTGAAGTGATTAGGCATTTACATTTCTGAAAGGCACGCTTATACTCATCACTCCATTTCCATGTTACTCCAGTTTGCAGCAGGGTGTTCAGTGGGTGCAGAATTGTAGATAAATTCGGCAAGAACTTATGGTAGTAGTTCACCAACCTGAGGAACGACCTCAGTTGCGACACATTTTCCGGTGCTGGAGCCTTGACTACAGCCTCAATCTTGTCCGGCGACTTATGCAACCCTTCCTCATCAATCATGTGGCCACAATACGAGATTTGTCTCCTGAAGAACTCGCATTTGGGGCGGTTGGCTCGTAGCCCATATTCCTGTAATCTCGTGAGCACCTGCTCCAGGTTGGCAAGGTGTTCACTGTCATTTTTGCCCGTAACCAGGATGTCGTCCAAATAACACTGGGTCCCCGGGATCCCTTGCAGGACTTGTTCCATCGCCCTCTGCCAAATAGCCAGGGCTGATGCTACCCTGAATACCAGTCGATTGTACTGGTAAAGGCCTTTGTGAGTGTTTATCATGAGGTATTTCCTAGATGATTCTTCCACCTCCATTTGTAGATACGCTTGGGCCAGATCAATCTTTGTAAAGCGTTTCCCTCCAGATAGTGAGGTGAAAATATCTGCTATCCGTGGAAGTGGATATTGTACTGTGTGCAGGACTGGGTTCACAGTTACCTTGAAGTCCCCACAGATGCGAACCTTCTTCGGTTCCCCAGGCGTGCTGCTCAATGATTTCTTCATTACAGGAACGATGGGTGTGGCCCACTCGCTCCAGTCCACCTTGGACAGCACACCCGAATGCTCCAGACTCTCCAGCTCTGCTTCAACGGCTGGGCGGATCGCGTAAGGTACCGGTCTGGCCTTAAAAAATTTTGGGTTTGCGTTATCTTTGATTTTTATCATTGCCGTTGCTCCTTTTAGAGTTCCAAGTCCTTGTTGGAACACCTCTTTCGCGTCAGTTAGAATCTTTGACAGTCGTCCAGGTGTGACATCATCATCCTTTTTATCAGTCACAGTTAGCGCCTGAATGGAATGCCAATCCAATTGTATTTTTCGGATCCATTCACATCCCAATAATGGTGGTCCTCCATCTGGTAGTCTATATAGATACAGTTTCTGTGTTTCCTTGCTGTTGTATTCAACTGGCACCCTTATTTTTCCTCTGGGGTAGACTTTTTGCCCCGTGTATGTCTTCAATACAATGGACGTGTCCTTCGAGGGTATGTGTGGGAATAGCCGCTCATAGTCTCGTCGATTCATGACAGTTAGGGCTGATCCTGTGTCCAATTCCATCTTTACTGGGGACCCTGCTATCATGAGGGTGACCCAAATGGTTCGCTGAACCTCCTTTGCAATCACGTTGTGTAACTTTAGACAACTTAGCCTCCTGCTCCCGGAGTCCTTATCACTCTCCTGATCTTCCGAACTACTGTCTGTCATTTTTTTTACTTTCTTGTACTTTTCCTTAGTAGTTCTTGTAGTGTTGGTTATCTTTCCCGACCTGCAGACTCTTGCTATGTGTCCCATTTTCCCACATTGCCTGCATACTTTGTCCTTAAACCAGCAGTCCTTCTGATCATGGGTTGTTCTGCACTTTTCTGCTCCATACGCCATTTCGTTAGCGCTGTATTCCTGTGGTTTCTGTTGTATTTCCGCAGCTCCCCGTGCTGCTGCTTCGTAGGATACTGCCACGCTGAAAGCCTGTTCTAGCATCGGGTCCTTTTCCGAAAGTAGTCGTTTCTGGGTTCCTTCACTCTGGAGCCCGCAGACAAACTTATCCTGTAAGGTGTCTGCCAGTCCTGCTCCAAACTGGCAGTGCTTCGATAACTTGCGTAGTTCCGTAAGATAGTCAGCATTGCTCTCATCTTTATGCTGGTTTCTTTTATGGAACTTGAATCTTTCTGCTATCAGCAGCAGTGTAGGGTTTAGGTGTTCCTGTAAGGTATTAACAATCTCTTCAAAACTTTTCTCCATTGGTTTAGCTGGGGTAATTAAATTCCGCAATAGGCCGTATTTTCTCGCGCCCATCAAATTTTAATAATACCGACGCCTTCTTTCCATCGGCCACCTCATTTGCCTTGCAGTACACTTCAATTCTTTCCACATACGTGGTCCAGTCTTGTACCTCGTTGTCGAAAGCAGTGATACTGCCACTTTTCAGCATCTTGGGCGATTTAAAATGGCGCCTCCCGCGCTTTTTCTTCTTCACCAATGGATTAAAATGGCGCCTCCCGCGCTTTTCCTTCTTCACCAATGGATTAAAATGGCGCCTCCCGCGCTTTTCCTTCTTCCCCAATGGAATAAAATGGCGCCTCCCGCGCTTTTCCTTCTTCCCCTTGCTGCCACGCTGCTCCTAGCATTCTGCAGGGTAATGGCAGCGACCCGCGGCTTCGGCGCGTCTCACTTTTCCTTCCCCTTGTTTTATTTTCGCTACGCTGCCCGGTTCTTGAGCACCGACCACGCCCTGTGCGCTCCACCCTCTCTCTCTCTCTCTCTCTCTCTCTTTTCCTCCCGATGACGCTGCGCGGCCCCTTTGCAGAGCCGCTCAATCGAGCTCGAGCCCGCCGCAGTCCGGAAGGGTCAGCGCACTACCTGCTACCAGCATGATTTGCTGGAACACCTTGACTGGGGAGCCAAGCCCAGCTCTCCACAGCCTCTCCTGCAATTCTCTGAACTCCAATGAATCCTTGGGCGGTTGCCCGCGGTCGACGCCTGTTGTTCTGACTTCGACCTCCAAAAGCTTCTTCTCAGGGAAAGATCCCCGTGAGGTGATGCAGTAGTGCAGGTGGGTTCGAACCTGCTCGTCGCCACTGTAGTGTCCGCGCCTTAATAATACACGGACTGCAGGAGAACAATAAAACAGGTATTTACTGAACAGAGGGTAACTTAAGACTGACGTACAGAAGCCTGTTATGGCTTTATATACAGGGGTGGTTACTGCAGTATAGAATCAGTTCTTCTCTAAAAGATACATACACAACACGCAGCCCCTTTAATTGGCTCTGCAGCCCATTCAGATTTCCACGCATGCGCGGTTTTTCCATTCAGAAGCTGGTGAGCGGCCTGCACGGGACCTCCAGACCACTCTGTGCCTTAAAGGGAATCATTGCTCCTATCTCTCGGTGCCAGAGAGGATCGTGATTCTAAACCAGCCAATCTAATAGTGTATTTACAGTATTGGCCCACTGCTGACGGTAGCACTGAGGCGGGGCAGCCCTGGTGCTGACAAGGGTGATGGGCACCATCAAAAGAGGCGGTTTCAATGAGCGCAGTGTCACTTCCTGTGCGCGCAGTGTCACTTTCTGCCGCATCTACGCGAAGCGGCTTTCCGACAGATACTGCTGTGCTGAATGGCCAAAGCAATTCGATGCGGAAAGTGTGCCAACCCTGGGGGAGCGGTTGCTGTCTGTAACTATAAGACACTGGCGTTTTGCATTAGCCTGCGAATGGAAGGTGAAATCATCATTATTAAAAGAACATTTGTTTCCACCCACCACCAATTAAATCTGGAAATAAAGATCTGGTATTAGTAAAAGTGACCATGAAGCTATTGAACTGTCGTAGAAACCCAACTGGGTCACTAATGTCCTTAGGGATGGACACCTGCTGTTCTTAACCGGGCTGGCCGATATGTGACTGTTGTCCCACACCAACATTGTTGACTCTTAACTAATGGCCTAAAATGCATCAAACCTTTCCAGAGCAGTTAGTGATGGACAATAAATGCTGGCCTTGTTAGCGACACGCACATCCCAAGAATCGGGGGGGGGGGCGGTGGAGAGGGGGGATTCCCTTTCTCCCTCCCTCTCCTGCAAGTGAGATCTACCAGGTGCCTTCCGTGGAAAATCTATAGATATAGAAACATAGAAGATAGGAGCAGGAGTAGGTCATTCGGCCCCTCGAGCCTGTTCTGCCATTTAATGAGATCATGGCTGATCATCCAAATTCAGTACCCTGTCCCTGCTTTCTCCCCATATCCCTTGATCCCTTTAGCCTTAAGAAATATATCTAACTCCTTCTTGAATATATTTAATGAATTGGCCTCAACGGCCTTCTGTGGTAGAAAATCCCATAGGTTCACCACTCTCTGGGTGAAGAAATTCCTCATCTCAGTCCTAAATGGCTTACCCCTTATCCTTAGACTGTGACTTCTGGTTCTGGACTCCCATGCCATCGGGAACATCCTTCCTGCATCTAGTCTCACTAATCCTGTTAGAATTTTATAAGTTTCAATGAGATCCCCTCTCATTCTTCTAAACTCTAGTGATTAAAAGCCTAATCGACCCAATCTCTCTTCATACATCATTCCTGCCATCCCAGGTATCAGTCTGGTGAATCTTCGCTGCACTCCCTCCATGGCAAGAACATCCTTCCTCAGATAAGGCGACCAAAGCTGCACACAATACTCAAGGTGTGGTCTCACCAAGGCCCTGTACAACTGCAGCAAGACATCCTTGCTCCTGTACTCAAGTCCTCTCTCTATGAAGACCAACATACCATTTGCCTTCTTAACCGCCTGCTGCACCTGCATGCTTACCTTCAGCGACTGGTGCACAAGGACACCCAGGTCTCGTTGCACTTCCCCTTTTCCCAATCTATTGCCGTTCAGATAATAATCTGCCTTCCTGTTTTTGACACCAAAGTGGATAACCTCGCATTTATCCACATTATACTGCATCTGCCATGCATCTGTCCAATCACCCAACCTGTCCAAATCATACTGGAGTTTCTCTGCATCCTCCTCACAGCACACACGCCACCCCCACCCCCCCAGCTTTGTGTCGTCTGCAAACTTGGAGATATTACATCGAGTTCCCTCGTCTAGATCATTAATGCATATTGTGAATAACTGGGGTCCTAGCACCGATCCCTGCGGTACCCCGCTAGTCACTGCCTGCCACTCGGAAAACGACCCGTTTATTCCAACTCTTTGCTTTCTGTCTGCCAACCAGTTCTCTATCCACGTCAGTACCTTACCCCCAATCCCATGTGCTTTAACTTTGCATGCGGGACTTTATCGAAAGCCTTCTGAAAGTCCAAACACACCACATCCACTGGTGCTCCCTTATCTATTCTACCAGTTACATCCTCAAAAAATTCCAGTAGATTAGTCAAGCATGATTTACCTTTTGTAAATCCATGTTGACTTTGTCCGATCCTGTCACTGTTTTCCAAGTGCTCTGCTATTCCATCTTTTTATAATGGACTGTAGCATTTTCCCCACTACCGATGTCATAATTCCCCGTTTTCTCTCTACCACCTTTTTTGAATAGTGGGGTTACATTAGCTACCCTCCAATCCATGGGAAGTGTTCCAGAGCCTATCGAATTTTGGAAGATGACCAGCAATGCATCTACTATTTCTAGGGCCACTTCCTTAAGTACCCTAGAATGTAGATTATCAGGCCCTGAGGATTTATCAGCCTTCAATCCCGTCAATTTCCCTAACAACATTTCCCTGCAAATACTGATTTCATTCAGTTACTACCTCTCATTAGACCCTATGTTCCCCGATGTAAGGGTTTGGGGGCTTCTTTAAACTGGTTTAAAGTAATTTTCCTGGTCTTGCAGCCTTTGCCTGCACCCTCATACCAATTCCAATAAAACCAATTTTAAAACAGCGGTTTCGAATCGCTACCCCACCTTCCAGCTCTGACTGCAGGGCTTATAATTATTGATATTAAAACAGACACGTAGTTTGGATGAGAGAAAAAAAATCAAGTTTTATTAACTAAAAGAAACTATAATCAAAATATCAAACTATCCCACACGAACACAGTAAAATTGTAAAACTATATAACAGGGGGGTTGCAGACGGCGAAAACGAGGGATACAATGGCTACAATGTTATTTAAACAATCTTAGCAATTCCCTTAAATCACCATCCCCCAAACTCCTTAACTAGGTTGCTTTGTTGAGGAGTCAGAACACCCTGCTCACCTGTGGTCCAGCGAAGTAAGAGAGAGCGATAGCTTCTCAGCCGCTATCTTTATACCTGGTGAGGCCCCTGCCGTTCTGCCTTGCAAGGGCTGTGTGCAAAATTCCCCACCCAAAAGGGTCTAATACACAAGAGAAAGCTGTGATTGGCTAACTCAAAGTGGTTAGACTGGGTTAATGTGTCTTCCGGAGCTCCCTGGGCTGAAACAAAAGGGAGATACAACTGCTCTATTGTCCAGTGCTGGGTGATTTAAAACCCATTCAAATGTTAAACGTTTCCCATTCAAGGTACAAAAGTCTCTTCTGCAGTTTAGATGTATCCACTCGATATACAAACAAATGCTAATAGCATTCAATTGCTTTGTAAACAAAGCATTGTCCTTTGTCTTCGGCCATGTGGTGACAGCCATTTTTATCCCTGGAAATTTAAAAGCACATCGCCCAGGGATTCTTTAATCCAAAAAAATGAATCTTCAGAACTGTAAATTATTGCGAATTCTTACACCGACATCTCTGGGAGATTATTTGTGTCCTCCTTTGTGAAGACAGAACCAAAGTATGTATTTAATTGGTCAGCCATTTCTTTGTTCCCCATTATAAATTCCTCTGATTCTGACTGCAAGGGACCTACGCTTGACTTCACCAATCTTTTTCTCTTCACATATCTATAGAAGCTTTTACAGTCAGTTTTTATGTTCCCTGCAAGCTTACACTCATACTCTATTTACCCCCTCTTAATTAATCTCTTTGTCCTCCTTTGCTGAATCCTAAACTGCTCCCAATCCTCAGGTGTACTGCTTTTTCTGGCCAATTTATATGTCCTCTCCTTTGATCTTATGCTATCCCTAGTTTCCCTTGTTAGCCACGGTTGAGTCACCTTTTTTGTTTTATTTTTATGCCAAACAGGGATGAACAAATTCTGTAGTTCATCCTTGCAATCTTTAAATGTTTGCCATTGCCTATGCACCGTCAACCCTTTAAGTAACGTTCCCCAATCCATCCTAGCCAACTCACGCCTCATACCATCATAGTTTCCTTTATTTAAATTCAGGATCCTAGCCTCTGAGTCAAATACTTCACTCTCCATCTTAATGAAGAATTCGATCATATTATGATCTCTCCGCCCCAAGGAGCCTCGCACAACAAGATTGCTAATTAATCCTTTCTCATTACATAATACCCAGCCTAAGATGGCCTGATCTCTAGTTGGTTCCTCGACATATTGGTCCAGGAAACCATCCCATATACACTCTAGGAATTCCTCCTCCACAGTATTGTTACTAATTTGGTTAGCCCAATCTATATATAGATTAGTCACCCATGATAACTGCTGTGCCCTTATTGCACGCGTCTCTAATTTCCCGTTTAATGCCATCCCCAACCTCAGCATTACTGTTTGGGGGTCTGTATACAACTCCCACTAGCGTTTTCTGCCCCATGGTATTTCTCAGCTCTACCCATACAGATTCCACATCATCAGAGCTAATATCCTTCCTTACTATTGTGTTAATCTCCTCTTTAACCAGCAATGCTACCCCACCTCCTTTTCCTTTTTGCCTGTCTTTCCTGAATATTGAATACCCCTGGATGTTGAATTCCCAGCCTTGGTCACCCGTCCATCGAGGAGATCTTCCAGACCAGGTGTCGGAACAAGGCCCGCTCCATCATCCAGGACCCCAATCACCCTGGGCATGAACTGTTCTCCCTCCTGCGGTCCGGCCGTCGTTACCGCAGCATTCGAACCAAGACCAGCAGGTTCAAGAACAGTTTCTACCCACAGGCAGTGCGCCTACCGAACTGCTAACCGCACTGCCCCACATATCATAGTCACATTCTCCCCCCCACTCTGGAACTGTATATCACATGAACCGTGAGCGCACAAGAACATTCTTGATCACTGGACTGTGTGCACATAGGACTCTTGTACCTCATCCTTAACTTATAACTTATAACTCATTTGTACATTGCACACTGCATTTTAACTTATACTTATTTATATATAAATATATATTATACTTATACTACCATATACTTATATTATATTACTATTACTTCCAGTGGTAATCGAGGCTTTTTACACTATTCATCATATCCTGCAACTTGGACTGTCATTGCTATACTTATCACAGAATCACAGAACAGAAACCCCACAGTGCAGATAGAGGCCATTTCGGCCCATTGAGCCTGCACCGACACATATCCCACCCGATCACCGTAACCCCTACGCCAACACATATCCCACCCTATCCCCGTAACCCCATGTATTTAATCCCCCTAACACTAAGGGTCAATTTATCATAGCCAATCAACCTAACCCGCACATCTTTGGACTGTGGGAGGAAACCGGAGCACCCGGAGGAAACCCACGCAAACACGGGGAGATTGTGCAAACTCCACACAGACAGTCGCCCGAGGCCGGATTCGAACCCGGGTCCCTGGTGCTGTGAGGCAACAGTGCTAACCACTATGCCACCGTACTTATTTGCTTATTGTTTCTATATTTATACTTGTTTTTACTTTTGCTTTTTATATTTATACTTGTATTGTGGGAGTGAGTGGGGAGTAAGCATTCCATTGTACCAGTTACATATGGCAATAAAATAATCTTGAATCTTGGAGCCATGTCTCCGTAATCCCAATTATATCATATCCGTTTACATCTATTTGCGCAGCTAATTCATCCACCTTATTACGAATGCTCCTCGCATTAAGACACAAAGCCTTCAGGCTTGTTTTTTTAACACTCTAATATCTATCTATACAAGCTCTTACACTGCATGTCGAAGGAGACCGAGCCCCTTTTACTTTTCAGTTGTGTGCCTGTTGCGGCCTGCTGTGTTATGCAGAGATTTGATTGCTTAATAGGGGATGACTGCCCACGTTTACCAAATGGGCTGGAATTTTTCTGACTGTGGTCACAGGGGAAAGTCTGTAATCACAACTTTGGGACTGGTAAGCTATAGAAAGAAAGACTTGCATTTATATAGCGCCTTTCATGACCTCAGGACGTCCCAAAGCGCTTTACAGCCAATTAAGTACTTTTCAAGTGTAGTCACTGTTGTAATGTAGGAAATGTGGCAGCTAATTTGTGCATAGCTAGCTCCCACAAACATCAATGAGATAAATGACCAGAAAATCTGTTTTAGGTGTTGGTTGAGGTCTCCAGGAGAACTCCCCAGCTCCTCTTCGACTAGTGTGGGATCTTTTACATCTCATCCGAAAGATGGCGCCTACAGTGCAGCCCTCCCTCAGCACTGCACTGAAGGGCCAGCCTTTGGAGTAGAACTTGAACCCACAACTTTCTAACTCGGGCGAGTCTGGGCCCGTACGGTTGTGTTTGTGTTGGTCCTCTTACTCTCTCAAATTTATATACGTAGTTCCGCCTCGGGTGACTGTCTGTGTGGAGTTTGCACATTCTCCCCGTGTTTGCGTGGGTTTCCTCCGGGTGCTCCGGTTTCCTCCCACAGTCCAAAGATGTGCGGGTTAGGTTGATTGGCTATGATAAATTGACCCTTAGTGTTAGGGGGATTAAATGCATGGGGTTACGGGGATAGGGTGGGATATGTGTTGGTGTAGGGGTTACGGGGATCGGGTGGGATATGTCAGTGCAGGCTCGATGGGCCGAAATGGCCTCTATCTGCACTGTGGGGTTTCTGTGTTTCTGTGTGTTTCTTATCACGTATCTCAAAAACATCTCAAAGCGCCTGATATACAATGAATGACTTTGAAGGGCAGGGACTCTTATGATGTAGGGGAACGTGGCAGCCATTCTGTGCGTAACAACATCCTACAAACAGCAATGAGGAAAATGATCAGCTAATCTGTTCTTGGTGAGGTTGGTTGATTGAGGAATGTTTGCCAGGACACCAGGAGAACTCCCTGTTTGTCTTCAGATAGTGCCATGGGATCTTTGACAGTCACCTGAACAACCGGAACAGGCAGGCGAGACATCAGTTCAACATCTGGCCTGAAAGACTGCAGTTTCCGACAGTGTAGCAATTCCTCAGCGCTACACTGAAGTGTCAGCCTAGATTGTGTACTCTCGAGTGAGGTTTGTGTCCATAACCTTCTGATGCAGAAGGGGGAGTGAAGCTCATTCCCTTCCCCTAACACATACAGAAGTTGTTCTGCAATATAGACAGGGTATAAACCTGTTTTTGCGTTGCCACTCCAGCTTTGGAAGAGGCAACGCCGCAGCGCCATCCTGATACCGCTCTCCCCACATATGTTCCCATCCAACTCCATGCTCCATAAGACGCCAGTTTTGAACAGAGACCTGTTTCTGCAAGTGTGCCAGTTGATGGCCTAATTCTGCTGCGGCCCAAACATTTTCATCGAGCAGCTTTGACCCACGGGGATCACGGTTCCAGGCGCACTAAACTGTGCACTGGACGGCCAATGACTGGTGGCAGTTTACAAGACCCACAGAAAAGGGGCTCTTTGTAGCCATCAAAGCAAGGTTTGTCCACCATTCCTATTCTCAAGTGCAGCTGATGGTTAACACCCGACTCTCCTACTATCAGCTGCACTTCAGATAACATGAGCATGGCTTAAGACTAAGCATATCATTGCGACAGTATCTTCAGGACCACTCGACGCCCAACCATGTGGTCCCAGTCCCCAGCTTCTCCAATGCTGCTGTACTTCAGCTGGGTTCGTTGCGATGGCTTTTGGCTAATCTATTGTATGAAGGTGAGGCAGCGCAGCTTGGGGGAGGGGGAGATGTAAAGCTGACTTCAAGTGAGCTGGCCCATTTCTGAAACTGCCGTCTCCCACTGGAATGATAAGGTCCGTAGCTGAGATTGTTACTCCTGACAGCACAGGGTGCGGTGGTGACACTTCAGTCATGGGACATTAGCCACAGGCGATTCCAACACTGTCCATTCACCTTTGGGACTTCAGTTCTGAATCCAGCTCAGGCTGGCAGTAAGTGACAGCTGTCGACAGCCCTGTATCACAGCAGTTTAATGACGCGTTTACTCTGGTTCTGCAAAATTGCCTCGGGGACAAAGTCCAGAGCAGCTAGCACCGCAGAAAAACGAATACACGTGCAATTGTTTTTAAGTCATAAATAATGACTGTGCCTGGCTCTTGTAACTTCACTAATGGGTGGGGTAAGTCTGCACAAAGCAGCAAGTGAAAACCCATTCAGCAGTCCATATCCGCCACTGTCTCTGTGTTGTCAGACTGCTTCTCCGACATCCAGTCCTGGATGAACTGTAAGTTCCTCCAATTAAACATTGGGAAGATCGAAGCCATTGTCTCCGGTCCCCGCCACACACTCTGTTTCCTCGCCACCGATTCAACCCCCTCCCTGGCCACTATCACCGGCTGAACCAGACTGTTCGCAACCTTGGCGCCTATTTGACACCGAGCTGAGCTTCCAATCCCATATCTTCTCCATCACAAAGACCGTCTACTTCCACCTCTAGAGCATCGCCCGCCTCCACCCCTGCCTCAGCCTATCTGCTGCTGAAACCCTCATCCATTCCTTTTTTGTCTTCAGATTCGATTATTCCAATGCTGTCCTGGCCAGCCTCCAGTCTTCCACCCTCCATAAATTTCAGCTCATCCAAACTCTGCTGCCCGTACCCTAACTCTCACCAAGTCCCGTTCACCCATCACCCCTGTACTTGCTGACTTATTTTGGCTCCTGGTCCACCAAAGCCTTGATTTAAAAATTCTCTTCCTTATGTTCAAATGCCTCCATGGCTTTGCCCCTCCCTATCACTACAACCCTCCGAAAATTCCGCACCCCTGAAACTCTGGCCTCTTGTGCATCTCCGCTCTCTTTGCCCCCACCATTGGTGGCCGTTCCTTCAGCCATCTAGGTCCTAAGCTCTGGAATTTCCTCCCTAAACCTGGACGCCTCTCCACCTCTCTCTCCTCCTTTAAGATTTTTCTTAAAACTTACCTCTTTGACCAAGCCACCTCTCCTAATGTCTCCTTCTTTGACTCTGTGTCAATTATTGTCTGATTATGCTGTGGTGAAGCGACTTGGGACAAAGGCGTTATATAAATGCAAGTTGCTGTTGTAAGAAGTGCTGGCCTCGATGACCAAATGGCAGCTTAAACATTGCCATCAAAAGCTTCTCCGTTAATCATCTCTTACGGTGACCCCCTCGAGGACAGCAGCCTCACCTCACTCACTGGACTGTTTTGAATGGGGATGCAAATTCAATCCTCTTTAGCTATTTTATGCCAATTTCATTAGTCACTTGGCACAGTGGCTCAATCTGCCTTTGTGCGTTACTACGTTAAGCTACCAATTTGGTAGTTGATTTTGGTGTAGTCAGTAAGAGTATTGACTCTTATCCTATTCCATCGAGCCGAATGTTCTCTTTGGCATCTGACTCAAAGGCATTCTTTAACGTGTGAGTAATCAGGCAGCTCAGCTGTGAGAGGGATGATATATTAGCGGGTTCCTCTAATGAGGCCATATGGGTAGAACTTAAAAACAAAAAGGGGGCAAGCACTTTGCTGGGAGTGTACTATAGGCCCCCAAACAGTCAGGGGGAGATAGAGGAACAGATATGTAGGCAAATCTCAGAAAAGTGCGAAAATAATAGGGTAATAATAGTGGGGGATTTCAACTTCCCCAATATAAATTGGGATAGTCAGAGTGTGAAAGGCTTAGAGGGTGCAGAATTCTTAAAGTGCATCCAGGAGAGCTTTTTGAGCCAACATGTAGAAAGTCCTACAAGAGAGGGGGCGGTACTGGACCTAATTCTGGGGAATGTAGCCGGGCAAGTGGTGGAAGTGTCAGTAGGAGAGCATTTTGGCGACAGTGACCACAATTCGGTGAGATTTAAGGTGGTCATGGAAAAAGACAAAGACGGCCCGGAAATAAGGGTTCTAAATTGGGGGAAGGCCGATTTTAATATGATAAGGCAGGATCTGGCCAAATTGGACTGGGAGCAGCTACTTATAGGAAAATCCGCATCAAAACAGTGGGAGACTTTCAGAAGGGAAATAGAGAGAGTACAACGCCAACATGTTCCTGTAAAGGTCAAGGGTGGGACCAACAAGCAAAGGGAACCTTGGATGACAAGGGATATACAAAAATGCATTAGAAATAAAAGGGGGGCTTTTGGCAGTTACAAAAGACTAAAGACGGAAGAAGCCCTAGAGGAGTATAAAAAATGCAGGGGCATACTTAAAAAAGAAATTAGGAGGGCGAGGAGGGGCCATGAAATAACACTGGCGAGCAAAATAAAGGAAAATCCTAAGATGTTTTATAAGTATATTAAGGGCAAGAGGATAACCAGGGAAAGGGTAGGGCCCATTAGGGACCAAAGTGGCAATCTGTGTGTAGAGCCAGATGATGTAGGCGGGGTTTTAAATGAATTTTTTGCATCTGTGTTCACTATGGAGAAAGACGATGCAGACATAGAAATCGGGCAAGGGGGCTGTGACATACTTGAACATATTAGCATCGAGAGGGAGGAGGTGCTAGCGGTTTTAGCAGGCCAAAAAGTGGATAAATCCCCAGGCCCAGACGAGATGTATCCCAGGCTGCTGTGGGAGGCAAAGGAGGAGATTGCAGGGGCTCTGACACAAATTTTCAGAACCTCTCTGGCCACAGGGGATGTACCAGAGGACTGGAGAACAGCTAACGTAGTACCATTATTCAAGAAGGGTAGCAGGGATAAACCAGGGAATTACAGGCCAGTGAGCCTAACATCTGTGGTAGGGAAATTATTGGAAAAAATTCTGAGGGACAAAATTAGTCTCCACTTGGAGAGGAAAGGATTAATCGGGGATAGTCAGCATGGCTTTGTCAAGGGTAAATCATGTCTGACAAATCTGATTGAATTTTTCGAGGGGGTGACTAGGGGGGTGGATGAGGGAAATGCTGTGGATGTGGTTTACATGGACTTCAGTAAAGCTTTTGACAAAGTCCCGCATAGGAGACTGGTCAAGAAGGTAAGAGCCCATGGGATCCAGGGTGCCTTGGCGCGTTGGATCCTAAACTGGCTGAGTGGCAGGAGGCAGAGGGTGATGGTCGAAGGTTGCTTTTGTGACTGGAAGCCTGTGTCCAGTGGGGTACCTCAGGGATCGGTGCTGGGTCCCTTGTTGTTTGTGATCTACATAAATGATTTGGATGAGAATGTAA
Source organism: Somniosus microcephalus (assembly GCF_052327205.1). Lineage (NCBI taxonomy): Eukaryota > Metazoa > Chordata > Chondrichthyes > Squaliformes > Somniosidae > Somniosus > Somniosus microcephalus. The sequence goes on along the minus strand of NC_140999.1, from coordinate 50,252,241 downwards.
AAGGTATGATCAGTAAGTTCGCAGATGACACGAAAATTGGTGGGGTGGTAAATTGTGAGGAGGAAAGCCTCAGGCTACAGGACGATATAAACGGGTTGGTCAGATGGGCGGAAAAGTGGCAAATGGAATTTAACCCTGAAAAGTGCGAGGTGATGCATTTTGGACGGACAAATAAGGCAAGGGAATACACAATGAGTGGTAGGACCCTAGGAAGTACAGAGGGTCAGAGGGACCTTGGTGTACATGTACATAGATCCCTGAAGGCAGCGGAACAGGTAGATAAGGTGGTTAAAAAGGCATATGGGATACTTGCCTTCATTAGCCGAGGCATAGAATATAAGAGCAGGGAGGTTATGATGGAACTGTACAAAACGCTGGTGAGGCCACAGCTGGAGTACTGTGTGCAGTTCTGGTCGCCTCACTATAGGAAGGATGTGATTGCTTTGGAGAGGGTGCAGAGAAGATTCACCAGGATGTTACCTGGGATGGAGCGCCTCAGCTATGAAGAGAGGCTGGACAGGCTGGGGTTGTTTTCCTTGGAGCAAAGAAGGCTGAGGGGGGACCTGATTGAGGTGTACAAAATGATGAGGGGCATAGATAGGGTAGACAAAGAGGAACTTTTCCCCTTAGTAGGGGGGTCAATAACAAGGGGGCATAGATTCAGGGTAAGGGGCAGGAGATTTAGAGGGGATTTGAGGAGGAACTTTTTCACCCAGAGGGTGGTTGGAATGTGGAACTCAATGCCTGAAAGGGTGGTAGAGGCAGGAACCCTCACAACATTCAAGAAGCATTTGGATGAGCACTTGAAATGCCATTGCATACAAGGCTATGGACCAAATGCTGGAAAATGGGATTAGACTGGACAGGGATGGATGGGCGGCGCAGACACGATGGGCCGAAGGGCCTCTTTCTGTGCTGTAAAACTCTATGACTCTATGACTCTATGAGGTGTCACGGCCACACCAAATCCTGTCCTCGTCTGACTTCAGCATACAGACACGTTCCAGCGGGAGCTCACTGGATAGCAATCAGGAGTCAACAGCCTGGCTGATTTCCCTGCCCCCAGGGTGCTGAGAGCAGTCGTTCCACCCCCTATAGCAGCCCCAACTGAGGTCAGATAACTCGGGACAGTCTGGGGATCGAGCGCAGAACTTTTTTGATCTGTGTTTTAAAAGAAAAACAGCCCCTTTATAGAAAATGCTTAGAAGCTGCAGTGTTGAAGCTTTCAAAAGCCAAGTTCCTGCGTTTTATCAGCACAAAAGTAAATTGTGTTGGGGGATGCAGTTGTAAAATGGAACTTATGCTCTGCCATAGAAGTGACTGCAACAGTATATTCTGACCAGTTTTGATGAACACTTCCTGTCCTGACAGCTCCAACTCGGTCTTTGAGGACTAGCCAAGAAGCCTCAATGTTTCCTTGCGTTTTTTTTTTCCAAAATAAAACTGTCAAGTAGCAAGTGAAAGTGATCAGGAGGCTCCCTGACCACAAGCTGCCTAGACTCTTGAGTCATGTCTGAATATCACGACGGCCTGTTACTGGCCCCTGACTTTGACACCCACTTGGCTAAAAGTCATGTTGTAATTCATCAGTATTTCACATCTATGCTCGCATGGTGTGCAGTGAATTGAAGTCCAAAGAGGTAGAATTTCCTGTCAGTGCATTAGGAAAAAGATTTTGTTTCAAATTTACACAGAAAAATATGCAACTGTTTTAGTTATGAGGTATAGGCTCTTCCCCACTCCCTCGCCCCGCACCCCTCGCGCTCTCTCTCCCCACGCTTGCCCTCCCCGCGCTCGCTCTCCCCCCACCCCTCGCGCTCTCCCTCCTCGCGCGCTCCCTCCTCGCGCGCGCTCGCCCCGCGCCCCTCGCTCCCCCCGCGCGCGCTCCCCTCGCGCGCTCTCGCCCCGCGCCCCTCGCGCGCTCTCCCTCCCCCGCTCCCCTCGCGCGCTCTCCCTCCCCCGCTCCCCTCGCGCGCTCTCGCTCCCCTCGCGCGCTCTCCCTCCCCCGTTCCCCTCGCGCGCTCCCTCCCCCGCACTCTGTCTCTGCCTCACCACCTTTCTCTCTACTTTAAGACCCTCCTTAAAAAAAGCCTACCTCTTCACCTCCTAATATCTCCTTATGTGGCTCGGTGTCTTGGGCTGTTTTTCTATGTTATAGGCGCTATATCACACAGGTGCTCCGCCGGCTGCCCGATCTCGGATAATCGGCTCTGAGGGTGTTGCCAGACTACTTGGCTGTGAGGGCATCACAGCCAAAGTTGATGCTGCCCTCGCCTGATGTCCAGACACGTGCACGTGGCAGCAAGTGTCACCAGCCAGCATTCCATCGTATGCTTTTATATTGCCGTAGTGCTGGCTAGACTGGTCAACTCTGGTTGGCCGTATTCCGAGAGGTTTCATCACATGACCTCCCACTTCCAACCGCCTTGCCCAGTCAAACAGCCTTTCTTCCCCCATCTCCAATATTTGTCTAATAATGGCCCAGAAATTCGGGTCAGGGGCTTCCCACGGGTGCAAGCCCCCGACCTGCACTTACCTTGCGTGCCGGCCGTTGAGCTGTGGGCCTGTGTGAAATTGCAATCCTGGGCCTCCTCCAACTGCTGGCGCGCAGTGCTTGTGCATCCCAGGGGCGCAGTTATTTTGATGCGTCCCCTGGGATCACGTGGGCCATGGAGAGCCAATGGTAGCAGGGAATGCTTCATTCATAAATACTACAAGCCCCAAAACATCACTAAATCTTCAAATAAATTTAGAAAAAAAAATTACATTTTTAAAATAAACTATAAATTACATGAAATAACTATTTTAAACAATAATTTAAATTTTTGAAAAAATTCATTACCTTTTCAAACGGGGCTAAAAATAAACTTACCTTTCTTTAAAGTATTTAAAAATTATAAACCTGTGGAAAAAGTGTTTTAATTTTAATTAATTCATCACTTACCTTGTAAAAAGCAGGCCTTGCGACTGCTTTTTACATGTCTAACTTCTGGAGACTTACCCTCCCGGGAAAACCTGCAAAAAAGACGTAAGTTCGATGCGCACGCACAGCCTCTCCTGTGCACGCGTTCGACTTCTGAACCCCTTCTTTCAGGGGAACGGAAGTGCCGGTTTCCCACGCATGTGCAGTGCATGCAGGAAACCGGCATTTCCATTGGGCCTACGGGTGAGCACGCCGTGCAACTCACCCGTGGGACCCGAATTTCTGGGCAAATAAACTAAAGTGTTCAAAGAAAATGAAAAGAGCACACGCATGTTTTTCCCGGGTTTTACTCACAGTGGTATTCCGGAGATGAATCCTTAATTCCTGGAGACTCCAGGGTTGGCAACCCTACTGCTGACTCCCGACTTGTGCTTGGCAGCAACATTACAGTCAACTTTCCATGTTCCAGAAAGACTGGGAAATGGATGTGGTAAACCACTTTTATCGTTACACTATAGTTATCACTGTTGTATTGTTATCACCGTTATCACTGTTGTATCACGATACGAGGTCGCCTCTTGTCGCGCTGTTATACCTGGGCTGACCACCTCCGACTCCGCCCATGGCTCCACCTACCTGCCCAGGTATAAAGGTAGTCGACTGGCTGGTATTCCTCCTTGTTGGACCCGATCACCCACGAGGGTGGGCTCTGTTATTTAGTCAATAAAAACCTTTAGTTACGTTCCTAACTCGTCGCTTTTTATTGGACGAATTGATAGGTATATCAATGGATTAAAAATAAAGGCCTAGAAATTCAGTTGTTTGCGCCAGCCGCTAGCGCCTTAGGAGGAGGAGAAGTGGGGTGCTAAGCGGCTAGCACCCGGGCGCAGCGCGATCCGTGCCTCTCGCGAACTTCAGTTAAGATTTAGCGGCAGCGCAAAACCTTTGCGCGCGCTCAGCTGCGCACGCAGATCCTGACGTCATTTCATGGTGCAACGCCCTTTGTGCGCCCCAAACCGGAAATTCAGTGGCGCCGGCCTATTGTGCGCCTGGCGCCCCTAGCGATTGGTAGAGGGGAACGGTTCCCAGTCGCTGCGGGGCGCGGGGGGCGCTAATTAAAGGGCACTCCTCCTGCAGTATAAATGGCAGCCATTTTGCACCACTCCTTCTTTGTGAGAGACGGATCTTTGGAGAGAGACAAAGGTAGAGAGCTTTCTGGTTTGGCTCAACGCTCGCACAGGTACTTGTGGCTTCAGGCCACAGCTTTGCACTTGTCTTTAACTTCAGAGTCATAGCGTTGATTGACATATAATGGGGGCTGCAATGGGTGGAAACGTTGGGCTTCTCCATTGCATTCAAAGGGCTCAGAGACGCCATGAGAGAGTGCCAGTCATGGCCAGACGGAGAAGGGGCAACAGGCGTTGGCAAAGGAGGCCTTACCTACCCAGGGTATACCGCCAGCAGTTCTCATATCTGAACATGTCTGAGGAGCAGTGTGTTCGGAGGCTGCGATTCAGAAGGGCGGTGGTCACTGAGATCTGCCACCTGCTTTGCGGAGATCTGCAGCCACAGCTGAGGAGCAGGACGTCTCTGTCGGTGGCAGTGAAGGTGACGGTGGCTCTCAACTTCGATGCCACCGGCTCCTTCCAATCCGCTACTGGGGACATTGCCAACATCTCCCAGTTTGCGGTACATTGCTGCATCCGCCAGGTGACCAATGCCCTTTTCAGAAGGAGACGTCAGTTCATCTCCTTCCCCATGACCGTTGACAAGCAGCAACAGCGTGCAATGGGCTTTGCAGCATTAGCGGGCTTCCCCATGGTGCAGGGCGCCAGTGACTGCACGCACATGGCTTTGCGGGCACCTCTAGAGAATGCCGAGGATTACCGCAACCGGAAGGGCTACCATTCGCTCAACGTGCAGTTGGTGTGTGACCACAGGCAGCTCATCCTAGCTGTCAATGCCCGCTTTCCAGGCAGCAGCCTCGATGCCTTCATCCTACGCCAGACTTCTGTGGCAGACATGTTCGAGGCCCAGCCTCACCCACGAGGATGGCTTCTCGGGGACAAAGGCACCTGGCTGATGACCACGCTCCGTACGCCCAGCACCCCTGCTGAAGAGGGATACAATGACAGCCATCAAGCAACCAGGAACATCATTGAGCAAACAATCGGCGTGCTGAAGCAACGGTTCCGCTGTCTGGATCGTTCTGGAGGAGCCCTACAGTACTCGCCTGAGCGAGTCTCCCATTTCATTGTCGTGTGCTGCATGCTGCACAACCTGGCTATCCGCAGGACTCAGCCACTGCCAGCAGACATTGGAGGACCACCGGAGGAGGAGGAGGAGGACCAGCACAGGAGGGAGGCAGAAAGTGCAAGGGCCACCCGTCGGTGGCTTATTGCAAGTCGGTTCTAGGCCCCCTCTCAGGGAATGGCTTGTGCCAATGGCAGAAGATGAATGTAGCCGCTCCACAAGCCCTCAGCCGAGCAGGGCAACCAGGACTTCCAAAAGAAAGCATGGACAGTGCGATTTAAGAATTTTTTTTACTATGATACATCTGTGCCCTTCCCACATGACAAACTAATGGAGAGAAACCACCCCCCCAAAACACAAATACACCAGTCTCGGCCTTTACAAGTAAAACAAATACACCAGTCTCGGCCTTAAATATGAAACAAATACACCAGTCTCGGCCTTTAAATATGAAACAAATACACCAGTCTCAGCTTTTATAAGTAAAACAAAACATTTGGCCACACCTTCTACTTTTTCCCCTGCAAGGGTGATCCGTTTCGCTTCCGTGACTGGCCCCTACCCGCCCTGCAGCTCCTCCTCAATGGGACCCCAGTGGCTGCAGCAAGGCTGGGGGAAGGCTGCTGAGGGTCAGATGGTGAGACGGCAGATGCCCTTGGGGGTCGGTCTGGGCCTGGAGGGGCCGGCTGCTGACTGCTCCAACTCTGCTTGGGCGGCAGCAGTCTGTCCAACAGCTGGTGGCAGCTGCAATGGAGGAGTGACAGTGTTGGCTGCAGGAATGCTGCCAACCTGACAGATCACAGGCACTCCCTGGTCGGCTGATACATTGGCACGCGCACGGGCCAGCACTGCAGCATGCGCAGTAATCTGCTGAGGCACAGACTGTTGGGCTGCTGCGGCACAGCGAGTGCCCCGGCGATGCCTGGCTGATCCAGCGAGTGTGGCAGCAGTTAGTGCCCGTGTGGCCCTGGTCTGTGTCTGCATGACAGCAGCCAGTGAATGCACGGCACGACTGAGCACTTGGCTAGGAGCCGCCTGTGAAGCAGCGAAGTCCTGCTGACTCCTAGCCTGTGCTGCCGCGATGTCCTGCAGACTCCTGGCCTGTGCTGCACTGAGTTGTTGCAGACTCCTGGCCTGTGCTGCCCCGAATTCCTGCACACTCCTTGCCAGTGACTCTATGGAGTCAGGCATCCTTGCCACTGCAGCCATGAGCTAAGTGTGCCTGTGCTCAGCCTGGGCGCCCATTTCCGCTAGGAGCCGCACCTCCTCTGCGCTCACCGTAGCAGGACTGGAGGCCGCACTCACCCTCCGGGGAGAAGGCCGCCGAGCTTCCCCACCCCTCCCGCGTTGCTGCAGCCCGCTGGTCCCTGGAGCTTCACTATCCTCCGACCCTTCCCCCCCTGCTCCCCTCCAGGGAAGACGTGTCAGCATCATGGCCATGGGCTGCCTCGGCTGAGGGTGTCCCTGATGGGCTGGCTTCCTCTTCCTCCTCCTCTATGTCTGACTCGGACACAGTGCCAGCTTGAGGGGCTGCCTCCTCACCTGGCGAGTCACCATCTGAAAGCAGGGAGGCACAAGAGTTGCTTTAGAGTGAGGACAGGGCGGCAGCGAGGGAGGCATGAGTGCTGCTGTGCACTGCATTGGTTCGATAGTGGCAAAGGATGCTGGCGTGAGGCGCAAGTGGAAAGGGAGAGGTCAAAAAGGTGATGACCTTACCATTGGTGCCCAGAACAGGGTCAGCATCTCCAGTGGCGACGGGGCCACTCAGCCGGCCTGCCATGATCCGCTCCACTCGCTGCTCGAGGTCGCTCAGCTGTTTCAGGTCAGGACTGCCTCCCCCGGTCTGTCGCTGCTGTCTTCTGTTATGTGCCAGCTTGGCCTGCAAGAGAAAGGACTGCCTCTAAGTACAGTGTCAAGCCCTGATCTTGCCCGCACTGCCTCCCATGTTCGATTAGCCCTGACAGTGTCAAGCCCTGATCTTGCCCGCACTGCTTCCCATGTTCGATTAGCCCTGACAGTGTCAAGCCCTGATCTTGCCCACACTGCCTCCCATGGTCGAATAGCCCTGACAGTGTCTAAAGTCCTGATTGCGCAAGTGCTTTTCATGACAGTCCCATAGCTGCTGGATGAGAGCTGGCCATTAGGGCTTTCAGACCTGTTTGGCCATAAAGTGAGGTGCACATGCAGGGATGAGGAGGATACTGGAAAGGGTACTCACCCTGACAACCCGAGTGAGGTTGTTGAATTTTTTCCGGCACTGGGTTGGTGTCCTGCCAACCACGCTGTTGGACGTGACCCGGTTTGCCACATCCCTCCATGCTTTCCGATATTCGGCGGGCAGCGGCCTCCTGCCACCCTCAGGGAAGAGGATATGGCGCCTGCGGTCCACTGCGCCAACCAGCAGCCTCAGGTCACCCTCGCCGAAGCGCTGCACTCTCTCCCTGGCCTTCTCCATTCTCCTGGGCGTGGAGCTGTTCCAGAAGCAGTGTTCAGGCCTTGCCTTAGGGCTGCAGTGTGCAGGGCGTGGCAGCCAAGCAATTCCACCCTCCCCTTTTAAGTGCTGACCGGCGCCTGACTGCCCTCAATGAGCAAGTCGCCGCACCTGCGCTGCACCCGCCTTCGGTGCTTGCGCCCCGGATCGCCGGCTTAGCGCCTAATGATAGTCGTGCATCGCCTGCTTTAGCGCAGCAGCAACCTCTTGGGGCGATGCAACTGAATATCGGCGAAGGTGGCGCTAAGTTGCGCCGGGCGCTAAAGTTAGCGAACGCCATGCTGTAGCGCCCCAAATGTGGCTATACTGAATTTCTAGGCCAAAATCTTTCTTTGCATTGCTCATTGTTGAGGCATTGAGGGCCTTGGGTGACAATTGCTGGTTCTGGGTCTCCAATTAGCAGAGACCCAGGGGCTGAGATCTGTGGCAATGGCTGCAAAACAACGTGGGTTTTTGAACATTATACTTTGTACTGAGAGTTTTTATATTAACTGCAGGGGGCTGTGGCTTGGAAAAGTCATTTTACTGATGTTGCAATTTCTGTAATTTTAAGTGTCTGAGGCTCTCGGTTTCTGTGAAGCAACACTGAATTGTTTCTCATTCAGAAACAATTGGCAGCAGCACCGAGTTAGTTCATTATATATTTATTTATTTATATAGATAGACAGACAGAGACACACACGCAGGAACATAGAAACATAGAAGATAGGAGCAGGAGTAGGCCATTCGGCCCTTCGAGCCTGCTCCGCCATTCAATGAGATCATGGCTGATCATCCAAATTCAGTACCCTGTCCCTGCCTTCTCCCCATATCCATTGATCCCTTTAGCCTTAAGAAATATATCCAACTCCTTCTTGAATATATTTAATGACCTGGCCTCCACCGCCCTCTGTGGCAGAGAATTCCTCAGGTTCACCACTCTCTGAAGAAATTCCTCGTCATTTCAGTCCCAAATGGCTTACTCCTTATCCTTAGACTATGACCCCTGGTTCTGGACTCCCCGGCCATCAGAAACATCCTTCCTGCATCTAGTCTGTCCAGGCCTGACAGAATTTTATAGGTTTCACAGAATCACAGAATCACAGAAACCCCACAGTGCAGATAGAGGCCATTTCGGCCCATCGAGCCTGCACCGACGCATATCCCACCCGATCCCCGTAACCCCTACACCAACGCATATCCCACCCTATCCCTGTAACCCCACGTATTTAATCCCCCTAACACTAAGGGTCAATTTATCATAGCTAATCAACCTAACCCGCACATCTTTGGACTGTGGGAGGAAACCGGAGCACCCGGAGGAAACCCACGCAAACACGGGGAGAATGTGCAAACTCCACACAGACAGTCGCCCGAGGCCGGATTCGAACCCAGGTCCCTGGTGCTGTGAGGCAACAGGCTAACCACTATGCCACCGTGCTTCGATGAGATCCCCTCTCAATCTTCTAAACTCCAGTGAGTATAAGCCCAATCGACACAATCTCTCCTCATACGTCATTCCTGCCATCCCAGGTATCAGCCTGGTGAATCTTCGCTGCACTCCTTCCATGGCAAGAACGTCCTTCCTCAGATAAGGCGACCAAAACGGCACATAATACTCAAGGTGCGGTCTCACCAAGGCCCTGTACAACTGTAGCAAGACATCCTTGTTCCTGTACTCAAACCCTCTTGCTACGAAGGCCAACATACCATTTGCCTTCTTAACCGCCTGCTGCACCTGCATGCTTACCTTCAGCAACTGGTGCACAAGAACACCAAGGTCTCTTTGCACTTCCCCTTCTCCCAATCTATTGCCATTCAAATAATAATCTGCCTTCCTGTTTTTGCCACCAAAGTGGATAACCTCACATTTATCCACATTATAGTGCATTTGCCATGTTTCTGCCCAATCACCCAACCTGTCCAAATCGTACTGGAGTTTCACGACATCCTCCTCACAGCATACCCTCCCACCCAGCTTTGTGTCGTCTGCAAATTTGGAGATATTACATCCAATTCCCTCGTCCAGATCATTAATATATTTTGTGAACAGCTGGGGTCCTAGGACCGATCCTTGCAGTACCCCACTAGTCACTGCCTGCCACTCGGAAAACGACCCGTTTATTCCAACTCTTTGCTTTCTGTCCTCCAACCAGTTCTCTATCCAAGTCAATACCTTGCCCCCAATCCCATGTGCCTTAATTTTGCACGCTAATCTCTTATGCGGGACCTTATCGAAAGCCTTCTGAAAGTCCAAATACACCACATCCACTGGTTCTCCCTTATCTATTTTACCAGTTACATCCTCAAAAAGTTCCAGTAGATTAGTCAAGCATGATTTACCTTTTGTAAATCCATGTTGACTTTGTCCGATCCTGTCACTGCTTTCCAAGTGCTCTGCTATTATATCTTTTATAATGGACTCTAGCATTTTCCCCACTACTGATGTCAGGCTTACCGGTCTATAATTCCCCGCTTTTTCTCTACCACCTTTTTTGAATAGTGGGGTAACATTAGCTATCCTCCAATCCATGGGTACTGTTCCAGAGTCTATCAAGTTCTGGAAGATGACCAGCAATGCATCTACTATTTCTAGGGCCACTTCCTTAAGTACCCTGGGATGTAGACTATTCTTGATAAGATTACTTAAGCAGTTTAAGTAAAGGGGAAAAGTTAAGTATTTGGGATTCTGTTGGTTTAAGAAGAGTAAAACAAGGTTACACTGCAGTAGGAGTAAATTGGCACAGCAGGCAGTGAAAATCAGTTTTCTAACCAATCAGCAGGGGTGGCTCATTTGGCTGTAAACAAACAAACAGTATAAAAAGACCATTGCTAGTGCGAGCAAGCACTGAGTGCGAGGTCAGCAGAGAGTGCTCTGAGTTTGGGTAAGTGTGAGTTAGGGTAAGTGGGGTGTTAGGTGCTCTTTTCAAACTTTATCTCTGTGGGTTGTAGTTAATACGGCCTTTCTGGTGCAGAGTGACTGTTGGTGAACCATTTAACTGGTGTAATTAGAGGGACTGATTTAATTTAAATCCAATAAATTAAAGGGGATGCTAGCATCTATAATCGGGCAGAGGGTGTCCATAACTAACAATAAAAAATTTAATTAATTACATAGAATGGAGCAGGTGATGTGTTACTGTTGCGAGATATGGGAGCCGGTGAACCCCATTGAGGCTCACGGTGATTACGTCTGTTACAAGTGTCTGCTGCTACAGGAACTCCAGCTCCATGTTGATGAGCTGGAGTCTGAGCTTCAGACACTGTGACACATCAGGAAGGGGGAGAAGTTTCTGGACTCTGTGTTTCAGGAGATGGTCACAACTATGAAGTTAATTAATTCAGATGTAGCCCATGGTCAGGGACAGGACGGTGTGACTACGAGTGAGGAAGGTACAGGGATCCAGGATGTAGTGTTGAAGGAGACGCAGCCCTTGTTCTTGTCCAGCAGGATCGAGGTTCTTACTCCCTGTGAGGGCGGGAGCGGGGACTGCAGGGAGGATGAGCAACCTGGCCACAGCACCGTGGTACAGGGGGCCATTCAAGTGGAGGGAGTAAAAAGAAATGTTGTAGTGGTAGGGGATAGTATCATTAGGGGGATAGATAGGGTTCTCTGCAGTCAAGAGCGGGAGTCCCGAAGGCTGTGTTGCCTGCCTGGTGCCAGGGTTAAGGACATCTCTTCTGGGCTGGAAAGAAACTTGGAGTGGGAGGGGGAGGATCCAGTTGTCGTGGTCCATGTTGGTACAAACGACGTAGATAGGACAAGGAAGATGGTTCTGTTAAAGGAGTATGAGCAGCTAGGGGTCAAATTAAGAAACAGAACCTCAAGGGTAATAATCTCTGGGTTATTACCTGAGCCATGAGCGAATTTGGCTAGGATAAATAAAATTAAAGAGTTAAATGCGTGGCTCAAAGACTGGTGTGGGAGAAATGGGTTTTGCTTCTTGGGACACTGGCACCAGTACTGGGACAGGAGGGAGCTGTTCTGTTGGGACGGACTCCACTTGGCCAGTGCTGGGACTAGAGTCCTGGCGAATCATATAACTAGGGCTGTAGAGAGGGCTTTAAACTAATTAGTGGGGGGGAGGTTTCTTCTAGAGAGCAAATAATAGAAATGACAACAGAGAATGTCATAGACTTAGGTAGCAGTGGGGGAATTAAAAAACAGAATGTGTCAGGAAGGGACAGAAGGTATGGAGTAAAAAGTAAAGTACTAAAAAGGGAAAAAACAGGAACTAAGTGTTACAAAACATATTTGAAAGTTCTTTATCTGAATGCACGTAGCATTCGTAACAAAATGAATGAGTTAACGGCACAAATAATGACATATGGGTATGATCTTGTGGCCATTACAGAAACATGGCTGCAGGGTGACCATGACTGGGAATTAAACATACCAGGTTATTTAACAATCAGGAAGGACAGGCAGGAAGGGAGAGGAGGTGGGGTGGCTATGTTAATAAAGGAAGGAATCACTATAATACAGAGAAATGATATTGGGTCAAAGGAGCAGGATAGTGAAACAGTTTGGGTGGAGATAAGGAATAATAAGGGGAAAAAAACACTAGTGGGTGTAGTCTATAGGCCTCCGAACAGTTGCAACTCTGTTGGACGGAGTATTAATCAGGAAATAGTTGAGGCTTGTAATAAGGGAACAGCTATAATTATGGGGGATTTTAATTATCATATTAACTGGACAAATCAAATTGGGCAGAGCAGCCTTGAGGATGAGTTCATTGAGTGTATTAGGGATGGGTTTCTTGAGCAGTATGTAACTGAACCGACCAGGGGGCAAGCAACCTTAGATTTGGTCCTGTGTAATGAGACAGAATTAATTAAAAATGTCCTAGTAAAGGATCCCCTTGGAATGAGTGACCATAACATGGTTGAGTTCCATATTCTATTAGAGGGTGAGAAGGTTGGATCTCAAACAAGCGTGCTGAGCTTGAATAAAGGAGACTATGAAGGTATGAGAGCGGAATTAATTAGAGTGGACTGGGAAAATAGATTAAAGGGTAAGACGGTACATGACCAGTGGTGTACATTTAAGGAGTTATTTTACAACTTCCAAAAAAATATATTCCACTGAGGAAAAAAGGGTGTAAAAGAAAAGATAGCCATCCGTGGCTAAGTAAAGTAATTAAGGATAGTATCCGACTAAAAACAAGGGCATATAAGGTAGCCAAATCTAGTGGGAGGATGGAAGATTGGGAAGTCTTTAAAAGACAGCAAAAAATAACTAAAAGATTGATTAAGAAAGGGAAGATAGATTATGAAAGTAAATTAGCAAAAAATATAAAAACAGACAGTAAAAGTTTCTATAGTTATATAAAAAGAAAAAGGGTGGCTAAAGTAAATGTTGGTCCCTTAGAGGATGAGACCGGGAAATTAATGGTGGGAAACATGGAGATGGCAAAAACACTGAACAATTATTTTGTATCAGTCTTTACAGTAGAGGACACTAAGAATATCCCAACACTGGACAAACAGGGGGCTCTAGGGGGGGAGGAACTAAATACGATTAAAATCACTAAGGAAGTGGTACTTGGTAAAATAATGGGACTCAAGGCGGATAAATCCCTTGGACCTGATGGCTTGCATCCTAGGGTCTTGAGGGAAGTAGCGGTAGGGATTGTGGATGCATTGGTAATAATTTTCCAAAACTCACTGGACTCAGCAAAGGTCCCGGCAGATTGGAAAACTGCTAATGTAACACCCTTATTTAAAAAGGGTAGTAGGCAGAAGGCTGGAAACTATAGACCTGTTAGCCTAACATCTGTGGTTGGTAAAATGTTAGAGTCCATTATTAAGGAGACAGTAACGGGACATTTGGATAAACATAATTTAATAGGACAAAGTCAGCATGGTTTTATGAAGGGGAGGTCATGTTTGACAAATTTGCTTGAGTTTTTTGAGGAAGTAACATACAGGGTGGATAAAGGGGAACCAGTGGACGTAGTGTATTTAGACTTCCAAAAGGCATTTGACAAGGTGCCACACAAAAGATTATTGCTTAAGATAAAAAATCACGGGATTGGGGGTAATATTCTGGCGTGGGTGGAGGATTGGCTCTCTAACAGAAAGCAGAGAGTTGGGATAAATGGTTCGTTCTTAGATTGGCAACCAGTAACTAGTGGTGTTCCGCAGGGGTCAGTGCTGGGTCCCCAACTCTTTACAATCTATATTAACGATTTGGAGGAGGGGACCAAGTGTAACATATCAAAGTTTGCAGATGATACAAAGATGGGATGGAAAGTAGTGAGTGAGGAGGACATAAAAAACCTGCAAAGGGACATAGACAGGCTAAGTAAGTGGGCAGAGACTTGGCAGATGGAATACAATACTGGAAAGTGTGAGGTTATGCACTTTGGCAGGAAAAATCATAGAGCAAGTTATTATCTTAATGGCAAGAAACTGGAAAGTACTGTAGTACAAAGGGATCTGGGGGTCCTGGTGCACGAAACTCAAAAAATTAGTATGCAGGTGCAGCAAGTGATTAAGAAGGCCAATGGAATGTTGGCTTTTATTGCTAGGGGGATGGAATATAAAAACAGGGAGGTATTGCTGCAGTTGTATAAGGTATTGGTGAGACCGCACCTGGAATACTGCATACAGTTTTGGTGTCCATACTTAAGAAAAGACATACTTGCTCTCGAGTCAGTACAAAGAAGGTTCACTCGGTTAATCCCGGGGATGAGGGGGTGGTCATATGAGGAGAGGTTGAGTAGATTGGGACTCTACTAATTGGAGTTCAGAAGAATGAGAGGCGATCTTATTGAAACATATAAGATTGTGAAGGGGCTTGATCGGGTGGATGCGGTGAGGATGTTCCCAATGATGGGTGAAACTAGAACTAGGGGGCATAATCTTAAAATAAGGGGCTGCTCATTCAAAACTGAGATGAGGAGAAACTTCTTCACTCAGAGGGTGGTAGGTTTGTGGAATTTGCTGCCCCAGAAAGCTGTGGAAGCTACATCATTAAATAAATTTAAAACAGAAATAGATAGTTTCCTGGAAGTAAAGGGAATTAAGGGTTACGGGGAGCGGGCAGGAAATTGGACATGAGTCTAGGTTCGGAATGGTCATGGCCCTGTGGGTAGTGGAGTGGGCCCAGGGGCCGTGTAGCCTTGTTCTGCTCCTACTGTGTTCTAATTCTGTGTTAGATTTCAGGAGATGGTTTTATTCCTGATCCTGGCTGGGGTGGAGATCGCCTTTACAGAAGGTAAGTACTGTAGAAAATGTAGGGACAGAGTGATCTACTGGAAGAATTTCGATCGCCTAGATGGGTCGGAGAGGAATGTCCCAGATTTTTTTCTCCCAAATTGGCCATTGGGTCTTTATCTGGAGGTCACATGGGTTCGGGTGGATGCAGAGTGATAGAAGATTTGAGGTTAGGATCAGATCAGCCATGATCTTATTGAATGGTGGAGCAGGCTCGAGGGGCCGATTGACCTACTCCTGCTCCTATTTCTTATGTTCTTATGTAGGACGGTGTGACTACGAGTGAGGCAGGTACGGGGATCCAGGAGGTAGTGTTGGAGGAGCCGCAGCCCTTGCTCTTGTCCAACAGGTTCGAGGTTCTTACTCCCTGTGGGGACAGGAGCAGCGACTGCAGGGAGGATGAGCAACCTGGCCACAGCACCGTGGAACGGGGGGCCATTCAAGAGGGGGGAGTAAATAGAAATGTTGTAGTGGTAGGGGATAGTATTATTAGGGGAATAGATAGAGTTCTCTGCAGCCGAGAGCGAGAGTCCCGAAGGCTGTGTTGCCTACCCGGTGCCAGGGTTAAGGACATCTCCTCTGGGCTGGAAAGAAACTTGCAGTGGGAGGGGGTGGATCCAGTTGTCATGGTCCATGTTGGTACAAACGACATAGATAGGACTAGGAAGCCAGTTCTGTTAAAGGAGCATGAGCAGCTAGGGGTCAAATTAAAAGACAGAACCTCAAGGGTAATAATCTCTGGATTATTACCTGAGCCACGAGCAAATTTGGCTAGGACAAATAAAATTAGAGAGTTAAATGCGTGGCTCAAAGACTGGTGTGGGAGAAATGGGTTTTGCTTCCTGGGACACTGGCACCAGTACTGGGGCAGGAGGGAGCTGTTCCGTTGGGACGGGCTTCACTTGGCCAGTGCTGGGGCTAGAGTCCTGGCGGATCATATAACTAGGGCTGTAGAGAGGGCTTTAAACTAACTAGTGAGGGGGAGGTTCCTAGAGAGCAAATAATAAAAATGACAACAGAGAAGGTCATAGACTTAGGCAGCAGTGGGGAAAATAAAAACCAGAGCATGTCAGGAAGGGGCAGAAGGTATGGAGTAAAAGGTAAAGTAATAAAAAGGGCAAAAGCAGGAACTAAGTGTCACAAAACATATTTGAAAGTTCTCTATCTGAATGCACGTAGCATTCGTAACAAAATAGACGAGTTAATGGCACAAATAACTACATATGGGCATGATCTTGTGGCCATTACAGAAACATGGCTGCAGGGTGACAACACCTGGGAATTAAACATACCAGGTTATTTAACGATCAGGAAGGACAGGCAGGAAGGAAGGGGAGGTGGGGTGGCTATGTTAATAAAGGAAGGAATCACTGTAATACAGAGAAATGATATTGGGTCAAAAGATCAGGATAATGAAACAGTTTGGGTGGAGATAAGGAATAACAAGGGGAAAAAAACACTAGTGGGCGTAGTCTATAGGCCTCCGAACAGTTGCAACTCTGTTGGACGGAGTATCAATCAGGAAATAGTTGAGGCTTGTAATAAGGGAACATCTATAATTATGGGGGATTTTAACTATCATATTAATTGGACAAATCAAATTGGGCAGGGCTGCCTTGAGGATGAGTTCATTGAGTGTATTAGGGATGGGTTTCTTGAGCAGTATGTAACTGAACCAACCAAGGGGCAAGCAACCTTAGATCTGGTCCTGTGTAACGAGACAGGATTAATTAAAAATGTCCTAGTAAAGGATCCCCTTGGAATGAGTGACCATAACATGGTTGAATTCCATATTCAATTAGAGGGTGAGAAGGTTGGATCTCAAACAAGTGTGCTAAGCTTGAATAAAGGAGACTATGAAGGTATGAGAGCGGAATTGAGTAGAGTGGATTGGGAAAATAGATTAATGGGTAAGACGATACATGATCAGTGGTGTACATTTAAGGAGTTATTTTACAACTTCCAAAAAATATATATTCCACTGAGAAGAAAAGGGTGTAAAAGAAAAGACAGCCATCCGTGGCTAAGTAAAGAAATTAAGGATAGTATTCGACCAAAAACAAGGGCATATAAGGTAACCAAACCTAGTGGGAGGATAGAGGATTGGGAAAACTTTAAAAGACAGCAAAAGATAACAAAAAGATTAATTATGAAAGGGAAGATAGATTATGAAAGTAAATTAGCAAAAAATATAAAAGCAGATAGTAAGAGTTTTTATAGTTATATAAAAAGAAAAAGGGTGGCTAAAGTAAATGTTGGTCCCTTAGAGGATGAGACCGGGAAATTAATGGTGGGAAATATAGAGATGGCAAAAACACTGAATGAATATTTTGTATCAGTCTTTACAGTAGAGGACACTAAGAATATCCCAACACTGGACAAACAGGGGGCTATAGGGGGGGAGGAGCTAAACACGATTAAAATCACTAAGGAAGTGGCACTCGGTAAAATAATGGGACTCAAGGTGGATAAATCACCTGGCTTACATCCTAGGGTCTTGAGGGAAGTGGCGGTAGGGATTGTGGATGCATTGGTAATAATTTTCCAAAACTCCCTGGACTCGGCAAAGGTCCCGGCAGACTGGAAAACTGCTAATGTAACACCCTTATTTAAAAAGGGCAGTAGACAGAAGGCTGGAAACTATAGACCGGTTAGCCTAACATCTGTGGTAGGTAAAATTTTGGAGTCCATTATTAAGGAGACAGTAACAGGACATTTAGATAATCATAATTTAATAGGACAAAGTCAGCATGGTTTTATGAAGGGGAAGTCATGTTTGACAAATTTGCTGGAGTTCTTTGAGGAAGTAACATATAGGGTGGATAAAGGGGAACCAGTGGACGTAGTGTATTTAAACTTCCAAAAGGCATTTGACAAGGTGCCACACAAAAGATTATTGCTTAAGATAAAAAATCACGGGATTGGGGGTAATATTCTGGCATGGATAGAGGATTGGCTATCTAACAGAAGGCAGAGAGTTGGGATAAATGGTTCATTCTCAGACTGGCAATTAGTAACTAGTGGTGTTCCGCAGGGGTCGGTGCTGGGTCCCCAACTCTTTACAATCTATATTAACGATTTGGAGGAGGGGACCGAGTGTAACATATCAAAGTTTGCAGATGATACTAAGATGGGGGTGAAAGTAGTGAGTGAGGAGGACATAAAAAACCTGCAAGGGGACATAGACAGGCTAAATAAGTGGGCAGAGATTTGGCAGATGGAATACAATACTGGAAAGTGTGAGGTTATGCACTTTGGCAGGAAAAATCGTAGAGCAAGTTATTATCTTAATGGCAAGAAACTGGAAAGTACTGAAGTACAAAGGGATCTGGGGGTCCTGGTGCACGAAACTCAAAAGGTTAGTGTGCAGGTGCAGCAAGTGATTAAGAAGGCCAATGGAATGTTGGCTTTCATTGCTAGGGGGATAGAATATAAAAATAGGGATGTATTGCTTCAGTTGTACAAGGTATTGGTGAGACCGCACCTGGAATACTGCGTACAGTTTTGGTGTCCATACTTAAGAAAAGACATACTTGCTCTCGAGTCAGTACAAAGAAGGTTCACTCGGTTAATCCCGGGGATGAGGGGATGGACATATGAGGAGAGGTTGAGTAGATTGGGACTCTACTCATTGGAGTTCAGAAGAATGAGAGGCGATCTGATTGAAACATATAAGATTGTGAAGGGGTTGGATCGGGTGGATGCGGGGAGAATGTTCCCGATGATGGGTGAAACTAGAACTAGGGGGCATAGTCTTAGAATAAGGGGCTGCTCTTTCAAAACTGAGATGAGGAGGAACTACTTCACTCAGAGGGTGGTAGGTCCATGGAATATGCTGCCCCAAAAAGCTGTAGAAGCTACATCATTACATAAATTTAAAACAGAAATAGACAGTTTCCTAGAAGTAAAGGGAATTAAGGGTTACGGGGAGCCGGCAGGAATTTGGACATGAGTCTAGGTTCGGATCGGTCATGGCCCTGTGGGTAGCAGAGCGGGCCCAGGGGCCGTGTAGCCTGATCCTGCTCCTATTTCGTGTGTCTAATTCTGTTAGATTCAGGAGATGGTTCTGTGATAGTAGATTGGCAGTTAGGATCAGATCAGCCATGATCTTATTGAATGGCGGAGCAGGCTCGAGGGGCCGATTGGCCTACTCCTGCTCCTATTTCTTATGTTCTTATGTTCTTATGTTAGATTATCAGGCCCTGGGGATTTATCGGCCTTCAGTCCCATCAATTTTCCTTACACCATTTCCCTACAAATACTGATTTTTTTTCAGTTCCACCCTTTCATCAGACCCTATGTTCCCCGGCATCTCTGGGAGGTTATTTGTGTCCTCCTTTGTGAAGACAGAACCAAAATATGTATTTAGTTGGTCTGCCATTTCTTTGTTCCCCATTATAAATTCCCCTGATTCTGACTGCAGAGAGAGAGGCGGGCGCGCGCAGAGAGAGAGGCGGGCGCGCGCAGAGAGAGAGGCGGGCGCGCGCAGAGAGAGAGGCGGGCGCGCGCAGAGAGAGAGGCGGGGCGCGCGCAGAGAGAGAGGCGGGCGCGCGCAGAGAGAGAGGATGGCGCAGAGAGAGAGGTGTGCGCGCAGAGACAGAGATGATGTAAAAAGACTACTGAGCACTTGGTTTGAGTATAAAACAAGACTTTAATCAACTGTTTCAAAACCATGAGAGTTCTAGTTACATCACTAGTTCCTGGTTACAGAAACATCCTGAGCAAGCTGGGCCCACGCTCGAGTATTTATACTCCCTGGATGGCGCCACCAGCTTGCCGCCCAGTGTTACTTCATGAGTCATGATAAGATTGATGACAAGAGACACGCGCGCAGAGAGAGAGAGGCGCGCGCAGAGAGAGAGAGGCGCGCGCAGAGAGAGAGAGGCGCGCGCAGAGAGAGAGTGGCGCGCGCAGAGAGAAAGAGTGGCGCGCGCAGAGAGAGAGAGTGGCGCGCGCGCAGAGAGAGTGGGGCGCGCGCAGAGAGAGTGGGGCGCGCGCAGAGAGAGAGGGGCGCGCGCAGAGAGAGAGGGGCACGCGCAGAGAGAGAGGGGCGCGCGCAGAGAGAGAGGGGCGCGCGCAGAGAGAGAGGGGCGCGCGCGCAGAGAGAGGGGCGCGCGCGCAGAGAGAGGGGCGCGCGCAGAGAGAGAGGGGCGCGCGCAGAGAGAGAGGGAGGCGCGCGCAGAGAGAGAGGGAGGCGCGCGCAGAGAGAGAGGGAGGCGCGCGCAGAGAGAGAGGGAGGCGCGCGCAGAGAGAGAGGGGGGCGCGCGCAGAGAGAGAGGGAGGCGCGCGCAGAGAGAGAGGGAGGCGCGCGCAGAGAGAGAGAGAGAGGCGCGCGCAGAGAGAGAGAGAGAGGCGCGCGCAGAGAGAGAGAGAGGTGCGCGCAGAGAGAGAGAGAGAGAGGCGCGCGCAGAGAGAGAGAGAGAGAGGCGCGCGCGCGCAGAGAAAGAGGCACGCGCGCAGAGTCATGCAGAGAGAGAGAGAGACACGCAGAGAGAGAGAGAGAGAGAGAGACACGCAGAGAGAGAGAGAGAGACACGCGCAGAGAGAGAGAGAGAGAGAGACACACACGTCAGGTTGTTGCTAGGAGGCGGCAGGAAAACAGAGCAACTGAGGAAGCTATTTACTTTTCCAGGGTCTTAGTGTTCACCATGCTTCTCATAGTGAGGTAAAACAAGCCCGAAACATTCACTTTATAATCAGTGCATTGTTTAAAGGGCTGAGTTTAACTCCCCAGATGTTGCCCACTTTTGCCGAGCTCTGTAGCCGACAGGGATCCATTAGCGGGTGGGATGAGGGGTTGGGATCCTGGCTGGAATTCTGACATTTGTTTTGCTGCCAATGAAAGTTAATGGAAAACCGGAATAAGTTACCCCGCCACAACACAAGGTCGAGAAAGAAAATTGGAAGAGCAATTCCTGGTTTAATTCCGAATGGGTGACAATCCTGCAAAACCAGTGCTTCTGATTAGAGAGCAGTCGAAGCTCCTCTTATACTGCAGCTTTGACACTGAATACCAAAAGAGAAGGAAAATCTAAAGCGGCACGCTTCTGTTTGAAGTGCTCATTCCATCTCCATGTGGAGGAGAGAAAAGCCGGGATGAATTGCAGCCAATCCCAGGCTCCCAGCGGGGAGCAGTGCTCACGGGAGAGTGCCGCCCGAGAACACAAGCCATGATCTATCCTTGGCCCCTCCTATTTCTCATCTACATGCTGCCCCTTGGTGACATCATCTGAAAACACGGCGTCAATTTCCACATGTACGCTGACGACACCCAGCTCTACCGCACCACCACTTCTCTGACCCCTCCACGGTCTCTAAATTGTCAGACTGCTTGTCCGACATACAGTACTGAATGAGCAGAGATTTTCTCCAATTAAATACTGGGAAGACCGAAGCCATTGTTTTCGGTCCCCGCCATAAACTCCGTTCCCTAGCCACTGACTCCATCCCTCTCCCTAACATCTGTCTGAGGCTGAACCACACTGTTCGCAACCTTGGTGTCATATTTGACCCTGAAATGAGCTTCCGACCACATATCCGTGACATAACTAAGACCGCCTATTTCCACCTCCGTAACATCGCCCGACTCTGCCCTTACCTCAAATCCTCCACTGCTGAAACCCTCATCCATGCCTTTGTTACCTCGAGACTTGACTATTCCAACGCACTCCTGGCTGGCCTCCCATGTTCCACCCTACGTAAACTTGAGAGTCATCCAAACTCTGCTGTCTGAGTCTTAACTCGCACCAAGTCCCGTTCATACATCACCCCTGTGCTCGCTGACCTACATTGGCTCCCGGTTAAGCAATGCCTTGATTTCAAAATTCTCATCCTTGTTTTCAAATCCCTCCAAGGCCTTGCCTAAGCCCTAAGCTCTGGAACCCCCTCCCTGAACCTCTCCGCCTCTCTACTTCTCCCTCCTCCTTTAAGATGCTCCTTAAAACCTACCTCTTTGACCAAGCTTTTGGTCACCTGCCCTAATTTATCCTTATATGGCTCAGTGTCAATTTATTTTCTTATAATACTCCTGTGAAGCGCCTTGGGACATTTTACTACGTTAAAGGTGCTGTACAAATACAAGTTGTTGTTGTTATGATTTACCAACTACTAAAATGAATGACTACATCCCTGTGACGTGCCCCCTGGGACTGCAAAGTAAAGGATTGGCCCTGAAGTTTCCATTCTGCCCCCATTAGCAGTTCAACTGGAAGTTAAAGATCGCAGGGTACCATTTTCCCTGTGTGCTCCTGACCAACATCCCTCCCTCAATCACCTCCACAAAGAAATGGATTCATTCAGCTCACGGCTTTTTTTTGTGGGATCTCACTGTGCACAAATTGGCTGTATGTAACAATTGAGTAATGAATTGTACCTAAAAAGCTTTTGAGACCTTTGAGAGAATGCCAAAACTCTATATTAATGCAAGTCTGTCTTCATAGAGGTATTTGCTCAGCAATCCTCTGGTGTGACTTAGATGTCAACTGGCCATGTGGCCAATCACCGGTTCAGACCCATTCCAGTACCAGGGCGTGCTGGCACCAACATGCTCTTCCACCTGCTTGTATCTCCACTTCTAAGTGCAGTTCAGCTGCTAATGTTAAGAGTGGGATTCATACACTGGTGTCCTAGCTTTTCTTTACTGGGGCGAGCTGGGTGAAAGCCAACAGTACAAGGCACCACACCGTTGGAGAGAAGACAAGGTAAGTCAAGGTTCAGTAACACAAGACTCTGCTTTGAAAGGCTGTAGATTGTGAGCAGAAGAGAGATAAAGAGCTCCACCATTTGAAAGTCCTGGGAAAGAAGGAATTGAAGTGGGAGACGTGACTTGGGAAAGCAGCGTTTGAACTACTACTTTCTTCATTCCATTCCCTCTCCACCCTCTTTCCCAGCTGTTCTGGGAGTAGAAGTACTACTGTAATACCACAAGGGTTAATCAAATTAAGATGAGGATTTGCGATCACACACAAATCTGTTGTGGAGAATGCTGCGCTATATTCACAGTAATTAAATAGGACAGCATTAAGGATTTCAATAGAACATTACAGTCCCTGTGCGACTTGTACCAAAGCCCCGTAAGTAGATTCAATTCTTTTATGTTTTGACCACTGTCAATCGGTGGCAAATGGGTCATTGACATCGTCTCATTCACTGGCAAAGAAAGCTGAGGAAATGGTGGGTCGGTGCCGTGATTCTCTGACGTTTATGTGGGTGGACACATGCAGCCCACCGCCTCCCGCGCCCCCATAATCTGCAGCACTTCTAACAGTTGCTACCTTGCCAACGCAGAAACTATTTCCCGTTACAGCAGGGAGTTGTCTGCTTGGGTTGGCTCCATGTGGTTAAATGATGAATTGACTTTCATATTGATTAACTTATTTAACTTCCCTCTGCTTTTAAAGGGATTGTTTTGAGATCCTTCTGGTTTAGTACCACACTGGGTGATGCATTTACCCACCGAAAGGAAAGAACTTGCATTTGTAAAGCACCTTCCTCATCCTCTCAAACAGTCAAATGAGATAACTGATCAGTTGGTCAGGACAGGGAGTTCTCCTGGCTCTCTGAATAGTACCATGGGCAGATGGGGCCTCGGTTTAACATCTCATCCAAAAAGCAGCACCTCTGACAATGCAGCACTCCCTCGGTACTACACTGAAGTGTTGGCCTAGGTCACGTACTCAAATGTGTCAGCTGTGGCTCAGTTGGTAGCACCCTTGCCTCTGAGTCAGAGGGTTATGGGTTCAAATCCTACTCCAAAGACTTGAGCACAAAAATCTAGGCTGACACTCCAGTGCGGTACTGAGGGAGTGCTGCACTGTCGGAGGTGCCGTCTTTTGGATGAGACATTAAACTGATGCCCTGTCTGCCCTCTCAGGTGGACATAAAAGATCCTATGGCACAACTGCAAAGAAGAGCAGGGGAGTTATCTCCAGTGTCCTGGCCAATATTTATCCCTTAATCAACATCACTAAAGCAAATTAACTGGTCTTTATCGCATTGCTGTTTGTGGGAGCTTGCTGTGAGCAAATAGGCTGCCGCATTTCCTACATTGACATCCTGCATCTTTATTGTCAGCTTGACTTGGTTGGTAGCAGTCTCACCACTGAGTTAACAGGTTGTGGGGTCAAGTAACACACCGGGATTTAAAGAAAAAGAAAGACTTGCATTTATATAGCGCCTTTCACGACCACCTGACGTCCCAAAGCACTTTACAGCCAATGAAGTACTTTTTGAAGCGTAGTCACTGTTGTAATATAGGAAACGCGGCAGCCAATTTGCGCACAGCAAGCTCCCACAAACAGCAATGTGATAATAACCAGATAATCTGATTTTCTTGTTATGTTGATTGAGGGATAAATATTGGTCTGGACACCAGGGATAACGCCCCTGCTCTTCTTCGAATAGTGCCATGGGATCTTTTGCATACACCTGAGAGGGTAGACAGGGCCTCATTTTAATGTCTCACCCAAAAGATGCCACCTCCGATAGTGTAGCATTCCCTCAGTAGTGCAGTGGAGTCTCGGTCTAGATTACGTCCTCAGGTCTCGAGTGAGACTTGACCCAACAACCTGTTGACTCTGAGGTGAGAGTGCTACCAGCCGTGTCAAGCCAACACGAAGCCATTGCAAGGAGATCAGGAATGTATTTTCACTTGTTATAATGCTGAGGCACTGGGCTGTTGGCAGCTGGAGTTTTGCCTCCTACACCCGTTGGGAAGGGGAGGGGGGAAGTTGGGTTCATGAGCCAAATTCCAGAAAGTTCTGTGAAGAGGGAGAGGCAGAAGGCGATGTGCTGTTGCAGTTGGTGATGTGCATCATTGTTTCTAAATGTACTCTATTCTATATACATAACTGCTTGGAATTTCATCAAGAAGACCATGTTATCCGGGACTTGCGTGGGTATTCACAGAGTCATGGCCAGAGTTAGCCTGAAAGCAGCACTTCCTTCTCTTCAACCCACCCAGCTCTCTGTCTCCTATTTACCACGCACATGCACACACCCTGCTCCCTGTTTACCGAGACTGTTTTATAACTGATGGCTAGGAAGAGGCCTGCAACAGCAGCGCACGGTGAACCTCCCTCCCTCAACATTGGGAAGTACCCCGGTTCCCTTGCAGAGAGCTCACCGAGTGCGGACGTCACCGAGTGCGGACGTCACCGAGTGCGGACGTCTGTCGGTCAGGCTGCCAACACTCGTACATGAAGAATAGCTACATGGGTGAGGTGCCAAAGAGCCTCCCCCACCTGTGGAACCAGATCCCAGCTCGAGTCTGCACCCTCAGGACAGTAGGGAACGAACAAAAGAAATTGGCTCTGGTCTGTGTCATCAGCAGTAATTAGCTTGAAGTGAGGATCTGTCATTAACAAACATTACTGCACAACAGGAGCTCGAGGCAGCAGGACCTTGGTGAAGGTGGTGATGGATGCGCAGTGTCTACTGCAACTTAACAATGAGCACCATTTGAATGGTTTTAATTACAGGATCTGTGTACAGCCATGTCCAAAATGGCCTTTATCTGTACCAGTTACTGATCTGATAGAAATGCTCAAAACTAAGAGGGGTGTTGATCAGATAAATAAGGAAAAGCTATTTCCACTGCAGTGAGTCAGGACCTAGAAGATGACAAATTTAAGATCATCGCCACAAGAACAAAGGGGGCGATTAGGAGACCTTTTTATGTCGAAGGCTGTTGGGCCGTGGAAATCCCTGCCAGAAACAGTGGTGGAAGCAGGATCCATAATAGCTTTTAAAAGGGATGAGTATAAATATGAACGTGTGCGAGCGGACACAGACACACGCTGGAATGACAACAACTTGTATTTATATAGCGCCTTTAATGTAGTAAAATGTCCCATGGTGCTTCACAAGAAATTTGACATCGAGCCACATAAGGAGAAATTATGGCAGATGACCAAAGGCTTGGTCAAAGAGGTAGGTTTTAAAGGAGGAAAGAGAGGCAGTGAGGTGGAGAGGTTTAGGGAGGGAATTCCAGAGCTTAGGGCCTAGGCAACAAAAGGCACGGCCACCAATGGTTGAGCGATTATAATCCGGGATGCTCAACAGGGCAGAATTAGAGGAACACAGATATCTTGGGGGAGTGGGGGGGGGGGGGGGTGGTGGTTGTGGGGCTGGAGGAGATTACAGAGATAGGGAGGGGCGAGGCCATTTGGAGGGAGTTGAAAACAAGGATGAGAATTTTGAAATCAAGGCGTTGCTTAACCGGGAGACAATGGAGGTCAGTGAGCACAGGGGTGATGGGTGAACTAGACTTGGTGCAAGTTAGGACACGGACAGCCGAGCTTTGGATGACCTCAAGTTTACATAGGGTAGAACGTGGGAGGCCAGCCAGGAGTGTGTTGGAATAGTCAAGTCTAGAGATAACAAAGGCATGGATGAGGGTTTCAGCAGCAGATGAGCTGAGGCAAGGGCGGAGATGGGCGATATTACGGAGGTGGAAGTAGGCGGTCTTAGTTATGCCGCAGATATGTGGTCAGAAGCTCATTTCAGGATCAACTATGACACCAAGGTTGCGAACAGTGTGGTTTAGCCTCAGACAGATGTTAGTGAGAGGGATGGAGTCAGTGGCTAGGGAACGGAGTTTGTAGCGGGGACCGAAAACAATGGCTTCGGTCTTCCCAATATTTAATTGGAGAAAATTTCTGCTCATCCAGAACTGTAAAGTGATTAAATGGAAAAGAGGAGATGGTTAATTAGATGAAGTGATATTAACATGGGACCAGAGGAGACATAATGAGAGAAATTAAAGACATTTACAAGACGCAGAGAGTGTGTGAATAGCTGAGGCAGTGTAAGAGGTAACCGGGGGGAGGGGGGGAGGCAGGGAATGCAAGCAAGAAAAACTGGCAAAGCAGAGCCCAGGAGCCTAAGAGAAGAAAAGGGCAGGTTGACACCAAGGGTACGGAGCGTCCCGCCAGCATGTTCCAACAGACAGGCCCCACACCAGCACCAACCTGTCCCTCCAATATAATGTTGAACTATATAGTAAATTGTATAGTAAAAACAAGCTCCCAAAACAAGCGCTCTACTTGGAGCTCCGACACGGCAAGAGAGCCCCAGGTGGGCAGAGGAAACACTTCAAGGGCACCCTCAAAGCCTCCTTGAAAAAGTGCAACATCCCCACTGACACCTGGGAATCCCTGGCCCAAGATCGCACAAAGTGGAGGAGAAGCATCCGGGAAGGCGCCAAACACCTCGAGTCTCTTTGCCAGGAGCAAGCGGATGCCAAGCGCAAACAGCGGAAGGAGCGCACGTCAACCCAAGCATCCCACCCACCCGCCCCTTCAACCACCGTCTGCCCCACCTGTGACAGAGACTGTAGGTCCTGCATTGGACTCATCAGTCACCTGAGAACTCATTTTTAATGTGGAAGCAAATCATCCTTGGTTCCGAGGGACTGCCGAAGAAGAAGAAGAAATTGTATGGTACTCTGGTCAGACCACACCTTGAGCACTATGTCCAGTTTTGGTTGACGAGACACAAGGGAGACCTTCAAGTGCTGGAGGCTGTGCGGAGAAGAGCCATGAGGCTTGATCCCTGGTGTCAGAGGTCTGAGTTATGAGGAGAGATTTCTACCTTTCATATGGGAAAGGAAGCATCTGACAGGTGATCTTATAGAAGTATCTTAGATAGTTAAAGGGATAGAGTGGGTAGCTCTGGAATATTAATTTAATTTAAATTGTGAGAGTAGGCTAAGAGAACAGAAGTGCAAATTAGTAAAAAGCAAATTGATAACTAATCAGGAATTGTTTTTTAATTAATTCACGGGATGTGGGCGTCGCTGGCAAGGCCAGCATTTATTGCCTTTGAGAAGGTGGTGGTGAGCCACCTTCTTGAATCGTTGCAGTCTATGTGTGAAGGTTCTCCCACAGTGACTTTGTTGTAGAAGGTTTTTTTGTACAACTGAGTGGCTTGCTAGGCCATTTCAGAGGGCAGTTAACCACATTGCTGAGGGTCTGGAGTCACATATAGGCCAAAGGACGGCAGATTTCCTTCCGTAAGGCATGAGTGAACCAGGTGGGTTTTACAACAATCTGATAATTTCATGGTCACCGTTACTGATACTAGTTTTTATATTCCAGATTTATTTAATTAACTGAATTTAAATTCCCTAGCTGCCGTGGTGGGTTTTGAACTACTTGACTCTGGATTACTAATCCAGTAACAGAACCACTGTGCTACTATTCCCAAATACCTCTACTCTGAGTGGTCAGTAGAATCCGTATTATTGTGAAATAAGTCCTCGGGCTGGATTTGACCTGCCGAGACGAGTTGGGGGCGGGACTGCTGCCTTCCGGGTTCTAATCATGCCCCCAGCGACATCCGACGCACAGATGCTATTTTCCCCTGATTGGCCTGCTTGCCGGCCAATTAGGGAAAGCCGGTGTTAGATGACATCAGTTGATGACGCTTCATCTGCTGGTTTTCTTAAAGGGACATGTAGCGTTTATTTTTGACTGATGATGTGTCAGTTTTTGACAGCATTGAGGTGCTGTCAAACATTGACAATCACTGTACAAAGGTAAGCCCTTGTACCTAGGCTGTCCAATGACTCTCTCCTTAGGATAAAACAGATGGCAGCTGCAGGTGAGGTTACAGAAGTGATCTGTCACTTCTCCCAATGAGGTGAGGCCACACAAACACTTCAAAGCTTGTCACCTATAGAAAAATCTAAACACATTAAAAATGACTTTCCCAACATCTCCTTACCTCTGATACTCACCAGTGTCCCATTGGATCCTTCACACCGCTTCTGCAGCTGTCATCTATACACAAACATTACAACAGTCCCACAGCATGCCTCACTTACCCTGGCGGGGTTCCCCTACGTCGGGAAGCCTGCAGCGGAAGTCTCAAAATGGGAAAAAGCCTCTTAACTGCCTGTTAACTACCTGTTAACAGGCAGTTAAGTGTATATAATCTTCTTCCCACTGTTAGGAGTCGGGTCCCTGCGCAACTCGGGGACCCGACTCCCGGGAAGATTGTTTCTCCCACATACCTCCTCTTGTCCCTCCCCCATTCTGATATTGAGTCACTACTTTGGGAACTTGTGTGTGTATATATACAACAATAAAACCTCTGATTTTAATAATAGAATTCGAAAGGGGTAGAATTTCCTAGAGTCTTTTCTGAACTGGATGCAGGTTTTTTTTTCACACCTCCAATGGTGGATGCTATTGATCCTTCTGGAAGGTTCCTCCACCTTCATTGTACCTTACTTCAGTACTGGCTGACTGGTTTCCATTACCCACCGTGGTCATGTTTGGAGCCTTCGTGGCTGTTCACCATCTGTTTGCACCTGACTGCGCTTTAACTGTTTTTTACACATTCAGCACACAGTTCCATGGATCCATTTTAATTAAAGTGTGTTAGATATTTTGCCCTGTGCCTGCACTAATACATGGTTACTGGTATATGGCCTGCAGCTGAGAGAGTCGAAGGATTAAACTCCACGGTGATATCTGTGCCCTGGGATTTAAGAGTAATCCTCTGTATATTTAAAAGGACAAGGCATATTGTGCAGAAAAATATTTAACCCTTAATTAATCTTTTACACTTTGCACTGGATTTCCCATGGACAATATGAAACCTTTTATCTATTGCGTAGCCAATGGGAGCTGATCACATTACAAACACTTTTGTAAAATCAGATATATTTCTTACTCAAAAGACTAGGTGAAGGGCCCAGGCTCAGAGAGTGCTGGACATCACCAAGGTTGAAAGAAAGTGGGAAAGTAGATGAGATAAGTCAAGAAAAATGATTCGGTAATGTCAAGTTTCAGTGCTAAACCCATGTAGATTGCAGAAGAAAAGGTGGATTTCGGAGAAGGTGCAAGGAGGAGGCAAAGTGTGTAAGATGGGGGTATTTGGAACTTAGGAGGAACAAGAGGGGGACATTCACAGTAGCAATCACCAGATAGATAAAATGGATAGGAAAGGTTTTGGAGGTGTGTGAGAGAGAAAGGCTGAGACTAGAACTGAGAGAAGGATCGACCATCGGGTAATGGCTTTTTCTAATATCTGTCCAGGAGTGTTCAAAAAGTCTTACTCGATCGGAGGTCAGCCTTTGGAACTGCTTTTATATTTTAATTCAGACTCCACTCCTAATGTTTCTGCTGTTCAATCGGTTTCCTATAACGAGTCTGTTGCCCGGTGATGTGAAATGGATTTTACACTTTTAAGTGCCAAGCTTCTCGGAATCCAAATTAAAACAATGGCAGCATTTTTTTTTTAAAAAGAGAAAATGCTGGAACTACACAGCTGGTCAGCATCTGTAAATCATCAGCTTCTGATGGTTCAGGTGTGTAACCTCTATCAGTTGTGACGAAGGGTTACACAGCTGACAAGTCAAACCTGTCTCTTCTCTTTACAGGTGCTCACTGAGCCGCTGTGTATTTCCTGCTTTTATTCCAGATTTCCAGCGTTTTCAGTTTTTCCTTTCTCGTTTAATATAAAAGCAGTTCAGACCTCACAATCAGTCGGCCCTCAGCTCAGAACTTAAGTCGCAGCTTCAAAGCAGCCGGGGACTAAGAGAGCAGCTCGATACAGTCACTGAGAACCGCTCTGTCTGAATATCTAGCAGGACGTCTCTGGGGGAAATGCTTGAAATGACTTTCACCTCACACGAGTAAAGATAAAAAGGGAAGATGTAGAAGTGCTGGAAATGCACAGCAGGTGAGCGAGCATCTAAACGAGGTAGCCAGGTTAGTGTTCTGTGTAAGGCTCTTCATCAGAACTGAAAACATTAATCCTGGTTCCCCTTTCAGGTGCTGACTGACCTGCTTTGTATTTCTGACACTGTTTTTATCTCAACTCATCGCAATGTCATGGATTTTTCTAAAGGTTTCTCGTTGATCTGGGTAGCAATGCTTTATATTTTATTTATTTCCCCCCCCCCCTCTCTCTCTGGAAAGTTCTCCCCTGATGAAAGCTGCTGACTCTGCAAATCCTCCCAGTGATGTAAATTAGAATCGTGGAGCCCAAAGTTCCATTCTGTTGCCAGGGCAGAGAGCTGGCAGATTGGCCAACGGGAGCCAGAACCCAGTGCCACCAGGATTCCACACCATGTAAACTGGCCGGTATGTTGTGGGCGGGGAGCAGGCCAATATCCTCTTTTCCCCCCACTCACATCAGTGTGTCCAGGGGAATTCCTGAGCTACAACATGAATTCCACAAAATATGCCCTTGTTAGGCCTCACTGGAGCTCAAGCCAGCTGAGAGCTCACATGAGTTCATTCAGCTCTTGGAAAGGCGCCTAAAGTTTCTCAGACAAAGGTAAATGATCCTGCAGGGGAACAATTAATGTTTTTTTTAATGTATGGCTCCCATAGGAGCTGAAGAAATGCTTGCATTTTTCTTCAGCATTGGCAGCAGAAGAACAACACAACTGTTTTGATGGCATCTTTAGTCTCATTTTTACCGGTGTTAGCTTAGCTCAGTTAGCAGCACTTTCACCTCAGGTTTTCGGTTCAATGCCCGTTCTAATCTGAGCTGACACCCCACGCAATACTGAGGGAGTATTGTTTTGTCAGAGATACTAATGAGAAAATAAACTAAGGCCCAGCCTGCCTGTTGGCACTATTCCTCCCTCAGCCACACCACCCAAAGCAGATTAACCGGTCATTCTGATTGTGGGACACTGACGTACACGTCATATTTCCCATGACAACATTGACTGGACTTGCATTTATGCAGCCCCTTTCTCCACCTTAGGATGTGCCCAAGCACTTTACAGTCAGTGAAGTACTTTTGAAGTGTAGTCACTGTTTTAATGTAGGAAATGCAGCACCTAATTTGCACATTGCAAGGTCCCGCAAATAGCAATTAAATAAATGACCTGATAATCTTTTTAGATGTTGGTTGAGGGATAAATGTTGGCCAGGGCACTGGGAAAACACCCCTGCTCTTCTTCAAATAGTACCGTGGGATATTTTACATCCACCTGAGAGGGCCTTGGTTTAACGTCTCATCTGAAAGCACCTCAGTGAGTGCAGCACTCCTTCAATGCTGCGTTGAAGTGTCAGCCCTACATTATGTGCTGGCGTCTCTGGAGTGGGGCTTGAACCTACGACCTTCTGACTCCGAGGCAAGAGTGCTGCCCACTGAGCCACAGCTGATACCAGAAGGTTAATTCATTATTTGTGAAATACTTTGGGATGTCCTGAGAGACGTAATGAGGCGCAACGTTAAGTTTGTCGTTCTTTGCAGCTAATAATCCAATTTTGTAAAGTATAGATCCATGCATCGCAGAGAAGGCGTTTACTGGATAGCTGGTTTCCGGGCACTTTCTCCTGATGGATGATGATGCTATCGGGCTTTTCACAGGCCTGGCAGCTCTCCTGAGGCAGTAACAGATTTCAGTACATTTACAAGTGTAATTGCTTGAAAGGCGGTGAGCTAATAACACGGCACGAGTTCACTTGAGCGTGTGCCTGACAAGGACGCCACTTGACTTGGTCTCCAGGAAGGCCCATGCAGCACAAATCAGTGACGGAAGCAAGTAGAAGGGTACAGCTTTGTCCTCTTCAAAGATACACAGACATACTTGGCAAGCTTGTTCACAACCTTATACAGGTAGACTATCCTTTATCCGAACTTCCGAAACCCTCTAAAAACCGAAAGTTTTTTCATTCAGCGTAAGTCGTGCACACGACATGACCAGAGTGGCGCACGACTTACGCTGAGGAGGGCAGAGGGTCACTGAGTTCCCTCCTGGGTAGGAGATTTCAGGCCAAGCCGGGCAGTGTGAAGGAGGTATACCGGGAGAGTGAACCCAACAATACAGTGGCCCGTCCGATAGCTGCAGCGGCCTGTCCGATATTCTTTTCTCCCCCCCCGACCCCCACCCTTGCGGATAAGGGATAGTGTATCCTTTATCCGCACTTCCGAAAAACGAAATCCTCTGAAAACCAAAAGTTTTTTCGTTCAGCGTAAGTCGTGCGCACGACCCCGACCCCCGCCGACCCCCACCCCCAACCCCCCGCCGACCCCGACCCCCGCCGACCCCGACCCCCGCCAACCCCGACCCCCGCCGACCCCCACCCCCGACAAATTTCCCAGTCTTATAAAATACCTTCTGAAATCTGAAATTTTCCGAAAACCGAAACACGGCTGGTCCCGAGGTTTTCGGATAAAGGATAGTCTACCTGTACCACTTATTTCATTTCAGTGCTATCTTACAGGTGGTTTTCACATCATTGCCCTGGATGTTCAAACTGTCCCATCTTTGTGGGCAGCACAAGTATGTACAATGGAGCCTCAGGGGGGTCATATGTAAGTTGCAATCTATGCTCCCATTAATTTGCAAATATCATAGGTCCTGTTGTTCTGAGTTAGAATTTATTTACCAATGAGACAAGAGAACTAGGAGCAGCCCAGGACAAACCAACAAATAAGAAATAACAACTTTGCATTTATATAGTGCTTTTAACATGGAAAAGCATCCCGAGGTGCTTCACGCAGGCTGAATCGGGCAACAATGGACACCAAGCTAAAGAAGGAGATATGAGGAGGGATGACAAAAACTTGGTCAGAAAAGCAGCTTTTAAAAGAGGAGAGGGAGGTGGAGCCATTTAGGCTGGAAATTCTGGACAATGGTAGGACAAAGAGAGGGGGAGATGCACAAGGGGCCAGGGTCTGAGGAATGGAGAGTTTGAGAAGGGTGTAGGGCTGAAGGAGGTTACAGAGATAGGGAGGAGCGAGGCCATGGAGGAATTTTAACACAAGGATAGGAATGTTAAATTTGAGGTTCTGCAGAACTGGGAGCCAATGCAAATCCATAGGGATAAGAGTGTTGGGTAAGCGGGACTTGGGATGGGAATTGGGTATGCAGTTTGTGTGAGCTGAATTTACAGAGCATGGAGGATGAGAGGACAACCGGGAAAGCATTGGAGTAATTGAGTCTGGAGGTGACATTGATGAGTTTCAGCAGCTGATAGGCTACGGTAGGGTAGTAGATGGGTGATGTTAGAGGTGAAAGTAGGCATTCTTTATAATGAAGAGCGTATTGGGGTCAAAAGATCAACTTGGAGCCAAATTGGAAGTAGAAGTTGCGAACAGTCTGGTTCAACCTGAGCCAGTGGCCAAGGAAGGGGATGGACTCTGGCAAGGGTATGGAGTTTGTGCCACAGGCTGAAGATAATGGTTTTACTCTTCCCAATGTTTCTTTAGCTGGAGGAAATTGTGGCTCATCCAAGACTAGATGTCAGATAAGGAATCTGACAGCACAGAGGCAACGGAGGTGTTGAGAGACATGGTAGAGGTAGAACTGGATATCATCAGCATATGTGTGGAAGCTGACTCCCATGCCTGTGAATGATGTCGCCCAGGCACAGCATGTAGATGAGGAAGAGGAGGAGGCCAAGGATGGATCCTTGGAACTCCTGAGGTGGTGTGGGGTAGGAAGAGAAGATATTGGTAGAGATGCTTTAGCTACGATTGGATAGGTAAGAGTGGAACCAAGCAAGGGCAGCCCCATTGAGCTGGACAGTTGAAGAGGATGGTTTGGATGACCATGTCAAAGGCAGCAGAGAGGATGAGGAGGGATAATACATCATAGTCATGGGGATTTCGCTTGGCTTACGGGCTGCAATTTAGACTTTGTCTGCTCTGTTCAGACCTTCCCAAGCCAGCAGGGATGGTCCAGTGACCAGAAATGAAAGTTGTGATATTCTAACAACTTTAGAATGCATGTAAACATAGTGGATTCTAAATCTCCGGCAGACCCAGTTCTACAAGAAAGCATTCCTCTAACACAGGGTACAACCAGGGTTCCTGACCCTCCTGGAATGACCAGGAGTTGCCCAGAATCAGGGGTTCCTCCCCCAAATGCTGCCTCCAGCAGCTCGGGAGATCATCGATTTAAATTTCCTCCTCCACCCCATCACCAACTGCTGTTAGAACCTCTGGTTCAGTGACGTCACCCACAGAGCCAGAGCCGGAGTGGAGTGGAGTGGAGTGGGGAGGTGGCCAGAGTAGACGGCGTGGGCAATCGGGGGTGTACGTGTGCGGGTGGGAGATGAGAGGGGGAATGGGGGTGAGGGGGAGAGATGGGGACTCGGTAGACTGGGGAATGAGGATTTGGGGAGAGGGAAACTGGAGAATGGGGGCTCGGGGAGAGGGATACTGGGGACCAGCATTTCCTGCAGAGCCAGGAGGAGCAGCACTGCAGCGAGAACAGCACTGAGAGAAGAGCAGCCAGTAAAGGGGGAGTGGAACCTGGGGACCTTACTGTGAAATAGTGAAAGCGTGTTTCCACTGGTGGGCGATTGAGGAACAAGGGGACGGAGAGCAAGGGCTCTCACTGGAAAAACAAGGGGGAAGGGAGGCGGAAGGTTCTTGAACTGAGGGCTATTAGACCATGGGATACTTCACCACTTGTGGCTACTGAAGTAGAGACTAAAACATCATTTTGAAGCGAATGGAGTAAAACCATGCGCAAAAATACTCAACTGTAGGGTCTCCAACCTTTATAATGTAATTGCTGCAATAACATTCATGTGATCAGATGGCATGTGATCAGACATCACATGGTCAGATGTCATGTGGTCAGAATGTGATCATGTTCCCAGGAATGCCTCCAGCCAGAGTTGATGATTCGAGGTATAAAATCAAGGGCAGAATGAAGTTCTTAGTATCTTTTTTGGGAACTTTGTAATCTAAGACTGAATGAGAATGAATAAGAACATAAGAAATAGGAGTAGGAGTAGGCCAATCGGCCCCTCGAGCCTGCTCCGCCATTCAATAAGATCATGGCTGATCTGATCCTAACCGCCAATCTACTATCACAGAACCATCTCCTGAATCTAACAGAATTAGACACACGAAATAGGAGCAGGATCAGGCTACACGGCCCCTGGGCCCGCTCCGCTACCCACAGGGCCATGACCGATCCGAACCTAGACTCATGTCCAAATTCCTGCCCGCTCCCCATAACCCTTTATTCCCTTTACTTCTAGGAAACTGTCTATTTCTGTTTTAAATTTATGTAATGATGTAGCTTCTACAGCTTTTTGGGGCAGCATATTCCATGGACCTACCACCCTCTGAGTGAAGTAGTTCCTCCTCATCTCAGTTTTGAAAGAGCAGCCCCTTATTCTAAGACTATAACCCCTAGTTCTAGTTTCACCCATCATCGGGAACATCCTCCCCGCATCCACCCGATCCAACCCCTTCACAATCTTATATGTTTCAATAAGATCGCCTCTCATTCTTCTGAACTCCAATGAGTAGAGTCCCAATCTACTCAACCTCTCCTCATATGTCCATCCCCTCATCCCCGGGATTAACCGAGTGAACCTTCTTTGTACTGACTAGAGAGCAAGCATGTCTTTTCTTAAGTATGGACACCAAAACTGTACGCAGTATTCCAGGTGCGATCTCACCAATACCTTGTACAACTGAAGCAATACCTCCCTATTTTTATATTCTATGCCCCTAGCAATGAAAGCCAACATTCCATTGGCCTTCTTAATCACTTGCTGCACCTGCATACTAACCTTTTGAGTTTCGTGCACCAGGACCCCCAGATCCCTTTGTACTTCAGTACTTTCCAGTTTCTTACCATTAAGATAATAACTTGCTCCATGATTTTTCCTGCCAAAGTGCATAACCTCACATTTTCCAGTATTGTATTCCATCTGCCACATCTCTGCCCATTTACTTAGCCTGTCTATGTCCCCTTGCAGGTTTTTTATGTCCTCCTCACTCACTACTTTCCCTCCCATCTTAGTATCATCTGCAAACTTTGATATGTTACACTCGGTCCCCTCCTCCAAATCGTTAATATAGATTGTAAAGAGTTGGGGACCCAGCACTGACCCCTGTGGAACACCACTAGTTACTGATTGCCAGTCTGAGAATGAACCATTTATCCCAACTCTCTGCCTTCTGTTAGATAGCCAATCCTCTATCCATGCCAGAATATTACCCCCAATCCCGTGATTTTTTATCTTAAGCAATAATCTTTTGTGTGGCACCTTGTCAAATGCCTTTTGGAAGTCTAAATACACTACGTCCACTGGTTCCCCTTTATCCACCCTATATGTTACTTCCTCAAAGAACTCCAGCAAATTTGTCAAACATGACTTCCCCTTCATAAAACCATGCTGACTTTGTCCTATTAAATTATGATTATCCAAATGTCCTGTTACTGTCTCCTTAATAATGGACTCTAATATTTTACCTACCACAGATGTTAGGCTAACCGGTCTATAGTTTCCAGCCTTCTGTCTACTGCCCTTTTTAAATAAGGGCGTTACATTAGCAGTTTTCCAGTCTGCCGGGACCTTTGCTGAGTCCAGGGAGTTTTGGAAAATTATTACCAATGCATCCACAATCCCTACCGCCACTTCCCTCAAGACCCTAGGATGTAAGCCATCAGGTCCAGGTGATTTATCCGCCTTGAGTCCCATTATTTTAACGAGTACCACTTCCTTAGTGATTTTGATCGTGTTTAGCTCCTCCCCACCTTTAGCCCCCTGTTTGTCCAGTGTTGGGATATTCTTAGTGTCTTCTACTGTAAAGACTGATACAAAATATTCATTCAGTGTTTTTGCCATCTCCACATTTCCCACCATTAATTTCCTGGTCTCATCCTCTAAGGGACCAACATTTACTTTAGCCACCCTTTTTCTTTTTATATAACTACCAAGATTAAAAATAGCTTTAAATATATAACAGTAACTTGCATTTATATAGCGCCTTTAACGTAGTATAACGTCCCAAGGCGCTTCACAGGAGTAGTATAAGACAAAATATTTGACACCGAGCCACATAAGGAGAAATTAGGACTGGTGACCAAAAGCTTGGTCAAAGAGGTAGGTGTTAAGGAGCGTCTTAAGGGAGGAGAGAGAGGTAGAGAGGTTTAGGCAGGGAATTCCAGAGCTTAGGGCCTAGGCAACAGAAGGCACAGCTACCAATGGTTGAGCGATTATAATCAGGGATGCTCAAGTAGACAGAATTAGAGGAGCGCAGATATCTCGGGGGGGGGAGGGGTGGTTGTGGGGCTGAAGGAGATTACAGAAATAGGGAGTATCTATTTTTTATATATATATAAAAGGATCCGTCCGTCTGTTTGTCTGTCTGTCTGTCTGTCCGCTATACACTCAAAAGTTGTAGAGCGTACCTACACATATGTTATATCAAAAGAAAGCTTATGATTAGGGAAGTTTCATAGGCGTATTTACTTTTTGGTCAGACAAAAATTGTTCGGACAGTATACAAAAAACGTTCAAAAATCCGCTCATTAGCGGTTGACCAATCCTACCGCTCATTAGCGTTGAGTGACGTGATGGTTGACCAATCCTACAGTTCAGTGACCTGATGGTTGACCAATCGGTGCGTCACGGGGGGCATTTCATTCCGTGTGGGCGGGGCCTAATCCTGCAGCCTCCCGAAACATAGCCGCCATTTTTTTCACTGCTTTTACTCAACAGCGAGTGGGGCAGCTGCGGCGGCCCACCGGAGCGGGAGTTGAGTTGGGGTCACTCGGTCTGAGCCTGACAACCGCTCGGCCTGAGACACAGAGCGGGGGAGCGGCAGCGGCCGGCCGTAAACCGCGCGGCCCTGTAAACTGCCGTTTTACACAAAAGCCTTGGCAACGCCAGGCCCCCCCAGCTATATATTATATAGCAGCTCCGTCTCCTACTAACAAACTCCATCTTCAGGCTCCTACTTTGAGTCTGCTTCAAACCAGTTGATTAATTCATACATTCTTAAATAATGATTATAATGGGAGTGTCTCGAAATTACATACTGGAACTGATATGAAACATTGGCATTTGCTGAATTAAGGGCACATCTATAAATGCTCATATATTCTGGCAGGGAGGCAGCAAGAAGAGGTCTATACTTAGAAAATTGCTGGGTA
Source organism: Somniosus microcephalus (assembly GCF_052327205.1). Taxonomy (NCBI): domain Eukaryota; kingdom Metazoa; phylum Chordata; class Chondrichthyes; order Squaliformes; family Somniosidae; genus Somniosus; species Somniosus microcephalus. The sequence goes on along the minus strand of NC_140999.1, from coordinate 50,213,490 downwards.
AGTCACTCTGGGCTACTTGTGCTCAATTCTTTCCTCAGTTAATAGAGGCCTTGAGTTGATCTCCCCAGCTAATCAATGGTGAACTACTCAGAAATCACAGAAATCACAGAAACCTCACAGTACAGATAGAGGCCATTTCGGCCCATCGAGCCTGCACCGACACATATCCCACCCGATCCCCGTAACCCCTACACCAACACATATCCCACCCTATCCCCGTAACCCCACGTATTTAATCCCCCTAACACTAAGGGTCAATTTTTATCATGGCCAATCAACCTAACCCCGCACATCTTTGGACTGTGGGAGGAAACCGGAGCACCCGGAGAAAACCCACGCAAACACGGGGAGAATGTGCAAACTCCACACAGACAGTCACCCGAGGCCGGATTCGAACCCGGGTCCCTGGCGCTGTGAGGCAACAGTGCTAACCACTATGCCACCGTGCTGCCCTGGTTGTTACTTGCCTACTCTGGTTGTTACTTGCCCGCTTATGAATAGGGCTGAACGTTTGCAATCTGATGCTCATTTTTGGGTTGATCACTGGAATATTGCTTTGCCTTCAGTGAAATTGTGGCAGTTTGGTGCTGTACTTTTCTTGTTTTCTCTTTGTTGGGGGATGGGGTGTTGACCTGAAGCAGAAATGCCAACTGTTTAAGAACATAAGAACATAAGAAATAGGAGCAGGAGTAGGCCATACGGCCCCTCGGGCCTGCTCCGCCATTCAATAAGATCATGGCTGATCTGAATCTAGACTCACGTCCACTTCCCTGCCCTCTCCCCGTAACCCCTAATTCCCTTATCTGCTAGGAAAATGTCGATCCCCATTTTAAATTTATTTAATGTTGCAGCTTCCACAGCTCTCTGGGGTAGCAAGTTCCATAGATTTACTACCCTCTGAGTGAAGAAGTTTCTCCTCATCTCAGTTTTGAAAGGGCAGCCCCTTATTCTAAGATTATGCCCCCTAGTTCTAATCTCACCCATCAGTGGAAACATCCTCACCGCATCCACCCGATCAAGCCCCCTCACAATATTATATGTTTCGATAAGATCGCCTCTCATTCTTCTGAACTCCAATGAGTAGAGTCCCAACCTACTCAACCTTTCCTCATACGTCAACCCCCTCATCTCTGGAATCAACCGAGTGAACCTTCTCTGAACCGCCTCTAGAGCAAGTATATCTTTTCTTAAATATGGAAACCAAAACTGCACGCAGTATTCCAGGTGTGGCCTCACCAATACCCTGTATAACTGCAGCAAGACTTCCCTGTTTTTATACTCCATCCCCCTTGCAATAAAAGCCAAGATTCCATTGGCCTTCCTGATCACCTGCTGCACCTGCATACTAACTTTTTGTGTTTCATGCACCAGGACCCCCAGATCCCTTTGTACTGTAGCACTTTGCAGTTTCTCTCCATTTAGATAATAACTTGCTCTTTGATTTTTTCTGCCAAAGTTCATAACCTCACACTTTCCAACATTATATTGCATCTGCCAAAGCTCTGCCCACTCACTTAGCCTGTCTATGTCCTTTTGCAGGTTTTTTATGTCCTCCTCACTCACTGCTTTCCCTCCCATCTTTGTATCATCGGCAAACTTGGATATATTGCACTCAGTCCCTTCCTCCAAATCGTTAATATAGATTGTAAAGAGTTGGGGTCCCAGCACTGACCCCTGCGGAACACCACTAGCTACTGATTGCCAGCCTGAGAACGAACCATTTATTCCAACTCTTTGTTTTCTGTTAGATAGCCAATCTTCCACCCATGCCAGTATATTACCCCCAATCCTGTGATTTTTTAACTTGATCAGTAATCTTTTGTGTGGAACCTTGTCAAATGCCTTTTGGAAGTCCAAATACACTACATCCACTGGTTCCCCTTTATCTACCCTGTATGTTACATCCTCAAAGAATTCGAGCAAATTTGTCAAACATGACTTCCCCTTCGTAAAACCATACTGACTCTGTCCTATTAAATTATGTTTATCCAAATGCTCTGTTACTGTTTCCTTAATAATGGACTCCAACATTTTGCCAACCACAGATGTTAGGCTAACTGGTCTATAGTTTCCAGCTTTTTGCCTACTTCCCTTCTTAAATAAGGGTGTTACATTAGCAGTTTTCCAATCTGCCGGGACCTTTCCTGAGTCCAGGGAGTTCTGGAAAATGATCACCAATGCATCCACAATCCCTACCGTCACTTCTCTCAAGACCCTAGGATGTAGGCCATCAGGTCCGGGGGATTTATCCGCCTTAAGTCCCATTATTTTACTGAGTACCATCTCCTTAGTGATTTTAATCGTGTTTAGCTCCTCCCCCCCCCATTGCCCCCTGTTTGTCCAGTGTTGGGATATTTTTAGTGTCCTCTACTGTAAAGACTGAAAATATTTGTTCAGCGTCTTTGCCATCTCCATGTTCCCCACCACTAGTTTCCCAGTCCCATCCTCTAAGGGACCAACGTTCACTTTAGCCACCCTTTTTCTTTTTATATAGCTGTAGAAACTCTTGCTATCTGTTTTTATATTTTTTGCTAGTTTACTTTCATAATCTATCTTCCCTTTCTTAATTAATCTTTTAGTTATTGTTTGCTGGCTTTTAAATGCTTCCCAATCTTCTATCCTCCCACTAGATTTGGCTAATTTATATGCCCTTGTTTTCAGTCGAATACTATCCTTTATTACTTTACTAAGCCACGGATGGCTGTCTTTTCCTTTACTCCCCTTTTTCCTCAGTGGAATATATTTATCTTGAAAGATGTGAAATATCTCCTTGAATGTAGACCACTGCTCTTGTACCGTCTTACACTTTAATCTGTTTTCCCAGTCCACTTTAGTCAATTCTACTCTCATACCTTCATAGTCTCCTTTATTTAAGCTTAGTACGCTGGTTTGAGATCCAACTCTCTCACCCTCAAACTGAATTTGGAATTCAACCATATTATGGTCACTCATTCCAAGGGGATCCTTTACTAGGACATTTTTTATTAATCCTGTCTCATTACACAGGACCAGATCTAAGATTGCCTGCCCCCTGGTTGGTTCAGTTACATACTGCTCAAGGAACCCATCCCTAATAAACTCTATGAACTCTTCCTCAATGCTGCCATGCCCAATTTGATTAGTCCAGTCAATATGAAAGTTAAAATCCCCCATGATTATAGCTGTTCCCTTATTATAAGCCCCAACTATTTCCTGATTTATACTCTGACCAACAGGGTTGCAACTGTTAGGAGGCCTATAGACTACGCCCACTAGTGACTTTTTCCCCTTATTATTCCTTATCTCCACCCAAACTGTTTCACTATCCTGATCCTTTGACCCAATATCATTTCAGACTATTGCAGTGATTCCATCCTTGATTAACATAGCAACCCCACCTCCCTTTCCTTCCTGTCTGTCCTTCCTAATTGTCAAATACCCTTGTATGTTTAGTTCCCATTCATGATTATCTTGCAGCCATGTTTCCGTAATGGCCACCAGATCATACCCATGTGTAGTTATTTGCACCGTCAACTCGTCAATTTTGTTACGAATGCTCCGTGCATTCAGATAACGAACTTTCAAATATGTTTTCTGAAAATTTATTCCTGCTGTTACCCCTTTTACTACTTTACCTTTATCATTATACATTCTGTCCCTTCCTGACACGCTCTGGTTTTTAATTCCCCCACTGCTACCTTGCTCTATTGCCTTCTCCGCTGTCATTTTTATTTTTCGCTCTCTTAAAACCTCCCCCCCGCTAATTAGTTTAAAGCCTTCTCTACAGCCCTAGTTATTCGATTCGCCAGGATTCTAGTCCCAACACTAGCCAAGTGAAGTCCGTCCCAATGGAACAGCTCTCACCTGTCCCAGTACTGATGCCAGTGTCCCAGGAAGCAAAACCCATTTCTCCCACACCAGTCTTTGAGCCACGCATTTAACTCTCTAATTTTATTTACCCTAGCCAAATTTGCACGTGGCTCAGGTAGTAATCCAGAGATTATTACCCTTGTGGTTCTGCTTTTTAATTTGGCCCCTAGCTGCTCAAACTCCTTCAGCAGAACCTCCTTCCTTGTCCTATCTATGTCGTTGGTACCAACATGGACCACGACAACTGGATCCTCCCCCTCCCACTCCAAGTTTCTCTCCAGCCCAGAGGAGATGTCCTTAACCCTGGCACCGGGCAGGCAACACAGCCTTTGGGACTCTCGCTCTCGGCTGCAAAGAACTCTATCTATCCCCCTAACGATACTATCCCCTACCACTACAACATTTCTTTTAACTCCCCCCACTTGAATGGCCCCCCGCTCTACGGTGCTGTGGCCAGGTTGCTCATCCTCCCCACAGTCCCTGTTCCCATCCTCACAGGGAGTAAGAGCCTCAAACCTGTTGGACAAAAGCAAGGGCTGCGGCTCCTCCAACATTACCTCCTGGATCCCCGTACCTGCCTCACTTCTAGTCACACCATCCTGACCCTGGCCACGGACTACATCTGAATTAATTAATCTAATTGGTGTGACTACTTCCTGATACACAGAGTCCAGGTAACTCTCCCCCTCCCTGATGTGTCTCAGTGTTTGAAGCTCGGACTCCAGCTCTTCAACACGGAGCCGGAATTCCTCGAGCAGCCAACGCTTACTGCAAATGTGATCACCGTGAGCATCAATGGTGTCCAGCAGCTCCCACATATTGCAGCAGCAACACATCACCTGATCTCCCATTCTATGTAATTAATTAAATTTATTAATATTATTTTTAAATACCCTCTGCCCCGATTCTAGATGATGAATATCGCACCTTAGAAACTATAAACCACAGAGTTTAAGCTTAAAAAGAGAGAAATACTTACCAACCAATCACTTACCCGCTTTCTGGTGACGTCACACTTGGATTACTTTTTACCTCTCTCCTTCCCTCTGACTTCGGAGACTGGAGATTGGTACGCCTTATCTGTACTTAGCTTTTTTTTCAATTCGCTGGGTATGGGCATCGCTGGCAAGGCCAGCATTTATTGCCTATCCCTAGTTGCCCTTGAGAAGGTGGTGATGAGCTTTCTTCTTGAACCGCTGCAGTCCATTTGGTGATGCCAATCCCACAACGCTGTAAAGTAGGGAGTTCCAGGAGTTTAACCCAGTGATGTTGAAGGAATGGTGATGTATGTCCAAGTTGGGACTTGGAAGGGAACTTGAAGATGTTGGTGTTCCCATGCATCTGCTGCCCTTGTCATTCTAGGTGGTGGAGGTCGGGGGCTTTGGAGGTGCTGCTGAAGAAGCCTTGGCGGCTTGCTGGATTTCTGTCTGCATCTCCATCCTGTAGATGGTACACACTGCAGCCACGGTACGCCAGTGGTGGAGGGAATGGATGATTAAGGTGGCGGATGGGGTGCCAAACAAACAAACTACTTTCTCCGGGATGGTTTTGAGCTTCATGAGTGTTGTTGTATCTGGAGCCATCCAGGCAAGTAGAGAGTATTCCATCACAAACCTGATTTCTGCCTTGTAGATGGTAGAGAGGCTTTGAGGAAGTGAGCCACTTGGCACAGAATGCCCAGCCTCTGACCTGCTCTAATAGCCATGACATTTATGTGGTTGCTGCAGTTGAGTTAGTGGTCAGTGATGACCCCCAGGATGTTTGGCATAAAAATAAAACAAAAAAGGTGACTCAACCGTGGCTAACAAGGGAAATTAGGGATAGCATAAGATCCAAGGAGAAGACATATAAATTGGCCAGAAAAAGCAGTAAACCTGAGGATTGGGAGCAGTTTAGGACTCAGCAAAGGAGGAAAAAGGGATTAATTAAGAGGGGGAAAATAGAGTATGAGAGTAAGCTTGCAGGGAACATAAAAACTAACTGTAAAAGCTTTTATAGATATGTGAAGAGAAAAAGATTGGTGAAGTCAAGCGTAGGTCCCTTGCAGTCAGAATCAGGGGAATTTAAAATGGGGAGCAAAGAAATGGCTGACCAATTAAATACATACTTTGGTTCTGTCTTCACAAAGGAGGACACAAATAACCTCCCAGAGATGTCGGGGAACATAGGGTCTACTGAGGGAGGAACTTAAAGAAATCAGTATTTGTAGGGAAATGGTGTTAGGGAAATTGACGGAATTGAAGGCCGATAAATCCCCAGGGCCTGATAATCTACATCCTAGGGTACTTAAGGAAGTGGCCCTAGAAATAGTAGATGCATTGCTGGTCATCTTCCAAAATTCGATAGACTCTGGAACAGTTCCCATGGATTGGAGGGTAGCTAATGTTACCGCACTATTCAAAAAAGGTGGTAGAGAGAAAACGGGGAATTATAGACTGGTAAGCCTGACATTGGTGGTGGTGAAAATGCTAGAGCCCATTATAAAAGATGTAATAGCAGAGCACTTCGAAAACAGTGACAGGATCAGACAAAGTCAACATGGATTTACAAAAGGTAAATCATGCTTGACTAATCTACTGGAATTTTTTGAGAATGTAACTGGTAGAATAGATAAGGGAGAACCAGTGGGTGTGGTGTATTTGGACTTTCAGAAGGCTTTTGATAAGGTCCCACATAAGAGATTAGCGTGTAAAGTTAAGGCACATGGGATTGGGGGCAAGGTACTGACTTGAATAAAGAACTGGTTGACAGACAGGAAGCAAAGAGTTGGAATAAACGGCTCTTTTTCTGAGTGGCAGGCAGTGACTAGTGGGGTACCACAGGGATCGGTCCTAGGACCCCAGCTATTCACAATATATATAAATGATCTAGAAGAGGGAACTAGATGTAATATCTCCAAGTTTGCAGATGACACAAAGCTGGGTGGGCGTGTGTGCTGTGAGGACGATGCCGAGAAATTCCAGTATGATTTGGACAGGTTGGGTGATTGGTCAGAAGCATGGCAGATGCAGTATAATGTGGATAAATGCGAGGTTATCCACTTTGGTGGCAAAAGCAGGAAGGCAGATTATTATTTGAACGGCAATAGATTGGGAGAAGGGGAAGTGCAACGAGACCTGGGTGTCCTTGTGCACCAGTCGCTGAAGGTAAGCATGCAGGTGCAGCAGGCGGTTAAGAAGGCAAATGGTATGTCGGCCTTCGTAGCAAGAGGGTTCGAGTACAAGAACAAGGATGTCTTGCTGCAGTTGTACAGGGCCTTGGTGAGACCACACCTTGAGTATTGTGTGCAGTTTTGGTCACCTTATCTGAGGAAGGATGTTCTTGCCATGGAGGGAGTGCAGCGAAAAATCACCAGCCTGATACCTGGGATGGCAGGAATGACGTATGAGGAGAGATTGGGTCGATTGGGCTTATACTCGCTGGAGTTTAGAAGGAGAGGGGATCTCATTGAAACTTATAAAATTCTAACAGGACTAGACAGACTGGATGCAGGAAGGATGTTCCCGATGGCCGAGGAGTCCAGAACCAGGGGTCACAGTCTAAGGATAAGGGGTAAGCCATTTAGGACAGAGATGAGGAGGAATTTCTTCACCCAGAGAGTGGTGAACCTGTGGAATTCTCTACCACAGAAGGCAGCAGAGGCCAATTCATTAAATATATTCAAGAAGGAGTTGGATATATTTCTTAAGGCTAAAGGGATCAAGGGATATGGGGAGAAGGCAGGGACAGGGTACTGAATTTGGATGATCAGCCATGATCTCCTTGAATGGCGGAGCAGGCTCGAGGGGCTGAATGGCCTACTCCTGCTCCTATCTTCTATGTTGCTATGATTTGGCGATGGAGCCTTTGTGGGAATTGTTCTAATTTTTTTTTCTTGCTTTCCCCCGGCACTCTATTACTGGCGCCAAAAGTCTCCCAATGGGAATCCCCCCTACCCGAGTTATTTAGCAGAAGAGAAGGACCTACAGAGGAATGCCAGGCAGGTCAGTCTGCACAAGGGATGCTCTGTGCCCAGCTGCCAGTACCCTCATACCCACATTGCAGTCAGTGGAAGTAGTGGTCAGCTATGGCCTGAGAGTTGGCTGCACCACTTGCTGCAATGCTGATGTGAAGACATGGCACCAAAGGCCACACTACTCACAAGCACCTCGTCCAGCATCACCTCCACTTCTTCAGCTCCTTCATGTGCTTGCCTTGCATAGATAATGACCCCAACCCAGGAAACTGTGTCCAGGTCAGGGTGGCAGGTGGAAGTCCTGCTCCAACCCCCTTCTGGCAAAAGAAGAGAAATCCTGCCCACTGTCTTCAGGAGAGGCGGTAGAGAATCGGTGAGCAAAAAATAGTAAACTGCTAGTTCAAGCAAGCTTCTCATCTGGCTGCTTCCTAATTAAAATCTGTGTACCCCAAGTCTTTATGAGTATTATTTTGGACTGATTCTGTTTAATTTCTTCAGGGAGGGCCTAATACACAAGCCATCTGCTGTATCTTGGCACCAGTATGGTGCCAACTGACTTCTTCATAAGCATTCATGATGCCCTTCTGTTCAGTGCAGCATTCTATGAAAGCAATTGTCTTTGAGTTTTAGTGGAATGAGAATTGCTTTTATAGAACACTCCACTGAAATATAGAACACAGCAGTTTTTTTTCTTGTGGGAGGGGCGCGTGGGTGAAGAGGGGTTAAACCAGTCAAAATCCAAAAATAAATTGGGTGTGTTTTCTCCTTCCCTACGTTGAGATATGAGGGCCAATTCCACGCTCTGGTTTTTCAGCGGGAAGCCGCACTCACAGGAAGCACACTGTAGAAGATGTGAACAGCCCACAATTTCTCACCAAGGGCTCCCTGTAAGCACGACCTCTGCCTCTAGGGGAATGGAATTGGCCGTGTGGTTTCATGGACACCGTTGATACTTTTCGCATGTGAGCCAAGCTAGTGAGCTAGCTAGAATTGGCTATTCCCTCAGAAGGGCCACTGCAGCATGTTCTCCTTAACCACCAAACGTTCCAGCAGGGAACAGCGCCAGGTTCTCGGGCCAACTGGTTTCCACCCCTCGATGTTAGTGTCCCATCTGTAGTGTATGTAACCGTTCCACCTTAAGAGAACTATTTTAGGTGTTGCACTACTTTATCTTGGCTGCTGTATACGGTAATACCGGTGGTGACCACACCGGTATATAAGTGCTGTGTAATGAGTTATTGGGCAGATCCGCCCTGACCTTCGAATAGTAAAGTCCTGTTAAAGTTTACTCTTGTGGTCTGTGTAGTCATTCGCAATATAACACACAGACTTTACAGTGGCGATGAGTTCGATCTTACCCTGTGGCAGCGATACATCCGAAGCAGTTAACGGGCGTCGAGAAGAGGCATCCGCCCTCGTCATTCTGCTGAGAGAAGACTCGAGTCTGCAGAGCAAGGAAGAAGGAAGAATTCTGACACGAAGCCTTCCATCAGCAACAGGCAGTGATCGTCCCTTCTATCACGGTGGTGAGTGAGCCGATCAGCCACGAGAAGCAAGTCGGCCACGTTGACTGTGAGTAGGGGAGAAAATAATAAAAAAAACGGAGGATATAAGGGCGGAGAACTCGACCACGACCGGGGAAAGAAGCCGGACAGAAGTCGGGGCCAGGGGCGCTGAGACTGGGGCAGCGTAGGGCACGGCAGCCGCGGTGCAGGCAATCGCAGCCGGGGTGAGAGACCGGGCTACAAGCGGGAACGCAGCCGGTGTGAGAGACTGGGCTACAAGCGGGAATGCAGCCGGTGTGAGAGACCGGGCTACAAGCGGGAACGCAGCCGGTGTGAGAGACCGGGCACAAGCGGGCTGGGAGACGCAACAGCGTCGAGAGACAGCTCGACCGTGACAGGGGAAAAAGGCCGGGCACCTACCGAGGCCGTGAGGCGCTGCGACCGGGATCGTAAGGCGCGGGAGGTAATAATAAAAATAAAAAAACCCGCGGAGAACTCAGCCGCAGCCGGGGGAGGAAAGGACCGGACTGCGAGAAGGGCTGGGGGGCGCGATTGAAAACCGCTGAGGGAGAGACAGAGCCCGAGCGAGCGGGAGAGACAGAGCCCGAGAGAGCGAGCGAGACCGTGCGAGCGAGGGGGACCGAGCGAGCGAGGGAGAACGGGACCGAGCGAGATTCCGCCCAGCGGCTTACAGCAGCTTTCCGTAAAGGACCAAGAGCTGGAACTGTCCGCCGTCAACTGGTTGTCCCCAGCGCCCGGTTGCCCCTGTCGAGAAAGGGAACAAGGAACGCAATCAGCTGTTCTCGCGCTTTCAGAATAAACTGAAGCCGGCGCGCAGGCTGCGAACCCCGAAAGCCAGCGGTCGTCGCCCGAGGGCAAAGCTTTACCCCTCCCACCAGAGGAAGAAACACGGGAAGCCGCCATTTAGGCGGGGAAGAAGACAAGCGCGGGGAATCGCCATTCTCAGAGGCGGGGAAGAAGGTAAGCGCGGGAAACCGCCATTTTTGAAAAAAAAAGTTAAAGAAAAATTTCGTTGCTGTTTCTCAGAAAGATTGTGAAGATGCCTAAGCGTGGTAACATCAACGATTTCGATTCCGATGAGGAAGATTGGGCCACGTATGTAGAACGCATTGAGATATATTGTAAGGCCAATAAAATAGCAAATGATGATAAAGCTCTAACCTTACTAAACTCAATGGGTGCGAAGACATACGGGCTATTGAAGCATCTTCTATCACCAGCTAAACCGGCGGATCAGACTTTCGCTAATATTGTTGCTGTCCTGAAGGATCATTTGAACCCCACACCGCTGATGTTAGCGGAACGATTCAAATTTTATGCGAGAACGCAACTGAAAGAGGAAAGCAACGCGGAGTACTTGGTTGAACTGCGTAGACTAGCGAAATACTGTCAGTTTGGGGAAAATCTGACAGGCATTGAGAGACAAGTTCGTGTGCGGGTTGTCGAAGGAAGGAACACAAAAGCGACTGCTCGAAGAGAACGATCTTACACTTGATAAGGCTGTCCTTATTGCAGCATCGCACGAAGCCGCAGCGAGAGGCACTGCAGAAATGCAGCTGAAGGCAGCGGTACTCAGCGTGGATCAAATGACTTCGGGTACAACGAAATGTTATCGTTGTGGGAAGACAACACACGACCAGAACCAATGCTGGTTTAAAAACCAGGAATGTAGAAAATGTGGCAAGCTTGGTCACATAGCTAAAGTATGCCGGTCAGGAAAGAAGACCAGCAACAAAAAAAAGTCACCACAGGAAAAGTGCAGCAAGGTACACAAGGTGGCTGAGAAGAGTTCGGATGAACAGAATTCGGATTCAGACTCCAACAGCCAGGAACTGGGTAGTCTGAGAATTTACAATGTGAGTAAGGAAGCTGACCTACAAACTATCTGGGTCATGCTCAAAATAGCCGGAGTCCAAGTGAAAATGGAATTGGACACAGGATCAGCCCTAACAGTCATAAACCGAAGGGACTACAAGCGGCTATTCTCACATATTCCCTTGAGAGATACCAAGATTGTATTGCAGACATACACGGGGCAAAGAGTATACCCCATCGGAAAGATAAAAGTCAAGGTGAGACACAAGGGCAAAGAACACCAAGGAATGGACTTATATGTACTACCTGAGGGAGGTCCACCACTTCTGGGATGGGAGTGGATCAGGAAAATAAATATGGACTGGCACTTCCTAAAAGCCATAAAGAGTGAGAACTCGGTGAAGACAATCAGCTCAGACTCTGGAACTGATGATGGTAAGACCAGCCCATGTGCAAAAGACAAGTCTAAAATGGACTTGCAGACTAATGTTGGAAAAACGAAGGAGTGCATAAATGCTTATGCTTCAGAGGAGAACAAAGTTTCAGAACAGAATTCCACTGAACAACAACAACATAGTTTGACAGAGAATTCTGAGTCTGTCCAGTCTACAGACATGCACATTTCTGAGGAACACCGGGCTCGAACTCAACTCCATTTCAAACTACAACAGCAATTAGAACAAATGATTCACCGTCTTGAGCAAGAGATGAATGCAACGAAAAAGTTCTTTGACACAGAGTGGGATAATCTGGAAAGACAACAGAAGCAGCTGATGGAGAAAATGGAGCAGGAGCACACAAACCGTCTGCGCGAGGAGGCCAAACGAATCAAAGCTGATTCGGTTTCTGAAGGTGCGTGCTCTAATCTGGTGGAGCAAGATGTTCAGCAACTGAAGGCGCTTGTTAGCAGGTTACAGGCAGAGAAGGCTGATTTGGTTGCCATGAATTCCGAGCTCCTACTGAAGTTGGGTGCAGCATCACCGGACGATTCATTTGTTGAAATTCGAATGGTGGAGGCTGCGGATGATGGCGAATTAAAAGCAGCAAAGGAGCCCCAGTGCAAGGTTACAAACAGCCCTGCAGCTTATATGTCAAAAACACATGACGACGATACTGGGAAACGTCTGATGTCAGAAGAGTTAACGGTCAGCCAACTCCTTCATATGCTGAGGGACAAGACTCTGAAATGGGAAAAACTTGAACACGAGCTTCAATCTTCAAAGGAAAGGGGTTCGGAGCTCTCAAAAGTTATTGAAATAGCTGAGGTTGCAACACAGACTGAGAAGATTGCAGCAGAGCAGCCCTTGGATGCCAAAAGTACGCTGACTCACGTCAATGTAGAACAACAGAATGCTGAAACAGCTGCTCCAGTAGAGGGATTGAATAGTACGATCAATCAATCTCCGAATGAAGTTGAAGTATTGAAATCACGAATGAGGTCATTAGTAAAAGACTTGCAGGAAGCCCAGAAAAAGCTGGATGAAGCTGAACACATGAAGAAGTCTCTTCAGGAGAGATGTCTGGATTTGGAACAAAAGCTGGCTAACGTCCAGCTGGGCATGGAGGAAATAGAAGACCCTCTCGCTGGCCTAGCTCAGGACGACACCGATTATTACCATGACCTGTTGGACGACACCGAATATAACGATGACCTGTTCTGCCCAGCTTGTGGGGAAATCTTCCAAAGTGCAAAAACCATGAAGAATCACGAAAAGTCTAAGAAACACCGGGAGATGGTGGCGCTACTACGGCAACAGGAGGAAGAGGAGGAGGAACTGTGCATGCGGCTGGCAGTGGAGCCCAGAGAGTCTCCAAGAAGCAGGAAAGGAAAAGACGAAGCAGAAGAAGATGACCCATCTGAACCATTATCACCTCTACCAGGTCACGCACGTGGTCCCTCCGAACTGAGTCAAATCAGTTTGGAAGTAGAAAAACTTCCCAAGGTACTCAAGCTTTTAGAAGTCAGCAATGCTGGTTCAGAAGTTACGAAAGTTCAAGCTGTTAAGTCCAGTGAAGGACTATTGGATGAGTCACCCCAGCAACGTGAACCGACTACACCACCGGGAACTGCTACACCACCGAGGCGTTGTCCGGACCGAGTCAGGAAGCGCAGGAGGCGCCTCCGCAGAGACTGAATCTGTGAACTGTTTTCCGCAGAGACTGAATCTGTGAACTGTTTCCCGCAGAGACTACATCTGTGAACTGTTTTTACATGAAGTTGGATATATGTTATGATGTTATGTTTAATGGGGAATCGGTATATTGTAAGCTAAAAAGGGAGGATTGTAGTGTATGTAACCGTTCCACCTTAAGAGAACTATTTTAGGTGTTGCACTACTTTATCTTGGCTGCTGTATACGGTAATACCGGTGGTGACCACACCGGTATATAAGTGCTGTGTAATGAGTTATTGGGCAGATCCGCCCTGACCTTCGAATAGTAAAGTCCTGTTAAAGTTTACTCTTGTGGTCTGTGTAGTCATTCGCAATATAACACACAGACTTTACACCATCCACCACCTAAACTGAGGTCAGTTAACTCGGCAAAGGTAAGACCAGGAATCCGAGCTGGAACCTTCCTGATTGGTGTGGCTCAGTAATGAGGTCATTTACCCACTAAGCCTCATTGCTTATGCTTTTAATCAGCAGACTGAGGGAAAGAGAACAAAAGCACTTAGAGATGTTTTGACGACAAAATTGTCGTTCGGACAAAAGTCTGGTTAAAATTGATCTAAGTTTAGGTAGATTGTTAAAAGCCTGGTTACAGCAGATTGCACATTCCTGCCATTTGAGATACAGTGCAGTGCATGGGTAGCTCTTAGTTTCCTCAGTGTCTGTTCTTGTAAGACTGGCCCAATAACGAGGTGTCAGCTGCACCAAGAAGCTGGGCATGGGCCTTGTTACCAGGTAATGAACTGAATACGCCTCTCTTCTGATGAAGGGTGAATAATTGGGAATAATATGCATTTCATAAATAATCCAGGAGCAAAGTGGTTGCCATTTTGTGAAAGGAAAGGTGCTCTGTGTAGCACCAGGACCGAGCTGCAGGCTCCTGGTGCTTGGGTTCCTAGCGAGCACACAACACTTCACAGAGGTGACCACGTCACTGGACGACAAGAGAGTGCTGGTGGAGGGTTGGGAGGAGCTGTCCAAATGCACAGAATGGGTAAGCATTAAGGACCTAGTAATACTTTACAGTAACTGGTATGATTGAACAGCCTTTTTGTGTTGAGAGCTTTTAAACATGAAAATAGAACAAGGAGCCTGGGGTTAAACTAGTGACTTGAGAGGTGATTCTTCACATCAAGAGTGATCAATACATGGAATGGATTTCTGGGTAGGGTAGTGGAATCATTTAAGAAACAGTCATGGTGTGCGGGCTGTAGGCTCTTTCTAGATGGATGAGCTAAGATCGGTCAAATGGCCTTCCTGCAGGGCTGTGGAAAAAGAGCGGGGGGTGGGGGTGGGGGGGTGATTAGCTGGACAGCTCTGTCAAAGAGCCGGCACAGACACGATGGGCCGATTGGCCTCCTTCTGTGCTGTAAGATTCTATAATTCATCTGTATCTATTCTGTGATCTTGTGTGTTTTTGTTTGACATCTCAAGGATGAAATTCAAGATGTTAGGCTTTAACTTAAATTTTGAGAGGAATGATGAGTTAACAGTGTATTCTAATCTCCTCATGTACAGAGAGATGTCTCAGAGCACATTACATAGGATATATGGCACAGAAGCAGGCCATTCGGCCCAACCAGTCCATGCCGACATTTATGCTCCACTCGAGCCTCCTCCTGTCTTTCCTCATCTAACTCTGTCAGCATAACCCTCTATTCCCTTCTCCTTTGTATGCTTATCTAACCGCTCCTTAAATACATCTATACTATTCACTTCAACCACTCCCTGTGGTAGCGAATTCCACATTCTCACCACTCTCTGGGTAAAGGGCGAACTTTGTGAGGGTGATGATGTCAGGGCTGGGTTTGTAATTTGCAAGGTCATGCAGGGGCATGAAGTCTCAATTTGTAATTGTCCATTCCGTCTTTTGGATGAGACGTTAAACCGAGGCCCCGTCTGCCCACTCAGGTGGACGTAAACGATCCCATGGCACTATTCGAAGAAGAGCAAGGGAGTTTTCCCTGGTGTTCTGACCAATATTTATCCCTCAATCAACATCACTAAAAAACAGATTATCTGGTTGCTGTTTGTGGGACGTTGCTGCACACATTTTGGCTGCCATGTTTCCTATATTATAATGGTGACTATGCTTCAAAAGTTCTTCATTTGCTGTAAAGCATTTTGAAACATTCTGTGGTCATGAAAGACGCTATATAAATGCAAATTCTTTCTTTCACATCCAGCAACAATGTGAAATCTATATTGGTAGGCCTGGAAGAGACAACTGAGAGCTCACCCTGCCCACAATCTCACAGAAGTGACCAAGGGTATCCAAGACCATCACAAACGAGCATAAATGGCTGTCTCCTGAATCCTCTTTAGGTGGTTCAGGGTTCCTTTTAGGGGTGTCAATCCCCTTTTTATATTAAAAGACCGAAGGGGGTAATGGAGCATAAATCTAACATAGTTTGTGGTTTTAGCACAAGACCTGGTCGAAGTAAATGCAATATAGAACGGTTTATGTAAAATTGTTATTTTTGCCTTGTACCTCCCCATGGATTCTTCCCCAATCCCATCATGCATCATTTCCCATCCTCTCAGGCTGCGCTTGTGACCTGTTCCAAGGTCAACCAGTAAAATGGCTGCCGGAAGGGCCCACGAGATTGGGCTGTAAAGGTTTGTCTGATTTTCTTTTACAAAAAAACTGGCAATTCTCCAACACGGTACTGGATGAAAACTGTTGAATTTGTCTGCATGTTCAATTTTGTTTTGTTTCTCTTCTGTGCCTGTGGTGCAAAAGTGCCTCCCTGCACCTCATGGTGAAGTGTCTTTGCTTGCCAAATAACTGGTGCAGTAACTTTGGCCTACACAGTCACTTTGTCACTCAGCAACTCATTGTAGGCTTTTTTATCGTCACTCTGTTGTGTCCGTGTATAATAAGACACAGACTGCAGGAGAATGGTACAACAGGTGTTTACTGAACGTGGCTCACACTGGAACTGATCTGTACAGATTACTACTCCGTGCTATATACAGGTGCGGTCACTGCCGGTACTGCAGTATACACGCGCTGTAAAAGATAGTTCCCCCCTTAAAGGAATATACATTACAATTCCTCCCCTTTTAGATTAAAAGTACCATAACACTCGTTAACAATTAAATATCAAACTAATTACAATTAACACTTTTAACATGCAACATTAGCTGAAAATAGTCTATTTATATATTCAGTCTTTGGGGAGGCCTCCTGATCCTTTCTGGATAGCGCCTTTCCCGAGTGTCTTGCTCTTGGTGCGGAGGCGATTCTGGCCCCCTGTCGTCGGTTGGTTCATCAGCTTCCTATGCTACTGTTTCTGGGGTAGATGCGACCTGTACATCGGGTTCATCACCAGGTACGTATGGGCGAGGCATGGGGTTGACTTGTTCCTGTGACTCTAGGATCTGGTCAGCATGGCGTCTCATGATGCTCTCCCCGACGTCCGCTGTGTACATTAGTGGGCCCTGCCGTGTGCATATCGTTCCTGGCTGCCATTTTTCTGTTCGGTAGTCGCGGGCCAAGACTGGTTGCCCTACATTGAAGCTCCTTGTTGTCTTCTCATGGATGTGCTGGAATTGCTTACTCTCAACATCTCTTCGTACGTTTGGTCTGAGCAAATCCAGGCGAGATCTTAACCTTCGGTTAAAGAACATCATGGCTGGGGCCTGGTTGGTGACTGCATGTGTCGCATTCCGGTAGGCGAACAGGAAATTGTCCACCTTGTGCTGCAGCGGAATGTTGTCATTGTACATAGCCTTTATTGCCTTCTTAAAGGTTTGTACAAACCTCTCAGCCAATCCATTTGTGGCTGGATGATACGGGGCGGATGTGTAATGCCTTACCCCATTCTTTTTCAAGAACCTCCGGAACTCTTCGGACACAAACTGTGGTCCGTTGTTGGAGCAAATCTGTTCTGGCAAGCCATTCCTGGCAAAAATGGTCCGTAGGACTGCAATAGTTTTCTCCGTGGTGGTGGAGGACATTTTGATGACCTCAGGCCATTTCGAGTGCGCATCCACGGCCATTAAAAACATTGAGTCCATGAATGGACCAGCAAAATCAATATGCACCCATTGCCATGGAGATGAGGGCCACTCCCATGGGTGTAGAGGGGCCTGTGGTGGTGCATTTTGGACTTTCTGGCATCCTGAGCAGCTCTTGGTCAGGTCCTCGATTTGTTTAGCGATTCCCAGCCACCACACATAAGCCCTGGCTAGGCTTTTCATTTTTACCCCTCCCAGATGACCCTCATGAAGCTCATTGAGCACTCTATCCCTTAACTTGGGTGGAATTACCACTCGGGATCCACACATCAAGGTCCCCTGGCACACTGACAGCTGTTCTCTCCTTGTCGAGAATGCTGGCAACAGTGAGTCGCCATGTGCTGGCCATCCCTTCACCATCAAATCATATACCCGAGACAGTGTTGGGTCATTTCGGGTTTCCTTTTCGATACAAGCGTTAGTTACCGGTAGGTATTCAACTATAGTCGAATGGAATATTTCGACAGGATCCACTGCTGGTGCTTCCTCCGCAGTAGGCAGTGGCAGGCATGATAGCCCATCAGCATTTCCATGCTGTTTCGTGCCCTTATATTCAATCTCATAGTGGTGCGCCCCTAGAAAAAGTGACCATCTTTGTAGTCGTTGCGCAGTCATCACCAGAACGCCCTTCTTCGGATTAAAAATGGAGACAAGAGGCTGGTGATCAGTCAGCAAGGTGAATTTCTGCCCGTGCAGATAGTGATTGAACTTTTTCACTCCCCACACTAGGCTGAGGGCCTCCCTGTCAATCTGGGCGTAGTTACGCTCGGCTGAGGTTAGTGATCATGACGCAAAGGCTATTGGCCTCTCTGAGCCGTCCGAGAATTTGTGCGACAGCACCGCTCCAATGCCGTAGGGTGACACATCACATGCCAACCGAATTGGTAATGCCGGGTTGTAATGGGCCAATACCTCTTTCGATGTGATTAGTGTTTTGCTCTTCTGGAAAGCTCGTCTACATTCGTCACTCCACTTCCATGGCACCCCAGTTTGCAGTAGGGTGTTCAGTGGGTGTAGTATTGTAGACAAATTTGGCAAGAACTTATGGTAGTAGTTTACCAGCCCAAGGAACGACCTCAGTTGTGACACATTTTCCGGTGCTGGAGCCTTGACTACTGCCTCAATCTTCTCTGGGGACTTATGTAACCCC
This sequence comes from Somniosus microcephalus, assembly GCF_052327205.1. Lineage (NCBI taxonomy): Eukaryota > Metazoa > Chordata > Chondrichthyes > Squaliformes > Somniosidae > Somniosus > Somniosus microcephalus. The sequence continues at coordinate 50,195,001 of NC_140999.1, read as the reverse complement.
TCTTTATCAATAACGTGGCCACAATACGAGATCTGTTTTCTAAAAAACTCGCATTTGGGGCGGTTAGCTCGGAGCCCATATTCCTGCAATCTAGTGAGCACCTGCTCCAGGTTGGCAAGGTGATCACTGTCATTTTCGCCCGTGACCAGGATGTCGTCCAAATAACACTGGGTCCCTGGGATCCCTTGCAGGACTTGTTCCATTGCCCTCTGCCAAATAGCCGGAGCTGATGCTACCCCGAATACCAGCCGGCTGTATTGGTAGAGACCTTTATGGGTGTTGATTGTGAGGTATTTTTTTGATGCTTCTTCTACCTCCATTTGCAGATACGCCTGGGCCAGATCAATCTTAGTGAAGCGTTTCCCTCCAGATAGCGAGGCGAAAATATCTTCAATCCGCGGAAGTGGATATTGTACGGTGTGAAGGACCGGGTTCACTGTTACCTTAAAGTCCCCACAGATGCGAACCTTCCTTGGTTCCCCAGGCGTGCTGCTCAACGACTTTTTCATCACAGGGACGATGGGTGTAGCCCACTCGCTCCAGTCTACCTTGGACAGTACACCTGAATGTTCCAGACTCTCCAGCTCTGCTTCGACGGCTGGGCGGATCGCATAAGGTCTGGCCTTAAAAAATTTGGGGCTTGCGTTTTCTTCAATTTTAATCGTCACTGTCATGCCTTTTAGTGTTCCGAGTCCTTGCTGGAACACTTCTTTCACGTCAGTTAGGATCTTTTGACAGTCGCCCAGGTGTGACGTCGTCATCCTTTTTGTCAGCCACAGTCAGTGCCTGTATGGAATGCCAATCCAGTTGTATTTTCCGGATCCATTCACGTCCCAGTAATGGTGGTCCTCCATCTTGCAATACATACAGGTCTAGTTTTGGTGTTTCCTTACCGTCATATATAACGGTCACCCTTATTTTTCCTTTGGGGTAGACTTTTTGCCCCGTGTACATCTTCAAAATAATTTTTGTGTCTCTCAAGGGTATGTGTGAGAATAGCTGCTCGTAGTCCCGTCGGTTTATGACTGTTAGGGCTGATCCTGTGTCCAATTCCATCTTTACCTGGACTCCTGCTATCTTGAGAGTGACCCAAATGGTTCGGTGATCCTCCGTTGTGATCACATTATGTAGTTTCAGACAACTCAGTTCCCTGCTTTTGGAGTCGTTATCACTCTTTTGTTCGTCTGAACTATTCTCCGTCATCTTTTGTAACTTCTTGTACTTTCCTTTGGTAGGTTTCTTATTGCTGGTTTTGTTTCCCGACCTGCAGACTCGTGCTATGTGTCCTACTTTTCCACACTGTCTGCACACTTTGTCTTTGAACCGGCAGTCATTCTGGTCGTGGGTTGTTCTGCCGCAGCGATAGCACTTCTCTGTTCCATATGACATTTCGTTTGTGCCATATTCTTGCGGTCTCTGTTGTATCTCTGCAGCGCCCCATGCTGCTGCTTCATATGATACCGCAATGCTGAAAGCCTTTTCCAGCGTACGGTCCTTTTCAGATAAAAGCCGTTTCTGGGTCCTTCACTTTGAAGCCCACACACAAACTTGTCCCTTAAGGTATCTGCCAGTCCCGCTCCAAACTGGCAGTGTTTCGATAGTTTGCGCAGTTCTGCTAAATAATCAGCATTGCTTTCATCCTTATGCTGGTTCCGTTTGTGAAACTTGAATCTTTCTGCTATCAGCAGCGGTGTGGGGTTTAAATGTTCCTGTAGTATCGTTACTATGTCTTCAAAACTCTTTTCCATTGGCTTTGTTGGGGTTACTAGATTTCGTAATAAACCATACGTCTTTGCACCCATTAATTTAACAATACCGATGCTTTCTTGTCATCTGACGCCTCATTTGCCTTGCAGTATACCTCTATGCGTTCGACATATGTAGTCCAATCTTCGACTTCATTGTCAAATGCGGTGATGCTGCCACTCTTCGGCATTTTGGGTGTGGTTTAAAATGGCGTCTCCCAATGACTTAAAATGGCGTCTCCCGCGCTTTCCTTCCTCCCCTGCTGCTGCCAACGCCGCTCCCGGCGGTTCTCGTGGCAATGGCGGCGCCCTGTAGGTTTCGCGTGCTTCTCCTGCGCTGCTGCCAACGCCGCTCTCGGCGGTCCTCGTGGCAATGGTGGCGCCTCGCGGGTTTCTGTGCGTCTCTCTCTCCCTCTCTCCGACGCTGCTCGGCCCCTGAACACCGGCTGCACCCTGTGCGCTCTGCCCTCTCTCTCTCTCCCCCATTGACGCTGCTCGGCCCTTTGCTGTGCCACTCGGTGGGGCTCTAGCCCGCCGTTGTCCGGGAAGGGTCTGCGCACTACCTGTTGCCAGCCCGTTTCACTGGACCACCTCGACTGGAAAGCCAAGCCTGGCTCTCGACAGCCTCCCCCGCAATTCTCGAGTCTCTGCTGGATGACTGGGCGGTTGCCCGTGGTCGACGCCCGAGTCTCTGGCCTTGACCTCCAATCCACTGATCTCCAGGAACGAATCCCCGGGAGGTGATGCAGACTTGCAGGTAGGTTCGAACTTGCCTTGTTGCCAATGTTGTGTCCGTGTATAATAAGACACAGACTGCAGGAGAACGGTACACAGGTGTTTACTAAACGTGGCTCACACTGGAACTGATCTGTACAGATTACTACTCAGTGCTATATACAGGTGTGGTCACTGCCGGCACTGCAGTATACATGAGATGTAAAAGATAGTTGCCCCCTTAAAGGTATATACATTACACACTACATAGAGTTACTTTGAATTTACAGCATAGAAACATGTCATTCAGCCCAACTGATCCGTGTTTATGCTCCACTTGAGCCTCCACCCACCCTTCATCTCACCCTATCAGCATATCCTTCTATTCCTTTCTCCCTCGTGTACTTATCTAACTTCCCCTTAAATGCATAAATATTATTCGCCTCAACTACTCCCTGTGATAGCAAGTTCCACATTCTGACCACTCTCTGGGTAAAAAATTTCTCCTGAATTCCTTACTGGATTTATTAGTGACTATCTTATATTTATGGCCCCTAGTTTTGGATCCTGTTTCTGTGCATTGCTCTCCTGCTTTTATGTTCGGAGTGAGGAGCCAGATTTCCGTAGCTCTCCTTTTAAAGCGAGTCATATCATTTGCTAAAACTGGCTTCATAATCTCAATGTTTCAATCATAGCTGCCCATTTTACAATGCTGGTGGGATAAGAAAGCTGGACTTGTTTACACCATGGGAGCACAGCTGACAGAGGGAGACAGGGGCAGGGTGGCTGTGGCGGACAGAGGGAGACAGGGGCAGGGTGGCTGTAACTGACAGAGGGAGACAGGTGTAGGGTGGCTGTGGCTGACAGAGGGAGACAGGGGCAAGGTGGCTGTGGCTGACAGAGGGAGACAGGGGCAGGGTGGCTGTGGCAGACTCCACTAATCCGACGTGGAGCCCCGCTTGACAGGAACGTGGGTCGGAGGTCGGGCTACAAAACAACAGAGCCCATTCTGCAACCCTGCAGACTGTCCAACAAAGCTCCACACCGGAAGCAAAATGAGCCCTACAGTGTAAAGTGTATTGAGATGTTTTGATGTGATGAGTTACTATATAAATGCAAGTTTGTCATAGTAACCATGCCTTAATGCTTCTGCTAAGCTGTAAATTAGAATTAGTATTTCTGGCAAATATATGGACAGTCCAAGTGCATAGTACAGAGTTGATTTTGAGCCAAGAAGTTCATTTATTTTTGTTTAATGACCTATTAAATCACTGACGTTTTTGCCTCCAGTTCTCTCCTCTTCCTTCTTTACAGTGGTACAGTTCTACAGGCAGGGGTTGACCTTCTCAACCTTGTCCAAATAGCCATTGTGAGGTCATCCACTTTGGACCTAAAAAGGATAGAACAGAATACTTTCTAAATGGTGAAAAGCTAAAAACAGTGGCAGTCCAAAGAGACTTGGGGGGTCCAGGTACATAGATCATTAAAATGTCATGAACATGTACAGAAAATAATCAAAGACTAATGGAATGCTGGCCTTTATATCTAGAGGACTAGAATACAAGGGGATAGAAGTTATGCTGCAGCTACACAGAACCCTGGTTAGACTACACCTGGAGTACTGTGAGCAGTTCTGGGCACCACACCTTAGGATGGATATAATGGCCTTGGAGGGAGTGCAGTGTAGGTTTACCAGAATGATTCCTGGACTTCAAGGGTTAAATTACGAGGAGTGATTACACAAACTAGGGTTATATCCACTGGAATTTAGAAGGTTATGGGGTGATTTGATCAAAGTTTTCAAGATATTAAGGGGGACAGATAGGGTAGATAGAGAGAAACTATTTCCGCTGGTTAAAAATTAGAGCCAAACCTTTCAGGAGTGAAATTAGGAAACACTTCTACACATAAAGGGTGGTAGAAGTTTGGAACTCTCTTCTGCAAATGGCAATTGATGCTAGATCAATTGTTAATTTTAAATCAGAGATTGATAACTTTTTGTTAACTAAAGGTATTAAGGGAGATGGTCCAAAGGTGGGTATATGGAGTTAGGTCACAGATCATTGAATGGCGGAATGGCCGACTCCTGTTCCTATATTCCATTGCTGATGTGTGAGCCAACACAGTGAGTGCTAAACCTGATCCTGACCATTGACGCACACCTCCGCTGGATAACAATCAGGAGCAGGAACCCTGGCAGAATTTTATCCCCACCCAACCCAGGAACACCGAGGCTAATTCTAGCACTGTCCCAGAGGTATCAACTAACTCAACATAGGCCAAGGTTCAGACCTGAGACAGTCCTGGTCTGTATGGCTCAGAGATGGTGCCAGGAATTAATCCTGCTGGAGTGTCTGAGGACATCGGATGAAGATTAGGAAATTTGTCCTACCAAAGCCCAGGCACCTCCGGTCCTATTTGCACTTATTTTTCTTTGTCACTAGCTTGTGTTGTTTGGATATTCTGTTCCTGTGTCTGGAGGTTTGGAAAGAACTATTTTTAGCCCTGTTGCCTCATTGATTGGAAAAATCCAAAAACCAAGACTCCAATCTGTCAGCATCAGCAACTTGAGAGATCTGCAAAGTAATGGGAACATTGATTTAAAATTTTATTCAGAGTCTTACAGCACAGAAGGAGGTCATTTGGCTCATCCTGTCTGTGCCGGCTCTATGAAAGAGCTGTCCAATTAGTCCCACTCCCCCTTTCTTTCCCCATAGCCCTTCAAATTTCTTCTCTTCAAATATATATTCGATTTCACTGGTATGAAGACAAAACCTTGCATGTGAGAAATATTTGAGCGAGGTATCTGGGGGTGGGGAGGAATCGGTGCCCAGAGTACCATTACCTCACCAGGTGCTGGGGCCGTTGGGTGAAGAGGAGAGCAAAACTAGAAGAGAAAATAAACTATCTCTGAAACACAGTCCACAGACAGGCACTGTTAATGAGAATTGCAACCGTTAGCCGAGAGACTTGACACACAAAGGGTTAAGCTATTAGAACAGCTGATCCTTTGTGCCATCTGACATGTGTGATTCAAACCACCTTTGTGCCAGCTGATTTATAAATCCTTGGCTCCATTTGTATTAAAAATAGCTGTATGCGCTCAGGACTGTCCTTAGTAATTCAAAAGCAGGATGGTTATCTTAAATTCTCTATAATTACTGGAAGCTGAAAGCATAATAACCTTTCATTTCAATTTCAATGAAGTGGGGCCATGTTTCCATAGTGAAACTATTGAGGAGAATCAGGCTGCTCACCGTTCCGGGGCTTTTAACATTTTTCCCTTATTTGTTCATGGCAGCCTGTGTGCTGCAGGGTGGGCAGTAATGACAGGTGTGTCATGTGCATTGTCTTGTTAAATTGAATTGGGGGCTAGACAATCTGGAATGGTTGACCCTGAAAGTCGGGCGGTCATTCATTCCACCTGTCCTTCATTCCGCCTGTCCACTGTTTGACTCACGGCTACCACTCTGTTCTGGTTGTTGGATCACAGCATTGCTTGGCTACATCAAGTGTTTCACTTCCATCCTTAAATCTTAGTGTGAGCTTTGACCTTTGGGCTCGAGATTAGTAATCTAGTGTTTTCACAGCTGGGTGTTACAGTAGACACAAGTGATGTTGACTATTGATGCAGCAATAACAACAACTTGCATTTAATGGCCTTGAGTTTCCTGGAAAGTTTTGGTGTAACTGCGGCATAAGAGTGAACGAAATTGGCACATAACAGCCTTAACAGCCAGTGTAATGGTGAAATGACGTGCAAATTTCTCGTTCATTTGCACCATTCCCGAGTTATGTCCACTGAGAGCCTGCCTAGCTGATTAACATAGCCCCACCCCAATGCAAAAGACCAGCGACTGTGAATTTCCTGCATTTACACGAAGAGAAAATCTTCCACAATCTCATTATCTTAAAACGTGCTGTGCTTAATGTGCATAAATGGTTTGATGGCTTCAAACGTTAATTTTCATAACATCAGTAAGATATATAGGGAGGGATTTAAAGAAGATAGATGGTGTATGCTCCACACTTTCCTTCAGCCCCGATTGTTTATGCTGCTTTCCAATTGTTTTTGCCATTTTTTACATTGAGGCATATGTGAGATTCTCAGGAAATTGGCATAGCAACTAGTGTAAATTTCAGTTTAAGTCGGATCGAGGAAATTCCAGCCCAATATCTTTAACAAGGAAAAGGTCCCAAAAGGTGCTTGAAAGAGGCATGAAGGATAAAATGACTCAAAGCTTGGCCAAAGAGGTGGGTTTTAAAGAGGGCCTCCAAAGACGAGACAGAGGTGGAGAGGGAATTGTAGAGAGTGGGACCTAGGTTACTGAAAGTACAGTCACCAATGGTGGGACACAGGGAATGCACAAGAGACTGTCCGAGGAATGGAGATTTCTAGGGGGTTGGGGAAATTGAGTGTAGGGCTGGAGGAGGTTGCAGTGATGGGAAGGGGTGGGGCTGTGCAGAGATTTAAACACAAGAATGTAAATTTTTAATTCGAGGGCTTGGAGGACGAGGCAACAATGTAGATCAGCGAGGACAGGAGTAATGAGTGAGCGGCACTTGGTGTGGGATAGGATACGGGCAGCAGAGTTTTAGAGGGGCTGAAATAAATGATGTTTGGAGGCTGGAAGGAAAGCATTGAAGCAATCACATCTGATGGTAACAAAGGGGTGAATGGGGGCTTCAGTGGTAGATGGGCTGGAGAGAGGTGGAGGGGAACATTGTTATGGAAGTGAAGGTAGGTGGTCTTTCTGGTGGAGAGGCCATGTAGCTTGGGGTCAAGCAAGACTCCGAGATTAATCTTTAATTCCTGAAGACTCCAGGACAACCCGGGAGGGTTGGTAACCCTAGCCGGGAATCGAACCTGGCACCTCCCTGTGGTTTATACTGAGCCGTTAGGCTGGTGTCTCCAGGATCTTTTTTATTGTTTAAGTTTATAAACTTCAATTCCTCCCCCACCTTCTTTCTTTCACCTATTGATCAGAAATCTCATTACAAGTAAATCGGCTCCCATCCTCCTCTCGGGTGCAATCGCCTCACATTGCTGTGAAATATGGCTGGGAGATTGCTTTTTGCGAGACATACTCGTAGGTCTTGTATTGCAGCTGACTTGTGTGTGACAGGGGCTCTGATTGAGGTCAGTGTGGGAGACAGCGCTGATGTACAGCTCATTGCTGGCGCTGTGCCTAATCAAATGGGTAGAAATCAGTCTGAAGGTTTGTGTGTTCACTGAAACCCAGGGAGAGAGAAATCCCTGTCTGAAGTCCCACTGGCTCATTGGGTGAATGCACTGCCTGCTGTGGTAGAGTTGTGTATAGGATAGTATATCCTAGGCTCGATCCCTGAACTTATTATGAAACCAGCTGGCTCAGTGGCAGCATTCTCGCCTCTGAGTCGATAGCTGTGGGTTCCAGTCCTACTCTAGGCCTTGGCACAGAATCTGGTATGACACTCCAGTACAGTACTGGGGGAGTGCTGCACTGTCGGATGTGCAGATGAGATGTTAAACTGAGGTCCCGACTGCCTAGGTGCATGTAAAAATCCCATGCCCCTATTCAAAAAAGAGCAAGGGTGTTATCCCAGGTGCCTTGGCCAATATTTATCCTTCAACCAACAAATGAACTGGTCATTTTTCTCATTGCTGTTTGTGGGAGCTTGCTGTGTGCAAATTGGCTGCTGTGTTTCCTACATTACAACAGTGACTACACTTCAAAAGTACTGTAAAGCGCTTTGGGGCATTCTGAGTTTGTGAAAGGCGCTGTATAAATGCAAGTTTTCCTTTCCTTTTTTTTTGATCGGTCTTAATTTATCTGATCGTAGCCAATAGGGACACTACCAATGGCCCCAGCACCTCTGGGCTAGGGAGCAGAGGAAAAAAAACTCTGCCAGGGTTCACGCCCCTGAACACTCTCCAGTCTCCACTGGGATGGAGAGGTCTGGGCTCTGTTGTGATGCACAGCACAGTCAAATAGCCCACTGCAGCTTGCTGTCTTGGCTCACACATGATTGGTCATTTGGCTGAGGTGCCGGGGACTGCCAGTGTCCCCAGCTCCGTACCCTAGCTAGGGACAGCAACTTTAGGAGATGAGGAGGGAGAAAATTCAAATCAATTTATGGTTGGGACTAGAAGTAAGCTTCGCTTGAATAGTCTCCGTTTATTTAAAATGGTGGCATTCCTGCTTCCCCAAGTATGGGAACTAATTCAGCTTATCATTCTGCACTATCATCAGCAGACAAATGGCCGCTTACAGCAGTTCAGTGCTGGTTCTAGGGGTAATTCTTTGAGTCCAACCTCCATTGAGGAATTGTGTCCGGCAGGAGAGCATATTGGAGATTACAGCATGCACTGCCCAAGCATCCGTCTTTCGGATGAGACGTTAAACCGAGGCCCCATCTGCTCTCTCAGTTGGACATAAAAGATCCTATGCCACTACTTTGAAGAAGAGCAGGAGAGTTCTCCCCGGTGTCCTGGCCAATATTTATTCCTTAATCAACATCACTGAAACAGATTATCTGGTCATTATCACATTGCTGTTTGTGGGAGTTTGCTGTGCGCAGGTTGGCTGCTGCGTTTCCTATATTACAACAGTCACTACTCTTCAAAAAGTACTTCATTGGCTGTAAAGGGCTTTGGGACATCCGGTGGTCGTGAACGGCACTATAGAAATGCAAGTCTTTCTTTCTTTGCATCTTGGTTAGAGAACCGCAGCCAGTATGCGCCCAGATTTCCGATCCGTGTTTCTGGCAGGCAAGGCTCCCCCCACACGTAGATGACAGCAAGCATGGTTTTTAAAAGCCAGTAGATTGTTGGAGGGAGGGAAGGCGGAGGTTGGTCCACAGGTTTGAGATGCTGGATTGAAGCTGGACTGGGGAAGATAAGGTATTGTTTCAGATCAAACATGATTGAAGCTGGTTTGATTGTGTGCAGGAACCTAAAAGGAAGTGTGGACATTTTATCCCAGGTCTACATAGAGAGCTATTCTACCATGGGATTCTACCATGGGATCCTTCCAATAGCACTGCTATGAGAGTCTCTAGATTGAGATTTCAATGGTAGGCAGAGACTGAAGTAGCAGAAACCCACACTGTTCAAAACACAAGGCACTTTCTGCCAACACAAGAGTGAGTACGCTTCAAAAGTAAATAATCAGATGTGAAGTGTGTTGATTTCTTTTTGGGTTCAATAAAGACTCATTTCTGAAAGAGAATGTTGTTTAATCTAAAGTCTTGTTCAAGACTTTCTACAGCTTTTTACAGAACACACTATGCTGTGATGCATCTAGAATGAAACTGAAAGTAAAACTCCTCTGGACTGCTTGTCTCTCACATGACCTCTGCTGGTCAGGCACAAGTAATCAAAAACACAGACAAATATGCTGTAAGGCATAAGTAATCAAACACAGACAAATATCATCACTATTTGCTGATATCATTACATGAAGCACTTTGGGACATGCTAAGGACATGATGGAGTGCTACATAAATCCAAGTTCTTTCTAACTTGCTTTCTTTCTCTTTCTTTCCATTTTCCCTCTTTCTCTTTTATCTCGCCTCTTTCTCTTGTTTCTTGGCTCATATCAGTGTGTACCATCTACAAGATGCCTTGCAGCAACTCGCCAAGGCTTCTTCGGCAGCACCCGCGACCTCCTCCACCTAGAAGGACAGGGGCAGCAGGCTCATAGGAACACCACCACCTCCAAGTTCCCCTCCAAGTCACACGCCATCCTGACTTAGAAGTATATCGCCGATCCTTCATCGTCGCTGGGTTAAAATCCTGGAACTCCCTCCCTAACAGCACTGTGGGGTTACCTTCACCACACGGACTGCAGCGGTTCAAGAAGGCGGCTCACCATCACCTTCTCAAGGGCAACTAGGGATGGGCAATAAATGCTGGTCTTGCCAGCGATGCCCAGATCCCACAAGCGAATTTAAAAAAAAGAACTATCCTGAATACCTGCCATGATTTATGAGGCTGTCCTCTATGGTGTGGTGCTGATCCTACAGACCAGGTAGCTCCCAGGTTTGATCTGTGCTGAGTTAACTGATCTTTGGCAGGCCATGAGCTGGAATGTTACAATTGGCCTCCGCATCCCTCAGCTAGAAAGCTTGTCCTGCACTGTCCCACTTGTCCACCACCTTGCCCTCTCCAACCTACATTGGCTGCCGTCCCTCAGTGGATTATATTTCGAACCCTCGGCCATGTCTTCAAATCCATCCATGGCCTGACCCACACTGTCTGTGTCCCCTCCAGCTTTATCTCCCCTCCCACATCCTTCGGTCCTCTATTTCAGCATTTTGTGCTCCCCACTTCCCTTCTCCCCACCATTGATGGCAGAGTTTTCCATCACCTCTGCCCTACTCTCTCAACATCCAACCCTAAAGCCCCTCTGTCTCTCTCTCTCTCTGCCTTTAAAAACCTTTTCAAAATACATCTTTTCAAATAAGCTTTCAGTGACCCCATCTAATCTCTCCCCCCATGTCTCAGCATCCATTCCATTTTCTTTATTAATGTGACGAGCCTTGGGATGCTTTTTCTCTGTTGAAAGTTGTTGCATTGTTGTGGGCACTCTGCAGTGACTCCTGGTGGAAAGTACAGTTGTGTGGGAGGGAAGGGGAGTGGGGGCTAGGCTGTGAAGCCTCCCATGGTCAAATGGCCCACTGACACTCACTGTCGCGGCTCATGAAGAGTGAAGTTGGATGAGTGCTGGCAGGGGTGCAACGGAACCCCAGCAAGCACGTGTAGGGAGGACGGAGAAACTGGAAGAACTTCCATTTGCCCAACAAAAAAAGTAGCATTAGGTTTGGGGGGAGGGGGCATTGTGGTAAACTCAGATCATCCAAACTGCAATGATAGATGGCTTTATCCTGAAAACTGGCAAAATATTTTGGGTATTTAATCTTTGTTTCTAATCAAGCTGACAGAAACATGACATGGCTTCAGCCTCCTCCTCTTGACAGCTCATCAGATGTGACGGCGCTGTCTGCTGCATCATCACATCATCGTGTTGCTAATGGCTGCACTGTCATGTCTCAGTGCTTCAGTTTGATGCCAACTGACCAGGAAAATATGAGTGAGCACAAAAATTATTAGGAACAAGAGGGACGACTGCTTAGCCCAACCAGTCCCCTTTTATTGATCGATCTCAACCCCACCTTCTCGCCATATCTCTTCATTACTTCCATTGCCAGAAACGTATCCAATTGGTTCTTATGTTGTCCACTTCATAGGCTTTGTGCAGTAACTTTTTTTGAGAATAGTCTGACCTGGTTTTCCATCTTTCACCTGTGCCCCTCTAGTATTTGAACCTTTCACCATAGTGAAGAAGTTACCTGCATGAATTTTATCATTTTCCTATATAATATATTGTGTCACCCTTTCCTCTTCCAAAGAAAATAAGCCCAAATCATTTAATCGTTCTTTATATACCGGAATTCCTGACGTCCAGAATCATCTCAGTTTAACATCTCTGCATCCTCTCAAGGGACAATAACATATGTTTCAATGAGCAGCTGACTAGCACTGCAGCTGCACAGCTCAGCAAGTTCCTAGGTTTGAACCGTGCCCGGCCTGTTGCTGAGAGCGCCGATCTCGGCCAGCGTGGCTGTTGGGGTTCAACAGTGCCCTTGAAGTGCGCGGGCCAGGGAAGGGAAAAATCAGCCGGAGATCCCACTTCCGATTACTGCTCAATGGCTCCTCCTGAAAAGTGACTGTGCATTTCACCCGAGGACAGGATCCGGCCAGGCCGTGCTTCTCCCGTAGTTAGGCCGTCACGGTCTAATATCGCACACACGAAGAAGGGTCGCTTCAGCAATGGAAGCTTGCCAGTATCTGTTAGTGACCTCAACATAGCGCCTTTTAATATAGGCAAACGTCCCAAGGTGCTTCACAGAATAGACAAAAATTGACACTAAGCCAAAGAAGGAGATGTCAGGAGGGGCGTCTAAAAGCTTGGTCAAAGAGGTGGTAGGTTTAAGGAGGGTCTTAAAGGAGGAGAGAGAAGTGGAGAGGTTTAGGGAGGGAATTCCAGAGCTTAGGGCCTAGACAGCTGAAGGCACGGCCGCCAATGGTGGAAAAGAAAGAGGAAAAACTAGAAAAAGCACAGAGATTTATGGAGCTCGTGTAAAGGACTGTGGCCTTTTCAAAGATATGTCTGTTTATTTTTGGTGCAGTTAATCAGCTGTGTTGCAGGCAGCGTGCATCCCTTCCCTTTGGATTTGGCTTTTCTACTGATAGCGTTAGCCTGTAGCAACATGTCTTTCCCTCTGCGGAGCAAATGAACTTTGAAACCTGTCATTGCTGGTTGGTGCTCAGCCAAGGTTTGTAACATCACTGAACAGTATTCAGGCAGCCCTTTGTGACCTTCAGAATCACCACCTGAAAACTTGCCACATGTCCCCCTACACAAGTGAATCTTTAAAACTTAGTTCTCTTGAACTTAAGGACGTGTTTATACTGAGGAAGCAGTTTCCGCATTCACAGTGTGCTGTAAAAGTCAGAACACCATAGAAGACACAGAAGGTGCTGTGTACCCTACCTGATGTGAGGGAGGAAGATCTGCTCAGAGGAGCATCTTTGCACAAAGAGCAAGCAATACATGGAACAGATTTCCAAGTAGAGTAATGCCTGGAATTACTTTAAACAGTCAAAAGCCATAATGCGGAGACTTTCTGTAGGGATAAACTGAGATGGGCCAAATGGCCATCCTCATCTATATCTTATGTTCTCAGCTGTGGCTCGGTTGGTAGCACTCTCATCTCTGAGTCAGAAAGTTGTGGCTTCAAGTCCCACTCCAGAGACCTGAGCACAAAAATCTAGGCCGACACTCCCTTTCATTACTGAGGGAGTGCTGCACTGTCGGAGATGCCATCTTTCAGATGAGATGTTAAACCGACGTCCCGTTTGCCCTCTCAGGTGCACGTAAATGATCCCGAGTTATTCCCTGGTGTCCTGACCAATATTCATCCCTCAATCAGCATCACTAAAACAGATCATTATCACATTGCTGTTTGTGGGACCTTGCTGTGCATATATTGGCTACCGCGTTTCCTACATTACAACAGGGACTACATTCAAAAAAGACTTAATTGGCTGTAAAGCGCTTTGGAATGTCCTGAGGTTGTGAAAGGTCTCAAAAATCCAATTCATTCTTTAAATTGAATTTTGTCTGGGTTGAGATAAAATTGCCTCTTGTGGCACCGAGGCCCATCTCAGGAGCTGGGTTTAATGATTTGTCAAGTTCCTTTTTCTTTCTTGACCAGCTCTCTGAGCAGTTATGCTCAAACCATTTCAGTGTGCCCTTCCCTCGGATTTTATTGTGATCGATCTGCATTTTTGATGGTTTGTGATAACTGACAAATGTGCTATATCTTTTGTCCCATCTAAAACTGGAAAGGAGTGGAATGGGGCCATATTCCCACCATGAGCCAGCGCCTTCAGGGGAGGAGTGGGATAGAGGTGGAAGTGGGACCACATCCCACAGTGAGTGAGCACCTTTGGGGAGGAACGGGATAGGGGTGGGACCACTTCCCATCACAAGCCAACATCTTTGGGGAGAAGTGGAGAAAATTGGAGGATTACAAAAAACTCTGGATGTCTGGTTTAGATTTTTCCAAATTTTTGTCTGTCACTTAAAAGCTAAACTCTCTGGTCCAAACCCAGATGGGTGATAGGCCTAGATGTAAAACTGATTAAAATATAGAGTGCTGCCTTTTCATAAATTTTGGTGCATATTAAAAACAATTATGGGTATCCACTGTGCCCCATGAGTTAGGTAATGGTGCAGTTTACAGACAAACCAGCCTCATGAATATTTGTGACCATTTCAAGCAAATTACTTCAGACGAGCTGATGAACCAAGGCCCTCCCGCCTGTTCTGTTGGTTCAGCTGGACATTCGAGAATCCCATGGAATCATTTATATAGCACCTTCTCGCATTTCAGAAATGTGTCACGGGGATGCACACTTTAAAGTGCAGTGTAGCGCAATGTAGGCACTGGCAGCCATTTTCTGTATGGTTAAGCTCCCACAAACAACAATGAGATGGATGACCCAATTTATTATTCCACAGGATCTTTTCACATCCACCCGGACAGGCAGACAGAGCCTTGGTTTAATGTCTCACCTGAAAGATAATCTCCAACAAGGCAGCACTCCTTCAGAAATGACAACAGAAAATGCTGGAAAAACTCAGCAGGCCAGGCAACATCCGTGGAGAGAGAAATAGAGTCAACGTTTCAGGTCGAAACCCTTCGTCGGGACTGAGAGAAAACACAGGAAATGAAACAGATTAAAAGGCCAGTTTGGGGGCTGGGAAATGGGGATGAAAGAACAAAAGAGAAGTGAAGAGACATTAAGAGGTATTCAAAATGAGACGAGATGGTGATAGGACTAGTAAAGAGACTACAAAAGAGAGTCTCTTTACTAGTCCTATCACCATTTCGTCTCGTCTTGAATACCCTCTTCACTTCTCTTTTGTTCTTTCATCCCCATTTCCCAGCCCCCAAACTGACCTTTTAATCTGTTTCATTTCCTGTGTTTTCTCTCAGTCCTGACGAAGGGTTTCGACCTGAAACATTGGGGTCGATTTTCCTGGAGCCGTCAGGCGGGGTTTCAGGCATGTGGGGGGAGGTGGAAATCCCGATTTCGGGGGTCCCGCCACCATCCCGCCTCCACGTAAGTTTCAGGGGAGGCGGGTACCCACCCCGCACTGGGACCCGCCAACCCGAGGCGGGCAGGGATTAGTGCCAATTAACTGCCTGTTAACAGGTAGTTAACAGGTAGTTTTTAGCCTAATCCCTATTTTGAGGGGTGTCGTGTGGGATTCCCGATGGCTCCAAACCACGCCAGGTTAGAGGAGTCGGGCCGTTGGGTTGAAGGACTTGGAGGGGTCGTGATGTCAGTGTTCAGGTGAGTGATGGGTGCATGAGTGCAAAGGTACGTGTGTTTGGTGTGTCTAAACTGTGTAAAGAAGTTTAAATTACCTGTACTTACCTTAACAGCCTTTCTTCCTCTAGGTTTCGGGAGTCCATCATGTAGTGTATGTATCCGTCTACCTTTAAGAAAACCATTGTATGTAACCGTTCACCTTTAAGAGAACTATTTTAGGTGTGGCACTACTTTGTTGGCTTCTGTATACTGTAATACCGACGGTGACCACACCGGTATATAAGTGCTGTGTCAGGATTTATTTGGCAGATTCGCCCTGACCTTCGAATAGTAAAGTCCTGTTTTAAGTTACTCTGGTAGTCTGTGTATTAATTAACTAAACAACCCACAGACTTTACAGTGGCGACGAGTCCGATCGTACCCTGCGGCAACAATACTTCCGAAGCAGTTAACGAGCGTCGAGAAGAGGCAACCGCCCTCGTCATTCTGCTGGGAGAAAACTCGAGTCTGCAGAGCTGGAAAGGAGGAAGAATTCAGAGACAAAGACTTCCATCAGCAACAGGCACTGACTGTCCCTTCTGCCACGGTGAGGAGTGAGCCGATCAGCACGAGAAGCAAGCCGGCCACGGTGACTGTGAGTAAGGGAAAAGTAAAAAGAATAACCGGAGGATAAGGGCGGTGCACTCGACCACGGTCGAGGGGGAAAGGAGCCGGACAGAAGTCGGGCCCAGAGGCGCTGAGACTGGGGCAGCGTGGAGCAAGGAAGCCGCGGTACAGACAGGCTGGGGACGCAACGGCGTCGTGAGACAGCTAGACCGCGACCGGCGAAAAAGGCCGGGCAGCGACCGAAGCCACGAAGCGCTGCGACCGGGAGCGTAGGCGCGGGAAGATATAAAAACTCAGCCGCAGCCGGGGAGGGAAGCACCGGACTGCGAGAGGGCTGGGAGGCGCGATTGGGAGCCGAGCGAGCGGGAGAGGCAGAGCTGACCAAGGGAGACTGAGCGAGAGCCAGTCCAGCGGCTGAAACTGTTCGCCGTCAACGGGGTGTACCCAGCGCCGGTAGAGCCGAGCGAGCGGGAGAGAGACAGAGCCCGAGCAAGGGGAACTGAGCGAGAGCCAGCCCAGCGGCTGAAACTGTTCGCCGTCAATGGGGTGTACCCAGCGCCGGTTGCCCTGCCGAGAAAAGGGAAAGCACTGAAGCCGACGCGCAGGCTGTGAACCTGAAAGCCAGCGGCCGTCGCCCGTGGGGAAAGTGTACCCCTCCCGCTAGGGAAGAAACGCGGGAAGCCGCCATTAGGCGGGGAAGAAGACAGAAGCGGGAAACCGCCATTGAAGTGGGCGGGGAGAGAAGATAAGCACGGGAAACCGCCATTTTCGCGGGAACCGCCATCTTGGAAAAAAAAAATAAAAGAAAATTTAAAGAAATAATTCGTGGTGTTATCAGGAAGAGAGGAAGATGCCTAAGCGTGGTAACATCAACGATTTTAATTCCGAGGTAGAAGACTGGGCCACGTATGTGGAACGCATTGAGATCTATTGTGAGGCCAATAAAATAGAAGAAGATGACAAAGCTATACCCTTGCTAAACTCGATGGGCACGAAGACATACGGGCTCTTGAAGCATCTACTAGCACCAGCTAAACCGGCGGATCAGACTTTCGATGATATTGTGACTGTTCTGAAGGATCATTCGAACCCCACACCGTTGATGTTGGCGGAACAATTCAAATTCTATGCGAGAACGCAAAGGAAAGATGAAAGCAACGCAGAATACTTGGCCGAACTGCATAGACTAGTGAAACACTGCCAGTTTGGAGGGAATCTGACAGAGGCATTGCGAGACAAGTTCTTGTGCGGGTTGTCAAAGGAAGGAACGCAAAAGCGACTACTCGAAGAGAACGACCTTACACTTGACAGGGCTGTCCTTATTGCAGCATCGCACGAAGCCGCAGCAAAGGGAACTGCGGAAATGCAGCTAAAGGCAGCGGCACTCAGTGTGGATCAAATTACCTCGAGAACAACAAAATGCTATCGTTGTGGGAAGACAACACACGACCAGAACCAATGCTGGTTTAAGAACCAGGAATGTAGGAAATGTGGCAAACTGGGTCACATAGCTAAGGTATGCCGGTCAGGGAAGAAGACCAACAACCAAAGGAAGCCATCACAGGAAAAGTACAACAAGGTACACAAGGTGGCTGAGAAGAGTTCAGACGAACAGAATTCGGACTCAGACCCAAACGGCCAGGAGCTGGGCAGTCTGAGAATTCACAATGTGAGTAAGGAAGCTGACCTATAAACTATCTGGGTCATGCTAAAAATAGCTGGAGTCCAAGTGAAAATGGAGTTGGACACTGGATCAGCTCTATCAGTCATAAATCGAAGGGATTACCACCGGCTATTCTCACATATACCCTTAAGAGATACCAAGTTCGTATTGCAGACATACACGGGGCATAAAGTATACCCCATGGGGAAGATAAGAGTCAAGGTGAGAGATGGGGGTAAAGAACACCCAAGAATGAACTTATACGTACTACCTGAGGGAGGACCACCACTTCTGGGACGGGAGTGGATCAAGAAAATAGACATGGAATGGCACTATCTAAAAGCCATAACGGGTGAGGACTCGGTGCAGACAATCAGCTCAGATTCTGAAACGGATGACGATAAGACCAACCCAAATATGAAAGACAAGGCTAAAATGGACTTGCTGACTAAGGTTGGAAGAACGAAGGCATGCATAAAGGCTTATGCTCCAGAGAAGAACAAAGTTTCAGAACAGAACTCCACCGAACAACGACAACATAGTTTGACAGAGAATTCTGAGTCTGTTCAGTTTACGGACATATCCATGACTGACGAACACTGAGCTCGGACTCAACTTTATTTCAAATTACGACAGCAAGTAGAACAAGTGAGTT
Organism: Somniosus microcephalus; assembly: GCF_052327205.1. Taxonomy (NCBI): domain Eukaryota; kingdom Metazoa; phylum Chordata; class Chondrichthyes; order Squaliformes; family Somniosidae; genus Somniosus; species Somniosus microcephalus. Next base: position 50,176,729 of record NC_140999.1, on the reverse strand, counting down.
ACCGTCTCGAACAAGAGATGAAAACAATGAAAAAGTTCTATGACACCGAATGGGAGAATCTGGAAAGACAACAGAAGCAGCTAGCTCAAGCAGAGAGCGGCCATCGAGCCATTGTGACCAATTACCGATCACATCTCCCTTATGCTGTTCAGGAGTTAGAATATTTGCAGGAAGGAGCAAATGAAGAGGAATCTTCAGGAAGCCAGGATTTTATTCCCGTTCTTCTCTACGACTCCTTACAAGCAGAGTTTGAGAAGTTGAAGGAACAGTATGAACAGGCCCAGGCTACAATCCTGGAGGGGATTAACTCGGCAACCTCCGAAAAGCTAGTTTCAGTAGAAGCATATGAGCAACTAAAGGTTGAACATGAGCAAGAAGTCCAAAGGCTGCAGGAAATTCTTGATGAGCTCAAGGCCAAGACAGACTCATCGGTAGAAGTTCCATCCATAGATGAGAAATTAGAGGTGAAAGACATGGCAGAACATGAAAGACAAGATGTCCAAGAACTCATAAAAATATTGAAGGAAACCCAAGACAAATATGAGGCGGCAATGACCGAGGTTCAACAACTTGAAGAACAGATTCAACTGGGAATCCTTTCAGTGGAAGAAAAGGAAACTGTAAGAAACACAGAGACTGTAAGAATGGCCCCTGAACATGAGCTAGAGAGCATCAAGGCGCAACTTCTCCGAGCGCTGAAAGCCAAAGTACAAGAGGAAAAGAAGGTGAAAGCATTGGAGGAAAAGGTGGATGAAATGGAGAAGACTCTGATCCACAGTGTTCCCGTGGAACAGTTAACGGTCAGCCAACTCCTTCATATGCTGAGGGACAAGACTCTGCAATGGGAACAATCTGAACACGAGCTTCAATCTTCAAAGGGAAGGAGTTCGGAGCTCTCAAAAGTTATGGAAATAGCTGAGGTTGCAACACAGATTTTACTGGGATGCCAAAAGTACGCTGAATCACGTCTATGTGAACAACAGAATGTTGAAACAGCTGCTCCAGTAGAAGGATTGAATAGCCCGATCAATCAATCCCCGATGGAAGGGGAAGTATTGAAATCACAAATGAGGTCATTAGTGAAGGATTTGCAGGAAACCCAGGAAGAGCGGGATGAATATGAACGCATGAAGAAGTCTCTTCAGGAAAGATGTCTAGGGAGGGAACAACAGTCGGCTAACGTCCAGTTGGGTAAGGAAGAAGTAGCAGGCCCTCTCGCTAGACTAGTTCAGGACGACACCGAATATTACCATGACCTGTTGAGTGACACGGAATATTACGAGGACTTGGTCTGCCCAGCTTGTGATGAAAACTCCCAAAGTGCAGAAATCAGGATGAAGCACTTAAAGTCTAAGGAACATAGGGAGATGGTGGCGCTACAGCTGGCAGCTGATAAGGGAGCCCCGAGAGTCTCCAAGAAGCAGAAAAGAAAAAGACGAAGCAGAAGGTGATAACCATCGAAATCATTATCACTTCTACCAGATCATGTACGTGGGCCCTACGAAGGGAGCCAAATCAGTTGGCAAGTAGGAAAAATTACCAAGGCAGTCCAGCTGTTTGTAAAAGTCAGCACTGCTGGTTCAGCAGGACGGAAGTTCAAGCTGCTAAGTCAAGGGAAAGACTATTGGATGAGTCACGCTAGCAATGTGAACTGGCTACACCACAGAGATGTTGTTCGGACCGAGTCAAGACCAGAGACTGAATCTGTGAACTGTTCCCACAGAGACTGAATCTGTAAACTGTTTCCCGCATAGATTATACCTGTGAATTGTTTTACATGAAGTTGAATATATGTTATGGTTAATGGGGGACTAAGTATGTTGTAAGCTAAAAAGGGAGGATTGTAGTGTATGTATCCGTCTACCTTTAAGAAAACCATTGTATGTAACCGTGCACCTTTAAGAGAACTATTTTAGGTGTGGCACTACTTTGTTGGCTTCTGTATACTGTAATACCGACGGTGACCACACCGGTATATAAGTGCTGTGTCAGGATTTATTTGGCAGATTCGCCCTGACCTTCGAATAGTAAAGTCCTGTTTTAAGTTACTCTGGTAGTCTGTGTATTAATTAACTAAACAACCCACAGACTTTACACATCACTCAGCCGGCACTGAAAGCAAAATGGCTGCGAGCTGTCAAAAGTGACAGCCTTCAGCTTTCATTGCCGGTGACAGTTCTAACTGAGTCTGTGTAGAAGGACTCAGGTTAGAAGTCAGACTGTCAGTGTTTGACAGCTTCAAACAGCTGTGAAACACTGATATTTCATCTGCCAAGACCTCTTGACAGATGAAATTTCAGTCTGTGACATCACCTGTTGCCAGGTGGCCCTTAATTGGCCTGCTGAGCCCGCTGGGTGGGCTTAACAAGGTCAATCAAGGGAAAATCGCGTGGATTGGCTGAACGTCGATGTAGGTGGGACTAAAACCCGAAAGTTGTAGTCCTGCCTCCGTCCCGACAGCTTTAGGAAAATCTACCCCATTGACTCTATTTCTCTCTCCACGGATGTTGCCTGGCCTGCTGAGTTTTTCCAGCATTTTCTGTTGTTATTTCGGATTTCCAGCATCCGCAGTATTTTGCTACAGCACTCCTTCAGTCCTGCACTGGAGTATCTGTTTAGATAAGGCACTCAAATTCTGGAGTGGGGTTTGAACCGCAACCATTGGGTTCAAAGAGGTAAAGCTGAGCCTAGTTGACACTGATTATGATTAAAGTCATAAATTATAGGAGACATGGTCTTTGTCTTTACAACATTTCCTGCTCCACAAAAAAGTCTTTAGGCAAGAGCAGAAAAAAGCACAAATCTAACAGTTAAATCAATTAATTGAAAGAAAATAGTCTTTGTGCTATAAATGAGTAAAAAAGAGAGGTTGAGAACAGGTGAGGTGAGATTAGATTAATGCATGAATTTAATGCAGTCTATTCAAATGCTAATGTTTGTGTGAGGCGCTTTGTTATGCTAATTGAGACCATTTATGCCTAGGCTAAATGTGAAGAGATTAGTTCAATTCAACTTCTTTGTATCTTAATAAGATGCCCTGACCAAGAAATAATCATGACTTTCAAACAGTGTCTATTAAAAATGGGGTTTGGCCTCATGGCAATTAATTAAAAAAATTGTTAGGGGATGGGAGAAAATTTTATTTTCTCTTCTGCTGAGTTGCATTTGAGATTTTGGTAACTGTGCCGGTTTCTCTTCACCTTTGTGCTTCAAGGACCAGATCCACCACCTCCTCCATTGGGTACAGAATGTCTTGGGCCATTTTGCTTTATTGACTGAGGAGCAAAGCTCAAATAACCGCTGTGCATTGCTCCTGCCCTGGGTTATATTGGGATCGATCACCCTATCCGTAGGCCTACTGGAGGCACATTCATAAAACAGAAACATAATTCGGATTTCCAGCATCTGCAGTATTTTGCTATCCAACATAATGCCATAACCCAGCTTTGCATTATATGTCATGATGCACCTAATCTTGAGCTGGCTTGGAGTTGACTGACAGAGCTGGTTGTATCATAACACTATCTTCCTGTGGTGCTGAAATGATCATTATTAGTCCTAGCCCCTTTCGGGCTACCCCAGATCAGGTGTATTCCCCAGACGTTCACTCTCAACTAAAGTTAGAGGTATATATGGCATCAATGCATGTTGACTCAGTCGCTGCTCCCCAGCTCTCTCTCAATGGGTGCTATGTGCACATATATACATAGGTGCAGATAAGTGCTCAGCTGGTACACTAGGTGGCTCTGTTCTTGGAGTCAGTATTTAAGTTTGTTGGTTCAGCCCAGCAAATTACCTGAGGAAAATTACTACATCAATATTGTGTGCCTGAACTTGAGGTTCTCCAGTGGCTCAAACACAGGAAAGGAAATCATGTGGTACAGCACTAAACCATACTGACCCTGATCTGAACTGGGCTGGTGCGAGGAATGAAAGCCAGGATTCGCACTCCTGATTGTGATATAGTGACAAACCACCACAGCTTGGATGTGTGTGGATATCAGGTGAGGACAGTATTGGGCTCATTCATGATGCCCTATGATCCACCATAGTCAGAACAAAAATACTTACTTATAAGATCCTTTTGCTGCTTTGGGCACTGCGCCCAGTTTGCACAATGACTAGTGCTATATACATATAGAGATTCAGGTAATTGCTCAGCCTATGCACTAGGCGGTGCTGTCGGAGGAATCAATATCAAAGCCAACTATTCGCTGCTTCACCAGTGCAATTCACTTTGCTGCCAAACCAATGCCACCATGAGTCAGAGTCTCCAGAAAGCATGGGAGAAAGTTAGTAGAGAGATGCCAGTTGCCTCTCCTGTGTTTGAGCCCATTCACTGCCGGAAATGGAGTAAGAATGCTTGGCTGGATCAACATATAATCACTCACGTAGCCTCTGTCCAAAAGTAAGCTGCATCACCTCTGGGACCTCCTCCGCTGGATGTTCCTCATGGGTTCATTCCTGGAGATGATATTAGTACTGAGCCAAATTTAGACCTCTCTGTCTGCCTTGTCTCCTGAGGATCATTTTCCATGCGAGTCTCTTATGTGATTTAGCAGCACAAGTGAGTGTGCCCCAGGGGCTGTACAGCAAGGAACTGATGATTCTGCATTGTTCTGTGAAAAGAATCTATTAGCAAGTGAAATATTGAGGGGTGAAATATTGAGGGGTGAAACAGTCCAATTCAAAATCTTTTTTCACCTCCTTTCCTGAAGACTAAGGACCCATTCCCTGGGTGCTAACAACCCTCCCATACCTCCTTCCACTGCCTAGACTTCTTGTCAACAAGGGCAGACGTTGACGATGAAGTCCAACACCGCCTTCAGTGTGCCAGTGCAGCCTTCGGTCACCTGAGGAAGAGAGTGTTTGAAGACCAGGACCTCAAACCCGGCACTAAGCTCGTGATCTACAGAGCAGCAGTGATACCCGCCCTGCTATATGCCTCAGAGACATGGACCATGTGCAGCAGGCACCTCAAAGCACTGGAGAGGTACCACCAACGCTGCCTCCGCAGGATCCTGCAAATCCATTGGCAGGATAGGCGCACCGTCAGTGTTCTTGCTCAGGCCAACATCCCCAGCATCAAAGCTTTGACCACGCTCGATCAGCTCCGATGGACGGGTCACATTGTCCGCATGCCCAATACGAGACTCCCAAAACAAACGCTCTACTCGGAGCTCCGGCACGGCAAGAGAGCCCCAGGTGGGCAGAGGAAACGCTTCAAGGACAACCTCAAAGCCTCTTTGAAAAAGTGTAACATCCCCACCAACACCTGGGAATCCCTGGCCCAAGACCGCACAAAGTGGAGGAGAAGCATCCGGGAAGGCGCCGAACACCTCGAGTCTCTTCGCCGGGAGCAAGCGGAAGCCAAGCGCAGGCAGCGCAAGGAGCGCACGTCAACCCAAGCACCCCACCCACCCGCCCCTTCAACCACCGTCTGCCCCACCTGTGACAGAGACTGTAGGTCCCGCATTGGACTCATCAGTCACCTGAGAACTCATTTTTAATGTGGAAGTAAGTCATCCTCAGTTCCGAGGGACTGCCTAAGAAGAAGAGTCTTCATCTGTGAGCCTAGACAGTGAGTGTCAATGGGGCATTTGACAATGGGGAGCATCACTGATGAGTGTGATGCTGTTCTCACCTGACGTCATGTCCTGTTCTCGCCTGACGTCTTGCCGTGCACACACTTTCAAGCCGGGATGGGAGGGGTGGGTCATTGATCAGGAGCAGGAAGTGTGCCTGATTGTTCCATCTCCTTGGCTCGTGTACTGATGCCATTTGTAACACTCTTGCTGTTGCCCCAGCTGAGAAGAGAGTGGGGACCTTCCTATCTCCGCGGCTTAGCACCCACCAGACAGTGAACTTAGCAGAGGCAAAATACTGCGGATGCTGGAAACCTGAAATATCGGAAAATGCTGGAAATACTCAAAGTCAGGCAGTATCTGTGGAGAGAGAAACAAGAGTTAACATTTCAGGCCGGTGATCTTTTGTCAGAACTGGAAAAGGTTAGAGATGTAGCCGGTTTTAAGCAAGTACAGAGTCAGGGAAAGTGGGGTGGGGGGGCGGGGGTGGTGAGGAAACACAAAAGGGAAGGTCTGTGATAGGGTGGAAGGCAGGAGAGATTAAATGAACAGCAGAATCACTACTAGCACCTGCTGTCTGAAAAAATGGAGGCAGTGGTTATGAACTGAAGTTGTTGAACTCGACGTTGAGTCCAGAAGGTTGTAAAGTGCCTAACCGAAAGATGAGGTGCTATTCCTCAAGCTTCCGTTGAACTTCATTGGAACAGTGTCGGAGACCAAGGACAGAGAGGTCAGAGTGGGAGTGGGACGGAGAATAAAGCGTCAAGCGACCGGAAGCTCAGGGTCATGCTTGCGAACTGAATGGAGGTGTTCAGCAAAGAGATCACCCAATCTGTGTTTGGTCTCCCCAGTGTAACGGAGACCGCACCTTGAGCAGCGAATACCGTATATGAAAATTGAAAGAAGTACAAGTAAATCGCTGATTCACCTGGAATATGTAAATGCAAAATAAATAAAATATGTAAATACGCCGATGTAAAGAAGGACCCTGTTGGCTCCAGGCGCGTGTCCTTGCTGCCTGCTCAGGAGAGCAGGTTAAAATTGCAGATGTTGCGATTGTGGCGGCTTTTGGACAGGTGAGAGCCAGGGCGATTTTAACTGACCACACGCCAGGTTTCTGCTGAGCGAGTACGGTTAAAATCGCCCCAATAAGTCTGGTCACTTGGACAAGGTACAGGGGATTGTGGACCCTATACACCAGTGAGAGTTAGCAACGTCGGGAGGAGGGGAGAAAATTGATGGGAAGGGTGTGTGAAGAAATCCAACAAAGCGTTCTGCATCATTGTTTAGTGTCCGTGTTACACCAGTCAATTGAGATTCAGTGCTAGCTTAATTAGTCTACATTATTTCAAGTGTTTTTCGTGCTCTGAAAACAATTCATTTGTTTTGTTAATTAAAAATGACTACTAATAGATTTGAGACTGCAGCAGTCTTACAATGTCCTTGTGTGCTTTTGTCCTGCTGTTTTGATTTATTTCTAGAATCTTCTCCAGCTGCCCTCTCTCACAGCATATTGTGATTTCTCCTCCCCCCACCCAACAACCCCCCTTAGACGATAGCAAAATACTGCAGATGCTGGAAATCCGAAATAACAACAGAAAGTGCTGGAAAAACTCAGCAGGCCAGGCAACATCCGTGGAGAGAAATTAGAGTCAACGTTTCGGGTCAAAACCCTTTATCAAGACTAAAGAGGCACAGGGGATGAAATAGATTAAGAGGCTGGGCTGGGAGAGAACAAAAGAGAAGAGATATTAAGAGGTATTCAAAACGAGACGAGATGGTGATAGGACTAGTGGAGACAAAAGACAGCTCTAGATTAGGTGTGAAATGCGCTGGCAGAATGGGAGACAGCTGCCATGTGGGAGAGAGGAAAAAAAGGAAAGTGGGGGGGGGGGGGGAGGGAAAAACCAAAACAAAGGTGTGGATAAAAAATATAAGTAAAAATGTAATAGGGGCCGAGGTTATGATCTGAAATTGTTGAACTCGATATTGAGTCCGGAAAGCTGTAAAGTGCCTAATTGGAAGATGAGGTGCTGTTCCTCGAGTTTACGTTGAGCTTCCGTGGAACAATACAAGAGGCCAAGGACGGTGAGGTCCAAGTGGGAATGGAGCGGTGAATTAAAATGACAGGCAACCGGAAGCTCGGGGTCACCCTTACGGACTGAACGGAGGTGTTCCGCGAAGCGGTCACCCAATCTGCATTTGGTCTCTCCAATGTAGAGGAGACCGCATCGTGAGCAGCGAATACAGTATACTAGATTACAAGAAATACAAGTAAATCGCTGTTTCACCTGGAAGGGGTGTTTGGGGCCCTGGACAGTGGGAAGGGGGGAGGTATAAGGGCAGGTGTTACATCTCCTGCGCTTGCACGGGAAGGTGCCAGGAGAAGGGGAAGGGGTGCTGGGGGTGATAGAGGAGTGGACTAGGGTGTCTCGGAGGGAGCGGTCCCTACGGAATGCTGAAAGGGGAGGGGAGGGGAAGATGCGTTTGGTGGTGGGATCACTTTGGAGGTGGCGGAAATGGCGGAGGTGATCCGTTGAATGTGGAGGCTGGTGGGGTGAAAGGTGAGGACAAGGGGAACCCTATCGTGGTTCCGGGAGGGAGGGGCAGGGGTGAGGGCAGAAGTGCGGGAGATAGAACGGACACAGTCGAGGGCCGTGTCAACCACGGTAGAGGGGAATCCTCATTTGAGGAAAAAGGAAGACATGTCGGAAGCACTGGTGTGGAAGGTGGCATCGTCAGAGCAGATGCGACGGAGACGGAGAAACTGGGAGAATGGAATCTTCTTCTTTTCTTCTTAGGCAGTCCCTCGGAACTGAGGATGACTTGCTTCCACATTAAAAATGAGCTCGCAGGTGGCTGATTAGTCTCATATCGGGCATGCGGACAATGTGACTCGTCCATCGGAGCTGATTGAGCTGATAGAGTCCTTACAGGAGGCAGGGTGGGAGGAAGTGTAGTCCAGGTAGCTGTGGGAGTCAGTGGGCTTGTAGTGAATATTGGTCAATAACCTATCCCCAGAGATGGAGATGGAGAAGTCGAGGAAGGGAAGGGAAGAGTCAGAGATGGACCATGTGAAGGTGAGGGAAGGGGGGAAATTGGAGGCAAAGTGAATGAAATTGTCTAGTTCAGGGCGAGAGCAGGAAATGGCACCGATACAGTCATCAATGTATCGGAAAAAGAGGTGAGGGAGGGGACCTGAGTAGGACTGGAACAAAGAGTGTTCAACATATCCCACGAAAAGGCAGGCATAACTAGGACCCATGCGGGTACCCATAGCAACCCCCCTTAGATTTCAGTTTAGTTCCCTTATAGACAATCTGAAAGGAAGACTTGCATTTCAAGCAATGCCTCGATTTCAAAATTCTCATCCTTGTTTTCAAATCCCTCCATGGCCTCGCCCCTCCCTATCTCTGTAATCTCCTTCAGCCCCACAACCCCCCCAACGATATCTGCGCTCCTCAAGTTCTGCCCTCTTGAGCTGATTATAATCGCTCAGCCATCGGTGCCCGTGCTTTCAGCAGCCTAGGCCCTAAGCTCTGGAATTCCCTGCCTCTATCTCTCTTTCCTCCTTTAAGACACTCCTTAAAACCTACCTCATTGACCAAGCTTTTGGTCATCTGCCCTAATTTCTTATGTGGCTCGGTGTCAATTTTTTGTCTTCTAACACTGCTGTGAAAGCGCCTTGGGACGTTTTACTACATTAAAGGCGCTATATAAATACAAGTTGTTATTATATAGTGCCTTATCACAGTGACTGTCATTACGTAGGTTTTAAGGAGTGTCTTAAAGGAGGAAAGAGAGATAGAGAGGCGGAACGGTTTAGGCAGGGAATTCCAGAGCTTAGGGCCTAGGCAATAGAAGGCACGGGCACTGATGGCTGAGCCATTGTGTGCATAGCACGAGCCAACAAACAACAAATGAGGTAAATGACCATTGACTCTGTTTTTGTGTTGGTGTTGGTTGGAGGAGGAATTTTGGGCAGGACACCAGAAGAACTCCCTACTCTTCTTGGTGCCATGGGATCTTTAATATCCCCGTGAATCACCAGAATAGGCAGACAGGGCCTCTGTTTAACATCTCATCTAAAGAAGGGATGCAAATGTGAGGTGCTTTTGAACTTTTCAGTAATTGGTCTTCACGCTGTCGGTTGTGTTAGCACAATCCCCTCCTCGCCCAATGGCCAAACACGTGGACATAACTGCTGATAACTTTAAGCTTGTTTTTTTTTTTGTTCCCACTCCCCCACAATCCTGAAACCATTTGTACGGCTGTTGTCCCTGTCGAGCTCAGGCCGCTCATGGGAAGCGACTGCACACTCGTGAAACTCATCTCTTGGCAATTCCAGACGCGGGTGGCAGTGCCATACACACTGTGCCTGAAGGCCTGTTCCCTGTGTGGCACCAAGCTACACTGACCTGTAGGTGGTAGTAGGGTTTGTAATTTCAATCCCCATGCCCTTGGGTCAGGAAGAAAGACTTGCATTATCTAGCACCTTTCACGATCTCAAGACGTCCCAAAGTGCTTTACAGCCAATTAAGTACTTTTTTGCAGTGTAGTCACTGTTGTAATGTACGAAATGCAGCTGCACAGCAAGATCCCACAAACAGCAACGTGATGATGACCAAATCTGTTTTTAGGTGTTGTTTGAGGGTTAAGTATTGGCCGGGACTCTGGAAGGAACTCCCCCACTCTTTGAAATAGTGATCTTTTACATCCACCTGAGAGGGCAGACATGTCCTCAGTTTAACATCTCATTCGAAAGACAGCACCTCCGACAGTGCAGCACTCTCCCAGTACTGCACTGGAGTGTCAGCCTAGATTAAATACCCAGGTCTCTGAAGTGGGGCTTGAACCCACGACCTTCGTGATTCAGAGGCAAGAGTGCTACCCACTGAGCCACGGCTGACACCAGGAAGGAGACAAGTAAAGCAGGGCTCCTGCTCCCGGTCGCTATTCAGTCAGTCGGGGTTCAGGCAGGATCAGGCTTAGCTGCTCAGACTAAGTCAGTTATCGGGAGGCGGGCACTCCTGTGGATCTTTACCCCCAGCACGAGTCAGCATCTTAAGGAAAGGAAAGGGGGTGGGCGGGGGGGGGGGGGGCGGAATTAGAAGGGAAAGGAAGGGAAGGGAAAGGGCCAACCATTTGAATAAAATGCAAGCTTTGTTAACTTGAAATGCCAGAGTTGTTGTAACAACGTAGAGTGGATGTTGCAATGTGTCACTCAGGGTAATGTGTGTGCCTTTCATGCCTGAAGCAGATGGATGGTGGGAGCTCCCTAATATAAAGACACCTATTAACTACCGACAGAAGGTGAGGGGGTGGCGTGTTGCTGTGGGGCTCTGCTGAAATAAACATTAGTTGCAATATGCTCGTGTTCATTGAATGTGAGGATATCTGACAGGCTGACATTGCAAACAGATAACCCTTCACTTTGTGTTTGTTCTGAGGGCCGGACTGTTCGTGTTGTGCAAGAGTGGGAGCACACCGTACGTCCCTGATTTGAGAAAGATCCACCAACCATGACGTGCCTGAGTCATACTCTTCCCCCTCAGCTGTTGTAAATGATTGCAGTGCGCTTTAAAGCCCACATCTGCTGTTACATTGGCCTGTTCTCCACCAGGTCGCCCCAGTGACGAGCCTTAGCAAATCCAATAGGTTTGCATTGAGGTTGTCGCCAGAGACCCATGGTAATGCAAGCACCCTTCCGAGAGCAGCTTATGAGGACTTCTTAACAAAACAAGGATTTAGAAATTAGTGTCGGGAATGTGATCATTCAACTAGTCAATGCGCTGATATCATATTCCTCTCTCTCTGCCATTTTAATGGATATGTTAATCCATCTGGGGTTACCTATTGATAACTTAGAAGTAAATCCTCACTGCTCACACTTGGTGTACTGTGTCCAGTTCTGGTCACCATATTATAAAGAGGATATAGAGGCACTGGAGAGGGTGCAAAAAAGATTTACAAAGATGATATCAGAGCTGCGAGGTTACATCTATCAGGAGAGGATTAACAAGCTGGGTCACTTTTCTCATGAAAAGAGAAGGCTGAGGGGTGACCTAATGGAGGTCTTTAAAATTATGAAAGGTTTTGATAGAGTAGGCATACGGGAGAATTTTAACCCCAAAAATGGGTGGGTTGGGATTGGGTGGCAGGTTAAAGTGTTAAAAAACTGAATCCCAACCCCAATCCGCTACTTCTGGTTTTAACGGAGGCGGTGCAGACAGCCAACCCGCTGCCAGGAGATGTGTTGCCTATTTAAATATTATAATGAGGCTGGCGTACCTCATATTTAACCACTATTACAAATTTAACACTGGCTGGTCAGGTTTCACAGAGCTCAGGGAGCCTGCCAGCTAAAGCAAGTCAAGCACTGCTGGATCCAGGAGATAAGTGCCTTTAAACTTACCTCCTGGATCCAGCGTCCCTGCCTCACCCACCCCCCGCGATCGGAGACCCACCACTGAGGCCTCCGATCTCCTTCCCCCGAACTCCCCACCCACCGAGGCAGCCGATCGCCTTCCCCCGACCTCCCCACCCACCGAGGCAGCCGATCGCCTTCCCCCGACCTCCCCACCCACCGAGGCAGCCGATCGCCTTCCCCCGACCTCCCCACCCACCAAGGCAGCCGATCGCCTTCCCCCGACCTCCCCACCCACCGAGGCAGCCGATCGCCTTCCCCCGACCTCCCCACCCACCAAGGCAGCCGATCGCCTTCCCCCGACCTCCCCACCCACCGAGGCAGCCGATCGCCTTCCCCCGACCTCCCCACCCACCGAGGCAGCCGATCGCCTTCCCCCGACCTCCCCACCCACCGAGGCAGCCGATCGCCTTCCCGGTACCCCCACCCTCCTCACTGCAATGCTCCTCCGGCCCCCAACCACCTCCACCTTCCACCTCCCCACCCCCCCCTCCACCGACCGCGATGCTCCTCCAACCCCGATCCTCGTCTGGCTCCTGATCCTGCCCCCCCCCGCCCCCACACCAATGCCCAGAGTAGTTGAGGCGAATAGTATAGGTGCATTTAAGTGGATGATGGATAAGCATATGAGGGAGAAGGGAATAGAGGGTTATACTGATAGAGTTAGATGAGGAAGGATGGGAGGAGGCTCAAGTGGAGCATTAACACCGGCATGGACTGGTTGGGCTGAATATATGCTGTATATCCTATGTAATTCTATGTAGCTCCCTTTGTAAATACACTGCCCAGTGTAGCACTGAGCAGAAAAGTCCCAGGTTCAGTCACTGCCCTCAGTCACTACATCCCACTCCCCTCAGTCACTGCATCCCACTCCCCTCAGTCACTACATCCCACTGCCCTCAGTCACTGCATCCCACTCCCCTCAGTCACTACATCCCACTGCCCTCAGTCACTGCATCCCACTCCCCTCAGTCACTACATCCCACTGCCCTCAGTCACTACATCCCACTCCCCTCAGTCACTACATCCCACTCCCCTCAGTCACTGCATCCCACTCCCCTCAGTCACTACATCCCACTCCCCTCAGTCACTGCATCCCACTCCCCTCAGTCACTACATCCCACTGCCCTCAGTCACTACATCCCACTCCCCTCAGTCACTACATCCCACTCCCCTCAGTCACTGCATCCCACTCCCCTCAGTCACTACATCCCACTGCCCTCAGTCACTGCATCCCACTCCCCTCAGTCACTACATCCCACTGCCCTCAGTCACTACATCCCACTCCCCTCAGTCACTACATCCACTCCCCTCAGTCACTGCATCCCACTCCCCTCAGTCACTACATCACACTCCCCTCAGTCACTATATCCCACTCCCCTCAGTCACTGCATCCACTCCCCTCAGTCACTGCATCCCACTCCCCTCAGTCACTACATCACACTCCCCTCAGTCACTGCATCCCACTCCCCTCAGTCACTGCATCCCACTCCCCTCAGTCACTGCATCCCACTCCCCTCAGTCACTGCATCCCACTCCCCTCAGTCACTGCATCCCACTCCCCTCAGTCACTGCATCCCACTCCCCTCAGTCACTGCATCCCACTCCCCTCAGTCACTGCATCCCACTCCCCTCAGTCACTGCATCCCACTCCCCTCAGTCACTGCATCCCACTCCCCTCAGTCACTGCATCCCACTCCCCTCAGTCACTGCATCCCACTCCCCTCAGTCACTGCATCCCACTCCCCTCAGTCACTGCATCCCACTCCCCTCAGTCACTGCATCCCACTCCCCTCAGTCACTGCATCCCACTCCCCTCAGTCACTGCATCCCACTCCCCTCAGTCACTGCATCCCACTCCCCTCAGTCACTATATCCCACTCCCCTCAGTCACTACATCACACTCCCCTCAGTCACTACGTCACACTCCCCTCAGTCACTGCATCCCACTCCCCTCAGTCACTGCATCCCATTCCCCTCAGTCACTGCATCCCACTCCCCTCAGTCACTGCATCCCATTCCCCTCAGTCACTACATCCCACTCTCCTCAGTCTGTGCAGTTAGCTCCACTCAGCTGAGCTGCCAGGAAGTTGATACAATCGGCCTCTTTGAACCTAGGCTAGAAGAAAGAAAGAACTTGCACTAATATAGTGTCTTTCATGACCTCAGGACATCCCAAAGAGCTTTACGACCAATGAAATATTTTTGAAGTGTTGCCTCTGTGGTAGTGTAGGGCACAAAACAATTAATTATGGTTCCCACCTCCTGATTACTTTCCAGCGCCTCCTGTCTTTGGCTCGATTGTGCTGCCTGTCCCACGCTATTCAATACCTTGCCAACACTTAGCGGGTCATTTTAACCTAACCAGGTGTTAAACCAACATAGTACCCATTCTCATTAGATCCAGACGGGACAGCCGGCGGGGGAAGGAGGTTAAAATTGCTCCCTCAGTGTCAAAGTTCGTGTGAAGAATGGCCGCTGGGGTGAGGTATCAGAGAGCACACGTTGCCAAGGGAACCGTACTCCAGCATGAGTCAGCACCTTCAGGAGGGGAGGGGAGAAAACAACAGGGCAGACTCGTACAATAATCCTCGAGGTTATTCACTCTTTTTATAATTCGCATTGCGACTCTGCTATATAAAGATCGGGTTTGGTTGTGAAATTTGTTGTGTGATGAATTTCAAATTATATTAAATTTCAGTCTTTTAATAGGAGTTTTATCAATCTCTTACGAGCCTAATGGAGATTTAATTCACTCGTATAAAATCCCAGTACACTGGTCTGGCAGTCTCTTAGCAGAATATGTCTCACTGACTATCCCACAACAACAACTTGTATTTATATAGCGTCTTTAACATGGAAAACACATCCCAAGGTATTTCACAGAGGTGTAATCAGCCAAAAATGGATGTCAAGACACAGAAGGAGATATTAGGAGGGGGTGACCGAAAGCTCGGTCAAAGAGGATCTTAAAGGTGGAGAGGCGGAGGGATTTTGGGGAAGGATTTCCAGAGGGTGAAGGCACCACCGGCACTGGTGGGGTGAAGGGAGGAGGAAATGCACAAAAGGCAAGAGTTAGAGGAACAGAGATTTTGGGGCGATTTAGGGGGTAGAGGTTGTAGGGCTGGAGGAGGTTACAGAGATAGAGAGGGGAAATACCATGAACGGATTTAAAGGCGAGGATGCAAGTTTTAAATTTGAGGCATTGGAGAACTGGGGGCTACTGTATGACAGCAAGATCAGGGTGAGTAAGATTTGTTGAATGATAGGATACAGGCAGCAGAGATTTGGATCAGCTGAAGTTTATGGAGGATGGGATACCAGTCAGGAGAGTATTGGAATAGTCGAGTCTGGAAGTGACTTAGGCATGGATGAGGGTTTCAACAGCAGATGAGCTGAGGCAGGTGTGTAGGCAGGTGATGACACTGAGGTGGAAGTGAGCGGTCTTTGTGATGGAGAGGATATGGGTTGGAAGCTCAGGTCGGGTTGGAGTCGGATGCAGAGATTGCGAACAATCTGGTTCAAGTTGAGACAATGGCCGGGATCGGTGGCGAGGGAAAGGAGTTTGTGGCGGGGGCCAAAGATGATGGCTTCAGTCTTCCCAGTGTTTAACTGAAGGAAATTGTGGTTCATCCAGGACTGGATATTGGGCAAGCAGTCTGACAACACAGAGGCAGTGGAAGGGTCGAGAGAGGTGATGGAAAGGGACAGTTGGGTGTCATCGGCGTACATGTGGAAGCTGATTCCATGTTGGAAGAGAAAATAAAATCAGCCAGAGTTCCTGCTCTGATTGCTACCCTGTGACCCCTGGGGCGGGTTGGGGAGGGGCTGTGTGCGCGCGCGTGCGTTTGTACCACAGGACGAGGCTCAGCTGTAATGCCATCCAAGGTTACATAACCTCCCAGCACTCATTGACAAGGCTCATACATAAGGAATGGTTACTGGGTGAGATATCGGAAGGCTAGTGGACCCATGGGAACATAGGGGAGGAAGAGAGAGAAATCATTTTAAAAACATATATATCTTTAGCAAATAGCCTGCAGGTACAGAACAATTGATAAACCCATGGCTAATTATAAAGTCCAAGCATGGAAATCCAATGCACAAAATTACTTTGTATCATTATACAATTACAGCCTGGGCCTAACAACTGTATAATCCTAATCAAAGCATAACTGGTTCTCCCAGTATTCTGCCTCACTCCTCAGCACACTGAATACTCTTAGACTAGCACTAACTGGGTCATCAATCACACCAGATCCTTCTTATGCTTCACAGAACATCAGTTAATTAAAGGGGAGGGAAAGTCTGGGGGGGCACTTTTTTGTTCAAAAGTCTCCCCCATTTTATACAAGAAAATCACAGTCTCACCATGATTTTCTGTGACTTTTTTTTACAACCATCAAATTTTTCTGCTGATGACACCTTTGGCAGGATCTCCCCCACCGTTTGGCCATTTCATTGACCTAACTTAAAGGGGGCATCCTGGAGCCACACCACAGGAATGTGAGACCCACTTCGGGGCTATCTGGGCCCAAGAAACCAGGTCCACAAGTGGTTTTCTGGGGCCATGTTGTTGCCTGTGCCATTCATAAGGAGCTGCCCTAGGTTACGCAGGGATGTTCCCCGTAACTGATGTTACCAGGGAGGCCTAGGTGATTCTCTGAGGGTCTCCATTTTTGAAGGGCTCATAAGGAAACACCAAAAAAAAATTATGGCAAGCCTATTACAGTATTTCTTTTCTGTAACGAGAACAGAAATACCCCACTCCCAAGACTTTCTTTCCTCTTTTAAAAAAAAAAGTTTTTAAGCTCCCTTGAAGATCAGTGTTTGAATGCATTGCCCAAAGCTATACTGAGCTGTACTTATCAAGACAGGTTCAATCTCTGCTGACCTGTGTTAGTTGACTTCAGCTGGGATGGCAGAAAGGTCGCTATGATTGGCCTCCGTGCTCCCTGGCTGTCAAACCGAGTTTTGCTCCTGATTCCTGTGTGGAAGCAGTGATGCCCCACCATACTGAAATAGTCTGCTGACACTCAGCCATGAAGAAAGGCCATGTAGATTGGGGTATCATGAATCAGGTTGGATCCAAGCCCTCAAGAAGAGAGAGGGCAGCATCCATGTGTAATATGTTGAATAACTCACCAGTCTGCTTTCTTTTTCCAGACTCTGGCTGATGACGATTATTCCGACCCATTTGATCTCCGACATGAATCCAGAGGAGAGTCGAATGACAAAGAAGAAGTTGAGAACAATGGCTACATGGAGCCATATGAAGCACAGAGAGTTATAGCAGGTGGGTCCAATATATATTTTAAGGTAATTGGCACGAAAGACCTCTCCTGGTCCCTCAACACCTCCTCTCTGGCGAAGAAGGCCCAGCAGCGCCTATATTTCCTAAGGAGGCTGAAGGGATGTAACCTGTCACCCCTGATCCTCTCTAACTTTTACCGCTGCACTATAGAGAGCATCCTGACGAACTGTATCACAGTATGGTATGGCAGCTGTAGCTACTATGACCGGAAAGCCCTGCAGCGGGTAGTCAAAACTGCCCAACGCATTACCGGCACCCGGCTACCGACCATAGAGCACATATACCAGAAACGCTGTTTACGGAGGTCACAGACCATCATCAAAGACCCTACCCACCCCAGCCAGTGTCTGTTCGCCCTCCTGCCATCTGGGAGACGCTACAGATGCATTCGCACCCGAACGACCAGATTTAGGAACAGCTTCTTTCCCAGGGCTGTCATCCTACTGAACTCCACAAATAAACTCTAAAGCCTGCACATCTGACAATGCACTTTATTATGGTTATGTTTATGTTAATATATTACAAGCCAAATGAATGTTGAATGTTTAAATGTCTTAATCTAAATGTACACTCTCGGGAGCCGCAAGCCTACATTTCGTTGTACTGCACTTGTGCACTAATAATGACAATAAAGTTGATTATGATTATGATTATGAAAAGAACCAGAGGCGAGATGAGATTTTTTTTTTATGCAGCGAGTTATGATCTGTTGGGAGTGCATCAGGTTTTAATCTGAGGGTCGAGTGTTGAAGCCCCTGTTCGGGTGCTGCTTTGAGGAGAGAAGCTGGGATTTTCTCCTTAGAGCAGGGAAGATTAAGTGGAGATTTAATAGAGGTGTTCAAAATTCTGAGGTGTTTTGATAGAGTTTTTTGTGCAGTGAGTTGTTATGATTTGGAATGCGCTGCCTGAAAGGGCGGTGGAAGCAGATTCAATAGTATCTTTCCAAAGGTAATTGGATATATACTTGAAAAGGAAAAATTTGCAGGGCTATGGGGAAGGAGCGGAGGAGCGGGATTAATTGGACAGATCTTTCGAAGAGCTGGCACAGGCACGATAGGCCGAATGGCCTCTTCCTGTGCTGTATCATTCTATGATGAGCAGAGGCTGCATTTTCTGACTCATATAGAGCAGGGAGTAGGTTTGAGAGAATGTCTTGCAGAAGATACTGACAGTTGGAGCTTATATTGACTTTTTCGATGCTCTGCTAAGGTCTCTAATTGAGGCTCTTTGTTAAAGATTACAAATCCTTTCAACGTTCTAATTATTTGGCTATAAGGACTGTCATGGCAGCCTGTAGTGCATTCTAAGAGTCGGGCAGCATCCATGCACTTTGAGTTCTGATACCTCCCCCCATCTGTAGCTCCACAGAAATCTTATCAATTCTTACCGATCTCTGCCAGGGACAAGGCAAGGCAAAGTAACTGTTGGCTCTTTCAAATTCAGCAATGTTCACAAAATTCTCCAATTTCCTTGTGACCTCACATATGAAATGAAAGAGGTTTTTGAATTTAAATGTCCTCCAATCATGACACAACTTGCAGGCTATGAGGTGTTCTGTGTTTGCAGTCTGTTCATTTTCCATTGTGAAGCCTGGCAGATGTGCTACCTTTTTCATAAGGATTTTCACCAGGTTTTCTTACTATAGCATGTAGACTTTAATGGATCAGTTGGTGCCTGTTTCCATTGGAAGATGCCTGGAGAGGAGCCAGTTTTCCTCTCTATTCTTTTCCAGGATCTCTAAACTTTGGAACTCCTTACCTCCTTTACTCTTCCTTTCCTGTTGAACTCTTAAGTTTGAAACCCCCTGACCACGACCTCTCGATTTACGTCATTTTCTCTCCTCCCCCCCTGCCTTTTTCAACTTCTGTACAATGTTCTTTGACCCTTCATCTAGGTTTTGCCTACATTTCAACAGTGACTACACTTCAAGGGGGAAAAATTCACTAACGGGGCACAAAGCAACTAGCCCGAATTTCAGCGGGAGGTTAGCGGTGGCGGTAACCGTTAGCGCCCCGCGGCGCTGCACCTCCGGCGATGACGTCATCGCCATGCGCAGCACCCAGGCCACGATCTTCGGTAGCGCCCCCTGACTTACCACCGGACGCTATGTCTGACAGGGTCAGGAGGGCATACATGCAGCTAGGACGGCGCAAATTAAAGGGGAGGTGCTGGGCGGCCATTTTTGTTGTTGGCCGCCTGCCAGCACCTGCCCCCGTTGCCGTCCCCGGCCTCTTGTGAAGTCCCCCCACGGGGTGCTGGCTGCACTCTGAGCCTGGCACTCCTCTTGAGTGCCGAACTCGTTTGCCGGCACTCCGATCCCTGGTGGCCCAGCTGGGCCCCGGGTCGCGCTGCGCTAGGCCCCTCCCCTTTAATAAATGGAGGAAGGCCTGTAGTACCGCGGCACGACATAGCGGCGCAATATTCACTCGCAGCGCCCCAAGAGGGAGGCGGGGCACTTCCAGTAGCGCCCCAGTGAAGTTAGCGCCCCAAAGGGGGCGCAACCCAATTTTGCCCCCCCAAGTGTATTTAATTGGCTGTAAAGCCCTTTCGGACATCCTGATGATGTGAAAGGTGCTATATAAATGCAAGTTCTGTCTTTCTCAAGTAAAGAAAACATTGGTTGTCACAGTCAGCATGACTGGTAGCACAGTAGAACGTAGCCTAATATTTTCAATCACTTTGCAAATTCTTACATATTTCACTCAGAAGCTGTCTGTTACGGTTCGAGCACCATAATCAGAGCCATTGGATTTTGTTTTCACAGGAAGGTAGACATCATTGCAGAATGTGATCCCAAAAGTATTGGTAAAAAGCCCCATAATCCCATGTCATATAAATGGAATTTGACTCGATCATTCACCATAAACCAGTGAGTGGTTCTGTCCATAAACGCTGTTGTGTGGTCATGGATTGGTGTATCATAGGGCTTTTTGAGCTTCTCAACTAATTTTGAGTGGATTAAACTGAATTGATTTGTGTTATTGTACCAGTATTAAGTTCAATTCAAGTTGTATTAAATCCTGGCAGTCTTTATTACTGGGATCTGTCACATAGTATTGCTTGCTGTCATCCTACCCTTTAACTATGAGCTTAATTGTTTTTTAATCACTCCTGGAAATACTTACCACCAATCATTGACACCAAGTAGTCTCCAAACTACTGGAAAATCTACCACTCGTTACCTTACTGCATTCAAAATAGGCCAATTACTGTCACTAAATCTCTTCACTAAATGAGGAGTCAAATCCAGGGCATAAAAATCGAATATTCCCAAAATGCCAAACATGGGAAAAGCAGTTTATGCATGAATTGGGAGGCTGAGAGAGAGAGAAATAGAGAGAGAGAAATTAAAACCACTTTATCAAATAAAATCCAATGCTGGCCTCCTTTTAAATTGACGCTATCAACCCACACAAGAAAGTCTTCACTTTAGCCTACCTTTGATGTAATAGTCCACTTTCACAACTCCTGTATTTTCCCATTAAATTTTCAACCCAGGAAGCTTGTAAATTCTTTTTTTTTCAAATGTTAGATTCTGGTTGCAATGCTGATGTCAGTGTAGTGTATGTAACCTGTACCACCTTAAGAGACTACCTTAAGGTGATGAACTACTTTCTGATGGCTCCTGTATATTGTAGTACCGGTGGTGACCACACCGGTATATAAACCCTGTGGAGCAGTTTGTATTTCAGTTCAGCCCTGACCCTCAATTACTAAAGACCTGTTTAAGTATTCTGTTGTCTGTGTCCAGTTATTCAGCATAACTACATTTGGGAAATCACAGACTCAACAGTGGCGACGAGTCTGATCGTACCTAGCGGCAGTTTTGCATCCAAGGAAGCTTCGTCCTCAGAACGGGCGTCGAAAAGGGGCATCCGCCCTCATCATCCTGCTGAGCACCGCATCGCACGGGAGGCATCAAGAACCCGGTTTGGATTTGCTGGCCACGAAGTCCACCATCAGCAACAGGCAGTGATCATCCCTTCTACGACAGCGGCGGGTTAGCCCGATCTAGCGACACGGAGAGAAAGTCAGCCGAGTTGCCAGTGGGAGAAGGGGAGGGAAACCGAAGAAAAGGGCGGAGAACACGACCGCAGCCGGTGAAAAGGGCTGGACTGCAATCGGGCAGAGACGCGCAGCAGCCAGAAAAGCGTTAATGTCCACGAGGACCGCGGGAGCGGCGGGGAACAAGAGCAGCAGCGTCAGGGGAAATAAGGACCGCTGGGAGGCGAGAACGGCAACAGCGCGGTAATCGCCATTTTAGTCGGCGGGGGAAGAAGATAAGCGCGGGAAAAGCCGCCAAGCGCGGGAAGCCGCCATTTTGGAAAAATAAATAAAATAAAGGAAACTCAACAAGATGCCAAAAACGGGTAACATCACTGCTTTTGATAGCGATGTAGAAGATTGGGCCACTTATGTGGAACGCGTTGAAGTTTACTGTACAGCGAATGAGGTACCGGCGGATAAGAAAGCACTAACCATATTAAACTCGATGGGTGCGAAGACGTACGGGTTATTAAGGCACCTTGTAACACCAGATAAACCGGTAGGAAAGAGTTTCGCTGAGATTGTTACTATCCTGCAAGAGCATTTAAACCCCACGCCGCTGCTGATAGCGGAACGATTTAAATTTTACAAAAGAATTCAGCTTAAAGAGGAAAGCAACACTGAATTCTTAATCGAACTGCGCAAGTTATCAAAGTACTGTCAGTTCGGTACAGGACTAGCAGACGCTCTGAGAGATAAGTTCGTGTGTGAGCTACTAAAGGAAGGAACCCAGAAGCGACTGCTAGAGGAAAAGGATCTTACGCTGGACAAAGCTTTCAGCATTGCAGCATCGCACGAGGCAGCAGCACGAGGCACTGCGGAAATGCAGCAAAGGCCATCGGAATTCAGCACCAATGAAATGGCATTGGGTGCAGCAAAGTGTTATCGTTGCGGAAGGACAACGCATGATCAGAACCAGTGCTGGTTCAAAGATAAAGAATGCAGGAAATGTGGCAGACTTGGTCACATAGCGAAAGTATGCCGGTCAGGAAAGAAGACCAGCAACAAAAAGTCGCCGCAGGAGAAGTACAAGAAAGTACACAAGGTGACAGAGAACAGTTCGGATGAACAAATGGCGGATTCAGACTCCAGCAGTAAGGAACTGGGTTGTCTAAAAATACATAATGTGGGTAACACAGCAGACCACCAAACTATCTGGGTCATGCTTCGGATAGCAGGAGTCCAAGTGAAGATGGAATTGGACACTGGATCAGCATTGACGGTCATGAATAAGCAAGAGTACAAAAGGTTATTCTCACACATTCCCCTGAGGGATACGGAGATTGTATTGAAAACATACACGGGGCAAAGAGTATACCCCATCGGAAAGATAAAGGTAAAGGTGGTCTACAATGGTAAAGAAAGTCAGGGAATGGACTTGTATGTGTTACCTGAGGGAGGTCCACCACTACTGGGACGGGAATGGATCCGGAGAATAAATATGGACTGGCATTCCTTACAAGCACTAACTGTAGGTTCCTGTAAAGAGGATGATGTCAAACCTAAACGACTGTCCAAAATATTGGACGATGCTAAGGAGGTGTTCCAACAGGGACTGGGAACACTGAAAGGAATTACGGCAAACATCAAGGTTGAAGAACATGCAAACCCAAAATTTTTCAAAGCCAGACCGGTACCTTATGCGATACGACCTGCTGTGGAAGCAGAGCTGGAAGGGCTAGAACGTTCAGGAGTACTGTCAAAGGTGGACTGGAGCGAATGGGCCACGCCCATTGTTCCCGTCATGAAGCGCTCGTTGAGCAACAAGCCGGGGGAACCTGGGAAGGTTCGCATCCGTGGCGATTTCAAGATCACTGTTAATCCGGTTCTTCACACGGTGCAATATCCGCTTCCGCGGATTGAGGATATCTTCGCTTCGCTGTCTGGCGGGAAACACTTCACCAAGATAGACCTGGCGCAGGCGTACTTACAGATGGAAGTTGATGAAGCGTCACGCCAGTATCTCATGATCAACACACATAAGGGCTTATATCGGTATAATAGACTGGTTTTTGGAGTGGCATCGGCTCCAGCGATTTGGCAAAGGGCCATGGAGCAGGTATTACAGGGAATTACAGGCACACAATGCTACCTGGATGACATTCTGATTACAGGAGATGATGATAAGGAACACCTCGCGAATTTGGAGCAGGTGCTCACCAGATTGAAAGAATATGGACTCAGAGTTAATCGCCAGAAATGTGAGTTCTTTCAGAAGCGAATCTCGTACTGCGGTCACGTCATTGACCAGGAGGGGCTTCATAAGTCACCTGACAAGATCGAAGCTGTTGTGAAAGCTCCCGCTCCGGAAAATGTATCCCAGTTGAGGTCATTCCTTGGGTTGATTAACTATTACCACAAGTTTCTTCCTAATTTATCCACGGTGTTACACCCGCTGAACACTCTTTTGCAAATGGGAGTACCATGGAAGTGGAGCGAGGACTGTAAGCGGGCTTTTCAA
The DNA here is from genome assembly GCF_052327205.1 of Somniosus microcephalus. Taxonomy (NCBI): domain Eukaryota; kingdom Metazoa; phylum Chordata; class Chondrichthyes; order Squaliformes; family Somniosidae; genus Somniosus; species Somniosus microcephalus. The sequence goes on along the minus strand of NC_140999.1, from coordinate 50,152,895 downwards.
AAAAGCAAGGCACTGATCACCTCTAAGGAAGTGTTGGCTCACTTTAACCCAACGCTGTCTATTCGTTTAGCTTGTGATGCTTCTCCATATGGTATCGGGGCAGTGCTCTCACATAAGTTGCCAAATGGCTTGGAAAGGCCAGTCGCGTTCGCATCCAGATCATTGACCTCCGCTGAGCGCAACTATGCTCAGATAGATAGGGAGGCTCTCAGCCTCGTGTGGGGAGTTAAGAAATTTAACCATTACCTGCAAGGCCAAAGGTTTACGCTGCTGACAGATCACCAGCCGTTGGTTTCCATCTTTAACCCTAAGAAGGGTGTTCCGGTTATGACGGCGCAGAGGCTTCAGAGGTGGTCCCTTTTCCTAGGGGCACATCAATATGATATCGAATTCAAAGGTACAAAGCAACATGGTAATGCTGATGGGCTGTCGCGCCTGCCACTACCTACAGCGGAAGAGGCACCGGCAGTTGACCCTGTCGAGATATTTCACTCGACCATCATCGAATGCTTACCAGTCACCAATGCGAGTATTGAGAGAGAGACCAGAAACGACCCGACACTGTCTCGGGTCTACGATTTGACAGTGAAGGGATGGCCAACACATGGCGAACCACTGTTACCGGCATTCTCAGCCAGACGAGAGCAGCTGTCCGTCTGTCAAGGAACATTGATGTATGGAACAAGGGTGATTATTCCTCCTAAATTAAGGGAGAGAGTTCTGAAGGTCATCTGGGGTGAGTCAAGATGAAAGGCCTTGCTAGGGCTTATGTGTGGTGGCCAGGTATCGACAAACAAATAGAGGATCTGACTAAAAGCTGCTCAGGGTGCCAAAAAGTTCAAAATGCACCTCCAATTGCACCGCTGCATCCGTGGGAATGGCCTTCAACCCCATGGCAATGTGTGCATATCGACTTTGCAGGTCCATTCATGGATTCCATGTTTTTGATAGCGGTAGACGCACATTCTAAATGGCCAGAAGTGATTAAGATGCCGACCACTACCTCTGAAAAGACGATCGCAGTTCTAAGAACCATATTTGCAAGGAATGGGCTGCCGGAACAAATATGTTCAGACAACGGACCACAGTTCGTGTCAGAAGAATTCCAGAAATTCATGAAGAAGAATTGGGTGAAACACTATACATCTGCCCCATATCATCCGGCTACAAATGGGTTGGCCGAGAGATTTGTACAAACGTTCAAAAAGGCGATAAAGGCCATGAGCGAAGACCATATTCCACTACAACACAAGGTGGACAATTTCCTGATGGCATATCGAAACGCCACGCATGCAGTGACAAATCAAAGCCCTGCCATAATTTTCTATAACAGGAGGTTGCGGTCCCGATTGGATTTGTTAAAACCCAATGTGCGTAGGGAAGTCGAAAACAAACAATTCCAGCACGTAAATAACAAGGGCACTCGGAGTTTCGAAATAGGACAACCAGTGTTGGCCAGGGACTATAGGAATGATAAATGGCAATCCGGAACAATTCGTGCCCGACAAGGACCCTTGATGTACACGGTAGACGTTGGTGAGAACGTAATACGACGTCATGCTGACCAACTTGTGGAATCGAGAACAAGGGTCGACCCCATGTCTACGGCAGAGACACCAGTTGAAGAAGTTATTGAGCCTGTAGCATCTACCCCAGACTCGAACGTACATGATGATGTTCAATCCATAAGAGATCAAATGGATGAGTCACCCCAGCAACAAGAACCAGAAACCCCTGAAAGGCGTTATCCGGCCCGGATCAGGAGGCCTCCTCAGAGACTGAATCTTTGAACAGTTTTGTATGAAAGTTGTATATATGTTATCCATGTTATGTTTAAATTGGGGTGTACACTGTTAAGCTAAAAGGGGAGGAATTGTAGTGTATGTAACCTGTACCACCTTAAGAGACTACCTTAAGGTGATGAACTACTTTCTGATGGCTCCTGTATATTGTAGTACCGGTGGTGACCACACCGGTATATAAACCCTGTGGAGCAGTTTGTACTTCAGTTCAGCCCTGACCCTCAATTACTAAAGACCTGTTTAAGTATTCTGTTGTCTGTGTCCAGTTATTCAGCATAACTACATTTGGGAAATCACAGACTCAACAGTCAGCATGGCTCATTTGGCAGCACTCTCACCCTCGAGGGCGGCAGGTTTGTGGGGTTCAAGTCCCAGTCCAGTTTTTGATGCTATGATCTAGGCTGGCACCCCTGTGGAACACTCATGGAGGGCTGCATAAGAACATAAGAAATAGGAGCAGGAGTAGGCCATTTGGCCCTTCGAGCCTGCTCCACCATTCAATATTATGGCTGATCTTCTACCTCATCTCCACTTTCCTGCATTATCCCCATATCATTTGATTCCCTTAATATTCAATAATCTATCGATCTCTGCCTTGAATATACTCAACGACTGAGCCTCCACAGCCCTCTGGGGTAGAGAATTCCAAAGATTCACCACCCTCTGAGTGAAGAAGTTTCTCCTCATTTCAGTCCTAAATGGCTGACCCCTTATTCTGAGACTGTGACCCCTGGTTCTCGACTCCCCAGCCAGGGGAAACATCCTCCCTGCATCTACCCTGTCAAGCCCTGTAAGAATTTTGTATGTTTCAATGAGATCATCTCTCATTCTTCTTAACTCTAGAGAATATAGGCCTAGTCTACTCAATCTGTCCTCATGGGACAATCCCCCATCTCAGTAACCAGTCTGGTGAACCTTCGTTGCACTCCCTCTATGGCAAGTATTTCCTTCCTTAGGTAAGGAGGCACACTGTACTCCAGGTGTGGTCTCATCAAGGCTCTGTATAACTATAGTAAGCCATCCTTGCTCCTGTACGCAAATCCTCTTGCAATGAAGGCCAACATACCATTTGCCTTCCTAACTGCTTGCTGTACCTGCATGTTTGCTTTCAGTGACTGATGTACAAGGACACCCAGGTCCCTCTGTACATCAACATTAGTAAAGGATGAAATCAGAGCAATAGTGAGACAGGATATTGGCTCAGAAAATAAAGATATAGAATCAGTCTGGGTGGAGCTAAGAAGCACCAAGGGGCAGAAAACATTGGTGGGAGTTGTCTATAGGCCTCCAAACAGTAGCGGTACCTCACTACTTACAGCCTGCCAACCCGAAAATGACCCATTTATTCCTACTCTCTGTTTTCTGTCCGTTAACCAATCCTCAATCCATGCGCCCAATTATGCCCAATCCCATGAGCCCTAATTTTGTTTAACAACATCTTCTGTGGCACCTTATCAAATGCCTTCTGAAAATAGAAACATAGAAGATAGGAGCAGGAGTAGGCCATTCGGCCCCTCGAGCCTGCTCTGCCATTCAATGTGATCATGGCTGATCATCCAAATTCAGTACCCTGTCCCTGCTTTCTCCCCATACCCCTTGATCCCTTTAGCCTTAAGAAATATATCCAACTCCTTCTTGAATATATTTAATGAGTTCGCCTCTACTGCCTTCTGTAGTAGAGAATTCCACAGGTTCACCATTCTCTGGGTGAAGAAATTCCTCCTCATTTCTGTCCTAAATGGCTTACCCCTTATACTTAAACTGTGACCCCTGGTTCTGGACTCCCCGACCATCGGGAACATCCTTCCTGCATCTAGTCTGTCCAGTCCTGTCAGAATTTTATAAGTTTCAATGAGATCCCCTCTCATTCTTCTAAACTCCAGCGAGTATAAGCCCAATCGACCCAATCGCTCCTCATACGTCATTCCTGCCATCCCAGGTATCAGCCTGATGAATCTTCACTGAACTCCTTCCATGGCAAGAACATCCTTCCTCAGATAAATCCAAATACACCACATCCACTGGTTCCCCCTTATCTATTCTGCTAGTTACATGATTTCCCTTTCATAAATCCGTGTTGACTGTGCCCAAATCTATTATTATTTTCTAAGTGCCCTGTTACCACGTCCTTAATAATAGATTCTAGCATTTTTCCTACGACTGATGTCAGGCTAACTGGTCTGTAGTTCCTCTTTTCTCTCTCCCTCCTTTCTTAAATAGTGGGGTTACATTTGCTACCTTTCAATCCGCGAGAACCATTCTAGAATCTATGGAATTTTGGAAAATGACAACCAATGCATCCACTATCTCTATAGCCAACCCTTTCAAAACCCTAGGATGTAGGCCATCAGTTCAAGGAGATTTATTGGCTTTCAGTCCCATTAATTTCTCCAGTACTACCTTTTTACTAATACTACTATCTTTCAGTTCCTCATTCTCGCTAGACCCTTGGTTGTCCACTATTTCCGGGAAGTCTTTTGTGTCTTCTTCCGTGAAGACAAGACACAAAGGGCTGGATTTTACCTTTCGATTCAGCTTGGGGGTGGGACAGCTGCCTTCCAGGTTCCGATCCCGCCCCAACGACATCCGACGCACAGATGTGATTTTGCGTCAATTGGCCTTGTTGAGTCTGCCCTACAGGCTTGCCGGCCAATTAAGAGAAAGCCGGTGTCAGATGACGTCAGTTGATGATGTGTCATCTGATGGTTTTCTTAAAGGAGCCATGCACAATTATTTTTGACAGGTGATTTTTCAGTGTTTGACAGCATTGAGATGCTGAAGACACTGATGATCACTGTACAAAGGTGAGCCCTTGCACTCAGGCTCTCCAGTGACTCCCTCCTTAGGCTAGAACAGATGACAGCTGCAGGTGAGGTTACAGAAGCGATCTGTCACTGGTGAGAGAGGTTCTCCCAATGAGGTTGGACTACACAAACACTTCAAAACTTGTTACCTACAGAAAAGTCTAAATACATTAAAAATGATTTTCCCAACATTTTTTTACCTCTGAAACTCACCAGTGTACCATTGGATCCTTCACATCACTTCTGCAGCTGTCATCAATGAAGAAACATTGCAATAGACTCACAGCACACCACACGTACCCTGGCATGGTGTCCGGACGTCGGGAAGCCTGCAGTAGACTTGTCAAAATTGGAAAAAGCCTCTTAACTGCCTGTTACCAACCTGTTAACAAGCAGTTAAGTGCCTATAATCCTCACTAGGTGTCGGGTCCATGCGCAAATTGGGGACCCGACACCCGGGAAGATTGTTTGGAGGCGGCTTGCCAGCAGGTTTGGGACCCGCTGTCAATCTTTGCAATTTTGTCACCGGTCCCACCTCCAAACCTGTCCCCTGAGTGCTGGCAGAATTCCCCCCAAAGTATTTGTTTAATTTCTCTGACATTTCCTTATTCCCCATTATAATTTCTCCTGTCTCAGCCTGTAAGGGACCCACATTTACTTTCGCTAATCTTTTCCTTTTTACAATACCTATAGAAGCTTTTACAATCTGTTTTTATGTCTCTCGCTAGTTTACTCTCATATTCTGTTTTCCCTTTCTTCATCAATTTCTTGCTCCTCCTTTGCTGAATTCTAAAATCTTCCCAATCCTCAGGCTTATTGCTCTTTTTGGCAACATTATAAGCCTCTTCCTTTGATCTAATACTATCTTTATCTTCTCTTGTTAGCCACGGTTGGACCACTTTTCCTATGGGGTTTCTGTGCCTTAAAGGGAATGTATATTTGTTGTAAATTATGCATTAATTCTTTAAATGTTAGCCATTGCTCATCCACTGTCATACCTTTTAATGCAGTTTCCCAATCTACCTTAGCCAACTCGCCCCTCATACCTATGTAGTTTGCTTTGTTTAGATTTAAGACCCTAGTTTCGGATTTAACTAAGTCACTTTCAAACTCAATAAAAAATTCTATCATATCTTCCCTGAAGTCCTCTTTACTACAAGGTTATTAATTAACCCTTTCTCATTGCACAATACTAGATCTAAAATAGCCTGCTCCCTAGCTGGCTCCTCAACATACTGATCTAGAAAACTATTTTACATACATTCCATGAATTTGTCCTCCACACTATTACTGCAAATTTGGTTTGCCCAGTCTATATGTAGATTGAAGTCCCCCATGATTACTGTATTACCCTTGTTACATGCAACTCTAATTTCCTGATTTATACTCTGCCTTACATTACAACTACTGTTTGGGGGCCTATAAACAACTCCCACAAATGTTTTCTGCCCCTTGCTGTTTCTTAGCTTCACCCAAACTGATTCTACTTCTTGATTTTCGGAGCTAAGATCCTTTCTCTCCACTGTCTTTGTCCCATCCTTTATTATCAGGACTACCCCTCCTCCTTTTCCATTTTGCATATCCCTTCTAAAAGTTATGTATCCTGGAATATTTAGCTCCCAACCTTGACCACTTTACAATCACGTCTCCGTAATGGCTATTAGGTCAAACCTGTTCATTTCTATCTGCGCTGTTAATTCATCTATTTTGTTGCAAATGCTTCGCGCATTCAGATACAGTGCCTTTAGCTTTGACTTATTTCTCTTTTTCCCTGATGTCACCTTAGTCACTGATGCCTTATTTCCTTTGTTACTCTCTCTGTCCCTTCCTGACTCACTCTGCTTATTTTTACTCAAAACTCTCCTCTGCTCTCGAGCCTTGACATTTCTCTCACTGCTTTTAAATTTACTCTTTCCTGAATCCTCCTGCCGCCCTTGCATTGTCGGAAGTGTCAGCTTTCAGACCAGATGTTGAACCAAGGTCCCATCTGTCTGTTCAGTTGGATTTCAAGACACCATTTGAAGAAGAGCACGGAGTTCTCCTGGTGTCTTGACCAGTGTTCTCCCTCAACCAACATCAAAATAAAAAGTTCATCTCTTTGCTGTTTGTAGGTCCCTCCTATGCACACAATGGCTACAATGTTTGCCTACATATCCGTGTCACTGCATGTCATAAGTACTTCATTGTGTAAAGTCCTTTGAGATATTTCAACTTGATATGGTACAAAAAGAACAACCCCTTGTCAGCTAGTGAAGAAACGGAATCGTCAATGAACATCTTGTCACCAAAGTAACTGGACTTGTGTCGTCAGATAATATCCTTGTGTCCAATCATACCCTTGTAGTCACTGGGAGTTCACAGGGGTGTACATTGGGGTCGATTTTAACTCGGGTGCGGGGAATTGTCGGGTTCCCCGAATTTGGTGTTTCCCACACGAATCTAAATGGGTGTGTGAGATTGATGCAATTTTAACTCAATTGACCAATTGATTTCCAACGTGTGGGAACCCTTGGCAAATGAGTATTTCCAGTCAGAATGTCGCATAATATGACGTCATTATTGCTGCTGCATTTAGGGTCTGCAACAAGCCTTGCTTCTTCTGCAGGCTGCCAACCTTTTGGCATTTGCTGATACACTGAGCTGGAAGCAGAATAGCAAGAGAAAGACTGAGGTCTGCACCCCGTTTTGACGACATTGCCCTGCAGGCTTTAGTGGAGGGAGCAAGAGCTCACAAGGAGGTGCTCTTCCCTTCATCAGGGAGGAAGATGCCTCCCCAGCAGACAAAGGCTGTGTGGCTGCAAGTGGCAGAGGAGGTCAACTCCTTATTGGCTACCCGTAGAACCTGGATACAGTGCAGGAAGAGATTTCATGACCTTCAGCACACTGGAAAGTGAGTATGAAGTTCCCATCACTCTCAATCTGATCTCCATTGCCTCTCCTCACCAGCACTCAGCTTTAGCAATCTCTTCCTCCACATCCCACTTGACACCGACATCCATGCACCCTTACCCATTCCCTCTCTCTCTATGGTCACATTCACCTAACTATTCGACTATGCAGCCCTCACACTCCCTGTCACTCTGATGCTATGAAAACAATTGACAACACACAGGGAGGGCCTTTGGTCTTGCCACCTCACTCCATCTTTGTCTACTTCTAAGCATCTATGCTATGGATTCTCTACACTCACTCCTTCATTCTCACTCAAACTCCACTTGTCTCCCTCATTGCAGGAAAAGAGAGCTCAGAATAAAAGAGAACCAGCGAAGACAGGAGGAGGGCCACCATCAGTAGTCCACCTCACCCCCTGGGAGGAGGCGGTCCTGGAGATCGTAAGACTGGAGGATGAGGCGCAAGTGGGGGACGGACAGATGGGTGCATCTCGCAAGCTGGTGACAGAATAGTTTTCCATCTCTCTCATTGACATTGCATGAGTCGCTGATAATGATTCTGAAGCTTTAACAGATGGACCTATGATCATCTGCAATATGCAATGTGCATGTAACCTTGACCTCACATCTCTAACTCTTTCCTTCACTCCCCCACAGGACCATCGAGAGCCCCCGTCCCCATTGTCCAGGAGGAAGAGCCTGAGCTTCCATACTCCTCAGAGGAATCTGCAACCTCTGAGGGCGCAGCGTCAGCAGAATTCAGCGCACCCAGCACCAGCATAGACACTCGCACCTCGGTGGGACCTTCGGGACATAGAGTAGTGTTGTCACCTGGTGTATCACAGCTCACAAGTGAGCATCAGCAGATTGTGGAGACAGGGACAGCAGTGGAGAGTGCTAGTCAGAGGGCGCAGGACTCTGCCAGCTCGGCTCGGCTGCATGTCGACCCTCTGCCTCTGGGTCCATCCATAAGATCAGCAGGGCTGGAACTCCAGGAACAGATGCAGGAGTCTCTGGCAGGTTTTGTCTCCAGGGTCGATGTGAGTGTGGAGCGAATGGAGGAGTCCATAGCGAACATGAGCAGAGACTTTGTGGAGTCATTGGCGCATGAATGCATCACCATGGAAAGGATGGCAACCTCCATGGAGGAGGTAAGTCGCCAGGGTATGGAAAACATGGTGAGTGTTCATAATAGAATGACATCTCTTGAGGAGCGATGGGCATCTATTGAACAGAGAAACCAGACCTTCATGGAAGTCCTTCTGAGTAGGACTGCCAGTGCAGATACGGGTCCCCATGGCCCCCTGATGTGTGTAATGTATATACCTTTAAGGGGGGGAACTATCTTTTACAGCTCATGTAGACTGCAGTATCGGCAGTGACCACACCTGTATATAGCATGGAGTAGTAATCTGTACAGACCAGTTCCAGTGTGAGCCACGTTGAGTAAACACCTGTTGTACCGTTCTCCTGCAGTCTGTGTCTTATTATACACGGACACAACATTGGCGACAAGGGAAGTTCGAACCTACCTGCAACTCTGCATCACCTCCCGGGGATTCGTTCCTGGAGATCAGTGGATTGGAGGTCAAGGCCAGAGACTCGGGCGTTGCCCACGGGCAACCGCCCAGTCATCCAGCAGAGACTCGAGAATTGCGGGGGAGGCTGTCGAGAGCCAGGCTTGGCTTTCCAGTTGAGGTGGTCCAGCGAAACGGGCTGGCAACAGGTCGTGCGCAGACCCTTCCCGGACAGCGGCGGGCTAGAGCCCAACCGAGCGGCACAGCAAAGGGCCGAGCAGCGTTGACAGGGGAGAGAGAGAGAGGGCAGAGCGCACAGGGCGCAGCCGGTGTTCAGGGGCCGAGCAGCGTCGAAGAGAGGGAGAGAGAGACGCGCAGAAACCCGCGAGGCGCCGCCATTGCCACGAGGACCGCTGAGAGCGGCGTTGGCAGCAGCGCAGGAGAAGCGCGCAAAACCTGCAGGGCACTGCCATTGCCACAAGAACCGCCGGGAGCAGCGTTGGCAGCAGCGGGGGAGGAAGGAAAGTGCGGGAGATGCCATTTTAAACCACACCCAAAATGCCGAAGAGTGGCAGTATCACCGCATTTGACAATGAAGTCGAAGATTGGACTACATATGTCGAACGAATAGAGGTATACTGCAAGGCAAATGAGGTGTCAGATGACAAGAAAGCGTTGGTATTGTTAAATTTAATGGGTGCAAAGACGTATGGTTTATTATGAAATCTAGTAACCCCAACAAAGCCAATGGAAAAGAGTTTTGAAGACATAGTAACGATACTACAGGAACATTTAAACCCCACACCGCTGCTGATAGCAGAAAGATTCAAGTTTCACAAACGGAACCAGCATAAGGATGAAAGCAATGCTGATTATTTAACAGAACTGCGCAAACTATCGAAACACTGCCAGTTTGGAGCGGGACTGGTAGATACATAGAAACATAGAAGATAGGAGCAGGAGTAGGCCATTCGGCCCTTCAAGCCTGCTCCGCCATTCAATGTGATCATGGCTGATCATCCAAATTCAGTACCCTGTCCCTGCCTTTTCCCCATATCCCTTGATCCCTTTAGCCTCAAGAAATATATCCAACTCTTTCTTGAATATATTTAATGAACTAGCCTCCACCGCCCTCTGTGGCAGAGAATTCCACAGGTTCACCACTCTCTGGGTGAAGAAATTCCTCCTCATTTCAGTCCTAAATGGCTTACCCCTTATCCTTAGACTATGACCCCTGGTTCTGGACTCCCCAGCCATCAGAAACATCCTTCCTGCATCTAGTCTGTCCAGACCTGACAGAATTTTATAGGTTTCGATGAGATCCCCTCTCAATCTTCTAAACTCCAGTGAGTATAAGCCCAATCGACACAATCTCTCCTCATAAGTCATTCCTGCCATCCCAGGTATCAGCCTGGTGAATCTTCGCTGCACTCTCTCCATGGCAAGAACGTCCTTCCTCAGGTAAGGTGACCAAAACTGCACACAATACTCAAGGTGCGGTCTCACCAAGGCCCTGTACAACTGTAGCAAGACATCCTTGTTCCTGTACTCGAACCCTCTTGCTATGAAGACCAACATACCATTTGCCTTCTTAACCGCCTGCTGCACCTGCATGCTTACCTTCAGCGACTGGTGCACAAGGACACCCAGGTCTCTTTGCACTTCCCCTTCTCCCAATCTATTGCCATTCAAATAATAATCTGCCTTCCTGTTTTTGCCACCAAAGTGGATAACCTCACATTTATCCACATTATAGTGCATTTGCCATGTTTCTGCCCAATCACCCAACCTGTCCAAATCGTACTGGAGTTTCCCAACATCCTCCTTAAGGGACAAGTTTGTGTGTGGGCTTCAAAGTGAAGGAACCCAGAAACGGCTTTTATCTGAAAAGGACCTTACGCTGGAAAAGGCTTTCAGCATTGCGGTATCATATGAAGCAGCAGCACGGGGCGCTGCAGAGATACAACAGAGACCGCAAGAATATGGCACAAACGAAATGTCATATAGAACAGAGAAGTGCTATCGCTGCGGCAGAACAACACATGACCAGAATGATTGCTGGTTCAAAGACAAAGTGTGCAGACAGTGTGGAAAAGTAGGACACATAGCACGAGTCTGCAGGTCGGGAAAGAAAACCAGCAATAAGAAACCGATCAAAGAAAAGTACAAGAAGGTACATAAGATGACGGAGAATAGTTCAGACGAACAAAAGAGTGATAACGACTCCGAAAGCAGGGAACTGAGTTGTCTGAAACTACATAATGTGATCACAACGGAGGATCACCGAACCATTTGGGCCACTCTCAAGATAGCAGGACACCAGGTAAAGATGGAATTGGACACAGGATCAGCCCTAACAGTCATAAACTGATGGGACTACGAGCGGCTATTCTCACACATACCCTTGAGAGACACAAAAATTATTTTGAAGACGTACACGGGGCAAAAAGTCTACCCCAAAGGAAAAATAAGGGTGACCGTTATATATGACGGTAAGGAAACACCAAAACTAGACCTGTATGTGTTGCAAGATGGAGGACCACCATTACTGGGACGTGAATGGATCCGGAAAATACAACTGGATTGGCATTCCATACAGGCACTGACTGTGGCTGACAAAAAGGATGATGACGTCACACCTGGGCGACTGTCAAAGATCCTAACTGACGCGAAAGAAGTGTTCCAGCAAGGACTCGGAACACTAAAAGGCATGACAGTGACGATTAAAATTGAAGAAAACGCAAGCCCAAAATTTTTTAAGGCCAGACCAGTACCTTATGCGATCCGCCCAGCCGTCGAAGCAGAGCTGGAGAGTCTGGAACATTCAGGTGTACTGTCCAAGGTAGACTGGAGCGAGTGGGCTACACCCATCGTCCCTGTGATGAAAAAGTCGTTGTGCAGCATGCCTGGGGAACCAAGGAAGGTTCGCATCTTTGGGGACTTTAAGTTAACAGTGAACCCGGTCCTTCACACCGTACGATATCCACTTCTGCGGATTGAAGATATTTTCGCCTTGCTATCTGGAGGGAAACGCTTCACTAAGATTGATCTGGCCCAGGCGTATCTGCAAATGGAGGTAGAAGAAGCATCAAAAAAATACCTCACAATCAACACCCATAAAGGTCTCTACCAATACAACCGGCTGGTATTCGGGGTAGCATCAGCTCCGGCTATTTGGCAGAGGACAATGGAACAAGTCCTGCAAGGGATCCCAGGGACCCAGTGTTATTTGGACGACATCCTGGTCACGGGCGAAAATGACAGTGATCACCTTGCCAACCTGGAGCAGGTGCTCACTAGATTGCAGGAATATGGGCTCCGAGCTAACCGCCCCAAATGCGAGTTTTTTAGAAAACAGATCTCGTATTGTGGCCACGTTATCGATAAAGAGGGGTTACATAAGTCCCCAGAGAAGATTGAGGCAGTAGTCAAGGCCCCAGCACCGGAAAATGTGTCACAACTGAGGTCGTTCCTCGGGCTGGTAAACTACTACCATAAGTTCTTGCCAAATTTGTCTACAATACTACACCCACTGAACACCCTACTGCAAACTGGGGTGCCATGGAAGTGGAGTGATGAATGTAGACGAGCTTTCCAGAAGAGCAAAACACTAATCACATCGAAAGAGGTATTGGCCCATTACAACCCAGCATTACCAATTCGGTTGGCGTGTGATGCGTCACCCTACGGCATTGGAGCGGTGCTGTCGCACAAATTCTCGGATGGCTCAAAGAGGCCAATAGCTTTTGCGTCACGATCACTAACCTCAGCCGAGCGTAACTACGCCCAGATTGACAGGGAGGCCCTCAGCCTAGTGTGGGGAGTGAAAAAGTTCAATCACTATCTGCACGGGCAGAAATTCACCTTGCTGACTGATCACCAGCCTCTTGTCTCCATTTTTAATCTGAAGAAGGGCGTTCCGGTGATGACTGCGCAACGACTACAAAGATGGTCACTTTTTCTAGGGGCGCACCACTATGAGATTGAATATAACGGCACGAAACAGCATGAAAATGCTGATGGGCTATCACGCCTGCCACTGCCTACTGCGGAGGAAGCACCAGCAGTGGATCCTGTCGAAATATTCCATTCGACTATAGTTGAATACCTACCGGTTACTAACGCTTGTATCGAAAAGGAAACCCGAAATGACCCGACACTGTCTCGGGTATATGATTTGATGGTGAAGGGATGGCCAGCACATGGTGACTCACTTTTGCCAGCATTCTCGACAAGGAGAGAACAGCTGTCAGTGTGCCGGGGGACCTTGATGTGTGGATCCCGAGTGGTAATTCCACCCAAGTTAACGGATAGAATGCTCAATGAGCTTCATGAGGGTCATCTGGGAGGGGTAAAAATGAAAAGCCTAGCCAGGGCTTATGTGTGGTGGCCGGGAATCGATAAACAAATCGAGGACCTGACCAAGAGCTGCTTAGGATGCCAGAAAGTCCAAAATGCACCACCACATGCCCCTCTACACCCATGGGAGTGGCCCTCATCTCCATGGCAACGGGTGCATATTGATTTTGCTGGTCCATTCATGGACTCAATGTTTTTAATAGCCGTGGATGCGCACTCGAAATGGCCTGAGGTCATCAAAATGTCCTCCACCACCACGGAGAAAACTATTGCAGTCCTACGAACCATTTTTGCCAGGAATAGCTTGCCAGAACAGATTTGCTCCGACAATGGACCACAGTTTGTGTCCGAAGAGTTCCAGAGGTTCTTGAAAAAGAATGCGGTAAGGCATTACACATCCGCCCCGTATCATCCAGCCACAAATGGATTGGCTGAGAGGTTCGTACAAACCTTTAAGAAGGCAATAAAGGCTATGTACAATGACAACATTCCGCTGCAGCATAAGGTGGACAATTTCCTGTTCACCTACCGGAATGCGACACATGCAGTCACCAACCAGGCCCCAGCCATGATGTTCTTTAACTGAAGGTTAAGATCTCACCTGGATTTGCTCAGACCAAACGTAGGAAGAGATGTTGAGAGTAAGCAATTGCAGCACATCCATGAGAAGCCAACAAGGAGCTTCAATATAGGGCAACCAGTCTTGGCCCGCGACTACCGAACAGAGAAATGGCAGCCAGGAACGATATGCACACGGCAGGGCCCACTAATGTACACAGTGGACGTTGGGGAGAGCATCATGAGACGCCATGCTGACCAGATCCTAGAGTCACAGGAACAAGTCAACCCCATGCCTCACCCATACGTACCTGGTGATGAACCCGATGTACAGGTCGCATCCAACCCAGAAGCAGTAGTGTCGGAAGCTGATGAACCAACCGACAACAGGGGGCCAGAATTGCCTCCGCACCAAGAGCAAGACACTCGGGAAAGGCGCTATCCAGAAAGGATCAGGAAGCCTCCCCAAAGACTGAATATATAAATAGACTATTTTCAGCTAATGTTGCATGTTAAAAGTGTTAATTGTAATTAGTTTGATATTTAATTGTTAAATGAGTGTTATGGTACTGTTAATCTAAAAGGGGAGGAATTGTAATGTATATACCTTTAAGGGGGGGAACTATCTTTTACAGCTCATGTATACTGCAGTACCGGCAGTGACCACACCTGTATATAGCACGGAGTAATAATCTGTACAGACCAGTTCCAGTGTGAGCCACGTTGAGTAAACACCTGTTGTACCATTCTCCTGCAGTCTGTGTCTTATTATACACGGACACAACAATGTGCAGCAAGGTGCTTTCAAGCCACTTCCAAGCACTGGCCCCTTCTGGCCTGTGCAGCTTCAGGCGGGTGAGCAGCAACGGCGCTCCTGTTGCTGCTGCTGTTGTTCCTGGTTCTGCTGGTGCCGCGGCTGGTTTTCGAGCTCATTGAATGCCCAGAAGGGAAGGAAATAAATAGCTCCCATGCTTCTGGTATATGCCTCCGTTGAGGAAGCGCTGAGTGAAGGTGGTGAACGGGGTTTCCCAGGAGGTCACACTGGAGATGTGTGTGAGGCTCCAACCTTCCACAGGTGTGGCTAGACCTGGTAAAAGTTGCTCCAGGCCTGAAACAACAAAGTCCTGCCACCTGCAAATGATGACTGATCAAATCTCTTTAATGGTTGCCCTGCAGCTGATAGTCAGCAAGCCAACAGTGCTCACGCCAGGTTTTACAGGCGTGATCCCCACCAGGCATGTTTTACGTGGGAAAAGGGTTAAATATGCAAGGGCCTGTTGAAATGGGATTATAAAGGCCAATTATTGCTGATTAAGGGCCTTAAAGACCAGTCCCGCCTGTTGGAGGCAGGACTGATTCGGGACCATCAGACACGCCTGGGTTAAAATGTCTCGTGTTCGGGAACCAGGCGGGGGCAGGTCCCGACCCCCAGTTTTTGCGATTTTAACCCCCCACACGCCTGAAAGCCCGCCTCACGGCTGAGTTAAAATCGACCCCATTGTTTCCGTTATATTACAGGGGTGTACATTGTCTCTGTTATATTATAGGTGTGTATATTGTCTCCATTATATTACAGGGGTGTCCATTGTCTACATTATATTACAGGGGTGTACATTGTCTCCATTATATTACAGGGGTGTACATTATCTCCATTATATTACAGGGGTGTACATTATCTCCATTATATTACAGAGGTGCCTCTGAAGGAAGTACTGAAATATGAAGGGGATAACAATAAAGGATACTCATGTTTTGTATCCAGCACCAAAATCAAGCGATCCTGAGTCAGATTTGAAGGAGGATAATGTGCTTTCTACTCGACCCCAACAATATTTCTTGACCTTTTAATACACACCAACCATTCTCTCTCTAACCATTGTTATTCTGCCGTTTGCTTAGTTTGGGAGACCATAGTCCATGCACCAGCCCATCATAATTGCACTACTGAATCTGGCTCCCTTATCCCAGTAGCAGACTCGGGTTGTCAGAGGGCTACGATTCTGACATAAGATTAGGCAAACTGGATTTAATAGTCCAAACTCAGGGAGCTAATTTAAAGATGCCAATTTGCTGGAATCTGAACTAAGCAAGTGCCAGCCGATAAGCTGGTTAATTTTGGGTTACAATACTTTGGGACCATAATTTGTGCTTACTGAAAACTGTATAGAAATTGCCTCAAATTCCTTTTACTTGGGACCCTTGTACCCCAGTGGTTAAAATTGTCTGGGGCTCTCTTAGCTCCAAGTGTCTGTTGTTATCTGTGTCTCTCCCACTATTGCTACAGATTGAGAGATTCCATTTTGTACCGATGGAGGAAGAATTTACTCATACTGCTCCACAGGAGTGAAACTGCTTTATGATTTATAGTGACTGTAACGCGGTTTCATTCCTGCTTAGAAGTAGGGCCGGCACAGGCACGATGGGCCAAATGGCCTCCTTCTGTGCTGTATCATTCTATGATTCTAATTCTGCCTCCATCTATAATGCATAAAAAATCTTAGACCTGTATACGCTTACTGTCAATTCTTCATTATTAAGGCCTATGTCCACATTTATAATGAAAGCTGCCTCTGTAAACACTGATGGGTAAAAATAATTTCAGTGTGACCAGTTTACATAGTCAGTTTTCATTATTAATGTGGACATAGGAATTAATAATAAAAATATATGAAGACAAAGGCAGAATGTTTGACTTCAATATGGGGACTGAATTACATCTGCCCTGGTCCCCTGCCCTCCTCCCGAAGGCTGCACTTAGGACAGAAATTTCCTCGGAGCTCTGAGGAAATTCCCAGCAAAATGTTCCGACTCCACCGTGCGCAACACCATGGGAGACCAACCACTTAGTATGAAAGAATTCTTCAGCAAGGACTGACTAACCCTTCTACTGAATTCAACTGTAACATCTGTTATAACAGTACCTTTAAAATGACGAAGTGTCCCACAGATAGGCACAGGCAAAGCACCCAGATAGCCATGAAGGAAGAGATTAGGAGGGGTGCTGAAAGCTAGGTTGAAGAGATTGGTCTCGAGTGGTTTTTGAAAGGGCAGAGACAGACAGAGAGGATTAGTTCCAAAAAGTAGGACCAAGTTGGCTAAAAGCTCTGCCACCAACGGTGGACCGAAGGCAGTGGAAGATACACAAAAGGCCAGAGACAGAGGACTGGAGCAGGTATAGGCCTGGAAGAGGTTACAGAGATAGGGTGGGGCATGGCCATGGAGGAGCTTATAGTATATTGAATTTGATGGATTTGGGGGATAGAGGTGACGGATGAGCGGGACTTCGTGTAGTTTAGGATACAGGTGGCAGAGTTTGGATAGGTTGGTAGCCTGCATTTAAAGAAAGACTTTTATCTCATCGGTCTCCATTGGATTCAAACCTGGGTCCTACAAGTAGAAGGCCAGTCTTCTAGACCAGTTCCTACATCTGCTTTTTGCTGTGTACTTCAGTTTGCATTCAGTTTCCCCATTGGCCTTCCTTTCTTGGGTGATGCACTGTAGCACAGACTTATTGCTGGTTGACTGTTCAGACTGGATGGACAGGAGAACAAGTAATTATGGACAGATCATTCCACCCAATACATCTAGTTTGCTTACCACATCCGGTATGTTTGAAGGAAACAAACCTTACTAAGTTTGCAACCTTGGTGTCATATTTGACCCTGAAATGAGCTTCCGACCACATATCCGCAACATAACTAAGAACGCCTATTTCCACCTCCGTAACATTGTCCGTCTCCACCCTTGCCTCAGCTCATCCGCTGCTGAAACCCTCATCCATGCCTTTGTTACCTCTAGACTTGACTATTCCAATGCACTCCTGCCTGGCCTCCCACATTCTACCCTATGTAAACTTGAGGTGATCCAAAACACAGCTGCCCGTGTCCTAACTCACACCAAGTCCCGTTCGCCCATCACCCATGCGCTCGCTGACCTACATTGGCTCCCAGTTAAGCAACGCCTCAATTTCAAAATTCTCATCCTTCTTTCCAAATCCCTCCATGGCCTCGCCCCTCCCTATCTCTGTAATCTCCTTCACCTCACAACCCCCCGAGATATCTGTGCTCCTCTAATTCTGCCCTCGAGCATCCCTGATTATAATTGCTTAACCATTGGTGGCTGTGCCTTCTGTTGCCTCGGCTCTAAGCTCTGGAATTCCCTGCCTAAACCGCTCTGCCTCGCTACCTCTCTTTCCTCCTTTAAGACACTTAGGCCTAGAAATTCAGATGGTTGCGCCAGCAGTTAGCGCCTAAAGAAAAGTGAATGTCGGGCGCTATGCGTGTTGCGCCCAGGCGCAGCGCAGTTTGCGCCTCGCCCCAAATTAAGTTGGCCGTTAACGCCGGCGCAAAGTTTAGCGCCCGCCCGGATGCGCGCGCAGAAAATGACGTCACATCCTCGTGCAACGCCCTTTGGCCGCCCCGATTCCAAACTTCAGTCGGACCGCCCCATTGTGCGGCTGGCGGCCGGAGCGTTTGAAAAAGGGAACGCAACACAGCCAGCGCGGGCCCCGGGGGGCGCAAATTAAAGGGGACGTACCCTCCAGTATAAAGGCCAGCCATTTTGCAGCAAACACTCTTGTGCAACGCATTTCTGGACACACAACAAGGAGGATAGCTAACTGGTTTCAAGCAGCAACAGCTCAGGTATTTTTGGACTCAGGCCAGAGCGCTGCAAGTGGCCTTTTGGAAATTTGACTGTTTGCCAGGATTTGATGGGGGTTGCATGGGGTGCCAACGCGGAGCTGCAGCGCCATGTCCGTAGGGCTCGCAGACGCATTGTGAGAGGGGCAGCCCTGGCTAGAGGCAGAGGGGGCAACAGGCGTCGGCCACGTAGGCCTTACCCAGTCAGGCTATACCGCCAGCAGCGCTCCTACCTCAACATGACTGGCGCGCGATGTGTTAGAAGGCTCCGATTCCGAAAGGAGGTGGTTGCAGAGATCTGCCACCTGCTTCGCAGAGATCTGCGTCCAAAGCTCAGGTGCAGGACGTCTCTGTAGGTGGAAGTGAAGGTGACGGTGGCATTGAACTTCTATGCCACCGGCTCCTTCCAATCCGCTGCTGGGGACATAGCTAACATCTCCCAGTACGGCGCGCATCGCTGCATCCACCAGGTGACCGAAGCACTGTTCAGAAGGAGACGCCAATTCATCTCCTTCCCCATGGCCCTGGAGAGCCAGCATCAGCGCGCATTGGGATTTGCAAGATTCGCGGCCTTCCCCTTGGTGCAGGGCGCCATTGACTGTACGCATGTGGCTTTGCGGGCCCCTCTGGAGCATGGCGAGCAGTATCGCAACAGGAAGGGCTACCATTCTCTGAATGTGCAGCTGGTGTGTGACCACAAGCAGCGCATCATGGCTGTCAATGCCAGCTTTCCAGGCAGCAGCCACGATGCGTTTATCCTGCGGCAGAGTACTGTGCATGACATGTTCGAGGCACAGCCTCCCCCAAGAGGATGGCTACTCGGGGACAAAGGCTATCCTTTGTGTACCTGGCTCATGACCCCGCTCCGCGCGCCCAGGACCGCTGCTGAAGAGGCATACGAGAGCCATCAAACCACCCGCAACATCATCGAGCAAACTATTGGGGTCCTCAAGCAGCGGTTCCGCTGCCTTGATCGCTCCGGAGGATCTCTGCAGTATTCGCCGGACCGGGTCTCCCAATTTGTGGTAGTTTGCTGCATGCTACACAACCTGGCTATCCGCAGGACTCAGGCACTGCCACCTGATGTTGGACCACCACCTCAGGAGGAGGAGCAGGAGGAGGAGGAGGAGCAGGAGTACGTTCCCAGGAGGGAGCGACCAGGGCCAAGGGCCGCGCGACGCCACCTTATTACACGTTACTTCTAAGCCCCCTGTCAGGGAATGCCTTGTGGCCATGAGGGAAGATGAATGCAGCCGCTCCGCAAGCCCTCAGCCGGCGAAGCCAACAAACACTAACAAGAACAACCATGGAGACTCTATGAATAAAGATAATTATTTATTACACAAAAATGAAAACCCCTTCCCACATGAATCCCCAAAAACAATCAACGGGCCCCACAAAAAGCCCAACAAACGACTCACTCCCACAAACTGGGGAGGAGTAACTCCACATTTGTACAAACCTGGCCTCAACCTCGGCCTTAACGCAAAAAATAAGCCCACGAACCAAACAACCATGGGCAAAAGAAAGATGGCCACCGCCATATAAAACGAAAGCTGGCCACACTCTCTACTGAGTGGCCCGCGAGGGCGAGACCTTGTCCAGCCTTTTGCCTCCCCTGCCCGGCCTGCTGCTCCTTCGCAAGCTCTGCCCAGTGGCTGCTGCGAGGCTGGGGGAAGGCGCCTGAGGCTCAGATGTCCTACCGCCAGATGCCCTTGGGGGGCGGCCTACACGGCCTTTGGGCCTCGAGGGGCCGGCTGCTGAGTGGCGCACCTGAGCCTGGCCACCATCAGCTCCAGCTGCTTGCCCTTGACGCCCCAGTGGGGGAGTGGCGGCGACGGATGGCGCAATGTGGGCAAGCTGGCGTCTGGGATGCGCTGGCTGGTGCTGTGGCGCGCTGGCACTCGGCCGGGCCCGCACTGCAGGATCCGCACCAATCAGCCGAGGGGCGGCTCGCTGGGATGCTGCAGCGCGGCGGGTGCCCTGGCGATGCCTGCCTGAGACAGCGCGTGTGGCAGCAGTGAGTGCCCCTGTTGTCCTGGTGTGCGCCCGCATCACACCCGCCAGGGACTTGACGGCATCAGTGAGCATGCGGCCACTCGCGGCAGTTGATGCCCCGAACTCGCGCACACTGGTCGCCAGCGACTCGATGGCCTCAGGCATGCGCCCCACCACGCGCATGAGCTCCGTGTGGCGCCGGTCCGAATCCTCGGCCATCTTGTCCAGCTTCCGCGCCTCCTCCGAGGTGAAGGTGTCCGGACTGGAGTCGGGACTCTCCCGCTGGGGAGCAGGGGACCGAACTAGGGGAACCTTGCCACGTTGGTGGCGGCGAGTGTCCCGATCAACTGCACTCCCCTCTGATCCTTCCCCACTTTGGGGGGAAGGCCGCGGCCCACGCGCAGGGCTCCTGGGTGGCTGGACGCCACTGGTCCCAGCAGCTGCAA
Source organism: Somniosus microcephalus (assembly GCF_052327205.1). Classification (NCBI taxonomy): domain Eukaryota; kingdom Metazoa; phylum Chordata; class Chondrichthyes; order Squaliformes; family Somniosidae; genus Somniosus; species Somniosus microcephalus. The sequence continues at coordinate 50,131,880 of NC_140999.1, read as the reverse complement.
TCCCCTGCGACAGTTGGTCCAGGCACTCGTCCAGTGAGGACGTGTCAATCATTTCATCCTCTCCTGCGGGACCTGAGTGTTCCCCTGATGGTCCGGCTTGCTCTTGCTCCTCCTCCTCCTCCTCCTGCTCGGAGGGGCTGTCACTGGCAGCTTCAGGGACCTGGTCGTCACCAGCTGAAAGCAGGAATGCACAAGAGTAGCTTCAGAGTGAGGAGACGGCGTCAGCGAGGGAGTCAGGACTGGTGGCATTCAGCGCATTGGTGGGACAGTGGCAAAGGAGGTAGCTCGGATGCGCAAGTGCGACGTGAGAGGGCCAAAAGGCGAGGTCCTTACCATTGCCGGGCAGTGGAGGGTCGGCTACTCCGCACGCTGTGGGCACGATCAGCCGGGCTCCCATGAGCCCACTCACGCGCTCCTCCAGGGGAGTGAGCTTCTGCAGCTTGGCGCGGCCTCCCCTGGTCCTGGCATGGGCCTGGCGATTATTGGCAAGTTTAGCCTGCAAGAGAAAGGACGGGCTGTAAGTACGGAGTGTAGCCCTGATGTAGTGTGCACTGCCTCCCATGGTGGAATAGCTTGGCCAGAGTGTAGCCCTGATGTACTGTGCACTGCCTCCCATGGTGGAATAGCTTGGCCAGAGTGTAGAGTGCAGAATGGGCAATTGATGCTCATGACTGTCCCAAAGCTGCTGGCTGAGGGCTGGCCATTAGGCCTTTCAGCTCCCTTTGCCCATCATGTCAGGTGTACATGCAAGAATGAGGAGGAGACTGGAAAGGGTACTCACCCTGACAATCCTGGTCAGGTCGTTGTATTTTTTCCGACATTGGGTGTGGGTCCTGGGGGCATCGCCGGTGACCGTCACCCTGTTGGCGATCTGCTTCCAGGCTCTGGTGTATTCTTGGTGGGTCGGATTCCTCCCAGTCTCTGGGAACAAGATCCTGCGCCTCTTCTCCAGAGCTGTCACCATTATTCCCAGATCACGCTCTGAGAAGCGCAGGGCATGCTCACGGGCCTTCTCTGGCGTTGCCATGACTCCCTGGGGCTGAGCAGCAGTGTTGAGGCCTATTTGCAAAGCTGCAGTGTGCAGGGCGTGGCAGCAGACCAAATCGTCCCTTCCCCCTTTAAGAGCTGGTCGGCGCCACGGGGTCTGCTGTCAATCAAAAAATGACCGCACCCGCGCTGCGCCCCGCCTCGGCGCTATCCCTCTGCACCGCCAGCTTAGCGCCTAAAGATAGTAGTGGAACGCCTCTTTTAGCGCTCCAGCAACCTCTTAGGGCGAAGCGACTGAATTTCCGGCAAGGGGGCGCAACTTTGGGGCGGGCGCTAACTTCGGGCGGGCGCTAACGTTAGCGCCCCAAAACTGGCTATACTGAAATTCTAGGCCTTAATTTCTCCTTATGTCAAATCTTTTGTCTTTTAATACTCCTGTGAAGCGCCTTGGTACGTTTTACTATGTTAAAGGTTGTTGTTGTTTCTAACTTTAGCCTGTGGCCTGGGATCATTTTGGGGCTTTTGATTATAAACATTTTGCCTGACTTTCCTTCTTACTCCTAACCTAATTTATTAACGCACCCCTGGAATGTGAACCCTTTGACATCGTAGCCTGGTTCAGCTTTTCACATTCCCTTGAGGTGAAGAGGAAGAAAGAAAGAAAGACTCGCATTTATGTAGCGCCTTTCACGACCACCGGACATCTCAAAGCGCTTTACAGCCAATGAAGTATTTTTGAAGTGGAGTCACTGTTGTAATGTGGGAGCCAATTTGCACACAGCAAGCTCCGACAAACAGCAACGTGATAATGACCAGATAATCTGTTTTTGTTATATTGGTTGAGGCATAAATATTGGCCAGGACACTGGGGATAACTCCCCTGCTCTTCTTCGAAATAATGCCATGGGATCTTTTACATCCACCTGAGAAAGCAGATAGGGCCTCGGTTTAATGTCTCATCTTATATTTAAAATACTCTTTTAGATTGATTCTCCTCCCCTTAAAAAACAGAGCATTCCTTCTTTGCACAATCACGAATCTAGCCACACTGGGCAAGTTGCCCCCTCCACTCGTCCAATCTTGCACAAGACCGTCATGGTAAAAATTCGGTTATGAGCCAATTTGAAATCCAGTTCAATCCATTCTGGGCATTTAAAATTCGCCCACACTCCCTTCCAAATCCTGTTGAAGTCCAGCTGTGGGTATATACTCTGCCAAAACTCCTGACCAGCAGGTGTCGTGAATCTCCATTCTCTGAATACCTCATAGAAATCTCGAGTATTACAGTTGTTAAATTGGACTAACTCTCCCCCTTTCTCCAGTACAAAGCTTGGAAAAGCAGGACGCATTTTACTTCCTTTGGAGATTTCCGCATTTATTTCTTCCATCCAATCCTGTGGCATTGCCCTCACAATCTTCTCATACATGATTCCTATTGCTTTTCCTTCTACCTCCTGATCCTCCTCCCACACCATATCCCTCACTATCGCTTCCGGCAACCAACCTGGAATCACCTCGTATAATACATCTTTCACCGATATAATCCCAGCTTTTATAAAAGCTTGATTAAATAAAACCTCTCCTTCGATGTTGACCCACCTGTTCAAAAATAAGGGCTGTTCTAAAAATTCCTCAGCCCCCTTGGGCATAAACTGCACACTTTTTAAAAATTGAGCCCAAGACTCTACAACCCCCTTATAAAACCTAGGGAGAAGCTTAATCGATTTCAAAAACATATTATTGTATTCCATATACAATATCCCCTGCCCTCCTATCCCACTTCGTTTTAAAAAATGCTCAAAACAACTCTTCCAAAAACTTGAATTTCACTTCTGAAGAAATCTCTTCACCCATTTGATTCTAAAGGATTTTTTCTTCAAATCAATATCTGGGAAGTTGAGTCCTCCCTGGTTTCTCCATCCAATGATGGTATTGTAAGCCACCAAGGCTGGTTTCCCTTCCCATAAAAACCTCACACAAGCCTCTCGGATGGACTTTTCTGCCCACTCAGGAATATCCTCCACCGTCAATAAGTACCATAGCTTAGATAGCAGGAGAGCAGACACCACTGTCGCTCTTCCTTGCACTTTCAACCGCCTTCTTTCCCATCTTCCCAAAATCTTTTTAATTTTCATAACCTTCGGTTCCCAATTTAATCGATCCACTTCTTCCCTGTCTTTCTTGCACCCCATATGCACCCCCAGAACTTCCAAAACCTCCACCACCTTAAAGGGACATTCCCCCAACCATTCCCCCCTACCCCTCCCTGCAACCAGGCATTGGGACTTACTATAATTCACTCTGGCACCTGAAGCTCTACAATATTCCTCCACTACCTCCATAGCTTTCCTCACTGACTCCCCATTTCTCAATGTTAAGGTTGTGTCATCTGCATATTGGTGTATCACCGACACCAGCCCGGAACTGGGTACCACAATCCCAACTACACCTTGTTTCTTTCGCATCATGTAACCTAATGGTTCTGCTACCAATGTGTACAGCAGTGGGGACAGGGGACAACCCTGTCTCACTGATCTCTGTATCAGAAAATACTTAGATAAAAAACCATTACATTTAACACAGCTAAATATGTTTGAATAAAAAATCCTTATCCACTGAATTAAATTTTCCTTGAAACCAAATGCTTCCAAAACCTTCAATAAAAACTCATGAGAGACCCTATCAAAGGCTTTCTCTTGATCTATCTTTAATACATAAGCCTCCCTCCCACTCTCTTCCATGAATTCTATCACATCTCGGATTGAGACCACAGAGTCTGCGATGTCCCGGCCTATGACTCCATAGGACTGAGAGGGCCATACTATCTCCGGTAACACCTCCTTCAAACGATTTGCCATAACCCTCACCAAGATCTTATAATCCACATTTAATAGTGTGATGGGCCTCCAATTCTTCAGATCCCGTCTATCCCCTTTATTTTTATAAGCTAAGCTTATGATACCTCTCCTCGTAGATGGGGCCAGGCTTCCCTCAATTTTAATTTCCTTAAAAACTTCTAAGAGCAATGGACTTAAAATCTCGAAAAATTCCTTGTAAAATTCTGCACTTAGTCCATCGGACCCTGGGCTTTTCCCCCCCTTCATTCCACTTATTGCTATTTTTATTTCCGCTAATCCTACTTCTTTATCACACATGCTTCTCTCATCCTCCTTTAAACCCTTTTCAATAAAAGCAGTAACCTTCTCCATCTCCAAATTAGAAAAGTCTTCTTTTGTATATAGCTCTTGATAAAAGCTGCTAGCTGCCTCCAAAATCTCCTCACTTTCATGAATGATCTTCTCCCCAACCTTCAACTCCTCAATTAACGATAATCTCTGTCGCAGCTTCTCTTGCTCTAGAAAATATCTAGAGCATCTTTCGCCCTCCAATGCATCTCTAGCCTTTGCATGGAGAATGGCCCCCTTGCATTTTTCAGCTTGCAATAATTCCCACTCTTCCTTTAGCACCCGGAACTTAGTCTCAGCTCACTTATCCCCTCCGTCAACTGCTTTACAGACACCGTAAACCTTTTGTTTATATTCTCTTCTCGATGCCGGTTAGCTGCCGCCCTCTTTTTCCCATAACGTACCAAAAAAACTTTTACCTCATATTTGAAATTGTCCCACCAAACTCCTCTTTCTTTCAAGAACAAAAGTTCATTCTGAGCATTCTTTATTATATTTATAATCCCTTCTTTATAAGCACTTTCCTTCAGGTATTGATTGTTTAAAATCCACACCCCTGAACCGATCTTAACTCTGCTGTTCCTAATTCTAAGAACCAAAGCCGAGTGATCACTAAAAAATACTTTTTTATAATAAATCTCCATCACCTCCGAACTTAACCCTTCCCGCATTAACACAAAATCTATTCGGCTCTGTTTTAAAACATCACCCACCCAACCTGCTCTGGAGAACTCCCTTTTTATGGGGTTCCGGTCCCTCCATAAGTCTCTCAAATTTAAATTTGCCATCATTTTTATAATCATCCCTCTGGAGTTATCCTCTTTAAAGGTCATCTGGGCTGAAATGTCCATCCAAGATAAAAATACTTTAAAATCCCCCACTATACAAGGATTTTCCACCTCTGCCACTTCAGTGAATAACCCCCGAAAAAACTCGCGACGCTTGCAATGGTCGTTCGGTGCATAGATATTAAAAAGATCACAATTAAACCCCTCAAATTTTACCCTTAGCCGTAAAAATCTCCCCTCAGTGTCCTTGTCCACCAAGGCAACATTCTCTTCTATGGACGGACTCACCAAAACAGCCACCCCTCTACGGTTATTGTTTGCACAACTTGCAAACACCTCTCCCTTCCAAACCTTCTGAACTCTTTCTAGAATATCCTCATCCCAAAAGGTTTCTTGCAGACACAACAAGTCCGTGCCTTTAAAACGCTGCAACAACTACTGCAATTTCTTCTCACCCCTCAGTCCGTTCACATTGATCGAGACCAATGTAATCATGGCTCCAAAGAAGGGAAGTATGCCCAATAATCTCCCCATCATTTAATCTCTGGCTCTTCCCTCCACTCATGCTCCTTCTCAACTTTTCGGCCAGCTGTTGCTTTTTCCTGCAGCCTCCGGCTCTTTTTCCCCTCCTGTTTGACCCCTCCCTGCTGTTTCAGCCTCTTTCTTGCCTTAACTTTGGACCCAGGAGCTGCCCTTTCTCCCTCCTTCTGCCCCTCACTAACCTTTCCCTTTCCACATGATGCCACCCCATCCCCGACTTCCATGTCTCTGTCCCCCTCCAATTCCTCACACTCAAGCTCTTCTGCAACCCCCTGTGCCTGCTCCCCGTCAGATACATAATCCTGCTCCCCGTCAGATACTTCATCTCCCATAGAGAATCTTCCTGCTATCGCAGTTTCTCCCACTGTGCCGCCCCCTTCGACCACGTCTCTACCTCTGACCCTTGCACCTTGTTCCCTCACTCCATGGGACAATGGCGCACCTAAATTGTTCCCTACTGATGTCTCGCCGATCCCATTCTGCTGTCCCTTTAAGGCTCCTGCCTCTTGCACCCTCTCCCCGCCCTGCCCCCTCCCGCTCACCAAAATATCCGACTCCCCGCCTTTCCCCGGAGCACTCACTTCCACCACACACCCCGCTCCTGCCTCCTCTACCCCCGCAGACAGCAGACTCCCCAGGGGGAGCCGAACTGCACTAAGGCTCGAGTCTGCACTCGACCCTTGCAGCCCGCTGCTGTCTTTGTTCCCCTCCATAGCACTCACCGTGTTTTCCGCCATCTCCATCTCGATCTCCGCTCCGCCAACCTCTGCCTCGTCCTGTGCTCCTTTTTCCTTCATTTTACCAGCTGTGTCCTCCGACTGCACCGCACCTCCGGCCATTCCACACTCCTCTCCTGCTCCTTCTCCCATCTCCTCATCACTCATTTCGCTCCCTTCTGCCACACACTCACAGTGGGCGGGGCCTTTACGACACACCCCACAGCTCCGCGCCTTGCAGCTCCGCGCGATATGTCCCGACTCACCGCAGTTGTAACAATACAAATCAGGACAGTTTCTCATGAGATGGTCATGTCCCAGACAATAGTAACACACCTTTACTTGGTTATCGTGAAGCACACGAAAGTACTGTACTCCTTCCAGTGTCTCGAACTTCATACTGTAAGGCAAAGACCTCACCCCCTCTGGGAACCGCACCTTTACATACCGGGTTCCGACTGCTACCCGTGTTCCCGGATAGTGCCTCCTCTTTATTTCAGAACAGATTTTAATGTCCCACGACTCCAACTTTTTGCTCAGCACTTCGTCCTCGATGTACACAGGCAAGTTCAAAAATGAAACCACCACCTCCTCTGAATATAGCAGAGTCACCTCCAAAAATTTCTCCCCAACTTTCAGATTGAGCAGCAGTTTTTCCAACTGCTCACGGCCACTGACCGTCACCTCAAATCCCACATTTGGTTTTGGTCGGCAGGCAAAACAGCTTCCCTCACCACAGTCCTCATGAACCGCTTGGATTATATCCCAGGCTCGAATCTTCTTATCTTCACATTGCACCACCACTGTATTTTCTTTATCAAACCTCCTGAGGTCCCAGCCCAAATCTTTGGGCCTTTTTTTTCCCCTTCCCACCACAGTTTCTTCCCTAATAAAATTCCTCTCGGGAATATTGTCCTCTGAGTGGCCCGGCACTCCGGACCCCTCAGCAGCCATCTGGCTGTTTTTTGTGGGCCAAAAAGGCCCTAAAACCTGAAAACAACACCCCAAAACCCTCCACCAACTTTTTACAAAACTTCTTCCAACACCCAGCTGCAATTAGGCAACCAGTCACACCTGGCTCACTCCTAGCCCCTCCCACCTAGAGAGTGCTACCCACTGAGCCACAGCTGACACTGAAGAGTTAAGAAGAGTGTGATGCATTATAATCAGCTGTAAAGAGATTAATCTATTTACTGAGGAGGTTAAGATTTGTTTAAGAGATGCTGGCCAGGGCCTTTAGTGCAGGGGGAAGTACGTCATAGCGTGGTTTACTAGAGTTAATAAGACTGGTTGCATTATGAATAATGGTTTGGGAGGAAAATTGAGAGGGTCTGGTCAGTGTCCATGTTACGTGCTTTTTCCTGGTTCAAATTGGACCAGACTTAAACAAACCAGTGTCTGCAGCCCTGCTAAATATTTCACAATATGCAGGCAGATGCCTGCCCTTGTGTTCCCGAATCAATTATAAATGTACATTTGTCTTATCCTGGAGCACTATAGCTGTCATCTAATCCCATCATGACTAAGAATGGTGCATTAATGTGTGGTGGTACTACAGTGTCATTAAACTGCTGAGCATAGAATCTCCCCTTTGTGTATAACAAGATACAAATTGTTGTGTCACTCTCTTGTCTTTCCCCTCCCCCCTTACATTTTTCCTTTTCACGGACCACAATCAATAGGTGCTGTTACATTACAGTGGTGTAGCTGACAGCAGACAGCCCAGTCGCTCTCTCCGCACTCCTCAGTATAGACAGCCTATCTGCAGATGAGGCAAACATGCAGGCGCTTTGACATTTGGCGCTTCTGTAGTCCAGATCATGGGGGCGCACATCATCTGTGTGCCATCAACCACCTTCCCCCTCCAGCTAAGACCGGCTCCCTTACTGTTGTAGGTCCACGCAAATGTGGGCGTATGAACCTGCCATTGGATAAAGGCTGCTTGTTCAACATCGACTCAAGGGGTCGATGAGGACAAATTTCTGCATGCAGCGAGTTGTGATCTGGAATGTGCTGCCTGAAAGGGCGGTGGAAGCAGATTCAATAGTAACTTGCAAAAGGGAATTGGATAAATACTTGAAAAAGAAAAAATTGCAGGGCTATGGGAAAAGAGCAGGGGGAGTATGACTAATTGGATCGCTCTTTCAATGAGCCAGTACAGGCACGATGGGCCGAATGGCTTCTTGTGCTGTGTGAATGATGGGCCGAATGGTTTCTTGTGCTGTTTGATTCTATGACTCGCATTTTTATCACGCCTTTTAATATAATAAAATGTCCCAAAGTGCTTCACAGAGGATAGCGCAAATGCTGCACGGTTCAGTACATTAAATGCAGGCAGCCAAGGACAGAACACTGAGGTCAACCAGAGGTGCCTCTGTGGACATGGCAGGAGAAGCACACTGCTTTCTGCTCTAACACATTGCCTCTAAGCCACACTGATCAGGAAGGTCCTGGCTTCCATCCCGGGACGGTGCTATGTTAACTGGTCTCACCAGAGGCAGCGGCAGGGGGCACTACAATTAACCTGCACGCCCCTGGCTCAAAGAAAGGAGAATTGGCCCCAGTTCCCAGTGGAGAGTGAACAACACCCAGTTGAGGAATCAATATCTTCAAACGAGGAGGGGAAGAAATTTGAAGAGAGTAAAATTAGCACACTCCATCAGCCAGATCCTATTGGTTTTCATTCTAATGATCCTTACTTTATTGATCTCCAGCTGGGGCGCTGACTTTCTCTCATGTTTTATATCCACTTGTGTGTAGAAAATATAATTAATTCAAGATCTCAAACCTGAGACCGTTTTAAAAGGAACCTTGATGGCATATGGAGAGAGACTTTGAATTTTAAAGGTTCCCCTGTGCAACGTTTAATATTTTTTATTACTTGGGTTTTGAATGGAAATAGAGTCCAGCATTGATTAAAGAAAGGCCCTCTGTTGCAGTGTGTCAGCTCCAGCAATTTATTCATCTTTATTTAATTCTCAAATAGAACCTCAGTCATCCTATTAATAATTGTAGGGAAAAAGTAATGGTGAGTACAAAATAGGATTTCCTATGGTCCATTTATATTCAAGGAATGGTTCTGTAGTATAGCCCGAGGCTGCTTTTGGTGTGAAATCCAACCCTTTTAAGGACCTTTTATGTTAGAAGAGTGGAGCTGACAGCAGACACACAGTTCTTCTACTGTCAGGTTGACTTGGGAACAGAAATGAGCCAGCGTTCGTCGATCTGGCAGTAAAGAAGAAAGAAAGACTTGCATTTATACAGCGCCTTTCACAACCACCGGACGTCCCAAAGCGCTTAACAGCCAATGAAGTACTTTTGAAGTGTAGTCACTGTTGTACTGTAAGAAACACAGCCGCCAATTTGTGCACAGCAAGCTCCCACAAACTGCAACGTGTTAATCACCAGATAATCTGTTTTAGTGATGTTGTTTGAGGGATAAATATTGGCCAGGACACCAGGGAGAACTCCCCCTGATCTTCTTCGAATAGTGCCATGGGATCATTCGTCTCATCCGAAAGACGGCACCTCCAACAGTGCAGCACTCCCTCAGTACTGCACTGGAGTGTCAGCCTAGCTTTTATGCTCAAGCCCCTGGAGTGGGACTTGAACTTACAACCTTACGTATAAACCCTGTTTCTTCATGAATCCTGTGAGCTGCCAATGAATCAGCAGCTCCACTCCCGTCCCACTAAATCGGGTAAGACCTTAAACTGAGGGGTGGACATTAAAGGTCCCATGGCACTTATTAAAAGAAGAACATGAAGTTCTCCCGGTATCCTGGCCAACATTCCAACCTCAACCAGCAGCACCAAAAAAATAGAAGAACTGGTCCTTCATTAGTTTTCCATTTGGGATCTTGCTGTGCTCAAATTGACTGCTGCATTTGCCTACAAACCAAGAGTTACTACAATTCAAAGTAATTCATTGCATACAAAGAGGTTTGTAATGTTTCAGTATCTAAATTTAAGTCTTTGTTAAACGTGTGCCATTTACTCAGTGGTGCCTGACATTGTGACTCCAATTATATCAAAGCTGCTCAATCCGAATGCTCTGACTGAAATGGGGTCTTGTTATGACACAATCATTCTGTGCACACAAAAAAGGGTCCAACTATTCCCAACCAGCCTCTATAGGTCTACAAAGAGTGGGCTGGGTGATGTAAATGGATGGAGGGGTCCCCTTCCCTTTTTCCAAAATCGAGCTCAACTCACCAGTATTGCAAATGTGCTTTTAAAACCCAAACTTAGCATCACCTAATCACTATTTGTTCATTTTCCTCACCTACTCTTACACCTGCTTCAAAGTTAAGGTATCCATTCTCCATTTTAGGAGAAAAGGCAGGCCTCTGGGTTTAGGAACATAGGAACAGAGCAGGCCATTTAGCCCCTCGAGCCTGCTCCGCCGTTCAATGAGATAATGACTGATCTGTGACCTAAGCTCCATAGTGCCTTTGGTCCATATCCCTTAATACCTTTAGTTAACAAAAAGCTATCAGTTTCCAATTTAAAATTAACAATTAATTTAGCATCAATTGCCGTTTGCGGAAGAGAGTTCCAAACTTCTACCACCTTTTGTGTGCAGAAGTGTTTCCTAATTTCACTCCTGAAAGGTCTGGCTCTAATTTTTAGACTGTGCCCCCTAGTCCTAGAATCCCCAACCAGTGGAAATAGTTTCTCTCTATCTACCCTATCTGTCCCTTTTTCTCGGTACTTGCGACTTTCACATACTTGTCCTTGACTGATCTGTAATGTGAGGCATTCAGTTTTATTTTTAAACCAGTTATAAATTGGAGGAGAGCATTTATTGATTTCCCATTCCTCCTGTAATTGATGGCTTACCCCTCTCAGCAGTGTGCTTTCCCATCGCTCACTCTGATCAATCGCACTCTGCTGCTGGGTATGACATCGACTGTACTTGTGCTGCCTCTGACTCTCTGACTCCTTTGTTATTAGATATTTCCAGGATACATTTTAACTTCTAAAGCTTCTCTGCATCTTGTTTATGCTGGACACATCAGATCAACATCAGTCAATCTTTGACAATTCCAATTCCTCAGCTCAGCTCTCCTGTGATTTCCTCGTAACATTACCACTGTGATGCTAAATGCGATCACAAAATCGACGGGCCGAGTATTGCAATCCCTCCCACAGTAATGTTTCTTCCTCCTGGAATGGAGTAGGTGGCGCAGTGTTCAGGCAGATAAGCAGGAGCTCACACTCTGGAATGCTTTTGTGTTTTAAAAGACAAGATAAGAGTATCCCCTCTAGTGGGCAATGGGAGCCACGCTGGTCTAGTTCATTCCCTTTAGGGTTCTCTGATTGTAGCTCAATATCCTCCTGGTTTTGTTAATTCCACAAACCTAAATCCAAGTCACAGAAGCCATCATTCTCTCATGTTACACCTTTGTGGAGCATTTCAGGTTCTTTTCCATCAATTACCCACACCACCACCCCACCCCCAACACCAACTTCTTCATCTCCCTAAAATGCTGATTCACTCTAGGGTCAAGTTCCATCATGAATCCTATGTTGCCTCATCCAAGTGGCCATTCTTTACGGGTGAGCCCAGATTTTGAATGTCGACAGGTTATGAGGGACGGTTGAGCAGGTTGGGCCTATACTCATTGGAATTTAGAAGAATGAGAGGTGATCTTATTGAAACATATAAGATACTGAGGGGGCTCGACCAGATAGATGCAGAGAGGATGTTTCCCCTCGTGGGGAAATCTAGAACTTGGGGGCATAGTTTCAGAATAAAGGGTCACCCTTTTAGAATTGAGATGAGGAGGAATTTCTTCTCTCAGAGGGTTGTAAATCTGTGGAATTCTCTACCGCAGAGAGCTGTGGAGGTTGAGTCATTAAATACATTTAAGGTGGAGATGGACAGATTTTTGCAAGATAAGGGAGTGAAGGGTTATGGGGAGCGGGCGGGGAAGTGGCTTTAAGCCCAAGATCAGCCATGATCTTATTGAATGGCGGAGCAGGCTCGAGGGGCCAAGTGGCCTATTCCTGCCCCTATTTCTTATGTTCTTATGTTATTTGATCATGGGGACTGCATGGACACTTTACAGTTGAGGGACAGTGGGGAGGGGGGCTTACTCGATAGATTTAGCAGGTGGAATTGTACTTGATTGTGTCTCCTCTCTTCTCCCCATTTGTAAATTGAGTCTCCAATTGTAACTCCCCTATTGGTGCCTCAGCTGATTCAGCACAGACTAGGGATTGAACCAGGCCCTTCCCGATCTGTTTGGCTCAGTACCAGCCCACTGTGGTCTATTTGCCCACTGTGGCATCAGGGTTGCCTGCTATTCTCATCCCCTTGTCGCTTGGCAATGAGCTCCAGGAAAAACATGGAAGTTTTACTCTTCTTCCAATAGCCCAAAACATGCTACACAAGTTAGATAGGGATGAAGAATGCTGGGCCATCCATCGAAGAAGGCCTTTACTGTCCATCAACACATCCAACTGGTTATTAAATGATTCCAGGTGCCTCCACCACCTTACCCAGAAGTCCATTCCACGTGTTCAAAGTCCGCTTCACTTTGTGCTGTACATCGGGCCAGTAAGAGGTTGAGATCCACGTTTAAGAATTAGTCTAGATATCGTAATTGCTTGGAGGCAGAATCTGATGCATAAAAAAAAAATTAATTAGATTCCTCTCAATCACAATACACAATAAAACGAGCCCTGTCGTCAATGCCAATTTACCAGAGCTGAGGTTGATGAAAGGATGACATTAATTTATTGCACAGTGATTTACATGCTGTCCCTTGGTGCTTAACCCTTTAAGTACTGCCAGACCTTTTCAGCTAGCATGCATTCCATCTATGCGACATCTGGAAACACATTCATGGTTACTGGTGCTGTAAAGCTGGAAATGTCTTGCATGCATTAATGTACAAGGCCCAAAGATAACCTGCAATAACTTTAACCACAAGCTATATCAGAAACCCATTTCTGGTTTAAGTGAGAAAAAGTTGCTTTTTGTCCTACTTCCCTATCCCTGACCTTTTTTCTCCCTCTTAGCCTCTACTTTGTAAAGTAGGAGTTACTCGAGAGGATAATTCCATGGGGGCTTCACTCCAGTGCCCATTCTTTGTGTATTAGCCTTGACGGTGAGTGTCCGCAAGCAATTTGAGCCCCAAACCTGTCCTCATGATGCTCACACACGCAAGCCTTCCAGCAGGGGTCAGCGGATCAGGGACAGGAACACTGGCTCACTTTTCCCTCCTCCAGCTGAGCCTATTTGTCACTCCCATAACAGCACTCCGGCAGGGATCAAGTGACTCTGCACAGACCTGAGGTAATTGAAGACGGGTCATTCTATTTGGCATGGCTGTTAGTGCTACACCCGGATATTGCTTATACCAACGAAACCACCCGGGGTGGTGGGGGGGACTGGCCCCAGCTTAGCTCTGCATCCCTGATGTCGATTGAAAGACTGTTTTCCATCTCCCAAAGGGTTCGGCCTTCTCTGCTATTGCAGGTTGGGACCCTGACCTGAATCTGACTGTGCGCTTTACAAACCGGATTGTGACCCTTGTGCTGACTGTTTCCAGCAATCGGACTGGAATAAAGGTCCTTTAAAATGTGCAATTAAGAAAGCCCATCTGCACCGTACAAATTCAGAGCCTTTTATAACTGGATGCCCTGGCTTGCAATGACCCCAAGACCTGGCCTACTGCTCCTTTCAGGCTTAATAATAGAAGGTGAAGGGTCTGCTTTCCATTATGAGTAGGTAATCAGTGCAATAAAAGGAATATTGTTTCTTTCAGTTAAACGGGAAGTCAATTGAGAACTTGGATTCTTTTAAGCTTTTAATTGGGCTGCATGGAATTCTTGGCTTTGTACACTCCTTGAGAGATTCTGAAAGGGCCTTGCTGTATCCACCCCTCAGCACGTGATCTGGTCTCAGCCCCGGAACACTGTACACAGTTTGGTTTACTGTGTTAAATATTTGTAGAAGTCCCACAATCCAACCTCCATTTTAAAACCCGATGTAACATTTAAGAGCAGCAACGTTTGATTCCCAGCCTGTGCCAAGTTAGTTAATCTTAGCCAGGTGACATTAGGGGGCATACAGCTGGCCTCAAGTGACCCTGGAAGGAGCAAAGTCTGCCAGGGTTTCTGATCACTATCCAGTGAGTCCTGCTGGAATGTGCCTGTATGTGGATGTCAAACTAGAACAGAATAGAAAGAAAGACTTGCATTTTTATAGCGCCTTTCACAACCACTAGACGTCCCAAGGCGCTTTACAGCCAATGAAGTACTTTTGAAGTGTAGTCACTGTTGTAATGTAGGAAACGTGGCAGCCAAGTTGCGCACAGCAAGCTCCCACAAACAGCCATGTGATACTGACCAGATAATCTGTTTTAGTGATGTTGGTTGAGGGATAAATATTGGCCAGGACACAGGCAAATTGGCTGCCTATATTACAACAGTGACTACACCTCAGAAGTACTTCATTGGCTGTGAAGCGCTTTAGGACATCCTGAGGTCATGAAAGGTGCTATAAGTTTTTCTTTCTTTCAGCTTCCAAAACTCGAAGAAGCATTAATACGATAGCAAAACACTGCGGATGCTGGAAATCCGAAATAACAACAGAATATGCTGGAAAAACTCAGCAGGCCAGGCAACATCCGTGGAGAGAGAAATAGAGTCAACGTTTCAGGTCGAAACCCTTCGTCAGAACTGGAGTTCTGAAGAAGGGTTTTGACCTGAAGCGTTGACTCTATTTCTCTCTCCACGGATGTTGCCTGGCCTGCTGTGTTTTTCCAGCATCTTCTGTTGTTATTTTGAAGAAGCATTACCTTGACTCTGTTCTTGATCCTTGCCTGTTCCTTCCCCTTCAAATTTCCTCTCCTCCTTTCCTGGAGAAGTCAACTCCTTTCTGGGTTATGGTCACCCTTTGATACCAGCAGGCCTTTGACTAAATGGTAGCATTCCTGTCTCTGAGTCAGAAGGTGTAGCATTCGGACAGCATCTCGGCGAGTGGAGACCTGAGCTCCAGCTCTGAATTCTGGGTTGACATCCATCAAGAAACTCGCGTCAATTGGATGTGAGTGCCCCCCACACCCCGCCCGATCATACAGGTTGTGGGAGCCATATAACCCTCCTTCCATATCGGACTAACCGCCCTATCGGCTGGTAGAAAGACGGGTATGGCCATGGAAGGAGCATTCGCTTCATAGTCTGTCAGACTGTAATGATCCTGTGAATCCTTCCAGTACTTCACACTGTTCTCCAAGGGAAGAGAGTGAAGATACGAAAACAGCAACCCTCTGACAGCTTGCCCAAGTTGATAAATCTTTGTACGTGAGCCTTGATGGTGAGACATCTTTCACTCTGAGCAGGGGTCACTGGATAGTGATTAGGACAGGGAAAAATGGCTGATTCTTTCCCCACCCTAGCCCACTTTTTTAAGTATGCAGCCATTTCTCTCCCTTCTCTCTCTCTCACCCTTGCTAGCTCTTTCTCTTCCTCTCCCTCTCTCTTCCTCTCCATCTCTTCCTCTCCCTCTCTCTTCCTCTCCCTCTCTCTTCCTCTCCCTCTCTCTTTCTTTCTCTCTCTCACTTTCCCCTTCCCTCATTCACTCATACAAATGAGCACAGTGGGGTATGGCTACAATAATTCCTTTTATCCAGTCACATTGATGGTTTCATTGAGATTAGGCTAACATTGCCAGCTGGAATACCAGATCGGTAACCTGTCACAGATATAATACAATATAATATGTTGCTCTTTGAAAGTTTCTGGAGAGGCTGATCACAACAGCTCCTAGAATATCAAGAGAGACAGACAATCCAATCTGTATAAGAAATGGGTTTTTATGGTTAAAACAAAAAAAACTTAGTTAATTGTATATTTTCTCCTCTAAAGGTATTTAGTCTGTAATGCTAAAGGGTTCTGCTTGAAAAAGCATGTTTAAAAAATTAATGGATTTTATTAAGAACCTCTCTCCAAACTTGAAGGATAGTAAAGTCTTTCCAGAATTTTCCACTGTGGTATTGACCTTGTAGAAAAGAGGCAAGTGCAATGAAATGTGACATAGGCCTGATTGCGGTGTCTCAAAGTGCAATATTTCACATGTCGTATATGTTCAGTAACGAAACAGACCTGCTTTAGCTCCATTCATTCACTTCTAAATTTTTGCAAAAGCTGTACCTGATTAGATTCATTCCTAATTAGCCCTTTGCTTGATACACTCTTTATTAGCTCAAATAATTCCACTTCATTTCACTTCTCTATAGCAAGCACTGATTTTGGTTCATTTCCCTTGGTATCACATATTTCTACTCAAATTAAATTGGACTTGCCTGGAGCTTCATCAGCTCTTTCAGGACTAACCAGTACTGGCATGACTGCACCTCTCGGCAATTTATTTTTTTCTAAAGCCTTTCTAATATTCAAAGTTTGAATCAGTAGTCGTACTCTTGCCTCTGAGTGAGAAGGTTATAGGTTTAAACTCCGCTTCATCATTATTAAAGCTGCCACAAAATGCAGTTTACCTCGGGGGGTTTAGAAAGACATATATTCCTTGTTGGACGGAAGAAAGCCAGGCTCTCAACCAGGAGTATTCGCTGAACAAGAACCGGCCGCAGCCACCGCAACGCTGGAGTCCTTGAACTCGGCGAGACGTAAAAGGTGGAGGAACCTTGTGGAGGAGACTAACTTCACTCGCTCCAGCAGGAAAGCATGGGCCCTGCTCCGTCAACTTGGCAGGGCAAACCCCGCCTATAAACACAGGACGACCAGCAGAGCAGCCGCCATTGCGTCCCACTTGATACAAACATCAAAGGCTCTGGTGGACAAAGAATTTCAACGTCAGGTGAAGCGACAGTTTTCGACAAACTTGATGGCGGCACCAAGATCGTCAACTATGTCTGATCCATTCACCTTGGACAAACTAAATGCGGCCCTGTCGACAACCAAATCTGGAAAAGCTGCTGGTCCGGATGGTGTTCCAGAATTCCTAAAAGCACTGGCAACCAAAGTGAAGCAATGGCTGACCACCTTCTTCTCTGAGGTACTGGCAACTGGTAAAATTCCACTTATTTGGAGGGAGACTAAAATAATTGCCCTCCTGAAGCAGGGGAAGAATGCTTGTGAAGCCTCCAGCTACCGCCCGATCTCCTTACTTTGCACTTTTATAAAGTGCTGGAGAGGCTACTACACCACAGACTAGCCCCCATCATCGAGCCAACCATTCCTAAGGAGCAAGCGGGCTTCCGGAGCAGCCGTAACTGCTGGGACCAAGTGGTAGCTGTAACAATGCACATCGAAGCAGGCTTCCAGTGCCTGCTCAAGACCGCCGTAGCACTCGTGGACCTATCAGCAGTATATGATGCAGTATGGAAGCATGGACTGCTTTTCAAGCTCTCCACCATTTTACCCTGCACAACAACGATCCATTTTCTCAACTCCATGCTTAGCAGCTGACGCTTCTGTGTGTACTCTGGCACCCAGAAGAGCAGATATAGGTCACTGAACAATGGACTCCCACAGGGTTCTGTCCTGGCATCCATGTTATTCAATGTTTACACCAGTGACCTGCCCGAAACAGAGTCCCGCAGGTTCGTATACGCTGATGACATTGCCTTGGCTACACAAAACATGAATCTGTCCATCACCAAGGAGACCCTGACCAGTGACTTACAGAGGATGGAGGCCTACTTCCACCGATGGCAACTTTGGCCAAACCTGCAAAAGACCGTCACCTCGACATTCCACCTCAACATCCATCAAGCAAACCAAGCTTTGAAAGTCTCCTTTTGCGGCGGAGAGATAAACCATGCCAAAAAAAACCTCCTATTTAGGAGTTACACTCAATCATACCCTGTCATATAGACAACATCTCCAGAACCTTGGGAAGAAACTAAATAGCAGGGTCAACTTGATCCAGAAACTCGCCGGATCCACACGGGGAGCAGACGTTCAAACCCTCCGTACGGCAGCACTCGCCCTGGTGTACTCTACAGCGGAGTACTGCTCTCTGGCATGGCTATCAAGTCCGCATGTCAAATCCGTTGATGTCCAGCTGAATTCTACTATGAGAATTATCACCGATACGCTTTTATCGACACCAACACCTTGGCTGTCCGTGCTTGCAAACATCGCACCACCACACTATGCCGCGAATATGCAGTCTCCAGAGAATACATCCGCTACACCAGCAAAGACATGCCGATCCAGGCCGACTTGAACAACCTACCACCAGCCCGTCTCAAATCTAAAAGGCCATTTTGGACCATCGCTGAAGCCCTTCAGTGATCTCCCCTCAGCCTTGATGACAGATGGTGAAATGCTTGGAAGAACTGTGACATATGGAATGGATTCCTTATAGAAGACCCCACAGTACAACCTGAAGGATTAAACCTTCCTCACAAACAGTGGACAACCAGAAACCGCCTCAGAACCAGTCATGGTAGATGCTGCCACCTTCTCCATAGATGGAAGATTAAAGCATCCCCATCATGAGACTGTGGAGCTCCTAATCAGACCCTGGAGCATATCATTGAGCACTGCCCTCAGAGGAAATTCGCAGGCAGCCTACAAGATATCCACGCTGTTACACCGGAAGCTTTGGCTTGGATATCTGACTTAGATATTGACATTTGATTTGCTTTGCTACTACCATACAAAAGAAGAACTGAGTGAGTGCTGCACTGTTGGATAAACTGGGGTGGAAATTAGTTATAGTCCATAACCAATGGAGTGCATGTAGTGCGCACCCCAACCGAGAGGCCAAGGCCCACCTGAAATTGGGCATCGGGCTTCCTTTATTTGTGGGATCCAGCTGTGCGTAAATTGGCTGCCACGTATCCTACATTACAACAGTGACTACCAACGTGCCCGATAAGCTGCGCGGCCGTGCAACTCTCTGCCGGTCCCGTGCAGCCTGGGATGAGCTTTTGCAGTGCTAATGTTCCTGTGAATGGGCTGCGCAGCACCTTAAAGGGGCCAGGCACCAACAAAAAATTGCGGGGAACATTGGTGCCCACACTTCAAGAAGTAGTTCATTGGTTGTAGAGCGCTTTGGGACATCTTGAGGTAGTGAAAGGCACTACATAAATGCAAGTCTTTTTTTTAAAGTTCTTTTCTGTCTTCCTACTATTAACCAGGTCTCAGCTATTGTTTACATCATTAGAAGTGCCTGCCCTCAGCTTCCCCTACTGATCCATGAAGGATACGTACTGCGTGTTGTGGTATTAAAGCTATTCAGCCAGGTCCGATCCACAGTGTGTGCTGTGGTTGGATGAGCTCAGTCAGGGAAGTAGCTGGTCTGAGGCTAGGCAGGGGTACAATCAGTCAGGGTCCTTGCTCTTGCTCAATATCCCCCTCGCCTCCAGTTGCAAAACACGTATGTGTGGACATTGTGTGAGGACGGGTCAAACCCTCTGCTGACTACCCGCCTATGGCCACTTGGGTAGGTTGCTGACACCCATGGAACTGTATTCTCCTCCTCCCCCAAGGGCTAGTGTTTTCAGCAGATGGAGAAACATACCCGGTCACATTATAATGAGCGCTGTATTGAAGCTTTAAACAAGTCTTTAAGCAATTGATTGAGGCGTTAAAATGTCTCTCTCATACCAAGGAAGGGGCAGTTTTATTACAAATACGCCAGAATCACACTCCCCATTCCCTTTAATAGAGAAAGTTAATTGTAGTGAAGCTGCTTCATGTTGAGAGGTGCAACAAAATTAATTGGTGCCTGTCAGAAGATCTTAACTGAAATCAATGAGCGCGCAGCCTGCACTGCAGTGTCTGGTTTAAGGAACTGTTCAACTGTGAATAATTTACTGCTTAACGTAGATACTGAGCATTACACCACTGTCACTGTAGCTCACCATTTGGGGTAGCACACTGCTATTTTACCATCTGAACAAGCTTATAGCCTAGAAATGACTGCAGTGATATTAACGGACAAATGCTTAATTCGTGTGCGCAACATTCCTTGTGCCGATACTTTGTCAGAGGCCCGGAGCCATTTAAATTAGCAGGCAATTTCATGCCATGCAGAAGAATTAAGTATTCGGCGGCAAATAGCGACAATAATAACTTCTAGATTTGCTTTTAGAAGCTTTCGCTTTTCTCCCCTCCTGTCCTGAGGGCACTGACTTGTGTTGGGTTCCGATTCCATGGCCACTGCGAGACCTCTGCTACCTCCTTCAAGTAGCTATTTTTCATGTAATGATCCCAGGCAGTGAGTATCAGCGACTATTCAACCATAGGGGAGCCTGATCTAGACACAAACGTATATATGCACTTCCACTAGGAGCTACTGGAGAGTAATTCAGAGTCAGGGTTCAGCTCCAGGCCAGACTGATGGGATGAAAGTCCCCCTTGCCTGCTCAATCTTCGGTGAAATGAGTTGGGCAGCCTTAGCCCGGTTCCCAGTGGACCTGTGGCACTTATTTAGCTCGAAGTTGGAAATCCCACTGAGAGGGATCACAGGATGGCTGGTGTGGAAATAGACAGCTGCCATGATGGGGCAGTAGAGGGACCCTCTTCTGAGGCTTCGACAGAGGAGCTAACTGTGCTGTACCTGCCTTGGGGGGTGTTTGATACTGCAACTGGGTGCCTGAAATGGATATTTGCCAACACTAACATCCCTCAGCTTGATGAGCACAAAATTCAGGACAGAATCCAAGCAATATCACCACTACTAAGCAGCTACAACAAAATCTTGCATTTATATAGCGCCTTTAACATAGTAAAATGTCCAAAGGTGCTTCACATGGGCGTTAACAAAAAAAATTGACACCGAGCCACTTAAGGAGATATTAGGACAGGGCTTGGTCAAAGAGCTAGGTCCTAAGGAGCGTCTTAAAGGAGAAGAGAGAAGCAGAGAAGTTTAGGGAGGGAATTCCAGAGTTTAGGGCCCAGACAGCACACAAAAGCACATTCCAACAATGAAGGGAAAATGTGATACACTGACAGTTCCCAAATGGTGTCAGCAGCTGGGATTTTAAAACAGCTTGGCAATGCCAACAGGAGATACGGAATCTAATGAAAGAAACAAAATAGTTCTGAAGCTAGCAAGACTCATAAATCCTGCTTCTCATAAAACAGGAGTCCCCAGATAGGACCTGGCTGTACCAGAGATTGCCTGCTCCTGGGACCAGAGTAAACAATTGTAATATTTCACTTCAGAACCAACCCTTGAGGATCTTTACTGAGTTACGAATGATCAGCACAAGTCCAATTTTATTCGGAACCCCAGGACATTTGGGCAAATGCTTCCACACTGAGCAAAGCTTATGGTTCCTCACCTTCCCAGACACAGTCCCTGAAACTAGCTCGTCCTAAAGTGCCTACAATAAGTACTCAGTTTGCATAAATTGCTTTCTATTTGAATTCGATAAACTGTGATTGAAGGAACAGTTCTCAATAATTCAATCAGAGGCAGGATTCAGCCACCACCTGGGTATTCCAGATATAATCAGTAAAATGGAGATTGCACCATTGTGCGAGAGAGATTGAAAGTAATAAATTGCAATAAGCATGAAATCATCTGTGCCAATATTGGCAGTTTCCTTACAACAAGGCAATACAGGAAACTCTTGTTTAAACAGCACCTAAATATCCGGAATTCTCTATTAACCGTCAAAATTCTCACTCCGAAAACAACACCTGTTGCTGATTCTGAGTCTCCGGCGGTGGCCGAGTTAATCAGTGGGGGTAGTTCTCCAAACTGCCACTACTCGGCTTCTTGGTGCTGTCGGAAGTTGGAACACCTCAATACCCCTGTAACAGGAGTCTGACTCTCCCGCGCTGCCGGTAGTCTCTTCTGATCCGCCATTTTACAGGGGTAGTGTGTGTCTCCCACGCTGCTGGTAGTCATTGCATTGCATTACCCTCAACTGGCAGTACTGTACTTAATCAAGCATCTTCCACCATCCATTTAACACAACATTCTGCAGGTGAGTACCCAATTACTGTATACTGCACATTCCTTGATTTTTTAATTTTTCTTTGTTAAAAATAGCCTTGGTAGATAACCCTCTCCGTCGTCCGGAATTTTTGATCAACCGGCAACATGTCGGTCCCGTCGGTGCCGGATACCAAAGAGTTTCCTGTATTACACACTAACAAACCAGCAGACCTTGTTTTCCTATAGGAATGTACATTATAACCTGAAATTGCACCTCACAATTGCACCATTGGATGTCTAGACCTATCTTCAGAACTCCATGTTAACTCCTGCCCTGAAGTTACGCACTAGTGTGCGAGTGTTTACTGTGGTCATCTGAAATTCCTTCTTCCACTGTGTTAGCAGAAGATAAATTTCAGGACTTCAGTCTAGGGGGCCTTCACTAAGATGTAGAAATCCTTTACAAACACTAGAAATATCACAGCTAGTGGGCAGTACAGTGAGTTAGACTTGCCCTTTCACTTTGGGAACTGAGGTTCACATCCAAAAACTATTGGCCTCAGTTCCTCTGGGAATGGGAAAAAAACAGCTCCCTGTTGCTATTCAGCAACTCCTGCTGGAATATGCCAGTGAGTGAGGACAGAATCAGACTCCCTGTGATCATCTCCTTTGTCAACTAGCCTGTCAACAGTCACTTTCAGGGGAGCAATTCTACAATCTCGTGCTTCCAGGGGGCCATAGGGAGTGTAGGTCAGAAGATCAAAGCTATGGTGTTGTCGCCCTGTCTTTGACCCACACTTCACGCGATCGAGGTGACCTACTGGGAGCCCTGGGTCACGGAATTGCTTCTTATAAGTTTGTCCTTGAAGAGTGACCACCTGGGCAAGGCAGTGCTCACTGTGGCACTGTAGCCCAGGGCCCTCAGGAGGTAGGGTAGGGTGGGTGGGGGCGGGGGGGGGGGTGAGAGAAAACAGGGTGAAAAAGAATGGTGTAGTTCCAAATTTAAAAAGTACTTCCTCAACAAGATGAGGCAGGTTTAGATTTGTACGGCTCAGTAGCTGCAAAAGCCATTAACTGCGCTGCTGCGATTATCGTCAGTCTGTTGGTTTTAATAAACTGGGGAGGCATAGCTGATCCTAGTTGGCCTCAGCAACGACCACCTCAGTTGTGTACTTTAATCCTTGCGCACGTGCCAGTGGTGTGAGCTAGAACCAGTTCCCCTCCTATTCAGTCCCCCATCCCTCTCTCCTCTCTTTCTCTCTCTGTCCTGAAACTAGCTCATCCTAAGGTGCCCACAGCAAGCACTCAGTTTGTATAAAGTGCTTTCTGTTTAAATTTGATTAATTGAAAGATTCTTTCCGAGGGACAGCTGCACAGGCGCCACTCTCCAACCCCTCACCCAGAGACCCCTCTGTTTGCCTTGGTCATGTTCCCTGTGAATGTCGTCTGTGATTTAACAGCACAGGTGCGTCTGCTCCACAGCCAGCACTGTGAGGAGGAACTAATGACTCTGCATTACTCTGTGAACACAGCCCATCAATAGTTGGAATATTAAGGAGTGAAGCGTTTTCTTCACCCAGTCTTTTTCTTCCCCGCCCCCACCCACATTACTACATACAGTTCCACTGACGTCAACAACAGACTTTACTCCCAACAGTTTTGTCTTGTGTACACAGCAAAAGAGCAGTAGACCAAGCATCCTATGAAGCAACCTCGCACCCTTATACCTGGTGTGCATGAAATAGCTTGCCCACGCTGAACAATTACCCTTTTGTTATGTTCTTGACTACTGGAAAACGCATAGAATGCCCACCACTTTCTCCTAACTCCTTCACAAAGCACTTAATGCCACATCATCAAACCAATGTACACAGGTTAACACTAATAGTCAGATTTATTTACTGCACAATAATGCACAGAAGCAGTGAGACACAACAAGTTACTGAATGTACAGTACTTAAAACATGGGGTTTAAAGTACACTTTTTAAAAATACCTTACCCAGCTCGTTAATTGACAGGACTTTTGGATGAAACTGTCTTATTTAGACCTTAATGATGCAATGTTACACGAAGATGATGCAGAGTTCCAATCTCCTGATGGAACTGAGGAGCTAACTCGGCATAGACCAGGGATTAAACCTGGGATCTTTCTGGTCCGTACGGCTCAGTTTCACATTAGTTGATACACTAACCTACTCAACGATTAGGGCAGCAGGAATTTAAATTAAAAAAAGCATTCATTGGGAATAAAATAATTCCATGCCAATACTTTCTTTTGATTACATTTCCTGCATGACAGATATCCTGCTGAGCAGCCCATAATTTTAATCTAAAGAGATCAGGTGCTTCTGCAACTAAGCCAGTGCTTCTTATTAGTTTTGCACCAGTGAGTTTATATTGTCAGTAACACAAACAAGGTAATCGGAGCTGAGGAAATGTGAGGTCTGCTTCCTGAACCAGAGAAATTAAATGAGGGCTTCGATATTACTTAAAGGAAATGTCAGGAAATTCTGAATTGCATACATTTTATGGGATCTATAAATAAACTTTGCCACTCACATAAAACCTTTGCAGGCCTCTGTCGAATGAAGATATAAGAGAGGCCCAGTTAGTGCTGCAAACCGTGCTCGTATGAAGGACACAAAACGTCATAGTGGGATTCTAGAATGATCTTCAATGAGGAACGTTAGCAATTTCACTAGCTTCAGGAGACTGGTATGCAAATTAGCTGGTGAGCTGACAGATAAGAGTCCAGAAATAACACTGAAGCCTCGGCCTTCAGGCCTTCCCTGCATTGCGCTGTGATCATTATTATGGCCAAGTAGCTCTGAAACGGGCCTGGGGCTTCTGATGGTGCCTTAGCCAGACAGGAAGGGGAGATTAAACCCTGCGGGATTGTGCGCGGGATCCGGAATAAGCACAAGCTGCTTTGATATTTGGCGTCAGTGGGGTGTTGGCACCCTGTTTCCTGAAGTGAGGGGTTCTCGTGAAGCTGGCGGCAGCTCCCATATAAACCTGCCAGATTCATCGAGGCCAACGACAATAAAGACATGTTTATTTTTTAACTGGTTCTTCCTGCCAGACCGCCTTCACAAATCTGCCAGGTTTAAACTGGGATTGCCACTGGCTAAGCAAAACATCAAGAGTACGCACCCAACTAAACTCATTATAAAAGCAACTACAGAGTAAAAACTTGTAATTAAGTAAACTCTCAGGACATCCCCAAGCACTTTTACTTTTGAAATGTAGTCACCGTTGTTATGTAGGCAAACAGAGCATGCAAAGTGCATCATTTCACACTTCATAATAAGCCTCCTGTGTGGCACTTTGTTGAATACCTTCTGAAAGTCCATATATAGAACATCTAATGCACTACCTTGATCAACCTTCTCTGTTACCTCATCAAAGAATTCAATCAAGTTAGTCAGACATGATTCTCCTTTAACAAATCGATGCTGGCTCTCCTTAATTAACCCAGGCCTTTCCAAATGAAAGTTTATTTTGTCTCTGATAATGGTTTCCAATGTTAGGCTGACTGGTCTGTAGTTTTCTGGTTTATCCCTCTCCCCTTTCTCGAATAGTGGTATAACATTAGCAACCCTCCAGTCCTCCAGTACCACTCCTGTGTCCAATGAGGATTGAAGGATTGTGACCAGTGCCTCTGCTATTTCTACCTTTGCTTCTTTCAGCAACCTGGGATGCATTCCATCTGGACCAGGTGACTTTCAGTAATGCTAATCTTTTTACTATATCTTCTCTATCTATTACTATCCTGTCCATAACTTCCCTCTCTTTTAGTGTAACCTTCACATCATCAGCTTCCTTTGTGAAGACAGATGCAAAGTACTCATTTAATACTTTAGCCATGTCCTCTGCCTCGACATGAAGATTTCCCTTTGGGTCCTTAATAGGCCAAACTGTTTCCCTAGCTAACCTCTTACAATTTATATATTTATAGGGTTCAATTTAATGTTGCTGCTAATCTTTTCTTGTAACTGCTCCTTGCCTCCCGTATTAAGTTTTTCAAATCCCTCCTGTGTCCCGGCCAATATTTATCCCTCAATCAACATCACTAAAACAGATTATCTGGTCATTGTCACATTGTTGTTTGTGGGAGCTTGCTGTGTGCCAGTTGTTTCCTACAGTGACTCTGGGCATGATCTTGCCAGCCCTGGGGAGGCGGGTCTAGAGGCAGGACTGCCGAGAAAATGACAGAATCTGGGGGCGGGTACCCATCCCGCCTCCATGCCATCTTCCCAGGAGGTGGGTAGCCGACCCGCGCTGGGTCCCATCTCCTGGAGGCGGGAAGGGGATTACAGCCACTTAACTGCCTGTTAACAGGTAGTTAGCAAGGAGTTAAGAGAATTATCCCCATTTTTCCAACAGAGGCGCGGGCTTCCCGACGTCGGGAAACCCCGCCAGGATCACCGAGGCGAGCAGTGGGTCTGCAGGGGTCAGAGGGGTGCAAAAGTGCACTGTGAAGGTAAGTGATGGGTGCAAGTGTGGCGAGGTAAGTATTTGAGGTGAGTGGAAAGTGATAGAAAATGTTTACTTACCTTTGTTTCTTCCTTCAGGCTTCAACAGTTGGGGATGCGGTGAGTCTTACATCTCACCGGCAGAGATGACAGATGGCTGCTGCATTCTCTGATGCAACATCCATCTAATTTCTGCTCACAAATGAGGTTTGATGAGACTTGAATACAAGGACTCATCAAACAACATAGAACATCAGTGTTTGACAGCTTCACAGAGCTGTCAAACAATGACAATTCATCTGTCAAAAATTTTTGACAGATGAAACATCATATGCTGACGTTCTCTGTAACCGGCTTCCCCTTAATTGGCCTGCTAAGCCCGCTGGGCGGGCTTAACAAGGTCAATCAAGGGAAAATAACGTGGGTTGGCCACAAGTTGATGGAGGTGGGACTAAAACCCGACAAGCAGCAGTCCCGCCTCCAACGCGCCCCCATTGACAAAATCGTCCCCTATATTTCCAAAAGTACTTAATTGGCTGTAAAGCGCTTTGGGACATCTGGTGGTCATGAAAGGCGCTATATAAATGCAAGTCTTTCTTTCTTTACTTTCTTTTCTGTACTTTCCATAATCTTGCTCCATATATCTGTCATAAGCCTCAAGTTTACACTTGATAATCAATCCCATTATTTTACACAGCCTTGAAGTAAGACAGATGGGCCTGTGGTTTCCTGCTTCTGATTTGTTATCCTTTTTGGCATCATATTGGGCTGCTTCCAATTTACTGGTACCTTCCCAGTGTCCAGTGACTCTGTCACTATGATTGTCAAATCTCCTTCCTAAACACCTAGAGATAAATACAATCTGTTCCTGGGGATTTATTGTTTATGTTGGTCCTATTAATCTATCTGGGACCTCCTTCTCATTTATATCATTAATTTTATTTGGGTTGTCTCTGGGGAGGGCATATTGCTCATGCATTCCGTTGTAAATACTTGGAAGAAGTAATTATTCAGAACATTTACTGTCTTGTGCTCAGCCTCTGTTTCAAGCAATTTGCATATTTTAAGTAATCACCTCTTATCACCTGGATGTCAAGGGTTAAGTTACGAGTAGAGATTACACAAATTAGGGTTGTATTCCCTTGAATTTAGAAGGTTAAGGGGTGATCTGATCGAAGTTTTCAGGATATTAAGGGGAACAGATAGGGTAGATAGAGAGAAACTATTTTCACTGGTTGGGGATTCTAGGACTAGGGGACATAGTCTAAAAATTAGAGCCAGACCTTTCAGGAGTGAAATTAGGAAATACTTCTACACACAAAGGGTGGTAGAAGTTTGGAACTCTCTTCCGCAAACAGCAATTGATGTGCTAGATCAATTGTTAATTTTAAATCTGAGATTGATAGCTTTTTGTTAACCTAAGGTATTAAGGGATATGGGCCAAAGGTGGGTATATTGAGTTAGGTCGCAGATCAGCCATGATCTCATTTAATGGTGGAACAGGCTGGAGGGGCTGAATGGCCTACTCCTGTTCCTATGTTCCTATTTGACTGACCTCTTGCTACTGAAGTGCTGTACAAACTTCTTATGTTATATTTTACATCTAAGCTATACTTTTAGGTTTTTATTTGCTCCTGATCACCCTTTTAATGTTTCTGTACATTCTTATATTCATTGAGATGTATCACAGCCCCTGCTCGATCTATAAAGGTCATTTTTCATTTTTATTTCACTATTTATTTGTTTGTTACTCCGTTTAGGGTCACACCTGTTTAGTCTGAACTTGCTGGTTTTAAATATGCATTTATTTTGCACGCTCAACATTATACCTTTAAAGCTGTTCCCCACTTGTCAACAATGTTCCGTGTAAGCTGCGCTTTGTTCTGCACGGCCTGTTTCTTTTAATGCGCGGTCCCTTTAAATTTCCGCATATAAGAACATAAGAAATAGGAGCAGGAATAGGCCACTTGGCCCCTCAAGCCTGCTCCGCCATTCAATAAGATCATGGCTGATCTTGGGCTCAAAGCCACTTCCCTGCCCACTCCCCAAAACCCTTCACTCCCTTATCTTGCAAAAATCTGTCTATCTCCACCTTAAATGTATTTAATGACCAAGTCTCCACGGCTCTCTGGGGCAGAGAATTCCACAGATTTACGACCCTCTGAGAGAAGAAATTCCTCCTCATCTCAGTTCTAAAAGGACGACCCTTTATTCTGAAACTATGCCCCCGAGTTCTAGATTTCCCCACGAGGGGAAACATCCTCTCTGCATCTACCTTGTCGAGCCCCCTCAGTATCTTATATGTTTCAATAAGATCACCTCTCATTCTTCTAAATTCCAATGTGTATAAGCTCAACCTGCCCAACCTTCATAAGTCAACCCCCTCATCTCTGGAATTAACCTAGTGAATCGTCTCTGAACTACCTCCAAGTATATCCTTCTTTAAATAACGAGACCAAAGCTGTACGCAGTACTCAAGGTGTGGTCTCAGCCATGGTTTTATGAAGGGGAAGTCATGTTTGACAAATTTGCTGGAGTTCTTTGAGGAAGTAACGTATAGGGTGGATAAAGGGGAACCAGTGGACGTAGTGTATTTAGACTTCCAAAAGGCATTTGACAAGGTGCCACACAAAAGATTATTGCTTAAGATAAAAAATCACGGGATTGGGGGTAATATTCTGGCATGGATAGAGGATTGGCTATCTAACAGAAGGCAGAGAGTTGGGATAAATGGTTCATTCTCAGACTGGCAATCAGTAACTAGTGGTGTTCCGCAGGAGTCAGTGCTGGGTCCCCAACTCTTTACAATCTATATTAACGATTTGGAGGAGGGGACCGAGTGTAACATATCAAAGTTTGCAGATGATACTAAGATGGGAGGGAAAGTAGTGAGTGAGGAGGACATAAAAAACCTGCAAGGGGACATCGACAGGCTAAATAAGTGGGCAGAGATTTGGCAGATGGAATACAATACTGGAAAGTGTGAGGTTATGCACTTTGGCAGGAAAAATTGTAGAGCAAGTTATTATCTTAATGGCAAGAAACTGGAAAGTACTGAAGTACAAAGGGATCTGGGGGTCCTGGTGCACGAAACTCAAAAGGTTAGTATGCAGGTGCAGCAAGTGATTAAGAAGGCCAATGGAATGTTGGCTTTCATTGCTAGGGGGATAGAATATAAAAATAGGGAGGTATTGCTTCAGTTGTACAAGGTATTGGTGAGGCCGCACCTGGAATACTGCGTACAGTTTTGGTGTCCATACTTAAGAAAGGACATACTTGCTCTCGAGTCAGTACAAAGAAGGTTCACTCGGTTAATCCCGGGGATGAGGGGATGGACGTATGAGGAGAGGTTGAGTAGATTGGGACTCTACTCATTGGAGTTCAGAAGAATGAGAGGCGATCTTATTGAAACATATAAGATTGTGAAGGGGTCGGATCGGGTGGATGCGGGGAAGATGTTCCCGATGATGGGTGAAACTAGAACTAGGGAGCATAGTCTTAGAATAAGGGGCTGCTCTTTCAAAACTGAGATGAGGAGGAACTACTTCACTCAGAGGGTGGTAGGTCCATGGAATATGCTGCCCCAAAAAGCTGTAGAAGCTACATCATTACATAAATTTAAAACAGAAATAGACAGTTTCCTAGAAGTAAAGGGAATTAAGGGTTACGGGGAGCGGGCAGGAATTTGGACATGAGTCTAGGTTCGGATTGGTCATGGCCCTGTGGGTAGCGGAGCGGGCCCAGGGGCCGTGTAGCCTGATCCTGCTCCTATTTCGTGTGTCTAATTCTGTTAGATTCAGGAGATGGTTCTGTGATAGTGGATTGGCGGTTAGGATCGATCAGCCATGATCTTATTGAATGGCGGAGCAGGCTCGAGGGGCCGATTGGCCTACTCCTGCTCCTATTTCTTATGTTCTTATATTCTTATGTAGTTGTAGCAGGACTTCCCTGCTTTATATTCCAACCTCCTTGCAATAAAGGCCAACATTCCATTTGCCTTTTTGATTACTTGCTGTACCTGCATGCTAACTTTTTGTGTTTCATGCACAAGGACCCCCAGGTCCCTCTGAACAGTAGCATTTTGTAATCTCTCTCCATTTAAATAATATTTTGCTTTTTTATTTTTTATTTTTCCTGTGGATAACCTCGCACTTTCCCACATTATACTCCATCTGCCAAATATTTGCCCACTCACTTAGCCTGCCTATATCCCTTTGCAGATTCTTTGAGTCCTCTGCACAACTTGCTTTCCCACCCATCTTTGTATCATCTGCAAACTTGGCTACATTACACTCAGTCCCTTCATCCAAGTCATTAATGTAGATTGTAAATAGTTGAGGCCCCAGCACCGATCCCTTTGGCACCCCACTAGTTACCATTTGCCAACCGGAAAATTACCCATTTATCCCGACTCTCTGCTTTCTGTTAGTTAGCCAATTCTCTATCCATGCTAATATATTACCCCAAACTCCGTGAGCTCTTATCTTATGCAGTAACCTTTTATGTGGCACCTTATCGAATGCCTTCTGGAGATCCAAATACACCACATCCACTGGCTCACCTTTGTCCACCCTGCTCGTTACATCCTCAAAGAACTCCAGCAAATTTGTTAAACGTGATTTCCCTTTCATAAAACCATGCTGACTCTGCTTGACTGCATTATGATTTTCCAAATGCCCTGCTACTGCTTCCTTAATGAAGGACTCCAGCATTTTCCCAATGACAGATGTTAGGCTAACTGGTCTATAGTTTCCTTCTTTCTGTCTCCCTCCTTTTTAAATAGGGGTCTTACATTTGCGGTTTTCCAATCCGCTGGGACCTCTCCAGAGTCCAGGGAATTTTGGTATATTGCAACCAATGCATCCACTACCTCTGCAGCCACTTCTTTTAAGACCCTGGGATGCAGGCCATTGGGTCATGGGGACTTGTCGTCTTTTAGTCCCATTATTTTACCAAGTACTTTTTCCTTAGTGATAGTGATTGTCTTTAGTTCCCCCATCCCTGTGGCCCCTTTATTATCCATTATTGGGATGTTGTTAGTGTCTTCTACCGTGAAGACAGATACAAAATATTTGTTTAGAGTCTCTGCCATTTCCCCGTTCCCCATTATTAATTCCCCAGTCTCATCTTCTAAGGGACCAACGTTTATTTTAGCGACTCTCTTCCTTTTTATATACCTGTAGAAGCTCTTACTATCTGTTTTAATATTTCTTGCCAGTTTACTCTCATAATTCATCTTCTCTCTCTTTATTTTTTTAGTCATCCTTTGCTGGTTTTTAAAAGTTTCCCAATCCTCTGGCCTCCCACCAATCTTGGCAACATTGTATGCCTTCGTTTTCAATTTGATACCATCCTTTACTTCCTTAGTTAGCCATGGATGGTGCTCCCTTCTCTTAAAATCTTACTTTCTCACTGGAATATATTTTTGTTGAGAGTTATGAAATATCTCCTTAAATGTCCACCACTGCATTTCAACTGCCTTACTCTTTAATTTATTTTTCTAGTCCACTTTAGCCAGTTCTGCCCTCATGCCATTGTAATTGCCTTTGTTTAAGATCAGGTCACTGGTTTGAGATACAACTTTCTCACCCTCCAACTGAATTTGAAATTCAACCATGCTATGATCACTCTTTCCTAGAGGATCCTTTACTATGAGATCATTTATTAATTCTGTCTCATTACATCGTGTATGCGCGGTATTTACAATGGAGAAGTCGGTGGGCGGTCTGCGCGGGACCTTGCCCATTTCTGCACGGCCGCGCAGCTTAGAGGGAACATTGCTTGTCAACTTGAAGTGTTTTTGAACCACCTCTAAGCACAACCTGCTGACTCAGAGAAGAGTTTGCTGCCAAGTGAGCCAAGTTGGCACAGGACTTATAGTGGTGGAGATGTTTCGAACCAGGGAAGCAAATCATGACATTTACACGAGGGAAGTTCTTCGGCATAAATCTCAGGACTCTGAATGATCAGTGCGACAAGAGGGAATGATGTTTCAGGGCAGACAAATGGACATTCTGCCTATTGGGAGGATAAAAACCTGCATAAAATGCTAGTTTGCTATTTAAAATCACCTTTTGATTTCTGAAGCAATATCTAACAATATTAAGGCTGCTCTCAAACTGACGAGTTCTGCCAGCGGTTCTGGTAGACTGGAAATCATTGTGAAGTAGAATATGATGCAGCTTTATCAAGATGGCAGCCAAGGCACTATATATATGCAGCCTGGAGGCAGACAGGCTCGGCCTAGTCCCGGTGCTGGACTTCTCCACACAGGCGAGACAGCCCATGAGCACTGCAGTCAGATATAGTCAAGGGAACATCGGGTAGCCACACTGCAAATCCCTTCTGACACTAAACTACTTAACAAACACTCTGAAGACACCAGCAGCAGATAAATAAATGAGGTTTTCAACACACGTGAAGTCACTGGCAGTCAGGTCAATCAGAAAGATGAGCAGCGCTTCCTGCTTGGATGGTTTTAAAAGCAGCAACATAATTAAACTATAACATCCCCTAACACCCAAGGAAACAAATTCACGGTAGTCGGTGGGAGAGAGAGAGAAATAACTATCCCTGATGTTGCTGGGGCTGCTCATTTTAGAAGCGGGACGCTGTTCCATAATGCATTTTGTGTAGGACTGCAATCAATTCCCCCATCCCATGAAGCAATTTTCATACATTCTGTTGAAGGTGGTTACTCGCTGTTGGGGTATGGGTAAACACTGGCCACCCTCCAGCTCCTCACTCAGAGGTGAGTCTTGATAGTAAGTAGACTGGAGGCTTTTCAGCCTTAACAGGAGGCATAACAGCTAAGCCTGATCCTGACCTTGCTTGATGTCCCCACCAATGTTCCCTGTAATATTTTTTTGAACCTTTGGAATTCTCTACCCCAGAGAGCTGTGGAGGCGGAGTCATTGAATATATTCAAGGCGGAGATTGACAGACATTTGAACTACAGGGGAGTCAAGGGGTATGGGGAGAGAGTGGGAAAGTGGTGTTGAGGACAAGATTGGATCAGCCATGATCTTATTGAATGGCGGAGCAGGTTCAAGGGGCCGATTGGCCTACTCCTGCTCCTGTTTTTTTTGTTCTTATGTTTTGTGCACGGGCCCTTTGGCTGCGCAGCCCATTCAAATCTTCGCGCCTGCCCGGTTATTTCCATTGAAAAGCCGGTGAGCAGCCTGCACGGGACCTCCAGACTGTTTAGCGGGAGCGTTGGTCCCCACACGCATTCACTTTCCATGGTGGGTGGGGGCAGCGGCACAGGTTAGTGACAACGAATGGGAAACCCTGGCCAAATTTCCCATCCCTAATTCAGGGGTACTGAGGCCAATTGTAGTGCCAGATCCACGGACATCAGCACAGAGTGGGAATCAGAACCTGGCACCTTCTTGGAATTCATGGCCCAGCTATTCACTGGGTAAACTCACTGAGCTGCAAGTATTTTCATCCCACAATATTTCTGTACAGACCCGGGGGGAATGAGGGCAACAGACTGCCTTCAGTATTTGCCCCCCTCCTCTCCATCCATGTTTGACTATCGATCCTAGATTGGGGAATGACAGAAAGACAAATAGCTGCACAGAAAGGAAAGAGATTGTAAACTGAATCTGTCGAACCAGATTTCCACAAACAGAACTGAAGTGAAACTTTATTCAATTTCCTTGTCAAAGCAAGGGTACTTTCAAGGTTTGCTGTTTAGTTTAATTTTATTTCTACTGATTGCATTCCATTTGAACTGAAAATGTAACCTGGGATAATGGATGTTGCGAGCCAGCACAATAATATGTGAAGCGTCATCACACAGCTCCTGAGTGCTCCTGTCAGGACCAGGCTTGACTCACAGCGATACTTTAACATCAGCCACTATCTCTGAAATCATTACTTTACATCCTGTTCAACAGCTGACGGTTGGCAGTGATGTACACGCCATGCTGGCGTAGCATCTCTGCCAGTGGGCACCTCACCAGCTAGGCAGCATTGAGTGGGTTTTTCTGGCACCTAGTCTAATCCTACTGCTTTGTTCACGCCCCGTACCCTTTAATATTCTTTTTCATGCAGCTATCTAATTCCCTTTTAAAATAATTTATTACAGGTTCTGTATTAACGATGGTTTGTGGCAGAGAATTCCACATTCTACACCCTTCTAACCTCCCTGCCCTTACGCCCCAGCCCACCTCCTAAAAAGAGCAACTCGGTGGAAGAGGCCTGCTTTGATGGGGAGGGGGAGTCTTCACGGTGGTTTTTGTGGGGAGGGATTTGGCATAGGCCTTCACATTCCATCTTCCTCTGTTGTGCACTCTAGGGGGGGGGAATTTTATCAATGGGGGCGCTTTGGGGGCGGGACTGCTGGTTGTCGGGTTTTAGTCTCGCCCCCAACGACGTCTGGCCAACCCACGCTATTTTCCCTTGATTGACCTTGTTAAGCCCACCCTGCGGGATAAGCAGGCCAATTAAGGGAAAGCCGGTGACAGAGAATGTCAGCGTATGACGTTTCACCTGTCAAAAAATTTTGACAGAAGAATTGTCTTTGAGAAGCTGTCAAACACTGACAATCTCTGTTCTTTGGTGAGTCCTTGTACTCAAGACTCACCAAACCTCTTCCCTGAGCAGAAATCAAATGGCTGCTGCATCTGAGAATGCAGCAGCCATTCTGTCATCTCTGCCATGGAGATGAAGAGCCTCTGGATCCCCAAGGGTTGAAGCCTGCAGGAAGAAAAAAAGGTAACATGAATCAGTCATTCATGAAAGAAAGACTTATAAAATAATACTGAGTGGCCTACGGGTGGCGCTGTCCAGGGAGAGTATATATACTCGGGCACGGGCCCAGCTTGCGCAGGACATTCTTAACAGAAACTAGTGATGGACTGATGCGCTATCAATTACTCATAAAAGACTGAGAGTTAAGAGAGTAACTAAAGGCTTTTATTAACAAAAGAATGAAGGTCTGCCTCGAGTGGTCGACCGGTCCAGAATACAAAGGGGGCTGGGGAGCAGTCACCTTTATACTAGGACTTGTGGGAGGAGTCAGCCGAGGCATGTCCAGGCATGTACACAGTGGAATACAAACAGTGGTTTACCACATGGACACAACTAGAACTCCATGTTGTAAAACATAGAAACATAGAAGATAGGAGCAGGAGTAGGCCATTCGGCTCCTCGAGCCTGCTCTGCCATTCAATGAGATCATGGCTGATCATCCAAATTCAGTACCCTGTCCCTGCCTTCACCCCATATCCCTTGATCCCTTTAGCCTTAAGAAATATATCCAACTCCTTCTTGAATATATTTAATGAATTGGCCTCTACTGCCTTCTGTGGTAGAGAATTCCACAGGTTCACCACTCTCTGGGTGAAGAAATTCCTCCTCATCTCTGTCCTAAATGGCTTACCCCTTATCCTTAGACTGTGACCCCTGGTTCTGGACTCCTCGACCATCTGGAACATCCTTCCTGCATCTTGTCTGTCCAGTCCTGTCAGAATTTTATAAGTTTCAATGAGATCCCCTCTCATTCTTCTAAACTCCAGCGAGTACAAGCCCAATCGTCCCAATCGCTCCTCATACGTCATTCCTGCCATCCCAGGTATCAGCCTGGTGAATCTTCGCTGAACTCCTTCCATGGCAAGAACATCCTTCCACAGATAAGGCAACCAAAACTGCACACAATACTCAAGATGTGGTCTCACCAAGGCCCTGTACAACTGCAGCAAGACATCCTTGTTCCTGCACTCAAACCCTCTCGCTACGAAGGCCAACATACTATTTGCCTTCTTAACCGCCTGCTGCACCTGCATGCTTACCTTCAGCGACTGGTGCACAAGGACACCCAGGTCTCGTTGCACTTCCCCTTCTCCCAATCTATTGCCATTCAGATAATAATCTGCCTTCCTGTTTTTGCCACCAAAGTGGATAACCTCACATTTATCCACGTTATATTGCATCTGCCATGCTTCTGCCCAATCACCCAACCTGTCCAATCATCCTGGAGTTTCTCAGTATCCTCCTCACAGCACACACGCCCACCCAGCTTTGTGTCGTCTGCAAATTTGGAGATATTACATCTAGTTCCCTCTTCTAGATCATTACTATATATTGTGAATAGCTGGGGTCCAAGGACCGATCCCTGCGGTACCCCACTAGTCACTGCATGCCACTCGGAAAAAGACCCGTTTATTCCAACTCTTTGCTTTCTGTCTGCCAACCAGTTCTCTATCCAAGTCAATACCTTGCCCCCAATCCCATGTGCCTTAACTTTACACGCTAATCTCTTATGTGGGATCTTATCGAAAGCCTTCTGAAAGTCCAAATACACCACATCCACTGGTTCTCCCTTATCTATTTTACCAGTTACATCCTCAAAAAATTCCAGTAGATTAGTCAAGCACGATTTACCTTTTGTAAATCCATGTTGACTTTGTCCGATCCTGTCACTGTTTTCCAAGTGCTCTGCTATAACATCTTTTATAATGGACTCTAACATTTTCCCCACTACCAATGTCAGGCTTACCGGCCTGTAATTCCCCGTTTTCTCTCTACCACCTTTTTTGAATAGTGGGGTAACATTAGCTACCCTCCAATCCATGGGAACTGTTCCAGATTCCATCAAATGTTGGAAGGTGATCAGCAATGCATCTACTATTTCTAGGGCCACTTCATTAGGATGTAGATTATCAGGCCCTGGGGATTTATCGGCTTTCAATCCCGTCAATTTCCCTAACGCCATTTCCTTACAAATACTGATTTCTTTCAGTTCCTCCCTTTCATCAGACACTATGTTCCCTGACATCTCTGAGAGGTTATTTGTGTCCTCCTTTGTGAAGACAGAACCAAAATATGTATTTAATTGGTCTGCCATTTCTTTGTTCCCTATTATAAATTCCCCTGATTCTGACTGCAAGGGACCTACGCTTGACTTCACCAATCTTTTTCTCTTCACATATCTATAAAAGCTTTTACAGTCAGTTTTTATGTTCCCTGCAAGCTTACTCTCATTCTATTTTCCCCTTCTTAATTAATCCCTTTGTCCTCCTTTGTTGAATCCTAAACTGCTCCCAATCCTCAGGTTTACTGCTTTTTCTGGCCAATTTATATGTCCTCTCCTTGGATCTTATGCTATCCCTAATTTCCCTTGTTAGCCACGGTTGAGTCACCTTTTTTGTTTTATTTTTATGCCAAACAGGGATGAACAAATTCTGTAGTTCATCCATGCGGTCTTTGAATGTTTGCCATTGCCTATCCACCGCCAACCCTTTGAGTGACATTCCCCAATCAATCCTACCCAACTCGCGCCTCAGACCATCGTAGTTTCCTTTATTTAAATTCAGAACCCTTGTCTCTGAGTCAACTACTTCATTCTCCATCTTAATGAAGAATTCGATCATAGTATGATCGCTCCGACCCAAGGGGCCTCGTACAACAAGATTGCTAATTAATCCTTTCTCATTACATAATACCCAGTCTAAGATGGCCTGATCTCTGGTTGGTTCCTCGACATATTGGTCCAGGAAACCATCCCGTAAACACTCCAGAAATTCCTCCCTCACAGTATTGTTACTAATTTGGTTAGCCCAATCTATATGTAGATTAAAGTCACCCATGATGACTGCTGTGCCCTTATTGCACGCTTCTCTAATTTCCCTTTTAATGCCATCCCCAACTTCCGCATTACTGTTTGGAGGTCTATATACCACTCCCACTAATGTTTTCTGCCCCTTGGTATTTCTCAGTTCTACCCATACCTATTCCACATCATCAGAGCTAATATCCTTCCTTACAATTGTGTTAATCCCCTCTTTAACCAGCAATGCTACCCCTCGCTTTCCTTTTTGCCTATCTTTCCTGAATATTGAATACCCCTGGATGTTGAGTTCCCAGCCTTGTCCACCCTGGAGCCATGTTTCCGTAATCCCAATCAAATCATATTTGTTTACCTCTATTTGCGCAGCTAATTCATCCACCTTATTACGAATGCTCCTAGCATTAAGACACAAAGCCTTCAGGCTTGTTTTTTTAATGCTCTTAGACCTATTAGAATTATTATTTACTGTGGCCATGTTTGATTTAAACCGTTGATTTCTCTGACTGCCACTTTTGTTTTTCTCCTTCCTATCTATTGCTTTTATCCTTGTTTCCCTTTCCTCTGTCCCCCTGCTCAGGTTCCCAACCCCTTGCCATTTTAGTTTAAACCCCCCCCCAGAGCACTAGCAAACACTCCCCCTAGGACATCGGTCCCGGCCCTGCCCAGGTGCAAACCGTCCGGTTTGAACTGGTCCCACCTCCCCCAGAACCGGTTCCAATGTCCCAGGAATTTGAATCCCTCCCCCTCGCACCATTCCTCTAGCCACGTATTCATCTGAAATATCCTTCTATTGCTACTCTGACTAGCACGTGGCACTGGTAGCAATCCTGAGATTACTACCTTTGAGGTCCTATTTTTTAATTTACCTCCTAACTCCCTATATTCAGCTTTTAGGACCTCATCCCGTTTTTTACCTATATCGTTGGTACCTATATGCACCACGACAACTGGCTGTTCACCCTCCCCTTCCAAAATGTTCTGCAGCCGCTCTGAGACATCCTTGACCCTTGCACCAAAACAGTTGATTAAAGCTTTGTTTAACGCTTAGTCCAAATGCCTAGTAGTTTTCTTACGTCAAAAGGTAAGGAAACTTTTTCTAACGCTTTTCACTCCCCTCCCATACTTACCTTTCCACACTTGCACCCATCACTCACCTCCACAGTGCACCTTTCGACCCCTCTCACCCCTGTAGACCCACTGCTCGCCTCGCTGACCCTTCGGGGTTTCCCGACGTCAGGAACCCTGGAGTTGTGTTGGTAAAATGGGGATAAGCCTCTTAACTGCCTGTTAACTACCTGTTAACAGGCAGCTAAGTGGCTGTAATCCCCTTCCCGCCTCAAGGAGACGGGACCCAGTGCGAGCCGGGGACCCGCCTCCCAGGGAGATGGCACGGAGGTGGGTTGGGAGCGGGTTCGGTACCCGCTCCCAGTTTCTGCCATTTTCCCAGCAGTCCTGCCTCCAAACCCGCCTCCCCAGGGCTGGCAAAATTCCACCTCTAGGAGTGGAGGCAGAATCCTGGCACATATCGAGCCCGTTATCTTATTGTAACCCTTCATAATCTTGATGACCTCGAGTGAAAAAAAACTTTGAATTTCTTAAGTCTCTTTATAGCTGTAACCCCTCATCCTTGGTAACATCCCAGTGAATCTGCCCTTTTCTACTGCTTTCATATCCCATTACAGGCAATACAATTGATCTCAACGCACCGGAGTTAGGTCGAGGAAAATCAAACAGGGCCCCTACTGAAAAGGTGTGTGCATGTGGACAATGAGTGAGGGTAGGATGATGCTTGGCTGTGATACCCTTCATGGTGAAATGACCTATTGACACTCAGACCTGCAGGAAAGTAACTTGGGAAGGTGACATTTGTGGAAAATGTACTGCAGCAAGAGGCTGCACCTTCAGAAGAGAAGGGTGAATTTGGACGGGATGGAAGAATTAAATGGGTCATTTAAAAAATGATGGTCCCAAAATTGCGAAGTCTGGGCAGTGCGGTTTAGTGACGCTATATGACGGAGGAAGCTGCCATTTGCGGCAGAACCTGAATCTGCCGGGTTTACACCCCATGTAATCTTCTACTTCCACACCACCCCCATTCCCCCCCCCCCCCCGTTCTGGTGTAACTTCGGGGGCATGTTGTGGGGGGAGTCTTCCTGGGCAACCCTGCTAATTCCACCTAACTCGTCCTCGATAGGACTTGTACCTGCGAAGAGAAGGATTGATTATTTATATCGGAGTGCCCCTCCATTCCTGAGGAGCATAAAGTCACATTTCTGGTGCCCATTCTTTGGATCTCGAGCGCCTCCTATCGGTGTGGCAGGGAACACCTCTAGCTTCCACCAGCTCATCGGGGTGGCTGCCTCTTTTGCACCTCCACAGGTGTGGCGAAGTGCCCACTCCACAAATATTTAAATAGCCACGTCCCCGGGGTTTGAGATGGTGTCAACTTGAGCTAAAGTGATAGATGAAAGTCCCACCCGGCCACACTTTTGCCCATTGCAGAATATCCAGCCCATTGTATAATTATATATTTTAGAGTCTGGGTATCATGAGGGTAATTTAGCAAGGCTAAACAGAGGAGATTTACAAGGATGTTGCCAGGAATAGAGAATCTTAGCTATGAGGAAAGACTGGATAGGCTGGGTCTGTTTTCCTTGGAACAGAGGAGGCTGAGGGGAGACCTTATTGAGGTGTATAAAATTATGAGGGGCATAGATAAAGTGGATAGAAAGGTCCTATTTCCCTTAGCAGAGGGGTAAAAAACCAGGGGGCACAGATTTAAAGTAATTAGTGGAAGGTTTAGAGGGGATTTGAGGGGAAATTTCTTCACCCAGAGGGTTGTGGGGGTCTGGCACTCACTGCCTGAAAGGGTGGTAGAGGCAGGAACCCTGACCACATTTAAAAAGTACTTGGATGTGCACTTGGGATGCTCTAACCTGCAGGACTACGGACCAAGAGCTGGGAAGTGGGATTAGGCTGGATGGCTCTTTGATGGCCGGCGCGGACACGATGGGCCGAAATGGCCTCCTTCCGTGCTATAACTTTCTATGATTCTATCTCCAGAACCTCACTAGACAGGGGTGTGGGTCAGGGACTGGTTAATAACACTACCGGCTTGATTCTGGAACCCATGCTGTTATCCAGAGAGCCTTCATGGTGGAGCACAACCTCGCACAACCCTGCCCCCCTCTCCCGGACATCTCCAGCTTGTATGTTGATGATTCTACCACTAACAACTGACACTTGTGCTAGCCAGCTCCTTTAAACCAAAGGTTCAAATGTTCCTATTATCCCAAGGGATAACAACAAGGCTCCACTCCCAATGGGATAGAGGCCAGAAATATCCAGACAAATTCCTTTGCAATTACACAACAATGAAATACGGAAGTCCCTTTATTTAGCTGTGGCTGCTGAAATCATTATGAGGGAATGTTTGACCTCAACGCCCACTCAGGAGATCTGAACACTCACATCTGTTAGCTCTCTCCATGGCTTGGCTGATAAAGTCAGTGCGTCATGGAGTTATACAAGGACCAAAAATCCCTCCCTCAATCCTTAGTTTATGCTGAGTTAGCTAATGGTGCTACAATTGGGCTTAGCGCCTTGGACAAAAAGAAGAGACACTTTAAAGAAAACCCTTGTAGCTGACCAATTAGTAGAGAAGAGTTGCACATGAATATATAACCTAAGACCCGAGAGGACAGCTATTTTAAACCCAGGTGAGAGGTCAAGGTTGATAGTGCAGAGGACCATCAAAGTTGAAGAAAGTGACAGAGCAGATGGGATAAATTAAAGACTAGTGGCTAGGTGACACCAAGCTTGTAGACTGTAGGAGGAAGGAAGCCTGAGGGAGGTGAGGAGTTCCATAGATTTGAGGTCCTGGGAAAGAATGAGTTAGAGTAGGGAATGGTGTGATGGGTTTAATTTCAAAACAAGCTACAAGGAGGAGGAAAAATGTCAAGGAGCTATATTTGCAGCATTGTAGGAACAAAAGAGGGCAGTTTGGAGGACACAGATACAGAGGTAGCATCAGTAAAACAGAGATGAGAAACATTGCAGTGGATAGAGAGGTTGGAGACTAGAGAGGTGAGAGAGGGATCACCTATTGGAGACTCCCCAAAAATGGGAGCCAGATTCAAGTTTTCAGCAAACCTGAATTTTATGACGAGGTAAGAGGTTCTGAGGAAAAAGGAGATACCACATGGCTTCTTCAGATCAGTCATAGGTTTTATTTCGAGTCATCTCCAGCCTCCTGATTTATGTTTCTCCTCACAATCCCTGAAGGCCCCAAACAATGACTAATAATAGTGACAATCCAAATATAACTAAAACTTATTGCGGAGATTTAAAAAAAATCCCATTCAAGAGTTTTTTTTCATATCCCTTGATAATGAATCTGAAATGTTAAGGAAATAACAGAATACTGCATACAAATGTTGAGGTTGATAATGTGGTTCTGACGCATTACCAGGAGTCATAGGGGAAAAATTCAGTATCGCCCCATTTGGGGCGCGATTATCGGCCGTGCGCAAAGTTTAGCGTCTGGCGCTAATTATCGCCTCCGACTGCAAACTTGGCTTTTATCGCCCCTGGAGGTGATTGGAGCGCTAAGTCAGGCGCTTCACACCTGTCTTAAGGCGCAAAGGCCAAGGAGCGAGGTGCTGGCGAAGCTCATGTGATGTCAGTCAGCAATGGAACACAGACACAATGGCGCCGGCCAGTTCTTAAAGGGGAGGGTTGATCTTGCTCTCCATCCACACCCTGCTCATTGCAGCCTTGAATCTCGGCCTGGAGAGACCTGTACATCAAATCTGCTGGAAAGAACAATGGAGAAAACCAGGGAAAGAGCCCCCACAGTCTCTTCTAAATCGATACAAGGAAGGGCAAATCAAAATGAACCTGCAAAGTGCTGCTCAGTACCCAAAACTCCTTCACACAGCATTGAATCTCTCCAGAAGTCTCTCTCTCTCTCTCTCTCTCTCTCTCAGAATGCGTGGTGCAAAAATGTCACCAACAAAAATAGGCAGGAAGCGGTCGCCTTTAAATAGCGCTTCCCCCAGTCCCTTCCTGACTGCATAACGCTCCCCTCAACCTGTCGTTGCTAGCGGCAGGCGGTAAGGCAGGGGGCGCCACTCAATATCCAGTCCGGTGCGCTACCGGGGCATTACACACTCGACTGATGTCACGATCTGCCAGCGCAGGAGATCGTGGCAGTAGTGTTTAGCGCTGCCGCAAAATGTCTAGTTAATTTCGTGAATGGCGCAAACATTGCCTCACACGGGCGCTAGCTGTTTTGCGCCCCATTAGCGCCCTCTTAAGGCGCTAATGGGTGGCGCAAACCAACTGAATTTTTCCCCTATACAGTCATGGGAGTGATTTCCATTCAGAAGTTGGGAAGGAGGCGGGACTACAACTTTCGGGGTTGTAGTCCTGCCTCCATCGAGATGCGGCCAATCCACGTGATTTTAACTTGATTGACCTTGTTGAGCCCGCCCAGTGGGCTCAGCAGGCCAATTAAGGGCCACCCGGCAACAGGTGACGTCACAGACTGAAATTTCATCTGCCAAGGCATTTTGACAGATGAAATATCAGTGTTTCACAGTTGTTTGAAGCTGTCAAACACTGACAGTCTTACTTCTAACCTGAGTCCTTCTCCACAGACTCAGTTAGAAATCTCACCGGCACAGAAAGCTGCAGGCTGCCACTTTTGACAGATCACAGCCATTCTGCTTTCTATGCCGATTAAATGATGGACTCCCGAAACCTAGAGGAAGGAAGGCTTAAAAGGTAAATACAGGTAATTTAAACTTCTTTAGACACACCAAACGCACTTACCTTTGCACTCATGCACCCATCACTCACCTGAACACCGACATCTCGACCCCTCCAAGTCCTTCAACCCAACGGCCCGACTCCTCTAACTTGGCGTCGTTTGGAGCCGTCAGGAATCCCCCACTTCAAGCTTTAAAATAGCGATTAGGCTAAAAACTGCCTGTTAACTACCTGTTAACAGGCAGTTAATTGGCACTAATCCCTTCCCGCCTCGGG
This sequence comes from Somniosus microcephalus, assembly GCF_052327205.1. Taxonomy (NCBI): domain Eukaryota; kingdom Metazoa; phylum Chordata; class Chondrichthyes; order Squaliformes; family Somniosidae; genus Somniosus; species Somniosus microcephalus. The sequence goes on along the minus strand of NC_140999.1, from coordinate 50,087,686 downwards.
TAGGCGGGTCCCAGTGCGGGCCGGGTACCCGCCTCCTTTGAAACTTACATGGAGGCGGGTTGCGGGCGGGATGGTGTCGGGACTCCCGATTTCGGGACTTTAACCCCCCGCATGCCTCCAAACCCGACTCCACGGGTCAATGAAAATCGACCCCATAGACTTATACAGCACAGAAAGAGGCCCTTCAGCCCATCGTGTCCACGCCGGCCATCAAGCCCTATCTATTCTAATCCCATTTTCCAGCACATGGTCTGTAGCCTTGTATGCTATGGCGTTTCAGGTGCTCATCCAAATGCTTCTTGAAAGTTGTGAGGGCTCCTGCCTCTACCACCCGTTCAGGCAGTGAGTTCCAGATTCCAACCACCCTCTGGGTGAAAAAGTTTTTCCTCAAATTCCCTCTAAACCTCTTGCCCCTTACCTTGAAACTATGCCCCCTGGTTATTGACCCCTCTACTAAGGGGAAAAGTTCCTTTCTATCTACCTTATCTATGCCCCTCATAATTTTGTACACCTCAATCAGGTCCCCTCAGCCTTCTCTGCTCTAAGGAAAGCAACCCCAGCCTGTCCAGTCTCTCTTCATAGCTGAAACGCTCCAGCCCAGGTAACATCCTGGTGAATCTCCTCTGCACCCTCTCCAATGCAATCACATCCTTCCTATACTGTGGTGACCAGAACTGCACACAGTATTCCAGCTGTGGCCTAACTAGCATTTTGTACAGCTCCATCATAACCTCATAGCTCTTATATTCTATGCCTTGGCTAATGAAAGCAAGTATCCCATATGCCTTTTTAACCACCTTATCTACCTGTCCTGCTGCCTTCAGGGATCTATGTACATGCACACCAAGGTCCCTCTGATCCTCTGTCCTTCCTGTCCTTCGGCCCTGAAGTGTTCATCAACATCAGTTGACAACACACCCAGCACATAGTACATGAAACGCTGGGTGTGTGCTGGCTTTGTGGGGTGGTGGAATGGAGGAGGCCACTGTCGGGTGGGGGCAGATTTCAAGGCTTAAGGGAACAGTAACAAGAATGGAGAGGAGTTACTTTCACTAAAGAAGCCAGCGCAACACATCTGGGGCCCTGATGATCAACAATCTCAAGTATAAATTGTTCAAATGGAAAGTTTAATTTCCTTCCAGACTCCCCGCTCCTCTCCTGAAGATTTTAATTCTTGCTGGGCTCAGTTCCACATGTGCTGGCAACCCAGCAGTACCTCAGCCAATTGGTCATTCTTCATGTAAGCCCAGACAGTGAATGGTGGCCAGCTATTTAACCATAAGAGGCAAGACAGCCGAGCCAGAACCTGTCCTCACCTGACCTCCGTGCAGGCACACATTGCAGTAGGGCGATCTGGATACCAATCAGGAGCTGGATCCCTGACTGACATTTGTTCCCTCTTCATAGTTCAGGAGATCAATTGTAGCACCTTTGCTGATGCCTTGGCCGAGATCAGTTAGCTCAACCCAGGCCAGGGAATGAAACCTGGAACCTTTCTATTCAGAATGGCTCATTCCTGGACATTGCATGTATCAGAAGCCACCAGGAGATACAAGTAAGACCTATGACTAAATCTGATAATAAAAGGTAAACTCTCCGACTGCGCAATCCCAGAGTGGAGCTTCACCCACCAGGAATGCACGTAGGGAAGTTACATCTTCATGGCCCATGTTTGACCATCCACTTGTGTGCAATTTCCTGATGGGTGAAGCTCCAGAATGGGAGCGTGTGGCCAGAAATTTATCCTTAAGAGTACAGGAGCTGTAGGATAACAAATTTAACAGCAAGGTCTCAAATGAACAAAGACTGCACAATTAGATAGCAGCCCCATTTATATTGTGAAACCACTTCCATTAAAGGATGGTGGAAGCAGATTCAGTAGTAAAAGGGAATTGGATAAATACTTGGAAAGGAAAGATTTTGCAGGGCGATAGGGAAAGAGCAGGGGAGTGGGACTAATTGGAGAGCTCTTTCAAAGAGCCGGCACAGGCACAATGGGCCAAATGGCCCCCTTCTGTGCTGTAAGATTCCAACATATGGCAGCTCTTCTGCTGTTCTCAATTTTTAATTTTTTTATTTTTGTTCTTCCAATGTGTGTGACTGGAGTCACATGTAGACTAGACCAGGTAAGGGTGACAACGGACATTAGTGAACCAGTTGTGTTTTTATGACAATCTGGCCCCTTTTCATGATTGTTTCTTTTTCTTCTGGTGAAACTCCATAAATGACCAGATTTATTGAATTCTGTTTCACAACTTGCTGTGGTGGGATTTGAACTCATGACCTCTGGGTTGCTAGTTCAAATACCATAACCACTGCTACTGCTGCATTTAGAGCCACATGGAAAGTTACAACAGCTGTGTCCGTGCAGCTACTGAGTAACCGAACACTCACCGAGACTTTCCTCTTTGAAATTGAGTGCAAGTTGGGCATGGTGGGACTTCACGCTTGCCACAAAGATGCGCCCTTGAGTCCATCCAAATTTCTGACCTCGGGATTGTTTGCATAATTTTGCTGGGCTCCAGGCATCCGCTGGGGAATCTACCAGGAGTGAGGGTGGAGAATCACTCATGGGCCTGTTGTAGTATAGAGCTGCCAACGGCCTCGGTACTACCAACATAAATTCACCTGAGCTGCGTGATCAGTGGCACAGGTGTTTGAACGATTTAAATTTTAAATGGCCCCTGCGCTACTTATAGCAACCCTAGACCCGTGGGATGAACGGGCATCCCTTGCATCCTGCGTTCCTGTAGCACAAATAACAGTAAGTACTTCAGGTGGTGTATTTTCCTCATTTGCATAGTATTGCAATACACCCACTGGGCAGTGGTCCATTCCTCATCACTTCTGGCGAGAAATCCTAGAAACAGCAAAGGTGAAGAGCGAGGCGGCAGTTTGGCTCCTTTGCACTACCCATGTTATCCAAGGAGCTGGCATCGAGTTTGGCTCAGTTAATGGCATCCTCACCTCTGAGTCAGAAGTCAAAACCTCCTTGAAATAGTGCAACAACTCCTCCGACACCTGGGAATCCCTGGCCCAAGACCGCTCAAAGTGGAGGAGCATCCGGGCAGGCGCCAAACACCTGGAGTCTCTTCACCGGGAGCAAGCAGAAACCAAGCGCAAACAGCGGAAGGAGCGCATGTCAACCCAAGCATCCCACCCACCCGCCCCTTCAACCACCATCTGCCCCACCTGTGACAGAGACTGTAGGTCCCGCATTGGACTCATCAGTCACCTGAGAACTCATTTTTAGCGTGGAAGCAAGTCATCCTCGGTTCCAAGGGACTGCCTAAGAGAGAGAGAGAGTGGGTTCAAGCCCCATTCCTGAGATTTGATTGCATAATTTGGGTTGATTCTCAGTACAGCGCTGAGAGATTGTTGGAGGTGCTGTACTCCAAGTGAGATGATAAACTGAGGCCCTATAAAAGAAAAAAGGAAGACTTGCATTTATATAGTGCCTTTCACAACCTCAGGATCTCCCAAAGTGTTTTGCAGCCAATGAAGTACTTTTGAAGTGTAGTTACTGTTGTAATCTAGGAAACGCAGACCAGGTGGAGATTAAAGAACCGCGGGCACCATTTGTTGTTCTGGCGACCGATCTTTCCTCAATCAAAAAGCAGACTAAAATGGTCATTTGTCTTACGGGTGTTTGTGCATTCCCCTAAAAGCACAAGCAAAGTAATTCGCTGTGTTAAATGTCACAAGATGTTTCGACAATGTGGAAGGCACTGTGGGCGAAAAATTTGGTTGCTTTGCCCTAAGACGGCGCTAACGGGGCGCAAAGCAACTAGCACCTGGGTGCGGCGCCGCCAATGCCTCCCGCAAAATTCAGTGGGAGGTTAGCGGTGGCGGTGGCGATGCTGACGTCATCGCTGTGCGCAGTGCCAGGCGGCCATTTTTGCTGCTGGCTGCCTACCAGCACCTGCCCCTGTTGCCATCCCCGGCCTCCTCAGCAGTCCCCCCACCCCCCCCCCCCCACCCCCGCAGAGTGACGGCTGCACTCCGTGAGCCCAGCAGTCCTTTTGAGAGCTGGGCTCTTTTGCTGGCACTCCGATCCCTGGTGGCCCAGCTGGGTCCCGGATCGCGCTGCACTAAGCCCCTCCCCTTTAAGAAGGGGAGGAAGGCCTGTATTACCGCAGCACGTAGCACCGCAATATTCCCTCACAGCACCCCAAGAGGGAGTCGGGGCGCTTCCAGTAGCGCCCTGCTTCCCTCTTGGGGCGCTACCAATGAATTGTGGTTGCGGGGCGCTAATTTTTTTCAGGGTGCTAAAAGTAGCACCCCTGCGAAGTTAGCACCCCAAAGGGGGCGTGACTCAATTTTTCCCCCATGCAACTATTTCCTCATGAGTCTGTATATTTCTGGGTGCGGGCGTTGGTTGATAAAAGGACTGAACGCACATTGTCTGGCGTGTTCTGGAGGCCCTTGCGGTGCCTCATGTATGTTAGAATGCTACTTCTAACGAGGGAGCTGTAATATAAATGAGGGAGTACACTAACCCCAGAGAAACCAAATCCAGCACAATAATAGATTGGAAATAAAACATTTTCTCTTCTAATTTTGAATTGTGTTATCTTTGTCGTGTCCTACTATTATCTTCAATGCAGAGCACACTCTGAGGAAGAAAAGGTTAAGGAGTGAATAAAGCCACAGTCGGCTGTAACCCACAATGGCTGCCCTTCACCTTGAGGTGGCAAAGCAGCTGATTGGTATATTTCTTGTTTCCACGGTAACTGGGGGCCTTGGGGAATATTGGCAACAGGCCTGCAGCATGGAAATAAGATGACAATGATGAGAATTGTGAGTGATGTGGGTAGACGGAGCGAGAACAATGGCAGTACTGGCAGGCATTGTAGCTGAGCTTGGACTTAACCCCTTTGCTGCTTTAAGTGTCAGACCATTCAGCCAGTTCTTTTTCTACCATTTCCTCCTCTCCTTTCTTGGTGTGCTGGGATAGACCTCTAGAGGCACCGGCAACCTCGGTACCTCACCCAATTAGCCGCTCTTCACGTGCGAGTCTATAGAATTTTGGCAGGCTATTCAACCACGGAACACCTCGTAGATGAGCAAGACCCTGTCATTCCCCCAACAGCCACAGGGGTCAATGGATAGAATGTAGGATCAGGAACCCATGTCCTGTTTTCCCCCTCATTCCAATTCGAGCATACCCTTCTCTCAACGCCCATAACATGGGGACAGTTATAGCACCCATACTGCCAGAGATCGAACGTGGCTGACTGGAAATCAAGCCCTTGGCCATAGCCAGCACAAGCACCAAATCCGAATCGTTATCCCCTCAAGGAAATAGTACTAATTAATTTTTATCATGTAATTGTCTTGTTGTGTTCTCACATTTTTTTAAAAACCAGCGGAAGTGCAGGAACAACATTCAGTACCATATATTCATTATCCTTCGAACCCTCTTCCAAATGCGAATGATCCTCTCTGTTTTCCTTTTATTGATGAATCTCAGTGAAGGGCTGAGGCTCACAGTGCAAGACACAGTAGGGGAGAAGATGAGGTAAATGAACAAGCAGTGGTTAGGTGACCTCAAGTTTGGACAGATTTTATGAGGAAGCGAAGACAGAGGGAAAGTGAGAAGGTCCACAGTTCTGAGGCCCTGGCAAAGAATGAGTTAAGAGTAGGAGCCGGTGCGATGAGTCTCAATTTAAACACAGCGAGGGTGCAGGACAGGCTATTTGGAGCTTATGAGGAACCAGGACATTTAAATTCATGCACAAGCTCGTGTGATAATGTTAATCCTCATCCTGTGGCTCAGTGGGTAGCACCCTTGCCTCTGCGTCAGAAGGTTGTGGGGTTCAAGTCCCACTCCAGAGACTTGAGCGTAAAAATCTAGGCTGACACACCAGTGCAGTACTGAGGGAGTGCTGCACTGTCAGAGGTGCCGTCCTTCGGATGACACGTTAAACTGAGCCCGTCTCTCAGGTGGACATAAAAGATCCTACCGTGCTATTTTGAAGAAAAGCAGGGGAGTTATCCCCGGTGTCCTGGCCAATATTTATCCCTAAGGGGGAAAAATTCAGTTGCTTTGCACCTCCCGTTAGCGCCCTAAGAGGGCGCTAACGGGGCGCAAAGTAACTAGCGCCGGAGTGCGGCGCCGCCAATGCCTCCTGCAAAATTCAGAGGGAGGTTAGCTGCGGCGGTGGTAACCATTAGCGCGGCGCTGCGCCACCGGCGATGACGTCATCGCCGTGCGCAGCGCCCCGGCCGTGATCTTCGGTAGCGCCCCTGACCTACTGCCAGACGCTATGTTCGATGGGGTCAGGGGGGGCTACCTGCGCCAGGGTGGTGCTATTTAAAGGCGAGGTGCCGGGCGGCCATGTTTGTTGCTGGCCACCTGCCAGCACCTGCCTCCGCTGCCGTCCCTGGCCTCCTGAGCAGCCCCGTCCCCCCCCCCCCCCCACCCCGCAGAGAGCCGGCTGCGCATGATGAGCCTAGCACTTCTCTTGAGTGCCGGGCTCCTTAGCCGGCACTCCGATCCCCGGTGGTCCAGCTGGGCCCTGGGTCGCGCTATGCAAGGCCCCTCTACTTTAAGAAGGGGAGGAAGGCCTGCAATACCGTGGCACGTACCGCCGCGATATTCCCTCACAGCGCCCCCAAGAGGGAGGTGGGGCGCTTCCAGTAGCGCCCCGCTTCCCTCTTTGGTCGCTACCATTCAGTTTTGGCCACGGGGGCATTAATTTTTCGGGAAAGTAGCGCCCCGGCGAAGTTAGCGTCCCAAAGGGGACGCGACTCAATTTTTCTCCCCATGTCTTTCTTTTTCTTTCTTTCTGATTGTTAGAACAGTGGAATATTTGTGATTTACACTGTTACAAGTTTAGTGTTTTGCCTCAGATATTCTCTTGGGTACAGTCACTCCCGTCTTGCATTTAGAGAGGCACCCATACTGCCCAATATCTAACTATACAATAGTGTAACCCAGGGGTGTAATAATGTTACCCCATCTTGTGATCTGAACATGTGTCCTTTACATGTGCATCTCTCCAATCTTCTTGAAGGTGGACCAAGGAAACACTTGATAAGATGAGGTTTGATAGGAATTGTTAAGCTGCTTTATTTATTTAACAGGAGGTGAACACACAGAGCAACAGCCTCAGTTCAATCAGGAAAATTGCTCTTCACGTAATAATACAAAATAATGAAAACACTACACTTCCCCACATCAGTGGGTCATCTTGCTTGACTTGAACAAAATAACTTCTAACTACCCTGCAGCATTCTAACCCTCTAAGCCTGCACTCGTGGATTTTTTTGTATTAAAAACCTGACTGTCGGTGGCTCAGTTTTTATTTTCCCGTTTTCACAACGCGAGAGAAAGGCCTATGCCAGACAACTCCTGCCAAACACCCGGGATGTGCGGCCTCCCAACACAACGATATTCTTATCTTGGTGCTTTTTTTAAAAAAAACCTTGTATGAATATACTTTAAAAATGCAAATGACACATTTTTCCAAATCCTTCCTGTGGAAAAATGGTCAGGAAAAACCCATAACCTTGGTATAGACCCTCCAGCGAGGTCCCAGGTTTGAAGCTTTGATTCGGCCAACTTAGTCGATCTCAGCTACAGCAGCAATACGACTTTACTGCCCCAGGCTAGGGAAGGAGAAGTCTACCCATGCCCCCCACCCCACCCCATTCCATGTTCTGGTTGTCGTTAGGTGACCTCGGATTAAAATTGTGCCTGTGTGTTTTGTCCGAGTGCAGGATCAGACGGTGTTCATTTGAACTGTGGAGAAACACCCAGCTGTACAACTATAGATTCTATTCTTTCAAACTTGGGTTGTGTCTGAAGAGAGCATTTTGAGCTGTGTAACACTGGGGTGAAGTACTGATGGGTATAGTGTTAGATCCGTGATTCTAAGGGTGTGCTGTTTTTCAATAACCACACGGATGCTGTAACTTAACAATAAACAGGTGTTTACTGGAGGAGGGTAGTCTCAAGACTGGGGGTACAGAGGCATGCGCAAAGCTTATATACAGGTGTGGTCACTGCCGGTACTACAGTATACAGGAGCTGTAAAAGTAGTTCTGACTTAAAGGCACATACACTACAATTCCTCCCCTTTTAGATTAGTAGTACCCCTAATATTCAAATAACAATTAACACTTTAACATGTACATTAAACAACAATAGTCCATTTATAGATTCAGTCTTTGGGGCGGCTTCCTGACCCTTTCGGGATAGCGCCTTTCCTGAGGTTCTTGTTCTTGGTGCAGAGGCAATTCTGATCCCTTTTCATCGGGTAATTCATCGGGTTCCACTGCTACTGGTTCTGAGGTAGATGCTACCGGTATGTCGGGTTCATCCCCAGGTACTCGAGACATGGGGTTGACGCGTTCCTGTGACGCTAAGATCTGATCGACGTGGCGTCTCACAATGTTATCCCCGACATCCACTGTGTACATTAATGGCCCTTGCCTTGTACATATCGTTCCTGGTTGCCATTTCTCTGTTCGATAGTCACGGGCCAAGACTGGTTGCCCTACATTGAAGCTCCTTGTCGGCTTCTCATTGATGTGCTGGAATTGTTTGTCCTCAACATTTCTTCGCACATTTGGCCTGAGCAAGTCCAGACGAGATCTCAACCTTCGGTTAAAGAACATCATGGCCGGGGTCTGGTTGGTAACTGGATGTGTCGCGTTTCGGTAGGCTAATAAGAAATTGTCCATCTTATGCTGTAGTGGAATTTCATCGTCGCACATGGCCTTTATCGCCTTCTTAAAGGTTTGTACGAACCTCTCAGCCAATCCATTTGTGGCTGGATGATACGGGGCGGATGTGTAATGCCTTACCCCATTCCTTCTCATAAATTTTTGAAACTCTTCGGACACAAACTGTGGTCCATTATCAGAGCAAATCTGCTCTGGCAAACCGTTTCTGGCAAATATGGTCCGTAGGACTGCAATAGCTTTCTCTGTAGTGGTTGAAGACATTTTTATCACCTCAGGCCACTTTGAATGAGCATCCACTGCTATTAAGAACATTGAGTCCATGAATGGACCAGCGAAATCAATATGCACCCGTTGCCATGGAGAGGAGGGCCACTCCCATGGGTGTAGAGGGGCATGTAGTGGTGCATTTTGGACCTTCTGGCATCCTAAGCAGCTCTTAGTTAGGTCTTCGATTTGTTGATCGATTCCCGGCCACCACACATAAGCCCTAGCAAGGCTTTTCATTTTCACTCCCCCCAGATGACCTTCATGTAGCTCATTTAGCACTCTCTCCCTTAACTTGGGTGGAATCACCACTCTGGATCCACACATCACTGTCCCCTGGCATACTGACAGCTGTTCTCTTCTGGATGAGAATGCTGGCAACAGTGAGTCGCCATGTGTTGGCCATCCCCTCACCGTCAAATCATATACCCGAGACAACGTCGGATCATTGCGGGTCTCCTTCTCTATATCCACGTTCGTTACTGGCAATCGTTCAATTATTGACAAATAAAATATCTCGATAGGGTCCACTGCTGGCGCTTCCTCCACAGTAGGCAGTGGCAGGCGCGATAGCCCATCAGCGTTCCCATGCTGTCTCGTGCCTTTATATTCTATTTCATATTGATTCGCCCCTAGAAACAGGGACCATCTTTGTAACCGTTGTGCAGTCATCACTGGAACGCCCTTCTTAGGATTAAAGATGCAGACAAGTGGTTGGTGGTCAGTCAGCAAGGTGAACTTCTGCCCATGCAGATAGTGGTTGCATTTTTTTACTCCCCATACTAGGCTGAGGGCCTCCCTGTCAATCTGGGCGTAGTTGCGCTCGGCTGAGGTTAGTGACCGAGACGCAAAGGCTACTGGCCTCTCCAACCCGTCTGGGAATTTGTGTGACAGCACCGCTCCAATACCATAGGGTGATGCATCACAAGCCAAACAAATTGGTAGTGCTGGGTTGAAATGGGCCAACACCTCTTTTGATGTGATCAATTCTTTACACTTCTGGAAAGCTCGTCTGTGTTCGTCATCCCACTTCCATGGTACCCCTGTTTGCAGTAGGGTGTTCAGTGGGTGTAATACCGTGGACAAATTTGGTAAGAACTTGTGGTAGTAGTTTACCAGCCCAAGGAACGACCTCAGTTGCGACACATTTTCCGGTGCTGGAGCCTTGACTACTGCCTCAATCTTTTCAGGGGACTTATGTAACCCCTCTTCATCTATGACGTGGCCACAATACGAGATCTGTTTCTGGAAAAACTCGCACTTGTGGCGATTAACTCGTAGCCCACACTCCTTTAATCTGGTGAGCACCTTCTCCAGGCTGGCGAGGTGATCACTGTCATTTTCGCCCATGACCAAGATGTCGTCCAAATAACACTGGGTCCCTGGAATCCCTTGCTGGACCTGATCCATTGCCCTTTGCCAGATAGCCGGAGCCGAGGCTACTCCAAACACCAGCCGGTTGTATTGATAGAGACCTTTATGAGTGTTAATCGTAAGGTATTGTTTCGAAGCTTCTTCTACCTCCATTTACAAGTACGCCTGGGCTAGATCAATTTTGGTGAAGCGTTTACCTCCAGGTAGCGAGGCGAAAATATCCTCAATTCGTGGAAGTGGATATTGTACCGTGTGAAGGATTGGGTTCACTGTCACCTTAAAATCCCCACAGATGCGGACCTTCTTTGGTTCCCCAGGCGTATTACTCAACGACCTCTTCATTACAGGAACGATGGGTGTAGCCCACTCACTCCAGTCCACTTTGGACAGTACTCCTGAACGTTCCAACCCTTCCAGCTCTGCTTCAACAGCTGGTCTGATCGCATAAGGCACTGGTCTGGCTTTAAGAAACTTTGGGCTTGCATTTTCCTCTATTTTAATCGTTGCTGTTATGCCTTTTAGTGTTCCTAGTCCCTCCTGGAACACTTCTTTTGCGTCAGTTAGCATTTTTGACAGTCGTCCAGGTGTGACGGCGTCATCCTTTTTGGCCTCAACCTTCAGTGCCTGTATGGAATGCCAATCTAATTGTACCTTCCGGATCCATTCACGTCCTAGCAGTGGTGGTCCTTCATCTGGCAATACATATATATCCATTTTAGGTATTTCCTGGCCTTTATATATCATTTTCACCCTTATTTTTCCTTTGGGGTAGACTTTTTGCCCCGTATATGTCTTCAAGACAATCTCTGTAGCTTTCAAGGGTATATGTGAAAATAGCCGCTTGTAGTCCCTTTGGTTTATGACTGTTAGGGCTGATCCTGTGTCCAATTCCATTTTCATTTGGACTCCATCTATCTTGAGTGTAACCCAGATAGTCTGGTGATCCTCCATTTTGGCTACCTTATGTAGTTTCAGACAACCCAGCTCCTTGCTTCCGGAGTCTGTGTCACTTTTCTGTTCGTCTGAACCACTGTCCATCACCTGGTGTACCTTTTTGTACTTCTCCTGTGGAGATTTCTCACTGTTGGTTTTCTTCCCAGACCTGCAGACTCTTGCTATGTGCCCTGCTTTCCCACACTGTCTGCACACTTGGTCCTTGAACCAACAATCCTTCTGGTCATGTGTTGTTCTGCCGCAGCGATAGCACTTCCCTGTTCCATAGGACATTTCATTGGTGCCATATTCTTGCGGTCTCCGTTGTATCTCTGCAGCGCCCCTTGCGGCTGCTTCGTGTGATACTGCCATACTGAAAGCCTTGTCCAGCGTAAGATCCTTTTCTGATAGAAGCCGTTTCTGGGTTCCTTCACTTTGTAGCCCACACACAAACTTGTCCCTTAACGTATCTGCTAGTCCCGCTCCAAACTGGCAGTGTTTCGATAGCTTGCGCAGTTCCGTTAGGTACTCAGCATTGCTTTCGTCTTTGTGTTGGTTCCTTTTATGGAACTTAAATCGTTCTGCTATCAGCAGTGGTGTGAGGTTTAAGTGGTCCTGTAGGATTTCTACTATGCTTTCGAAATTCTTGTTCACCGGCTTCTCTGGGGTTATTAGATTTCGCAGTAACCCATAAGTTTTTGCACCCATGGAATTTAACAAAATCAGTGCTTTATTAGCATCTGGCACTTCATTCGCCCTGCAGTACACCTCAATACATTCCACATATGTCGCCCAATCTTCGACTTCATTGTCGAACGTAGAGATACTGCCACTCTTCGGCATCCCTGGGTGTGATTTAACTGTCAAAAATGGCATCTCCTGCGCTTCCCCTTCTTCTCCGCTGGCACAAAATGGCGTCTCCCGCGCTTTCCTTCCTTCCCGCGCTCGCCCTTCTTCTCCGCTGTGGCTTCTAAAAATGGCGTCTCCCGCGCTCTTCCTTCTCCGCGGCTCAATGGCGTCTCCCGCGCTCTCCCTTCTTCTCCCCGCGGACCCTGTTCAGCCCGTGATCCCTGGCTGTGCTCTGCGCGTTCTTCTTTTTATTTTTTTTTATTTTTTATTTTTTTTTCGACGCTGCTCGGTCTTGAACCCGGCTGTTTCTTTACCCTCTCTCTCTCCGGTTTGTTTTTGTTTTTTCTTCGACGCTGCTCGGTTTTCAACCCCCGGCTGCACCCTGTGCGCTTCACCCTCTGTCTTACCCCGTCGACGCTGCTCGGCTTTCTCTCTGCCGTCGGTCGGCTCCAGCCGCCGCTGCCCGGGAAGGGTCTGCGCTGGACCTGTCGTCAGTCTCTTGACGATCGTCGTGGCTGGGGAACCAAGCCCGGCTCTCCACAGCCTCCCATGCGATGTTCACTCTCTGCCTGACGACTGGGCGGTTGCTCGTGGTCGACGCCCGTGTTCCTGGCCTCGACTTTTTTTTTGTTGCAGGTAGATTCGAATCGACACTCGTCGCCACTGTTAGATCCGTGATTCTGAGGGTATGCTGTTTTTCAATAACCACACGGATGCTGTAACTTAACAATAAACAGGTATTTACTGGAGGAGGGTAGTCTCAAGCCTGGGGGTACAGAGGCATGCGCAAAGCTTATATACAGGTGTGGTCACTGCCGATACTACAGTATACAGGAGCTGTAAAAGTAGTTCTGTCTTAAAGGCACATACACTACATATAGGTCTGTCACTGGTGGTAGCACAGAGTTCAATTGAGCTGTTGTATTAAGAACGTCATATAAGGAGTGTCTTGCAGAATATTACAGTGCACTGGCTCAAATGTAATGTTTAACCTGTAACGTTCCATGGTGCGTTATCAAACAAAAATATGCACAGCGCGTAAGAGATCTGGGTAATGCCTCCAGACTGGGGCATAACCGTTTTCTTCTTTTCAAATCCCACCACAGAATTCCAGAGAAAAGGAGAAAAGAAATGCAAGAAGGGTCTCCAGCTCTACGACACTCCCTACGAGCCTCAGGAGAATGACACTGAGTCGGACGCGGAGAATGCAGCCAGTCAGAAGATGCGAGAGAGCCGGCTTCCTCAAGACGACGAGCGGCCTGCCGACGAGTATGACCAGCCCTGGGAGTGGAAAAAGGACCACATCTCGAAAGCTTTTGCAGGTACATTTTTACAATGTGGAGATTTGGCACGGAGAGGTTAGGCTTTGGTGGACGGATCTGTTTATGCCCCCTTATTTTCTTCCATTCTCCCTCTGAAGGTGCTGCCTTTTTGCTGGGGTAGAGTTGCATTGGTGGTGGCTGCCCCGGTACCTTGCCCAAGTGGCACTCTGCTGGTCGAAGTCCAGTCAGTGGGCTGTTCAACCATAGTAGTCAGCACAACTGAGCCCAATCCTGTCCTCACGCACGCGCCTCACAAGTGCACATCGATACTGTGCGGCTCAGTAGCACGTTGTGCAGGTCACTCAAGATCCAACAGGAAATTGATCCTATTGCTCCTTAACCTTTGAGTTCAGAGCGGCCTCACTGGAGACTGATATCTGCCTGCCCTTGTATCTCACAGACTGATTTCTGTCTCCCCATTTCTGTCTCGCATCCAACAAAATAAAGGTGAAATGAGAAGCTCTTCACCTTCTTTCAAGTGACACTTGAGTGTCTGTCCCAGAGGAGATGTGAATGATGATGAAGTGCTTGACCTGGTTCAGTGTGATCTCCCGATGCCAGTACACGGTTATAGTGCTTGTTGATTGTGGCAGTTTCATCTTCATGTGACATATCTGGAATTCTTTACATCAGTGATGAGACATAAGGAAAAGAGAACAATGAGAAAATCACCGACTGGATTATAAAACCAGTCCCCTCTCCGCTCCTCTCCCGCTCACACCGAGTCACACTGGGATATGGCTCCACAGATGCCAGTAGCCATCCGATGCCTTTCCAAAGCGGCTGTTTTTCATTGATAAAGCTGGACAGTGAGTGTTGGTACGTGCTCAGTCCAGCACGATCTTGTCCTCACGTGACAGCCATGCATGTGCCTTCCAGCAAGGGTCACTGAATAGCAATTGGGGACCCTGGCTTTCTTGCCTCTCCGCATCCCTGGGGCACTGAGGCCAATTGGCCTGTCCTTCCATTACCCTAGCTGAAATCAGCTAGCTCAGCATAGACTAGAGATTGAACCTGGGTCTTCCTGGCTTATGTAGTTCAGTGTCATGACACATGATTCATTTCCCAATTGGAATGCTGCACTGTCAGAGGTGCCGTCTTTCGGATGAGACGTTAAACCGAGGCCCTGTCTGCCCTCTCAGGTGGATGTAAAAGATCCCATGGCCACTATTTCGAAGAAGAGCAGGGGAGTTCTCCCCGGTGTCCTGGCCAATATTTATCACTCAATCAACATCACTAAAACATTTTTATACTTCACTAACATAAACTAACTGCTATCCCGAGCACAAAGATGGACTATTAGTTCAAAATATATCAGGAAATCAGGACCAGAGGACAGGAATGAAAATTAGTGAAAAGTAAATTTACATCAGTGAGATGGGGAGTTATCCCCAGTGTCCTGGCCAATATTTGTCCCTCAGTCAACATCACTAAAACAGATTATCTGGTCATTTTCACATTGCTGTTTGTGGAAGCTTGCTGTGCACAAATTGGCTGCCACGTTTCCTACAATACAACAGTGACTACACTTCAAAAAGTGCTTCATTGGCTGTAAAGCGCTTTGGGACGTCTGGTGGTCATGAAAGGTGCTATATAAATTCAAGTCTTTTTTTAAACTGAGCTATCTGGGTACCTTTAACTTCTGTTCCTCCTAATCACTGGTCTTCTCAAGAAAAGGTTGGCTGCTTGCTTCAATCAAGGGTCAGCTTGGCTCAATTGGTTGCTCTTGGGTCAGAAGGCTGCAGGCCAGAGCTTCACATGAGGACTTGAGCACATAACATCTAGTCTGGCCACCAGTGCCCTACTGAGGGAGTGCTGCACTGTCAGAGGTACCTTCTATCAGACGAGATAGTAAAACCGTAGTCCTGCCGGTTTGTTCAGGTGCAAGTTGAATGGTGTTGGGAGGGTTGGTTTCCCAGAAGGATATGATCTGAGGGGCTTCCTAATGCAAGCCTGCAAAAATGTAAACAAACTAGCCTACAACTTAAATAGTTAACGCTAATGGAAAGTTTCTGTACTGAGTGCTGAGCACTTACCACAGGGACCTCTCTTGTTCAAAGAATTGAGATGGGGGAAGGGTTCACTGTTGCTATAATAACAAGTGGGGGAGTCATGGAAAAACCAATGAGGCCTAACTAGCTGGAACTGGCATCTCAATTGAAGATATATTCTGGGTTGCTCTCTCCAGAGATAAATTGCTTCTCCAAGCAGCTGTGGCCTTCCTCTTATCCCTAATGTATTAACCCTTCAGGCACTCTTATATTAGAGGACTGCAGACAACAATCAAGCAGCTGATTCTCCCCTTTGTCAGCTATATTTCAGGAAACCGACAGGAGAATGTGGGCCTTTGAATTTGCCGTTTGGTTCAAACCGCCTGCTTCTGTAACATAAACCCAATGCACTGTCCCCTGCGTTTGTATTTGAGTCTCCACATCACACAAAGGATCCCAGAGATTGGCACCCATCTTAAATGCCATGAAGGGGAGTGGAACTAATTGAATAGCTCTTTCAAAGAGCCGACACAGGCACGATGGACTGAATGTCCTCATTCTGTGCTGTGTGATTCTATAAAAAAATAATTGGTAGCATTGCCGGCAAATTCAGGGAAACTGTAGACTGACTGGTATTATTTGTTTGCAGCTCTCATTTGGTGAGACAGCCACTAATACTACAGTAATAAATCCACAGAAACACCAGCAATAGATTTATTCTCAGATTATTAATGCTGAGCTACCAAAATAAACAATAATTAGTTAGTTAGTTTTACTAAAATAAACTTTACCGAGTGCCATTCTTTCTCCAGTTCACTCTTGTTTCCCATCCCCTGTCTGACTTTATTTAATTTCACTCCTTCTGTATCAACATGTCAGGAGACACTGGGGATTGAGGGTGGACACCAGGCCCAGCCACAGGAGACACTGGGGATTGAGGGTGGACACCAGGCCCAGCCACAGGAGACACTGGGGATTGAGGGGAGACACCAGGCCCAGCCACAGGAGACACTGGGGATTGAGGGGAGACACCAGGCCCAGCCACAGGAGACACTGGGGATTGAGGGGAGACACCAGGCCCAGCCACAGGAGACACTGGGGATTGAGGGGAGACACCAGGCCCGGCCACAGGAGACACTGGGGATTGAGGGGAGACACCAGGCCCGGCCACAGGAGACACTGGGGATTGAGGGGAGACACTAGGCTCAGCCACAGGAGACACTGGGGATTGAGGGGAGACACCAGGCCCAGCCACAGGAGACACTGGGGATTGAGGGGAGACACCAGGCCCGGCCACAGGAGACAGTGGGGATTGAGGAGAGACACCAGGCCCGGCCACAGGAGACACTGGGGATTGAGGGGAGACACCAGTCCCAGCCACAGGAGACACTGGGGATTGAGGGGAGACACCAGGCTCGGCCACAGGAGACACTGGGGATTGAGGGGAGACACCAGGCCTGGCCACAGGAGACACTGGGGATTGAGGGGAGACACCAGGCCCGGCCACAGGAGACACTGGGGATTGAGGGGAGACACCAGGCCCGGCCACAGGAGACACTGGGGATTGAGGGGAGACACCAGGCCAGCCACAGGAGACACTGGGGATTGAGGGGAGACACCAGGCTCAGCCACAGGACACAGTGGGGATTGAGGGGAGACACCAGGCTCAGCCACAGGACACAGTGGGGATTGAGGGGAGACACCAGGCCCAGCCACAGGAGACACTGGGGATTGAGGGGAGACACCAGGCCCAGCCACAGGACACACTGGGGATTGAGGGGAGACACCAGGCCCAGCCACAGGGGACTCTGGGGATTGAGGGGAGACACCAGGCTCGGCCACAGAAGACTCTGGGGATTGAGGGCAGACACCAGGCCGGCCACAGGAGACACTGGAGATTGAGGGGAGACACCAGGCCCAGCCACAGGAGACTCTGGGGATTGAGGGCAGACACCAGGCCAGCCACAGGAGACACTGGGGATTGAGGGGAGACACCAGGATCAGCCACAGGAGACACTGGGGATTGAGGGGCGACACCAGGCGCAGCCACAGGACACACTGGGGATTGAGGGGAGACACCAGGCCCGGCCACAGGAGACACTGGGGATTGAGGGGAGACACCAGGCCCGGCCACAGGAGACACTGGGGATTGAGGGGAGACACCAGGCCCGGCCACAGGAGACACTGGGGATTGAGGGGAGACACCAGGCCCGGCCACAGGACACACTGGGGAATTGAGGGGAGACACCAGGCCCAGCCACAGGAGACACTGGGGATTGAGGGGAGACACCAGGCCCGGCCACAGGACACACTGGGGAATTGAGGGGAGACACCAGGCCCAGCCACAGGAGACACTGGGGATTGAGGGGAGACACCAGGCCCGGCCACAGGAGACACTGGGGATTGAGGAGAGACACCAGGCCCGGCCACAGGAGACACTGGGGATTGAGGAGAGACACCAGGCCGGCCACAGGAGACACTGGGGATTGAGGGGAGACACCAGGCCCAGCCACAGGAAACACTGGGAATTGAGGGGAGACACCAAGCCCAGCCACAGGAGACACTGGGGATTGAGGAGTGACACCAGGCCGGCCACAGGAGACACTGGGGATTGAGGGGAGACACCAGGGATTGAGGAGAGACACCAGGCCCAGCCACAGGACACAGTGGGGATTGAGTGAAGACACCAGGCCCAGCCACAGGAGACACTGGGGATTGAGTGGAGACACCAGGCCCAGCCACAGGACACAGTGGAGATTGAGGGGAGACACCAGGCTCAGCCACAGGACACACTGGGGATTGAGAGGAGACACCAGGCCCGACCACAGGACACAGTGGGGATTGAGGGGAGACACCAGGCCGGCCACAGGAGAAACTGGGGATTGAGGGGAGACACCAGGCCCAGCCACAGGACACACTGGGGATTGAGGGGAGACACCAGGCCCAGCCACAGGAGACACTGGGGATTGAGTGGAGACACCAGGCCCAGCCACAGGACACAGTGGGGATTGAGGGGAGACACCAGGCTTAGCCACAGGACACACTGGGGATTGAGGGGAGACACCAGGCCCGGCCACAGGACACAGTGGGGATTGAGGGGAGACACCAGGGCCGGCCACAGGAGACACTGGGGATTGAGGGGAGACACCAGGCCGGAGCGGGGATCAGCCACAGAGGAACATGAATCACGATTTATGTTTATTGTCCACACACAGGGTTCAGTGTAAATATAAGTGGAGTTACAGAGAGAGGTCACTGTAAACAGCCCAGGGGGAGGGAACCCCAGAATACACACTTTATAACAAGTCTTTGGCAGGACAAGTTGACAAGGCCATTAAAAAAGCATATGGATCCTTGGCTTTATTAATGGAGACATAGGGCTGGACTTTCCCTGCAGAGGCGAGCTGGTTGGCGGGTTCCGGTCCCGCTCCCAACTGCACCCGCTCTCTCAAAAAGATTTTCCATTGATTGACTTTGTTAAGCCCGCCCAGCGGGGTTCACGGCCAATTAACAGGAAGCGGGACTGATGATGTCATTTGATGACGCGTCATCAGCCGGTTTGCTTAAAGGGACCACGGCCATATTGATTTTGACAGTTGTGCTGTCAGTGTTCTACAGCATTGAGATGCTGCAAACACTGACAATGACTGCACAAAGGTGCACGTCTGCACCCAGGCTCACGCATGACTCCCTCCATATGCTTATGGAGAGAGTCACAGCACGCAGGGAGGTCCTGTTCCCTTCCCATGGGCGGAAGAGACCTCCCCAGGAGATCAACACAGCCTGGTTGCACATTGCACAGGAGGACACAAGCAGGGATGTCGTCAGGAGTGCCTGGCTGCAGTGGTGCCAACCATTCAATGATCTCAGTAGATCACGAAACGTTACTACCAAGCCACACTCAACCTCACCCTGCTGTGCCACTCATCGCATTCCCATCACTCTGCCTTCCCTACCCTACTCCTGCACATCCTTACTCACACCAGCTTAGCTTGCTCTTCCACCCAGCCCTCTCTGTCTATATTATCACTTCCCCATCTCACTAGCCACCCCTCATACTCACCCTCATCCTAGCCCAAGCATACCAAGTAACAACACACAAGGGTAGGCACTTGGGTGTTTTAGCCAATGTTCATGTGAAGTTTCTGTTAATGTGCTGTCAAACATTGAAATCTTTATTTTCAACACTTTGTGTTCTTGGATAGATTTGTGTGCACCTTTGGAAGTGGCTTAGTGAGTTGCAGTGAATGGTGAGACATGACGGTACCCCCCGCAATGGCGATGAGTGTGAAAGGAATGGCTTGGGCATTGTAGGGATGCTTTATGGTGTTGGTGTGGGGTGGTGTCAACCTGGCGCATCATGTGGCAGCCAGGGTGTACAGTGTCAAGTGAAGTAAATCTGGCCATATTGAGGCCATCCCTGGCTTCCCGGACAGCAATGTGCTCGGGTCCTGATGCCCTGTGTCCTGTGCAGCATCAGGTGACGGCGGAGAAGTTTGGTGGTGATGTTGGTGTGCCTAGTGATGTTGGTGTTGAAGCTGATCGTTGAAGGATTCTGAGGACCAAGGTCTGATTTTTTCAAGGGCACCGATGTTGCTGCAATAGATGGCAGCTGCAGGTGAGATGACAGAAGCAATCTGTCAATGGTGAGAGAGGTTGTTCCAATGAGGTGGCACTAATTATACAGTTGGCTCTAAACACTTTGCAAGCTTAAGAAATCTCTATGGGGCGAAAATTCGGTTGATTAGCGCCTCCCGTTAGCACCCTAAGAGGGCGCTAACAGGGCGCAAAGCAACTAGCGCCCGGGCACGGCGATGTTTGCGCTGCTCGCGAAATTAACCAGACATTTTGCAGCGGCGCTAAACACTACCGCTACGATCTCCTGCGTCCGCAGTTCGTGACGTCATTCGTGCGTGCAACGCCCCGGTAGCGCCACAGACCGGATATTGAGTGGCGCGACTGCCTTACCGCCTGCTGCTAGCAACGACAGGTAGAGGGGAACGTTCTGCAGTCGTGAAGGGACTGGGGAGCGCTATTTAAAGGCGATGGCTTCCTGCCTATTTTTTGTCTGTGACATTTTTGCACCACGCATTCTGAGTGAGAGAGAGAGACTTCTGGAGAGATTCAACGCTGTGTGAAGAAGTTTAGGGTACTGAGCAGCACTTTGCAGGTTCATTTTGATTTGACCTTCCTTGCATCGATTTAGAAGTGACTATGGGGGCTGCACTCTGAGCTCTTTCCCTGGGCCTCTCCATTGTTCTTTCCAGCAGAATTGATGTACAGGTCAAACGGCTCATGAGACAGATGTTAGTGGATGTTGCTTTCTTGCACAGAAATAACATAGTCCACCTTGATTTAAAACCGAGATTCAAGGCTGCAATGAGCAGGTTGTGGCTGGAGAGCAAGATCGACCCTCCCCTTTAAGAACTGGCCGGCGCCAGTGTGTCTGTGTTCCATTGCTAACTGACATCACATGAGCTTCGCCAGTGCTCTGAGGTAGTGCCTCACTCCTCGGCGTTAGCGCCTTAAGAGAGGTGTGTAGCACCTGACTTAGCGCTCAAAACACCTCCGGGGCGATAGAAGCCAAGTTTGCAGTCAGAGGTGATAATTAGCACCAGGTGCTAAACTTTGCGCCCGGCCGATAATTGCGCCCCAAACGGGGCGATACCGAATTTCTCCCCCTATATGTCTTACAAATGCAGTAACCAACAGAAACTGAACATCTGCAACATGGTATCCTTTATATCACTTCTGCAGCTGTCAGCTTATCAGATACATCAGTGTAGACTCAACTCACGACAGGGTAAGTTGGCGTGTTCCCCGAGCAGCGGATAACCCATGGGGGTGCACGTAAAATTGGAAAGTAGCCTCAAAATAGCATAAAAATGGCTGTTAACAAGCCATTTAATGATCTCAATTGTCTCCCCCGCTGCTTGGTGTCGGGTCAGTTCTGCGCTGACAGACCCGACACCTGCAAGACTCGCGTGGAGGCGGGTTGACAGTGGGTTTCCTACCCGCTGTCAATCTTTGCTATTTTGACAGCGGACCCACCTCCAAACCCGCACTCTGAGCATCGGCAAAATCTAGCCCTTAGAGCACAAAAGCAGGGAACTTATGCTAAACCTTTATAAAACACTGGTTAGGCCTCAGCTGGAGTTGCAATTCTGGGCGCTACACTTTAGGAAGCATTTCAAGGCCTTAGAGGGGGTGCAGAGGAGATTTACTAGAATGGTTCCAGGGGTGAGGGACTTCAGTTACGTGGAGAGACTGGAGAAGCTGGGATTGTTCTCCTTAGAGCAGAGAACATTAAGGGGAGAT
Source organism: Somniosus microcephalus (assembly GCF_052327205.1). Classification (NCBI taxonomy): domain Eukaryota; kingdom Metazoa; phylum Chordata; class Chondrichthyes; order Squaliformes; family Somniosidae; genus Somniosus; species Somniosus microcephalus. Next base: position 50,065,941 of record NC_140999.1, on the reverse strand, counting down.
TTAATAGAGGTGTTCAAAATCATGAACAGTTTTGATAGAGTAAATAAGGAGAAACTGTTTCCACTGGCAGGAAGGTTGGTAATCAGAAGACACAGATTTAAGATCATTGTCAAAAGAACCAGAGGGCGATGAGGAGATTTTATTTTTATGTTGGAAAACAGTGACAGGATCGGACAAAGTCAACATGGATTTACAAAAGGTAGATCGTGCTTGACTAATCTACTGGAATTTTTTGAGGATGTAACTGGTAGAATAGATAAGGGAGAACCAGTGGATGTGGTGTATTTGGACTTTCAGAAGGCTTTTGATAAGGTCCCGCATAAGAGATTGGCGTGTAAAGTTAAGGCACATGGGATTGGGGGCAAGGTACTGACTTGGATAGAGAACTGGTTGGCAGACAGGAAGCAAAGAGTTGGAATAAACGGGTCTTTTTCCGAGTGGCAGGCAGTGACTAGTGGGATACCGCAGGGATCAGTCCTTGGACCCCAGCTATTCACAATATATATTAATGATCCAGATGAGGGAACTAGATGTAATATCTCCAAGTTTGCAGATGACACAAAGCTGGGTGGGCATGTGTGCTGTGAGGAGGATGCCGAGAAACTCCAGTATGATTTGGACAGGTTGGGTGATTGGGCAGATGCATGGCAGATGCAGTATAATGTGGATAAATGCGAGGCTATCCACTTTGGTGGCAAAAACAGGAAGGCAGATTATTACCTGAATGGAAATAGATTGGGAAAAGGGGAAATGCAACGAAACCTAGGTGTCCTTGTGCACCAGTCGCTGAAGGTAAGCATTCAGGTGCAGCAGGCGGTTAAGAAGGCAAATAGTATGTTGGCCTTCATAGCGAGAGGATTCGAGTACAGGAGCAAGGATGTCTTGCTGCAGTTGTACAGGGCCTTGGTGAGACCACACCTTGAATATTGTGTGCAGTTTTGATCGCCTTATCTGAGGAAGGATGTTCTTGCCATGGAGGGAGTGCAGCGAAGATTCACCAGACTGATACCTGGGATGGCAGGAATGACGTATGAGGAGAGATTGGGTCGATTGGGCTTATATTCGCTAGAGTTTAGAAGAATGAGAGGGGATCTCATTGAAACTTATAAAATTCTAACAGGACTAGACAGACTAGATGCAGGAAGGATTTTCCCGATGGTCAGGGAGTCCAGAACCAGGGGTCACAGTCTAAGGATAAGGGGTAAGCCATTTAGGACAGAGATGAGGAGGAATTACTTCACCCAGAGGGTGGTGAACCTGTGGAATTCTCTACCACAGAAGGCAGTGGAGGCCAATTCATTAAATATATTCAAGAAGGAGTTAGATATATTTCTTAAGGCTAAAGGGATCAAGGGATATGGGGAGAAGGCAGGGACAGGGTACTGAATTTGGATGATCAGCCATGATCTCATTGAATGGCGGAGCAGGCTCGAGGGGCCGAATGGCCTATTCCTGCTCCTATCTTCTATGTTTCTATGAGTTGTGATCGGGAATGCGCTGCCTGAAAGGGTGGTGGAAGTAAATTCAACAGTAACTTACAAAAGGGAATTGGATAATACTTGAAGTGGAAATAATTGCAAGGCTATGAGGAAAGAGCAGGGGAGTGGGACTAATTGGATCGCTCCACCAAAGAGCCGACACAGGCACGACGGGCCGAATGGCCTCCTATGCTGTAAGATTCTATGTTGTTTTGTAACCTCTTTTTAAGCCTCGAAGCTCTCACCTTTATTCTTCTGCTTTATTGTTTCCAATGATCGATTTTGGATGCAATTTTTTTAAAAACTACCGTTTTGGTTGGCTGGGAAACTGTCACTTTCCAGCCAATGAAAAGCCCAGAATCTGTTGATTGACATGATTATATCATCGGGTGGGATCAGGTTAATCTTTGACCTGTAAAACTGCATCCAAACAGAATGGCTTCTGCAGGATAAGAGACAGCTCACTCAGCCTGACAGCGCTGGACGAGTAAACTCAACTGTGGCACCTGCAGAGTTAATAGTGAAGGTATTGGCTCAGTTTGTTGATGCTCCATCTAGCGCTGTTACTGAGTGACAGGTTCAATCATTGGCCTGTGCTGATTTAGTTCATCTCAGTCAGAGGGCTGTGTTTTGGCATCTTCACCCTTGGGCTGGGGCGGGGAGCTGAAATGGGCCAGAATTCCCTGATTGCCCTCCAGTCGGCCCCCTGCAGGAAATTCCCCGAGCCTTGGATTGGGCCCGTTTGGTCGAATAGCTGGCTGCCTTTCCCTGTCAGAATGCATGTGTGAAGAATGACTGCTTGGGTCAAGTACTTGGAGGGCACCCGAGGGACCTTACCCCAGCAATCAGTGAAGGAGGTGGGGTTGCTGCTATTTTCCTAACATTTGATACTATAATGCATTAAAGCAAAACTTTTTTGTAAAGAAAAAGATTATTGCTCTGTATCAGATCTCCTGGGAATTATTAAATGAGCTCTTTCATCCACAGTAATGGAAATCGATGCCAGGTTGCATTTATTTATGAAACTGACCCAGCTGTGACCTGGGGATTTTGAAAAGAACCATCTTATTGTTTTAATGCTTCATGCAAATTAAAACAAAATTATTCTAAAGGATTAGGAGTTATCTGGGTTCTGAGAATGCTTAACAGTGTAACAGATTCATTGAACTCTATTTCATGTTGATTGCCGCGGCTTGTTCCCTCCCCCCTTGTGGAACAGCCCAGGATGTTTGCTGTGGGCTCCTTTTCGGTGCGTAACTCAGTGTACCAAAGTGGTGAGGGGGTTAATCTGTTGTCAGACTCCGATTTCATGTAGTGGAGTCAGTAGAATCCCTGTGGGTTATATCAGCACGGGCTCGACGGGCCGAATGGCCACCTTCTGTGCTGTAACCATTCTGTGATTCTCTGATAAGGGCATGAGAAAATTGAGGGACAAGATGAGGCCCATTTGGCCTGTCCAAGCTCGTTACAGTGCCTAAACTCTCCCGTCTTAGCTCATCCCTCTATTACCTAAACTCTCCCATCATAGCTCATCCCTCTATTACCCAAACTCTCCCATCATAGCTCGTCCCTCGATTACCCAAACTCTCCCACCAAAGCTCATCCCTCTATTACCCAAACTTTCCCATTGAAGCTCGTTCCTCCATTACCCAAACTTTCCCATCGAAGCTCGTCCCTCTATTACCCAAACTCTCCCATCATAGCTCATCCCTCTATTACCCAAACTCTCCCATCATAGCTCATCCCTCTATTACCTAAACTCTCCCATCATAGCTCGTCCCTCTATTACCCAAAGTCTCCCATCATAGCTCGTCCCTCGATTACCCAAACTTTCCCATCATAGCTCGTCCCTCGATTACCCAAACTTTCCCATCGAAGCTCGTTCCTCCATTACCCAAACTCTCCCATCATAGCTCGTCCCTCTATTACCCAAACTCTCCCATCATAGCTCGTCCCTCTATTACCTAAACTCTCCAATTGCAGCATCCAGCTACATTTTGGACACACGGGAGTGGAATATCTGTCGGCCCACTCCTGATCTGCTGCCTTTGGCAGAGATTGCGGAGAAATGGCAGCGAATATGTTGAGTCTGTGGGGTATCCACTGACATTACAGCGCAAGATCAGGAGAACCCGGTGGAAATTCTACCACTCCCAATGGTTTTTCTGCTGTGCAGCCTGGTAAATTTTACTAAACATTTTCCATTCTTCGAGTGAGAAAGTTAGAAAGAAAGAAAGACTTGCATTTCTATAGCACCTTTCATGACCACCGGACGTCTCAACGGGCTTTACAGCCAATGAAGTACATTTGGAGTGTAGTCATTGTTGTAATGTGGGAAACGCGGCAGCCAATTTGCGCACAGCAAGCTCCCACAAACAGCAATGTGATAATGACCAGATAATCTGTTGTTGTTACATTGATTGAGGGATAAATATTGGCAGTCAGGGCTTCGGTTTAATATGTCATCTGAAAGACAGTAACTCCCAACGGACTGCAAGGTTTAAGTTACGAGGGGAGATTACACAAATTAGGGTTGTATTCCCTAGAATTTAGAAGGTTAAAGGGTGATCTGATTGAAGTTTTCAGGATATTAAGGGGAACGGATAGGGTAGATAGAGAGAAACTATTTCCGATGGTTAGGGATTCTAGGACTCGGGGGCATAGTCTAAAAATTAGAACCAGGCCTTTCAGGAGTGAAATTAGGAAACACTTCTACACACAAAGGGTGGCAGAAGTTTGGAACTCTCTTCCGCAAACAGCAATTGATGCTAGATCAATTGTTAATTTTAAATTGGAGATTGATAGCTTTTTGTTAACTGAAGGTATTAAGGGATATGGAGTTAGATCACAGATCAACCATGATCTCATTTAAGAGGCTCGAGGGGCTCAATGGCCTACTCCTGTTCCTATGTTCCTAACAATGCAGTGGTCGCCTTCAGCATTGTACTGGAGTATCTGCCTGGATTATGTGCTGAGGCACTGGAGTGGAGCTTGAACCCACAACCTTTGGACTTGAAGGCGAGAGCGCGATCAGTCCGCCAAACTTGACGAAGCTTATATTTCTCTGGTGCGCCTTGTGTGTGGAAAGAAGCCTCAACAACAACTTACATTTCTATAGCAGCTTTATTGTAGAAAAACATCCCAAGGTGCTTCACAAAGCCGTAATTTAAAAAAAAAATGTTTTATAGGGTGGAGAGGGAAAAATTAGCAGAAAGGAAACGAGAGATAGGAGTGGAAACAAAAATATTGTCAACTGGGAGGGTTTTTGGGACCTTTTTGAAAGCGGGTGAGGGACTTAGGGAGAAATTCCAGAGCGAAGAGGCATAAAATCTAAAAGAAGATCTCCCCACGCCTCCTGTACTGCTTTATTTCTAGATAGCCTTCTCTAATATTTCCTCGTTGCTATAAAACAGACCACACTCATTTATTTAACAAATGAGCTGCATAATCGCAATATTTCTGTACCTTTTCAGACTGTGTCTAGTTGTTGACAGAGCACGGGGTTGGTGGGGAGTGGGGGTGGGGGTGGAGGACTGGCAGCCTCCCGGGACACCCCGAGCAAAAGTCGATCAATAATTCAAAGCTCTCCGACATGAATCGGCACGCTCACAGACTACTGCGGAAAGACGGAAAGGGGCTGGAAGAGAAAAGGGAGAAGGAAAGAATTAAGCATGGCCACAAGGGATCTTTTATTCTTTGGATCACTGCTGTGTTCAAATCGAGACTCATCGCACCATCTCCAGCTCTAATTAACTTGTTTCCGAGACTTCAAAACGGTGGGATTCCTTAGCGCGCTCGGCCTTCCTTTCCTACAAGCTTTTAAAACTCAAGCTTGGTGACATCTCATTACTGCTTCATGATTTTCCTCATCGCCTCTCCTATCCTTTTCAACCTTGACTGTCTCCTGTCCTGCACTGCGGGCATTCCCAGGCTGTCTTGTTTTCGGTGTTTGTGGGATAATGTCATTCAGCAGTCAAGGGCTTGTTCTGCAGCAGTTTATATAAAACAAGTGAGGGTGTGAGTGAATCTGTGTGTCCTGGATAATTCTTCACCGCCCCCACCCACCCCCCCCCCCCCGCCATCACCAAGAAAAGGGTAGAACAGACAGAGGAGGAGAAAAGAGGAAAGAGGAATAAATTATAAAATGACCCCCAACCCCCACCCCTTCCTCTTCTGATGCCGCTAATTTATCTCGGGATGCAGTTCTACAGTTGCCCACCAACTAACTGGTCATCGTCCTGTATGAGCTTAGACAATGAGTGTCACGTGGCTATTTAACCATGTGAAGCATCACTTCCAAGTCCAAAATGTTCCTCACCAAGGTTCAATCATTACTTTCCCAAAGACCAATCCCCCCATTACACCACCCAAATACCTCTTGAATGTCTGTGGAATTTTTGCCTCCACTCCCCTACCTGGAAAACCATTCCAGGTGTTAATCGCTCTGAGTGAGGTAGTCGTCCCTGACGTCAGTCCTGAACGTGCCTTTTACCAGTTCGTACCTATGCCTCCTTGTCCTTATCCTGCTTTAACTTTGAATAGTGCTCAGGATGAAGTTTATCTTTTCCACTTTCATTCACCTCCTTTCAGAACCTGCAGGTATGAGATGAATTAAGATGGGCCGAATGGCCTTCCTAATCTGTACTTACTTTCCAGCAGGGGTCACTGGATAGAGATCAGAAGCAGGAATCCTGGGTGATTATTTTTCTCTCTGCCGTAGTACGGGGACACTAGTGCAGTTGTAAGGTGCCCATCTAAACGCAGATGAGCGGACCTAGCTCAACACAGATCAGGGACTGAACGTGGGATCCCTCTGGTCTGCATGGCTCAGTACCACGTTACTCAGTGCACGTGCTCGCTGTGCCATCAAGGAGCCCTGCAGTGTATTGCTTTTATATAAAAGAAAGGATGTTTATGTTTTTTACCCACTCAGTAGTTCATTACTGTCTCGCAGAGTCAACACACAACCCATTTGTCATCTGCCCACTTTATAAGCTAAAGACAAGGTTTGCCTGAGGGCCCAGTGTGTAAATGCAATATCTAGTCCAGTCCAGGCCAGGAAAGTCACTAGTTAGGTCCCTGATCTGTGATCAATTGGCTTGTCTTGGCTGAGGTTGAAGTTTAAGCCCTACAATTGACCTCAGCACCTGTTGGGGGGGTAGGGGAGGGAGAAATGATTACTGTCTGTCCCTGTCGCAAAGCAAACCTGTGCAGATGTTGAGTGAGGACATGATTGGACTCAGGTGCGATGCCCCATGTAGTCGAATAGTCCACAGACACTCACTGCCTGGAGTGGCACCCGGACAATTGCTGAGGTACTGGAGGTGTGAATGGCACCTCGGGATTCATACCCCACCAAGGAGGGGGAAAAAATAAAACAAAGGGTCAAATGAACATTTCACTGATGGCGCTTTTAACATCAATGCCATCAGATAGCGAAGAATGAGGCACGAGAGAGGGTCTGAAATGGGAGGATCAGTGCTGCACAGATTGATGACCAGTCAATGCTGGGCTCCCTGCAGTGAGATCATCTCCTCATTAATCATTATTTAAGGCGATGAGGTCCCGGGGAATGAAAATGTTCTGTTTTGTTCCGAATTACAGATATTTTCAGTTTAAGATCTGACATGGGGGAATGAAACAAAAGCAGCCATAACACTTGAGTTTTTCACAGAGAAACCAAACATCCCTATCAGCTGATGTGTTCATAACAGGAACAACAGATAGCGGATAAGGACCGAATGGAAGGTTACCTCAGGCCGAGCTTTGCCACACAACTGACACTAACTGAACAATGGAATTATAACAGTCCAATCTGTGAGAGGATGGCTGGCCAGCAAGATAAATGGACCTCTCTCCCAGCTGATGTTTCCCAGATAACCTGCTTCTGCTTCATGCTGCTTTATCTTCCATTTGCCTGTTAGTTTTTATATTCAATCCACATTTCTCTGTTTTAAGACAGTGTATCTGTGCTCCCGTTGACTTCTAAATTGTCTCAATATCCGTGCAATGTTTTATTTGGCTGTCTTCACTCAATTATTTCCCCAGCGATCTGTATTCTCTTTGCAGTTATTGAAAGCTCTAGACTAAAAATAACCTTATTCCCTCCAATTTCCTACCCTCCTGGCTGGTTCGGGGTTACAGTTCCACCAGGCACCAGGCCTTTCCTTACTTTACCTCACCTGTGTAGCTATTCACCCTGCGTGTGCATAGAGAGGGAGGCTATTTAGTCATGGGGGGCATCACCGCCAAATCTGATCTTTTCAATACATCTCTACTTTCTTGCAGGGGTCACTGGAAAACAATCTGGATAATCTCCCGCCTCCCCCCTCTCCCCGCCATCACTCCTCTCCCAAGTGTTTTTGAGGCTAATTGCCTTCCTCACCACTCCAGCTACCTCAGCTGCGAACGGCTAACTGGAGATAAATCTTGGGATCAATCCCCAGGATTGTGCTACAGCCTCCAGGGATTAAAGGTTAATCTGTGAGCAACTCAGGAGAAAAATCATCAGAGTATTAAAAATTGTGGGTTTTTAAAAAATGTATTTCAACATTTTTGTTTATTAGTTATAAAAATATCGACATGGGGGGAAAAACAGCTTGTTGATTGACAGTCAAGAATCATCCAATTGGGTAATGAAGATTATATTTGCTTTCCAATTGGTGTGGGAACATAAGAACATAGCATAAGAACATAAGAACTAGGAGCAGGAGTGTAATGATATCAGCAAGTAGTGGTGGTATTTGCCTGTTTGATTATGATGCCTTACCAGCATATTTGCCTGTTTGATTATTTATGCCTTACCAGCAGAGGGCATGTGAGAGAGGGAGTTTAATTTTAGTTTCGTTTTAGATGGATCTCTAAGATGGTGTCTCCTGTAATGCTGTTAACTGAGTTGAACAAACTTTAGATTAAAAGACATTCTCTTTCATGAATGTGTCGTCATTGAACCCACATACAAATCAATACAAGGAGTAGGCCATTTGGCCCTTCGAGCCTGCTCCGCCATTCAATAAGATCATGGCTGATCTTCTACCTCAACTCCACCTTCCCGCACTATCCCCATATCCCTTAATTCCCTTAGTTCCCAAAAATGTATCGACCTCTGTCTTGAATATACTCAACAACTGAGCATCCACAGCTCTCTGGGGTAGAGAATTCCAAAGATTCTTCTTTGAGTGAAGAAATTTCTCCTCATCTCAGTTCGGGCCAACCCCTTATTCTGAGACTGTGACCCCGCATTCTAGATTCCCCAGCCAGGGGAAACATTTTCTCAGCATTAACCCTGTTAAGCCCTGTAAGAATTTTATATGTTTCAATTAGATCACCTCTCATTCTTCTAAACTCTAGGGAATATAGGCCCATTCTACTCAATCTCTCCTCATAGGACAACCCTTCCATCCCAGGAATCAGTCTAGAGAACCTTTGTTGCACCATCTCTAAGGCAAGTATATCCTTCCTTAGGTAAGGAGACCAAAATTATACCCAGTACTCCAGGTGTGGTCTCACCAGGGCCCTATATAATTGTAGTAAGACTTTGTTACTCTTATACTCTAATCCCTTTGTAACAAAAGCTATCATGCCATTTGCTTTCCTAATTGTTTGCTGTACCTGCATGTTAACTTTCTGTGATTCATGTACGAGGACAGCCAGTTCCCTCTGAATGCAGACATTTCCCAGTCTCTCACCATTCAGAAAATATTCTGCCGTTTTGTTTTTCCTACCAAAGTGGATAACTTCACACTGCCCCACATCGTATTCCATTTGCCATGTTCTTGCCCACTCAGTCAACTTGTCTATATCTCTCTGCAGCCTCTTTGCGTCCTCCTCACAGCTTACTTTCCCACCTAAATTTGTATCATCAGCAAACTTGGATACGTTACACTCAGGCCCATCATCTAAGTCATTAATATAGATTGTAAATAGCTGAGGCCCAAGCACTGATCCTTGTGGTATCCCTGTAGTTACAGCCTGCCAAGCCGAAAAAGTCCTGTTTATTCCTACTCTCTGTTTTCTGTCCATTAACCAATCCTCAATCCATGCTAATATATTGCCCCCAATCCCATGAGCCCTAATTTTGTGTAATAACCTCCTGTGTGGCACCTTATTGAATGCTTTTTGAAAATCCAAATACGCTACATCCACTGGTTCCCCCCATCCATCCTACTAATTACATCTTCAAAAAACTCTTAACAGATTTGTCAAACTCGATTTCCCCTTCATAAAACCATGTTGACTCTGCCTAATCATATTACGATTTTCTAAGTGCCCTGTTACCATGTCCCTAATAATAGATTCGAGCATTTTGCCTGCTACTGATGTCAGGCTAACTGGCCTATAGTTCCCCGTGGGAAGGCAGGGCATTGCAAGTATGGACGTGTTGGGCGACCAATGGCAGGAGTGTGGGGGCGGGGTGGTTGGAGGCAGGAGGTCATGTGATGACACCACCAGGAATCTGTCCAACAAGACTAGGCAACCCTACGGCAGGAGTGTTGCTGCAATTGACTGCAGAGCCCCTGAGTTGGGGAAAAGAATAAACAGCCAGGATCCCACTGATCACTGTGCAGTGACCCCTGCCAGCAGGAGTGTGTAGATGGGGAGCATTGGACTCAGCTGTGATGCACCCAATGGTCGAACAGCCAGTTGGTGCTCACTGTTTTAGGTGCAGACATGATGGGCAGCACACTGTAGAACTATACCCCAGCAAGAATCCCTGTGTAGAGATGGGGGGGGGGTGAATTTCCTCGGAACTTCACCCGCTCCACCCCCCCGCCGCTCCCCCCCCCCCCGCCCCAGTAAGTTCAATGTAAACCCCATTTACACGTGTAAATGAGTTTCCCACAGAGGTAACGACGGAGGAGGGCGAGATGCTACAAGAAATTCACCCCCATGGGTTTGCTGACGACTGCAGAATAGGTTTATCAAAATAAGAGTGTTGAAGCTGAAGGAATTTCATACAGTGCCAGTTTGGCTCAGTTGGTAGCACTCTCTATTCTTAGTGAGGCGCTGAGGTCAGCTCAGGGCCTGAGTGCATAATCTAGGCTGACACTCCAATGCAGTGCCGAGGGAGTGCTGGAGCGTTGGAGCCAGGTGCCGTCTTTTGGATGAGATGTTAACCTAGATCCCACCACCCTGTTCCTGTTGATATTAAAGATTCAATGGCTCATTTCAAAGAATAGCGGAGTATTCTCGGCGTCTTGACCAACATTCCACCCCCAAATACCACTACCAAAAATAAATGAACATCTGAAATAATAGCAAAATAATAAGAACAAACGAACATCTAATGGCTGTTTGTGGGATGTTGTGTGTTTGCCTAATAGTGCACTTCAAAATGTGCATGTGTACGGTGTGAAGTGCTTTAAGACCTCGCAATCTGATGAGATGCTATATAAATATAAATGTTCCTGTTTATTTTATGAGCCCTCTCTTTGTTATATGACACCCATGGAGACCAGCCCTTGAATAATGGGTCTGTTCTTTGTGGATATTACAGAATTCCATATAGAGCTAAGACTTGTGGAAGAGTGGTTTATAATCTCTGAAATCATTGCAAAGCAACACTTGTCCTCATTGGCTGGTTGTGGAATCACTGCCTGGTGATGGACTGCATTAGTTTCTCAGGTTCCCAGATTCATGCATACAATATGGATCTGGGTAATCTTTTGAAATGGAGAGTCATTTTGAAAGAAGACAAAAGTGTTGCTATTTAGATTATGGATTTTACACAATGGTGATGAATGTGAAATAGTCCATTGTGATTCTATATAATCGGAGTGAAGGGGACATTGGAATTTTACACAGTGGGAGTAATGGTCAAGCAGCTTGAGCCACTGAGGGGTTTGATCCATTGGAACTCTATACAGTGGGAGTGAGGAGCAGGGGTTTGGCCCACTGTAGTGGGAGTGAATGGGAAAATAATAGCGTTTGTAATTTGACGTAAGCACGGTGAAACATGGTCGAGGGTGATGGATTTTGCAGCAGCCTCGTGTCCAGGTTTTCCGAGCCTTACTTAGAGTTAACTTGGATAAACTGAGAAAAGCTGACAACGAAACTTGCCCAATACAAAAAAGCAAAATACTGCGGATGCTGGAAATCTAAAATAAAAACAGAAAATGCTGGAAACTCTCAGCAGGTCAGACAGTTTCCGTGGGGAGAGAAACCGAGTTAACGTTTCAGGTCGATGACCCTTCATCAGAAACTTTCCCGGCAGCCCAGGCATTTAAAGTGCTCACCTTAAAACCAGATGTTTGGGGAAGTCAGACGCCACCCCCCCACCCCACCGCCCCCAAGGATTGGCTGCTGCCTTGGCCCAGCCGCCAATATGACGAGAGAATTTGGACAGCTTCTCGCTGGGTGACAGATGAAACAGAGACGGCGGAGAGCTGTGCGCTTTTACACACCTTCGAAAAGCTGGAAGAAGTTCATTGTGCCACTGCCGCAGTTTCCAACTCACAAGTGGCCTTCGTGTCAACACAGATTCTTCGCAAATTGGCTCCTTTGTGTATACTTTGCGTTTGTTGCAAAGGAAGCACTGAGGAGAGCAGTTCTGATTGGAAAAAGATTGTACTCATGCCAAATTGATCTTGCTCTTAATGGGCAACTTGTCAGTTCACCTCCCCCGCCCCCCCGCCGCCCCCACCCCGACTAAAATGTCTCACTGCAACAATGACACTTCATCTGTCGTCCCAGTGGGGAGCAGAACAAACTCGTTCTTGGCACCGGCAGGTGGGCTGATGTGACAAGCAGCCCCTGCGATTTGATCTCCCAAACATCTGGTTCGAGGCAGGAGTCGTACGGCCTGTAGTATTGGGCCATTTTAATTAGTTTCATCAGTTTCGCTCGCTCAGGCCTAAAGAAACGGCACAATGGCGCGCCGCAGTAAATGCACGGGCACAGATCATGCCTATCAGTGGAAAAAAGAAATAGTTGACCCTTGATGAAATTGGTAATTCTTAAAAGGATAACGGTAACAGAGAGGGCAGAAGCTGTTGTCTGTGTCTTGCCTGTGATTTATTATTAATTTGACATGGTTTTGCACTTTGCTGGACTGAATTATTTATGAACTACGAGTCTCTGCTGTCTGACAAAATTACCCACTTCCATTCCGAAGGAGCAAAGCCTAGTTAGAGTTTCCCTGTTGAAGGATTGGGAATTAGATTGTGGAAAATGAGATTTCTGCTCTGGCCTCGTCTTCTCCATCTGGGATTTGTGAATACAACCTTTTTTTTTGTCCATTAAGCTTCTGCCCGTCCCCCAATTGCCTTCCCTGACTCTCGCTAGTTCTGTGGCTTTCAGTGCCCCCTTGGTGCCTCACCCACCTGTCCGTTCTTCACGTGTGAGCCTGGATACTGAGCGTTGGCAGGTTAGGTACCCATGATGGCAGGGGACATTACAGCTGAGTCTAACCCTCTTCTCTCCCGACATAGAATTTACTGCACAGAGAAAGGCCATTCGGCCCAACTGGTCTATGCCGGTGTTTATGCTCCACACAAGCCACCTCCCGCCCTACTTCATCTCACCCTATCAGCATGTCCTTCTATTCCTATCTCCCTCATGTACTTATTTAGCTTCCCCTTAAAGGCATCTATGTTATTCGCCTCAACTACTCCATGCGGTAGCAAGTTCCACATTCTCACCACTCTCTGGGTAAAGAGGTTTCTCCTGAATTCCCGATTGGATTTATTATTGACTGTCTTATATTGATGGCCCTTAGTTTTGGACTCCCCCGCCATACACATGCACATGTTGCGGCAGGAGTCACGGGAATCTGGCTAAGAGCAGGAGCTTCCTCCTCCCTACCCAGGGCCTTGAGGCTAATTGTAGCACCTCAACCGCTAACTGAGCAGAGACTGGGCATCAAACCTGAGCCTTCTGCTCTGTATAGTTCAGTGCTACACCAGGCAGTGGATTTAGTCCCTAGGCCATGTGGGGAGCTTTATTCCATTTTGCCTTCCAGTCTGTAAGGTCAGTTCCAGTAAAGCTACCACTGATAATATCGCACAGTCCCTATGATTGATGGGACAAGTCTCAAGTGTTACATCTTGGTTTTTTTTGTAAAAATGTTGCTGTGGCAACCTTTCTGAGCTGGACCCAGCTCCATTCACACTTTTGCCGGCTGCAGTGAGGACCACCCTCAAACTCGACCACCCTCAAAGCTGCTGGGCCCTCGCATGGTTATCACTAGCCCAGAATAGCCACTGATGTGCGTAGGCCACATCTGCTAGAGAAGCAGTAGATTATGTTTAATGGGATCCCACTGTGATTTGATGGGTCTGCTGCTATCTGCAGTGAACATGGTGCTACATCAGCAGACAGCACCTCTGCACAGCAGTGTTCCCTGTCACTTCTGTTGCTGCTGAAAGCAAGAGAAAGTGGATTACACGGAGGAGGGTGACCAACTCTGTGGTCACGGACCTCCCAGCCAACGTACTCTTCAATCTGAGACCATTCATTAGGCTAGAACTGGCGGTTGCCAATATTCGCGGATAAATGTTTACTGTGTTCATATGCCATCCCTCTCTTTTACAAAGAGGCACAGAAACAGGCCATTCGGCCCAACTGGTCTCTGCCGGCGTTTATGCTCCACACGAGCCTCCTCCCACTCCTCTTCATCTCACCCTATCAACATATCCTTTGATTCCTTTTGCCCTCATGTACTTATCTAGCTTCCCCTTAAATGCTTCAATGTTATTTGCCTCAACCACTCCAGATGGTAGCGAGTCTTCACTATTTTCGAATAGACACTAACCATTTAGTCTGTCACGGTGGAGAGAGGATTGTTTGGCTCCCCTCGTGGCTCAGTTGGTAGCTGGATTGACCCGTGTGCTACTGAGCTACACAGACCAGGAGGGCTTTAGGTTGAGTTCCCAGCCTGGGCTGCATTAGCTCAGCCGGGGTCGACGTTCGGGTTGCCAGCTCTGGTATGACGTATTCCTGGAGGTGTCATAGAGTCATAGAGTCATAGAGTCATAGAATTTTACAGCACAGAAAGAGGCCCTTCGGCCCATCGTGTCTGCGCCGTCCATCAAGCCCTGTCCAATCTAATCCCATTTTCCAGCATTTGGTCCATAGCCTTGTATGCAATGGCATTTCAAGTGCTCATCCAAATGCTTCTTGAATGTTGTGAGGGTTCCTGCCTCTACCACCCTTTCAGGCAGTGAGTTCCAGACTCCAACCATCCTCTGGGTGAAAAAGTTCTTCCTCAAATCTCCTCTAAACCTTCTGCCCCTTACCTTGAATCTATGCCCCCTTGTTATTGACCCCCCTACTAAGGGGAAAAGTTCCTCTTTATCTACCCTATCTATGCCCCTCATCATTTTGTACACCTCAATCAGGTCCCCCCTCAGCCTTCTTTGCTCCAAGGAAAACAACCCCAGCCTGTTCAGTCTCTCTTCATAGCTGAGGCGCTCCAGCCCAGGTAACATCCTGGTAAATCTCCTCTGCACCCTCTCCAATGCAATCACATCCTTCCTATAGTGAGGCGACCAGAACTGCACACAGTACTCCAGCTGTGGCCTTACCAGCGTTTTGTACAGCTCCATCATAACCTCCCTGCTCTTATACTCTATGGTGTGGAGATGCCGGAGTTGGACTGGGGTGGACAAATGTAAGAAGTCACACAACACCAGGTTATAGTCCAACAGCTTTATTTTAAATCACAAGCTTTCGGAGCGCTGCTCCTTCTTCAGGTGAAGTGGAGAAATGCATAAAGACACAGCTTATATAGTCAGAGAATCATGTCAGATGTTTACAGGTAACCTTTCCAACTGCCATTTATCGCACCTCGGCAGAGAGATAATCACAGCAGTCAAAGGTGTGAATGGTGTCCAAACAGGTCAGTCAGGGAAACATTACATCAAAGAACAATGAGGTGGGGTCACAAGGGGTCAAATATTGCAGATGCTGGGGTCTGTATGAAAAACAAAAAAACAGACAAAAAACATTTTTTTTGGCTGGAAATCACAGCAGGTCCGGCCGCATCTGTGTAGAGAGAACAAGCCAATGTCGACTCGAGTCTGGATGACCCTGCATCAGGTGGGGTTACATGTAGCGTGACATGAACCCAAGATCTCGGTTGAGGCCGTCCTCATGAGTGCGGAACTTGGCTATCAGTTTCTGCTCGACGATTTTGCGTTGCCGTGTGTCTCGAAGGCCACCTTGGAGAATGCTTACCCGAAGATCGGAGGCTGAATGTCCTTGACTGCTGAAGTGTTCCCCGACTGGGAGGGAACACTCCTGCCTGGTGATTGTTGCGCGGTGTCCGTTCATCCGTTGTCGCAGTGTCTGCATGGTCTCGCCGATGTACCATGCTCCGGGGCATCCTTTCCTGCAACGTATGAGGTAGACAACGTTGGCCGAGTCACATCAGTATGTACCATGTACCTGGTGGGTGGTGTCCTCACGTGTGATGATGGTATCTGTGTTGATGATCTGGCATGTCTTGCAGAGGTTGCTGTGGCAGGGTTGTGTGGTGTCGTGGTCGCTGTTCTCCTGAAAGCTGGGTAATTTGCTGCGAACGATGGTCTGTTTGAGGTTAGGCGGCTGTTTGAAAGCGAGTAGTGGAGGCATGGGGATGGCCTTAGCGAGGTGTTCGTCGTCATCGATGACATGTTGAAGGCTGCGAAGAACATGGCGTAGTTTCTCCGCTCCGGGGAAGTACTGGACGACGAAGGGTACTCTGTTGGTTGTGTCCCGTGTTTGTCTTCTGAGGAGGTCTATGCGATTTTTCGCTGTGGCCCGTCGGAACTGTCGATCGACGAGTCGAGCGTCATATCCCGTTCTTACAAGGGCGTCTTTCAGTGTCTGTAGGTGTCCATCGCGTTCCTCCTCGTCTGAGCAGATCCTGTGTATTCGCAGGGCTTGTCCATAGGGGATGGCTCCTTTAACGTGGTTAGGGTGGAAGCTGGAGAAGTGAAGCATCGTGAGGTTGTCCGTGGGCTTGCGGTAGAGTGAAGTGCTGAGGTGTCCGTCTTTGATGGAGATTCGTGTGTCCAGGAATGAGACTGATTCTGAGGAGTAGTCCATGGTGAGTTTGATGGTGGGATGGAACTTGTTGATGTTATCGTGTAGTCTTTTCAGTGATTCTTCGCCGTGGGTCCATAGGAAGAAAATGTCGTCGATGTATCTGGTGTATAGCGTTGGTTGGAGATCCTGTGCAGCGAAGAAGTCTTGCTCGAACTTGTGCATGAAGATGTTTGCGTATTGGGGTGCGAATTTGGTCCCCATGGCTGTTCCGTGTGTTTGGGTAAAGAACTGGTTGTCGAAGGTGAAGACATTGTGGTCAAGGATGAAGCGGATGAGTTGTAGGATGGCGTCTGGAGATTGGCTGTTGTTGGTGTTGAGTACTGAGGCTGTCGCAGCGATGCCGTCATCGTGGGGGATACTGGTGTAGAGTGCCGAGACGTCCATCGTGGCGAGGAGTGTTCCTGGTTCAACTGGTCCGTGGTCCCCGGAGCGGAGAAACTACGCCATGTTCTTCGCAGCCTTCAACATGTCATCGATGACGACGAACACCTCGCTAAGGCCATCCCCACGCCTCCACTACTCGCTTTCAAACAGCCGCCTAACCTCAAACAGACCATCGTTCGCAGCAAATTACCCAGCTTTCAGGAGAACAGCGACCACGACACCACACAACCCTGCCACAGCAACCTCTGCAAGACATGCCAGATCATCAACACAGATACCATCATCACACGTGAGGACACCACCCACCAGGTACATGGTACATACTGATGTGACTCGGCCAACGTTGTCTACCTCATACGTTGCAGGAAAGGATGCCCCGGAGCATGGTACATCGGCGTGACCATGCAGACACTGCGACAACGGATGAACGGACACCGCGCAACAATCACCAGGCAGGAGTGTTCCCTCCCAGTCGGGGAACACTTCAGCAGTCAAGGACATTCAGCCTCCGATCTTCGGGTAAGCATTCTCCAAGGTGGCCTTCGAGACACACGACAACGCAAAATCGTCGAGCAGAAACTGATAGCCAAGTTCCGCACTCATGAGGACGGCCTCAACCGAGATCTTGGGTTCATGTCACGCTACATGTAACCCCACCTGATGCAGGGTCATCCAGACTCGAGTCGACATTGGCTTGTTCTCTCTACACAGATGCGGCCGGACCTGCTGTGATTTCCAGCCAAAAAAAATATTTTTTGTCTGCTTTTTTGTTTTTCATACAGACCCCAGCATCTGCAATATTTGACCCCTTGTGACCCCACCTCATTGTTCTTTGATGTAATGTTTCCCTGACTGACCTGTTTGGACACCATTCACACCTTTGACTGCTGTGATTATCTCTCTGCCGAGGTGTGACAAATGGCAGTTGGAAAGGTTACCTGTAAACATCTGACATGATTCTCTGACTATATAAGCTGTGTCTTTATGCATTTCTCCACTTCACCTGAAGAAGGAGCAGCGCTCCGAAAGCTTGTGATTTCAAATAAAGCTGTTGGACTATAACCTGGTGTTGTGTGACTTCTTACACTTATACTCTATGCCTCGGCTAATGAAGGCAAGTATCCCATATGCCTTTTTAACCACCTTATCTACCTGTTCCGCTGCCTTCAGGGATCTATGTACATGTACACCAAGGTCCCTCTGACCCTCTGTACTTCCTAGGGTCCTACCACTCATTGTGTATTCCCTTGCCTTATTTGTCCGTCCAAAATGCATCACCTCGCACTTTTCAGGGTTAAATTCCATTTGCCACTTTTCCGCTCATCTGACCAATCCGTTTATATCGTCCTGTAGCCTGAGGCTTTCCTCCTCGCAATTTACCACCCCACCAATTTTTGTGTCATCTGCGAACTTACTGATCATACCTTTTACATTCTCCTCCAAATCATTTATGTAGATCACAAACAGCAAGGGACCCAGCACCGATCCCTGAGGTACCCCACTGGACACAGGCTTCCAGTCACAAAAGCAACCTTCGACCATCACCCTCTGCCTCCTGCCACTCAGCCAGTTTAGGATCCAACGTGCCAAGGCACCCTGGATCCCATGGGCTCTTACCTTCTTGACCAGTTTCCTATGCGGGACTTTGTCAAAAGCCTTACTGAAGTCCATGTATACCACATCCACAGCATTTCCTTCATCCACACACCTAGTCACCCCCTCGAAAAATTCAATCAGATTGGTCAGACATGATTTACCCTTGACAAAGCCATGCTGACTATCCCCGATTAATCCTTGCCTCTCCAACCTCCGACTGCTCCGCCCCCACACCCGTGCCATTGGTTGTCCAACATGCCCATTCTCACGGTGCACCGCCTTCTCACACCAATTGGAAAGCGAATAGACTATTACCCGATTGGATGATTCTTGACCATCAGTCAAACAGTCTTTTTCCCATGTCCAATATTTTCATAACCTGTAAAAAAAAATTGTTTTAACGCAGCCGTGCCCTGGAGATTAATCTTTAGTTCATGGAGACTCGAGGGCAATCCTGGAGTAGAGGTAGGTATGCTGCAGTTGGTCTTAGCATCCCTGGGGTAGGAATGGGGGGGGAGAAAAGTCAACCTGCTCCTCATCACTATCCAGCGATCCCCGCTGGAAAGCGAGCACATGGGGCGTGGATCCCAGGGGGGCGGGCAGGATTAGGCTTGGCTGTGATACCCCAGGCGATATCAAGGGGAAGGGCCACTTGGGTGAGGTGCCAGAGGGCGACCCTCAGTGGGAGTCAGCACCTTAAAGATAAGTAGGAAGAACATTTGAGGGTGTACATGGAATGGAGGCATACAGACCTTGAGATTACACTGGGCAAAGGTGAACATACAAACACTTAACACGGTCCCATGTCACTGGGTGTTGCCCCTCTGTTAAAACAATGGATAGAATTGCTTTTAAGTGCATTAAATGTTCACGCGACCTTGCTTTGCTTGAGAGAGCAATGTTGGACCAGCTGAGCTATCTGATAATCTTCAAGTAGTGCTACACAATCTTTAACATCCACCCGAGCTGCAGACAGGGCCGGGGATTTAACGTCTCATCTGACAGCGCAGCGCTCCCTCAGCACTGCCCTGGATTAGCAGCCGACATTATGTGCTGAAGTTCTGGAGTGGGGCTTGGACCGACAGAATTCTGACTCAGCGGCGAGAGTGATACTTAACTGGGCCAAGCTTGGTAAACGAAGCAGATTCAGACCATGGGCAGTCCCCTCATATATTGTGGATACAGTCCCACATTGGAAACCACCTCTCAGTGCTAGCTCAGCCCTGAGGAACAGCCAGCGTCTCTCTGTAAAGTACTACATTTAGATCCAATCCTTTCAACCTGACACTTTCCTGGAATATGCTGTCAGGCACAGGAGCAATTCATCATGGACTTGTCAGAATGAAGCTATTATGCCGTGAGTCTGATAATTGTCTGAATAGCGTGGTGTTTTGATGGGATTGCTTTCCGAAGCTGGGCTGGAGAACTCGGGTTGCCGGTTTTCATCAGCATGTCTGAGGAGGTTGGAGTTGCTGATTTCTACCCGAGTCTCTTCCTATTTCCTGGGGAGAAGTGAAAGCTTGCCTTTATATAGTATGTTTAATGCAGCTAACTCTCCCGGGGTGCTCCACATCTGGGGTCAGAAGTAGTAGGGTTGAGGGGAAGGTGCTGCCCAGGAGGTGGGATTTATGGAGGATTTTGAAGGTGGGATGAGTTGAAAGTTTTTTTTCTTAGAATGTAGGTGACGTGGGCAAGGCTTTTCTTCGAAATAGTGCCGTCAGATGTTCACCTGAGATGGCAGATGGGGCCTCGGTTTAACGTCTCATCTGAAAGACGGCACCTCTGACAGTGCAGCACCCCCTCAGTGCTACACTGAAGTAGCAGCCTTGTGTTGGTCACTGGAGTGGGACTTGAACCCACAAGCACCTACTACCATAAGCTAACCATACGTCCCCGTATTCCGTATAAGGTACTGTGTCTCCGGGCAAACAACGTCCCCAGAAGAGTCCCTGGTTCAGGAAACTCGTCCCCAAATAGAGCCATATTCATTGGTCCGCTGGTCGGCAGGAGTTGGATTTTAACTTTATTTTTGGATAAACTGGAAAAAGTCAATCTTTGTTTTTCAAAACACAAATATGTAGAAACCCCGGGATGGGGGTGGGGGAAGCTTCTTGGCCTGTTTGCGCCCAGTTTGAGCTCAGGAACGGATTCCAGGAGGGGGTTGAGCGGAGGCGACGATGGCAGCCTCGCCTTCCCACAATGCAGCGCGATGGAGGAAAGGCCCCATCGATAGCTCGGGCCGCACTGCACTCTGGAGGATTGAGTCACCTGACCCTGTGTTTCAGTCAGTCGTGTAAAATTCTGTAATTCAGAA
Source organism: Somniosus microcephalus (assembly GCF_052327205.1). Taxonomy (NCBI): domain Eukaryota; kingdom Metazoa; phylum Chordata; class Chondrichthyes; order Squaliformes; family Somniosidae; genus Somniosus; species Somniosus microcephalus. The sequence continues at coordinate 50,045,142 of NC_140999.1, read as the reverse complement.
TTCTGTAGAAGTATCCTCCGGACTCAAAGGAAAACCGTAAACAATGCACGCAGGGCAGAACTATGCCAATATCCATTAATAATCACTATCCAAAAAAGAGCAACCAATTTTTGGAAACACCTAGAAATGAGCAACCCCCAATGCTATCATTACGAAGCCCTGAAATGCCAAGAGAGGACCATAAAGAAGAATACCCTCAGTCAACTAGTCCTGGGACTCAGTGAAGTAACTACTAGCACTACAGGTAGACTACCCATTATCCGAACTTCCGAAAACCGAAACCCTCTAAAAACCAAAGGTTTTTTCGGTCAGCGTAAGTCGTGCGCACGACATGACCAGAGTGGCGCACGACTTACACTGAGCAGAGGGTCAGCGTAAGTCGTGCGCACGACCCCCCGCGGACCCCTCCGCGGACCCCCGCCAACCCCGACCCCCCCGCGGACCCCCGCCGACCCCGACCCCCGCCGACTTACGCTGAGCAGAGGGTCAGCGTAAGTCGTGCGCACGACCCCCCGCGGAACCACCTGACTCTCTTCCAAAGGCTCGAAAGCAACGAGAGCTCTGAGCCCGCGGCGGTGCCGGCCCCTGTTCCGACCGAGCACGACGACCTGTTGGTGGAAATGCGGAACTTCATTGCATTCCAGGCTAGCAGCGACGGACAAGCCACGACTGCGGACCCCCCCGCGGACCCCCGCCAACGCCGACCCCCCCCGCGGACCCCCGCCGACCCCGACCCCCGCGGACCCCCCCCGCGGACCCCCGCCGACCCCGACCCCCGCCGACCCCCCCGCGGACCCCCGCTGACCCCGACCACACCCCTGCGGACCCCCGCCGACCCACCTTCCGAAATCCGAAATTTTCCGAAAACCGAAACACAGCTGGTCCCGAGGTTTTCGGATAAAGGATAGTCTACCTGTACTAACAATAACCAGCCCCAGGACAGTGACAGCGTAACACAAAGAAGTCGACCCAACACAATCGTCGCTAAGCAAAAGGAAAAATATCTGTCATATTGGGCAGAAACAACAAAAACCCAAAGCAAACTCAATTGCTACTTGGCCCTAAACAGACAATACAACATGGCTGATTACCTGACCAGGGTAAAGGATAGCAAACTGAGAAAAACCTTGACAATGTACAGACTTAGTCAACATAGCCTGGCGATCGAAAAAGGTAGACACAGGCAGACCCGGCTATCAAGAGAGGACAGGATATGCTCTCACTGCAGTCAGGGAGTGGTGGAGACAGAGATGCACTTCCTCACAGCTTGTAGAAAATATCAGGGCATAAGGGAGAATTTCTACCCAAAATTCACAAAAATATGCCCGGAATTCAGAAATTTGAATGACGACCAAAAACTCCCATACCTACTAGGGGAAGAGAGAAATTGTGTAACCTTAGCAGCACACTATGTTACAGCTTGCCATAAACAGAGGGACAACCACTAAATATAAGAAAAGAGTATATACAAATTATATGAATGTATATTTATACACTCAGGGATATATCTGTTTATACACTGTATGGATAGATCTGTATTTTTGTGTACAACCATGAATGTTTTTCGATGCTTTGGCAACATAAGATGTACCTTGTCATGCCAATAAAGCGATTTGAATTGAATTGAATTGAATTGAATTGACTGGCCAGAGGACGAAGCCTTTAAAATGTATGGGAGAAGCCTCAGATTAGTATGGTGAATCATGGTTTTTTTAATGAACAAGGTTTAAATTCTCCCACCAGGAAGAGGTTTCTGAAACCTTCTGATACAAAGGGGCCGATTTTCCCGCAGGTGCGGGGAATTGTCGGGTTCCCCGAATGTCGGGTTCTGACACGAATCTAAATGGGTCTGCCAGCTGGACGCAATTTTCCCTCAATTGGCCAGTTAATTTTCAGCGTGTGGACACCCTTGCTAATTGTTCATTTCCAGTCAGAAATCCCCACAGTATGATGTCATCATTCGTGGTGCTTTTAAAGTCTCCAGCAAGCTTTTCAACCTCTGCAGGCTTCCCAACCAGTCGTACAGAATGGCAGAGGAGCCTGCACCAGCTGCTGCCAGCGGCAGAGCCCGAGCTGCCGCCAAATTTGATGAAACCTCACTGCAGACATTAGTGGATGGGGTTAGGGCCCACAGGGAGGTCCTCTTCCCTAGCTCAAGGAGGAAGAGGCCTCACAAAGAGACCAGGGCTGCATGGATGGAGGTGACTGCAGAGGTGAACTCTCAGGGAGTCACCCGACGGACCTGGATGCAGTGCAGGAAGCGCTTCCATGACCTTCACCGTACAGGAAAAGTAAGTATGAAGTTTCCATCACCCTCAACCTGATCCCCATTGCCTTTCCCCAACAGCACTCAGCTTCAGCACTCTCTTCCTCCACATCCCACTTCACAGTCACATCCATGCACCCTTACCCATTCCCTCTCTCTCTATGCTCACATTCACATAACTGTTCCACCATGCAGCCCTCACACTGCCTCTCACTCTGATGCTTGGAACACAACTGACAACACACAGGGAGGGCCCTTGGTCTTGCAGCCTCACACCATCTTTGTCTCCTTCTAAGTATCTATGCTATGCAATCTCTACACTCACTCCTGCACTCTCACTCAAACTCCACTTGTCTCCCTCATTGCAGGAAAAGAGAGCTCACAATAGGAGAGAGCAAGCAAGGACTGGAGGAGGACCACCCTCAATTGCCCACCTGACCCCCTGGGAGGAAGGAGTGCTGGAGGTTGTTGAGGCTGACAAGGCTGCGGATGCTGGGGCAGGAGAGACAGGAGCAAGCCCGCAAGCTGGTGACAGAATAGTTTCCCATCTCTCTCATTGACATAGCATGAGTCGCTGATATGATTCTGAAGCTACATCATTTGGACTTATGAGCATCTGCCAAATCCAATGTGCAAGTAGCCTTGGCATCAGATCTCTAACTCTTTCCTTTACTCCCCCACAGGACCATCCAGAGCCCCCGTCCCCACTGTCGAGGAGGAAGAGGCTGTGCAGCCAGACTCCTCAGAGGAAGCTCCAGCCTCTGAGGGCGCAGCGTCAGCAGAAGTAAGCGCACCCAGCACCAGCGCAGACACTCACACCTCGGGGGGACCTTCGGGACATAGAGTAGTGTTGTCACCTGGTGTTTCACAGCTCACAAGTGAGCATCAGCAGATTGTGGAGACAGGGACAGCAGTGGAGAGTCCTCGTTGGAGGGCACAGGCCTCTGCCAGCTCAGCTCAGCTGCATTTCGACCCTATGCCTCTGGGTCCATCCGCAAGAGAGGAGGTGATGGATCTCCATGCACAGATGCAGGAGTCTCTGGCAGGTTTTGTCTCCAGGGTCGCTGCGAGTGTGGAGCGAATGGAGGAGTCCATGGCGAGCATGAACAGAGCCTTATTGGAGTTATTGGCGCATGAAAGCATCACCACGGAAAGGATGGCTACCTCCGTGGTAAGGCTGGCTACCACCGAGGAGGAGAGGGCTGCGGCAGAGGAGAGGAGGGCTGCAGCCGAGGAGAGGAGGGCTGCGGCCGAGGAGAGGAGGGCTGCGGCCGAGGAGAGGAGGGCTACGGCCATGGAGGAGATTAGTCGCCAGGGTATCGAAAACATGGTGAGTGCTCAGAATAGAATGACATCTCTTGAGGAGCGATGGGCATCTATTAAGCACCGAAACCAGACCTTCATGGAAGTCCCTCTGAGCAGGACTTCCAGTGCAGATACGGGTCCCCATGGCCCCCCTGATATGCAGCAAGGTGCTCTCCAGCCACTTGCAGGCGCTGAGGGGGAGCTGACCCATGAGAGGGAGGTTGTTGGAACACCTCAAGGAAGTGGGGGCTTCTCTCCACGCGCTCACACTTCCATGCCACTTCAGAGCCCTCGGTCAGAGCCCCAACGGAGTCCACACCCCAGTGAGATAGGAGTCTCAAGCCCTGCACAGCCGCAGGAGCAGCAGACTGCTGGCGAGCCCAGGCTCGCCACCCCAGAGAACGCCCGCCAAAGGTGTCGAGACAGGAGCAGCAGGAAAGTGAGCAAGGGGCCTCCACATCTGCTGAAGCCACAGGAGTACCACTACGTAGGAGCACGCATAAGAGAAAAATAAAGCACCACTAATCACAAGTGTAGTCACTTGGGTGAAAAGTCTTGTATATAGTTTTAATGCCATCAGTTTCTTGTACATAAAAAATCTGGTGGCAACTGCTGCAGTTGTGGCGTCTGTTATTTGGCGAATGGGGATTTCACATTGAGGCCTTAGGATTACTTGCAGATGTCAGCAAGCTGGTCAAATAGGTAGAAATGCGCAGGGATGGGCCACTGTCCATGGTCGGTTAAGAAGCAGCGAGGCTACAGTGTTTGAGGTACCAGGCTACGCAAATCTGGCCAGGATGAGTGCGTTCCTTGCATTCCGCCCAGCAATGTTCTCGCGCACTGGTGCCGCTGGTTGACGGGCCTCTGCAGGATGCTCGTTTCCGTCCTCCTCCTCCTCCTCCTCCTCCTCCTCAGCATCATCCTTATCCGAGGCGGCTCTGTGAGGAGCCTCTTGGTCCTGCGGAAACGGCAAGCCACGACGCTGTGCCATGTTGTGAAGCACACAGCATACCACGACGATTTTGGAGACCCTGGCTGCTGAGTACTGTAGGGCTCCACCTGATCTATCGAGGCATCTGAAGCGCATCTTTAGCAATCCGATGGCTTGCTCGATAATGCATCTGGTGGAAATGTGGCTGGAGTTGTAGCGCTCCTCAGCTTCGCTGGCTGGTCTCCTCAATGGCGTCATTAGCCAAGTCCGCAGGGGATATCCCTTGTCGCCAAGTAGCCATTCCTGAAGTTCGTTTGGCGGACTGAATAGCGGAGGCACAGTAGACTGGCGCAGTATGAGGGAGTCATGGCAGCTGCCAGGGTATTTGGCACAAACATGCAAAAATCACCTTCTTGTGGTCACACACCAGCTGAACGTTAAGGGAGTGGAAGCCCTTGCGGTTGACAAAAACTCCTGGATTGCGATGGGGTGCCCTAAGGGCCACATGTGTGCAGTCAATGACGCCCTGCACCCTTGGAAAGTCTGCCAGCTGAGCTAATCCAATCGCTCGCGCCCTCACACTTGCGCGATCCCGGGTGAAATGGATGTGATTGTGCACGAGGGCAAAGAGGGCATCGGTTACCTGTTTGATGCAAGTGTGTGCGGCCGCCTGGGAGATGCCGCTGATGTCTGCTGCTGATCCCTGGAAGGAGCTTGAGGCATAAAAGTTGAGTGCGGTGGTGACTTTGATGGCCACTGGTAAGGAGTGTCCACCTGGTCCTCTGGGCTCCAGGTCTTGCTGTAGCATTGCGCAGATGTCAGTCACTACCTCTCGCAAAAGTCGGAGCCGCCTTTGGCACTGCTGCTCAGTCATGTTGAGGTAGCTCACCCTATGTCTGTAGACCCTGTTTGGGGATGTCTCCTGCGCCGACGGCCTTCCATGCGCTGGCCCCTTCTGGCCTGTGCTGCCTCAGGTGGCTGAGCCGCAGCCTGTCGCTCCTGCTGGTGCTGCTGTTGCTGGTGCTGCTGTTGCTGGTGCTGCTGTTGTTGCTGGATCTGCTGCAGCCTCTTCTGCTGTTGGAGATCCTCTAATGTCAAGAAGGGAAGGAACAAAAGGCCTCCCATGCTTCTGGCAGATGCCTCCATTGAGGAAGCGCTGAGTTAGGGTGGTAAGAGGGGCTTCCCAGGAGCTCACACTGGAGAAGTGTGTGAGGCTCCAACCTTCCACAGCTGTGCCTAAGCCTTGAACAAGTTGCCCCAAGCCTGGAGCAACAAGGTCCTGCAGCCGACAAATGCTGTCTGATTAAATCTCTTCATTCCTGATTGACCTGCAGCTGAAAGTAAGCAAGCCGCCATTGTTCATGCCAGGTTTCATCAGCGGTGTTCCCACCAGGCATGGTTTACGTGGGGAAAGGCTGAAAATTGCAAGGGCCCCTTAAAATTGGATTACAGAGGCCAATTATTGCTGATTAGGCTCCCGACGACCAGTCCCGCCTGCTGCGGGTGGGACTGATTCGGGTCGCTTTGCAACACCGGGGCGAAAGTCGGACGGGGTGGGGAATCAGGCGGGGGGGGTCGTGACACCCTATTTCCGCGATTTTCCACCCCACACGCCTGAAACCCCGCCTGACGGCTCCAGGAAAATCGAGGCCAAAGGGTGTTTCACACCTTGTATGGAAAATCTCAGTCTGTTTGGAACAGATTTAAAATTGAGAAATTAAAAGTTGGGGTATTCGGGGACGAGTATAGATGGTACAGCACTATTGCCAGAACGCACGCAAGATTCAAGATTCGGTGTAAAGTGAAAATGGCCTTGTCTCTACGCGTATTCCACTAGCAGAAGCAACAAAGTCATCATTCCTTGAAAAGCGTCCTGTCTACTTTGCTCTGCTCCCACCCTGTGTGTCCCCGGACTCGGTTTAGAAAATATGGTCACCCTATTCTACCACTGAGTCACGGCTGACACCACATTGTGGTGCTCCCACAATTGTGTTAGGTAGGAAATTCCAGGATTCCGACCCAGCGACGATGAAGGAACGGTGATGTATGTCCAAGTCAAGATGATGTGTGGCTTGGAGGTGATGGTGTTCCCACAGCATTACTGCTCTTGTTCATCTTGATGCTAGAGGTCGCAGGAGAAGGAGGTGCTGTTGAAATAACCTTGGTGAGTTGCTAGAGATCGTACATTCTGCAGCCGCAGTGTACCAGTGATGGAGGGGGTGAGTATCGAGTTCAGTGGCAGGCTCACCAATCAAACAAAGTGCTCTGTCCTAGATGGTATAGAGCAGCTGCACTCATCCAGGCGAGTGGTGCATATTCCATCACATTGCTGACTTGAGCCTTATAGAACTTAGAGAGGCTTTGAGGGGCCAGGAGGTGAGTCACTCGTTGCAGAGTACCCAGCCTCCGTCTTACACTTGGAGCCACCTGCTGATTTGACCGGTCTAGTTCAGCTTCTAGTCAATGGTGACCTCCAGGATGTTAATGGTGGTGCCACTGAAGGTCAGGGTGGTTGGTCTTTCTTTTGTTCGAGATGGTTATTACCTGGCACTTAGGTGGAACAAATGCTCCCTGCCACTTGTCAGCCTAAGCCTGCATGTTATCCGGATCTTGTTGTAGGCTGGCATGTGCCAATATATTGGGAAGTGGCTAGCTCTGATGAACAGGTCTTCAGAAATACAACAGGAATGTTGTCAGGGTCTGTGGCCTTCTCTGTGTCCATTGCACATGACCCCTTCTTAATGCCTACCTCTACCCCGTACAACACAGTGCCCATTCTTCATATACAAGCCTAAACAGTCAGTGCTTCTGAGCCATTCAACTGGGGGTACCACAGGCTGATCTCACCCAACATCCCCTCACATATGCATACACTCGTACACTGAATAGTGATCAGGAGCAGGAACCTGGGCCTGTTTCCTCCTTGACCTAGGGACCCTGAGGTTAATTGTAGTGATATCCCGGGCTGAGACTAGCCTCCAGTAAGGATTGGATCTGGGATCTTCTGGACCTATACAATTCAGCTACTCACTGACCACACTCGCTGGGCCATCAGGGGCAAGCACTCTGTTTGTGACAGGCTCAGGTATCTCTGGGAATTTACTTTAGAAAGGCGTTTGAAGACCGCATCTGTTAGTCTAATCTTATTGAGGACTATCTCCAGAATATTGAATAAACTGCACAGTCAACACCTTTGAGATTACCATCCAATCATCACAGAGCCAGCCGGTTCATAACCATGTAACTTCATCACATTACCTGCTTTACCAGTTTTAACCCTTTCAGTGCCTCTTAGCCAGAAGGTTGTGGCTTCAAGTCCCATTCCCAGGGATCTGAGCACAAAATCTAGGCTGACACTTCAGAGCAGTGCTGAGGGAGTGCTGCACTCTCGGAGGTGCCGTCTTTCAGATGAGACTTTAAGTCTGTCCTCTAAAGGTAGACGTAAAAGATCCCACGGCCACTATTTTGAAGAAGAGTGGGAAGTCCGAGCCAATATTTCTCCTTCAACCTAAAAACAGATTATCTGGTCATTATCACATTGCTGTTGTGGGAGCTTGCTGTGCGTAAATTGGCTGCCGCGTTTCCCACATCACAACAGTGACTACACTCCAAAAAGTACTTCATTGGCTGTAAAGTGCATTGGGGTGTCCTGAGGCATTATGTAAATGCGAATCTTTCTTGTTGAGCTCTTGGGCAGCAGAAGCAGCCAATGAACATACTTGGCAACTCTTCTCTCAGTATTGCAATCCAACATTTAGCCCCCCTGCCCCTGGGCTAAAGAAGAGAAGAAAACTCAACCAAAGTTGCTGCGTGATCCAGTGACGCCCCCGCTGGAGAGTCAGGATCTGTGGACAGCAAGTGAGGATGGGATCAGCTCGGGCTGTGATGCCTTTCATAGGTTGAATAGCCTCCTGACATTCACTGTATGGACTCATGAAGAGCGTCCACTTAGGTGAGATTTCAGACGAATGTACATGAGACCATCTCCACACACCGCGCCCCCAAACCATTACTTCAGAAGAAGAGAGAGACATTTATATGTTTATACTAGCAGGGGTGCCCGGCGTTGCCAGGACAATTTTGGGCCGCGCGGTCTCCCTGCCCCTGACTGTCCCCCCTCTCTCTCCCTCTCCTCATCTCTCTGTGCTGTCCTCTCCCTCCCTCCCCTCCCCCTCCCTCCCCTCTCCCTGCCTAGCACCTGAGGCCCGGTGCCATTGTAATTGCGGCCGTGCGGGGCCTAGTGGTTGAGGCGCGGCCGGGCTGTCGGGCCGAGACGGACCCGAGCTGAGCTCCCCCGCGGATCGCGCGGCTGACGGCCGGCCGCTGCCGCTCCCCCGACCGCTGTGTGTGTCGGGCCGAGCGGTTGCGAGGCACGGCCCGAGTGAGCCCAACTTACCTGCCGCTGCGGCGGGGTGGGAGCGGGATCGGGAGCCACAATGTGGGGGTTTCTTTTGGTGCCGCTGTTATTATGTCCGTGAATGATTGAGACACAGACAGCAGGAGTTGAACAAAACAAGTCTTTACTGATGGAAGTCAATAGTGAAACTGAAAACAACAGAGGCTCGCTAGCGCCTTTTATACAGGGGTGGTCACTGCCGGTACTGCAGTCTGAGACCAGTTATTCTCTTAAAGGTACATACACAACAATTCCTCCCCTTTTAGATAAACAGTACATAACATTCATTTAACAACTAAATGATAACTAATTACAATCACAATTATGGTTGCTAGATACATTGGTTAAGTTTAAGCAATTATAAGTTCAGTCTTTGAGGAGGCTTCCTGATTCTGTCTGGATAACGCCTCTTTGGGGTATCAGGTTCTTCTGGCAATGTGGAGTCGGGATCAATGTCATTGTTTGGTTCATCTGCTTCCATTATTACCGCTTCTGCGGTAGCTGCAATTGGTACGTCGATTTCATTGCCAGGTGTATCAGATCGTGGTGTGGAGTTGACGTTTTCCAGTGACTCTAGAATCTGGTCAGCATGGCATCTTACAATGCTCTCTCCAATGTCCACGGTATATATGAGAGGTCCTTGCCGTGTAAAAATCGTTCCTGGCTGCCATTTCTCAGTGCGGTAGTCCCGGGCCAAAACTGGTTGACCTATCTTAAAACTCCTGGTCGGCCTTTCATTCATATTTTGAAACTGCCTGTTCTCCACATCTCTTCGGACGTTTGGCTTAACCAAATCCAAGCAGCATCGTAGTCTTCGATTGAAGAACATCATGGCTGGAGTTTGGTTGGTAACTGCATGTGTCGCATTCCGGTAGGCAAACAAGAAGTTGTCCACCTTGTGTTGTAGGGGTATATCTTCATTACACATTGCCTTGATAGCCTTCTTAAATGTTTGGACAAACCTCTCGGCCAATCCATTAGTGGCTGGATGATATGGGGCAGATGTGTAATGCTTAACACCATTGTTCTTTAAGAACCTCCAGAACTCTTCAGACACAAACTGTGGTCCATTGTCAGAGCAAATCTGTTCAGGCAGCCCATTCCTGGCGAATATGGTTCGTAAAACTGTGATAGTTTTTTCCGTGGCGGTTGAGGACATTTTTATTACCTCTGGCCACTTTGAATGTGCATCCACCGCAATTAAAAACATCGAGTCCATGAAGGGACCAGCAAAATCAATGTGCACCCTTTGCCATGGAGATGAGGGCCACTCCCATGGATGCAGAGGAGCTTGTGGTGGGGCGTTTTGGACCTTCTGGCATCCTGCACAGCTCTTGGTCATCTCTTCGATTTCTCTATCGATTCCCGGCCACCACACAAACACTCTGGCTAAGTTCTTCATTTTTACCCCACCCAGATGACCCTCATGAAGCTCATTGAGCACTCTATCCATCAACTTAGGTGGAATTACTACTCTGGATCCACACATCAAGGTTCCTCTGCACACTGACAGCTGTTCTCTTCTCGGCGAGAATGCTGGCAGCAGTGGTTCGCCATGTGCTGGCCATCCCTTCACCGTTAAATCATAGACCTGTGATAGTGTCGGGTCATTCCGTGTTTCCTTTTCTATGTTTGCATTCGTCACAGGGAGACATTCGACTATGGTCGAGTGGAATAACTCCATTGGATCCACTGCAAGGTCTTCTTCTTCCACCGTCGGCAACGGTAGGTGTGACAATCCATCAGCATTCCCATGCTGTTTAGTTCCTTTGTACTCGATGTCATATTGGTGTGCCCCTAGGAAAAGGGACCATCTCTGCAGCCGTTGTGCTGTCATTATCGGTACGCCCTTCTGAGGGTTGAAAATGGAGACAAGAGGTTGATGATCGGTTAATAGAGTAAATTTTTGACCGTGCAGGTAGTGATTGAACTTCTTCACCCCCCACACTAGGCTGAGGGCCTCTCTGTCAATCTGGGCGTAGTTACGCTCGGCAGAAGTTAACGAGCGTGACGCAAAAGCTATCGGCCTCTCTAAACCATCAAGGAATTTATGTGACAGTACCGCCCCAATGCCGTAGGGAGACGCATCACACGCCAGTCTGATCGGCAGTGCTGGGTTGTAGTGAGCCAATACTTCCCTTGAAGTGATTAAGTCCTTACTCTTCTGAAAGGCCCGCTTACAATCATTGCTCCATTTCCATGCTACCCCCGTTTGTAGCAGGGCATTCAGTGGGTGCAGAATTGTCGACAAATTCGGCAAAAACCTATGGTAGTAATTCACCAACCCGAGGAATGACCTCAGTTGCGACACATTTTCAGGTGCTGGGGCCTTAACAACCGCTTCAATTTTGTCAGGGGACTTATGTAACCCCTCTTCATCAATCACGTGGCCACAATACGATATCTGTTTCTTAAAAAACTCGCACTTGGGGCGGTTGGCTCGTAGCCCATGTTCCCGTAGTCTAGTGAGCACCTGTTCTAGGTTGTTAAGGTGTTCACTGTCATCTTCACCTGTCACAAGGATGTCGTCCAAGTAACACTGAGTCCCCGGAATGCCTTGCAGGACTTGTTCCATCACTCTTTGCCATATCGCCGGAGCCGATGCTACTCCGAATACCAATCGATGATACTGGTAAAGACCTTTATGAGTGTTTATCGTGAGATACTTCCTAGAGGACTCTTCAACCTCCATCTGCAAATATGCTTGTGCTAAGTCAATTTTTGTAAAACGTTTCCCTCCAGACAGTGAGGCGAAGATGTCTTCTATCCTTGGAAGAGGATATTGTACTGTGTGAAGGACTGGGTTCACCGTCACCTTGAAATCCCCACAGATGCGAATCTTCCTTGGCTCCCCGGACTTATTGCTTAACGTTTTCTTCATGACAGGAACGATGGGTGTCGCCCACTCGCTCCAGTCGACCTTAGACAACACGCCTGCCTTCTCCAGATTCTCCAGCTCTGCCTCGACGGCTGGGCGAATTGCATATGGTACCGGTCTTGCTTTGAAAAACTTGGGAACTGCATTCTCTTCTATTTTTATCGAGGCGGTTACGCCTTTAAGCGTGCCCAGTTCTTGTTGAAATACCTCTTTGGCGTTAGCTAAGATTGTTGACAATCGTCCAGGAGTGACGTCTTCATCTTTTTTACCGTCCACCGTCATTGCATGAATGGAGTGCCAATCTAAGTTTATCTTCCTGATCCATTCACGTCCCAATAACGATGGTCCACCATTTGGCAGTATGTAGAGATACAATTTCCATATTTTCTTGCCGTTGTATTCGACAGGCACCCTTATTTTTCCTCTGGGGTATACTTTTTGCCCCGTATACGTCGTCAAGACGATGGATGTCTCTCTCAAGGGTATGTGTGAGAATAGCCGCTCGTAGTCTCGTCGATTCATGACGGTTAGCGCTGATCCTGTATCCAATTCCATTTTAACTTGGGACCCTGCTATCGTGAGGGTGACCCAAATGGTTCGGTGATCCTCTTTTGCGATTACATTGTGAAGTTTGAGACAGCTTAGTCTCCTGTTCCCAGATTCACTATCGCTCATCTGGCCTTCGGAACTACTGTCTGTCATCTTTTGTACTTTCTTGTACGGTTCCTTAGTAGCCTTTTTGTTGTCGCTGGTCTTCTTCCCAGACCTGCAAACTCGTGCAATGTGTCCCATCTTTCCGCATTGCCTGCATATTTTGTCTTTGGACCAGCAGTCCTTCTGGTCATGGTTAGTTCTGCCGCAGCGATAACATTTTGCAAATCCCCGTGTCATTTCGTGGGTGCCGTATTCCTGTGGCTTTTGTTGAATTTCTGCAGCTCCCCTGGCTGCTGCTTCGTACGATACTGCCACGCTGAAAGCCTTATCTAGCGTCAGCTCTTTCTCTGAGAGTAACTTCTTCTGTGTTCCTTCACTCAGGAGTCCACAGACAAATTTGTCCTGTAGGGTATCTGCCAGTCCTGCTCCGAACTGGCAGTGCTTTGATAGCTTGCGTAGTTCCGTAAGGTACTCAGCATTGCTCTCATCTTTATGCTGAGTTCTCCTGTGGAATTTAAATCTTTCTGCTATCAACAGCGGTGCAGGGTTTAGGTGTTCCTGTAGGACAGCAACAATTTCGTTAAAACTCTTCACCTTTGGTTTGGCTGGAGTAATCAGGTCCCGCAATAGGCCGTACGTTCTAGCGCCCATTACGTTTAGCAATACCAATGCCTTTTTCTCATCAGCTATTTTGTTTGCCTCGAAATATACCTCGACTCTTTCCACATACGTGGTCCAGTCCTCTATTGTATTATCAAAAGCAGTGATACAGCCAGTCTTCGGCATCTTGCAAATCTAAAATGGCGCCTCCCGCGCTTTGCCTTCTTCCCCGATTTAACAAAATGGCGCCTCCCGTGCTTTGCCTTCTTCCCCGCTGATTAAGATGGCGCCTCCCGCGCTTTGCCTTCTTCCCCGCTGTTGCTAGTGCTGTTTTCCGCGGTTCCCGTTGCAACCTGCAGCTCCTCGCGGTTTCTTGCGCGTTTAATATTTCTTTTTTTATTATTTTCCCGTCGTGGAACAACCCTGTGGGACTCTTGCCTCCCTCTTCTCGGGTCTATACGCAGCCCGGCTTCGTAGCACCGGCCGCGCCCTGTGTGCTCCACCCTCTCTCTCTCTTCTTCCCGACAATGCTGCTCGGCCCCGTTGCAAACCACCCGCTCGAGTTCACGACCGCCGCAGCCCAGGAAGGATCAGTGTACTACCTGCCACCAGCCCGATTAGCTGAAGCACCGTCGACAGGAACCAGGCCCCGCTTTCGACAGCTTCTCCAGCAATCTTCAACTCCGCTAACACAGGGGCGGATGCCCACGGTCGACGCCCGTTTCCACTGCTTCTTAGTTTTTTTTTCTGGCCTCGACCTCTGCTCACTTCGCTGTAGGAATGGATCCCAGGAGGTGGTGCAGACTGTAGGTAAGTTCGTATCTGCTCGTTGCCAGTATTATGTCCGTAAATGATTGAGACACGGACAGCAGGAGTTGAACAAAACAAGTCTTTACTGATGGAAGTCAATAGTGAAACTGAAAACAACAGAGGCTCACTAGCGCCTTTTATACAGGGGTGGTCACTGCCGGTACTGCAGTCTGAGACCAGTTATTCTCTTAAAGGTACATACACAACAGCTGTCCCTGTGGGGATGGAAAAAATGGCGGCGAAGTTTAGGGAGACTGGAGGATTAGGACCCGCCTGTGATGCACTGATTAGTCAACCATCAGGTGAGTGAACTGTAGGATTGGTCAAGCAACACGTCAGTCAACACTAATGACAGGTAGGATTTTTGAACCTTTTTTGTATACTGTCCTAACAATTTTGTATACTGTCCTAACAATTTTTGTGTGACGAAAAAGTAAATATGCCTACGAGAGTCCCCTAATGATAAGCTTTCTTTTGATATAACATATGTGTAGGTACGCTCTATAACTTTTGATTGTATAGCCGGACAGACAGACAGACAGAGAGACAGACAGAGAGACAGAGAGACAGACAGAGAGACAGAGAGACATACTTTATTTATATATATAGATACGGGGAGCTGCACTGTCCCATTGGTGGTGTTGCATCAGTAACAGTGGTCTACTTGTTCTGTTGACTTGAGTGCAGTCATTTGAAATGGTTAATATATGGTGTGATTATAATCAGATGTTAATGAAGTGTAAGATCTATTATCATCTTTGTTATATCATTACCCATGAAGAAACACTCCTGCAACTGCCTAATGTGGCTCATTTTCTTCCCAGTTATGGAATAGATTTCCCGTGTGTTCAGGAATTGGAGGTCCCGTGGTTCCAATATTTAGGGAAATTGAGAGAGAGGGAGAGATGATCTATAATCAGTGAATGCTATATATCCTATTCAGTGTCTTCTTCTCTGTGTGCTGGCAATCTTGCATTGTCGAGATATGCTAGCCCTAAAATGGTGGCTTAGGAGACGAAATTCGTTGGTCTGAAATTCCTCCCTCTGCTAATGTAGCCGAAGTGTTACCCTGTTATTTTGCACTGCTTATTGCCTCAGCTAAAATAGCAGAGAGGGGCATGTTTATACACCAACATAATTTTGGGACTAGAGTGTGTGTTTGAGAATAACAGGTAGTAATAATGCCAAATAACAACAGAAAATGCTGGAAAAACTCAGCAGGCCAGGCAGCATCCGTGGAGAGAGAAACAGTTAACATTTCAGGTCGAAGACCTTTCGTCAGAACTGGAAACAAGCAGGAAAAGGAACAGATTTTAAAGCAAGTTTAGGGGCTGGGAAATGGGGGAGAGGATGGTCTGTGATAGGATGGAAGGCAGGAGAAGTAAAGAGGCATTAAGAGATATTCAAAGCAAGAGGAGATGGTAATGGGACAGGTTAAGAAATAGAGGATGGCTCTAGATGGAGTGTGAATTGCGCTGGCAGAATGAAAGACAGCTGCCATGTGGGAGGGAGGAAAAAAGGCCAAACAAAAAGTGTGGATAAAAAATATATATATGATAGGGACCGAGGTTATGATCTGAAATTGTTGAACTCTATGTTGAGTCCAGAGGGCTGTAAAGTGCCTAATTGAAAGATGAGGTGCTGTTCCTCGAGCTTACGCTGAGCTTCCGTGGAACAATGCAAGAGGCCGAGGACGGTGAGGTCTGAGTGGGAGTGGAGCGGAGAATTAAAGTGAAAGGCGACCGGAAGCTCGGGGTCCCCCTTACGGACTGAATGGAGGTGTTCCGCAAAGCGGTCACCCAATCTGCGTTTGGTCTCCCCAATGTAGAGGAGATCACATCATGAGCAGCGAATACAGTATACTAAATTGCAAGAAGTAAAAGTAAATCGCTGTTTCACCTAGAAGGGGTGTTTGGGGCCCTGGACAGTGGGAAGGGGGGGGTTATAAGGGCACGTGTTGCATCTCCTGCACTTGCACGGGAAGGTGCCAGGCGAAGGGGAAGGGGTGCTGGGGGTGATGGAGGAGTGGACTAGGGTGTCACGGAGGGAGCGGTCCCTACGGAATGCTGAAAGGGGACGTGAGGGGAAGATGTGTTTGGTGGTGGGATCATGCTGGAGGTGGCGGAAATGGCGGAGGATGATCCGTTGAATGTGGAGGCTGGTGGGGTGAAAGGTGAGGACAAGGGGAACTCTATCGTGGTTCCGGGAGGGAGGGGCAGGGGTGAGGGCAGAAGTGTGGGAGATAGTAGGGACGCGGTCGAGGGCTGTGTCAACCACAGTAGAGGGGAATCCTCAGTTGAGGAAAAAGGAAGACATGTCGGAAGCACTGGTATGGAAGGTGGCATCGTCAGAGCAGATACGGCGGAGACGGAGAAACTGGGAGAATGGAGTAGGGTCCTTACAGGAGGTGGGGTGGGAGGAAGTGTAGTCCAGGTAGCTGTGGGAGTCAGTGGGCTTGTAGTGAATGTTTGTCAATAACCTATCCCCAGAGATGGAAAGGGAGAAGTCGAGGAAGGGAAGCGAAGAGTTGGAGATGACCATGTGAAGGTGAGGGAAAGGTGGAAATTGGAAGCAAAGTGAATGAAATTGTCTAGTTCAGGGCGAGAGCAGGAAATGGCACCGATACAGTCATCAATGTACCGGAAAAAGAGGTGAGGGAGGGGACCCGAGTAGGACTGGAACAAAGAGTGTTCCACATATCCCACGAAAAGGCAGGCATAGCTAGGACCCATGCGGGTACCCATAGCAACACCTTTGATTTGGAGGAAATGAGTGGAGTCAAAGGAGAAGTTGTTCAATGTGAGAACAAGTTCAGCCAGGCGGAGGAGGGTGGTGGTGGATGGGGACTGGTTGGGCCTCTGTTCAAGGAAGAAGCGGAGCGCCCTCAGGCCATCCTGGTGGGGGATGGAGGTGTAGAGGGATTGTACATCCATAGTGAAAAGGAGGTTGGGGCCAGGAAACTGGAAACTGTTAAAGTGGCGGAGGGCATCGGAAGAGCCACGGATGTAGGTGGGAAGAGACTGGACAAGGGGAGAAAAAATAGAGTCAAGATAGGAAGAGATAACTTCCGTGGGGCAAGAACAGGCCGAAACGATGGGTCTACCAGGGCAGTCCTGTTTGTGGATCTTGGGAAGGAGGTAGAAGCGGGCTGTGCGGGGTTGGGGAACTATGAGGTTGGGGGAAGATCTCCAGAGGAGATGAGGTCAGTGACAGTCTTGGAAACGGTGGCTTGATGTTCGGTAGTGGGGTCATGGTCCAGGTGGAGGTAGGAGGAGGTGTCGGAGAGTTGGCGTTCAGCCTCCGCTAGGTAGAGGTAAGTTCGCTAAACAACAACAGCACCACCCTTGTCAGCAGGTTTAATGACAATGTTGGGGTTGGATCTGAGAGAATGGAGTGCTGCAACTTCAGAGGGAGGTAGGTTGGAGTGACTGAGGGGAACAGAGAAATGGAGACGGCCGATGTCACGACAGCAGTTTGCAATGAAAAGATCTAGAGAGGGTAAGAGGCCAGGGGGAGGGGTCCAGGTAGAATGAGAATTCTGAAAGCAGGAGAAAGGGTCAGCTGTGCGGGGGGAAGCCTCCTGGCCAAAGAAGTGGGCACGGAGACAAAGGCGGCGGAAAAAGAGCTCAGCATCATGCCGAGCTCGAAATTCATTGAGGTGGGGGCGTAAGGGGATGAAGCTCAGGCCTTTGCTGAGGACTGATCGTTCGTGGTCAGAGAGTGGAAGGTCAGAGGGGATAATGAAAACACGGCAGGGGGTAAGATTGGGAGAAGGGGGGTCAGAGGAAAGTGAAGGGGAAGAAGGTTCCGGAGGGGCGTTGGTGTTCAAGAGTTGATGAAGCTTGCGATCCTTGACATCAGAAAGGAAGAAAAAAAGTTTTTTGTTGAAGCGTCAGATGAGTCGAAGATGAAATGGAACTGTGGACCCGGACAGCTTTGAGATAGAGTGCGTCGGTGCTGCTGAAGAGAGAGGTCGAGAGTGTTCATGTGGCGACGCATGGCGTTGAGCGTGGATCTCAAGATGCGGCGAGAGCAGTAGTTCGAGGAACGATGAATATCTTGGAGGTATTTGTAATCCTGGGTGGATCCGAAACACGAAGGGTGGAAGTTTAGTTGGAATCCACGTGGAATAAGTTGGAACTGGAGACAGTTGCTGAGGAAAGAGATGTGGCTGTGAAACCGAGTCTTGGCAGATACCTGATCAAACACGAGAAGGGAAACTGAAAGCAATGAAGATGAACAAGGTTGAAGAGACAAACGGAAATCCCGTCGGAGAGAAGAGCAGAACTTCTTCAAGATGGGCATTCCTAGAAGAGAGATGGCAGTGAACCAAACACTAATACAATAGCAAAATACTGCGGATGCTGGAAATCTGAAATAACAACAGAAAACGCTGGAAAAATTCAGCAGGCCAGGCAACATCCATCACAGAACTTTCTGGATTTTGCCTCGTACGCACAACTTTCCCCTCCCCTTCCCCAGAGGAAGGAGGAGCCACGAGTCCAGCTTCCCACCACCCAATCCCTCAAAGGTATTACAAGGCTATCAGTCAAGACTGAACCTGCCCTCATCCAACATTGATATACATGCACTGTCCAGTAGGGGGCACTGGACAGCAGCCAAGAGCAGGAGCCCTGACTGATCTTTATCACCCCTGCCTCCACCTTCCCCCTCCCCAGCACAATTATAGCACCTAAATAAATACAACCCTGTCTGTGATCAGCTAACTCAATACAGGCTGGGAGTCAAACCTGGGGACCTTCAAGTCTCTAGCGCAGTACCACAAACAATGCAAAAATATGCATTTATAGGCAGGGGGAATCGTGCACGATTTGAAAAGAAATATATACTATTGATAGATTTTTGCAAGGGATGGGATATGGCACCAAGGCAGGTACATAGAGTTGAGATATAGATCAGCCATGATCCCATTGAATGGCGGAACAGGCTCGAGGGGTTGAATGGCCTGCTCCTGTGTTCCTACTGAGGACAGTGAAATGAAGTGAGCAGCCAAGTGGGTTGCAATATTTCATTATTATTTAGGTCTAACATGACAGCTTCGAATTCCAGTAATTCTTGAAGTGAAGTGAAGTTGCAGAGGAAGGTATTCATTCTACGCAGGCTGCCAGTTAATACCCAAGGGGGCAACTTCCTGGAAACATTCGCCGCCTAATATTTTAGTCTGTGTTAGACTGAGGTAAATGAAATGAGATGTCAGACCAATTCTGGATTTGCATTCTTAGCACATACAGTGCGGAAATAAAAAAAAAGAACACAGCCCCTTAACATGATTTGTAAAGTTATGCATTTTAATAGGAGGTAAATCGTTTTTTTTCCCTTGCTAAAAAGTAGCCTCGGGATATAATGAGCAGCCTGCAATTATTGTAATATGTGCAGCGCCGGCAGGAAAGGTAGGCCTGTAAATTACAATCTGGCACTTTAACGTAATGAAACTGCGGTGACATAGCGCAATGATGTCCTATTCCTTCACTAAGTTGTCAGCAGCTGCTCTTGCCAATGAGGGATTGCTCCCATTATGCGGAGAATTAAATCAGCAGCATCTCTGAATCGAGCATCAGGATCCGGGAAAGGATGCGGCAGTCCTGTTGCACACAGTCATACATGCCAACCTAGAAAACTAGCAAGAGCTGACAACACCAACTCACATTTATGCCGCACCTTTATTGTAGTAAAATGTCCCAAGGCGCTTCGTAGGAGCATCGTCAGACAGAATTTGACACCAAGCCACAAAAGGAGACATTAGGACAGGTGTGCAAAATATTGGTCACAGAGGTAGGTTTTAAGGAGCGTCTTAAAGGAGGAGAGAGAGGCGGAGAGGTTTAGGGAGGGAATTCCAGAGCTTAGGGCCGAGACGGCTGAAGGCCCGCCGCCAACGGTGGAGCGAAGGAAATGATGGATGCCCAAGAGGGCAGAGTTGGAGGCGCGCAAAGATCTCGGAGAGTTGGAGGAGGTTACAGAAATAGGATGGGGCGAGGCCATGGAGGGATTTGAACACAAGACCAATAGCTTCCAAAAGGCTATCACAGCCCCGAAGAAGCTGGCCACTCAAAAGCAGCCCTGAATGTGGGTGTAACGACACACAAAGCCGAGGAGGTGGGCTGGCAGAGCAGTAAGGACACAGGCCTGACTCAGTTTAAGTTGCTGTTATATCCTAACGAGGGTAATTCTGAGATCCCACACTTCCAGTGGGGGAGCCTCGCATGAGGGATGGAGAATTGGGTTTATGGTGCTGTATCTCCACCTCCAAACTGCACTCCCTGTGAGCGTGGCTCCCAGCCGGGGGAATGGATCACAGGATTGGTCAAAACATTTGTTCACTTTAACTGCAGGGGAAAAACCTGAAATACATAAAAGCGCACATTGGGCAAAGGCATGAAGTTTACTTTCTAGTGAGGTTTGGTGATAGCCCATCTGAAAATGTGGATTTTTGGCACTTTGTTCCCAACATTTTGAAGCGTGCTGTAGCTCTGCCTTTCAAGGCCAAAAATGATTTCTCACAGAAGAGCAACAGGTATTTTAAATGTATAAATAAAAGTTGCTCCTCTTAGGAACCTAAATCCAGATAGATTGGGGCTAATTTTTTGACCTAAACCTCCCCATACACCGGCATATACCAAATGGAGGGGGACAGAGACGTGGATGAGATGATTGCTGCACCTATCCATGGACGCTTCTACTCCTATAGACGGGGGTTTCATTAATGCATCGAGATGGGTCAGAAGTGGGAGCATTTAGCCACTGGCGCCATTTCCAGCCTTCACATTTGCAACCTCCAAGGTTGCTAGCCTGTGCCTTTAACCAGGAAGGAATTTAAAGGCACCACCTAGAAATATCAACAGCGATTCTAAATTGCATTTTTGACATTTTCTGTGATTAACCCTGTGAGTAAAGGGGGTTTGTAAGCGGGCTGTCAGTGCATCCATATTTAAAATTAACCTACACCTTAGGACAGTGGGAATCTCACTTTTTTTACTGGGACAATGAAGAGGAAGAACAATAAAGAGATGTAATACAACTGAATTTTTAAAAAAAGAACTTGCATTTTTATGATGTTTGCTCGAGCTCAGGACGTCCCAAAGCACTTTACAGCCAATGAAGTGCAGTCACTGTTGTAATGTAGGAAACATGGCAGCCAATTTGTGCACAGCAAGCTCCCACAAACAGCAGATAATGACCAGATAATCTATTTTTAGTGATGTTGGTTGAGGGATAAACACCAGGGAGATCTCCCCTGCTCTTCTTCGAATAGTGCCGTGGGATCTTTCAGCCTCGATATTGTGCTTAGTCTCTGGATTGGGAATTGAACCCAACCTACTGACTCATAGGTGAGAGGGCTACCTACTGAGTCACGGCTGACACAGGCAAGTACACATCGTAAGAGGACTGTGCCTGCCTACAATTACATTTTTTAAATTCATTTGTGGGATGTGGGTGTCGCTGGCAAGGCCAGCATTTATTGCCCATCCCTAATTGCCCTTGAGGAGGTGGTGGTGAGCCGCCTTCTTGAACCGTTGCAGTCCGTGTGGTGATGGTGCTCCCACAGTGATGTTAGGGATGGAGTTCCAGGATTTTGACCCAACGACGATGAAGGATCAGCGATATACTTCTAAGTCAGGATGATGTGTGACTTGGAGAGGAACTTGAAGGTGGTGGTGTTCCCATGTGCCTGCTGCCCTTGTCCTTCTAGGTGGAAGAGGTCACGGGTTTGGGAGGTGCTGCCGAAGAAGCCTTGGCGAGTTGCTGCAGTGCATCTTGTAGATGGTACACACTGCAGCCACGGTACGCCGGTGGTGGAGGGAGTGAATGTTTAAGGTGGTAGAGGGGTGCCAATCAAGCGGGCTGCTTTGTCCTGGATGGTGTCGAGCTTCTTGAGTGTTGTTGGAGCTGCACTCATCCAGGCAAGTGGAGAGTATTCCATCACACTCCTGACTTGTGCCTTGTAGATGGTGGAAAGGCTTTGGGGAGTCAGGAGGCAAATGTACCCAAACTTGTCTGAGGACAGTGTGCGCAGGCTATAATGCAGCAGGCAGGCTGTGACAAGGGTCGGTCTCATGTTGTGAGCTGATCTGCTGCCAAACCTCAGGGCAGGCACAGCATCGCCAGTTGCTCTGAAAGTCACTTCAGCCCTGAACGTTTTTGCCACATCCTCATCCCTTCCTGCCACATTGGTCGTCAGTCAATCCGAGGTCCACTAATGCACTAAGCAGATGGCTGACGTGCTTGACAGAGCAAGCAGCTTCATCGTGGACAGCAGGTAGGAACAGCAATAGAAGACCCTAGGTTTTTTCCAAAAGGCAGGGTTTCTCAAATTTTAGGGTATCATTGATTCAGAATCACAGAATCACAGAAACCCCACAGTGCAGATAGAGGCCATTTCGGCCCATCGAGCCTGCACCGACACATGTCCCACCCGATCCCCATAACCCCTACACCAACACATATCCCACCCTATCCCCGTAACCCCACGTATTTAATCCCCCCTAACACTAAGGGTCAATTTATCATAGCCAATCAACCTAACCCGCACATGTGTACTGCTGCACAAAACAGTGGTGCATTCAGGGACTGTGAGTGCTTCCACTCGATCAACATGTAGCTCACCTGTGGCTCAGAGTCAGACGGTTGTGAGTTAAAAGCTATTTACAGGACTTGAGCACATTATTTCGGCTGACAGGCCAGTACAGGACTGAGGGAGTGCTGCATGGCTGGAGGGTGTTGTCTTTCAGAAGAAGCATTAACTGAAGTGCTCTCTGTGTGGGTCAGGTGGATGTTAAAGATACTGTTTGGAAGAAAAAAAGCAGTGAGTTCTCCTTCAACCCTCCACCGAAAACAGATTAATTAGCCAATCATCTAATTTGATGTTTGTTGAATCTTGCTGTGCACAATGACTCTTTTGCCGATGTAACAACATTGACTGCACTTCAAACTGAATTCACTGGATGCGAAGTGCTTTAGATCATAATAAGGTGCGATATGAATGCAAGTTCGTACTTGGTTTCGAATATTTATCTGAAAAAGACAGCCCTGTGTTTAATTTTAAAAACATGTTAATTATAGGTTAAAATTATTTGAACTTTACTGCGCCATCCTCTCTGCATCCTCATTATAGAATTGAGACTCGTTAAACTGGCTCCTCATTCTTTCCCAGGACATCAAAATGTGGAGCTTCTTATTTCCCTTAGTTTTTCTCTTCCTCCTGCAGTCTGCAGACTTCTCAAAACCCATGGTCGATGCCACCTAATGGTTGCTTCGTGATTTGTCCCAATCTTCTTTTCTGGGGGAGGGAGGCAGAGGGAAGCAGTGGGGTGGTGAGGGGGCAGTGGGGGGTGAGGGGGCAGTGGGGGGTGAGGGGGCAGTGGGAGGGTGAGGGGGCAGTGGGGGGTGAGGGGGCAGTGGGAGGGTGAGGGGGCAGTGGGGGTTAGGGGGCAGTGGGGGGTGAGGGGGCAGTGGGGGGTGAGGGGGCAGTGGGGGGTGAGGGGGCAGTGGGAGGGTGAGGGGGCAGTGGGGGGTGAGGGGGCAGTGGGAGGGTGAGGGGGCAGTGGGGGTTAGGGGGCAGTGGGGGGTGAGGGGGCAGTGGGGGGTGGGGAGGGAGGCGGTGGGGGGGTGAGGGGGCAATGGGGGGTGGGGAAGGGGGCAGTGGGGAGTGAGGGGGCAGTGGGGGGTGAGGGGGCAGTGGGGGGTGAGGGGGCAATGGGGGGTGGGGAAGGGGGCAGTGGGGAGTGAGGGGGGCAGTGGGGGGTGAGGGGGCAGTGGGGGGTGAGGGGGCAATGGGGGGTGGGGAAGGGGGCAGTGGGGAGTGAGGGGGCAGTGGGGGGTGAGGGAGGCGGTGAGGGGGCAGTGGGGGGGTGAGGGGGCAGTGGGGGGTGGGGGGTGAGGGGGCAGTGGGGGGGTGAGGGGGCAGTGGGGGGTGAGGGGGCAGTGGGGGTGAGGGGGCAGTGAGAGTTGAAGGGGCAGTGGGGGGTCAGGGGGGAGTGGGGGTGGGGAGGGAGGCAGTGGGGGGTGGGGTGGGGAGGGGGGTGGGGAGGGAGGCAGTGTGGGGTGAGGGAGCCCGTAGGGGGAGGTGACTGTGTTTTCTGATTGCAGTACAGGAAGGGGCTGAACTGTAATTTCAAAAAACCCTTTTGTTTAAAATTATTGAATGTAAGTAGAACCATGACCATTTTAATTTGCGGGAGGTAGAGGTGGTTATGTGTGTAGAAAATGTTTGAACCTCCACGAAGAAATTAGACCTGATCCAAGTTGCTCTTTATGGCTGTGAGCGAGGAGCAGAAAGCTGATTGAAAACCGTAGCGGGCACTTTTAACCAATCAAGCATGTCAGATCAAAGACATGAGAATGGATTGAATCAGGAACTTGGCTAATTGATCAGCCCAGTCTCTTCTGAACATTCTAAAAATAAATTGATCTTAGGAAATAAAATCGGGAGGACCTGAGATGCATTGTGATTGAATAGCAATAACTGTGTTGCATGTGTATATATGTATGCATGTTTGTGTGTGTTTGTGCGTGTATGTGTGTGTGTGCACAAATGTACATGCACGCATCTGTTCGTTTGAGCACGGTTTTTTTTATTCGTTTTATGGGATGTGGGCGTCGCTGGCAAGGTCAGCATTTATTGCCCATCCCTAATTGCCCTTGAGAAGGTGGTGGTGAGCCACCTTCTTGAACCGCTGCAGCCCGCATGGTGAAGGCACTCCCACAGTGCTGTTAGGGAGGGAGTTCCAGGATTTTGACCCAGCGACGATGAAGGATCGGCAATATACA
Source organism: Somniosus microcephalus (assembly GCF_052327205.1). Lineage (NCBI taxonomy): Eukaryota > Metazoa > Chordata > Chondrichthyes > Squaliformes > Somniosidae > Somniosus > Somniosus microcephalus. Next base: position 50,020,517 of record NC_140999.1, on the reverse strand, counting down.
TTTAAGTCAGGATGATGTGTGACTTGGAGGGGAACTTGGAGGTGGTGGTGTTCCCATGTGCCTGCTGCCCTTGTCCTTCTAGGTGGAAGAGGTCGCGGGTTTGGGAGGTGCTGCCGAAGAAGCCTTGGTGAGTTGCTGCAGTGCATCTTGTAGATGGTACACACTGCAGCCACAGTATGCTAGTGGTGGAGGGAGTGAATGTTTAAGGTGGTTGATGTGGTGCCAATCAAGCAGGCTGGTTTGGTGTAAAGGCTCTGGGGAGTCAGGATGTGAGACATTCGCCACATAATATCTAGCCTCTGACCTGCTCTTGTAGCCACAGTATTTATGTGTCTGGCCTACTTAATTTTCTGGTCAATGGTCACCCCCAGGATGTTGATGGTGGGGGATTCGGCGATGGTAATGTCAAGGGGTGGTGGTTAGACTCTCGCTTGTTGGAGATAGTCATTGCCTGGCACTTGTGTGGCGCGAATGTTACATGCCACTTATCAGCCCAAGCCTGAATGTTGTCCAGGTCATGCTGCATATTCCTACTAGAATACTAGAATACAGAGACACATTAGCTGGAAAAATGCAGGAGCACCTTACCCAGAAAGCATTGAGAACATTTTTTTAACTGAGCAAACCAGGTGACAGGCAAATGGCCACAGTACAGGACACAAGGAGGAGAGGTGGTGAAGTAAATTGGGAAATCCTCGCTGCCCTCTGCTCTCCATAAACAACTTTTCTGGAATGTTGTGCTCAGGTCCCCTCCCACACGAAGTACCACACTCCCATAACCCCCACTTTGGCAGAGATTCATTAACCCAGTAGATCCGTGTCCCTATGTTCAATTCCCTCCATGGCCTTGTCCCACCCAGCCTCTGCGTTCTTCTCCAGCTGGGTACTCCTGAACACACCCTGACCTGGGGAAACCGGCAGCTAAAGGGAGGCGAGGACCGCTGCGTGGAACAGGTAAGTGCTTTTCCAGCACTGCTTGTGGGCCAGGAGGAGCAGAAGTGCCAGTATGAACTACTTACCCCCCAAATCATGATTCACATAACTGGGTAATAGATTTCAATAGTTATAAAGCAATCCTTGGCTGAAGTATTCTTCCGTAGAGACCAGGAGACTCATTCTATCAAACTATCGGTGAAGTGGAATGCTCCCAATTAATATTGAGTATGTAGGAATTCCTGTGAAGGCTGCTGAAAACGGTCAGAATACGTGTGCTGAGTCTTAAAAGACCCTTCGTGGAAATTGAAGTCGTGTGCCTAAATCAAAATACTTGTTTTTAGTTTTAATTTTTTGGTGAATTTTCACAAAACGTGTCAAAAAGTATCCCTGTCGAGCATTCCCACTTCGAAGAAAAGCATATGATCGATGCACGTGTACTTTATTCCAGCAAGTTATCTGAACGAGTAAGTGAGTTTGTTAAAAGGAGATTGAGGCACTAGAAAAGGTGCAAAAAAGATTTACAAGGATGATACCAGAACTGAGAGGTCATAACTATCAGGAAAGACTGAACAGGCTGGGGCTCTTTAGAAAAGAAAAGACTGAGGGATGATATAATAGAGATCTTTAACATTTTGAAGGGGTTTGATAGGATAGATGTAGCGAAGAAGTTGCCAGTTGTTGGGGAGTCCAAAAGTAGGGGTCATAAATATAAGATGTTCACTAATAAATCCCATAAGGAATTCAGGAGAAACTTCTTTTCCCAGAGAACGGAACTTGCTACCACATGGAGTGGTTGAGGCAAATAACATAGATGCATTTAAGGGGAAGCTAGATATGCACATGAGGGAGAAAGGAATTGAAGGATATGTTGATGCATAACTAAGACCGCCTATTTCCACCTCTGTAACATCGCCCGTCTCCGCCCTTGCCTCAGCTCATCCGCTGCTGAAACCCTCATCCATGCCTTTGTTACCTCGAGACTTGACTATTCCAATGCACTCCTGGCTGGCCTCCCACATTCTACCCTGCATAAACTTGAGGTCATCCATAACTCGGCTGCCTGTTCGCCCATCACCCCTGTGCTTGCTGACCTACATTGGCTCCTAGTTAAACAATGCCTCAATTTCAAAATTCTCATCCTTGTTTTCAAATTCCTCCATGGCCTCGCCCCTCCCTATCTCTGTAATCTCCTTCACCTCACAACCCCCCGAGATATCTGCGCTCCTCTAATTCTGGCCTCTTGAGCATCCCTGATTATAATCACTCAACCATCAGTGGTCGTGCCTTCTGTTGCCTAGGTCCTAAGCTCTGGAATTCACTGCCTAAACCTCTCCGCCTCTTTCCTCCTTTAAGACGCTCCTTAAAACCTACCTCTTTGACCAAGCCTTTGGTCACCTGCCCTAATTTCTCCTTATGTGGCTCGGTGTCAAATATTTTGTCTTTTAATACTCCTGTGAAGCACCTTGGGACGTTTTACTACGTTAAAGGCGCTATATAAATACAAGTTGTTGTTGCTGTTGATGGGGTTAGATGAAGAGGGGTGGAAGGATCCTCAAGTGGAGCATCAACACCAGCATGGACCAGTTGGGCTGAATGGCCTGTTTCTTTGCTGTAAAATCAATGTCATTCTATATAGTTACACTGATGCCCTTTCAGGTCCCATGCCTCTATTTGAAGAGCAGGGAACTCTGGTGCCCAGCCATTACTCCTCCCTCAACCATCACTACCACAAAACCGGCTGACTGGTCATTCATCTCATTTGCTGTTTGTGTGACTGTGCTGTGTGCAAATTAGCTGGTGTATTTTCCTTCATAACAGCAGTGACTACACCTCAGAAGATATTAATTGGCTGTAAAGCCCTTTAGGGCATGTTAAGCACATGAAAGGCTCTATCTAAATGCAAGTGCTTTCATTAATTCTGCTTATGATATGGAGTCATTGGTTATTGAGGTTTCCAAAGAACTTTCATACTGAGAAAATTAACATCAAAAGAATGATTTTCATTTATATTGCATCTTATCAAACTTCAAACAAATTGCTTTCTAAGTGCTATCACTGTTGAGATTTGGCAGATCTTAAGTTCTGATCCCAGTCCCAATCTACCCTGCCCCTTGTCTGGTCTGGAGAATTCTTAAATCATATGATTCCTTAAATATCTTAAGTTGTAACTTAGGGGGTAGAATTGACACAGAGTAAGACTGACCTCATGCTGTATCTTCGGCAGAAACTCCACATAAACAGCCGCTTAAGCCGTTTCTCCAGGATTTCTGCTGATGTTCCACCAAAGGTGTGGCAGAAGATTGGGAGAACCCCTGTGGAAATTCACCCTCTTGTTTTTAATTACAAAAAATAAATCCATGTTTTCCACCTTCTCCCTCACCGTGTTCTAGGCATCGGTCAAGAGGGATTGCAGGCTGTCTGCTGCTAGGCCCCAGCCTGTACCCTGTGTACAAGAACAGCTCAAGTTAGATGGTCCCTCCTTTCCCTTTGGAAGAATGGGTAGTAAAACCTACCCTGGGCACAAGGCCACCACAGTGGTGATTGAGCCTGAGAACGCACAGTGGAACAGTACCTGAGCAAACCGACCGGTCGCGCCATTGGGGAGGTGGGACAAGTTTAAGGGTGCCATTTTCATTGCTTATCATTTTGATGTATAGACACTGGGTTAATTTTAAAAATCAACAGAGAGATACGCTGTCTTCATTTGACCTATCTCAGCTCTTTCTGTCCTTTTTTCTCCTGCCTCTTCTCCCTCTTTTTCTCCAACCTATCCATGATCACCATTGCAGTAGAGATTAAGGAAATTAAAGAGCTCCCTTGGCCCCCTCCTGTGGGACAGCTAGACGATGACTCAGTGAGCGATGAAGGTGATTGCTTGCTTTGCTTTTTCCCATCCCCCACTCTACACAAGCTTGCTTGCATGGAATTGCCTCACATCCCATCATCCTTTGCCCTTCCCACACCCGTACCTTTCCACAGTGAATTGCTTGTTCCCAGGATATAGATATATATATTACAGTTATATATATGTATGTATCAGTTACTTTTATTTAAATATTAAACTTAAATGTGATGCTTGAGAGACTATGGGCAGAATTTTCCCTCAGTTGAAATGAAGGGAGAATTCCACCTGTGTTTCATTTACTTTGAACTGTGACATCAAAATGGCTGACACAAGAATAAAAATGGCTTCTTCTATTTATCAAAGTCAAAATAATATGTCTTATGGTGAACTTTATTTCTTTGAGGTGAAATGTCCAGTTAATAGACTATTTGAAGCTGTGTTACAGCCATTGTGAAATTACATTTTTTCCAATTTTAATTGTAATTGATAAGTTTCCTTTTTTTTGTATTTTCATCCTCTGTTTTTCTGTCTGCCGAGGCTGTGGCCCAAAACCTAAGCATTCGAACCACAGCCAGTGATTCCTGTAGTTGGTACCAGAGATATGCCTAGAGGGATCTATCCCCTCGGAGTTTCCTGCCTCTTGTGCTGGGATATACGTTTGGATGCTACTCGGAGGGTAGTGGGCCTCAAGCTTATGTCCATTCTTGTCCTATAGTACCTCCTGTAGAAGAGATGGCAGTATAACCTGGCCTGGGTTCAGGGACTTACTTGGTGGCCCAGTTGACATCACAGAGCTGTAATGGAGCATTGAAATCTTGAACACACAGTGGCACAGTAGATGAACAAATCAAACTGCTGTGCTTCACTGCTACTGTTGCCCAGTAGGACATGTTTTGAATGCTCTTTTTATCTGATTATTGAAGAATTTACTAAAATGATCCAACAAGACATTGAAGAAAGTTAAAAAAAAGCCCCATATTTATATTTGAAACTAGCTATGCTGGTATGGCCTCCCATATCTCCTCAATCACAAAGTGAAGAGCTGGGATTGCAAAATGGCAGCTTGTGCCAATCAATATACATCAATATACCCAGTTTCTTGTCTTCGTGGCCTTATGCGGGGCCTTGTCTTCATTCCCACCTGGGGTTATCAGTTCCTGTTGATCGGCTCGGAGTTTCCTACTGATTATTTTTCTGTGAAAAATCTAAAGTTGTTGAGCGAAAATAAATCCATGTCAAATAAATAGATGAAAATGGCACCAGTTACTGAGACAGATGGGCATGGTTTTAAACCTCTGTCATGGATCTTGTTGTTATAAGTTTTGGGGGCCTTCTTTGTAACATTTTGTGCTCGTCAATGTGAGGGATGTTAGTTCTATGGAAGGGAACACTTTCCCATCGTAGTCTCAGTATCAAGTGCTCTCGGTGGCTCAGCTTTTTAAGCTAGTGAGTAGCTGAGCAATGGAGACCAGGAAGGTTGGTTCCCTGGTTCAATCCCTGCTCTGTGCTGGGTTAACCACTCCCGGCCAGCGTGATGTGGAAACCACTACAACTGGGCTAAGAAAACACCAACCGAGGCTCCCACTCCTGCCCACTATCCAGAGCCCCCAGCTGGAGGCACACCTGTGCGATTGTGGGTGTGGACAGGATCAGGCTTAGCTGTGATGCTCCCCATGATCAAGTAGCCTGCCAACACCCTCTGATGGGCTCGCACACAAAGGGAAAGGTACTGAAAACCAACAGGTGCCTACAAGGACAACATCTTTAGGAGAGAAGAAGGAAAACAACAACTTGCATTTATATAGCAACTTTAACGTAGGAAAACGTCCCAAGGTGCTTAAAAGGGGGAAATTCATGGGAAAAGGCAGCAAAATTAAACATTCCCCAGGTATAGTTCAGGTTAGATGTCGAGCAGAGCTCCTTCTCATTGTCCTAGCAAGGACTCTGAGGTCAGGTACAGCACAGGTTTGTTACAAAATAAAGGTCCTTCTACACTGTCCCATGAAATACTCCCAGGTTAGGCACAGCACCATTAGATGCAGAGTAAAACTCCCTCCACACTGTCCCATCAAGCTCTCCCCAATCCTCTCCAAATTGTTCTAGCTTTGCAAAACTGCCAAACATATGGCTCGGCCTTTATAGAAATAGGGGCTAGTGTCAAAGAGCGAGTGAGCATTTTACCTTGTTGTTTGGCTTTTGTGTGCTATGTTTTTTTAAATCAATTGACATAATAACAATAGCTTGCATTTGTACAGCACCCGTAACATAATAAAATGTCCCAAAGTACTTAACGGAGGGAGAGAGAGGGAGCACACTGAACAGCAGTAGGTAAGTTGGGAATTATGGCAGAAAGCACGAACACAGGGATAGGCAGTGAGGAGGCTTTTGAAGGTGGAAAAAGAGGTCTTAACGTAGAGTAGTTTAGGGAGAGAATTCCAGACAGTAGGAATAATATAAGAGAGGTGGTGTACATGCCTTTTGAGGCCTGGCCCACTACCTGAAAATGGTCTCCTTCTTTGCTGTATGATTCTATGATTAATGTTTTACTCTGTGTGTTTTTACAGTCCAGTTTGACAGCTGCGATTGGGACCGGTCATCTCCTTCTGCCAAAGATCGACTGAGGCAACAGAAACAGCTCAGCCCACTGGCCGGAGGGTCAAAATACACCAAGCCACAGACTCCAGAGCACTGCTCCACACTGCCCGAGAGGGTGGACCCTGCTCTACCGTTAGAGAAACAAGTGTGAGTGTGAAACCATTCAAATTTTTGGGTTCTGGCCTATTGGGGCAGTCCAAAGCTAGGGGTCATAAATATAAGATAGTCACTAATAAATCCAATAGGGAATTCAGGAGAAACTTCTTAGAATGTGGAACTTGCTACCACAGGGAGTAGTTAAGGCAAATAGCATAGATGCCTTTAAAGGGAAGCAAGATAATTACATGAGGGAGAAAGGAATAGAAGGAAATGCTGGTAGGGTGAGATGAAGAGGGGCGGGAGGAGGCTCATGTGGAGCACAAACACCGGCACAGACCAGTTGGGCCGAATGGCCTGTTTGTCTGCTGTAAATTCTATGGTGGGACTTGGCTGCTCCTATTGAATGGTACAAGCCCCTTTCACTTTAAGAAAAGCCTGTACCTGTTAATGAGAAGGTGACTCTTGCAGCAATGAAAATGTCACAGCAAATCCTCTCTGCATTCTACTTTAATCTTCTTTGTCTGTGGATCAGACGATAATCCCCTTTTAGTATTAGTGATCACATAGAAACATTTCATTGAACTGTTGTAAAGCTTATCGGGATGACCTCGTGCTATGCACACACAAGGCCTTGCTACTAGCAAGGAATCTCTCCATTCTTCCCCTGAAGGCACTGACTTCTACTGATGCACAATTTCATTGCAGCCTTACACCCTCTAGTACTGCACCCATATAGCTCAGGCAGTGAGTCACAGCATGCTATTTGATCACGGGGACACTGCACTCAAGCTTGATCTTATTCTTAGCCACCATTCACATACACATAGGATATACGGCACAGAAACAAGCCATTCGGCCCAACCAGTCCATGCTGGTGTTTATGCTCCACTCGAGCCTCCTCCTGTCTTTCCTCATCTAACTCTATCAGCGAAACCCTCTGTTCCCTTCTCCCTCATTTGCATGTCCAGCCTCCCCTTAAATGCATCTATACTTTTCGCTTCAACCACTGCCTGTGGTAGCGAGTTCCACATTCTCACCACTCTCTGGGTACAGAAGTTTCTTCTGAATTCCCTATTTGATTTCTTGGTGACTATCTTATATTGATGGCCTCTAGTTATGCTCTTCCCCACAAGTGGAAGCATTCTCTCTGTATCCACTCTCTCAAAACCTTTCATAATTTTAAAGACTTCTATTAGGTCACCCCTCAGCCTTCTTTTTTCAAGCAAAAAGAGACCCAGCCTGTTCATCCTTTCCTGATATGTATACCCTCACATTTCTGGTATCATGCTTGTAAATCTTCTCTGCAGCCTCTCCAGTGCCTCATATCCTTTTCATAATATGGCGACCAGAACTGTATGCAGTGCTCTAATTGTGGTCTAACCAAGGTTCGATACAGGTTTAGCATAACTTCCCTACTTTTCAATTCTATACATCTAGAAATAAACCCTTGTGCTTGGTTTGCTTTTTTATGGCCTTGCTAACCTATGTTGCAACTTTTAGTGATTTGTGTATTTGTACTCCGAGATTCCTTTGTTCCTCTACCCCACCTAGACTCACACCCTTCAAGTAATAAGTGACCTCCCTATTCTTCCTATCAAAATGTAATTACTCACATTTATCTGTGTTGAACTTCATTTGCCAATTATATGCCCATTCTTCAAGTTTATTAATGTCTTCCTGTAATTTGTTGCAGTCCTCCTCAGTATTAACTATTCCCCCCCATTTGGTGTCATCCGCAAATTTAGAAATTGTGTTTTTGATTCCAAAGTCTAAATTGTTAATGTAAATTGTGAACAACAGTGGTCCCAGCACTGATCCTTGTGGAACACCACTACCCACCTTCTGCCGCTGTGAATAGCTACCTTTTACCACTACTGTCTGCTTTCTGTCTTGAAGCCAGCCAGCTATCCATTCTGCTACTTGTCCCCTGACTCCGCATTCTCTGACCTTGTTCAGCAGTCTATTATGGGGTACCTTATCGAAGGCCTTTTGAAAATCTAGATAAATTACATCTACTGCATTACCATTGTCCACTCTCTCGCTTACCTCTTCAAAAAATTCAGTGAGGTTGGTCAAGCAAGACTTTCCCTTTTGAAGTCCATGCTGACTATTCATTACTATATTTTTGGTTTCTAGATGTTCTTTTATTTTCTCCTTTAGTCGGGATGCCATTATTTTTCCTACCACCGATATTAAGCTGACTGGCCTATAATTCCCTGGACATGTTCTATCCCCCTTCTTAACTATAGGTATTATGTTAACTATCCGCCAGTCCTCTGGCGCTACACCTTTTTCTAACAAATTATTAAATATGTGTAGTAATGCCTTTGTTATCTCATTCCTAGATTCTTTTAAAATGCGTGGATGAAATCTATCTGGACCAGCGGTTTTATCCTCTTTAAGTTTGATTAGTTAATTTAATATATTCCCTCTTTTTATTTTAAATGCACTTTTCTCATTACTAATCTCATCATCCAATGTCATGTCCACCTGTTCTATCTCCCTCGTAAACACTGAAGCAAAATAATTATTTAATATTTCTGCCATCTCTCTATCATTACCTGTGGTATTACACTGACTATCCCTTAATGGCCCTATTCCCATCCCAACCTTCCTTTTTTATTGATGTGCCTGTAAAATATTTTACTATTTTGTTTTATGTTCCTTGATAATTTAATTTCATAGTTCCTCTTTGTCTTCCTAATTGTTTTTCTGACTTCTCTCCTAATCTCTTTTTATTCTCCAATATCATGCACTCCCCTGCTGTCTATGTACTTAAGGTATGCCTCTTTCCTTACCCTCAATTGTTCCCTTATGGCTTTATTCATCCATGGAGTCTCATTAATGTTTAGTTTGTTCTTTTAGCGGAATATATTGTTCCTGCACTCTGTTGAACACCGTTTTAAATGTTTCCCATTGCTGCTCTACATCGTTGTTTGCCAATATTGTTGGCCATTTTATTTTCCCAAGTTCTAGGTGGGTCAGTGGCAGCTTGGATAAGGAATTGGCTTAAGGATAGAAAACAGCAAGTTGTGGTAAATGGCTGTTTTTCAGACTGGAGGATGGTAGACAGTGGTGTTCCCCAAGGGTCAGTGCTGGGGCCACTGCTTTTTGTGATATATATAAATGACCTGGATATTGGAATACAGTGTAGAATTTCTAAATTTGCCGATGACACCAAACTTGGGGTTGTGGCAAACAGTGAGGCTGATACCAATCGACTGCAGCAGGACATAGAAAGGCTAGCAGAATGGGCAGACAAGTGGCAGATGGAATTTAATACAGAGAAGTGTGAGGTGATGCATTTTGGCAGGAGGAACAGGGAGAGGCAATATACACAGTTTCAACGAGTGCGCAGGGACAGAGGAACCTGGGAATTAAGTGCATAGGTCCCTGAAGGTGGCAGGACATATTGAGAGCGTGGTTAGCAAAGCATATGGGATCTTGGGCTTCATAAATAGAGGTATTGAGTACAAAAGTAGAGAAGTTATGCTGAACCTTTATAAAGCGCTGGTTAGACCACAACGGGAGTATTGTGTCCAGTTCTGGTCACCACACTTTAGGAAGGATGTGAAAGCCCTTGAGAGGGTGCAGAGGAGATTTACCAGAATGGGTCCGTGGATGGGGGTTCTTAGCTAAAAGGACAGGTTGGAGAAGCTGGATTTGTTTTCATTAGAACAAAGGAGGTTGAGGGGTGATTTGATAGAGGTGTACAGGATTCTGACGGGTTTGGATAAGCTAGACGGGGAAAGGCCGTTCCCACTATTTGATGGTAAAAGGACTAGGGGACACAGATTTAAGGTTTAAGGCAAGAGATACAGGGGGGACGTGAGGAAAAACTTTTTTACGCAGCGAGTGGTGAGGACCTGGAACTCGCTGCCGACGGAAGTGTTGGAAGCAGAGACACTCAGTGTTTTCAAGGGGAGACTGGACAGGCACTTGAGGGAAATAAACTTGCAGGGCTACGGGGATAGAGCGAGGGAATGGGACTGATTGAATCGCTCCACAGAGAGCCGGCACAGACTTGATGGGCCGAATGGCCTCCTTCTGTGCTGTTATGACTCTATAACCTCTTCTGTCCATTTAATATCAGGGTAGTTGAAATCCCCCATGATTATTATTCTATATTTTTTATTCATTTCCCTGATTTGTCTGCATATTTCTTCCTCCATCTCCCTTCCACTAATGGTGGTCTGTAGACTACACCTATTACACACACCTTCCAACAGGGGTCACTGGAATACAATGAGTGGGAATGTTGGCTGACTTTTTACTTCCCTAGCTCAGGGGTGAGGAGGCCAATTATTAATTATTACACCCCTACAACTACCCCTATCAGCACAGAATGTACCTTCCTAGTCTGCATGGCTTAGTTCCACACCACAGGGAATTTACCAACTAAACCCCTGAGGTACATAGATGGAGTTGGGGAATTAATGTGACATTGACTATCTCTTCTCTTTGTGTCCATTCGTTGACTATCCCTTATTGAATCAATTCAATTTATTCCTGTATAGCATCCTTAATGTAGCAAAATGTCCCATGGTGCTTCACAGTTGGCCATCGGACCAGAGCAGGGGATTAGAAGAAGGGTTGGCAAGGTGAGAAAAAATGCAAGTAGGTTTTAAGGAGGCTTTTGAAGGTGGGCAGAGATGTGTCGGGGGAGGGGTTTAGGAAGGGAGTTCCAAAATGTAGAAGCAAAATATCTGAGAGCTCTGCCAATGATGGTAGAGCAGAGGGGGAGGAATGCATAGCCAAACCGAGTTGGAAAGGGTGAGAGGGAAGGGTGTGGTGGGCGCTTTTGAAATCAATAACATAAACAACCATTGGACTTCGGACCAGACATTCGAAGCCACAGTAACTTCCATATCTAAATTATATGGGAAGGCCAATAAAGTCTGGCTACTTTGGAAAGATGTTTTTGTTTGTTCCCAGGGTGTGGGTGATGCTGACAAGATCACATTTATTGTCCATCCATAATTGCCCTGAGGGCATTAATGGTCAATCAAGTACTGTGGACTGCAGTCACCTGTAGACCGGACCAGGTAGAGGTGGCCGGTCACCTTCCCTGAAGGACATCAGCGCACCAGCTGAGTTTTTATGACAATCCAGCAGCTTTCATGGCCATTTATTCTGTTGCTAGCACACAAATTACTAGATTTATTGAGTTCAATTTCACAACTTGCCATGCTGGAAAGTGAACTCATGGCTTGCTAGTTCAATACAATAGCCACTGCACTATCGTACCCTGAGAAGGTTGATGTATCAAAAAGGGACATGTTTGTTGAGTCTATTGACCTTGTCCTGGGGGCCAAAAAAGGATTCCCTCTTATCTGGGATCCATTTCACTGGGGCTTTAAGACCTTCCTTGTAGAGCCCATGAAAATAAATAACATCCAGCTTAGTAAAAGAGACAGGAATCTAATGGAAATGGGTTTAGTGAACAGCAATAAACACAAGTAGGGAAAATAATGGTTTATACTTTAGATTTGAGGTAATCGATCACTCAGGTTGATTTGAATTGACGCATGAGGAGGACGGCGACATTACCGTGTTTATGTGCTTCACGGAAATTGACTTGAAGTGATTTTTAAAAAGCACATCCTCATTAACTGAGCCTCCAGATACACAAACCCACTATTAGAGTGATTTGAGAAGCAAAATTCAAGAGTGATCTGGCTGTGTCACTGTGCCTGCAATGTAATATAATGTGAAAGGTGTAGATAAAGGTGAAGTAAACAAGCTATTCACTTGGGAGAGTGAGCCCAGAATTAGAGGACAGTGGTACAAAACTGACAAGCCGTCATCAAGGTTTGAGATTAGAACAATAACAACTTTATGGCAGGATAGTGGCGCTAAAGAATAAACCACCAGTTAATTTGGAGTTAATTACCTTCTTTAAAAAAGGAGCTGCATCAATTATCTATTGAGAAGGTGGGTGAGGGTGAAGGTGTTTTAATTTGAGATTTGTCCTTGGTGGGATCTCAGATTAATTTACACCGAGATGATGCTATTAAGTTAAATTCAGTGAATATGGAATTAGCACCACACAATGCATGTCACACAATTTACTAACTATCTGGGAATGCAGACTAGACCCAATAGCCAGGTTTAGGCGATGAGGCAAACAGAATTGTGTTTCTCGAGTGCCTCATCAGTTTGAGACAGTGGGGTTCATTAGTATATTACAGTGAGGAAATTGGATGTAATGTTAGAATGCCTTCCCTTCTGAGCACAGTGGGAGTTGTCTCAGCTAAACAGGCCATATAGGTGCCATGGGAAGGGACATTTCTGATTCGTGGTAGTAGTTTTGATTGACTGAAATGAGCCAATATGGATACCGTAGCCTATTGGTTATAGCAGTGGATTAGGATGCCAGAAGTTGTAAGTTTAAATCCCGCCGTAGCAAGATGTGAAATTGAATTCAATAAATCTGGCCATTTGTAAACGGGAACCAGAAAAAACACAATGAAAGCTGCTGGATTGTCATAAAAACCCAACTGGTTCACTAACGCCCAGCAGCGAGGGACCTGCCACCCCTACCTGGTCTGGTCTACAGGTGACTGCAGTCCCACACTATGTAGTTAACTCATTGCAACCAGGGATGAGCAATAAATTGTTGCCCACTTCTCAAGAATAATGTTTTCTTTAAATTGGAGTACTGTACTCTTTTCCAAAAGTTTTTATTTGAAACAATCATTAAGACAAATGCCGTTGCTTTCTAATTAGTCAATGGGGGACAAAGTATCTCCAGGCTGGGATAAGAACACATATGTCTTGTAAAAGAAAGGTTAATACCAGGTAGTTTCAGAGATTGCTAATTTGTAAAGTTAGATTAGCCCATTAAGAGATAGAATGGTTTACTTTGCTATTGTTCATGTCAAGGGGAGCAATATGAAACAGATTGAATTTCACTGAAAACTATAATCTGGTTAGTTCTGTGTTTCGTGTAAAATAAACAAGCTTACTGGACTGCAGTTAGCCTCGTCCCTCTTGAGTGTTTATCAGTCCATCTTCTGAAAGGTAAGAGACACACATATGAGGTACATACAAGATGACAGTACCTAGTACATAGAATGAAAGGTCTTATTGTTACAGCCTCAAGGTCACATTATTGTACGATTAGATATTGATGCAGTAAAGGTAAACTCCTGATTGTAAGGAATGTGAGGTCCACTTACAGGAGTGTCTGATACTGAAAGTGAGCGAATATCTAGTACAGACCCGAAGTTTGTAACAGAGCATTAAAGAAATATTAACAGTAAAATGCCCTGCGGTGTTCATAAGTCAGGGGACGCTCCCGAAGATCGCGGCTGGGGCGCAAGCGGGACACTGCACATGGCGATGACGTCATCACCAGCGGCACAGCGCTGCGGGATGCTACCAGTTAGCGCCACCGCTAACCACCCGCTGAATTTCGCGGGAGGCGTGGGCGACGCCGCACCCGGGAGCTAGTTGCTTTGCGCCCCGTTAGCGCCAACGGGAGGCGCAAAGCAACCCAATTTTTCCCCTGAAAAGTTTACAGAGAATCCTTTCCATTCCATTTCTTTCTCCCCACTCCCCATCTCTGGCTGTAAATAATGCAGGGGTGAAGACCCGTTGTCAGAATTCAGCATCTTATGGAGGAGTGCACACCAAAGCATTACCAGCCTTTTCTCTATCAGATGCTGACAGACTTGCTATGCATTTCCAGAATTATTTGACCATAAACACCTGTAATATTTATAGCGTGAGATTAGAGGGAAAGAAATGAATTGGAACAGAAAGGAATCCCCATAGTGTGTGCGTCCCCTTAAATCAGTCATTATCAGTAACGTTTAACAGTGAATAGCATTTCTGTAGCATCCCTCACACAGGGTGCTTTACGAGAGGTTTGAGGTGGACTCTAAGTAGGAAGGAGGGGAATGTATGGGGGAGACTGAAGGCAAAGTAAAAGAGATGGACATTTAGGCTAATTTAAAAAACAGCATGATAGTGAGGCCTAGGAATGTAGGAATAGGAGTAGACCATTCAGCCCCTCGAGTCTGCTCCACTATTCAATTAGATTGCAGCTGATCTGTACCTCGGCTCCATTTACCCGCCTTAGCTCCATATCCCTCGATACCCTTACCTAACAAAAATCTAATGATCGCAGTTTTGAAAGCCCCAAATGTCCCAGCATCCACAGCCTTTTGGGGAGACAGTTCCAGATTTCCACTGCCCTTTGTATGAAGAAGTGCTTTCTGATTTCCCTCCTAAATGACCTAGCTCTAATTTTAGGGTTATGGCCCCTTGTTCTTGATTCCCCACCAGAAAAAATAATTCCTCTGTACCTAACCTATCGCATCCTTTTAACATTTTAAACAAGAGTGGGTTTGGGAGAGAATTTCAGAAAGGCAGGGAGGGTGGGGCTGTAAATGTGACATCTGGTGGTCAGTTACCACAGTTTTGCTCACCTTGCTCGCCTGATATAGGACAAGGCCAAGAAAAGAACACAGAGCTGAATTTTTTTTTTTGCTTTAAAATTTAAAATCTTTGACCTAAAAAGTCTGCATGATGGGCCTGTACGGGTTCTCGTGAGGGTTAAGGGCTGATGTTGTAAATTATTCATCATGGTGAGTGACAGAGCATTTTATTTGAAAAATGTAGCTACACATGCGGAATAAATATGTATTTTAGTCAAATGGAAAAAGACATATTGTATTAGTACGTTTTAAAGGGGCTGTTCCCTCTTGGATAGAGGGCAGGGATTATCTGTCTGCAGATTTTCAATGGCATTTTCTCCCGACTTATTCGAGAGTCTAGTTTCACAGGCACCAGCCATCTTTTTTGTACCTCGCTCAAGTGCCCAAGAGGGTTGACAGTATATTCAATTGCAGAGGGCTTCACAGCCAAGCCCACTTCTTTTTTCACTCAACTTCCCCATGCTTACTCTTTCTAACTGGGGTCATTGGATGACAATATGGAGTGAGGGTTGGGGTCCTTGGCTGATTTCCCCTCCCCGCCCCCCCCCCCCCCCATCTAGCGGTACTGAGACCAGTTGCCGTACCACTGCTGATATTCTGGTTGAGATCAACTAACTCAACATGGAACCAAACCCAGTTACTCGCTGGAGAAACTCACTGAGCCATCAGGGAACCCCATCTTTGTCATATTTTTAAAAAAGAAATTCTCTCCTCCTTTCTAAAGAGACATTAAACCAGATGCCTGGTCAGGTGTATGTAAAAGATCCCATGGCAATACTCGTAAAAGGGGCGTTCTCCTGAAATCCTGGCCAACACTTTTCCTAATCAACGCCATCAAAAACCAAATAACTGGTCATATATTTAGTCACTGTTTGTGGGAGCTTGCTTTTTGCCAATTGGCTGCCGCATTTGCCCGCATAACAACAGCGACTACACTTCCGAAGTAATCCTTTGGCTGTAAAATGCTTTGGGACATCCTGAGGATTTGATGTTTCTTTTCCTGTCTTGAAGGTGCTGAATCTGCTGGGGTAGGGCTGCACTTCAGAGACGACTGAACTCAGCACTGATTGAACCTGGGATCAGCTGGTCCTGCACCTACCACTGCCTGAAAGAAATTAAGAAGGTGGGACGGGCTCATCCTCTGAATAGACAAGATAGACTTGCAATTATGCAGCACCTCATCACCAATGTTCCTGACAAGCTGCGAGGCTGCGCAGCGGTCTGGAGGTCCTGCGCAGGCCTCTCAGCGGCTTTTAAATGGAAAAACCGCACATGCGCGGAAATTTGAATGGGCCGCGCACCCAAAAAAAAACTAGCTGTAACATTGCTCATCACCCCTCTCAGAAACATAGAAAAATAGGAACAGGAGTAGGCCATTCGGCCCTTTGAGCCTGCTCCACCATTCAATATGACCATGGCTGATCCTCTATCTCAGTACCATATTCCCGCTCTCTCCCCATGCCCCTTGATGCCTTTTGTGTCTAGAAATCTAACTATCTCCTTCTTAAATATATTCAGTGACTTGGCCTCCACAGCCTTCTGTGGTAGAGAATTCCACAGGTTCACCACCCTCCGAGTGAAGAAATTTCTCCTCATCTCAGTCCTAAATGTCCTACTCCGTATCCTGAGACTGTGACCCCTCGTTCTAGACCCCCCCCAGCCAGGGGAAACATCCTCCCTGCATCCAGTCGGTCTAGCCCTGTCAGAATTTTATACGTTTCAATGAGATCCCCTCTCATTCTTCTAAACTCTAGTGAATACAGGCCTAGTCGACCCAATCTCTCCTCATACGACAGTCCTGCCATCCCAGGAATCAGTCTGGTGAACCTTTATATCCTTTCTTAAGTAAGGATACACCTCACTCTGAAGTAAAATTACAGTTTTGCAGGCAAATGCCAACAGCCATTTTGCACAAACAGCAATGAAATGAATGGCCACTGAATCCAGTTTTTTTAGTGTTAGTTGAGGGAGGGACATTGGGCAGGAGAGCTCCCAGGCTCCTCTTCAAATAGTGCCATGGGATCCCTTATAACTGCCCGCAGGGCAGCACCTCAGTTTAACGCCTCACCTGAAAGGCAGTGCCTCTGACAGTATGCGAGTCTTGGAGTGGGGCTCAAACCCACAACGTTCTGACTGCGAGGCAACAGTGCTAGCAACTGAGCCAAGCTGAGGTTATCGGCTGCTGTATTCAGGGGTTTGTTCCACATGAAGAATTTCCAGTTTGCAAGCCTGATGTTCCATGTTCACTGCGCGCCTTTAATGATGGTGTGGAGAAGTGCCAATAGATTTGGACTCAACAGCTCCTGCCACTCCCCTCCTGGTAAATGGAACCACCGCTGAGTAACTTATGTAAATGAAAACTGATTGCGTTATTATAAAACCAGCCCACTCATGCAAAGCACAGTGCCTGTTGCCTGGATATCTTAGCAACGCTTATCTGGCAGAGCGAGTCGAGCATAAAACTGGGCACGGCTGAAGATCTTGATGGTCTTTCTAAGCCTCCACTTAATGATGACAACTGCCAGAGTATTGTGTGTTGAAGCAGCTTAATAGCAAGCAGAAAAAAATCACTCCCCCAACTCTTGCAATTATCCCCAACTTCTCTTTCCTCATGTCTCCGCTCCTGACAGCGTTCTCTCACCATGAGGGCATTTTGCTCAAACGTGACTGACACTGATGGGTTTATGTGACGTGGGATTCTTTTTGAAACTAGGTGCAGAAGTATTTCTGTTCTTTCTTCTCCTTATAAAAGACTTGCACTTACACGCCGCCTTATTCTCAGAAACACCTCGCGGTGCTTCACACACAGTGACCTGGATTCGCCTCCGCTATTTGCCCCGAATCTGGCGGGATAGCAGCATGAACAGCGGAGAAAATCAGGTGGCTGGGCCTAACCACCACCTCCCCCACGCCAGCCTTAATTTCCCTCCCCAGCCCCTACAAAGCAAATGACAGCGGGGTGCGGGTTCAGGTTCACGACCCTTTCCGCGCCCCCCCCCCCCCCGCCTGCCCCTCCCTGGGGCCACCTGGTAAATGGTGATGTTAGGACCAGGGTAGACCGGGAAACAGCCTATCAGAGACCTTCTTTCTCTCCAATTTGCTTATTTGCTGAGGCCATCGGTGAAACAATTCTTCCAGTCCTTGTGGCCACCTTTAAGTTTTCTTCCCGCCTCGTTGCAGCAACACCTGGATCTTCCTGGGGGCCATGAGTGGGCTCTCTCTTTCTAGTGGGAATCCTACTGGGATCCCACCATGAATATTTAATGACCCCTGCCCCAGGAAACTGGGCCGATATCATGACAGGGTCGGTGCGGGGGAAATGACGGTGTAAATACTGTTCAACCCTGTTGGGGCAGGAAAAGGAACATTCCGCCCAGTGAGTTACTTTGACTGTTGTCGGTAAAACATTTCAGCCATTTTGCACACAGCAAGGTGCCACAAACAGCAATTCGATTAATGGCCAGTTCATCTGTTTTTTGACTGTAGTTGTAGTGTCCGCGTATCAATAACACATGGACTGCAGGAGAACGGTAATAACAGGTGTTTACTGAACAGAGGGTATGCTGGAACTGAAAGTACAGAAGCCTGCTACGGC
This sequence comes from Somniosus microcephalus, assembly GCF_052327205.1. NCBI lineage: Eukaryota > Metazoa > Chordata > Chondrichthyes > Squaliformes > Somniosidae > Somniosus > Somniosus microcephalus. Next base: position 50,002,003 of record NC_140999.1, on the reverse strand, counting down.
TTTATATACAGGTGTGGTCACTGCCGGTACTACAGTATAAAAGCAGTTCTCTCTTAAAGGTACATACACAACAATTCCTCCCCTTTTAGATAACCAGTACATAACATTCATTTAACAATTAAATAATAACTAATTACAATTCCCTCTGTACTATATACATCAACTGAAGTAATCATTTATAAATTCAGTCTTTGAGGAGGCTTCCTGATCCTGTCTGGATAGCGCCTTTCTCGAGTATCCTGTTCTTGCGGCGGAGTCGATTCTGGCTCATTGTCATTGGTTGGTTCGCCAGCTTCCAATACCACTGAGTCTGAGGTAGACGCAATCTGTACTTCGGGTTCATCACCAGGTGCGCGTGCTCGTGGTATGGGTTTGACTTGTTCCTGTGACTCTAGAATCTGGTCAGCATGGCGTCTCACGATGCTCTCTCCAACGTCCACTGTGTACATTAGTGGTCCCTGCTGTGTGCATATTGTTCCTGGCTGCCATTTTTCTGTTCGGTAGTCGCGGGCCAAGACTGGTTGCCCTATCTTGAAGCTCCTGGTTGGCTTCTCATTGATGTGCTGGAATTGCTTATCCTCAACATCTCGTCTTATGTTTGGTTTGAGCAAATCCAGGCGACATCTTAACCTTCGGTTAAAGAACATTATGGCTGGAGCTTGGTGTCGCATTCCGGTAAGCAAACAAGAAATTATCCACCTTGTGTTGTAGTGGTATGTTGTCATTATACATCGCCTTTATTGCTTTTTTAAAGGTCTGAACAAACCTCTCAGCCAATCCATTTGTGGCTGGATGATATGGGGCAGATGTGTAATGTTTTACCCCATTATTCCTCAAAAACCTCCGGAAATCCTCGGACACAAACTGTGGTCCGTTGTTGGAGCAAATCTGTTCTGGCAAGCCATTCCTGGCGAAGATGGTCCGTAGGACTGCAATCGTTTTCTCCGTGGTGGTGGAGGACATTTTGATGACCTCTGGCCATTTCGAATGTGCATCCACGGCGATTAAAAACATTGAGTCCATAAATGGACCAGCAAAATCAATGTGTACCCGTTGCCATGGAGATGAGGTCCACTCCCATGGGTGTAGCGGGGCCTGTGGTGGAGCGTTTTGGACTTTCTGGCATCCTGTGCATCTCTTGGTCATATCCTCGATTTCTTTATCGATTCCCGGCCACCACACAAACGCCCTGGCTAGGCTCTTCATTTTTACCCCTCCCAGATGACCCTCATGAAGCTCATTGAGCACTCTATCTCTCAACTTGGGTGGAATTACCACTCGGGATCCACACATCAAGGTCCCCCGGCACACTGACAGCTGTTCTCTCCTTGGCGAAAATGCTGGCAACAGTGAGTCGCCATGTGCTGGCCATCCCTTCACCGTCAAATCATAGACCCGAGAGAGTGTCGGGTCATTTCAGGTTTCCTTCTCTATACTTGAGTTTGTAACAGGTAGACATTCGACTATGGTCGAATGGAATATCTCAACAGGGTCCACTGCAGGTGCTTCCTCCACCGTAGGCAACGGCAGGCGTGACAGCCCATCAGCGTTTCCATGCTGTTTCGTACCCTTGTACTCTATGTCGTATTGATGTGTCCCTAGAAAAAGGGACCATCTTTGCAGCCGTTGCGCCGTCATCACCGGAACGCCCTTCTTTGGGTTAAAAATGGAGACAAGAGGCTGGTGATCAGTCAGTAGGGTGAATTTCTGCCCGTGCAGATAGTGATTGAACTTCTTCACCCCCCACACCAGGCTGAGGGCCTCCCTGTCAATCTGGGCATAGTTACGCTCGGCTGAGGTTAACGAGCGCGACGCAAAGGCTATTGGCCTCTCTGAACCGTCAAGGAATTTGTGTGACAGCACCGCTCCAATGCCGTAGGGAGACGCATCACATGCCAACCGAATCGGTAGTGTTGGATTGTAGTGGGCCAATACTTCTTTTGAAGTGATTAGGCATTTACATTTCTGAAAGGCACGCTTACACTCATCACTCCATTTCCATGTTACTCCAGTTTGCAGCAGGGCGTTCAGTGGGTGCAGAATTGTAGATAAATTTGGCAAGAACTTATGGTAGTAGTTCACCAACCCGAGGAACGACCTCAGTTGCGACACATTTTCTGGTGCTGGAGCCTTGACTACTGCCTCAATCTTGTCTGGGGACTTATGTAACCCCTCTTCATCAATCATGTGGCCACAATACGAGATTTGTTTCCTGAAAAACTCGCATTTGGGGCGGTTGGCTCGTAGCCCATATTCTTGTAATCTAGTGAGCACCTGCTCCAGGTTGGCAAGGTGTTCACTGTCATTTTCGCCCGTAACCAGGATGTCGTCCAAATAACACTGGGTCCCCGGGATCCCTTGCAGGACTTGTTCCATCGCCCTCTGCCAAATAGCCGGAGCTGATGCTACCCCGAATACCAGTCGGTTGTACTGGTAAAGACCTTTGTGAGTGTTTATCGTGAGATATTTTCTAGATGCTTCTTCTACCTCCATTTGTAGATACGCTTGGGCCAGATCAATCTTCGTAAAGGGTTTCCCTCCAGATAGTGAGGTGAAAATATCTTCTATCCACGGGAGTGGATATTGTACTGTGTGCAGGACTGGGTTCACAGTTACCTTGAAGTCCCCACAGATGCGAACCTTCTTCGGCTCCCCAGGCGTGCTGCTCAATGATTTCTTCATTACAGGAACGATGGGTGTAGCCCACTTGCTCCAGTCCATCTTGGACAGCACACCCGAACGCTCCAGACTCTCCAGCTCTGCTTCGACGGCTGGGCGGATCGCGTACGGTACTGATCTGGCCTTAAAAAATTTGGGGTTTGCGTTATCTTCAATTTTTATCGTTGCCGTTACTCCTTTTAGAGTCCCAAGTCCTTGCTGGAACACCTCTTTTGCGTCAGTTAGAATTTTTGACAGTCGTCCAGGTGTGACGTCACGTCGTCATCCTTTTTGTCAGCCACAGTTAGCGCCTGAATGGAATGCCAATCCAATTGTATTTTTCGGATCCATTCACATCCCAATAATGGTGGTCCTCCATCTTGTAGTATATATAGATACAGTTTCTGTGTTTCCTTGCCGTTGTATTTAACGGGCACCCTTATTTTTCCTCTGGGGTAGACTTTTTGCCCCGTATATGTCTTCAATACAATGGACGTGTCCTTCAAGGGTATGTGTGAGAATAGCCGCTCATAGTCTCGTCGATTCATGACTGTTAGGGCTGATCCTGTGTCCAATTCCATCTTTACTTGGGACCCTGCTATCATGAGGGTGACCCAAATGGTTCAGTGATCCTCCTTTGCGATCACGTTGTGTAACTTTAGACAACTTAGTCTCCTGCTCCCGGAGTCATTATCACTCTCCTGATCTTCTGAACTACTGTCTGTCATTTTTTTTACTTTCTTCTACTTTTCCTTAGTAGTTCTTTTAGTGTTGGTTTTCTTTCCCGACCTGCAGACTCGTGCTATGTGTCCCACTTTTCCACATTGCCTGCATACTTTGTCCTTAAACCAGCAGTCCTTCTGGTCATGGGTTGTTCTGCCGCAGCGATAGCACTTTTCTGCTCCATATGCCATTTCGTTGGTGCTATATTCTTGCGGTTTCTGTTGTATTTCCGCAGCTCCCCGTGCTGCTGCTTCGTAGGATACTGCCACACTGAAAGCCTTTTCTAGCTTAAGGTCCTTTTCTGAAAGTAGTCGTTTCTGGGTTCCTTCACTCTGGAGCCCGCAGACAAACTTATCCCTTAAGGTATCTGCCAGTCCTGCTCCGAACTGGCAGTGCTTTGATAACTTGCGTAGTTCCGTAAGATAGTCAGCATTACTCTCATCTTTGTGCTGGTTTCTTTTATGGAACTTGAATCTTTCTGCTATCAGCAGCGGTGTAGGGTTTAGATGTTCCTGTAAGATATTGAAAATCTCTTCAAAGCTTTTCTCCATTGGTTTAGCTGGGGTAATTAAATTCCGCAATAGGCCGTACGTTCTCGCGCCCATCAAATTTAATAATACCGACGCCTTCTTTTCATCGGCCACCCCATTTGCCTTGCAGTACACTTCAATTCTTTCCACATACGTGGTCCAGTCTTCTATTTCGTTGTCGAAAGCAGTGATACTGCCACTCTTCGGCATCTTGGGTGGTTTAAAATGGCGCCTCCCGCACTTTTCCTTCTTCCCCAATGGATTAAAATGGCGCCTCCCGCGCTTTTCCTTCTTCCCCTTGCTGCCAATGCTGCTCCTAGCGATCTAAATAGTAATGGCAGTGCCCCACGGCTTTGGCGCGTCTCTCTTTTGTTAGTTAAATTCCTTCGTTTTATTCTTCTTCGACGCTGTCCACTGCGCGTCTCTTTTCCTTCCCCTCTTTTATTTTCTCTAACGCTGCCCGGCTCTTGAGCACCGACCGCGCCCTGTGCGCTCCACCCTCTCTCTCTCTTTTCCTTCCCGACGACGTTGCACGGCCCCCTTGCAGAGCCGCTCGATCGAGCTCAAGCCCGCCGCAGTCCGGAAGGGTCAGCGCACTACCTGCTACCAGCACGATTTGCTGGAACACCTTGACTGGGGAGCCAAGCCCAGCTCTCCACAGCTTCCCCTGCGATTCACTGAACTCCGATGGATCACTGGGCGGTTGCCCACGGTCGACGCCCGTTGCTCTGGCTTCGACCTCCAAGAAGCTTCTTTTCAGGGATGGATCCCCATGAGGTGATGCAGTACTGCAGGTGAGTTCGAACCTGCTCGTCGCCACTGTAGTGTCCGCGTATCAATAACACACGGACTGCAGGAGAACGGTAATAACAGGTGTTTGCTGAACAGAGGGTATGCTGGAACTGAAAGTACAGAAGCCTGCTACGGCTTTATATACAGGTGTGGTCACTGCCGGTACTACAGTATAAAAGCAGTTCTCTCTTAAAGGTACATACACAACAGTAGTGTTTGAGGGAGAAATGTTGGCTACACTGGGAGGACTCCCTGATCGTTGAATCGTGCCATGAGGTGTTTAGTGTACAACTGAACCCCCAGCGCAGGGCTAGTGTCTAGGTGGGTTTACACTAAAGGAAGGTAGCCAGTTGCAGATGAGTGAGGCAAACACAGCAGCCGTTTTGTACACAGCAAGATCCCACAAACAGCAACGAGATGAATGGCCAGTTAATCTGTTTGTGGCGGTGCGGTGTTGGTTGAGGGAAGCATGCTCACCAGGAGATCTCCCCGCTCTTCTTGGCATGGTACTATGGAATCTTTCCTGTCCACCTTAGCAGGTACAACAGCCTTCTGCACATGTGCCCAGTATCATTGTCGAAGCAGTGCCTCCAGTGCATTCCTCACTAACTACCTTAATCTGCCTCATAACAAAGGAACTGGCAGAACAGATTTCAGTATTAGGCATCCCAACCTTTGTTATTCCTTACAGTGCAGGGTGCAGGTGTGTTCAGTGGTGACAGGCACGGTGCGTCTCTTCTATTCCTGTGTTTTTATTCCAAGTGGTTCGAAAGGAGAAATTGAGGTGGATAGCTGCCAAGTGTCTGCTTCTAGGGGTGCAGGTGGCCTTGTATCATCCTGTATTGGTGAATAGATAGCCCTGTCACTGCAGGTGTTACAGGGATTGACGCAGTATGGCCTGGCCTGTATGGTATGTAACACGCTTGTAGCCGTTTAAGCGGGGCAGTCAGGTCAAACGGTTCTGGCTTTGTCCTGAAAGACAACAGCATAATCAGTGCCAGCTCCTACAGCCTCCCTGCTGCAAGGCAGCCTCTCAGTGTGGCAACAGGCAACTGGGCAGCTACGAGGTTGTCGAAGCCCTATCTCATCTGGTTGGGGCCCACGGTGAATGCGGAGAAGATTGGAGCCCAAGGTCCCTAAAGCCCCAGTCATAGTGTCCATCAAGAAAGCCATGACTAAACTGGGACCTCAGCGATGGAGAGCTCCGCTGCAGAGGGCATCGGAGGGACCAAGCTCTCCATGGTGGTCTGCACGTTGGTCAGATGCTCATGCAACACTGCACAGGTATGTCTTAATGAACTCCGCCATAGATGCCCACAAACTGCTTTGCTCACTCAAATGAACTGCTGGTGCCGAGTTACCAAGCTGTATTTGTAGACGGGCTTTGTCAGCTCCGAGTCCCCTGGCTCAGCAGGAGTTTTGGCCCCTTGAACTGACCCTCCAACTAGCAGTTTGCAGCTCCTCCTAATCCCGCTGCAATCACTCCTCACTGGTACTCTGCGCTTCGCCAAGTGCAACTCGATAACCCTGCGCCCGGCACCCCCCCCCCCCCACCCAGGAGTGGGTGTATCTGAGCTGACGCTTGTAAGAGCGAGTGGCACAGTAAGATGTGTGCGGCGGAGTGTGCATTGCCCTCTGGTACCACCTCTTAATGGGGACCTATAAGATCAGAAGAACATAATGTCACAATGCTCCCAGCGAAACATCAACTCAAACACAGCTTACATGGCAAGATATTGTGTGTTGTGCTGCTGCAGGTCACTATGTCTGTATTTCAATGGATGAATGAGTGAACGAGTGAGTGACAAAAACACAAAAAGAACAAAGCATGGTACTAGCCCTGAGCTGGTTGGGGGGGTGGGGGGGGGAGGGGGGTGGGCTTTGACTTCCCCTCCCCCTACTCCCATGTTTTCAATTGCCTCCCGACAAGTATTCCGCGAAGCTCTCTCCTCACAATGCGTTAAGTGTCTTGTGCTTGCCGTGCCCTCTCCTGTCTGCAGTTGCTGGCAATTGTTACATGCATTCTTCTCCCGCAAACAGATAGGAAAGGGACCTGTATTAGATTGAGGAAGATGAAAGATTTGTGTTAACCACAAGTGCAAGCCAACACCTATTTTATACGCGTCTGTGAACATGCAGCATGCAGCTGGCTTGTGTTGGTGACGTGTGTGGTTTAGAACTTGTCACACCTCACGGGTAACACAGTAAACACATGGACATGGCAGCACAGCAAGAGGGGGCAACAAAAACATGGGTAGCCCGTGCATTGGGAAGTAAATGAGTCGTTGGCTGAATGCTGGTCATTCTCCCTCTCTGATGCTATAGCAAGCATGCATTGTAAGGTAACATTGTAAAATGTGCTAACTTGCGGTAACACTCACCTTTCAGAAACCCGTAACTCCCTTGTGTATTAATTTCTTTGTGGGTTCAATGACGAGACATTTATGAAAGAGAATGACTTTTAATCTAAAGCTTGTTCAACTCTTTTATACAGCTTTTACAGGAGACACGATGCTTGTGATGCATCTAGAACGAAACTGAAACTAAACCAAACTGCTTGTCTCTCACATGACCTCTGCTGGTCAGGCATAAGCAATCAATACATGCAAACATGCTATTAAGGCATCATAATCGAACCGGCAAATAACATCACTATTTGCTGATATCATTACACCTTGCGCACCTGCTGTCGCGGTCTCTGGACAGGTGTGACAGCACTAACCCTTTCTATCACCTGTATCGCCACTGGTCTCACTCTGCTCTACACAACAACAACAAAAGGACTACCCTTCTGGTCAACACCTCCTGCAGCAGGACGACCTGAGTTGTACGTTAAAAATGGGCCTTGCTGCAGCTATTTCTACCTCTCAGCTGCAGTGCACTTTTAATCAGCCAGCAGCCCTTTAAGAGCTGTAGGCACCAGACAGCCCACCTCCTGAATCCTGACCCACCCACGCGCGATAATCAGTTGATGAACTGACCTTGCAGTAGGGTGAAAGGTCAGTTTAGAGCACTGCAGGTGCACACAGTGCTCCAAGATCAGTGGCCGTGGGGGGCAACTACAGCCGGACCATTTTATTGGCCCCTGCACTCCCATCAATATCAACAAACTAATCATTGATTCCTGTTACACAGGGGCAGGGGCAACTCGCATAGTAACCACTTTAAGAAATAACGGAACACAAACATTTTAGTCCTTGCCCAGTCCGTGTTTACACGTAGGGAAGGACACAAAATAGTCACCGAGGTGAACAGAGCCTGGGCACCAGCATGGAGCAATGGAATTTGCAGTCGAAATTGCATCATCAGAATTTAAAATCAAGGTCACGACCTTCAGGCAGTAATCACCTCGATCGCCGTCTCTTCATCCTAGGAAGATGTCGGCTAATTAATTTGGTTCTTTGTATCGTGCTGAAGACCCAGAAGTACAGACAGGTTCATTAATCACTGTTAGCTGCTTCTGACTGATTTGCTAATTAAGGAGATCTTGCATGCAGAATATATTTAGAACCTCCTAACAGATGTATTCGATCCCGTCTTTTGGAAGCTGTGTTACCGTATTGACTTGTAGATAGGCTGCACCTTTAAGGCAAAATAATGGTTCGTCACATCAGGGGGACTTCCGCACAAGAGCATCCGGCTCCCTGACTTGATCTGATGAGTAGTTTTGAAGCATAAGAGTGACTGAGGCACCAGTAATGTATTTGGACACAGCCCTTTGACAATATATCTCTAACGGCGGCCCAGACTCCAGCTCCATCTGTAGGTGAGCGGATTACTGGTGATTTCAGCACAGTATAAAGTAAGTCATGCCCACTGCCCCTGCCTGTTACTGAGCTTTTACCACACATTGATTCTGTTTACAATCCGTTTACATGTTTCACCAATATCACTCTTGTACTCGAGTACATCGGGTAAAGTATGGATTTATATAGTGCCTTTCACAACCTCAGTACATCCCAAAGCACTTCACAACCAGTAATGTGATTTTGAAGTGTAGTCACTGTTACAATGTAGGGAACTCGACAGTCAATTTGTGCACAGCAAGGTTCCACAAATGGCTGAGATAAATGACCAAATAATTTGTTTTTAATGATGTTGGTTGAGGGATAAATGTTGTCCAGGACACAGGAAGAATTCCCATGGAATCTTTTACATCCACCTGAAAGGGCAGTTGAATGATGGCCTTGTTTTTGCAGCTTTTTGGCATCTTGTCTGCAAAAGAAAGAAGGAGAAACTACATTCACTGTCTGAAACTCACTCTCTCTCACACTCTATTATGCTGTCGCTCACTCTACTGCATTCATCATCTCGCTCTCATCCTTCATCATGCTCCTGCTCCTACTCTCACACCCACTTCCTTGTTCTTCTCACATCCTATCTCACCCTACCATGCTCTAGCTCTCTCTTTCACACTCACTCTCTCTTGCTCTTCTCAATCTCAATCTCTTTCTTTCCCTTTCTCTCTGTCAGGTGGTACCACGGAGCCATCAGCCGAGCAGATGCTGAGAATTTGCTAATGTTGTGTAAGGAGTGCAGCTACCTGGTGCGGAACAGTGAGACCAGCCGGAACGACTACTCCCTGTCACTGAGGTAAGCCCTGATGTACCGCCTTTGGGGGAGGGGCTTCACAAAATGCGTCTTCTCAGAGCAACTGTTTGTGTTTGTTTTTCTGGTTCAGGAAGAAATCAGGTTAAGTAACTCATGTTCTGTGTCATACCAGGAGAGAGTTCTCTGCCTCTTTCCCTTTTCTCTGTCCTCTCCTCTCCTCTCCCCTCCCCTTCTCCCCTCCCCTTCTTTCCTCTTCTCTCCCCTCACCCAACTCCTCCTCCCCTCCCGTTACCTCTTCTCTTTTCCTCTTTGCCCTCCTCTCATCCTCTTCTCCCTCCCCCTCCCATTCCATCTCCCCTCTCTTCTCTTTGCTCTCCCATCCAATTCTCTCCTTCCCTCCCATTCCCACTCCTCTGCTTTCCCCTCCACTTCTTTCCTCTTCTCTCCCCTCCTCGCCTTTCCTCCCCACCCATTCCCTCTCTTCTTTCCTCTCCTCTCTTCTCTTTGCACTCCTCTCATCCTCTTCTCTCCTCACCTCCCATTCCCTCTGCTCCCCGCTGCTCTCCGAGTGATCTGGCGCAGTCCTGGAGTTGTTGCTTTCTCGGTCTGGCATTCCTTTGCCACCTGATTAGATTTGTACAAAATTTTGCACCGTTTCAACTTAGACAAGAATTTCACTGTGAAGTCGGTTGATGGCACCATGTCTGTCTGGCTGAGATTGCACAGCAGCACAAAGACACTGGATGTTTCTGTACGCACCACTCCAAGAGAAGGCAGAGTTTCTATTTTGGATTCCCTGGGTGACCCCCAGCTCTTTTATGTTTCCGCTTCGCTGGTTGCAAACCTGTCATCTCCCTGATCAGCTCAGCCCGATATTCTGACACACATGACAGCCTGTCTTAGAACTGTGAGGAGCCCTGCTATCCGCGTTGCTGTGGCAACTGCTAACAAAACGGATGCCCTTTCTGACATGTAATGCATGTTCTCATCTGATAAGGAGATCAACGTGGTTGCTCATAGCAGCGGTGTAATCAGCACGTCTCCGTTCCATTATAAATGGGTTATTGGCAAATTAAGAGTGGCCTGTTAGACATTGAATAAGGATAAAATGGCAATCCGAATCGGTAATTACAGTAACTGTCAGCAACAGCCCCCTTTGTGAGTCTGTGGATTAAATTAGGTACCTGAACTTGCTGAAATGCTTTGTACACAGCAGCCCTTTTGCACTTGTCTGCCTTATCACACAGTTGCCAACATCGAAATAATATTTCTTTTTCTTGCTGCACTGCTTTAACGTAGGCCCTTGTTTTGTCCTGTTTAAATGAGCAGTGTTCCTTAATTGTTGTCATTGCAGTAAAATCACATCAATCGCGATTCTATCAGTTAAATCATCTATCTAAAAAGTTAGCCAGTGACTCCTGCTGGAAGGGGCTGGGGAGTGTGCATAGATGCTAGATGAGGAAAGGGTTGGGCCTGGTTGTCATGGACCACTATAGTTGGATAGCCTGACAACTACTATTGCCAACACTGCTTGGAACTCCTAGAGGTTTGATCAGTCACGTTTTATCAAGTGACGCCTGCAAACGTTACTGCCTTTACCTTATAAAGCTCCCTGTAGTTGAGCATCTTGCTCGTGGTTTCACGTCAGCAGCTGTCATGCGAGACGTGTGATGAAATATTCCATTCACCACTGCCTGTGACTGAGATCGGTTTCAGTGTCATTTCCCTTCCCCCAGACCTCATTGTATTGTGTACTGGAATGTGCTGTATTGTATACTGGAATGTGCTGGAATGTGCTGTGTGTAGGGCTCCGCCCATACCTGGCCCCGTTTGTAAGCTAGCTTCAGTCTAGCCTCAGTCTCCAGAAGGAAGACATCTCTCTCTTGCGTGTTACTTTCTAAGTTAATAAAAGCCTTGTTTTTGTTCTGCTAACTTCGAGTCTCGGAATTATTGAGGCACATCAATTTTATTAACTTATTTTTCAACACTACGGATCAACTCCTGAAACCCGAACGTTTGGATTTGGATCAACATGCTCCGGACGCATCAGCACGCTTCGGACACTGGTTTGAGTGTATGGAATTCTTCCTGGACAATTCCGCAGCCGTCAAAGACGCTACGGACGCTGCGAGGATGAGACTCGGAATTCTGCAGAATTGGGTAAGCCACCGGGTTTACCCCCTCATCCAAGACGCCGAGTCGTACCTGGCCGCCTGCGACATCTTAAAGGCGCATTACCAGCAGCCTACGAATGAGGTGTATGCTAGGCACCTGCTCGCTACCCGCGCACAGCGACCTGGGGAATCGGTGGAGGAGTTCCTAAGCACCCTGAAAATGCTTGGCAAAGACTGCAAGTGCCGAGATGTAAAAGCCGCAGTGTACACTGACGAGCTTGTTCGCGATGCCCTCATCACAGGCCTCAGCTCCACTTACATCCGGCAAAGACTGCTGGAAAAAACGGGGTTGGACCTGAAACAGGCTGCGGACACCGCGCGATCCCTGGATGTGGCCCAGAGAAACTCGGACGCCTACTCTTCAGCCCGCGCCGTCCACGCCGCCACGTGTGCACCGAGGGTGCCGCCATCTTGGAAGGCATCTTCCCCGCCTGACAGCCCGACACCGGCTGGGCCCCGCTCTCCCCCCAGAAGCCCTACGACAGCCGCGACGCGCCAGGGACCCAACTGCTACTTCTGCGGGCAGCCAAAGCACACCAGAAACCTGTGCCCGGTGAAAGGCACCACCTGCTTTAAGTGCGGTAAGAAGGGGCACTTCGGGAAGGTGTGCAGAGGGAACCCCGCCGGAAAACCAACCGCCGGAAAACCCGCCACCGCCGCGTGTGCGCCGTGGGAGCGGCCATTTTGGACGCCATCTTGCCCGACCTCGTGGGGTCCGCCATCTTGTGAGCAGACAGCGTGGACGCCATCTTGTATCGATCAGGGCCCTACAGTGGCATCAGTCACAGTGGACCAGACCAGGCCGCACCCGCTATCCAGATCAATGGTGGACATCGAGGTAAACGGGTGCCGGGTTAAATGCTTAATTGACAGTGGAAGCACGGAGAGCTTTATCCACCCAGAACTGGCACAACAACTCTCCCTAAAGGTGGTCCCTACTCAGGGCACCATCTCTACGGCCGATAAAACCCAGACATCGACCATTCTGGGTTACTGCACGGTACAATTGTGCGTTAACGGAACTGTATATGATAATTTTAAAGTATTAATCATGAAGAACCTATGTGCGAGCGTGATCTTGGGCCTGGATTTCCAGTGCAACCACCAAAGCATCACGCTCAAGTACGGTGGGTCCCAGCCGCCCCTCACAGTGTGCGGTCTGGCTACCCTGAAGGTAAAGCCGCCTTCGCTATTCGCGAACCTTACCCTTAACTGCCGGCCAATAGCGACCAAAAGCAGGAGGTACAGCTGGGAGGACAGGCGGTTTATCGCGACCGAGGTAGACAGGCTCCTGAAAGAGTGCATTATTGAACGCAGCAACAGCCCGTGGCGCGCCCAAGTGGTAGTGGTAAGGGGTAGCGAGAAGAAACGGATGGTGATCGACTATAGTCAAACGATCAACAGGTACACCCTACTAGACGCCTACCCGCTACCCCGCATATCAGAAATGGTGAACCAAATCGCCCAATACCGGGTGTCCTCCACCATCGACCTCAAGTCAGCGTACCACCAGCTCCCTATCAGACCAGAGGACCGCCCGTACACCACCTTCGAGGCGAACGGACGCCTCTACCAATTCCTCAGAGTCCCCTTTGGGGTGACGAATGGGGTCTCGGTCTTCCAGAGGGAGATGGACCGCATGGTCGATGACCACCACTTGCAGGCAACCTTCCCCTACCTCGACAACGTCACCATCTGCGGTCACAACCAGCAGGATCACGACTCGAACCTCGAGAGGTTCCTGAAAACCGCACAAAAACTCAACCTCACCTACAACGAGGACAAGTGCGTTTACAACACCACGCGCCTCTGCATACTAGGCAGCGTGGTGGAGAATGGGGAAATCGGGCCAGACCCCGACCGATTGCGTCCCCTACGGGAGCTGCCCCTGCCCAACACTCCCAAAGCCCTGAAAAGGTGCCTGGGGTTATTTTCTTATTATTCCCAATGGGTCCCCAACTACTCCGACAAAGCCCGCCCCCTCTTGAAAGCATCCTCTTTCCCGCTCTCTGCTGAGGCCCACGCCGCCTTCAAAAGCATTAAGCAGGATATTGAGCGGGCCACGCTACAGGCAGTGGACGAGAACACTCCATTTCAAGTGGAAAGTGATGTGTCTGACTTCGCCTTGGCGGCCACCCTCAACCAGGCGGGGCGGCCCGTAGCTTTCTTCTCGAGGACCCTCCAAGGGCCCGAGATCAGACACTCCTCCGTGGAAAAGGAGGCCCAAGCCATCATGGAGGCAGTGCGCCACTGGCGCCACTACCTAGCCGGCAAACGCTTCACCCTACTTACCGACCAGCGGTCGGTAGCGTTTATGTTCAATAATAAACAGAGGGGGAAGATTAAAAATGATAAGATTCTTAGGTGGCGGATCGAGCTCTCCACCTTCGAGTACGACATCATTTACCGGCCAGGGGCCCTTAACGAATCCCCTGACGCCCTCTCACGAGGGATGTGTGCCAGCACCACCGGGGATCGGCTACAGACCCTCCACAACGACCTCTGCCACCCAGGGGTCACGCGGCTGTTCCACTTCATAAAGTCCCGTAACTTACCCTACTCGATTGAGGAAGTTCGGTCCCTGACCAGGAACTGCCGCACTTGCGCTGAGTGCAAGCCTCGGTTCTACCGCCCAGATAGAGCCTACTTAATCAAAGCTACACGGCCCTTTGAGCGGCTCAGCTTAGATTTCAAGGGCCCCCTCCTGTCCGTCGACCGCAATGTTTACTTCCTGAACATTGTGGATGAATACTCCCGGTTCCCATTCGCCTTCCCCTGCCCAGACATGACCAGCGCCACGGTCATTAAATGCCTCAACAGCCTGTTCTGCCTGTTCGGTATGCCGAGCTACATCCATACGGATAGGGGGGCGTCCTTCATGAGTGAAGAGCTACGCCAGTACATGCTGTCCAAGGGGATCCCCACAAGCCGTACCACCAGCTACAACCCCCGGGGTAACGGCCAAGTGGAGCGAGAGAACGGGACAGTATGGAAAGCAGTCACTCTAGCTCTAAGGACCAAGGGCCTCCCTATCTCCCGCTGGCAGGAAGTCCTCTCGGATGTGCTCCATTCGATACGGTCGCTATTGTGTACGGCCACTAATACCACGCCTCATGAACGAATGTTTGTCTTTCCCCGGAAATCCACCTCAGGCGTATCCATGCCGTCATGGCTCTCCACCCCAGGTCCGGTACTCGTGCGAAGGCATGTGAGGGGCCACAAGACGGACCCTCTCGTGGAGCCAGTACACCTACTCCACGCCAACCCCCAATACGCATATGTCCGGCACGCCGACGGAAGGGGGGACACCGTGTCCATAAAAGACGTCGCCCCAGCCGGCATCGACAACAACCATGGCAATAGCGGCAACGACGATCACAGCAACTCTTACCCACCCACTACTCTTTCATCACCCCCGGAAGAACACCGACCAACGGCACCCCCACCAACTACCCCTCCAACAACCCTGGCGGCACCCCCGGCAGAGACCCAGGAGGCTACCGGGGACACCCAGCCGACACCCGCGGCACCGCAACAGCCACGTCGGTCGCAGAGGACTATCAAACCCCCGAACAGACTAAATCTATAGAAGGGGTGAATGTGATGAAATATTCCATTCACCACTGCCTGTGACTGAGGTCGGTTTCAGTGTCATTTCCCTTCCCCCAGACCTCATTGTATTGTGTACTGGAATGTGCTGGAATGTGCTGTGTGTAGGGCTCCGCCCATACCTGGCCCCGTTTGTAAGCTACCTTCAGTCTGGCCTCAGTCTCCAGAAGGAAGACATCTCTCTCTCTTACGTGTTACTTTCTAAGTTAATAAAAGCCTTGTTTTTGTTCTGCTAACTTCGAGTCTCGGAATTATTGAGGCACATCAAGACGTTCCAAGAACCAGGAGGCCACATGTGACCACAGGTACACAGGCCCAAACCACAACTGCGAACTGCAAATGCGAAGCCCGAGCTCTACTTTACTCCCGGGTTTGCTATCAGCAGTGCCTGGGAGATTCATGCTTCATCCCGGGAGACTCCCTGACAATCCGGGAGGGTGGACAAAGTAGGACTCTCTGTCATCACATCAGGGGGACTTCCGTACAAGAACATCCGGCTCCCTGACTTGATCTGATGAGTAGTTTTGAAGCATTAGAGTGACTGAGGCACCAGTAATGTATTTGGACACAGCCCTTTGACAACGATATGTCTCTGTAACAGCGGCCCAGACTCCAGCTCCGCCTGTAGGTGAGCAGATTACTGGTGACTTCAGCACAGTATAAAGTAAGCCATGCTCACCTCTACTGCCTGTTACTGAGCTTTTACCACACATTGATCCTGTTTACAATCCGGTTACATGTTTCACCAATATCACTCTTGTACTGGAGTACACCCAGTAAAGTATGGGCATGTAGCGAGCCAAAGGCTGAATCTGCCACTCCTTTAGTGTATGTGACCCCGGCACCAGGCAATCTGGGCACATGAGCAGCCCCAGCCCGAAGCCGCCAGAACCGGGCCTTGTTGGGATGCAGGACCACTTCAGGGTTAGGAGCGGCTCCTCCACGGACTAACCGCACCAGGCACACCTCGGCCGCTACGGCACCTTGGCAGATACGGCGCGAGTCTCGACCCAACATCGCATCTGCGGCTCCAGGCCAGGCAGAACCCCAAATCCTCCAGCCGCTATCGGCACTCGCAAGTGTTTTCTAAACTCACATCTTGAGAGGCCTCACAGGCATGGCATCACATCAGCTCCCACTTTGAATGATGCCACGGAGCAGGGGGGTCGGGGAAACACTCCTGCAACAGGAAATTTAAAGGCAGTGAGATGGGAGCTTTACTTTGTGTCTAACCCCCCCCCCCCCCCCCCCACTGTACCTGACCTGGGATTGAGAGGATTTGGAAACTGAGTAACAAAGTCCCCAATCATTGACACAGCTCATCTCGTCGAGCATAAAATTCATCCAATTCTTTTTTTTAATTTGGGATTCTGGATTTTTTCATCCGATTGTTAAAGTGTTTTAAATTTTAAAAAAATGACATTTGGCACTCAAGTTAATTTTTGGACTTTGCACTCCCGGATGAGAGCCTCATCCACCAGCAGCACACATCAGAAACCCAGCACGATTTGCCAACCACTTAAATAAATAGTCAGAAAATTGTGCCGAGTGCACCCAAATTGCCAAGATAAGGTACAGGTGGATGAGGCTCTTTGCGAAGAGCACAGAGTCAGAACCATCCCTATAAAATAAAAGCAGGATATGCTGGAAACACTCAGCAGGTCAGGCAGCATCTGTGGAGAGAGGAAAGTAGGGTTAACGTTTCAGGTTGATGACGTTTTGTCAGAAGCAGGAGAGGTTACAGAAGAACAGCTTATAGTGAGGAACGGATCCAGGCAAATGTGGCGGGGAGAAAAAAAATAGAATGATTAGGTGTCGGACAGGAGATGGTTAAATGACAGATAATAATGGTGTGAGAAAAGGAAGCAATATCGGATAAAATAAAATGGAAAAGCTTTCTCTTCCAAATGCTCAAATCCCATTTTATATGGAGAAAAACTGAATAATAGATTGGATTTAGTCAGTACCTCACCCCATTTATTAAAAAAATTCTTACTGTTTGTGTACATAGTGTTAGTACTGTACTGGCGCTGAGAGATGGTTTGGACTGGTCCATTTAGAGTTAACATGTGGTGAACGCCATCGACTGGTCCATTTAGAGTTAGCAGTTAGCAAGTCTTGTGGACTGGTTCATTTAGATTCAGTGTTGGAAAGTGATCCAATATGAAGTGAACATTTTATAAAAACATTCCATACCCTCAGTCCCAATTTGACAGTGATTCTGCAAATAAGGCATTTTACTGAAAACCAGAGGTGCGACCCTCCGCAAACCCACTCAGTGATCGAAGTGCGGCAGAGCAGCACAGCTGTCCACCACTACAGCCTCACCAGGATCCCATCCGAAATCACAGGGATGGGGTCGTTCGAACAATTGGGACGGGCGACCCACGACTCTAGAGGTACGAGCGGTTAGGCCTCCCCTAAAAGGTAGCGGAATTCTCGCAGGTAAAGGAGAGGGATGATAATATAGCCAAAGGCTCCCCAAAGCCTTTCCACCATCTACAGGCACAAGTCAGGAGTGTGATGGAATACTCTCCACTTGCCTGGATGAGTGCAGCTCCAACAACACTCAAGAAGCTCGACAAAGCAGCCCGCTTGATTGGCACCCCATCCACCACCTTAAATATTCACTCCCTCCATCACCAGCGTACCGTGGCTGCAGTGTGTACCATCTACAAGATGCACTGCAGCAACTCGCCAAGGCTTCTTCGGCAGCACCTCCCAAACCCGCGACCTCTACCACCTAGATGGACCTAGAAGTTCCCCTCCAAGTCACACACCATCATGACTTGGAAGTATATCGCTGTTCCTTCATCGTTGCTGGGTCAAAATCCTGGAACTCCCTCCCTAACAGCACTGTGGGAGTACCTTCACCATATGGACTGCAGCGGTTCAAGAAGGCGGCTCACCACCACCTTCTCAAGGGCAATTAGGGATGGGCAATAAATGCTGGCCTTGCCAGCGACACCCACATCCCATGAATGAATAGAAATAAAAGGGAACCATTCCCAGGAGCACTCGGGAATTTTCCCAATTTCCCATATAGCCAGTCCGCCCCTGTCGAGGCACAACAGAGATGCCCATTGTGGCGCCGGAATCTTGGAGCAGCACCTGGCCACTCTGAGAGGGGAAGCCCTATGAGCTTGTCTGCCAAAGGCGGATGTCAGTAAGTATTTCTTGCCCCGCAGGAAGATCTGGCCAGCACATTTTGTAGGCCTGCAACAGAACCCAGGCCTGTACTTGGACGGTGTGGGATCTGCTGGATGGAAGAATGGTGTAGACCCAGGAACATCCCCTGACCTGCGTCCAAAGTACTACTGGGACATAAGTGAAGCAGGCGGAAAATGCAGACACTTAATCCCCACCCCATCCCTGCTCGACCTCGAGTTGCCAACCCTCCAGGATTGCCCTGGAGTCTCCAGGAATTGAAGATTAATCCTCAGGACACCTCTGCGAGCCACCCGGGAGAAAAATCATGGAGCTTCTTTGGATACTTCTATGTATTATTTATAAAAATATTAGAGCTGGCAAAGAAAGGCTGTTTGACTGGGCAGGACAGTGGGAGAGGAGGTCAGGTGATGAAAGCTCCAGGAGTACGTCCAACCAGAGTTGGTAACCCAACCCCGACCCCAGGTTAGAATTTGTAAGCTAAGTGACATGCCGCAGAGAGCCGGAGGATCCGAGTTCCGCCCCACATTCCGAACCCCCACCCTGCCCACCACAACTCTGCCTGAATACCACCCCAAAGCAGAATTTCCAGACCAAGTTGTTTTTTAATTCCAGCTTGCTGTCTACCCTTTTGCGCTGTATTGATTTAAATTAAATTAAAAGTGGTTTTCAGTTAGGCATGTAGGAGCTCAGTCCTGTTGCAGTGGCTGCTTCGCTGTTATCTATATTTTTATTCTTCAGATTGTATGAAGATAGATGAGTAGATGGAACAAAAATCCATCGTACATTCCTGGCTGTACTGCTGTGAGCCATTGCAGTCAAGACAAATCTATTAAGAATGAAGTGGTATAGACAACTCTTTCATCACTTGCCCATCTGTTTATTAACAGCAATACTGTGTCATTTTCATGACACAAGGGTTTGGTGGGGTGGAGCTGGATGGGCAGTGGGTCGGACATGGACCTTTCCCCTGTGGGACCTGAGTTGAAATTTAGTGCAGACTGACAGGATGAAAGACTTACCTGTGTATTAAATAAAAAGCTTGTATTTATACCCCACTTAAACACACTCATATAGCGCAATAGGATCTCTTATATCCACTTGAACAGGTAAGGGTAGCCTTGGTCTAACATCTTATCCAAAAGACGGCACCTCTGACAGTGCAGCGCTCCCTCAGCACTGCACAGAGGTGTCAGCCTAGATTATGCGCTCGAGTCTCTGGAGTGGAGCTGGAACCCACAACCTTCTGAATCTGAGACAAGAGAACTGCAAACTGAGCCAAGCTGACACTGCTGACTGAGATGATGCCTTTATACAACAGGACAGCAGCAATGTGTTCCCTCTAATTTTGTTTTCTGCGCGGGCCCTTTAAATTTGCTGCAGAGTCTCACATGCGTGGTATCTCTTCCGGCGGCAGCAGCTGGTGAGCGGCCTGTGCGGGACCTCGCGATTGATGCGCGGCCGCGCACCTTGGAGGAAACATTGGTCACCTCCCCCTTCCATTGGCTCCCTTACTGGAACGCTCCCAGGCTTGGCGAACAGACACCATTGTAAACCCATGGAAACGTGGGCCTATGATCAAGCTGGATTTCAGGAACCAGTGATTCCAGTGGTGCAGTAACTGGGTCTCTGTATTACATAATTCTGCAGATCCTGGAAACCTGAAAATAAAAATAGAACATGCTGGAAAGCAGGTCAGGCAGCATCCATGGAAAAACAGCAATCAATGTTTCAGGCCTTTGGCTCTTCCTTAAGTCAGATGAGATCGTTAATAAACACCTGGGGGGAAAAATTGGGTTGGTTTGCGCCTCCCGTTAGCGCCTTAAGAGGGCGCTAATTGGGCGCAAAGCAACTAGCGCCCGGGTGCGGTGATGTTTGCGCCGCTCGCGAAATTGACTAGACATTTTGCAGCGGCGCTAAACACTACCGCCGCGATCTCCTGCGCCCGCAGATCGTGATGCCAGTCGAGCGTGCAACGCCCCGGTAGGGCCCCGGACCGGATATTGAGTGGTGCCCCCTGTCTTACCGCCTGCCGCTAGCAACAACAGGTTGAGGGGAGTGTTTTGCAGTCGGGAAGGAACTGGGGGAGCGCTATTTAAAGGCGACCGGTTCCTGCCTTTTTTTCGGCGTCATTTTTGCACCACGCATTCTGAGTGAGAGAGAGAGACTTCGGGAGATATTCAACGCTGTGTTGCGGAGTTTTGGGTACTGAGCAGCACTTTGCAGATTCATTTTGATTTGATCTTCCTTGCATTGATTTAGAAGAGACTGTGGGGGCTGCACTCTGACATCTTTCCCTGGGCCTCTCCATTGTTCTTTCCAGCAGATTTGATGTACAGGTCTCTCCAGGCCGAGATTCAAGGCTGCAATGAGCAGGGTGTGGATGGAGAGCCTCCCCTTTAAGAACAGGCCAGCGCCAGTGTGTCTGTGTTCCATTGCTGACTGACATCACATGAGCTTCGCCAGCGCTCTGAGGTAGCGCCCCGCTCCTCGGCCTTTGCACCTTAAGACAGTTGTGTAGCGGCTGATTTAGCGCTCCAATCACCTCCGGGGGCGATAGAAGCCAAGTTTGCAGTCGGAGGCGATAATTAGCGCCAGGCGCTAAACTTTGCGCCCAGCCAATAATTGCGCCCCAAACGGGGCGATACCGAATTTCTCCCCCCTGAACTGCCAGGACAGACTGACGAGGCTTTGGGTTAACGTCTCATCTGAAAGACGGCACCTCCGACATGATTGGCACTTCCCCAGCAGCGTACTTGTAGTGTATGTATCCGTCTACCTTTAAGAAAACCATTGTATGTAACCGTGCACCTTTAAGAGAACTATTTTAGGTGTGGCACTACTTTGTTGGCTTCTGTATACTGTAATACCGATGGTGACCACACCGGTATATAAGTGCTGTGTCAGGATTTATTTGGCAGATTCGCCCTGACCTTCGAATAGTAAAGTCCTGTTTTAAGTTACTCTGGTAGTCTGTGTATTAATTAACTAAACAACCCACAGACTTTACAGTGGCGACGAGTCCGATCGTACCCTGCGGCAACAATACTTCCGAAGCAGTTAACGAGCGTCGAGAAGAGGCAACCGCCCTCGTCATTCTGCTGGGAGAAAACTCGAGTCTGCAGAGCTGGAAAGGAGGAAGAATTCAGAGACAAAGACTTCCATCAGCAACAGGCACTGACTGTCCCTTCTGCCACGGTGAGGAGTGAGCCGATCAGCACGAGAAGCAAGCCGGCCACGGTGACTGTGAGTAAGGGAAAAGTAAAAAGAATAACCGGAGGATAAGGGCCGTGCACTCGACCACGGTCGAGGGGGAAAGGAGCCGGACAGAAGTCGGGCCCAGAGGCGCTGAGACTGGGGCAGCGTGGAGCAAGGAAGCCGCGGTACAGACAGGCTGGGGACGCAACAGCGTCGTGAGACAGCTAGACCGCGACTGGCGAAAAAGGCCGGGCAGCGACCGAAGCCACGAAGCGCTGCGACTGGGAGCGTAGGCGCGGGAAGATATAAAAACTCAGCCGCAGCCGGGGAGAGAAGCACCGGACTGCGAGAGGGCTGGGAGGCGCGATTGGGAGCCGAGCGAGCGGGAGAGGCAGAGCCGACCAAGGGAGACTGAGCGAGAGCCAGTCCAGCGGCTGAAACTGTTCGCCGTCAACGGGGTGTACCCAGCGCCGGTAGAGCCGAGCGAGCGGGAGAGAGACAGAGCCCGAGCAAGGGGAACTGAGCGAGAGCCAGCCCAGCGGCTGAAACTGTTCGCCGTCAACGGGGTGTACCCAGCGCCGGTTGCCCTACCGAGAAAAGGGAAAGCACTGAAGCCGACGCGCAGGCTGTGAACCTGAAAGCCAGCGGCCGTCGCCCGTGGGGAAAGTGTACCCCTCCCGCTAGGGAAGAAACGCGGGAAGCCGCCATTAGGCGGGGAAGAAGACAGAAGCGGGAAACCGCCATTGAAGTGGGCGGGGAGAGAAGATAAGCGCGGGAAACCGCCATTTTCGCGGGAACCGCCATCTTGGAAAAAAAAATAAAAGAAAATTTAAAGAAATAATTCGTGGTGTTATCAGGAAGAGAGGAAGATGCCCAAGCGTGGTAACATCAACGATTTTAATTCCAAGGTAGAAGACTGGGCCACGTATGTGGAACGCATTGAGATCTATTGTGAGGCCAATAAAATAGAAGAAGATGACAAAGCTATAACCTTGCTAAACTCGATGGGCGCGAAGACATACGGGCTCTTGAAGCATCTACTAGCACCAGCTAAACCGGCGGATCAGACTTTCGATGATATTGTGACTGTTCTGAAGGATCACTTGAACCCCACACCGTTGATGTTGGCGGAACGATTCAAATTCTATGCGAGAACGCAAAGGAAAGACGAAAGCAACGCAGAATACTTGGTCGAACTGCGTAGACTAGCGAAACACTGCCAGTTTGGAGGGAATCTGACAGAGGCATTGCGAGACAAGTTCATGTGCGGGTTGTCAAAGGAAGGAACGCAAAAGCAACTACTCGAAGAGAACGACCTTACACTTGACAGGGCTGTCCTTATTGCAGCATTGCACGAAGCCGCAGCGAAGGGAACTGCGGAAATGCAGCTAAAGGCAGCGGCACTCAGTGTGGATCAAATTACCTCGAGTACAACAAAATGCTATCGTTGTGGGAAGACAACACACGACCAGAACCAATGCTGGTTTAAGAACCAGGAATGTAGGAAATGTGGCAAACTGGGTCACATAGCTAAGGTATGCCGGTCAGGGAAGAAGACCAACAACCAAAGGAAGCCATCACAGGAAAAGTACAACAAGGTACACAAGGTGGCTGAGAAGAGTTCAGACGAACAGAATTCGGACTCAGACCCAAACGGCCAGGAGCTGGGCAGTCTGAGAATTCACAATGTGAGTAAGGAAGCTGACCTACAAACTATCTGGGTCATGCTAAAAATAGCTGGAGTCCAAGTGAAAATGGAGTTGGACACTGGATCAGCTCTATCAGTCATAAATCGAAGGGATTACCACCGGCTATTCTCACATATACCCTTAAGAGATACCAAGTTCGTATTGCAGACATACACGGGGCATAAAGTATACCCCATGGGGAAGATAAGAGTCAAGGTGAGAGATGGGGGTAAAGAACACCCAAGAATGAACTTATACGTACTACCTGAGGGAGGACCACCACTTCTGGGACGGGAGTGGATCAAGAAAATAGACATGGAATGGCACTATCTAAAAGCCATAACGAGTGAGGACTCGGTGCAGACAATCAGCTCAGATTCTGAAACGGATGACGATAAGCCTTTGGCTCTTCCTTAAGTCAGATGAGATCGTTAATAAACACCTGGGGGGAAAAATTGGGTTGGTTTGCGCCTCCCGTTAGCGCCTTAAGAGGGCGCTAATTGGGCGCAAAGCAACTAGCGCCCGGGTGCGGTGATGTTTGCGCCGCTCGCGAAATTGACTAGACATTTTGCAGCGGCGCTAAACACTACCGCCGCGATCTCCTGCGCCCGCAGATCGTGATGCCAGTCGAGCGTGCAACGCCCCGGTAGGGCCCCGGACCGGATATTGAGTGGTGCCCCCTGTCTTACCGCCTGCCGCTAGCAACAACAGGTTGAGGGGAGTGTTTTGCAGTCGGGAAGGAACTGGGGGAGCGCTATTTAAAGGCGACCGGTTCCTGCCTTTTTTTCGGCGTCATTTTTGCACCACGCATTCTGAGTGAGAGAGAGAGACTTCGGGAGATATTCAACGCTGTGTTGCGGAGTTTTGGGTACTGAGCAGCACTTTGCAGATTCATTTTGATTTGATCTTCCTTGCATTGATTTAGAAGAGACTGTGGGGGCTGCACTCTGACATCTTTCCCTGGGCCTCTCCATTGTTCTTTCCAGCAGATTTGATGTACAGGTCTCTCCAGGCCGAGATTCAAGGCTGCAATGAGCAGGGTGTGGATGGAGAGCCTCCCCTTTAAGAACAGGCCAGCGCCAGTGTGTCTGTGTTCCATTGCTGACTGACATCACATGAGCTTCGCCAGCGCTCTGAGGTAGCGCCCCGCTCCTCGGCCTTTGCACCTTAAGACAGTTGTGTAGCGGCTGATTTAGCGCTCCAATCACCTCCGGGGGCGATAGAAGCCAAGTTTGCAGTCGGAGGCGATAATTAGCGCCAGGCGCTAAACTTTGCGCCCAGCCAATAATTGCGCCCCAAACGGGGCGATACCGAATTTCTCCCCCCTGAACTGCCAGGACAGACTGACGAGGCTTTGGGTTAACGTCTCATCTGAAAGACGGCACCTCCGACATGATTGGCACTTCCCCAGCAGCGTACTTGTAGTGTATGTATCCGTCTACCTTTAAGAAAACCATTGTATGTAACCGTGCACCTTTAAGAGAACTATTTTAGGTGTGGCACTACTTTGTTGGCTTCTGTATACTGTAATACCGATGGTGACCACACCGGTATATAAGTGCTGTGTCAGGATTTATTTGGCAGATTCGCCCTGACCTTCGAATAGTAAAGTCCTGTTTTAAGTTACTCTGGTAGTCTGTGTATTAATTAACTAAACAACCCACAGACTTTACAGTGGCGACGAGTCCGATCGTACCCTGCGGCAACAATACTTCCGAAGCAGTTAACGAGCGTCGAGAAGAGGCAACCGCCCTCGTCATTCTGCTGGGAGAAAACTCGAGTCTGCAGAGCTGGAAAGGAGGAAGAATTCAGAGACAAAGACTTCCATCAGCAACAGGCACTGACTGTCCCTTCTGCCACGGTGAGGAGTGAGCCGATCAGCACGAGAAGCAAGCCGGCCACGGTGACTGTGAGTAAGGGAAAAGTAAAAAGAATAACCGGAGGATAAGGGCCGTGCACTCGACCACGGTCGAGGGGGAAAGGAGCCGGACAGAAGTCGGGCCCAGAGGCGCTGAGACTGGGGCAGCGTGGAGCAAGGAAGCCGCGGTACAGACAGGCTGGGGACGCAACAGCGTCGTGAGACAGCTAGACCGCGACTGGCGAAAAAGGCCGGGCAGCGACCGAAGCCACGAAGCGCTGCGACTGGGAGCGTAGGCGCGGGAAGATATAAAAACTCAGCCGCAGCCGGGGAGAGAAGCACCGGACTGCGAGAGGGCTGGGAGGCGCGATTGGGAGCCGAGCGAGCGGGAGAGGCAGAGCCGACCAAGGGAGACTGAGCGAGAGCCAGTCCAGCGGCTGAAACTGTTCGCCGTCAACGGGGTGTACCCAGCGCCGGTAGAGCCGAGCGAGCGGGAGAGAGACAGAGCCCGAGCAAGGGGAACTGAGCGAGAGCCAGCCCAGCGGCTGAAACTGTTCGCCGTCAACGGGGTGTACCCAGCGCCGGTTGCCCTACCGAGAAAAGGGAAAGCACTGAAGCCGACGCGCAGGCTGTGAACCTGAAAGCCAGCGGCCGTCGCCCGTGGGGAAAGTGTACCCCTCCCGCTAGGGAAGAAACGCAGGAAGCCGCCATTAGGCGGGGAAGAAGACAGAAGCGGGAAACCGCCATTGAAGTGGGCGGGGAGAGAAGATAAGCGCGGGAAACCGCCATTTTCGCGGGAACCGCCATCTTGGAAAAAAAAATAAAAGAAAATTTAAAGAAATAATTCGTGGTGTTATCAGGAAGAGAGGAAGATGCCCAAGCGTGGTAACATCAACGATTTTAATTCCAAGGTAGAAGACTGGGCCACGTATGTGGAACGCATTGAGATCTATTGTGAGGCCAATAAAATAGAAGAAGATGACAAAGCTATAACCTTGCTAAACTCGATGGGCGCGAAGACATACGGGCTCTTGAAGCATCTACTAGCACCAGCTAAACCGGCGGATCAGACTTTCGATGATATTGTGACTGTTCTGAAGGATCACTTGAACCCCACACCGTTGATGTTGGCGGAACGATTCAAATTCTATGCGAGAACGCAAAGGAAAGACGAAAGCAACGCAGAATACTTGGTCGAACTGCGTAGACTAGCGAAACACTGCCAGTTTGGAGGGAATCTGACAGAGGCATTGCGAGACAAGTTCATGTGCGGGTTGTCAAAGGAAGGAACGCAAAAGCAACTACTCGAAGAGAACGACCTTACACTTGACAGGGCTGTCCTTATTGCAGCATTGCACGAAGCCGCAGCGAAGGGAACTGCGGAAATGCAGCTAAAGGCAGCGGCACTCAGTGTGGATCAAATTACCTCGAGTACAACAAAATGCTATCGTTGTGGGAAGACAACACACGACCAGAACCAATGCTGGTTTAAGAACCAGGAATGTAGGAAATGTGGCAAACTGGGTCACATAGCTAAGGTATGCCGGTCAGGGAAGAAGACCAACAACCAAAGGAAGCCATCACAGGAAAAGTACAACAAGGTACACAAGGTGGCTGAGAAGAGTTCAGACGAACAGAATTCGGACTCAGACCCAAACGGCCAGGAGCTGGGCAGTCTGAGAATTCACAATGTGAGTAAGGAAGCTGACCTACAAACTATCTGGGTCATGCTAAAAATAGCTGGAGTCCAAGTGAAAATGGAGTTGGACACTGGATCAGCTCTATCAGTCATAAATCGAAGGGATTACCACCGGCTATTCTCACATATACCCTTAAGAGATACCAAGTTCGTATTGCAGACATACACGGGGCATAAAGTATACCCCATGGGGAAGATAAGAGTCAAGGTGAGAGATGGGGGTAAAGAACACCCAAGAATGAACTTATACGTACTACCTGAGGGAGGACCACCACTTCTGGGACGGGAGTGGATCAAGAAAATAGACATGGAATGGCACTATCTAAAAGCCATAACGAGTGAGGACTCGGTGCAGACAATCAGCTCAGATTCTGAAACGGATGACGATAAGACCAACCCAAATATGAAAGACAAGGCTAAAATGGACTTGCCGACTAAGGTTGGAAGAACGAAGGCATGCATAAAGGCTTATGCTCCAGAGAAGAACAAAGTTTCAGAACAGAACTCCACCGAACAACGACAACATAGTTTGACAGAGAATTCTGAGTCTGTTCAGTTTACGGACATATCCATGACTGACGAACACCGAGCTCGGACTCAACTTTATTTCAAATTACGACAGCAAGTAGAACAAGTGAGTTACCGTCTCGAACAAGAGATGAAAACAATGAAAAAGTTCTATGACACTGAATGGGAGAATCTGGAAAGACAACAGAAGCAGCTAGCTCAAGCAGAGAGCGACCATAGAGCCATGGTGACCAATTACCGATCACATCTCCCTTATGCTGTTCAGGAGTTAGAATATTTGCAGGAAGGAGCAAATGAAGAGGAATCTTCAGGAAGCCAGGATTTTATTCCCGTTCTTCTCTACGACTCCTTACAAGCAGAGTTTGAGAAGTTGAAGGAACAGTATGAACAGGCCCAGGCTACAATCCTGGAGGGGATTAACTCGGCAACCTCCGAAAAGCTAGTTTCAGTAGAAGCATATGAGCAACTAAAGGTTGAACATGAGCAAGAAGTCCAAAGGCTGCAGGAAATTCTTGATGAGCTCAAGGCCAAGACAGACTCATCGGTAGAAGTTCCATCCATAGATGAGAAATTAGAGGTGAAAGACATGGCAGAACATGAAAGACAAGATGTCCAAGAACTCATAAAAATATTGAAGGAAACCCAAGACAAATATGAGGCGGCAATGACCGAGGTTCAACAACTTGAAGAACAGATTCAACTGGGAATCCTTTCAGTGGAAGAAAAGGAAACTGTAAGAAACACAGAGACTGTAAGAATGGCCCCTGAACATGAGCTAGAGAGCATCAAGGCGCAACTTCTCCGAGCGCTGAAAGCCAAAGTACAAGAGGAAAAGAAGGTGAAAGCATTGGAGGAAAAGGTGGATGAAATGGAGAAGACTCTGATCCACAGTGTTCCCGTGGAACAGTTAACGGTCAGCCAACTCCTTCATATGCTGAGGGACAAGACTCTGCAATGGGAACAATCTGAACACGAGCTTCAATCTTCAAAGGGAAGGAGTTCGGAGCTCTCAAAAGTTATGGAAATAGCTGAGGTTGCAACACAGATTTTACTGGGATGCCAAAAGTACGCTGAATCACGTCTATGTGAACAACAGAATGTTGAAACAGCTGCTCCAGTAGAAGGATTGAATAGCCCGATCAATCAATCCCCGATGGAAGGGGAAGTATTGAAATCACAAATGAGGTCATTAGTGAAGGATTTGCAGGAAACCCAGGAAGAGCGGGATGAATATGAACGCATGAAGAAGTCTCTTCAGGAAAGATGTCTAGGGAGGGAACAACAGTCGGCTAACGTCCAGTTGGGTAAGGAAGAAGTAGCAGGCCCTCTCGCTAGACTAGTTCAGGACGACACCGAATATTACCATGACCTGTTGAGTGACACGGAATATTACGATGACTTGGTCTGCCCAGCTTGTGATGAAAACTCCCAAAGTGCAGAAATCAGGATGAAGCACTTAAAGTCTAAGGAACATAGGGAGATGGTGGCGCTACAGCTGGCAGCTGATAAGGGAGCCCCGAGAGTCTCCAAGAAGCAGAAAAGAAAAAGACGAAGCAGAAGGTGATAACCATCTAAATCATTATCACTTCTACCAGATCATGTACGTGGGCCCTACGAAGGGAGCCAAATCAGTTGGCAAGTAGGAAAAATTACCAAGGCAGTCCAGCTGTTTGTAAAAGTCAGCACTGCTGGTTCAGCAGGATGGAAGTTCAAGCTGCTAAGTCAAGGGAAAGACTATTGGATGAGTCACGCTAGCAATGTGAACCAGCTACACCACAGAGATGTTGTTCGGACCGAGTCAAGACCAGAGACTGAATCTGTGAACTGTTCCCGCAGAGACTGAATCTGTAAACTGTTTCCCGCATAGATTATACCTGTGAATTGTTTTACATGAAGTTGAATATATGTTATGGTTAATGGGGGACTAAGTATGTTGTAAGCTAAAAAGGGAGGATTGTAGTGTATGTATCCGTCTACCTTTAAGAAAACCATTGTATGTAACCGTGCACCTTTAAGAGAACTATTTTAGGTGTGGCACTACTTTGTTGGCTTCTGTATACTGTAATACCGACGGTGACCACACCGGTATATAAGTGCTGTGTCAGGATTTATTTGGCAGATTCGCCCTGACCTTCGAATAGTAAAGTCCTGTTTTAAGTTACTCTGGTAGTCTGTGTATTAATTAACTAAACAACCCACGGACTTTACAGTACTGGAATATCGTTGGAGTGGGATTTGTACCCTTAAACTTTCAACTCTGAGGTGAGAGTATTTCCAATTAAAGCCAAAATGATATTGTAACATGGAAGTGCCTTAAATGGAATACCAGATTCATCACACTCTGATCTTATCCAGCTTTCGGACTGTATCTCAGCGCACCATCGTGTATTGTACTCATTACAGAATGCAGCTCCTAATCCTGACTAATTAGAGTAGATTAGCCAAAGGCCTGCCTGCTGCTCTCCTGCTACAGCCTTCCACACATAATGCAGCATCCGCCTTTATGCTGCTACTTTTCTTTATCATGTCTAAAACAGCCTAACTGCGCATAATTGGCAAAATTGCCGGCCCCTATCCACGAAGCAACTACTAATGAATTTAGTGCGATGTAAGTGGATTAATATATAATAGGGCTCCGACATGAGGCTTTGTCCTTCTGGCTCTTGGGTTTTGTTCTGCGGCCTCTCCAGAGAATGTGAAACTTAGTTCCAAATCCAGCCATTAAGTAAACACAGGCAGCTCTTGTTTTAGTCAAAAAGGGGTTTTGAATTATTCAGATTCCACGTGTTAATGTGTCTCTGGGCTTCTCCGTTTCCCCATAGCCCCACCTCTCCTGTGACCAATAGGATAACACTTTTGTTGGGGAGTGACTATTCCCCTTTTTAATGGATTTGTACAGGTTGCAAGAGGGCAAAAATGAAAATCTATGAAATATTTTATCTGCCAAGTCTGTTCGGAGAGGGCAAGGGTCCCTGTTTCAATAACTAACACCGCCAGAGAACGTTTCAGTGTTATATCCTTATGGCTCCCTCGTACCCTCATTGGGTTAAGATGCTGCCAGACAGTTCTGGGTTCAGTCCCCACTCTTTGCAGGCTTAGTTGATCTCAGCACTACAATTGGTCTGAGCACCCTTGGCCTGAGGAGGTGACAAAAACCAGCCAGCTTTACTGCTCCTGATCACCATCCAGTGCCCCTGGCATGAATTGCAAATGTGTGGTGCTGCTGCCTCGAGCTCGGCTGCGACAGTCCAATCTCTTGCCAGCAGCATTCAGTGTCTAGGTTCATGCAAGAAGAATGGCCACTTGGGGAAGATACCAGAAGCGGTTGTCAGTATCTATGGAATGGTACCCCAGCAAGAGTCAGCACTCTCAGGAGAGGGGAAAGGGTTTATAAACTGGATTACACCGTACAACAAGCCCCACTCTAAAGAAAGAGTGAGAGCAAAAGCTGCAGGAATACCTCAAGTGAGAGGGATAGTCTTTCTCCCCTTCAGTTTTTTTCTCCTCCTCTCCCAAAACTGATCTTCAGTACCTCATCCCAAGTGGCCACTTTCCACGTGTGAGCCCAGCCAGTGAGTGTCGGCAGGCTCCTTGGCTGTAGGGTTGCCAACTCTGGTTGGACATATTCCGGGAGGTTTCGTCACATGACCTCCCGCCCCCCATGCTCCCGCCATTGGTGGCGCAACGAGTCCATCCCCGTGGCGCACCACCTTCCCCCGCCAAATGGAAAACGAACAGACTCTTCGTTACCCGATTGAATGATTCTTAACTCTGTCAAAATTCCCATCACCAATATTTTTATAATGAATAAGCGAAAGTGTTCAAAGAAAATGAATCAATTTTCTTTTTAATGCCCCGAAGATTTTTCTCCCTGGTGGCTCGCAGCAGTGTCCTGGAGACTACTCTTCAATTCCTGATGACTCCAGGACCATGCTGGAGGATTGGCAACCCTACTTGGGTGTAGGGGAGACGAACATCACAGGTGAGCCTGACATCCACACCTGTGCACTTTCCAACGGATAATGCTCAGGAGCAGCGATCCTCTCCCCAATCCAACGATGGTGGAGGAACTGTATGAAATAATTCTTAGCATTTGCTTTTCTGTTTTGTTCTCTTCTGCGTGGCATTGTGAGAAAGTAAAGCAGTATGACTTTGCCCTCCATCCCTGGGGAACCATTTTGTTTGCCCTGCTTAATGTCTGACGACATTCCAACATTTGCTTTCAAAGCTCCTGCAGTCCTAATGAGAACATCCCAGGGAAAATACAGGCAGAGGGTAATGGGATTATCCAGTGTAGGGAATAGTCGGGCGCATTGAGACACACAAATAGACACACTGTGGCTGCTAAATGGATTAGGTAACCCTGCATTAAAGGAGACCAAAGGGATCTCGACTCCTTCAGATCTGCTCGTTTCGATACATTTTAATATCCTCGTGTTT
This sequence comes from Somniosus microcephalus, assembly GCF_052327205.1. NCBI lineage: Eukaryota > Metazoa > Chordata > Chondrichthyes > Squaliformes > Somniosidae > Somniosus > Somniosus microcephalus. Next base: position 49,970,387 of record NC_140999.1, on the reverse strand, counting down.
CTGAGGGAAGGGTCTCCTCACTAGCGATGAAGTGTGTGTGAAAACAGCTGTCAACCAATGTTCCCTCTAGCTTTTTTTGTGCATGGTCGGTCCCTTTAATTTGCTGCATGGCCCATTCAAATTTTGCGCATGCATGGTTTTTACAAGGCAAAAGCCGGTGAGCGGCCTGCGCGGGACCTCACAGACACTGCCCATCCACACAGCTTCGAGGGAACATTGCTGTCAACAGTTGACTAAGGAAGAGACTTGCAGTCCACTGGGCGGGCTTAACAAGGTCAATCAAGGGAAAATAGCGTGGATTGGCCACAAGTCGACGGAGGCGGGACTAAAACCCGACAAGTGGGAGTCCCACCTCCAAAAGCTCCCCATTGACAAAATTCAGCCCACCGTTTCAGGCCGATGACCTTTCATCAGAACTGGAAAAAGTTAGAGATGTACCAGATTTTAAGCAAGTGCTGGGTCGGGGAAAGCGGGAAGGGGAGGAAAGAACAAAAGGGAAGGTCTGTGACAGGGTGGAAGGCTGGAGAGATTAAATGACAAAAGGTATGATTGTACAAAGCAAAAGGAGATGGTAATGGGACAAGTAAAGAAACAAAAGATGAGTCTAGAAGAGGTGTAAATGGGAATGGCAGAATCATCAACAGCTGCCATCTGAGGAACAGAGGTTATGGTCTGAAATTGTTGAACTCGATGTTGAGTTCAGAAGGCTGTGAAGTGCCTCATTGAGACATGAGGTGCTGTTCCTCAAGCTTATATTGAGCTTCGTTGGAACAGTGTAAGAGGCTGAGGACAGAGAGATCAGTGTGGGAGTGGAGCGCAGAATTAACATGACAGGCAACCGGGAGCTCGGGGTCATGTTTACGGACTGAACGGAGGGGTTCCGCAAAAAGCAATGCTGGGGATCACTGGTACAGTTTGTACATGCACGTGACCTTGATCCCAAGGCAGGAGAGGGGCGTGAGTCTGACCAAATGTGAGGAAGCTGGTCGGCCTTTGAGTACATTGGAATTTTCTCTTTGTCGGTGTAAGCCCATTGTACACACACTGTAAGAACAGAGCTGGTGATAGGGAGTCCTTTTCCAGGCCATTGCTTAAATGAAATGTGTCAAAATAAAGTCTGCCTGTGGGTGAAACAAGTAATTTGAGATTTGAGCTGTTGAGCTATGTAGGCTCTCAAAGCTTCTAAGCCTCATTACCCAATGCATATAAAGTTCAAATTTGTGATTTGTGACCCAATCTAAATCGTTCTTTGTCGAATGTTTCATTTTTAACAGTACTGTGGGGTTGACTTTCAAAGCTTTTACAGCAGGCAGTTTTATTTCACCATCACCGTGTGTTAAAAATGCAACATGCAAGCTTCCCCCTGTGGTTCAGCGGGTAAACCACTGCCCAATATGGTACAGAGCCACATAGTCCAGGAAGGTTTTGGACTGGGTTAGCCAGGGTGGCAGTAGGGAGACCACAACTGGCCTTAAAGTTCTTGGATTAGGGAGGGGCAAAATGAGGCAGGGTTTCTGCTTTCCCCATGTAACAGCAATCACTGCTCTTCAGAATAGCTCATTGTATGTGCAGCGCCTTAGGCTGTTTCTGCGAGATGTGATAAAATACCATGTAAAAGCAAACCTTTCCTTGCTCTGATCACTATCCAATGGCCCCTGCTAGAAAGTATGCAAGTGCCCCCGCGCTTCACAGCCAATTAAGTACTTTTGAAGTGTAGTCACTGTTATAATGTTGGGAAACGTGGCTGTCAATTTACGCACAACAAGCTCCCACAAACAGCGATGAAATGCACTACCAGATAATGGCCCAGAAATTCGGGTCTCCACGGGTGAGTACGCACGGGGTACTCACCCGTAGGCCTAATGGAAGTGCCGGTTTCCTGCATGCACTTCGCATGCGTGGGAAACCGGCACTTCCGTTCCCCTGAAAGCAGGAGTTCAGAGGTCGAACGCGTGCGCAGGAGAGGCTGTGCATGCGCATCGAACTTCGTTTTTTTTTACAGGTTTTCCCGGGAGGGTAAGTCTCCAGAAGTTAGACATGTAAAAAGCAGGCGTAAGGCTTGCTTTTTACAAGGTAAGTGGTGAATTAATTAAAATTAAAACATTTTTTCCACAGGTTTATTATTTTTTAATACTTTAAAGAAAGGTAAGTTTATTTTTAGCCCCGTTAGAAAATAAAATTATTTTTTTCAAAAATTTAAATTATTGTTTAAAATAGTTATTTCATGTAATTTATAGACTAATCCCTGCTCCGATTGGCTCTCCATGGCCCACGTGATCCCAGGGAACACATCGAACTAACTGCGCCCCTGGGATACGCAAGCACTGCGCGCCGGCAGCTGGAGCAGGCCCAGGGTCGGAATTCCACGGGGGCCCACAGCTCAACGGCCGGCGCGCAAGATAAGTGAAGGTCGGGGACTTGCACCCGTGGGAAGCCCCCAACCCAAATTTCTGGGCCAATCTATTTTAGTGATGTTGGTTGATGGATAAATATTGGCCAGGACACCGGGTTGACTCCCCTGCTCTTCTTTGAAATAGTGCCATGAGATCCTTTACATCCACCTGAGAGAGCAAACAGGGCCTCGGTTTAACATCTTATCCAAAAGGCAGCACCTTTGACGGTGCAGCACTCCCTCAGCACTGCACTGGAGTGTCAGCCTAGATTATGTGCCCAAGTCTCTGGAGTTGGACTTGAACCCACAACCTTCTGACTCAGAGGCGAGAGTGCTACCCACTGAGACATGGCTGACATGGGAACGAGCACCTCCTTGATCTGTAGAGCTCAGTACAACTCAGGGCGCTGTCCTTACCCATTGAGACATTGGCGCTGTCTAATTAACCGCTTTTATTAAATGAATGACTGGACTGTCGCAAGGTGCTTTGCAAAGTGGCTACTTCGCTCCATCTTTAGTTGCTCCAAGTGCAAGATTTCTTTGTTAAGTCAGAACTTAAGGGGCTGCTTGGCCCCTTCCTCACTCCAACCCATTCGCACATTTTGCCTTGGCCTCTTGAAGCCCAGGGAGGACCAGACCCATTCGGTCAGCTATCATTTATCTGCAAGCAGCTTTCTCACTTAGAAACGAATGAAGTTGCCTGGGCCTTTCCAGAGGCCATATTGTTGCCAGGGCGACCAGCTGCCAAACACTTGTGCGTGGTATAAGAAAATATCGCAATTAATTACTTTATTCAATATTCAGGTTAGTAAGGAAGCTGATATGGGAGGAAGATTTCCCCACTCCAGAAAATTGAGCTGTATCTATTAACATACAGTTTCAAAGCCCTGTTACAGTTAATTAGGAGGCAGCATGTACTTATAACATATCAGCAGCATGTCCCATAGGCTAGTTCATCTGTGTTGCCTTGAGGTTGAATGAACCATATGAGGACTGAAGCATTTTAGCATCCATCTGCTAAGCATTGCAGGGTTAATATATGGCACAGATCTACAAATGCATAATTAGTGATTAAGTCGTTGCGCAGCCATCTATGTCTAGGGCTCTAACTGTCCCAGTGATTAATGGAGATGAATTATGGATAACTTACAAGGCCTGTGAGAGACATTGCATCACTCTCCTTGTCCATTAGAAAATGAGAGTCTATTTCTCCCTTCTTGCCCCTCCTCCAGTTTTTTCCCTTCTGTCCTTGGGTATGATTCCACAGGTGCTTGCTGCTCTTTGCCCAAGAGAGATTCTCGGCAGTTTCAAAATACTGGAGTGTATTGCACTACGTAGCCACATGATTCTCCTTACGTTGGCCGCACTCCTTAGTTTCAGTGACCCAACATTCAAGCAATTGATGGCATCGCCGACTCAGTAAATGTGGGTGTAAAAAGTCTGCTGTAAGACTAAGGCCGACTGTCCTTGTAAATGCCAGGAGTCAGTCCCCTTGCCCTTTCACTCAATAGCAGCCACAACTCCCTACCACACAGCAGAGCCCAGCAGCATTACCCAGACCGGCCCCAGACTGAGCAGGGGGCGGAGCATCGCACTGAGTGGGTCTGCTGATTCAGGAACAGTTTCAACAGGAAATGGGGAGTTTTGTGCCTGCCTTGTGTTTTGTTGTCTCTTTGGGGGAGGAGGCTTTTAGAGTCACCACCTTCCCAGGTCCGAAACCAATAAATTGGGCTGGGATGGGGGCAAAAAGGTGGGATAGGGGCTGCGATATTTTGAGACACAAAAGCAAATGGAGTGCGGGGGGTGGGGGGGTGGTGGGGGCTGGCGGGAAGGCAAAAAAAAAAAATCAGGATCCTACATTAAAAATCAAGGCCCTTGGTGTTCCAGTTTTGATATTGGGATTTTTGATTCCGTTTTTTTAGTTCAGTATGTTGGTGCTGATTTTTATTGCCTTTTTTGGGTGTCTTTTTTGTGGGAGTTTTCCTTTTTCCATGTCCCAGTTTGTGGACTAAGGATTTGATGTCCTGTTTAGTTGTGTCCAGTTTGCGGTTTTAGAAATTCCTGGCAACCCATTCAAAAACCAGGTCGACCTGGGCCGTATCTGGCCTAGCCTTCCGAGAGAAGACGGCCCTTTAAGACTGTGTGGAATATCTCATCTTTACATCATTCAGCTTAATCTATAATGCTGCTGGTTCTGATGGCTGCCTTTGAAGGATCGGAGGCCTGTCGAATCAGTGCCAATAGATTATTGACAAAGCAGTTTTTTAATATATTCCACTTCTGGTTGACTTGGAGTCTCCAGGACTTGAAGATTAATCTCCAGGGCACTACTACAAGCAATCCTGGAGAAATAGCACAAGGCATTAAATAAATAGTGTGGGTTTTTTTTTTTCATTTTCTTTTGAACGCTTTTATTTATTACAAGCTGGAGTGCCCGGCGGTGCCGAGGCTTTTTCGAGGGCATGTTGTTGGAAAAGAGAGAGCGACTGGGGGGGAAGAGAGAGAGCGACTCGGGGGGGAAGAGAGAGAGCGACTGGGGGGGAAGAGAGAGAGCGACTGGGGGGGAAGAGAGAGAGCGACTGGGGGCGAAGAGAGAGAGAGCGACTGGGGGGAAGAGAGAGAGCGACTGGGGGGGAAGAGAGAGAGCGACTGGGGGGAAGAGAGAGAGCGACTGGGGGGGAAGAGGGAGAGCGACTGAGGGGGAAAGAGAGAGCGACTGGGAAGGGGGGGGATAAGGGGGGAAGGGAGGGGGAGGGGGGGAAGGAGGGGGGGAAGGGGAAGGGGGGAAGGGGAAGGGGGGAAGAGAGAGCGCAACTGGGGGGAGGGGAGGGGAGGGGGGAGGAAGGGGGGAGGGGAGGGGGGAGGAAGGGAGGGGGGGAAGGGGAGGGGGGAGGAAGGGGAGGGGGAGGAAGGGGAGGGGGGAGGGGAGGGAGGGAAGGGGGGAGGAGGGGAGGGGGAGAGGGGGAGTGGGAGAGGAGGGGAGGGGGGGAGGGGAGGGGGAGGTGGGGGAAGGAGGGGGGGAGAAAGGGAGTGGGGGAGCCAGCAGACTCTCTCCCCTCTGCTGGCGATGGCCCCGCTGAGCTCCGTGCCGCCCCATGCACTGACCTGCCGAGCGCAGCGCCTTGGTGAGCCCGAGCCCCGCCCTCCCGAGGCCGGGCCTGAGACGGCCGATTGCGACTGGCCGGGCCCGGTTGCCTTGGTAACCCTCCTCCCCTCTCCGCCTCCCGATCTCTAAGCCTGAGCGGCTGATTGCGGCTGGCGAGCCCGGTTGCCGGTGTAACCCTCTCCGCTCCCCCTCTCCTCCCGAGCCCCGCACCCCCCACCCCGGAATGAACCGCGAGGAGCTTGCAGTGAGCCCAGCCAGCCTTTACCAAGATGGCTGGCCGCTGGTTCGAAATCGGCCCAGCGGGGGGGTGGGGGGTGAGGGGTGGGGAGGAGCTTGCCACAAAACAATTGCCTAGGGTCCAGCATGGCTGGCAACAGACGCCCAGGCTTCGAGGCCTACCTGCAAAAACGGGGAAAGGTAGGAAAATGAATGAGATTAGATAAAAGATTTAGAAAGTAATTAACTTTTTTTAAAACAAAAGCAACTTTTTTTTAAAGACGCAGAAAGCGGGAAAAAGAAATGAAAAGTTTGGAATCAAGATGGCGGCAACTCACCTCGGTTCAGAACGATAAGGCCCGCCCACACACGCACCGATTGGTCGACCGTCAGGTCACCGAAGCATAGGATTGGTCAATCATCCCGTCACTCGACTCTAGGAGGGCCCGCCCACACGCGCCAGGAACCCGCCCCTGCCACGCAGCGATTGGTCGACCGTCGGGTCGCTCGGCCGTACGATTGGTCGACCTCGACGTCACTCTATTGCTAATGAGCGGATAATGAGATGCTAATGAGCAGAATTTGAACTTTTTTGGATACTGCGGGCGCTATTTTTGTCTCGCCGAAACGTAAATATGCTTACGACCATTCCGGAATCGTAAGCTTTCTTTTGATGTAACGCACGTGTAGGTACGCTCTATAACTTTAGAGTGTATAGCCAGACAGACACACCGAAGGACAGACCGACAGCCAGACAGACAGATGTATCCTTTTATATATATATACTAGCTGGAGTGCCCGGCAGTGCCGAGGCTTTTTCGAGGGCATGTTGTTGTTGGAAGAGAGAGAGAGAGAGAGAGAGAGCGACTGGGAGGGAAGAGAGAGAGCGACTGGGGGGGAAGAGAGAGAGCGACTGGGGGGGAAGAGGGAGAGCGACTACTGGGGGGGAAGAGAGAGAGCGACTGGGGGGGGAAGAGAGAGAGCGACTGGGGGGAAGAGAGAGAGCGACTGGGGGGAAGAGAGAGAGCGACTGGGGGGGAAGAGAGAGAGCGACTGGGGGGAAGAGAGAGAGCGACTGGGGGAAGAGAGAGAGCGACTGGGGGGAAGAGAGTGAGTGACTGGGGGAAGAGAGAGGGCGACTGGGGGGGAAGAGAGAGGGTGACTGGGGGGAAGAGAGAGCGACTGGGGGGAAGAGAGAGAGCGACTGGGGGAAGAGAGAGAGCGACTGGGGGGAAGAGGGGGGGAAGATGGGGGGGAATATGGGGGGAAAGGGGGGAAAGATGGGGGGAAGAAGGGGAGGGGGGGAGGGGGGGAGGGGGGGAAGGGGAGGGGGGAGAAGGGGGGAAGGGGGGGGAGGGGAGAGTCCCTGAGCCCCGCCCCATCACCGAGCCCCGCCCGCCCGATCTC